>NC_037329.1:76625137-77875137 GCF_002263795.3 Bos taurus | reverse complement strand
GAATATTGCTCTTCACAGCATCGAACATTACTTCTATCACCAGTCTGATCCACAACTGGGTGTTGTTTTTGCTTTGGCTCCATCCCTACTGTCCATGGGATTGCAAAGAGTTTGACACTACTGAGGGACTAACACTTTCACTTTTGCATAGTTAATTTACAATGTTATGTTAGTTTCAGGTGTACAGCAAAGTGATTTTTATAGCAACATGGATGGGCCTAGAGATTATCATACTAAGTGAAGGAAGTCAGACAGAGAAAGATAAATATCATATGATATCACTTATACATGGAATCTAAAACATGATACAGATGAACTTATTTACAAAGTGGAAAGAGACTCACAAGCATAGAAAACAAACTTATGGCTACCAAAGGGGAAGAGAGAGAAGGATAAATTAGGAGTTTTGGCTTAATAGATACAAACTATTAAATAAAGTAGATAGCCAACAAGGAAGGACCTACTGTATAGCACAGGAAATAATACTCAATATTTTATTATAACCTGTAAGTGAAAAATCTGAAAAAGTATAGACACACACACACACACACACAAACGGCTTCCCAGGTGTTGCAGTGGTAAAGAATCCCCCTGCCAGTGCAGGAGACGCAGGAGAAGTGGGTTTAATTTCTAGGTTGGAAAGATTCCCTGGAGCAGGAAATGGCAACCCACTCCTGTGAGCACATATATATATGTGTGTGTGTGTGTGTGTGTGTGTGTGTGTGTGTGTATCTGGAGATCAGATTTTATATTTACTGGATTCTAGATCCTCAAGTTGTTTTACACACAACTCTTCTCTTTTAATCCTCACAACCATAATATCTGAGGACAGGACAAATCAATCTACCTAAGGGTAAGGAGGAGTTTCTGATTGTTTCAAGAAATGTAATTTATTTTCAGATCTAAACTTTAAAGAAATCATAAAGGGGTAATGGGTCTCAAAGAAGATTAAACACAATTATTCATATGTAAAGCGCAAGAGTGTCTGAAATATTAAAAGTAAAATAAATGTAACTATTCTACCGCAGATTATTTCAACAATGACTATATGATAATTAGCTAGTAAGCATCTAAGAAGTGGGTCACATCAGAAAAGTTATGACCCACACAACGTAAATATCTACCAGGGTTTTTGACCTCATTGTTCTGGTTCTCTAAGGCAGTGTTCCTCAGTCCTGAGCGTGCCTTAGTGTTAACTTGCAGATCTTTCAAAAATACGACACCAAAAGCAATTCAGTTAGAATGTTGAGTGTGAGGAATAGGCCTTGGAATTTTTAGAAGGATCATAAAGGAATTTTAATATGCATATAGGTTTGATAACTGCTTCCCAAGTTATAAATTTTATTTCACCTTCATTTAGGGCATCCGTTGTAAATGTAGATTGCTGGGACTAACCTCGGATGTGCTGAATCAGATTGCCTGGAGGATGTTGATAGTGAAAAATATCCATGTTTCCAAACACCTCAGTGGGATTTTTATGAACATTAAAGCATAAACCACTGCTTTAGAGGTGTGGGTAGCATATGAGTAATATTCTATTATCTTTTCTTACTTCAAGGAAAGGATCTCTGCCTTACTTGTTCTTGAGTGAATTATCTACAGCTTTTATTATAATGCTTGACACACAGGGCCATCAAATATTTGTCAATTGGTAAGCAGTCTTGCAATGTGTTTAATGTCTTTTATATTTAGTAGAACACAAAATATTCACATAGGTTCTAAAACCAAATATAACTACTCAGTGTTTTATCTAAAAACAGAAGATGTCTAGCTAATTTTGGTATATTACTTTTTATTCAGTTTTTCCCTTCCTTCAGTGAAAGTGGAGGGGAGAAGGGTATTCAATTTACAGGGTGTCCAATACTTTCTAGGTACTGGTGCTCTGGTCATCACTGATGGTCTGCTTCATTGCCATCAAGTCATAATAAATCTGAAATGTAGTATTTCCCATGGGATATCTAAGTATAAACATTTTAATGTTTCCTGATAATTGATTTACTGCCTTTTAACAATGCTTGCATGCTTAGTCACTTCAGGCATGTCTGACTCTTTGTAACCCTATGGAGTGTAGCTTGCCAGGCTTCTCTGTCTGTGGGATTCTCCAGGCAAAGATATTGGAGTGGGTTGCCATTCCCTCCTCCAAGGGATCTTCCCAACCCAGGAATCAAAATCGGTCTCCAACAATAAGCTTTCCATTTATCTTTTCCACACTATGTGGCTTCATTTATCTTTTCCACTTTGAAGTAGAAACTCTCAACAGCACACGAGCAGAAACCCAATGATCTGATAAAGGTTAATGTTTTTGCAATCATGTTTACTTCATCTCTTTGCATAGAGGTGATGTTGCCCAGATCTAGCCACTTCTTTGCAGTGGTATTTGGAGAGTGTTTGGATATTCTCTACCCCTCAACTGTGAGGTGAGATAATCAGACTTGTTGTTAAAATGTGTACATTTTTATCATCCCAAAAGTGGTTGATCAAAATAAATACTAGATTTTTCTTCAGTTAAAGTTCACAGTTCTAGTAGTCCTATCAGTGATGTCAAAGAAAATAAATGATTTAACCACTGTAAGGAAGGGACTGTCAGAAAACACAGAATGGTAATCCTGATATACTCAAGAAAGATTCTTTTCAGACGGTGAGTATATTTATATAAATATATAATTTTTCAGTACTAAATATGATAAACTCCTTTTTTATGTTTTACTTGATGGTGCTTTTTGAGAGTTTGATGATCCATTCTGTCATATTTTGCACAAAAATCAGAAAACCATAAACAATTTGGGACATAAAAGAAATGTTTTAAACAGCTTGATATAGAACTCTTCTTGAAAATTAACTACTTTTAAAAGCATGGAGTTTATGATATGGTTTTTCTTTAGAGCTTCTGCTCATATTTTGTCAGCATATTTAATGCCTGTGAAGAACAAATATTTTTAAATTTCATCACAGGATTTATGATGTCATCTTATAAAGCTCTATTCATACCTACAGTAGATAGAGAAACCAGAGAAAGAACTCAAATATTCTGCCTCTGTTAACTATTGCCACATTAGAATAGAGCTTAGCAACCGCGACCATAACTGCTCCAGGCAGGGCAAAGAAGTGCAGGGCCGTGGCTCCAGTTAGCAAAATACTTCATTCAGCTGACAGGATCATTCTAATGTTCCCCCACAACCCCCACCAGAGGTTGACCACAGAGCTCCAGATTATTCAAATCCCAGGGAAATGTGGATTTTAGAAACTGACCTTTCTGTTGCAGTCTTTGCAGGGGTTAAGGGGATAGATTCTTGGCTCTGCCCCTGGATCTCCATGTATTACCTTCTCTTGACCCCTGCAAGAAACCTCACCTGCCTCTCTTTGTCTCTCTTAATTCTACAATATATTCTGCTCGTTCCATATCCCATAGAAATATTTCCTCCACCCCATTTTCCACATATATTATTCCAGTTGTCAAATGGTTATCCGCTTTGCCTTGCTTCAGTTTTTAAAATTGTTTGTCTCTTTGTTATGTCTCATTCATGCTTTTTGCCTCACTGCTGCCTTGTAGCCATTCCAGTTATGCCTATTACACTGTCAGAAAAAACCTGTGTAGGTAAGATTGCTTTCTCAATCAGTTTCCAAATCCCTGCTGTCCTTTCTTTGTGCATTTTCTGAAAAACTTCTGTGTGTGAGGGCTGGGTACTAGCAGCTGAACTGATGAACCCTGATCTTCAGGAGCTCAGAACTGAGCAGGAGAAAATTGTTTCCAGACACAAGGTTAGCATAATGGATCCACAGAAGATCAGAAGGCCAAGGAAGACAAGACTGTCAGAGACAATCACTCTGGAGTACTTAGCCATGCGGTCCCAGGCTCTCCTGTGAGGTTTATCCTTCTCAGTAAAATTAGAAGTAAACATTGATAGCCAAAATATGGAATAACCCTAAATGTCCATCAACAGATGATAGATTTAAAAAATGGTATATTTATATTCCAGTACAATAGAATGTTCAGTTCAGTTCAGTCCAGTTCAGTCACTCAGTCGTGTCTGACCCTTTGCGGCCCCATGAATCGCAGCACGCCAGGCCTCCCTGTCCATCACCAACTCCCGGAGTTCACTCAGACTCACGTCCATCAAGTCAGTGATGTCATCCAGCCATCCCATCCTCTGTCGTCCCCTTTTCCTCCTGCCCCCAATCCCTCCCAGCCTCAGAGTCTTTTCCAATGAGTCAACTCTTCTCATGAGGTAGCCAAAGTACTGGAGTTTCAACTTTAGCATCATTCCTTCCAAAGAAATCCCAGGGATGATCTCCTTTAGAATGGACTGGTTGGATCTCCTTGAAGTCCAAGGGACTCTCAAAAGTCTTTTCCAACACCACAGTTCAAAAGCATCAATTCTTCGGCACTCAGCTTTCTTCACAGTCCAACTCTCACATCCATACATGACCACGGGAAAAACCATAGCCTTGACTAGACCGACGTTTGTTGGCAAAGTAATGTCTCTGCTTTTGAATATGCTGTCTATGTTGGTCATAACTTTACTTCCAAGGAGTAAGCGTCTTTTAATTACATGGCTGCAATCACCATCTGTCGTGATTTTAGAGCCCCAAAAATAAAGTCTGACACTGTTTCCACTCTTTCCCCATCTATTTCCCATGAAGTGATGGGATCAGATGCCATGATCTTCGTTTTCTGAATGTTGAGCTTTAAGCCAACTTTTTCACTCTCCACTTTCACTTTCATCAAGAGGCTTTTTAGTTCCTCTTCACTTTCTGCCATAAGGATGGCGTCATCTGCATATTTGAGGTTATTGATATTTCTCCCGGCAATCTTGATTCCAGCTTGTGCTTCTTCCAGCCCAGCATGTCTCATGATGTACTCTGCATGAGCTGTTTCAAATCCTGAAAGATGATGTTGTGAAAGTGCTGCACTGAATTTGCCAGCAAATTTGGAAAACTCAGCAGTGGCTACAGGACTGGAAAAGGTCAGTTTTCATTCCAATCCCACAGAAAGGCAATGCCAAAGAATGCTCAAATTACCACACAATTGCACTCATCTCACACGCTAGTAAAGTAATGCTCAAAATTCCCCAAGCCAGGCTTTAGTAATACGTGAACCATGAACTTCCAGATGTTCAAGCTGGTTTTAGAAAAGGCAGAGGAACCAGAGATCTAATTGACAACATCCGCTGGATCATGGAAAAAGCAAGAGAGTTCCAGAAAAACATCTATTTCTGCTTTATTGACTATGCCAAAGCCTTGGACTGTGTGGATCACAATAAACTGTGGAAAATTCTGAAAGAGATGGGAATGCCAGACCACTTGACCTGCCTCTTGAGAAACCTATATGCAGGTCACAAAGCAAGTTAGAACTGGACATGGAATAACAGACTGGTTCCAAATAGGAAAAGGAGTATGTCAAGGCTGTATATTGTCACCCTTCTTATTTAATGGAATGTTACTCAGCCATAAAATGTTATTTGCAACAACATGAATGGGCCTTATCATACTAAATGAAGTAGGTCAGACAGAAAAAGATGAATATCATATGATATCACTTATATATGGCATCTAAAAAAAAATTATACAAATGATTTTATTTATAAAACATAAACAGCTTCAGAGGTAGAGAAAACAAGCTTATGGTTACCAAAGGGGAAAGAGAGTGGAGCGGATAAATAAGGAGCTTGGGATTAATATATGCACATTGCTATGTATAAAACTGATAACCAAAAGGAACTACTGTATACAAGGAACTATACTCAATATTTTGAAATAACCTATCAAGGAAATCTGAAATATATATATAAACTCAATCACTTTACTGTACACTTGAATTTAATACAACATTGTAAACTATTTATTTCAATTTAAAAAATTCAAAAGAAATAAAAAATTGGACCCAGTATGAACATATGAAAACTTCTGGGAACAGATTGAAAAGTATTCTCTTTCTCCTACAGTCTTTTTCTGATTCCTCTGCTCCAGGAGATCAGATTTCCGTTCTGTTTCCCTACCATTTCACCCCTTTTTCTTCATTCCTACTTTTCTCACAGGAGAACCTCAGAGGCTTTTCCAAGGGCAGATGCCATGTACATTTGTCTAAGAATAGCCTCCCACCATGACGACAGTTTCCTTCATAGCTCAGTCAGTAAAGAATCTGCCTGAGGTGCAGGAGATGTGAGTTCTATCCCTGGGTCGGGAAGATCTCCTGGAGAAGGAAATGGCAACACACTCCAGCATCCTTGCCTGAAAAATCCCACTGATGGAGGAGCCTGGTGGGCTGAAGTCCATGGGGTTGCAAAGAGTCGGGCATGACTGAACAACTAACATATTACTATGAAGACAGAGAATTCAAAGGTTGGCTGTGTTGACTTGTATCTCTCTGTTGCTGCTGCTGCTGCTAAGTCGATTCAGAAGTGTCTGACTCTGTGCGACTCTATAGACGGCAGCCCTTCAGGCTCCACTGTCCCTGGGATTCTCCAGGCAAGAACACTGGAGTGGGCTGCCATTTCCTTCTCCAATGCATGAAAAGTGAAAGTGAAGTCACTCAGTCGTGTCCGACTCTTCACAACCTCATGGACTTCAGCCTACCAGGCTCCTCCCTCCCTCCATGGGATTTTCCAGGCAAGAGTACTGGAGTGGGTTGTCATTGCCTTCTCCAGACTTCTCTGTTGAGCTCCACCCAACTCTCCCAGGTGACTCCCATTGTTCTGTAATTGCTTACCTGTACAGCCCCTGCCTCAGGGAAGACTCCATCCAGGCCTTCCACCTTTGCAGCTCTATAGCTCAGGCTGGCATCTCATACAGAGGAGCAGAAAAAAATCTGGTGACTTATAGTATGTATGTATGCTTCAAAGATTCATTATTATTATTATTTTTATTGGGGTTACTTTTATTGAAGTGCACTTGATTTACAACATTGTTAGTTTTGTGGGTACAGTATATTGATTCATATATATATATATATATATAATGCATATATATATTTAGATTTTTTCCATTATAGATTATTACAAGATATTGAGTATAGTTCCCTATGTTACACTGGAGGTCCTAGTTAGTTATCTATTTTTATATATAGTAGTGTGTATATATTACCCAACTCCAGTACTCTTGCCTGGAAAATCCCATGGATGGAGGAGCCTGGTAGGCTGCAGTCCATGGGGTCGCTGAGAGTCGGACACGACTGAGCGACTTCACTTTCACTTTTCACTTTCATGCATTGGAGAAGGAAATGGCAAGCCACTCCAGTGTTCTTGCCTGGAGAATCCCAGGGACGGGGGAGCTTTGGTCATGACTGAAGCGACTTAGCTGCAGAAGCAGCAGCAGTGTGTATATTAATCCCAAACTCCTAATTTATCTTTCTTCCCCACCCTTTCCTCTTTGGTAATCATTAGCTTATTTTCTGTGTCTGTGAGTCTGTTTCTCTTTTGTAAATATGTTTCCTTGTAACTTTTTTTTTTTTTAGATTTCACAAATAAGTGATATTATATGATACTTGCCGTTCTTTGTCTGACTTACTTCACTTAGTGTGATAATCTCCAGGTCCTTCCATGTTGCTGCAGATGATACTATTTCATTCTTTTTTGTGTATGAATAATATTCTACTGTATATACAAACCACATCTTCTTTATCCATTCATCCATTGATGGACACTTAAGTTGTTTCCATGTCTTGGCCATTAAATGAGAAAAAATATCCATAGAGTGAATAGTGTCTCCAATGAAGCAAAAGCACAAGAATACTGGTACTTAATGGGGTGAATCTAAGACAAAAGGGAGCCCCCGCATGGACAGCAAGTATGAGATGCAACAAAAGCTGCATTTAGGCTTCGTTGTCTCAATACAATCAAGGAATTTGTGGAGGCAAAACAAAGCACCACAAAACAACAACAACAAAAACTGGATTTTTGCTTGAAATAGTGATAATTGATCATTGTCCACAAGTTTTCACAGATGTGTGTACCACATCTATTAAATTTCTCCCTTAAATCAAACTACATTTGCTTTGCATTCAAACTGAAGAATCTAAAACATAACTTCTCTACTTCATCGATAAGTAATATTTTCTGAAATCTTTATAGAGGAAGGAATGGATATTTTACTTACTCAGTGGGGAGGATATTTGGTATTCATCACAAACACTTTTACATTAAAAAAATAGTCAATTCCACATTAAAAAACATGGTAGAGTATATCAGAATTACCTTGGAACTTTTTTGAAAAATGCAAATGTCCAGACATTGTTATTTTTATCCAAAGCTCCAGATGTGTTTCTTATGAGCATCCATGTTTAAAAACAACTGAATCATATGAAGATATTTCACTTTTATCTGGTTTGTTTCACTTTTTCTAATTCATATTCAGTGATCCCATTTCATTTTGCTTATGTTCTCCAATTTCTCTGTCTCTTTTTTGTTGTTGTTGTTCTTTCTCAAGCCTTTATCAAGTGTAGTAGAAAAGCTTTTGTACACACACACACATTTTATATATATAAATATATATAGTATGTGTAATATAAATAAATATATAGATAGATAGTATGTATATATTTGAGAAAACTTACCAATTTTTGCATACCTAAAAAAATATATGACATTCTGATTCCACTTGATAACTTTTGGATTCTGCTTGTTTGATTTAGTTTGAATAGAATGCTAGATAGATTTCAGATTTATATTCACTCAAAACTTGGATATAGTTCCATGTATTTTAGCATCTAATATTATGGCTAAAAGACTAGAATGTTTATTTTCTTAGTGATTTAAAAAAAATTTGAATGAGGTTTGAAATATCTAATCCAGTTCTAAGAATGTAAAGAAATACTATGTTGTATGAAAAACAAAACAGGAAATTAACATGTGATACAATATTATTAAATAAAGTTTAGATTTTATTCAAATTTCAAAGAATTTTATGCTAGTGTCCATTATTTATTTTCATACCTTATTCAAGATTCCACATTACATTTAGCTGCATTGACCACTTTCAGGTACATACAACAAATTATGGTAAATTCTCTTTTCATTTTTATTCTGTTAAAAATATTTCCTAATCTTCCTTGTTATGGCTTCTTAGATACATCCATCACTTATTAATAAAAATGGACATTTAATTTATAAAGTATTTTTTAAGTATCTTTGATATTAATTTCTCATTAATACTTTCTGTAATCACCCTCTGTGTTTTTTCAGTCTTCTTACTTTATTGAGGCTTTCAATGGCTAAGTCAAATATCTCGCTTGGTAAATGTAATACTGCACTTGAAAATATGTATGTTACTTTCAAATATCTTTTGATATTCATTTCTAACCTAATTCCACAGTGATAAGAGAACAGACTCTGTATGATTTTAATATCTTTAGGCCATGAAGTTTCTGCACCTTGTTTTATGCCCCTGGATATGTTCCAGTGTCTCCTAGTTTATAATCTATTGGAGTGTGAATAGAATTTATATCCTACTGTTGTGTGAATATTGTAAAATTCTTAATAATATTGAATAAGTCTATGGTGCTTTTTAGGTCTACTATATGCTTCCTCTTTTCTGTATATTCATTGCATTAATTTTTGAGAGTTTAATATTGAAATTCCAACTAAAAATCTTAATTTATCTACTTAAAAATAATTGTAATATATTAGCCAAAATAACATGGTGGAATAATGAACTTCTCATATCAAAGTGGCGTATTTGTCAATCACAGATAAAACTAACATGTATAACCTACTGTTTAATCCAAATAAATCATAATTGCTTACCCATAAGTTCATTTCCACAGAAGTGAGATAAAATGATGTCCAGTATTAAATTTATTCACTGAGATATCAGCAAAAGGAAATAGAAATATCATAAGGTAATGGAGAGGAAAGGGAATGTGAAACTCATTTGTTTCTTTGAGAAAACATGCTGCTAATGAGCCCCTAACACACCATTTGCCAAGAAATAATCAGCGTAACAATCACATTTGATGCCTTTTGTTCATTGCAGTTGGTTAGTTTCTTAACTTTTGCTGAAAGAGTAAAAATCAAGATTAGAACACTATCATGAGTATTTACAATTCTAAAGGACTCTAGGATTGCAAAATTTGGCAAGAATTTTTTTTTTTCATCATGGAGTTCAAATACTCATGTATTCTTATTTATCCTCAAACGTTACTGACTGTATTCCTACTAGAGCAGGCACTGCCCTGTATTATGGAGACACAACAAAAGTGCATATCACGGTATATCTGTGGTGGAACTAGATATGCTTGGTGCTTTTACAGTGACTGACCAGAAGAGTAAAGGATTCTGTAAGGTAGTAGCAAAGAAAACAATATGATGGAAAAGTTAAAGTCTCAGTTTATTTATTTTTAAAATATATAACAAATTCAGTGTTAACATTTTAGTATTCATAAAAAAAGAAATATGAACAAGTGTTATGTACAGATAACATAATTCTAAAAGACACTGCAGAACACTATTGTCTAAAGGTCACCAACATTAGTTCATAGTTATTGAATTCCAGATTTACTACTCAACTTCTGTCAATCTTCAAAACAAGTTTAGCATCCAATAGCTGCTTCATTTACTGAAAAGAACGTTGAATGACAGTCAAGAGCATGTGGTCTGGTTGCTAGGCCTATTAGCTATGTGGTCTTAGATGAAGTCCTTACATTCTGAGACTTAAGTACATAGACAACAATAACTATTCCACCTATCCCTAGAGCACTGGCCAGACCAACAAAAGATTGGGTATTCTTGGGCTTTCTATATGACTGCTAGAGGTTAGTATCCCAATCCCCCCACACCTCAGTGGGCTGGGTTCTGGTCAGGTGCAATTGATCCCTGCAACTCCTATCAATTTTTTTTTCTTGTTATGAATAGTAGCATGGGACTTTTACAATGCTTTTGGAAAGGATGAGAGTGTAGGAAAATTATAGAATAATCTGAAGAATGCAATGAACATATCTATCCTTAGCCCCAGGCAATAGGCCCTTCTGGGTTCTCCAAACCTCATCCACTTTGACATGTTCTACTCTTTTATTCATCATCCTCATTCCCAGGTGATGTTGCTGTCCTCTGAGACTATATTTTGTCTTGTTCATTTTAGTGATCCCTATTCCTCCATCCAGAAATCTTCTCCTGCCACCAACCCAAATACTCTTCCTGCCTGAATCCTACTCACCTCAAAATTGATCTACAGTTCTCCACTCTGGGGATCTCAGGACCACTCAGCTTCCAAAGGCTCTCTCCTCTGATCACTCAGGTCACTTAAATTCTCTGTGGTTTTGCAAGATGCTTGTCCATCACTATGAAATCCAAGTTATCCATTATATGTATGTTTTACTCCTAGCTCAGCATTAATTATCTTCTTGAAGGGAGGAACTGTGCCTTAAATGTTGTTTAATCACTCAGCACCTCATGCAGTGTCTTGGTGATAGACTTATAGGAAACAGATATCACTCACTGACAGTGTACTAGGTAGAAATCTCAGAAATGTAAATGTGAAAGATAAAAAAATTTATCTTTCAAACTTACAATTACAGATGAGACTATTTTTTGATCACAATGAAGAAAGTAAAATAATTATAAAATGTAATTTGTAAAAATGACTGTCCTTTCACTGAAATAGAATTATATTAATCTCACCCTGGCTGATTCCTCTTAGCAGTATGTGAAAGGCATATGTATTCCTTTTGTTAAAATATCACTATTTAGGTTTTACTTAGCAAAGAAAACCACAGATACAATGAAAAGACAATGTACTGAATGGGAGAAATATTTGCAAGTGTTATGGCTACTAAGTAGTTAATATCTAAAATATATTAACAACTTAGATATATCAATGTAAGAAAAAACAAACAACCCAATTAAGAAATGGGTGGAAGACCTGAATTGACACTTTTTTCCCCCACAGAAGACACGTAGGCACATGAAAAGATGCTCAACATTGCTAATTATCAGAGAAATGTAAATCAAAACTACAAGATATCACCTCAGAACAGTCAGAATGGCTTTCATTCAAATGACCACAATCAACAGATGTTGGTGAGGATGTGGATAACAGAAAATGCTTCTTTATACACTATGGGGATGTAAATTGGAGCAGCTAATGTAAAAAACAGTATGGAGTTTCCTTAAAGTACTAAAAAACAGTACTACCATGTGATCCAGCAATTTCACTCCTGAGTATGTATCTGAAAAGAACAGAACAAAAAGAACAAAAGAACAAAAACACTAATTTGAAAAGATACATGTGTCCCAATGTTCATAGCAGTATTGTTTACAATAACCATTATATGGAAGTAATCTAAGTGTTCATAAACAGATGAATGGATAAAGATGTCCTACATGCACACACACACACACACACCACACACACACACACACACAGAGTGTCACTCACCCATGGAAAAGAATGCCATTTTGTCATTTGCAATAACATGGATGGAGCTGGAGGGTATTATGCTTAGTGAAATAAGTCAAACAGAGAAAGACAAATACTTAATGTTATCACTTATTTGTGGAATCTAAAAAAGAAAGCAAACTACTGAATATAACAAAAAGAAACAAATTCACAGATGTAGAGAACAAACAAGTCGCTACCAGTAGGGAGAGGAAAACATAGAGTGGTAAGATAGAAGTAGAAGATTAAGAGATGCAAACTGTTATATATAAAATAAATAAACTGCAAGCCTATATTGTTCATCACAAGGAATATAGCCAATATTTTATAATACTATAAATGAGTATAACCTTTAAAATTTGGTAATCACTATTTTGCATACCTGAAACTTTTATAATATTATAGATTGACTGTATCTCAAAAATATTGCTTTCTAAAAACTCTATCAGCCCTTGAAGATATATATTGTCTTCCTTTCAATTAAGAGATTAAAAAAGAAAATCTCATGTCTTTCTCGTAATAGTATTGTTTAAATTGGATGTGAAGCCAGTGTGTGGGTTTGCAGAGGCTTGTGAGATCTTTCAAAGTATAAAGCCACTGAGGAAGCTGCCTCATCAAACATAAATTTTTAGAATTGATACTCCATACAGAATTTTAAAGCTAGAGTGCTTCTTTTCCACTTCTGAACTGAGAATTACACAAACTAAGGAGAAAGTCTTCTTCCTTTAAAAACTAATGAATTACTATTTGTCATTTTGTTGTAATCATCTTTCAGTTGTGCAATAATAATAATACATTGTTTCTTCTATTACTACCTGAGTAAAATAATTAGCCTCTGCAAATGGAATGATTGCCTTTGTCAGAAACAAATCAATTTCCATAAGGACCACTTTAAAGACCCTTTTAATAATTTAATTTTGTAGATGAAATTAATTAGATAACTATATATAAAAACTATCTAGCTCATTGATTGTCGCTTGTGTCACTAGTTACAAAATTTACATTCAAAAATATACAAAATGAAAAGAGTCATACTAAGAAAAATATATACTGTATGATTCCACTTATGTAAATTAATCTATATCTTGGAAAGCAGATGATTGGCTCTATGGATAGAGGCTGAGGTGAGGAATTACTAAGGAACATAGGAAAACTCTAGGAATATACATGGATATGTTTATTAACAATGATGATGATTTCACAGGTATTATACATACGTTAAAAGCATAAAGTTATATGTTTTATGTGTGTACAAATATATTGTATTCCATTATATTTCAATGAAGTTGTTAAAATAACATTCTTAAAGTACTTTCATTATACTAGATAAAATTATCAGTTTGAGACCATCTACTTTACAGCCCCTAACCCTGTTGCCCTAGCAGTGCTTTCCGTCCAGCTCGAAAAGACATCAGCTTATACTCATTGCCCAAATTAATCTATGACCTGTTGGAGACAATAACTTCTCCTTCTCATTTTAAACTTCAGTGTCATCATAACCAAGCAGGACTTTATGAGAACTTCCCAGAATAGGCTACTACCCATGTTCTCTGTCTGCCTTTTGTCTGTAGAAAAATTTAGTCAAAGAATAAGTATAATTAGAGAAGAGATGAAGTGGAGAAAGAAAGGAAAACAATTGAGCAAGACAAAATAATAAAACTTTATCCATTAAATAAGTCAAGGACATTTAGCTGTTCCTCAGGAACTGTGGATAATATTCGGAGTCAAATCCTTTGAGCTGTTTTGCAGATACTGAAACAACTATGAGGTGGGAGAAATTAAATGTATGCTGCCCATAAGCATGTGGACCCCAGGCTGGAATCAGAAGGTTGATAGTGCTGACTCCCAACTACCTCATCACCAACCAATCAGAAAAATGTCCATAAACTGAGCATGCCCTGCTCCTTGAATACTATAAGACTCCTCAATACCCACTCCAGGGTGAGACACACAGCTTTGAGGGCATTAGCGCACTGTAACTGGCAAAGAAATAAAGCTATTCTTTTCTGCTTCACCCAAAACTGTGTGTTTCTATTAGGTACTAGTGGACAGAAGCTGAGTTTTGGAAACACTTTCAGATTTTTTTCTACTCAAATCTGTTCTAAAAAAGCACCAACATTATATTCAGCACAAAAAGTATTTAGAATCCCAAATACATTCACACACACATACACATTTCTTTCTTTTAGCAATTACCGAAATGCACAATCAAAAGGATAAAATTACTTACTGAATTGGCAGGCATCAGGATGAATGAAAAGCAGGTTAGAGTGTGATATATTACACTCAGGTTCAGCCTTGCTCAAATCATGTATGTATTCACGCATTCAGTCGATCTCTTACTCATTCATGTGATAAATATTTTGAAGACATACAATAGGTGAGGCTAGGAGTTCAGTTTTGACAGTTCAGAGACAAATATAATCTCCTTTTCCTTCTAATCTCATAAAAGAAAGGGAGTAACAAATGAATACATATTAACAGTATAATGTGAATTATTAACAAATGTCTAGTAAAAGTCATATTATCATACAAATATGCCCCTTCCTGTTTTTCTTTCACAAGTACACCATTTTCTGTGTGTCTCTAAATATTATGTAGAATGCCTTATATTTTTAAAATTTATATTAAAAGAATATATAATTTCTGGAATAAGAGAATCAAGTACTCAATTCTTTAGAGAAGTCATAGAGGCTTTCTGGAGAAGGTGATGTTGAATCTGAGTCTGGAATGTTGAATATTCAGTGTTAGTATTGTTAACCTGTATATGTGATGGTATTAACATTTCTTCCTTGTAAGAGAAAATTTCCTAAGTAAACGTCCCCATGTCACTCATAAAGATGCCCATATCACTAAATTATTTAGTATTGATTTACATTTTCTTACTCATAAATTTCTGGGAACCTTAAGACTACCAGAATACTCTACTGAGCTTTAGCAAAATAGATACAAAAAACAAAACCAGCATTTTGCTTCCCACACTGGGTGAGAACTTTAAGTGTGTATGGAATTACGATAATATGAAGAAATTAGAATTGGAAATAGGCATGCATCATCTTTAATTTAGGTTCTACCAGTCATTTTTCCATTTGACCAGAAAATATTAAAACAATTTTCCTATAGCTTGGCTAACCAGGTGTAAAAAGCTCCCCCCCCTTTTTTTTTGAACACGTATGCAGAAATATGATGATACTCCAAGCTTCTTCCTCAAGAATTTAAGCAAGTGGGCTCTAATGTGAAGAAAATGAATCAAAAACAAATCTCAAAAATCTAACCAAAAGTATAACATTGAATGTAAATATTTAAAAAGAGAAAAAATATCTAAAGCAAATAATCTAAGTTTCCACATTAGGAAACTAGAAAAACTACTAAAGTAAGAAGAAACATAATAAAAAGGATTAAAACACAAATGAATACAATTGAAAAAATAAAACCAAAGACATAACAAACAAAAGCAAAAGTTCTTTGAAAATATCTATAAAATCAATAAGCCTCTAGTTAGATTTAATAAGAAAAAATGATAACACAAATTGCTAGAAAAAGAAACGAAAGAGGGCTATCACTACATATCACATGGTAATTAAAAGGATAAAAAAGGAATAAGTGGACAAGATCTAATAACCTAGATAAAATAGACCAATTCCTTGAAAGACAAAACTGCCAAAACACACACAAAAATGAAACAAACAATCTGAAAAGGCCTATGTCTATTAAATAAATTGAATCAATAATTAATAACCTTTCAAAACAGAACATGAAGCTCAGATGAGTACAATGGTAGATTTCTCCAAACATTTATGAATAAAATATACCAATTATCTACAATCTTTTCCAAAAAACAGAAGCAAAGGAAATACGTTCTAACTCATTCTACTGCTAAGCTGCTTTAGTCATGTCCCACTCTTTGCAACCCCAAGGACTGTAGCCCACCAGGCTCCTCTGCCCATGGGATTTTCCAGGCAAGAATACTGGAATGGGTTGCCATGACCTCTTCCAGGAGATTTTCTTCATGCAGGGATCGAATGGGCATCTTTTATATCTCCTATATTGGCAAACGTGTTCTTTACCACTAGTGCCATCTGGGAAGCCCAGCTCATTCTAAGACCAGCAATATTTTAACAACAAAACCAGACAAAGACATCCCAAGGGCAGGGGGAGGGAACTACTAATACAAGTCAATATCTCTTATGAACATAGATGCAAAAATATCAACAAAATGTTAGTAAACCATCCAAAAATGATAATAATGAATTGTATACCATGGTTAAGTGGAATTTATGCCAGGTATGCAAGTCTCATTCAACATTTGAAAATTAATTAAGGTAATTCATCACATCGACAGTCTGAAAATGAAAAACCTCAGGATTATACCAATTAACACACACACACACACACAAAGCGTTTGAAAAAATCCAACAGCTACTCATGAGAACAACTCTCAGAAAACTCTGAATAGAGAATTTTCTCAACTTGATAAAGACTATCTCCAAAAAGGTCCAGCTAAAACCATACTTGGGCTTCCCAGTTGTCTTGGTAATAAAGAATCCACCTGCCCAGCAGGAGGTATAAATTCAATCCCTGGGTTGAGAATATCCCTGGTGAAGGAAATGGCAACTCACTCCAGTATTCTAGCCTGGAAAATCCCAGGCAATATAGGAATCTAGCAGGCTGCAGTCCATGGGGTCACAAAAGAGTCGAATATGTCTTAGTGACTAAGCAACAACAGCAATAATACCACACTTTTTGGTGATAAACTTGAAACTTTCAAATTCTGATAACGTAGAAGGTGAGGATATCTCCTCTTACCACTCCCTTTTAACATCATACTGAAAGTCCTTGCAAATACAAAAAGGCAAGAAAACAAAAGATATACAGACTGTGGAGAACAACATAAAATTGCTTTTCTTTTTCTTTTCTTTTTTTGGCAGATGATGCAATCATCTATGTAGAAAATCTTAAAGAATAAAGCAAAAAAGTCCTGAGACAAATTATTATAGCAAGATCACAGCATACATGGTTAATATACAAACGTCAATTTCTTTCCCATATAGCAGCAATAACCCAGAAGAATTTGAAATTAAAATCACGGTATCATATTTATTAACACACCCTACCCTGAAAAATGAAATGCTTAGGTAAATCTAACAAAATAAATATAAAATGTATATAAAGCAAACACAAAATTGTAATAAATTAAATCAAAGAACTAGATAAATGGAGAGATATATCATGTTCATGGAAAAGATGACTCTATATTATCAAGATGCCAATTCTTCCCAACTTAATTTATAGATTCAATGCAATTTTAATCATAATCCTGCTCCTGCTGCTGCTGCTAGGTTGCTTCAGTTGTGTCCGACTCTGTGCGACCCCATGATGGCAGCCCATCAGGCTCCCCCGTCCCTGGGATTCTCCAGGCAAGAACACTGGAGGGGGTTGCCATTTCCTTCTCCAACGCATGAAACTGAAATGTCAAAGTGAAGTCGCTCTGCCGTGTCTGACTCTTAGCGACCCCATGGACTGCAGCATACCAGGCTCCTCTGTCCATGGGCTTTTCCAAGCAAGAGTACTGGAATGGGGTGCCATTGCCTTCTCCGAATCATAATCCTAGCAAGACATTTTACGGATATCAATAAGAAGATTCTAAAGTTTATGGGGAGGTTCAAAAGATACAGAATAATCTTCAAAATATTAAAGAGAAGAAGTTGGAGGACTGACAACACAACTTTAAGAATTAATTTGCTGTTGTTGTTTAGTTGCTAAGTCATGTCCAACTCAAGACCTACTTTAAAGCTACAATAATTAAAAATTTGATATTGAAACAAGTTTAGACTAACAGATCAATGGAACAGAGCAGACAGCACAGAAATAGACACATGTAAATATAGGCAATGGATCTTTGACAAAGAAGCAAAGGCAATACAAAATTATAAAGATAGTATTTTCAACAAATGATGAAAAAACTGGACATCCATTTGCAAAAAGTGAATCTAGACACAGACTTTATAGTCTTCACAAAAATTAACTCACAATGGATCACAGACCTAATTGTAAAATTCAAAATGAATCACAGAACTAATTGCATTATTCTAGAGGATAATAGGAGAAAATCTACATGATCTTTGGAATGGTAATATATATTTAGATAGAACATCAAAAAACATCTGTGAAAGAAATAAGTGATAAGCTGAGTCAGGTAACATTTTTAAAACTTCTATTTGAACAACAATATCAAGAGAATTAGAAGAAAAAACACTATGAAAATATAATTTCATAAGACACATTCAATATGAAAAATGTTATCCAAAATACACAATGCTCAACATCAAAAACAACAGAAGAAAAAATCTAAATAAATAATAGACATAAGACCTTAACCAACACTCTCCATAGATGTGCAGATGGCAAATAAACATATGAAAAGGTGCTCAACATCATATGTTATTCAGTTCAGTTCAGCTTAGTCGCTCAGTCATGTCCGACTCTTTGCGACCCCATGAATCACAGCATGCCAGGCCTCCCTGCACATCACCAACTCCCGGAGTTCACTCAGACTCACTTCCATAGAGGTGGTGATGCCATCCAGCCATCTCATCCTCTGTCGTCCCCTTCTCCTCCTGCCCCCAATCCCTCCCAGCATCAGAGTCTTTTCCAATAAGTCAACTCTTTGCATGAGGTAGCCAAAGTACTGGAGTTTCAGCTTTAGCATCATTCCTTCCAAAGAACACCCAGGACTGACTGATCTCCTTTAGAATGGACTGGTTGGATCTCCTTGCAGTCCAAGGGACTCTCAAGAGTCTTCTCCAACATCACAGTTCAAAAGCATCAATTTTTCAGTGCTCAGCTTTCTTCATAGTCCAACTCTCACATCCATACATGACCACTGGAAAAATCATAGCCTTGACTAGACAGACCTTTCTTGGCAAAGTAATATCTCTGCTTTTGAATATGTTATCTAGGTTGGTCATAACTTTCCTTCCAAGGAGTAAGCGTCTTTTAATTTCATGGCTGTAGTCACCATCTGCAGTGATTTTGGAGCCCCCCAAAATAAAGTCTGACACTGTTTCCACTGTTTTCCCATCTATTTCCCATGAAGTGATGGGACCAGATGCCATGATTTTTGTTTTCTGAATGTTGAGCTTTAAGCCAACTTTTTCACTCTCCACTTTCACTTTCATCAAGAAGCTCTTCAGTTCCTCTTCACTTTCTGCCATGAGGGTGGTGTCATCTGCATATCTGAGGTTATTGATATTTCTCCCGACAATCTTGATTCCAGCTTGTGCTTTCCCCAGCCCAGCGTTTCTCATGATATACTCTGTATATAAGTTAAATAAGCACAGTGACAATATACAGACTTGACTCACTCCTTTTCCTATTTGGAACCAGTCTGTTTTTCCATGTCCAGTTCTAACTGTTGCTTCTTGACCTGCATACAGGTTTCTCAAGAGGCAGGTCAGGTGGTCTGGTATTCCCATCTCTTTCAGAATTTTCCACAGTTTATTGTGATCCACACAGTCAAAGGCTTTGGCATAGTCAATAAAGCAGAAATAGATGTTTTTCTGTAAGTTTCTTGCTTTTTTGATGATCCAACGGATGTTGGCAATTTGATCTCTTGTTCCTCTTCCTTTTCTAAAACCAGCTTGAACATCAGGAAATTCACGGTTCATGTATTGCTGAAGCCTGGCTTGGAGAATTTTGAGCATTACTTTACTAGCGTGTGAGATGAGTGCAACTGTGCGGTAGTTTGAGCATTCTTTGGCATTGCTTTTCTTTGGGATTGGGATGAAACCTGACCTTTTCCAGTCCTGTGGCCACTGCTGAGTTTTCCAAATTTGCTGGCATATTGAGGGCAGCACTTTCACAGCATCATCTTTCAGGATTTGAAAGAGCTCAACTGGAATTCCATCACCTATGCTAGCTTTGTTTGTAGTGATGCTTGACCTCACATTCCAGGATGTCTGGCTCTAGGTGAGTGATTACACCATCGTGATTATCTGGGTCATGAAGATCTTTTTTGTACAGTTCTTCTGTGTATTCTTGCCACCTCTTCTCAATATCTTCTGCTTCTGTTAGGTCCATACCATTTCTGTCCTTTATCGAGCCCATCTTTGCATGAAATGTTCCCTTGGTATCTTATATGTTATTAGGGGAATTCAAATTAAACAACATGAAACTATTACTTATTAGTAATATTTAATTTATTATTTATTATCTAATAAATAACACTTAGTAGAATAATCTAAATCTGGCACAATGATAACACCAAATATCCATGAAGATGTGGTACAATAGGAACTTTCATACATTGCTGATGGGAATGTAGACTCATACACATAGTTTTGAAAATAGTTTGACATTTCTTATAAGACAAATTATCTTCCTACCATGTAATACAGCAATTGCATTTCTTTGGTGTTTAATCAAGGAGTTGAAAATTTGTGTTTACACAAAACTCCAAGCAAAAATGTTGATAACAGCTATATTTTTAATTGCCAAAACTTGGAAGCAACCAAGATGCCTTTCAGTAGTTGAGTGGATAAATATATGTTGTGGTAAAATAGGAAATGAAGCAATCTTCAGGGTTAAAACAAAATGAGCTATTAAGTTGTGAAAAGAGACTGGGAAATCTTACATATGTATTTTAAAGTGAAATAAGCCAATCTGAAAAGGCTAACATACTGTTGATTTCAAGTATATGAAATTCTGGAAAAAGCAACACAATGGATACAGTAAAAAGGTCAATGACTGACAGGGAGAAGGGGGATGATAAGTAAGCACAGCTCAGGATATTTTTCAGTTCAGTTCAGTTCAGTTGCTCAGTCGTGTCTGACTCTTTGTGACCCCATGAACTGCAGCATGCCAGATCTCCCTGTCCATCACCAACCCCCGGATTTTACTCATATCTATTGAGTCAGGGATACCATCCAACCATCTCATCCTTTGTCATCCCCCTTATCCTCATGCCTTCAGTCTTTCCCAGCATCAGGGTCTTTTCCAATGAGTCAGTTCTTTGCATCAGGTGGACAAAGTATTGCAGTGTCAGCTTCAGCATCAGTCCTCCCAATGAATATTCAGGACTGATTTCCTTCAGGATGGACTGGTTGGATCTCTTTGCAGTCCAAGGGACTCTCAAGAGTCTTCTCCAACACCACAGTTCAAAAGCATCAATTCTTATGTGTTCAGCTTTCTTTATGGTCCTACTCTCACATCCATACATGACTACTGGAAAAACCACAGTTTTGACTAGACAGACCTTACACAGGATATTTTTAGTGCAGGAAGTATACTCTATATGAGATTATATTGATGTATATATGTTATTATACATTTGTCCAAACCCATAGAATGTTCAACACTAACAGTGAATTTAATATAAAGTCTGGACTTTGGATGATCATGATACATCAGTGTTGATAGAACAATTGTAATAAATGCACCCCTCTGGTGTGGAATGTTAATAACATATCAGGGGAAGCTATGCATGTGTTGGAGTAGGGGATATGTGAGAAATCTCTGTATCTTCCTCTCAATTTTATTTTAAACCTAAACCTTGAGTTTTAAAAAAGAAGGAAGCTGACTATTTCCTAGATCCTTCAGAATATCTGAAATGTTTAGTTGTGGCATATTTTATGTGTGTATCTAGGTGTTTATTCATACTCTTTAGAGGGAAGAAAGTTTGTTCTCATTGGCATTGCTGAAAGTCTTTTAGGCACACAATGTGGAACCCTTTCCTTTTCCTCCTCCATGCTCCTGAGGCATATTTTCTTCTAATAAAGAGTGTTGTGAAGTATTTGTTGATTTTATTTTTTTCTCCTCTCATGACTGCTGTGGGCAAAAGCACTGACATTGATCTCATTTCAAAGATGCCTTGTCCTAAGGCTTCTAATCAGCACAAAGCTGTCAGTTTAAATTCCCCAAGAAACTCTCCTGTGTTAGGACTTGATGTAAGAAATGGCACCAGGAAATGGAGAGCACAGAAAAAAGAGACATACTGTATTCCAGACTCATCAAGGATTCATTTTCCAACCAAAATCTCTCATCAGGTGGCCTGATCATTTCTCATGGGTTTTGCAGTGTCCTTCACTAAGTGACCTCTTATTTAGGTTTCAAGTTCAATTTGCTTTTCCAGATAAAATGACAAAGAAAGTTGTGGTGCAATCAGATTAAGTGTAAATACAGTCCTGAAGGGGTAAAATATGACTTTGTATGTATTTTTCTTTCACTTTGCCTTAATATTTCATTTATTGCCTATCTATTTACAATTAAGTAGTTAAATAAGTACTTTTTGAGAGCTAACTATAAACACTGGGTAAAATTCAAACAGTTTCTGCTTTTATTCTTTTGATGTGTTTAAGATCTACTGAGGATATATTGCTATAGGAAAGTCAAAGTTGTGAAAAGTCCTCAGCACTTTATTCAGGATAAAAACCTCTGATTAATTAAGTGAAATGAGCTCTTTTAAAATCCCATCTTCCACTTCAGTAATAAAAAGTCTAGGAAACACTAATGTTAACACCACACATGCTTTCAGTAATGTGGCTTTGGGGAAATACACACTAGTATAAGTAACACGCTAGGTGTACAAATTAGCGTGACCATTATAAAGGGAAATCTGGAAAGACATGAGAATGAAAGAAAAATTAGCTTCATTTCCATGTCTCTGAAGATATACCACCAAAATTATAAATCTACATGCACACAAGATTATTTACTGCTTCACTTTTCCTCATAATAAAATATTGGAAATTATTTTCATACTCATTTAAAGAGATTGGCTGAATAACCTGGCTCACCCATCTGTTATAAAATAAAATTACTAAGAAAAACTAAAAACTGCAAATTAAAAATGTATGTTATTTGTGTAAGAAAATATTGGAAGTGAAATGCGTGGTGAACTCATTTTTTGCTGAAAAGAACACTAAAAGTAAAACACAAGTTAATGAGATTGATGAATTATAAAGGGTGGATATGAATGGGATAGAAATATTGAGGTTGGAGGGAAGGTATCTCTTTGATTTATACATTTTTGTATAGTTTTAACTAAGGAAACTGGTTCAGTTCAGTTCAGTTACTCAGCATGTCTGACTCTTTGCGACCTCATGACCGCAGCATGCCAGGCCTCCCTGTCCATCACCAAATCCCAGAGTCCACCCAAACCCATGTCCATTGAGTCGGTCATGCCATCTAACCATCTCATCCTCTGTCATCCCATTCTCCTCCTGCCCTCAGTCTTTCCCAGCATCAAGGTCTTTTCAAAAGAGTCAGCTCTTTGCATCAGGTGGCCAAAGTATTGGAGTTTCAGCTTCAACATCAGTCCTACCAATGAACACCCAGGACTGATCTCCTTTAGGATGGACTGGTTGGATCTCCCTGCAGGACTCTCAAGAGTTTTCTCCAACACCACAGTTCAAAAGCATCAATTCTTATCTGTTCAGCTTTCTTTATGGTCCAACTCTCACATCCATACATGACTACTGGAAAAACCATAGCCTTGACTAGACAGACCTTTGTGGCCAAGTAATGTCTCTGCTTTTTAATATGCTGTCTAGGTTGGTCATAGCTTTCCATCCGAGGAGTGTCTCCTAATTTCATGGCTGCAGTCACCATCTGCAGTGATTTTGGAACCCAGAAAAATAAACTCAGACGCCGTTTCTACTTTTTTCCCCATCTATTTGTCATGAAGTGATGGGACCAGATGCCATGGTCTTAGTTTTCTGAATGTTGAGCTTTAAGCCAACTTTTTCACTCTCCACTTTCACTTTCATCAAGAAGCTCTTCAGTTCCTCTCCACTTTCTGCCATAAGGGTGGTGTCATCTGCATATCCGAGGTTATTGATATTTCTCCCGACAACCTTGATTCCAGCTTGTGCTTCCTCCAGCCCAGTGTTTCTCATGATATACTCTGTATATAAGTTACATAAGCACAGTGACAATATACAGCCTTGACTCATTCCTTTTCTTATTTGGAACCAGTCTGTTTTTCCATGTCCAGTTCTAACTGTTGCTTCCTGACCTGCATACAAGTTTCTCAAGAGGCAGGTCAGGTGGTCTGGTATTCCCATCTCTTTCAGAATTTTCCACAGTTTATTGTCATCCACACAGTCAAAGGCTTTGGCATAATCAATAAAGCAGAAATAGGTGGTTTTCTGGAACTCTCTTCCTTTTTCGATGATCCAGCAGATGTTGGCAATTTGATCTCTTGTTCCTCTGCCTTTTCTAAAACCAGCTTGAACATCTCGAAGTTCAGGGTTCATGTATTGCTGAATCTTAGCTTGGAGAATTGGAAACTGGTTAATATGTCTCATATTTTCAAATATAAGATGAACTTGACAAAGATGGAAAAACAAAAAACCTAAAAATTAACTCAAACCAAATGATATAACTGTGTTTCAAATAGTCATTGTAACTACCCTGAAGGAAAGGAGTAGCCTTCAAATGCACTATTTTCATCACAATTCTGTGGTTACATTTTAATTTTCATATATGATTATTTCTTGATGATTACTGAATGAAATCTCCAAACTATTTGAAAGGTATTTTTTTTTCTTTGTAATGCACAGTGCATAATGGTTTTCCAGAAAAGATTTACTCAATTTACTAGCTTTTTGTGTCCTACACCTACTATTGCATTCATTGTCCTAAGGCTAAATAAGTTCCATGTTGTAGAATTTCTTTATCTCTGAGGTCAGACTAAAAGGTGAAGACATTCAACTCCTCCTCTACTGAAAATATGCATACACATAGACAGCAATACTTCTCTCCTCAAATGGATTCAGCCTTTGTTTCATATTTTCCAGGAAATAAAAGATATCTTGTCTTTAAGAAACTTTGGCATATTTTTGCCTTAAAATATAAGCTCAGAATTTGGTATGCTGGAATCCTCTATGCCTCATGTTCTCCAATAATAAGAGAAGTGTGTAGAAAATACTGTGTGTCCAGAAGTACTCTGACATGTTTAACAAGTCTAGTAATAAAAGAATGGTAAAGAGCATGGTCCATTATCTGTGACTCACCAGGAGTCACCAAAAGGCAAGTGGGATTTAGCATTTTCCCTGCAGACACCTGTCAGGTAAGCAGCAGAGAAGGAGAAAAGAAGAGTTTATGATCTCTTTTTCCCAGATCTTCACTCACTCTTTCCCTCAAAGCAGTTACCCTAACATGCCCTTTCCTGTTACAAGTATTGATCTGATACATAAAAAAATAATGTTTGAATGATGGCAGGCATTTCATGCTGCTATTCAATACAAGGAAAGATTTCCTTCCTGAAACTAATTGATCATGACCCGAGGAAGGGGATCTTATCAGAGTCAAGAAGATAAAATACTAGCTTTCAGATGAGGTACTTGAAGGACACATATTTGGTTCATTAAATTGTGTATGGCTGTCTTTAGGAATCACATTCTTCAAAAATGCTACACAACAAAGTTCAAATTTGATTGTGCTCCTATGCCCAGTGGATCTCATCAAATGGTACAAGTTTTTTCTCTTCCAATGTCCTTGGTAACAGCTTTCAATGGAGCATGAGGATACTTAGAGAAATACTTTTTGTCTAGTGGGATATGAGCTGGGAGGTTTTTTCATAGAATAACCTACACAAGAGTTGTTTTATTTTTCTCTGATCTTTGTCGATGACTAGAGAATGACAAATGATTGACTAGCATTCTCCTGCCTAACTAAGGAAATATATATCTCTATTTCTAAACATCAGAGAGGGAAATAGTCTGATTTTCCATATCAGGAATTATTTGCATCAGGCTCAATCATGAGCATCTGCCCCTGTCTTCTTCCCTTTTCATATTCATTGCAGCTTTTTGAAATGCATTTCTCTGTATTTTTGGTTTGGGTAACTTTTTCCTCCTTCTCATAACCAGGTATACCTTTCTGCTGACCACCTATTCATTTAGGGATCCTTTTATGCCTCCTGCAGTATCCAGATTGTGAGTCAATCAAAAGAGTTGTCAGGCTGTTTATGCAGACCATGTACTGTCCTATTCGTTGATATATCTTAAGATGAGGAAACAGTGGAAACAGTGTCAGACTTTATTTTGGGGGGCTCCAAAATCACTGCAGATGGTGATTGTAGCCATGAAATTAAAAGATCCTTACTCCTTGGAAGGAAAGTTATGACCAACCTAGATAGCATATTAAAAAGGAGAGACATTACTTTGCCAACAAAGTTCCGTCTAGTCAAGGCTATGGTTTTTCCAGTGGTCATGTATGGATGTGAGAGTTGGACTGTGAAGAAAGCTGAGTGCTGAAGAATTGATGCTTTTGAACTGTGGTGTTGGAGAAGACTCTTGAGAGTCCCAAGGACTGCAGGGAGATCCAACCAGTCCATTCTAAAAGAGATCAGTCCTGGGTGTTTTTTGGAAGGAATGATACTACAGCTGAAACTCCAGTACTTTGGCCACCTCATGCAAAGAGTTGACTCATTGGAAAAGACTCTGATGCTGGGAGGGATTGGGAACAGGAGGAGAAGGGGACGACAGAGGATGAGATGGCTGGATGGCATCACCAACTCGATGGAAATGAGTTTGAGTGAACTCCGGGAGTTGGTGATGGACAGGGAGGCCTGGCGTGCTGCAATTCATGGGGTCGCAGAGTTGGACATGACTGAGCGATTGAACTAAACTGAATCTACCCATAAACCTGGAATCTAAAAGTCAATGTACATGGAATCACTTATTTAAAGACCATCAGTCAATCAATCAAAATAGATGATAGATGCCCACAGCATCCTTGGTAGTCAGATTTTTACATGTTGAATGAAACCCAAATAATCAAGTGTCTGTAATTTCTAAGGCATCACACAAAACGTGCTGAATGATCAAATTGGAACAATTTCAGGAAGCACATTACAGGTATAGGTGAAATAGTCGATAATGGCAGGTGAAGGTGAAGTGGTTCAACCCTGTCTGACTCTTTGTGACACCATGGATTGCAGCCTACCAGGCTTTTCCAGCCATGGGATTCTCCAGGCAAGAGTACTGGAATGAGTTGCCATTTCCTTCGCCAGGGCATCTTCCTGACCCAGGGATCGAACCTGGGTCTCCCACATTGTAGACAGACGCATTTACCCACTGAGCCACCAGGGAAGTCTAGGTACAAATATGGTCCCAACCACCCTATCATAAATACCAGTAGGATATTTAATTGCACATAACCTGAATCTGCCAAATAATTGTTTAAAACAGTGCTTGTAAAGCTTGTGCTTGTAAAACATGTAGCTGACTTAAGTGGAAATCTAACACACCATGTGGGTTCATTGCCTAATGGTTTAATGTGTGGATTTTGCCATAACAATGACTTCCTTGGTGTCTCAGATGGTAAAGCATCAGTTTACAATGTGGGAGACTGGGGTTCAATCCCTGGGTCAGAAAGATCTCCTGGAGAAGGAAATGGCAACCCACTCCAGTATTCTTTCCTGGAAAATCCCATGGGAGGAACTTGGTAGGCTACAGTCCATGGGGTCGCAAAGAGTAGGATATGAGTGAGCGACTTCACTTCCACTTTTTGCCATAAAAGTGAATAGCAGAGGCAGGAAAAGTAATCTAAAGACAGAGAAGGAAAATAGAAATTTCAGCTTATTTTACCTATAAATCTATTAATTTATTTATCCATAGACATATATGATGATATTTCTTTTTCAACTGGTATCAGTTATATGGCAGAAAATGATAGACCTAAACAGACATTTTCTGGAAGAAGACATGCAGATGGCCAAGAGGCACATGAAAACATGCTCAACATTGCTGATCATTAGAGAACTGCAAATCAAAACTACAATGACTTACCACCTCACACCAGTCAGAACAGTTATCATAAAAAGTCTACAAACAATAAATGTTGGAGGGAGCGTGGAATAAAGGAAACCCTCCTACACTTTCTGTGGGAATGTAAATTAGCACAGCCACTACAGAAAACAGTAGGTAGGTTCCTTACGAAACTAAAAATGGAGCTACCTTATGATTCAACAATTTCACTTGTGGGCATATATCTGGAGAAAATGTTGGTTCAAAAGGATACATATACCCCAATGTTTGTTGTAGCACTCTTTACAAATACACGGGAAGTACATGCATAATGGTATTTTTTTATAGATATTAAAACAGAACCTAAAAAATCATTGAAGAAATGTTAAATCAGAGTAATAAAATTGTAAGGTGTATAAAAAGCTATGTGGATATTGAGGAATCATCCTCCATTTCCAGCTTGCTAATTTGTGTTTTGTTTTTGTTTGTTCATTGTTTAGGGATTTTATTTATTTATTTTGTTTGTTTGACTTGGTTATCTTCCAACCAAACTTGTAAAAGAAAGTCTGTGAAACAGTTTTGAAGAAACTGCAAGCACAACATTTTTCAGCTAATTTACTAAAATAGCACATCCATAACTGAGAGAAAATGGTTAGAGGCAAAAAGGGAGCTGTATTTCCATGGACCTCTGAGCATTTAAGCCTGTGTGTAATCAGTTTACATTCAAGAGAAATCAGTGTTGAGCTATTTAGGTGACACTCTATGTCTTGAAAATCTTGGTTATTTTGAATTTTTTTTAAACAAAGACTTCAGGCTGTCCTAATTAAATAAGAGAAATTTTATTATCAGCAAAGATGGCACTAGAACCAAGGTAATTTTAGATACTAGAGGTGTTTTCTTAGTTTGGGAAAAGTAAGAGTAGGGCTAGAAGAAAGAGGGGTTCACATTTTTTGTAACGACATCAAGGAGACTTAAAAAGCACTAAAACCACCAGAGCTCCTGAGAACAAAGTGAAGTGGTCGATTTCTGTGTTTACTTTGGCTTATCACCTAATTTCTCAAACACCATAAGTTTACTTGCCTAAGAAATCAGCTCATCAACCACATTGCAATCAATGGTTGTCATGGTGAGGATATTTCTGGAATTATCTTCAGGACCTTGCTTGGTCACCACAGCAAAATTGCTCACAGACAACAGCTAACCCTTTCAGTATGGGTAGACTTGTAGCACCTGTGGCTCAAAAAATCTTAGATTTGGAGGGATTTTAGAGATTAGCTCATTATCTCTCCATATAACCTGTTAAAGATAGGCAAATGGAGAGCAAGGGAGAGACTTAACTCGAGTCCCAGGAAGACTTGTCCCCAGTGACTCCATTATTGTAGTCACTTCAATAAATATTAACAGGAGCCCACTATGTGGCAGGACTAGGACTATTCATATTTCCTAAACTTCACAGCCCCTGCTTTCAGGCTGACTTAAAAGAGGAATACAAAGGAGACATAGAAAAAGGAGCTTCCTGTCATTGAAGCTGTGCTCCTTGGAGGTAGATCACCTTTTAGGAGCTGATCACATAAAAGATGATTGCTTTCTTTTTATATTTCACAGATCTGCAGCCAATCAGAAGTTCTGATCTGTGGTGCACCCCCTTATCTCCTGATGCACAGTTATCCCCTATTCCTTGAGGACTGGTTCTATATGGTAATATTTTGTATAGCCAATGCACTGAATTTTGATCTTTTTAGAGGTCTGTCTTGAAGAAGAATGACAGACAGTATGAGGCAAGATCAGATAAATCAACAAATATCTGAGAAGTGATTCTCAATCTCACTCCCAACACCTATTTAAACATTTTTGACTTATTTCCTCTTTCATTGTGGACAGCAATGCACACATTATCCTGTCTTCCCTCTACCACTCTCTCAAATACCATCTTAATATGGTTCAGGATAAAGTGACAGAAAGATTTGGGATTGACTTATGAAAAACATTTTTTAGAAAATTTATTCCAAAAACTACATGACTTCTAGTCTCTACAACTATGAAAAAATAAAATTCTGTACTTTAAGCCACCCAGCTGCAGTATTCTGTTATGGAGGCCCTAGAAGACCAATCGCTATTTATATGCGGACAATACCCAAATGCGTGTTTCTAAACCAGGTTCTTGCATGTTTCAAAACCACATCTGCAGAACTAAATTAATGCTCTCTTCCATTCACAATGGATTTCCCTGATAGCTCAGTTGGTGAAGAATCCACCTGCAATGCAGGAGACCCCAGTTGGATTCCTGGATTGGGAAGATCCCCTGGAGAAGGGAAAGGCTACCCACTCCAGTATTCTTGGGCTTTCTTTGTAACTCAGCTAGAAAAGAATCTGCCTGCAATGCGGGAGACCTGGGTTTGATTGCTGGGTTGGGAAGAGCCCCTAGAGAAGGAAACAGCTACTCACTTCAGTATTCTGGCCTAGAGAATTCCATGGACTATAGAGTCCATGGGGTCACAAAGAGTTGGACACCACTGAGTGGCTTTCACTTTCCATTCACATAAGTTTATATTTCCACTATTTTCTCTCTTCATCCACCTAGCTACATCCAGTGTAAATCTACATCTAACTTTACACAACTGTGTTACTCTCACATCTCATACATGATTAAACTCTGTCAATTTTGCCACCTAAATGTTTATTGAATCAGTCCACTTCTCTCCATTTCTTCCAAGTTGGTGTAAACTAGCATTGTTTCTCATCCATACTATTAATAATATTACAATAACCTTTTAACTGGTGTTCCTTGTTTTTAATGTTTACAGTCTGCTCTTTCTACAGCTCACCTACCCCATTAACATCCTTCATTCCACCCTTTCGTTGATTTATAAGAATGATAACACTGAAAATGATTTCAAGGCAGTTCTAGCCAATTGGTTGGAAAATCAGTTTACCAAAAACCTTTTGCTGAATTGTGAGGATTTCTTTTGTATTTTTCTTTGACCCCAGCTCCTGTTCTTGTATCTGACCTTGGATCAGTCCCTATTTTTTTTTTATTAAAGAATAATTGCTTTACATAATTTTGTTGTTTTCTGTCAAACTTCAACATGAATCAGGCATAGGTATACATATATCCCCTCCCTTTTGAACTTCCCTCCCATCTCCCTCCCCACCCCATCCCTCTAGGTTGATACAGAGCCCCTGCTTGAGTTTCCTGAGCCATACAGAAAATTCCCATTGGCTATCTATTTTACATATGGTAATGTAAGTTTCCATGTTACTCTTTCCATACATCTCACCCTCTCCTCCCCTCTCTCCATGTCTACAAGTTTATTCTCCAAGGCTGTTTCTCCATTTCTGCCCTGTAAATAAATTTTTCAGTGCTATTTTTCTAGATTCCATATATATGCATTAGCATATTATATTTCTTTTTCTCTTTCTGACTTACTTCACTCTGTATAATAGGTTCTAGGTTCATCCACCTCATTAGAACTCACTCAAAGCTGTTCGTTTTTATGGCTGAGTAATATTCCATTGTGTATATGTACCATACTGCTTTATCCATTCATATGTTGATGGACATCTAGTTGTTTCTATGTTCCAGCTATTGTAAATAGTGCTGCAATGAACAATGGGATAAATATGTATTTTTCAATTTTGGTTTCCTCAGGTATATGCCTAAGAGTGGGATTGCTGAGTCATATGGTGGTTCTATTCCTAGTTTTTAAAGGAATCTCCATATCATCTTCCGTAGTGGCTGTATCAGTTTGCATTCCCACCAATAGTGCAAGAGCACTCCCTTTTCTCCACACCCTCTCCAGCATTTATTGTTTCTAGATGTTTTGATGATGGCCATTCTGACCGGTGTGAGTTGATATCTCATTGTAGTTTTGATTTGCATAATGAGCGATGTTGAGCATCTTTTCATGTGTTTGTTAGCCACCTGTATGTCTTCTTTGGAGGAATGTCTGTTTAGATATTTTTCCTACTTTTTGATTGGGTTGTTTGTTTTCCTGGTATTGAGTTGTATGAACTGCTTGTATATTTTGGAAATTAATTCTTTGTCAATTGTTTCATTTTTTATTATCTTCTCCATTATGAGGGTTGTCTTTTCACTTTGCCTATAGTTTCATCTGCTATGCAAAATCTTGTAAGTTTGATCAGGTCCCACTTGTTTATTTATTTATTTTTAATTTCTGTTACTTTAGGAGGCAGATCATAGAGAATCTTGCTTTGATTTATGTCATCAAGTGTTCTGCCAATGTTTCCTGTAAGAGTTTTACAGTTTGGGGTCTTACATTTAGGTCTTTAAGCCATTTTGAGTTTATCTGTGTGTATGGTGTTAGGAAGTGTTCTAATTTCATTCTTTTATATGTCACTGTCAAGTTTTCCCAGCACCATTTATTGAAGATGCTGTCTTTGCTCCATTGTATATTCTTGCTTCTTTTGTCAAAAATAAGGTGCCTATAGGTGCATGGGTTTATTTCTGGACTTTCTATCTTGTTCCATTGTTCTATGTCTCTGTTTTTGTGCCAACACCACACTGACTTGATGACTGTAGCTTTGTAGTATAATCTGAAGTGAGGAAAGTCAATTCCTCCAGATCCTTTCTTCTTTCTCAAGACTGTTTTGGCTATTTAGGGTCTTTTGTGTTCTCATATGAATTATGAAAATTTTTGTTATAGTTCTGTGAAAAATATCATTGGTAATTTGATAAAGATTGAGTTGAATCTGTAGACTGCATTTGGTTATATAGTCATCTTCACAATATTGATTCTTCCTACCCAGGAACATGGACTATCTCTCCATCTGTTTATGTGGTCTTTGATTTCTTCATTAGTTTCTTATAATTTTCTTTGTACAGTTCTTTTGTCTCCTTAGGTAAGTTTATTCCTAGATATTTAATTCTTTTCGATGCAGTGGTGAATGGGATTGATTTCTTCATTTCTCTATATGATTTTTCATTGTTGGTATATAGAAATGAAAGTTATTTCTGTGTATTCATTTTGCATCCTGCAACTTTGCTATATTCACTGATTAGCTCCAGTAATTTTCTGATACTATCTTTAGAGTTTTCTATGTACAGTATCATGTCATCTGCAAACAGTGAGAGCCTCACTTCTTCTTTTCCAACCTGGATTCCTTTTATTTCTTTTTCTTCTTTGATTGTCATAGCTAGGATTTCCAGAACTATGTTGAATGATCAAGGGGAAAGTGGGCACCCCTGTCTTGTTCCTGATCTTAGGGGGAATGTTTTCACATTTTCACCATTGAGAATAATGTTTGCTGTAGGCTTATCGTATATGGCCTTTACTATGTTGAGGTAGATTCCTTCTATGCCCAATTTTTGAAGAGTTTTAATCATAAATGGGTGGTGAATTTTGTCAAAGACTTTTTCTGCATCTATTGAGATTATCATATAGCTTTTATTTTTCAGTTTGTTAATAAATTGTATCACATTGATTGGTTTGTTTATACTGAAGAATCCTTTCATCTCTAGAATAAACCCAGCTTAATCATGGTGTATGAGATTTTTGATGTGTTGCTGAATTCTGTTTCCTAATATTTTGTTGAGGATTTTTGCATCTGTGTTCATCAGTGATATTGGCCTGTAGTTTTCTTTTTTTGTGTGTTGTCTTTGTTTGCTTTTGGTATCAGGGTGATGGGTGGCCTCACAGAATGAGTTTGGAAGTTCTCCTTCTTCTGCAAATTTTTTAAAGAATTTTAGAAGCTTAGGCATTAGATCTTCTCTAAATGTTTGATAGAATATGTATGTGAAGCCACCTGTTCCTGGGCTTTTCTTTTTTGGGAGATTTTTTTTATCACTGCTTCAATTTCAGTGCTTGTACTTGAGTTGTTCATAATTTCTATTTCTTCCTGGTTCAGCCTATTTCTGACCTGGTTCATTCTGGTCAGGAACGAAGATTCCACAAGTGGTTTGTTATAGCATTAAGTGAGATTAAAACAAATACCGAAAAATAAGAAACCAAAGATGAACCCCAAACAAATGGCAGTTATAAAATCAGGCAAATAATAATTAAAATAATGGAATATACACATATACATTACACCCATAAGCAAAGTCAAAACAGTCCCACTAAAATAAAGTACGGTAGATTGACCCGGCAAACAAAGAAAATAAAAAAATTAGATTTAGCATTTAAAAACAAAACTAAAGCACAAACCAAAAAAAAAAAACAACTAACTAAAGCAAGATGTCAAGCAGGAATAAAGCTATGAAAACAAAACTAAAAATATGGTGAGAGGAAAAGAAAGAAAGAATAGATGTGCAAAGTTAAATAGAGGTAGGTGAATAAGATATATATATATTTTTTAATGCATATACATATTTAATGTATTTTATATATATATACATATATATGTATGTATATATATATACATACACACACATACACACAAAGATTAACTGCAAGAGGAAAAGAAACGTAGGAAAGGCAAACAAAGAACTATAGAAAAAAGACAATAGGTTTAAAAAATTAAAAATATAAAAAAGAGATAAGAAAATAAAAAAGGAAAACTCCACAGAACTGCAAAAGCCCAATGTAGAGGCAGAGATTTATAACAAAAATGAAAAGTCTGACTGAACATACACATATACATATACACCCATAAGCAAAATCAAAAGTCTAACAAAAATAAAGTTACAATAGTTTGATCTAGTGAACAAAGGAAATAAAAATTATATTTACCAGTTAAGAACAAAACTAACTAAAGCACAAACTGGAAACAAAACTAAAACAAGATGCCAATTTGCCAAATGGGGAATAAAGCAATGAAAATAAAACTACCAAATATTTTGAGAGGAAAAGAAAGAAAGAAAAGAAAGAATAGATATGCAAAGTTAGAGGTAGATAAAAAGACATATACATTAAAGATTAACTGCAAGGGGAAAAGAACAGTAGGAAAAGCAAACAAGGAAATAAATGTAGAAAAAATAATAATAGATTTAAAAGTGAAAAATTAAAATTAAAAAAGAGAAAAGAAAGAGAAAGAAAAAAGGAAAACTCCATGGAATTGTAAAAGCCAACATAGAGACAGAGGTTTATAACAACAACAACAAAAAATGTGAGTGAGAAAAAAAAAAAAAAAACTCAAAAGCTTAATTAGAATTCATAGTACCAATAAAATTGACAACTACAAGAGGAGGGGGAGAAAAGGAAAATGAAAAAGTCCAAGAAACTTTAAAGAACAAATCAAAACATAAGAATAATAAATGTTTTTCTTGAGTCACTGCTGTCAGAGTCCTTTCCCGTGCTGGGAGTCACAGTCCACCTCACCTCCCTAGGATGCCCTCTAACACTGTGCCGATCTCTGGACCTGCTGTGGGTACAACTCAGATTCTAATCTGGTCCTATTCCTGTGTGTTCTTGCCTCCAACACCCACAGCTATCAGAACTAATGTGTTTTCTTTTGTGGGAGTTCTCAGTGTCCTTTTATATATTCCATAGAAACAGAGTCTGCCTAGTTGATCATGTGGATTTAATCTGCAGCTTGTACAGCTGGTGGGAAGGTTTTGAGTCTTCTTCCTTAGCCACACTGCCCCTGGGTTTCAACTGTGGTATTATTTCCACCTCTGCATGTGGGTCGTCCACTGGGGATTGCTCCTGAGTATGCCCTGGAGGACTTGGGTTTTCCCCTGTGAGGGCTGGATGTGGAGGTGGTGCAGCTGCTTGGGTTGCAGGGGTTCTGGCAGCACCAGGTACTCAGGGGAGTTGGCGGCTAGGGCAGCAGGAAATATAGTGCTCTAGAAGGGTACGGCAACCAGTATTGGCCAATACGCTCCAGTATTCTTGCCTAGAGAACCCTCCCTGACAGAGAAGCCTGGCAGCCCACAGTCTACAGGGCCACAAAGAGTTGGACACGACCAAAGCGACCCTGAGCACATAGACATAACATACATATACATATACATATACATATACATATACATATACATATACATATGAAGCGCATATATATATGTCCTACTCTGTAGATCAGTGCATCAGTCATTTAAAGGAGCACCTTGGGTGGGGTCCTTCTCTGTATTTAGTGCATCAGACATTTGATGGGCCAGCCTATCTATTGTTCAGCTGTCAATGCTGGCCTGTGGGGAGAGAAAGGCTATGGAGATGGCTCCACCCCCTACATGTGACTCAGCATATCTCCTTGCTTCCACAACTGCCAGGCTTTCCTCCTCAGGCGTTTCCCACCATGATCTCCTCTCTCACATCCCCCTGATCTGTCTCTCTGCAGTCAACAGCAGCCCTCATCCTGGGATTGCTCCACAATTCATTAACTCCAGCTTCTAGCTACTATGCCTTCCAGGGATCCTGCGTCCCTGTCTGGAGTATGTATGGCTGTGGTAAGGACTGTCTGATTCTCATTCCACTTAGGCTGCCACAGATCAGCTGCTTCACTCTCAGCCTTAAATGTTTCTCCTCTGACTCAGACAGTTGCCCCGATGTGGGGACTGGATCCCTGCTTCAGTTCCCCCACCCGCTGAGGGCAGGTCCAGTTCTATGAACATGCCTGTTTCCCTTCCTAGTTCCTTCATCCTACTGAGTTTTGCATGGTTCTATATACTCTTGTCCTTTGGTCAGGTACTCCTGTCCACTCTGAACTTGTGTTCTGCATGCACTTGTGTCTGAAGGTATATTCCTGATGTATCTTTGGCGAGAGATGTACTCCACATATACCTACTCCTCCACCATCTTTGTCTCTACTTTTTTGTAAGCTGTTGTTTATAGCCACAAAATAACTGTTCCACAGTTCTGCAGAACTGTTCCGTGGGAAAACCCACAGCTGTAGAGTAAAGACACAATGAAGGACAAACATAAAGATGGGGTGAGACTAAATATTCAATAGATGAATGACCACTCAGCACATCGATTTGTGAGAATTCACTCTGGGAATCAATTTCTAGGGATTGTTTTTTCCCTCTTTTGCCCAGAGGTTGAAAGATATGGCATTACCATGGTTTACAAGCTCACTTGATATCAATGTCTACTCCACTGACCTGTCAATTGCACTTAAACACAGGAAGCTTTTTAAATTTCTATGGCGCTTTAGCGGGAGATGTTGAGCTGCCTTGAAGATGATTCTAAATGTGGAGGAGCATTTGGCTATCATGGTGGGTATGAGCCTTGGATTCGGGCCTTTAGTGTATGAAGACCAGAAATGCCAAATATTATTCATTGTAGGCAAAAATTGTGCACAATACAAGCTGTGTTGATAAACATTTGAAGTGCATGAGCCATATCACCACAGGCCTCCTACTTGGACCTCCAATGCTGTTACCTTCTCTGTCTCTTTTTAACAAGGTAGTTTCTATTTAAACTTTAGACCTCAGATAAGTTGCTACTGTACAGGAAAATCTTAATCTCTCTAAATACATCAGATTATACATATAGCCCTATTCATGTGACCATGAATAAATGTCTTTCTACCCAAGAAGACTGCACAGGTTCTAATGGCCAAGAATTGCCTATGGTTTAGTGATAACTGCATCCCCAGTGACTGATAGAATATCAAGCATTGAGAACACTTTGTGAGTGTTTGTTGAATGTAAAATTGAATTAATGCATGAATGGCACAGCCCCTGATCTTAAGGGACTTGCTTTATGGCAGGAAATAGTGAATAGAGCCTGTGATGAAACACCATGGAGTTGTCTGTGGGCAAAGAAAGGGCACCAAAACAGTTTTGGCACAGTGAATCCACTCTGTGCTGAGACATAGCTATCATTAAGATTTCACACAGACATTTATTTTAGTCCCTGCAGTCTCTCTGGATGGAAATGTTTCATTGGAAAGGTAACACTTAAGGTGAACCACTTCAAAGAGGATGACTACTTCAACTCTCTGGAAAGGCTCCCAAGTCAGCTAAGTGTCAACCACATGCACCTTCTCTCTGCAGGACTTGGAATATATATGGACTACAGAATTTTATTTTTTATTTGCTTTTACTACAAAGGATCAGTGCTCTTACTGAACAAGAGAAGAAGAAAGCAAGGGGTCAGATGGTGGTCAGAGCAGGCTTCAGAGCTGGGGAATGAAAGCGCAGAGGATGAGGAAGAAGGAATATGGAAGCTACTGGAGAGGAAGAAGAGCAGGGAATAAAAGCAAAAGCAGCATTGCAGTTATTCCTCCTGGTTAAGAAGAAAAGCATAGTTCTCTCATTTGCAAAGAAATCTAGGGCAGACAGACATCTCAAGATATTCATTATTTCTTTAAACCTTTAATTGAGCACTTCAAAAGATCACAATTAAGCTTTTTAAAAATATAAAGTTTAAGTTGAAAGGAATCCATGGAGATTGACCCCATTGAATCTTTTGGTCCAAATCAATGGCCTTATTAAAAACAGGAGGGGGTGATGGTACAAAGACACATTCCTAAGTAATTGGTTAAAGGAAACATTCAGACATTCTTCCTTCTGTTAATGGGCTAAGCATGAAGAAGAAACGCAGGGAGAGACAGATTATTCTCTGTTCCACTGATTTTGATGGAGTGGCAAAATCAGTCTGAAGGCTTGTGAAAATAAAATTTGGGGAAATTATTCTCCATGCCTTGAAATCTGCCTCTGTGTTTGCACCCTCTAGTCCTGTTACAAATTAATACTCTGTGAATCAGTTCATTATTCTTACTTTCAGGTGTTAGATAACTCACACTTACTACTGAATGTGCCCTGCTGAGGCCTCAGCCCTCAGCCTGTTCAGTCCTGCCCTGAATGGCAGCATGTCTTTCTCCTGATGCTGTCCTGTTGGACTCAGCTCTGCTCTCTAACTTATGATTGCCTTTATAACATCCATCCTTTTTTTCCCTGCCCTGGAGTCCCACTCACTCTAACTACCCGGTGTATTCATTGTCCTCGTTGTTGCAAAGTTCTGCCCAGCTTCTGCAAGGCACAAAGGAAGGGAAATAAGCCCACTAAGTTGGAATTTTACCACTGTCTTCCTTGCTACCCACTGGGTTTGCTTGTTCTTTTAACCTCATCTTTGTGTTCTGCTTTTGGTCCTTTTCAATGTAACCAAACCCCAAGAAGGGTATTTTAGAGCTCATCTTTCCACAAGTTCTTTGGATCAGCTATGACAGAGGCTCTGGGTTGTTCTAGAAGTTCTGTTTGTTGGTTTTTTAGGTTCAAAGTCTTAATCCTGAATGCCACACAAAAAAAGCTGAGTAGTTATCACTTTATCAGAAACTTCTTGAATGTTTGCTGGGACTTCTACTTTTTTTATGGGCCAGAATGACCAGGCACAAAGCTCCACATGGCCAGCCCATACTACCTGATGTTGAGGTCCCATTACACTGAGTTACAGTTTTTCTGTATGTGCACTCTCAAGAGGCTCCATAGGCCTCTTCTACCCTCTGCCCACAAATCTAGTGCTCCCACTGGGTGACTTCCAACATGCCTGATGTAACTTGCACATCTTGCTGATTTCTGAAATTTGATAAAAGTTGTGGCACTTCCTGGGTTTTTGATGGATATTTTTTGACTCTATCCCAGCATCAATTCTTCAGTTGTCAGCCTTTTTTATAGTCCAACTCTCATATCCATACATGACTATTGGAAAAGCCTTAGCTTTGAATATATAGACCTTTGTAGGCAAAGCAATGTCTCTGCTTTTTAATAAGTTGTCTAGGTTTGTCATAGCTGTTCTTCCAAGGAGGAAGCATCTTTTAATTTCCTGGCTCCAGTCACCATCCACAGTGATTTTGGAGCCCCTGAAAATAAAGTCTGTCACTGTTTCCATTGTTTCCCCATCTATATGCCATGAAGTGATGGGACCAGACGCCATGATCTTCATCTTTTGAATGTTGAGTTTTAAGTCAACATTTTCACTCTTATTTTCACCCTGATCAAAACACTTTTTAGTTCCTCTTCATTTTCTGCCCTTAGAATGTTACCATCTGCATATCTGAGATTGTGGATATTTCTCCCAGCAATCTTGATTCCAGCTTGTGATTTTTCCAGCCCAATCCAGCATTTCACATCCATCCTGCCACTAGTTAATGGGATGACATAAAGCCATCCCTGAAAAGTATATCAAAGGTGAAAATAGTATGTGAAATCTTTAGGATTTGGAGAAAGATGTTTAACTTCTGGGAATGTTAAGGGTCAGTTTTAAACATTATATGTTACAATGCAATCTTGAAAAATCTTTGTTTAGTTCTTTTAAAGAGATTGTGTGAATTTTTCTTATATGGAAACAGTAGTAGTGGAACATCGTTGATTCACTTCAGTGTAGGAAGTTATAAGAATTAATGCCAATCACACTCACTTTCTGTATATACAGGGGAAACTGCCATTCAGAGTGGACGAACATCTTCCCATTTACCACCAAATCTGTACACTCTATAAAATTAAGACAGACTGGCACCTGAGACCTGGGGCCATTGCTGAAGTGCTTGCACCTGGATAGATGTCTCCTTGAGCAACACAATGACAGGAAAAAGAAAAAAAAAAAACTATAAGGGACTAAAAGTGACTGCATGCATGTGCAGTTGGGGTAAATTATGGACAACAAAACATAAAAAGACCAAAAGTTCAACTGCCAATTTTGAAAAGCCAGGAGCAAAAATAGTGCACTGTGAATGCATCCTGCATTCAGCACCACCTAAGGGTGCAAAGCACTTAAACGACCTCTCCAGCCTCAGCCCTGAGTCTGCCTCTGGGCTCACCCCTATACGGAGCTGGCTGTCCACTCCTGCCAGCAAGTGATCAAGGGAAATTCTTTCTTGTTTTTGCTCCCTCCTGCTGTAGCAGGAACCCCAATAATGCCCTGCCTGAACTTCCTGCCTGGCCTCTTACCAATTTCTATTGATTAAGGAAGGTCAAGAACCCAGGTCAGTAACAGAATGAATCTGCAATGGACCTGCAAAGGCATGTCATTCATGTTACTCCTCTAGAGAAGAAGAAACCAAGGGCTATTGAGGTCATGTCATATAAATATGACCTGGAATCAGAAGACCTAGGACATAATTCTGACCCTGCAATTCACAATGTCTTTGATCACAGTCGTTATTTGTTATATATGAGCCTCAATTTTCCTCTTGTAAGAAGGGAAGTGTATATTAAACCTCAGACATCTTTTGTGAGAAGGAAATAAAATGATAAGAATATGAATCATCTCTGATAAGATTTTAAGCATACACAAGATGCCTTTGTATCTACTTCATCCCAGGATGTGAAAGCTTATCCTTGAACTTTTCAGGAACCAGCTCATTTTTGTAAGACTTTCATAAAGTCTAGTCCCACTGCTCACTGAAAAGTCATTAAATCAGGTCCATTACTTCCCACATTTACTTGTTCTGATTTTTAAACAGTGGTCTTTCATTTTACACTTGACCCCAGTATTAGTTTCCTGTGGCTGCCATAACAAGATGCCTCAAATTTGGCTTAACACATGGACTATTATTCTCTTACAGTTCATGAGGCCAGACATCTGGAATTGAGGTATCAGCAGGACTGCCCTCTCTCTAGTGTCCAGAAGAATATGTCCTCCAGTTCCTGATGTAATCTCATTAACTGCTACTTGATGATCAAGTGACAAAATTATCTAGAAGAGTGTTTGAAATACAAGCTTGCATTCACTGTTATGAACAAAGTGTGCTTTGGGTATATTTTGTGCCTGAAACAATTAGCAAATGATAATAGAAAGTAAAAATGACTGGCATAATTTTATATATGTGTTGCTAATTTCATATTTAGCTCAGATTTAAACCATTCTGATTTTATATGTTTTATAATACAGATAATATAACTTACTTGACAGTAGTACATATTTGGTGGAGATGCTTGCATTTGTCTTTTGAAGATGTACAGTCAAAAAGATTCAGTGATTATTTGTCTGCTTCCTGTGACTATAGTTCTGATTATTTATTCTACCTTTATATTCTCAATCTAACTTAAGTTCAATCCCTGTTAGATTTGCAACTTTGATAACTTCAGTTAATTTGACTTTCTTTGGGTCTTTCCATTTTGATTTGAAATAGTCTAAAATTACCCAGACTAAACCCCTCCAAGATAGATTCAAACCTGTTCCTGGAATATACTGATAGATAGTATTCAAACACAATATACTTGTAACAAGAATAAAGGATTTAAATATCAAAACATTTAAGTCAAATAGAGAGTTATCATATGATTCAGCAATCTCACTCCTGAGCATATACCCAGAGAAAAGCATGGATTAAAAGGATACATGGACACCACTGTTCATCGCGGTACTGTTTACAATAGCAAGGACATGGAAATAACTTAAACGTCCATCAAGGGAGAAATGGATAAAGATGGTATAGTACATAGATTCAGTAGAATATTACTCAGCCATTTAAAAGAATGAGGTAATGTTATTTGGAGCAATGTGGATGGACTTGGAGATTACGGATTTCATACTAAGTGAAGTAAGACAGAGAAAGATACATATTATATGATATCGCCTATATGTGGGATCTAAAAAATAATGATACAAATGAACTTATTTACAAAGCAGAAACAGACTTAGAGAATGAACTTATGGTTACTGGAGGAAAGGCAAGGGGAGAGATAGACTGGGAGTTTACGAATGCCATGTACACACTGTACAATAGATAACCAACTTTAAAAAAAGAAAAAAAATAATAAAATTTATCTGTAGAATGAAAATTAAAAAAATGTAAGAGGGTGTCCCCATCTTCAAAAATAGAATATAAATTCCTTAATTATGATTAATAAGGGTTTCTGCTTATAAAAAAGTTTGAAAATTTATACACATCATGCACAGTCACCTACGAAAATGCTAGAGTTTCATTGTGAGAAAACATGACTATGTGCCAGTGGAAAGCCCATAGGGCTCTACATGGTATAGAGTGGTGTATACAATTAGGTAATCAAGAGACTAGAGACTTTACATGTGATATTAGGCTAATTAGAGCTTTCTGTTTGAGTCTTAGTTCAGTTTCTTACTATACGACTCACTTTTATATCTGAGTCTCAGTTTTAACATCTATAAAAATAGAACAAAATTTTACCAGTTCAATGATAGCAGGAAACAATGAGGAAACCCCCAGGAAAAATGCCTAACCATGAGTTTCTCTTTTACTTTCATTTTTACTTCCTGCATATTAGATCTTCAAGTGTTAATGGTGAATAATTGTTTTGAGTATGGTGTCTATTTTACTTAAGACTGTTTTTTCAAATATTTGAATCCATTCAATTTGGGGCCAAACTTCCCTGCATTTTTCATGAAACAGTTAACAAGAGTCTTTTGAGAACATTCTTGTATAGTTGTATTTGAGGAAATAATGATATTAATTAAAATAGCAACTGTTTATTAAGACATTACTATGTACAAACATTGGACTGCTTTATCTAATATCCTATTTAATTTTGATCATCTTGATGATTGAAATCTAAAGCATTTAGTGTAATATTTGCAGTATGTTAAAATCTATGATATGTTGAGTAACAATGTAAAATGTACAGTGCTTACTAAGTAATAAAATATTGATGAAATAGAGAAAATAAATAAATAAAGCTATAGTTTTATTGATACTGACGTGAAACCAGCTTGACTAACTACTTATATGAACACTGAGATGCTTTTGTTGTAATATTAGTTAAACACATTTGTATTGAAAATATTGGACTGCTCAGAAAATTATTTTCAGAATAAATATTTGCAAATTCTGGATGCCTTTATAAGAGCAAGTTGCAAATTGTATTGGTTGATAAAATAACCAATGATATGCAAATTATGATTTTTAACATTGACTCAAGACTAGGGTGTCCTGAGCTTAAAATAAAGAAAAATAAAATAAAAGAGAGAGGGATAAGGTACTGAAAATGCTGGAAAGAAGAGGTATGATGGAATGAATAAACACCTAGTAATTGTCCAAGCTATAGAATTTGGTATACAGGAGACAGAAGGAGATGCATCTATCCTAGCTTGTTTAATTGTTTTGATCATATGTCAAAGGATTTAGAATTTGACATATGACATATGATGGAGATTCAGGTACATTTGAAGTACCTTGAAAATGTCTACTCAAGGAAAATTCCATTCCATGTTTCACTCCTATACTTGGATAAAAGAGTAGAAATTGATAGAAGGCATTAACTCCTAACACACTAGTCCCAGTTACAAATTGGAGGAGAATTTCTCAACTGCTGAAAACAAAAGATAAAGCCATTGAAATGTTAAAACATCTATAGTCGGTATCATCCATTTAATGAATAAATAGCATTTCTAGAAACCCTGGATTCTAAGAATTATCACTGGTTTTCTAATTTTGGCAATATCACAAAGGGTTGAATACTGAGTGGGTCAACCTCCAAAGCACCCCTGTTGCAGAGGTCAATTAAAGAAACTTCCTCTCAGTGCTGTTGGGTTAGACTATAAACTTGTATTTGCTTAGCTTTCCCCTGATCACCTCATCACATGACACTCTCCCATTTTTACTTCCTCTTCTAGCCACTAGGGTCATTGGAAAGATCCCAAAATTTGTAAGGCTCTTAACTACCGCACAATTGCACTCATCTCACATGCTAGTAAAGTAATGCTCAAAATTCTCCAAGGCAGGCTTCAGCAATATGTGAACCGTGAACTTCCTGATGTTCAAGTTGGTTTTAGAAAAGGCAGAGGAACCAGAGATCAAATTGCCAACATCCGCTAGATCATGGGAAAAGTAAGAGAGTTCCAGAAAAACATCTATTTCTGCTTTATTGACTATGCCAAAGCCTTTGACTGTGTGGATCACAATAAACTGTGGAAAATTCTTCAAGAGATGGGAATACCAGACCACCTGATCTGTCTCTTGAGAAATTTGTATGCAGGTCAGGAAGCAACAGTTAGAACTGGACATGGAACAACAGACTGGTTCCAAAAAGGAAAAGGAGTACATCAAGGCTGTATATTGTCACCCTGTTTATTTAACTTATATGCAGAGTACATCATGAGAAACGCTGGACTGGAAGAAACACAAGCTGGAATCAAGATTGCTGGGAGAAATATCAATAACCTCAGATATGCAGATGACACCACCCTTATGGCAGAAAGTGAAGACGAACTCAAAAGCCTCTTGATGAAAGTGAAAGTAGAGAGTGAAAAATTTGGCTTAAAGCTCAACATTCAGAAAACGAAGATCATGGCATCTGGTCCCATCACTTCATGGGAAATAGATGGGGAAACAGTGGAAACAGTGTCAGACTTTATTTTGGGGGGCTCCAAAATCACTGCAGATGGTGACTGCAGCCATGAAATTAAAAGATGCTTACTCCTTGGAAGGAAAGTTATGACCAACCTAGATAGCATATTCAAAAGCAGAGACATTATTTTGCCAACAAAGATTCGTCTAGTCAAGGCTATGGTTTTTCCTGTGGTCATGTATGGATGCGAGAGTTGGACTGTGAAGAAGGCTGAGCGCCGAAGAATTGATGCTTTTGAACTGTGGTATTGGAGAAGACTCTTGAGAGTCCCTTGGACTGCAAGGAGATCCAACCAGTCCATTCTGAAGGAGATCAGCTCTAGGATTTCTTTGGAACGAATGATGCTAAAGCTGAAACTCCAGTACTTTGGCCACCTCATGTTTAGAGTTGACTCATTGGAAAAGGCTCTGATGCTGGGAGGGATTGGGGGCAAGAGGAGAAGGGGACGACAGAGGATGAGATGGCTGGATGGCATCACCATCTCGATGGACGTGAGTCTGAGTGAACTCTGGGAGTTGGTGATAGACAGGGAGGCCTGGTGTGCTGCGATTCATGGGGTCACAAGGAGTCGGACATGACTGAGCGACTGATCTGACATGATCTGATCCCATATAAATTATTACAAAATACTGATCATAGGTTTCTGTCCTATACACAGGAGTTCCCTGCTGGCTCAGACAGTAAAGTGTCTGCCTACAATGTGGGAGACTTGGGTTCGATCCCTGGGTCAAGAAAATCCCCTGGAGAAGGAAATGGCAATCCAGTCCAGTACTCTTGCCTGAAAAATCCCATGGATGGAGGAGCCTGCTAGGCTACAGTCCATGGGGTCACAAAGAGTTGGACATGACTGAGTGACTTCACTTCTGTCCTATAGCAGTAGGTCCTTGTGTGTATCTATTGTATTATATGGTAGTGTGTATAGTGATATTTTTAGCAACATGGATGGACCTAGAGAGCATCAGGCTAAGTGGAGTAAGACAGAAAGAAAAACATCGTATGATATCCCTTATATGTGGAATCTAAAAAATTGACCTATACAAAACAGAAACAAATGCACAGACATAGAAAACAAAAGTATGGTTACCAAAGGGGATAGATTCAGGGAGGAGGCATAATTTAGAAATTTGGGGATAGCATTTGCGTATCCTATTTATTCTTTTCTGCTAAGTCTAAAGCTCCAGACTGATGCATACTGAGCTGTGGAGGTGCAAAGCCTGGCGCTAGAAACTGCAGCTCTTGGTGAAATTTCACACTGCCAGTCCCACGTAATTTCACTGATTATCAGTAGCAGATCACTTTGCCAAGTGCCAGGAAGAACAAAGAAATTGAGAAAGAGACAGTCAGCTCCTGGTCATCTTGCTTTGAGTGGCTTTTTCTGCTCGTTCCTGTCCAGAGAATCTGGATTTGTAATCATCGCTGGATTGAAAAGAAGCAATTATGGTCGATTTTAGGAAAAGAACACAGCAGGGGCAAAGAAATCAGGCAATGGCAACTTAGCATTATGTTTCCAAACCATCTGCTCCATTTGGAGATGGTGGAATAGAAAGATGTGCACTCATCTTCTCCTGAAAGAACTCCAAAATTACAACTCTCTGCTGAATAACCATCCAGAGGAGAATGTTGTGTCCCACCAAAAAGAGATATCCAATGTTCAAGGACAAAGGAGAAGTCACAGCAAGACTGGAGGAGGGGTGAAAGAATCAAACCTCATGCCCTCCAGAGATGCTCAAACAAAATCTTGTGTGCACCAGGAGACCCCACAGAGACTGTGCCAGACCTAACCTTGAATGCTTGAATGTTTCTTGCAGAGGTAAGGGTTGGCAGTGGCCTGTCCCAGGGGCAGGGGATCTGGGTGCAGTAGAACAGGTTGTGTCATTAGCCCTATTGGAGGAGGTCGCACCATTAACCCCAAAATAGAGTTTTCAGAACTTACACAAGACTGGGGAAATAGACTCTTGGAGGGCACAAATGAAACCTTATGCACACCAGGACCCAGGAGAAAGGAGCAGTGACCCCACAAGAGACTGTCCCAAAATTGGCCATGAGCGTCCAGGAGTCTCCGGCAGAGGTGTGGGTCAGCAGTGGCCTGCTGCAGGGTCGGGGGCACTAGTGCAGCAGTGCCTGCATGTGATCTTTTGAAGGAGGTCACCATTATCTTCAGTAACTCCACTATAGTTTGGACTCAGGTCAAACAACAGGGAGGGAACACAGCCCTGCCCATCAACAAAAAATTAGGCTAAAGTTTTACTGAGAATGGCCCCACTTATCAGAACAAGACCCAGTTTCCTCCTCAGTCAGTCTCTCCCATCAGGAAGCTTCCATAAGCCTTTTATCCTTATCCATCAGAGGACAGACAGAATGATAAGCACAATCACAGAAAACTAACCATACTGATCCCATGGACCATAGCCTTGTCTAAGTCAATGAAACTACAAGCCATGCCATGTAGGGCCACCCAAGACAGATACATCGTGGTGGAGAGTTCTGACAAAATATGGTCAACTGGAGAAGGGAATGGAAAACCATTTCAGTATTCTTGCCTTGAGAACCCCATGAACAGTATGAAAAGGCAAAAAGATAGGACACTGAAAGATGAACTTCCCAGGTCAGTAGGTGCCCAATATAGTACAGGAGAAGAGTGGGGAAATAACTCCAGAAAGAATGAAGAGACAGAGCCAAATAAAAAAAGAATACCTAGTTGTGGATGTGAATGGTGATGGAAGTAAAATCTGATGCTATAAAGAACAATATTGCGTAGGAACCTGGAATGTTAGGTCCATGAATCAAGGCAAATTGGAACGGGTCAAATAGGAGATGGCAAGAGTGAATATCGACAGCTTAGGAATCAGTGAACTAAAATGGACTGGAATGGGTGAACTTATTTCAGATGACCATTATATATACTACTGTGGGCAAGAAGCCATTAGAAGAAATGGACTAGCCCTTACAGTCAACAAAAGAGTCTGAAATACAGTTCTTGAGTGCAGTCTCAAAAATGACAGAATGTCTACAAGACTTTCTAGAATTAACACCAAAAAAAGATGTCCTTTTCATTATAGGGGAATGGAATGCAAAAGTAGGAAGTAACACACAAATTTGGCCTTGGACTACAGAATGAAGCAGGACAAAGGCTAACAGAGTTTTCCCAAGAGAATGCATCAGTCATAACAGCATCTTCCAACAACACAAGAGAAGACAGTATACATGGATATCACCAGATGGTCAATATTGAAATCAGACTGATTATATTCTTTGCAGCCAAAGATGGAGAAGCTCTATACAGTCAGCAAAAACGAGGTCGGGAACTGACTGTGACTCAGATCGTGAATCCCTTATTGCAAAATTCAGACTTAAATTGAAGAAAACAAGGAAAACCACTAGACCATTCAGGTAGGACCTAAAACAAATCCCGTTCAAATATACAGTGGAAGTGACAAACAGATTCAAGGGACTAGATCTGATAGAGTGCCTGAAGAACTAGCGAGGGAGGATCATGACGTTGTACATGAGGCAGTGATCAACACCATCCCCAAGAAAAAGAAATGCAAAAAGGCAAAATGGTTGTCTGAGGAGGCCTTACAAATAGTGGAGAAAAGAAGAGAAGCTAAAGGCAAAGGAGAAAAGGATAGATACACCCATTTGAATGTAGAGTTCCAAAGAATAGCAAGGAGAGATAAGAAAGCCTTCCTCACATCAATGCAAAGAAATAGAGGAAAACAATAGAATGGGAAAGACTAGAGATTGCTTCAAGAAAATTACAGTAACCAAGGAAATATTTCATGGAAAGATGGGCACAATAAAGGACAGAAATGCTATGGACCTAACAGAACCAGAAGATATTAAAAAGAGGTGGCAAGAATACACAGAACAACTATACAGGAAAGACATTCATGATGCAGATAACCACGATGGTGTGATCACTCACCTAGAGCCAGACATTATGTAATGCAAAGACAAGTGAGCCTTAGGAAGCATCACTATGAGCAAGCTAGACTGGACGTGATGGGATTCCAGTTTAGCTATTTCAAGTTGTAAAAGATGATGCCTTGAAAGTGCTACTCAGTATGCCAGCAAATTTGGAAAACTCAGCACTGGCCACAGGACTGGAAAAGGTCAGTTTTCATTCCAATCCCAAAGAAAGGTAACACCAAAGAATGTTCCAACTGCCACACAATTGCACTCATCTCACATGTTAGCAAAGTAATGCTCAAAATTCTCCAAGCCAGGCTTCAACAGTATGTGAACTGTGAACTTCCAGAGATGTTCAAGCTGGACTTAGAAAAGGCAGAGAAAGATCAAATTGTCAACATCCCTTGAATCATGGAAAAAGCAAGAGAGTTTCAGAAAAACGTCTACTTCTACTTTATTGACTACACCAAGTCCTTTGACTGTGTGGATCACAACAAACTGTGGAAATTTCTTAAAGAGATGGGAATACCAGACCACTTTAAATTCCTCCTGAGAAATCTGTATGCAGGTCAAAAAGCAACAGTTAGAATGGACATGGAACAACAGACTGGTTCCAAATCGGGAAAGGACTACATCAAGGTTGTATATTGTTACCCAGCTTATTTAACTTATATGCAGAATACATCTTGCACAATGCTGGACTATATGAAGCACAAGCTGGAATCAAGATTTCCAGGAAAAATATCAGTAATCTCATATATGCACATGACACCAACCTTATGGCAGAAAGCAAGGGAAAACTAAAGAGCCTCTTGATGAAAGTGAAAAAGGAGAGTGAAAAAGTCAGCTTAAAACTCAACATTCAGAAAACTAAGATCATGGCATTCAGTCACATAACTTCATGTCAAATAGATGGGGAAACAATGAAAACAGTAACAGACTTTATTTTTGGGCTCCAAAATCACTGCAGATGGTGACTGAAGCCATGAATTTAACACATGCTTGCTCCTTGGAAGAAAAGCTTATGACCAACCTAGACTGCATATCAAAAAGCAGAGACATTGCTTTGCCAAAAAATGTCTGTCTATTCAAGGCTATGGTTTTTCCAGTAGTCATGTATAGATGTGAGAGATGGCAATGGACAGGGAAGCCTGGCCTTCTGTAGTCCATGGGGTCACCAAGAGTCAGACACAACCGAGAGACTGAACTGAACTGATGCTTTTTATTGCTGTTGTTCAATTCCTAAATCTTGTCTGACTCTTTGAGACCATATGGACTTCAGGGTTCACTCTCCTTCATGCCAGACTTCTCTGTCCTTCACTACATCCTGGAGCTTGCTCAAAGTCATCTCCGTTGAGTCATAATGCCATCCAACTATTTCATCTTCTGTCATCCCCTTCTCCTCGTGCCCTCAAACTTTCACATCAGAGTCTTTTCTAATGAGTCGGCCCTTCACATCAAGTGGCCAAAGTATTGTAGTTTCAACTTCAGCATCAGTCCTTCCAATGAATTTTCAGGGTTTGATATCCTTTAGGATTTATTTGATTGAAATCCTTGCTGTCCAAGGAACTCTCAAGAGTCTTCAGCACCACAGTTTGAAAGCATCATTTCTCACTGCTGCTCAGTCTTCTTTATGTATGCTCTTAACTTTGCTAAAAGAAAAAAAAATGAAAAAAACTCCTGTTAATCCCATAGTTGATGCAATTGTGTCAGTCAAGTCTGACCTTACAGGTAGATCTTCCCTGGTTGTTTTTGTTCCATCGCTCAGTCATGTCCAACTCTTTTCACCCCACGGACTGCAGCAATACCAGTTCTCCTGTCTTTCCCCATCTGTTGGAGTTGCTCAAACTGATGTCCATTGAGTCAGTGATGCCCTTCTACTGTCTTGTCCTCTGTCATCCCCTTCTCCTCCTACCCTCAGTCTTTCCCCCCATCAGATCTTCCCCTTTGATTGTCAAATTGATGCCTTGATTATGCTTTTCTTGGCATTTATCTCACTGTGTAAGAATAAGTGTAACATGTTTTTAAATTTTTGGACTGTGAGCTTTAAGAGTTCAAGAACATTCCTGCTTCATTCACTCATACAGCCACAGCCTCTGCCATAATAAATGGCCAGTTGTTCAATAATGTTGCAGCATAAATAAATGATGGATACAAGAGGAAAACACACAGTCACTTTTTAATATATATGCCAATTGTTGATTATCAGAGTCACTCGGAAAATTTCTAGAAGTGTCTAATTCCTGGGGTATATTCTGAGAGATTATGATTCAGGAGTTCAAGGCTCACTATGCAGGAGTTATGACCAACCTAGATAGCATATTCAAAAGCAGAGACATTACTTTGCCAACAAAGGTCCGTCTAGTCAAGGCTATGGTTTTTCCAGTAGTCATGTATGCATGTGAGAGTTGGACTGTGAAGAAAGCTGAGTGCTGAAGAATTGATGCTTTTGAACTGTGGTATTGGAGAAGACTCTTGAGAGTCCCTTGGACTGCAAGGAGATCCACCCAGTCCATTCTGAAAGGCTAGGTCCTGGGTGTTCTTTGGAAGAAATGATGCTAAAGCTGAAACTCCAATACTTTGGCCACCCCATGCGAAGAGTTGACTCATTGGAAAAACTCTGATGCTGGGAGGGACTGGGGGCAGGGGGAGAAGGGTACGACAGAGTGTGAGATGGCTGGATGGCATCACTGACTCGATAGACTGAGTCTGAGTGAACTCCAGGTGTTGGTGATGGACAAGGAGGCCTGGCGTGCTGCAGTTCATGGGGTCGCAAAGAGTTGGACACGACTGAGTGACTGAACTGAACTGAACTGAACTGATAGGTAACACTGTAACCCAGATAATAAAAAAGTAAAATCAAACAAATTTCCTCCTCTTAAGAAGATCTAAGTTGGTACATATACACAATGGAGTATTACTCAGCCATTAAAAAGAATACATTTGAATCAGTTCTAATGAGGTGGATGAAACTGGAGCCTATTATACAGAGTGAAGTAAGCCAGAAAGAAAAACACCAATACAGTATACTAACACATATATATGAAATTTAGAAAGATGCTGTGTATGAGACAGCAAAAGAGACACTGATGTATAGAACAGTCTTATGGACTCTGTTGCAGAGGGAGAGGGTGGGAAGATTTGGGAGAATGGCATTGAAACATGTATAATATCATGTATGAAACGAGTTGCCAGTCCAAGTTCGATGCACGATACTGGATGCTTGGGGTTAGTGCACTGGGACGACCCAGAGGGATGGTATGGGGAGGGAGGAGGGAGGAGGGTTCAGGATGGGGAACACATGTATACCTGTGGTGGATTCATTTTGATATTTGGCAAAACTAATACAATTTATAAAGTTTAAAAATAAAATAAAATTAAAAAAAAAAAGAAGATCTAAGTTTATGAGAGAGAGGCTCACCAACAGTTGACAACATCTTCCATAGATATGAAAGCTTGACAGAAACAAAGGAAAAAAAAAATACCTGGAGCCCCTTAGGTGCATGAACCTGGTGACACACCTTTACCCATAAGGAAGTGTTTATATATCATGCAGAGGTGTGGAGGTCCAGAGAAGCCTCACAGGACTGAGAATTTTCAACCCAGATCTAGTGGGAGGCACATGTGAGCCTGAAGGACCCCTGGGGTCCTACTATGCAGGTCAGAGCTTCCCTCTGCCAGGTACAGCGTCTGCCTTCAGGAAGCCTAAGGCCCAGGAGAGGAGAATGAGTAAAATGGCAATTAAATCACAAAATTACAAATGCACAGACAGGCAACCCCAGGCTGTGTTCTCAATAACACCTAGATGTCAAGCCAGTGGAGGAAAAGGAGAAATATTCTAGACAGAGATTATATTGCACTTGAAGGCTTAGAGATGAGGCAAGCCTTCATATATTTTAAGGAAAAACTAACACTTTTCAGTGTTTCTAGTGCATATGAGTTTCTAGTGAGGCAGATATAAATCTGCAAGGTAGAAAGGAGACGGAGCTTGTAGGAGCTTAAATGTCATGCAGAGAGCTTGGATTTTATTGTTTATCAGTGGAAAGCCTCCAAAGGATTTTATGTAGAAAAGCACCATGATCATATTGCAATTATCAGTCTTGTTAGGAAAGAATTGCAGAGAAGAAAGTGAGATGGAGAGATCAGCTGGGAGGCGGTGTCAACTGTCCAGGTGGGAGACAGTGGGAATTGAATCACAAAGATGAGTATAAGAAGGAAACAGCTATTACTCAAAATAAATAAATAAAAATAAAATAAAAGAATTCTCAAGCCTTTACACAGAGACTTTTTTCCCCTGTCTGTTATAGCTCACAGGAGGTGGTTGCTGAATTTCCCACCTTATAGAATAATTTATTAGAAGCACAAGTTAAAATATGCAGTGGGGATGTATGTGGGGTAAACAGGACTGCTTAGCAGCCCAGATATAAGAGAAAAAGGGCAAAGCTAAAAGAAAAATCTAATAAGCAGAGAGATTAAATAAACAAATAAAAAGCAGACCCAGGGACTCTAAATCAATAGTATAGCATTTAGTCTGAGGCAAACAAGCCTGGATAGCTGAGTCCATCAACAGACTCAGACAGACAAGAGTAAGAGATATTTCTAGGGACAACAAGTCTCTTTAGGAAAAGAGTGAAATATGTTCATTAAGGTGAGGGTACTTATTTACTTTAAGCACTTTTGAATTTATATTTCTATTCAAAATCATTCAAATGAAAGCTTATTTTGGCACTTCCAGGTACATATGGAAAGCCATGCAGTTCTGTTGACTATTAATCCCTGGCCCAGCTCACTTTTTCATTGACCTTGTCATCTGAAAAAAAAAAAAAAAAAAAAGCACAATATGGGAGTTGTGAGTTTGATTTTATTTGAGACTTACTGAGAACAATAGTCTGGGAGCCAGCCTCTCAGAAACCTCTGAGGATCTTCTCCAAAGAAGCAGTGGGAGAGGTCAATGAATATATTATTTTGATAAAGGGGGGATACATGCACTCAAGTAGACATCTTGGTAGAAAGTCACGAGGAGCAGACATCATTAATGATTGCAGTGTTTTTCTGAAAATAAGAGCAAGAAACTGGGTTCATACAATTTTCTTTTTCAAAAAATTTTAACTTTCTGAAGGTCTTCTCTGCTACTTTTTCCCAGAGCACAGAATGCCTCATTCCTGATCTCTGCCCTGAACTTCTTTCAAGAGGTATTGAAGGCCAGCAACTGCAGAGGCCAGTGACTTCATCCTTGTAGAGCTGGGAGGTAAGCAGTATTCTTTAGTTGGCAACCCTAATTCTGGAAGAGAACACACAATTTGAAAGGCAATTACCCAGAGAATTCTGCTCCCTGTCCTACTTTCAGGTTAAAGCAGAGCAAGGAAGTTGAGATGTTACAACAGAAACAATATTCCTGCAGACCTGATGTGATTTCTGGTTATGGTAATATGGAATGGCAGGGTGAAAATATCAAAGAGGGCTGTTGCAAATACTGTGCCTCTGATACAGAGAAATAGTCAAATTGCAGTTTTTGGCTTTAGGGTTAGAAATTAAAGATTGTGTTATAGTTATTGTGCTTTGTCACAAGCCCTAGGGGTATTACCGCTAAGTTAGTTTCCTAAACTAGCACATTTCTGAAGCTCTGAGACAGTCAGTTCAGTTCAGTCGCTCAGTTGTGTCCAAGTCTTTGCAACCCCATGAACTGCAGCACGCCAGGCCTCCCTATCCATCACCAACACGCAGCGTTCACTCAAACTCATGTCCATCAAGATGGTGATGCCATCCAGCCATCTCATCCTCTGTCATCCCCTTCTGCTCCTGGCCCCAATCCCTCCTAGCATAAGAGGATTTTCCAATGAGTCAACTCTTCGCATGAGGTGGCCAAAGTACTGGAGTTTCAGCTTTAGCATCATTCCTTCCAAAGAAATCCCAGGGCTGATCTCCTTCAGAATGGACTGGTTGGATCTCCTTGCAGTCCAAGGGACTCTCAAGAGTCTTCTCCAACACCACAGTTCAAAAGCATCAATTCTTTGGCGCTCAGCCTTCTTCACAGTCCAACTCTTACATCCATACATGACCACTGGAAAAACCATAGCCTTGACTAGACACGTTTGTTGCCAAAGTAATGTCTCTGCTTTTCAATATGCTTTCTAGGTTGGTCATAACTTTGCTTCCAAGGAGAGTCTTTTAATTTCATGGCTGCAGTCACCATCTGCAGTGATTTTGGAGCCCCCAAAAATAAAGTCTGACACTGTTTCCACTGTTTCCCCATCTATTTCCCATGAAGTGATGGGACGAGATGCCATGATCTTAGTTTTCTGAATGTTGAGCTTTAAGCCAACTTTTTCACTCTTCACTTTCATCAAGAGGCTTTTTAGTTCCTCTTCACTTTCTGCCATAAGGGTGGTGTCATCTGCCTATCTGAGATTATTGATATTTCTCCCGGCAATCTTGATTCCAACCTGTGTTTCTTCCAGCCCAGTGTTTCTCATGATGTACTCTGCATAGAAATGAAATAAGCAGGGTGACAATATACAGCTTTGATGTACTCCTTTTCCTATTTGGAACCAGTCTGTTGTTCCATGTCCACTTTAACTGTTGCTTCCTGACCTGCATATGTTTCTCAAGAGGCAGGTCAGGTGGTCTGGTCTTCCCATCCCTTTCAGAATTTTCCACAGTTTATTGTGATCCACACAGTCAAAGGCTTTGGCATAGTCAATAAAGCGGAAATAGATGTTTTTCTGGAACTTTCTTGCTTTTTTGATGTTCCAGAGGATGTTGGCAATTTGATCTCTGTTTCCTCTGCCTTTTCTAAAACCAGCTTGAACATCTGGAAGTTCACAGTTCATGTATTGCTGAAGCCTGGCTTGCAGAATTTTGAGCATTACTTTACTAGCGTGTGAGACAGAAATGATAGTAATTTGATAAAATGTGTGCCCATAACAGAAGGGAGAGATACTGAGAAAAAGGAAAGCAAAACACCACAAAAATATTTAAGTTACAATTAAAAATTTGTAAAGCTTAGTAACTGTGATCTTTCTGGGAATTTATATCTCTTTTTTTTAATTGGGGTGTAGTTATCTTACAATGTTGTTAGTTTCTGCTGCATGATGAAATAAATCAAACATATGCATACATATATCCCTTCCCTCTTGGACCTTCCTTCCATCCTCTCATACTACCTTTCTAAGTCATCACAAAACACTAAGCTAAGCTCCCTATGTTATACAGCAGCTTCTCACTAGTTACCTATTTTACACATGGTAGTGTATATATGGGGCTTCCCATGTGGGGCCTGTGGTAAAGAACCCACCTGCCAGTGCAGGAGACATAAGAGATGCAGGTTCAATTCCTGGGTTGGGAAGATCCCTGGAGGAGTTCCTGGAAACCTCCAGTATTCTGCCTGGAGAATCCTGGCAGAGACAGAGGAGGACAGTGGAGCCTGGCTGGCTACAGTCCATAGGGTCACAAAGAGTCAGACAGAACTAAAGTGACTTAGCATGCACACATGCACAGTGTATGTATGACAATCCCATTCTCCCAATTTATCCAACCTTCCCTTCCCTTCCCTCCCTGTGTGAACACATTAATTCTCTACATCAGCATCTCTATTCCTGCCCTGTAAATAGGTTCATCTGCACCATTTTTCTAGATTCTGCATATGGAAATGTATGTCCTTTTAAAATAGTATCTATGAGAACAAGGTCATAAAGTTCAAATCCAAGAGACTATAATCAACTCTCTGTATCCATGGGAATAGCTCTCCAGTTGATTAAGTCTGCAGATGTGGAATCTGTGGATATAGATAATCCTGTACTTCTTTTTTTCATAAAACAAATTTGAGCATCTGCAGTCTTTGGAATGTGCAGGGGGTGGGGTCCTGGAACCAATCTCCAGTGAATATTAAGGGACAATTATATTTGGAAGATAAATCTTTGCAAGAGGAAGTCTTGTGAAAATATGACAGGTTGACTAGAAATATTTTAGGATTGCAATAATAGTTATACACATTCCAGCTAGCTATTTTGAGCGTTTACCTTTTTGCCAGGCACTCTGCCTCTGTTAGCTAATTTTACCTTCCCTTAAAAGGGAAGAAGCAACATCCTATTTTACTGATGAAAAAAATTTGTGTTGAGGGTTAACTAACTTAAATAAGGCCACATAGCTAGTGAGTGGCAGGCTGGTAACCTAGCTCCAGGGCACAGTGCTTTGAACACTAACTTGGGTTAGTTTGTTTCTAAAAGAAAATTGCAGAATGTGCCAAATGCTAAGGGGAAGAAAAACTCTTGAACTTAGTGTTACAATTTCGACATGGAGCTGGGAAGCATATCTAATTGATCTGATCAAAGGTCACCTACAAACAACCATGATCAGATTCAGTCTTCAAAAGAAAATCACTCCCATATTGTTTTCATCTAGTTCAGAATCACTTAATAGCTATGACTTCTCTGAAAGAGTAAGTGCACATTCCTGAACCTGGCTTCTACTGCCTTCACAATATGGTTACAATCTATCCAGATTCAATACTCTGTGTTCTTCTTACATCCATATCTCTTCCCACACTCTCCCTCAAAATCTCTACTGCAACCACAGTGAATTACTACTCTCCCAAATGTACTTTGTATGTGGGCTTTTCATTCACTATCAAAATTGGGATTGTTCTGGTCACAGAAAATAAACATGCATTTTTGTTTCTCTAAAACATCATAGCTGGCTGAAACAATTGTGAACACATAGGATTCTTCTAAGGATTTTATGAGAAGGTGTATTTAATAAATTACCTAGCCAACAAAGACTGATAGGTTTTTCATAGCAGTTAAATGATTTTGTCAACACTGACTGCATATTGAAACTAACCAGAGATTTCAGACTAAACCTCTTCTTCCTGAACCTAAAATGTTTGGTTTTGTTTTTCACCACATTGATGATTTTTAGCATCTAATCACCCTGTTGAGAAGACATTTATACTTTTGTTATTTTTTCCAGGCCAAAACTGATTCTGGAATGTCTCTAGTTCTATTTATTGAAACATAATTGCCTATAATCCATTCATTGAAGACACAGCAAAGAACTTCAAGAGTATTACCTTGTTTAACATGCTCAAGTATCATATTCTCTGCTGCTGCTGCTGCTAAGTCACTTCAGTCGTGTCTGACTCTGTGCAACCCAGAGACTGCAGCCCATCAGGCTCCCCCATCCCTGGGATTCTCCAGGCAAGAACACTGGAGTGGGTTGCCATTTCCTTCTCCAAGGCATGAAAGTGAAAAGTGAAAGTGAAGTCGCTCAGTCATGTCCGACCCTCAGCGACCCCATGACTGCAGCCTTCCAGGCTCCTCTGTCCATGGCATTTTCCAGGCTGGAGTACTGGAGTGGGGTGCCATTGCCTTCTCCGAATGTCATGCAGAGAACAAGGCAAATGCAAGCTGGATTTTTTCCAATCCTGTTCTCATTTATATATCTTTCTGGTTTAGGTCCTCTGTCAATTCCATTCAATAAATATCTCTGGAGGATACACTTTATGCCAGATTTTTAGAAACTGAAGTCACAAAAGTTAGCAACACACAATGTACTTTTTTTTTCTTTATTTTTTAAAAAAATTTGGTCTTGTTTGTTTATCATGGATTTTTTTTTCTTTTTTAAAAAGTTTATTTTATTGTTTAGTATAGTTGATTTACAATGTTGTATTATTTTTTTAATTTTATTTTATTTTTAAACTTCACATAATTGTATTAGTTTTGCCAAATATCAAAATGAATCCACCACAGGTATACACGTGTTCCCCATCCTGAACCCTCCTCCCTCCTCCCTCCCCATATCATCCCTCTGGGTCGTCCCAGTGCACTAGCCCCAAGCATCCAGTATCGTGCATCGAACCTGGATTGGCATCTTGTTTCATACATGCTATTTTACATGTTTCAATGCCATTCTCCCAAATCTTCCCACCCTCTCCCTCTCACACAGAGTCCATATTTTTTAAATCAATTTTTAAGTATATTTTGGCCATGCCCTGTAGCATGTGAGACTTTAAATCCTTGACCAGATCCCTGACCAGGACCCTGCAGTGGAAGCTCAGAATCTCAACCACTGGAGCACCAGAAAAGTCCCCAGAATGTACTCTCTATAGCAACCAGTGAGGTCCTTATCGCAGAGACCAACCTATTGCAAAATAGGAATTTATTAACAATAATTCTGCAGATATTTCTTTGCAGGGGATTGCCGCAGTCATACCATTTTGGGGCATGCTTCATGCCATTAGCTCTTCCTTGATATTTGTTGTGTCTATTAGCTTATTAGATATCCTGTAGTGAGGAAATATGTTTTACTTTATTTAGGTCTGGTTTTGCACAAGAGAATTGTAGCTACAGAAATGTTAATTTTTCCTCTTGCAAAATGTAGTAAAATTCTATGAAATTAGATTTCCTTCAAACACATTTTTAAGGAAATAGTTACCTAAAATATTTTACTAGGCTCATAACCAGTATTTCTGTCTCTCTTCTACCTTATCTGATCATTCTTTTACACAATTGTCAAGATTATCTTCCTCAGAGAATTATCAGATGATGCAGGCTCTATTTTTTTGTTGGAATATCAAATAAAACATTTTCAAACAAACAACCCGGCCTATAATTTTACAATGAATTCTAACACATTATCAGAGCCTTTTCATTTAGTTTTATTTTCTGTCAAAGTTGCTTCCACAGCTTTATGTCCTTCTGTTTTTTGTTTGTTTGTTTGCTTTTACCATGTGTGTGTGTGGGGGAGGGGTGGTGTGCTCAGCCGTGAATGACTTTTTGTGAACCATAGACTGTAGTTTGCCAGGCTCCTCTATCCATAGGATTTCCCAGGCATGAATCCTATGGATTCATTTCCCAGGGAATCCCATGGATGTCCCAGGCAAGAATACTGGAGTAGGTTGCCATTTCCTTCTCCAGGGGATCCTTTCTCTCAAAGTCACCACAGGGCACATATCCTTAATGTCTGTGTCTAGAATATCCCTTTTCTCTTCCTATGCCTCCATGTTTATTAAAAGTTAAAGGGAGAAAAAAGGGATGCTTCGGGGTAAGCTGGTGGCCTAATTTAATCTGAGGAGACTTTTGGAAACAAATGAAATAAGATATTATTTTCTTAAAAGTTGGCTAAATGCAGTTTTAACTGGGCGATTTAGTAAGACACAGGATTTTGCTTGAATTGTACGTTATACTGCCAAAAAATAGATTGGAAATGTCAGTGGCTTGTTTAAATGTAAATTCTCCATGTGTTTGGTAAAACATATTGGCTTCAAAGTAATAGTGTACTTTTGACTTGATATATATCGACTCATACCTAGTAGGGACTTATTGATTGTTTTTAGTAAATACTCTGTGAAATGTTTTCTCATTTAGCTAAAAATAAAGCTCAGCTTTCAGCAAGATTTTTTTTTTCCCCTGTTCAAGTGGAAAAATTTGTTGATCATAGTGCCTGTTCTTAAAGTAGATCTGAAACTATTTGCTTAATGGGTGCAAAATCCAGAGACCTGAGTGAAAAAACATTTTTTTTTAAGATAATAATGCTAATTTAGAAAATAACATTTTCCTACCACGTTTATACACATAAAATGTAGTTAGTATTATTCCAACTATATAAAACTTGAAAATAAAAATGATGTAAAAAGATTAGAATATATACATAAAATTAATATTAATCAGGAATATTCTCTAATTAGTTTCCAATTTATAAATAAACATTTTACCAAGATCATGTTTTAGTCCCAAAGATGTGTTTGCATTGAGAACTTTCATTTCACTGTTTCTCCTCATGCAATTTGAAAACATTCTTTAACTTTCATTCATGTTGTATCACTTACTAAAATGTTACATTTTCTACAGTGAAATAAAGCTTAATTTTTTTCAGATTTATGTAGCAATAATTACTCTGTTTCTGACATTAAATAGGCAAAAAAAAAAAAAAACAAGTTGCCGTATTTAGATAAGTATGTTGGAGACTTGTCCAGTGTTTTTGACAAACAAAGTATTTTCGTATATGAGGGTGTAACTCAAACTCTTGTTCCAAGAAAATCACAATTATTAAATCAGGATACTTTTATTATTACATCCAAATAGCTAAAACTATGTAACTTGGCAAATTTCAAGGGTCTTGTCTATATCAGTTTGTAACTATCAATAATAAATGATGCATACAGAGTTTTCTTTCTGCTACTTTTCTGGGGTTTCCAAATTTTCCCTAATTATTATAAATGAGATGATAATTAGAGCCATTTTTAAAATATTTGAAAATGAAACTAAGGTTTTATTTTTTTAAAATATTGAAGTATACTTAATTTACAATGTTGTGTTAATTCAGGTGTACAGTAAAGTGATCCAGTTATACATATGTATATATCATTCTTTTTCATAATACTTTGAGCTGTGGTGTTGGAGAAGATTTTTGAGAGTCCCTTGGACATCAATGAGATTAAAAAAGTCAATTCTAAAGGAAATCAGTCCTGAATATTCATTGGAAGGACTGATGCTGAAGCTCCAATGCTTTGGCCACCTAATGCAATTAACTGACTCATTGGAAAAGACCTTGATAGCAGGAAAAATTGAAGGCCAGATGAGAAGGGGATGACAGAGGATGAGATGGTTGGATGGCATCACAAACTCCATGGACATGAATTTGAGCAAGCTCCAGGAGTTGGTGATGGACAGGGAGGTCTGGCGTGCTGCAGTCCATGAGGTCACAAAGATTCGGACACAACTGAGCGACTGAACTGAACTGATTCTTTTTCAGATTATTTTCCCACATCAGTTCAGTTTAGTTCAGTCCCTCAGTCGTGTTCGACTCTTTGCGACCCTGTGGACTGCAGCACACCAGACCTCCCTGGCCATTACGAACTCCCAGAGTTTACTCAAACTCATGTCCATTGAATCAGTGATGCTATCCAGCCATCTCATCCTCTGTTGTTCCCTTTTCCTCCCGCCTTCAATCTTTCCCAGCGTCAGGGTCTTTTCCAATGAGTCAGTTCTTCTCATTGAGTGGTCAGAGTATTGGAGTTTCAGCTTCAACACCAGTCCTTCCAATGAACATTCAGGACTGATCTCCTTTAGGATGGACTGGTTAGATCTCCTTGCAGTCCAAGGGATCCTTAAGAGTCTTCTCCAACACCACAGTTCAAAAGCATCAATTCTTTGGCACTCAGCATTTTTTATAGTTCAACTTTCACATCTATACATGACTACTGGAAAAACCATAGCCTTTACTAGATGGACCTTTGTTGTCAAAGTAATGTCTCTGCTTTTTAATATGTTGTCTAGGTTGGTCATAACTTTTCTTCCAAGGAACAAGAATCTTTTAATTTCATGGCTGCAGTCACCATCTGCAGTGATTTTGGAGCCCCCCAAATAAAGTTTGTCACTCTTTCCACTGTTTTTCCATCTATTTCCCATGAAGTGATGGGACCAGATGCCATGATCTTAGTTTTCTGAATGTTGAGCTTTAAGCCGACTTTTTCACTCTCCTCTCTCACTTTCATCAAAAGGCTCTTTAGTTTCTCTTCACTTCCTTTCATATGGGTGATGTCATCTGCATATCTGAGGTTATTGATATTTCTCCCAGCAATCTTGATTCCAGCTTGTACTTTATCCAGACTCACATTTCTCATGATGTATTCTGTATATAAGTTAAATAAGCAGGGTGACAATATACAGCCTTGATGTACTCCTTTCCCTATTTGGAATCAGTCTATTTTTCCATGTACAGTTCTAACTGTATTTTTCCACGTAGGTTATTATAAAATATTGAATATAGTTCCTCATGCTATACAGTAGGTCATTTTTGGTTATCTATTGTATATATTTTGCTGTGCATATCTAACAAACTTATAATTTATCCCTTCCTCTCAAGGCCTTTAGAAAGGGGCAGCAGAGGATGAGATGGTTAGATAGCACACGAATTGGAGCAAACTCTGAGAGATGGTGAAGGACAGGGAAGCCTGGCAAGCTGCAGTACTTGGGTTCGCAGTTAAATATGACTTAGGGCTGAATAATAACAAGATGAGGTTTTTCAGTATAATTTGTTAACACAGACATGCGCACACACACACACACACACACACACACACACACACACACACACATATATATACAGCAGGCTCCTCTGTCCATGGGATTCTCCAGGCAAGAGTACTGGAGTGGGGTGCCATTGCCTTCTCCAATAAATATATATAGCATAGCGTAAAACACATATGTCATAGCATTAGAAACAGATATTTTACCTGTGTAATAGAGCATGTCTTTTCATAACTGTTACAAAGATTGGGTGCTAGTGGTCAAATGTACTGGCAGCATGTAATGAGAAGGAGCTAGAATTAGCATCCTTCTTGCATTAGGAAAGGATTTTGTAGGGACTATCTGTCAGACTGCTCTCAGGTCTGTTTCCTTATTTTGGCTATGCTATTCTCTATCACAGAAACCACATTTGCCTGGAGGCTTTGCCAACTTACTCTCCAGGGAGTTCAGCCAATGCGAGATGCAGGAGGGTGACTGGAAGGGTGCCTCCAGCTGAGTGTGAGTCTGTTCTGCAGAAGAGACTATAAGTCCTCCATTACGGTTCCCAGACTTGCTAGATGACAAAGTTGTAGTCCAGTATGCCAGGTTTCAGGAAGCTGTCTCCTCTCCTGGTACCTCCATTTTTAGTAGTATTTGTTTCCTGTGTTGCTAATAGTTAGGTAGATCTCTGGTCTCCATCATCATACAACTGATTTTCTGCATTAAATTTCTTCTGTTTGAAGTATTTGGATGAGCTGCTGTTTTCCTGATCAACCACCCAGAAATCCAGTCATCATTACTTTGTTTTGATTTTGTGAACCCTTGGTATCTTGAATATTTGTATTGTTTATTTTAATGCTCTTATTAATTGGGCAGCCAAAATGTACCAGGCATTGTGAATTTCTGCTGGCCTACCTGTCTCTCTAGTCTCATATCAAAAGACAACTGCCTCAAAAGGTGTGAGGGAGGGATGGAGTGGGAGGTTGGGACTGTTGTTCAGTCTCTAAGTTTTGTATGATTATTTGTGACCCCATGGACTGCAGCATACCAGGCTCTTCTGTCATCCACTATCTCCCAGAACTTGCTCAAATTTATGTCCATTGAGTCAGCAATGTTGTCTGACAATCTCATTCTATGCCACCCCTTTCTCCTTTTGCCTTCAGCTTTTCCTGGCTTCAGGGTCTTTTGCAATGACTCGGCTCTTTGCCTCAAGTGGCCAAAATATTGGAGCTTCAGCTTCAGCATCAGTCCTTCCCATAAATATTCAGTGTTGATTTCCTTTAAGATGAGCTGGTTTGATCTCCTTGCAATCCAAGGGACTCTCAAGAGTCTTCTCCAGCATCACAATTTGAAAGCATCAATTTTTTGTTGCTCAGCATTCCAACTCTCACATCTATACATGACTACTGGAAAAACCAAAGCTTTGATGATACGGACCTTTGTTGGCAAAGTGATGTCCTGCTCAGTTTCAGTCACAAGTCTTGGTGTGTAGCCAGGTTTATATGACCTCAGGCCTGTGCTCTATTTAACTCATTACAATTTCACATTCTCACTTTTGGGACATAAAACCATTATAGCAAGTTTACCACAAGTTATATCAACTTGAGCCGTTTGGTCATGATCAGTGTATTCCTGCTCACCATCCTCTCCACATTTCACAATAGAAGGAGCAGGTGCACACAGAATTAAGGATAGAACTCTGCTTTTGATTCTGGACCATTTCAGCTCCAAAAGCTGTAAGGTAGGCCTTTGTTAGCAGGGCAGTTAGGACACCAATAATGACAAAGCACAATGGATATTGAACTCTAGAAAGCCAGTGAATTCTGTATTATTTCAGAGCTATGGTCAGTCTTTTACCATTGATCAGGAATGGAGCAACAGAGTCTAGTGTTGGATCTACAGATGTCTACAATGTTGTGTGAAGAACTTCAGTTCATATGTCACCTTCATACACAGAGGCATTATTAGACCATCAAAATGATATGTTTGAAGCGCTGACCAGTGAAAACTCTGTGTTTAGTTCTCTGTCTTTTAAGTTAACTGTGGTATTTCTTAAAATTCTCTTGATGTCTTAAATGCCACTAATGAATACAGATGAATACATAGCCTGCTGTAGGCACCAACTGTGAGATCTTACATCAGACTGCCTAGCTGTAGAGTTCTTTCATTCCAAATATCTTAATATCAACTGGGGCATGTCCTTTCCTCTGCTATCTTTAGGTCCCAAGATTAAAAGGAAATATCCAACTTAATTATAACGATGAGGTTGTGAGTGGGATGGTGAATTGAAACTGGTCAGGCTTGGAATTTTGATTCTAGCTCCAGCATGGACTAGTTATCAAAGTTTTATCCCTCTGGGCTTTGCCTGTTAAAATGCGGGCATTTGTAGCATTTAAATTTGAAAGTTACTTGAAGGACCGCATTGATAGTTCCTATTATACACATAAATTCTATGGACATGTCTTAGATTTATGGTAAAGGTTGACTCTAATATATATATTTCTTGATAATAATTATTACTGATAATAATATATTTACTGATAATATTTACTGAATAATATTCAGGATGAACAACTTGATGTGGAAGAAAATCATACTGAAATCGCATTTAAGATACTTGAGCTGAGAGAGCTAAATTGTCTTTACTATTCCAAGAAATAGCACTGTGCTTAGAGCAACATAGTGTAACCTACTGGACTAATTTATTTTGTCATTGGTTATTAGGAGGTTAAAGTGCAAGATTCCAAATTCCCTTTCAGATAAAAAACAAGCAAACAAAAAAATACCATGATTCTCTAATTTATATCTGCTGTGTTTGTGTATTGCAGTCTACAACATTTATAGAAAGTGCTGTCTGAAGCTCTTGAGAAATTCTGACATTCCAATCCAACACACAGTGGAATCAAATTTCATTAAAAAACATGTTCTATCTGAGAAAGAGCATCATTCACAATCCCAAATAGCATTTGATGCAATCCATAATATTATCCAGATCCAGGCTTAAAAAATAAAGGTTAATAATACTTCTTCAGATAACTCAGATTGCTTTTCTCTCTGATTTTGATAAAGCAAAAATAAAAATTTTATTAAATATTAAGGCCCATGAAATAAGAGCAATCTCCTTTCAGAACCAAGATTAAAAATATAATGGAGATTTGTCTTCCCAGTTTTCACTCAAAATTTCTATCTAACTTTTAAAAACCCTGTCTGTATTAATGAGGTTAGAAACTGCGATGCTCTAATATCTATTTTCTGGAGAATAAATAATGCTTTACCTGGGTGTTCTGTTTTTCTGTGTTGTGTTATACAGGTCATTTGACAGACCTATAACACATTTGTGTATTTCAAGTATTCTCTAGTCTTACAAGCACTTTACTGCCTCTTCTGATTCACTGTCTCCCCAAATTTTTTTCATTTATTCAAGAATCCCACAAAAATATAAACTTCTCTGCCTTTAGAATTTCTGTTCTTTATCTGGCAGACTGCATCCCTTGTTTTATAAACTGAAGTAATGATACAGTGTAAGTATTTATGTTTGTACTTCTTCAGTTTGGAACTCTCAATTAGCTGGTATTCTGGAAAATGAGATTTCTTTAAGATTTTCTTTACTGTTTATCTTTCTTTGCTTCTCAGTAGCATTAATAATAGAGACTTAAATATGGCAATGAAACTTCCATGTTTATTACTTATATCACTGACAAAAATTTACCTTGCCTAAGATACAAAACTAATATTTTAAAAGAGAGAAGAATATGGTAAAAAATGTTAGATAGAAAATCGGTTAGAGATACAAGCATATATTTTATAGAAAAAGAAAATTCAGTGTGCTTAATCATATAAAACAGTTTTTAAAATATACTTTCAAACTGGGTAATGAGATAAATATTTTTTTTAATTCAGTGATATATGATTTCTTATCCAACACGTTGGCAAAGTGTAAAATTTGACCATGTGCATTGTTGTTGAGACAATAGAGGAATAGTGACCCTAGAAACACAAAATGACCCTTTGCCTACTGTAGGGAATGTGGCATTGCTATCAGACTTACCTATGCATTACATCCAAGTAATTCCTCCTTTAAGAATATATTGCCAAAGATGGTACTGATGAATCTATTTCAGGGCAGCAATGGAAATGCAGACATAGAGAAGAGACTTGTGGACACAGTGGGAGGAGAGAGTGGGATGAATTGAGAGAGTAACATGGAAACATATGCATCACCATATGCAAAATAGATAGCCAATGGGAATTTGCTGTATGATGCAGGGAGCTCAAACCCAAGCTCTGTGATACCAAAGAGGGCTTGGTTTGGGTGGGAGTTGGAAGGAAGCTTCAAGAGGGAAGAGACATATGTGTACCTATGGCTGGTTCATGTTGATGTTTGGCAGAAACCAACACAATATTGTAAAACAATTATCCCCCAATTAAAAATAAATAATTTCTAAAATATAAATAAATTTTTAAAATTTAGAAAAAATATATATGTTGCAAGGCAGCCACATAGCATATCATCACCTGGATGGGCTGTCCCTGTCAGGACACCCGCATCAGAGTTCCCAGCTCCACCCCACCACAGATCCCACCTGCACGATGGCAGTCCCCATACAATAGGGGAGATAGAGGGTCTGTCAAGTGAATCTGGTTAAAAAAAAAAAAAGAAGTATACATATCTTATACACAGAAAACTTATTTTTTATAGCAAAAGATAGAGATAGCCCAAATGTCCATTATAAGGGGAAGATTGAATAAACTAATAGATCTATGAAAATGAGAATAGGCAGTTATATAAAGGAATGAGAAATATCTCTATATGATCCTATGAGAGATATCCTAAATATAAGAGGGAGAAGGAGGGAAACAATGTGGAGAAAATATTTTACTGTAAATAAATACAATCATTTACTAATTGATTATTGAGAATCACAACACAGTAAAGCAACTATACTCTGATAAAAATTAATAAAAATTAAAACCTGAATATTTCATGTTAAAAAATATATAGTTCATGTATGTAGATACAAACACACGTACAAAACACGTCTGCACTTATAAGAAAAATAATGAAAGTATAAATCATAAAATTAAACAGGTTAATTTTGAAAGGAAGAAGGAAAAAAAGGTGGAAGTGACAGGAATAGAAGCTAGAATTCTCTGAATATGTGATATTTTCCAGGTATGACTTTTTAAGAATATGAATATTTTATATACATGTAAAGTAATATCCAAAACCAGGTAAAATGAAACAAACACACCCAAACTTGTCTCAAGTTGGTGACATAATTGAATCAAGAAAAATTATTTCAAAATATATAAAACACAACAATTTTACTGTTATTCCAGTGGGTGGATTATACCATAAGGAAAAAGTAAACTTTCGCCAAACAAACAAAACATTAACTAGTTTAGTAGTCATATTGTCAAAGGTAATAGTGGTATAATTATCCTGAAACTGTTGACTATGTATTATGAAATAAAGCACTGAGCAATATTCTTTTTTTATAATTTCTTTTTAATTGAAGAATAGTTGCTTTATAATATTGTGTTGGTTTCTGCCATACATCAATATGAATCAGCCATACATCTCCTCCTTCTTGAGCCTCTCTCCCACCTCCCACCCCATCTCACCCCTCTAGGTTGTAACAGAGCCAAAGTTTGTGGTCCCTGAGTCATACAGCAAATTCCCATTGGCCATCTATTTTACATATGGTAATGCATATGTTTCCATGATACTCTTTCCGTTCATCCTACCCTCTCCTCTCCCTACCACACCACGTCCATAAGTGTGTTCTCTATGTCTGTATCTCCATTGCTGACCTGCAAATAGTTTCATCAGTACCATCTTTCTGGATTTCACGTATATGTGTTAATATATGACATTTGTTTTTCATTGTCTGACTTACTTCACTCTGTATAATAGGTTCTAGGTTCCTCCATCTCATTACAACTGACTCAAATGTGTTCCTTTTTAATGGCTGAGTAATATTCCTTTGTATATATTGCCAGAGCTTCTTTATCTATTCACCTGTTGATGGACATCTAGGTTGATTCCATGTCCTAGTATTCCATTGTAAATACTGCTGCAATGAACATCTGGGTACATGTGTCTTTTTCAATTATGGTTTTCTCAGGGTAGAATTAGGGCAAAGGAGATACAAGGTAAGGTCACTGAAGCTCAGTAAAAATCATGCAGTTTTGACTGAATTGGAAGTACCAGTATGGACTTGAGATATATCTGAACTAATAAACACCAAAAAATTAACAAAATTAGAGTACTTGATTTGCAACTCTCAATGAAGTGTTGTATCTAGATAGTGACCATCAACAGCTGCCAACATCATTATTTTTGGACAATCCAGTAAATGTTGTGTATTCCTTAGTGGCAATAAACTATCAATCTGTGGAGAATGCTTACTGAAAGTTATAAGATTCTTATCAGACCCAAAAATGAATTAACAGGAAATGTTGGAAACTGAGAACACAGCTCATGAGAGCAGAAAGACTGACTATGAAAACTTTACATGAGAAATATCTGATTTCTTCAGCAAACAATTGCAAGTGAAATTAAAGAGTTAGAATCAATAATTCAAACAGAACCTAAGAGACATATCAGACAACTGCCACATATTTGAATCAAAATTTAAGCAAGCAAACTTTTAAAAAAAATTTTTAATGACAGGAAAATTTAAAGGCTACATACTAAATAATTGATTATATTAAAAATCATTTCTATTTTACTTATAGTTTTGAGCATAGTAAGATGGTTATTTTCAAAGGTAAAGGCCTTATCTTTTAGAAATACATGCTGATATGTTTACAGATGGCATGGTGTTACATCCAATTTCTTCAAAATAACCAAAGTTGGGATAACTTATTGATGGTATAGGTGCAAAAAAAAAAAAAAAAAAACTGATCATGACTTGATAATTTTTGATAAGTATCTAGGAGTTTATTACATTTTTCACACTATTTTTTTATGTTTAAATATCCCATAATATAAAGCAGAAAAACATAATCATTGTGTAATTGTTTAGCAGTTTGAGATACCTCAATATGGATGAAATAATTAAGCTGTAAGGTGTTATAAAGAAAACTCATATAATGATTCCTAGAATAAAAAGAAAAATCCTTGCCAGCTGGCCATATGCTATCTACATTACTTTTATTCTATGGTCATGGATTTTGTCTCTAGGAATCTATTGTTAAAGTAAAAAATTCTCCCACAATAAAAACAAAAGAATAATTGCTCCAACATTGTAAGAAATTCTACCATCAGAGTTTGGCAGTTCTAATAGCTAACAAGTAAATAAATATATAAGAGTAGAACATTTTGATATAAGAGTGGATTTAAAAGCACTGTGTAGCAGCTCAGTTACAGAGAACTGATTTTATTCCAGCTAGCTTAAGTTGGAAGGGGTTTATTATAGGATGTAACATTGTCACAGAGGGTTAGAAGAGCTAACAATACATTCTAGGTTGAGCTTCTAAACATTACTACCAAAACCTTTCATCAGACCTGAGCTTCCAAAATTGCTGCTGTATAATCTATGATAAGAAAATTCATGCTATCATTATATAATCAACTTGAGATATTGCTCCAATCAGGAAACCAGCTTCAGAACCATGAGCCACATTTGCTACAATGTGCATCAGAAAGAAAAAAGAAAAGGATGCAAGTAGGGCTGATTGGCCCAATCTAAATTAAATCTGGAACTCTATGTAACAAATATCTTCTACTTGCAGAAACATGGATGCAACCAGAGGTTACCATACCAAGTGAAACAAATCAGAAAGAGAAAGACAAATACCATATAATACATTTACATATGGAATCCAAAATATGACATGAATGAACCTATCTATGAAACAGAAGCAGACTCACAGACATAGAGAACAGAACTGTGGTTTCCAAGGGAAGGGGCTTAGGGGAGGGATGGATTGGGAGTTTGGGACTAGCAGACACAAACTATTGCACAAAGAATGGATAAAAACAAGGTCCAATTGTATATCACAGGGAACTGTATTCAGTATGCTATGATAAACCACGATGGAAAAGAATATTTTAAAAACATATATATGGAATTCCCTTGTGGCCCAGTGATTAGGATTCTGTTCTTTCACTGCCAAGGACACAGGTTCAATACCTGGACAAGGAATTAAGATACCTCAAAGACATGTAATGTGGACAAAATTTTTTAAAATATATTTATGACCTTAATCAAATCCATTATAATTATACAGTGGAGATGATAATTAGATTCAATGGACTAGATCTGGTAGACGAAGTGCCTGAAGAACTAAGGACAGAGCTTCATAATATTGTACAAGAAGCAATGACCAAGACCATCCCAAAGAAACAGAAATATTAAAAGGAAAAATAGTTGTCTGAAGAGGCTTTACAAATAGCTGAGGAAAGAAAAGAAGCAAAAGCAAAGGAGAAAGGAAAAGATTAATACAAATGAACACAGAGTTCCAGAGAAAAGCGAGGAGAGATAAGAAGGCCTTCTTAAGTCAACAATGCAAAGAGATAGAGGAAAACAGTAGAATGGCAAAGACTAGAGATCTCTTCAGGAAAACTGGAAAGATTAAGGGAACATTTTCTGCAAGGATGGACACAATAAAGGATAGAGATGATGAGGACCTAACAGAGCAGAAGAGATTAAGAAGAGGTGGCAAGAGTACACAGAAAAACTATGCAAAAAGGTCTTAATGACTGGGATAACCACGATGATGTGGTCAGGCATCTAGAGCCAGATATTCTGGAATGTTAAGTGGGCCTTAGGAAGCATCACTATGAACAAAGCTAGTGGAGGTGACGGAATTCCAGTTGAGCTATTTCAAATTCTAAAAAGATCATGCTGTTCAAAGTGCTACACTCAATATGCCAGCAAATAAGGAAAACTCAGCCATGGCCACAGGACTGGAAAAGGTCGGTTTTCAATCCAATCCAAACAGAAGGCAATAGTAAAAATTGTTCAAACTACCTTACAATTGCTCTCATTTCACAGAATAGTAAGGTTATGCTCAAAATCATTCAAGCAAGGCTTCATCAGTAAGTGAACAGAGAACTTACAGATTTAAATGTTTAGAAAAGGCATAGGAATCACAAATCAAATTGACAATACTCATTGGATCATACAGAAAGAAAGGGAATTCCATAAAAATATTGACTTCTGCTTCATTGACTACACTAAAGCCTTTGACTGTATGGATCACAATAAACTGTGGAAAATTATTAAAGAGATGAGAATAACAACAGACCATTTTACCTGTTTCCTGAGAAAGCAGTATATGGGTCAAGAAGCAACAGTTAGAACCTTACATTGAACAACTGACTGGTTCAAAATTGGGAGAAGAATAAGACAAGTCTGTGTATTGCCACCTTCCTATTTAACTTATAGGCAGAGTACATCATGTGAGATGCCGGGGTGGATGAATCACAAGCTAGAATCAAGATTGCTGGGAAAAATATCAGCAACCTCAGATAGGCAGATTATGCCACTCTAATGGTAGAAAGTGAAGACGAATTACATAGCCTCTTGAAGGTGAAACAAGAGAGCAAAAAATCTAGTTCTAGCTTTAAACTCAACATTCAAAAAACTGAAATCATGGCATGCAGTCCCATTACTTCATGACAAATAGAAGAGGAAAATGTGGAAACAGTGACATATTTTATTTTCTTGGGCTTCAAAATCACTGCAGATAGTGACTGCAGCCTTGAAATTAAAAAAAAAAAAAGAAAAGAAAAAAAAACTTGCTCCTTGAAAAGAAAGCTATAACACACCTAGACAGTGTATTAAAAAGCAGAGACATTACTTTGCCAACAAAGGTCCATATAGGCAAAGCTATGGTTCTCCCAGGAGTCATGTACAGATGTGAGAGTTGGACCATAGAGAAGGCTCAGCTCTGAAGAATTGATTCTTTCGAGTCGTACTGGAGAAGATTTTTAAGAGTCTCTTTGGGCTGCCAGGAAATCAAATCAGTCAACCCTAAAGGAAATCAACCCTGAATATTTATTGGAAGTACTAATGCTGAAGCTGAAGCTCCAATACTTTGGTCACCTGATTGGGAAGAGCGGACTCACTGGAAAAGACTCTGATGCTGGGAAAGATCGAAGTCAAAAGGAGAAGAGGGTGGCAGAAGATAATGTGGTTAGATAGCATCACTGACTCAATGGACAGGAATTTGAGCAAACTCTGGGAGATAGTAAAGGACAGAGAGGTCTTGTGTGCTGCAGTCCATGGGGTCACAAAGAGTCCAGACATGACTTAGCAAGTGAACAACAATAAATATATAAATGAATCACTTTGCTGTAAAACAGTAACTAGCACATTATAAATAAACTATATGTCAATTAAAAAAAAAAAGTCTTCAAAATATAGGTTTAGTTTCTCGGTCATTTTAATCACACTAGGCAGAAAATAGGATGGAAGAAAACCACCAGTCAACAACATCAGAAAACTGCCACATTTTCTGTTCATATTTCATAAATTAGGACACTTTGCAGCCTTCTCCTTGTCCCCCTTACCTCCATCAATTGTAAAACTTAATCCTTTGTGACCATATGGCACTTGCAATTGTATAAAATATACTTTTTAATCTTATCCTATTCATTTGCACCATCCATTTAGTTGAGTAGTTACAATATAAACACCAAAATCAACAAGACATTGTTTGCCAGGCATCACTTAAGGTGTGTATCCTCATGTCTACATGGATCAAAACCAGCCCAGCGTCCACATGCACTCACTTCTCAGGCACACTCTTTTACCCTGAAGGTTGATTTGGAAGTGATGTTGCAGAGTATCAAGCTTGAAGACGAATTTTCTTACCTGTCATTTTGATATTGTGACATTTTGTAGTTCATTTATTTATTTAGTCTTTCGTACTTTTTCAATTCAAATTCTGTATTTAGCCCCTTTCTGTATCCTCACTGCCAATACAGCATCTGGTGAGCTTTAAGGAGGAAACAGCTAATTAAAAAGTGCATACTTAGTGTAGTGAGGTCACTTTAAGAGAGAAGGGGCTCCAGGCAGCCCATCTATGGACTTCAGGGATCAGAGCCTCTGGGAGTGAAAAGACTACAGAAAAGACAGCCCTGGAAGGAGCCAGATGAAGAAATCACACCACAGGCAATGTGACTGGGAAACAGTACTGCTTGGATTCAGGGAAGCTTTTCCTAAATAGAAAAAATAAAGCCAGCTACTTGTTTGTGGGGAAAAAAAGAACAGAACACATATCAGTATAGTAATCAAAGCCTGGTTTCAAATAATGCACCAGTGTCAGGAGTAGATAATGGCATCTAATTAAGACATTAATTAAAACTCATAATACCTAATTAGAAAATGTAAAAGTACTGTTAGATTTTTTTCCCGTTTTAAATTAGCTGAAGCAGCTGATTAGCAGGTGTTCTTAATGTAATTTTTTATTAAATAGAACACCATATGGGTAAAAATTAGATCAGCAAATGGCAGTATTATGATTAGTCATTATTAAAAGCTTGGAGCAATGGCTGGAGGGGTGATGTGGGGGTCTTGGCCTGCCCCACTGCAACCTAGCTCCTTCCCTGGTACCTAGCCCCTTCCCTGGTACCTAGCCATCTTGCTACCTGCTTACTCCCACATCCCACTGTAGTTTAATTGGAAAAGCTCTATTCTTCAACTTCTTCCTGAACTTTCTAGGAGTTCTTTGGCCCTTTGAATGTGTCAGAACTCAAGTTCTAAAAGGAAGAACCCAAGAGAATGATTTAAATTGGTGTGGAAGGAATATAGGCTAAAGACAAGAAATATTGTAGCAGGTACTTAGGAAGTTAGCAAGACCCTTTAGAGGCTACCCTAGACCCTAGAAAACAAACTGTCTTCTCATTTGCTGAAGATACTGTTGAGTCAGGGCAACCTACAACAGCTTCTCACATTTATGTTATATCATTTCTGGATATTATACTTTATATGTATTGATACTATACTAAATCATGTTATAAAAATGTACTTTTTTTCTTTTTTTGCTTATTTCCTTCTCACTGGTCAAGGTATTCTTCCCAAGATTAGACATTAGTCTGTTGAAGTGTAGTGATTGTTACAGCCACAATACCCAAACAAGACTGAGTACAAAGTAGGTACTTAATATTGTTGTTTAGTCCTTCAGTAGTGTCCCACTCTTTTGTGACCCCATGGACTCTAACTGCCAGGTTCTTTTATCCATGGGATTTTCCCAGCAAGAATACTGGAGTGAGTTGCCATGACCTCCTCAAGGGGATCTTCCCAGGAGTATCTTCCCAGGGAAGACCCAGGGATTAAACCTGTGTCTCCTTCATTGACAAGCAGATTCTTTACCACTGAGCAATCCCGTGAGCCCAGGTGCTTAGTAAATATTGGTTAAAAAACAAGTAAATGAATGAGACTACTAAGTTTTATGTATTCTGTAGATTGTGTATATGTGTTTGTGTGTGTGTGTTTATGCTGCTTTTAGTTTTATAAATGTTTTGGAGTCAGACACTGAATTTGAAATTTCTAATAGAATCACAACCCCCAAGCATTCTGGTCAATGGTCACACATTCTTACCAAGCCTGGATGTACACTACATTGTCATGGGGGAATCTAAATAAATGTTATTAGCCTGAGACTCATAAAAAGATGGCTAGGCACCAGACATTCAGTTTATACCCTATTAGTTCCTACAAACACTCCATGAATAGAGAACCCTAATCCTAAGTGTCAGCATGGAAGGGAAGACACAAAAATGGTCAGATTTAACCTCCATGTCTAAGAGACCAGTGATAAATTTGAGGCACTGAAGGAAATAAAGGTACACAGGTATAAATTCTAAGCAGTCTGCTTGGTTAGTGCTTATTTATAATTGAGCTGTTGGGGTAAATGCACAAACAAACAAAAAGTCTAAATAAGATGACCAGGTCCAGGAAATTAAAAATTTTGAAGGTATGCAAAGAGACATGCAACTTTTTTTACTTGACATCAACATTAATCCTCCATGGATTTTAATTTAAAAATTGACTTGTATAAAAAAGATAGCTAATAAGAACATACTGTATATCACAAGAAAGTTTACTCAGTGCTCTGTGGTGATCTAAATGAGAAGGAAATCCAAAAAATGAGGGGAAGTATTTACACATATAGCTGATTCACTTTGCTGTACAGCAGAAACTAACAACATTGTAAAGTAACTATTCTCCAATAAATTTTTTTAAAGCATTGACTTTTGAAAAATGTCTTTAGAAATCTCAGTGAGAAATTCTTATACAGAATGGACTAGAGGGGAAAAACCAGGAGGTAGAAATAGTACATTGGATGGTAAACATTTCTTCCATTTCTGATTTTGTATTTTCTCAAGTGTCTCTGTTAATTACACGAGGAGGACTACTCCTCCTGCCCTTTTAGCACTTTTCTTTAAGGTTTCTCATTCCAAGGGAAAGTTTTTAAGTCCATTGAGGCTTTCTTTGTAAATTGAAAGTATGAAGTGAGGAGGGAGGAAAGAACCTGAATCTATCAAAACAATGATTTTCCTGATAGGTGCTTTAAAAAGGCTGCCTATCTTTCCAAGTCTTGGTGTATGCTGAATAAAAGCACTGATGTCTTCACAAAAGAGAAAACATAAAAGTGCTACCTAAAAATTGCTAGACAGCTATAAAGGAAATAAATGACTCTATTATTCTGAAATGTAAGCAAACATTGACACTAAAGCCCCGGGCAAGACAGGAAGCTATCTACTACTAATAAGTGAGAGTTTGATGACCCTACCTCATATGATACATAAAGGAACAATAGCATCATTTTCTGGGAAAAGCTATTTAGATGCTCGTGTTTGAAGTGGGATCACAGGGTTGTTTGTGTTGTCTGTCCTTTTGTTTTGGGTCACTGTTTGGCTACACCTATGTCCAGGGCAGATGGTGACCAAGTCAGAATTCAGGATCTGTCCTTGGGACAGTTGAAAAGATTTTATCAAAACAGAAATCATGGGATTCCAAGCAGAACTTAATGTTTTCCAGCATATCTCCACCACCTATTTTAGGAGACCCCTTTATCATCCATTTGTTTGTTCAACATGGTAAATATGAGTTGGTACAGATACAGGTAGCTTAGGGTGGATGGAGTGGGGGAAAGGGGCTAAATTTATTCAGGTGGGAAGAGGGAGTGCTTAGACCTTTCACATTATTTTTTCCTTTTCTTCTCTCTCATGTGATTGGCTGGTGAGAAAGACATGGGATGTCCTGATTCTGGACCCTGGAATAGATTCAGAAAGAAGAAGGCCTTGAGTTTGCAGGGGAGATAATCTGAGAGAGGGAAATGCTCAGAGAAGGGCTTTAGGCTCCCTGTAGACCCTGCTTCATTCTGCCCTTGAGATAGAAGACAAGATGAGGGAACCAACCATTGAAAAAAGGAGCAATAAGGTTTATCTTAGGTAGCAAAAAATTAAAGCTCATTTTCTTGAGTCAGGCTTAATTGACCTTGGGCAACCTCGTGGCTCAGATGGTAAAGAATCTGCCTGCAATGCAGGAGACCCAAGTTTAATCCCTGGGTCGGGAAGATCCCCTGTAGAAGAGAATAGCAACCCACTTCAGTATTCTTGTCTGGAGAGTCCATGGACAGAAGAGCCTGGTGAGCTATAGTCCATGGGGTGACAAAGAGCTGGACACAACTGAGTGACTAATAGTTTCCATCTTTCTTTTCTAACCTCTAATAATCTTTTTGACTCAATTACTTTGCGTATAAAACACTACAAAAATCCCACATATACAGTATTTCATCCACAGAGGTTTGTGAGCACAAAATAATCTGACATACACAAGTTCTAAATAAATATTCACTGTTTCTCAAATTTATTATTATTATTATTGAGAATAATAAAAAGGATCTTCAGGCTTCTCACAGAGACAAAAATAACTGGTAAAATGAGATCACTGATATGTGGAATCTAATTAAAATGACATAAGTGAACTTATTTCCAAATCAGGAACATACTCACAAATTTAAAACACAAACTTATGGTTACCAAAAGGGAAACATGTCAAGGAGGGAAAAATTAGGAGTTTGGGATTAACATACTCACACATATAAAGAGAACTAACATGGATCTACCATATAGCACAGGGAACTCTATGTTCTGTAATGATGACCTATATGCAGAAAAAAAACTGAAAAAAAATGATTATATGTACATGTATAAGTGAATAATTTTGCTGTACACCTGAAACTAACCTAACATTGTAAATTGATGATACTCCAATAAAATTAGAAAAAAAAAAAAACTGATCAGAAATGAAACACACTAGGGATTGTGTGCCTCAATAACCAAAAGAAACATTGGCCAAGCAAGTTTTTTCAGATATTTATCTGAATGCAAACATGTGCATACAAATCCTTATGCATCCATTGGAATCTGCATCTGTAATGGAGGTTTTAGGATTAGGGATTGGGCTTCTATCCACACTCTATTCCAAGGTTCATTCAGCATTTAGCAGAAAACTGTGATGCACAGCAAGATCTCAAAAACCCTACTGCAAACATCTTGCAATCAGGAAAAGCCTTTGAATCATTGCAATATCCTAATAGTACCTTGAGCTGCATCTGGCCTTTATACCACAGTACCATCTCTTTAGGGACCATGGCTTACTGGGAGTTAAATAAGGTCACATGACAGCCAGTCTCTGTAATTCCTTCTGACTTTCTTTTCTAATGGCCTTTCTCTTCCCCTGAAACTAGAAGCTATCCACTAGGTACCCACGAAAGTGAAAGTGTCAGTTTCTCAGTTGTGTCTGACTCTGCGACCCCATGGACTCTATTCTGCTAGACTCCTCTGTCCATGGGATTTCCCAGGCAAAAATACTGGAGTGGGTGGCTATTTCCTTTTCCAGGGGATCTCCTTGACCCAGGAATCAAACTTGGTTCTCCTCCATTGTGGGCAGATTCTTTACCATTTGAGGTACCAGGTTAGGTATGTGTATCATTTCCTAGATTTAGCCAATAGGCCATAATCTGATTTTAATGCAATGGTTCTAATTTAGGTGAAAAAGCATGATGGATTTCTTAGAAGATGGATGGGTTACCACTACTGAGGCAACCAGAAAACAGACTGTCTTCCTTCCAGAAGTGCAGAAACATCTGGATTCTACCCATATGGACTCCAAACTTGAAAGTTTCTGGTGGTTGTCACTTCTTCCCTGTCAGGACAGTGGCGGCTTGCTTTTGCTTTCTGACTAGCTGCAGCCCAGTGGCTGCAGGAAGAAACTCACCCCCCTCTCCTTCTTCTCTAAACCCTCAGTCTGCATAGGGGTCTGTTGTCTAGGTACTTGAGCCCTTTAATTCTTTATTTGACCTCACTGACTTTGCTTCTTCTCTGAGTGTAGGGAGAACAGAGACACTTTTCTTCTCTGGAAATGCTCACTTAATGTGGAAAAAAGAAGTTTAGGTTTACTTGAACCCTAGCTACAAAGTCACATAGAACAGTAGGTAAATGCATCTAGGATCCATAGGAACTAGACAGTTATCCCTTCAATTACCAACTATCAGCAGCTGGTGCTAAGGTTTGGTTGTGGCAGAGGAAAGTTTTGGAGACAAGTCCTACCTATGACCTTGAACTTGAGTCCCCGTTCACATGTTCCTTGGAGTTCTAAAACCATCAGCAAGCTGATACTTAGCTTCATAGTCTGCTATTTTGTCCTCATGCGCCTCCTAAGATAGTCAGGTGATTAGTAATGTATCATCTTACTTACTTCCCTCCCTTTGATATCAAGCACTATTAAAATTTTATCTCTAGTTTTGACAGCCTTAAAGAATTACTTGTTGTGTTTATGTGCAGTATCACCTCTGCTCCTGGATATTATATTGAATTCAAATCCAAATGTAACAGAGTATCTGTTCAGGTCAGACAGTTTGTCAAGGTCAAGGGATGGTGTATTCCATTGGAAGGGAAACAATTTTAGTTTACAAGAAGTCATGTGCACTTACAAAGGAGCAAGAGAAAAGGAAAGCAAAATCAGATAAACTGAGTGTTTTTAAATACTAAGTGTTAAACAGGTACTTTCAAATATATCAGTATTTCATTCTGACAACAAATCTAGAGAGTAAGCATTACTATATATTTTTTTTAAGTTTCAAACTTTGATTTGACTTTAGATTGGCATGAATTTGTAAGATATAACACAGAAAGATCACAGTATCCTTCATCCAATGTCCCCAATAGTTAAGAATTTGCAAATCTGTGCTAGACTACAGGGAGTAGATATGAACACTCTTCCTTGGAAAATCCCATGGATGGAGGAGCCTGGTAGGCTGCAGTCCATGGGGTCGCTAAAAGTCAGATATGGCTGAGCGACTTCACTATTCTGCATTTATTACTTCTTTAAGGATTATTATTTATTATGGAAGAGACAAATCTATAAAAATTCTTCAGAAACAGAGACATGTTGTGAGCTTCTTGATTTGAATAATGAAAGTAAGTAGAAGCATCATATAAACTTGCAATTAATTATCTTCTCAGCAAGTGAGTGGAGAACTAAAAAAAAAAAAAAAAGACTTTGAAAGCTTAAAAAACAATCCTTAGGTTTCATAATGTTCTCTTTGGTGGTAGACTGATAATGTGCTACAAAGGGTGCCCATGTCTTAATCCCTGAAAGCTGTGAATATGTTAGGCTATGTGGCAAGGGGAAATTAAACGTGCAAATGAAAGTAAGTTTCTTAATTGACTGATGTTGAGATGGGGGAATTATTCTGACTTGTGTGGGAGACCCAGTGCAATCACCAGGATCCTTATTAGGATATAGAAGGAAATTGAGTGTCAGAGTGACGCAGCATGAGAACAACTTAATCATTCATTGTTGGTTTTCAAGATGGAAGGAGATGAAAACCAAAGAATACAGGCAGCCTCTAGGAGACAGAAAACAAAATAAATAAGTTCTTTCTTAAATTCTCCAGCAGAATACAAGTCTGTCAACTCCTTTGTTAATCCAGTGAATACCATTTTCACATCTGACCTCCGTAACTGTAAAATAATAATGTTGTTGTTTTAACCCACAAGTGTGTGGCAACTTATTACAGTAGCAATTTGCAATACAGCATCTATTGCTCTTTTCCTTCAAGTTGATATTTCTCTAGTTCTTGACATATCAGTGATTTTCACTTGAAATGTGGACAAGAATATTATGTTTTTACATTCTGGGTCTTAATTCATTTGCTTTCACTGACCATTCGTGATATCACTGGCAGGGGAAGGATAGATGTGTCCTTGAATTACCAAGTCAGGGTAGAAGGTCAGTTGACCTCTCAGCCTCTATTGCTTGGGGATGGAGGATGTCCTCTTAATTAGTTCTGGATGGATATGGGATTACCAGATCTCCAACACTGCTATTAACATCACCTTGCCTGGAAGGAGCAAGGACACCTCATTATTGCTATTCGTGTTGCCTTTGGTGGCACCTTCACTATTGTGTTGTGGTAAAACACCTGCCTTTTTACCTGGTCTTTTAAAAAGTGATTCGAACATGGAGAGAGATAATTGCGTTGTGACTTCTCAATGTAGATGAAGTCCAGGTTGCTCATACAGTTTCCACTGATACCAAAAGTCCGGAGTTAGTTTGCATATTGTTAATATGCTATTTTCATATTAGTTGAAAAATTACATATTTTCAACCCAGAAGGAATGACAAATCTTGGTTCTTATGCAGTCTTCTCTGCTACCCATTTAGCTTGCGTGGTGCAAGTGGTGGAGGGGTCACAGCCTTTTGATGGTGTTTGGCTGGTTAAGTTGTTACTGCCAATATTCTTGGTTCTTTGGCTAAAAGGCAGCATTATATCTGGAAGTTTTGTCTGTGCCCTTTGGAGTTTCTTTGTTCCCTACTGCTTCTACTTCATTTCTTGGATATAAGAAGCAAAATGAAGGCCCAGGGAACTCAAAGCTGTATTGGTCCTTGTGCTGTGAGGTCCCTGGCAGATCTGTCTTCTCTCTGATTTTCATTGTTCTCATGTTTTGTGTTTTTGGTTTGTTTTTGTTATTTTATGCTTGTTTCTTTGTATGTTTGTTCATTAACTGTCCAAGATAGTTTTGTTCTTAGCAGGATAAATAGATTAAAATGTATATACTTCATATTCCTGTAAGTAGAAACCATGCTTTTCTTTTAAAAAATTCTTTAATATTTTTTTTAATTTTTAAAGAAATTTATTGGAGTGTAGTTGCTTTTTTTTTTTAACTAATCAAAGTTGAGATTAAGAATTGCCAAACAACTTTCTGAAGCCTGCACATCATTTCATCCAGTACCAGTGACTGAATATCTTGATTACCCCTGTATTTTTCCCTACTCCTGTATCTAGAATTATAAATGAGAAACCACATAACTGAGTGGTAACTTGGAGAATGTAAACCTTATCCTAAAAGTAACCCAGAAACATAGACAAGATTTTAGAAAGGCTTGGAAGAGCATGTGATCAAGTCATCTGGATGAAGTTTTTATTTAAAATAAGACTGCTTTCTCCTTCTAAAACAATTTTTTTTTCTTCTCTGAATAATCTCTTCTCAACTCTGGCTATCTTTTGAGTTGAATACCTATTGGGGGATTTTTGCTTGTTATTCTCACTGATATTTCTCATGCCTCAAAATAAACCAACTGGGAGAAGAAGGCTTCACTGTGTCAGGTTACAGAGTCTCAGGCATAAAGTGAATAAGGATAGTATTTAGAAGTATCTTGACAGAAGTGCCAAATTAAAACAATTTTTAGAATATGTATTTATACAGCACATCTTAGTCCAGCAGCTGTAAGTACCTTTAGAAAGAGCCAGAAAATGCATCAGTTGTACAGAAACCAGCTTTCTTCTGCTTATTGATTCAAACAGATGTGTGTATTTATACACACAATACATATCTCATACATACCTGGAAGCACTGTGTATCAGATATACCACGATAAGCTATAAAATCATAGATTTGCTTTCCCTTTCTTTTATATGTTTTTCCAAAAGTTCTAATGAAATGATCTTTATCTAAATAATTAAAACTTATGGCATTTGACTAAATAAATAACCAAGAGTGTATTGAACAATTACGCTATGCTTAGCTGTATAGTAAAGTAGATTCTTTATGCTTTAAATCTTATCAACCCCTTAATTCAGTCCTACATCCTGATTTTCAGCAATCTCACTCCCTTCTCATTGAGTAGTCCTGGCTAAATGAACAAATTTCTTTCACTTTCTCTTTTCTTCATTTGAAAATGTCAATGTTTAAATCCCCTATGCTTCTGTCTGACAATAATGTATACCCCCTCTCTTCCTATGCTAACTTCTCCATCTAAGCATTTGTTCCCCCATCCATTTTTAATAAAGAGAAAATATTTCTAAACTTTCTATATTCACAATGCTGGTAGAATCTCAGTAAATTTTCAGTGCATTCTGATGCCAAAAGAAAAACCTAAAAGTTCCAGTTAAGTAACTAAGTATAAAAAGTAGTAATAAATAACTATATCCTGGTCACTTTGTATCTGGTAAAAACAGATACAAAGTGACTAGGATATAGACATTTTTATTTTATGGCTGAAGCCACAGTTACTTATGTCAACTGAAAGGAAGGGGAAAAAAAAAAAGCAGAACCTGGAGCTCTGTTTTACTTGGCAGACATTCTGAAGATTCCAATCCCAGGACACAGTATCTCAGACAATGCTGAGAAACTGTTCTGAAGAGTTGAAGTGGAGAGCCAGGATATATAGGAGTTTTTGCAACAAAGGTCAAGTAGTCAAAACATCAAAAGATTATTGTTAATTATAGAAAACCAGATATCTCAAGTTAATGAAATTAACACTTTTCTGTAAATGGAAAGATGCAGGAGTCTGGGCTCATCTAAATCATTTTATTTTTGATGTGCACCTCAGCTATCTGGGGCCATTTTCTCATCCTGAGTCTCTTCAGGGTGCACAATAGCTGCATCATTCCATTCCATTCTGGGTTCCCTCAAGGCTCACCATTGGGGCAGCTGTAACATGGTGGATTCATATTTTTCATTAACACTTCCTACTGGGATAGATGTGCCTATTGGGCACTGCACAACATCCCAAAACATAGAACCATACTGGATGCCAACACCCTCATACCCTGTTTCATAGTGATTTTCTCATTATACCTGCATTTTATGGCAGCAAATACTAAGGCAGCTTCACATCAATAAGGGTATGGTACAGTCTAAAGGAGGGCATAGCAACCCCTTCCAGTACTCTTGCCTGGAGAGTCCCATGGACAGAGGAGCCTGGCAGGCTACAGTCCATAGGCTCACAAAGAGTAGGACATAACTTAGCACACACATACACACATAGCCTAATGTCTAAAATGCCTAATACCTTACCTAAGTAGTTGACATGGCACATTGCTGTTTTCAAATATTACTGTGTTTCCCTCAAAATTTTAAATGACCCCACCCAGAGAATGGCATGACTGAAGCAACTTAGCACATATGCATGCACCATGGATCCAGGTCACCATGGTGCTCCAGACATTTGAGCACTTAGTTCAGGAACCATGGTCAAGTATCAACCACAGAGCCAGAAAGTCTCAGCTCAAATCCAGCTCTGCCATCTTCTAGGTATGCACTGCAAGAAGCATCTAACCCATGTTTGTGTGTGTGTGTGTGTGTATTTTCATTTGAAACATTTACAATGTTCAAAATTTGGAAAGGAATACAACAAGACTGTATACTGTCACTCTGCTTATTTAACTTATATGAAGAGAACATATGAAATGTCAGACTGGATGAATCAAAAGCTGAAATCCAGATTGCCAGGAGAAATATCAACAGCCTCAGATATTGCAGATGATACCCATGGTAGAAAGCAAGGAGGAACAAAAGAGTCTCTTGATAAGGATAAAGAGGGAGAATGAAAAAGCCGGCTTCAAGCTCAACGTTCAAAAATCTAATATCACAACATCTGTTCCCATCACTTCATGGAAAATAGAAGTGGGGAAGTGGAAGCAGTGACAGACTATTTTCTTGGGCTCCAAAATCATTGTAGATGGTAACTGCAGCCATGAAATTAAAAGATGCTTGCTCCTTGGAAGGAAAGCTATGACAAATCTAGACAGTGTATTAAAAAGTGGAGAAATCATTTTTCCAACAAAGGTCCATATACTCAAGGCTATGGTTTTTCCAGTATTCATTTATAATGTGACATATAAAATAGGTTGAACACCAAAGAATTGATATTTTCAAATTCTGGTCCTGGAGAAGACTTTTGAGAGTTCCTTTCAACTACAAGGAGCTCAAACCAGTCAATCCTAAAGAAAATCAACCCTGAATGTTCATCAGAAGGACTGATGCTTAATTCGGAAGTTCCAACACTTTGGCCACCTGATAAAAGAGTCACTTATTGGAAAAGACCCTGATACTGGGAAAGATTGAAGGCAAAAGGAGAAGGGGGTGGAAGTGGATAAGATGGTTAGATATCATCACTAACTCAATGGAGATGAATTTGAGCAAACTCCAGGAGATAGTGAAGGACAGGGGAGCCTGGTAAGCTGCTGTCAATGGGGTCACAACGAGCTGGACACCACTTAGCAACTGAACAACAACAACAGATAGCATTGTACTAATGTTTAAAATGACATTATTCATTTTGTAGAATTTTAGTAAAAATTAAGTAAAATTCTATAAGCAATGCCTTTAAAACAAATCTATGCATAGAATATACATTGTCCAAATAAGTGTTACCTATTTAAATATTAGCAATGTCTTCATTTTCCAGAATCTTTAACCTCTTTGTCAATTAGATATTTCCCATAAGGCCTAATGCAGATTAAAGGCTCCTTCCAGTCTGAAAATAAGAAAGAAACATATTGAGAGAAGTTGTACAAATAAAAAACCATAAAATCTCCCCCGTCCATTAATCTAAAACTTTCCATCTCTGTAGCTGTTGTCTCTAACTCCTGAACTGAAGGTTTCCCACTACAGGAAAGGCACGGTAACTAGACACTGTTCAGCAGGTGAGTTTCTGTCCCCTTATTCTACCTGTCTCTATTGATAAGTACAAACCAGTTTGAGTTTTTGTCCAGAGCAAGTAAGCAAGTTCACACAGTGTATCCCAGGGGCAAATAGGAGACCAAAAGAACACAACTCTCATTTTGCATTATTTCCTCTCCTACATGCCTAATGACAACACTTGATGTGCTTTTCAACCTGTTCTTACTTGGAAATAAGGTTTACTCTTGAGCAAAAGATCTTAGAAAGTCCCACAATATATTCTTGCTCCTGAAAAATTGAAGGAATCCATCACTAAAGTGATAAGCAGGACGATGGAATTTGTGAGCAGAGGAAAATAGTTGGGTAATAGGATGTTGCCCTGTGAAATAAAGAAATCTATGGAGTTGTTTAGCTCTTAGTAAATACATGATAGAGAAGAGAATTAAAAGTTCATTCAAATAGAATTAAATATGAAAAATGAGGGGGCAAATGGGATCTTGTTTAAATACTCTGTGTTCTCAGCTAGGTGAGATAAAGCCACAGCCCCTCATCTTGACAATAATTTATTGCCTAGAGGAATTTTCGTTACTGCTTTTTCACTGAGATAGCTTCATCAATAAAAAGTATAAAGGATAAGAACAATGTCAAAATATCATCACCCAAGAAGGAACCATCTCCTTTATTCTCAGTGGAAAATGTTCTTTAAAAGGATTTGCTTTGACTTTAGTCAGAAAACCTATATTATTTACAAAGTAAAGGGAAAGTCTCTCAGTCGTGTCTGACACATTGAGACCCCATGGACTATACATTCCATGGAATTCTCCAGGCTGGAGTACTGGAGTGGGTAACCTTTCCCTTCTACAGGGGATCTTCCCAACCCAGGGATCGAACCCAATTCTCCTGTATTGTAGGCGGATTCTTTACCAGCTGAGCCTGAAGGGAAGCACATTTACAAAATAAGGAAAATACTGTAACAGATTTGGTCTAAAAGTATCCAGCAAAGGACAGGGCAAGAAATTGCAATTCTACCAGCAGTGCTGAGGCCAAAATATTTTAGAGTTCTCTACACACAAACCAAAGTGGGCTTGGAGGCTCAATATTTTGGGTTTTATCCACAGTTCTGCTGCTTAGTCTTAGACCACTGACAAATTATTTAAGGTGCCCTGGCCTCTGCTTCCTCATCTCTAGGGGATGGGCATCTTACCAGAAAGCAATTCATATTGCAGCTGAATAAAAGTCACAGAAACTGTCCTCAGAGAGGCTCTTTTTCACTTCATCCTACTCTAGGGCCTCTCACATTCCTTCCAGTTGATTCCCAGAGGCCTCAGGACTGTCACACATTTGTTGATGCTCTTACCTATGAGAAGCAAGTACCATTTTCTTCTCTGCTTTACAAAACTCACATCTTTTGTTGCTGTGAAAACACAGGGTCTGTTAGAGACTTTCCTGTCTCCCTTGTAGATGCTTGATGCTGCTAGATGTCCAGATTAGAATCAATATCACTTTAGTGTTTCTCATTTTCTTTAGGACTCTTTCTGTGTGCAGCTCTAACTGGTCCCCCAGGCTATTATACTTTTTAGCTCTCAATCACTTTTTGTTTACAATGTTTTTATTCTGCTTACTGCATTGCACTAATTTGTGTATGTGACTCACTCCTCAACATTTATTGAATGAATCAATTAATTAAAGAAGGTGTGCAAGTGAGCAATGATGAGGCCTTTAAGACTGGAGAAAGCAGTGTAATAGAAAGTAAGCTTTAACTTCCTTAGGAGTTAAAGCTTTCCCTACCCAAGACCCACATAATACAACTTCCAAGCAATCAGTACAATTTCTTTCTTGGCTGGAAAATGCCATTATTGGTCCAAGTCAAACCTGTATAGAAATCAGCATTTTGGCAGTTGAATTTTTTTAAAGATAATGTAAGAGGAAAGGAGTTGGTTTGGTACTCGATCCTTCCAGACCAAGGGAGAGGCAACAGTAATAACACAGCCAGAATCAGAGAGAGACAGACTCTGTCTTATTTTGGTCTTCATCCTCATGGTTTAGAATAAAATGGAATGGAACAGAATGAGACACATAATATTATCTATTTATTATCTATCTACATATATATGGAATGAATGAATGCATAGACCTCTGAACTGGTGGACACAGGTAGATGTTCTGAAAGTTAAAATGCATCACTGTCCTCTTCTTTATCCTGATAGAATAATTTAGTTCTATTTCTTTTTTCTTTCTGTACATTCTGAAGAACTGAGACTAAGAAAATGCTTGTAAGCATAAAAATTGTTGATGTTTTTCAGTGGAGAAGAAATGTGCAAGCAAATGAAGTTGGCAGAACTTGGTCTGAGCAGTTAACTGAAGGTGAATCTCACCATCCTAATGGTAGACACACACACACACGTACACACACACACACACAAACACCTCTTTATATCTCATCAACTTGTTAATAACACTAGGATTTTACCACTAAGGATCCAGTTACTTTCTTCTACAGTCTTTATTTTATAACATAAATTACTTGGTAGATTCTTTTCAAAGATGGGATAGAACATAAGAAGTTGGCAGAAATAGATGGTGAAACAGTGGAAACAGTGTCAGACTTTATTCTTTTTGGGTTCCAAAATCACTCCAGATGGTGACTGCAGTCATGAAATTAAAAGACGCTTACTCCTTGGAAGAAAAGTTATGACCAACCTAGATAGCATATTCAAAAGCAGAGACATTACTTTGCCAACAAAGGTCTGTTTAGTCAAGGCTATGGTTTTTCCAGTGGTCATGTGTGGATGTGAGAGTTGGACTGTGAAGAAAGCTGAGAGCCGAAGAATTGATGCTTTTGAACTGTAGTGTTGGGAAAGACTCCTGAGAGTCCCTTGGACTGCAAGGAGATCCAACCAGTCCATTCTAAAGGAGATCAACCCTGGGATTTCTTTGGAAGAAATGATGCTAAAGCTGAAACTCCAGTACTTGGGCCACCTCATGCGAAGAGTTGACTCATTGGAAAAGACTCTGATGCTGGGAGGGATTGGGGGCAGGAGGAGAAGGGGACGACAGAGGATGAGATGGCTGGATGGCATCAGTGACTCGATGGACGTGAGTCTGAGTGAACTCCAGGAGTTGGTGATGGTCAGGGAGGCCTGGCGTGCTGCAATTCATGGGGTCGCAAAGAGTCGGACACGACTGAGTGACTGAACTGAACTGAACTGAGGGAGGACAGACGGAGAAGGCGATGGCACCCCACTCCAGTACTCTTGCCTAGAAAATCCCATGGACAGAGAAGCCTGGTAGGCTGCAGTCCATGGGGTCACGAAGAGTCGGACACGACTGAATGACTTCACTTTCAATTTTCACTTTCATGCATTGGAGAAGGAAATGGCAACCCACTCCAGTGTTCTTGCCTGGAGAATCCCAGGGACAGTGGAGCCTGGTGGGCCGCCGTCAATGGGGTCGCACAGAGTCAGACACGACTGAAGTGACTTAGCAGCAGCAGCAGCAGGGAGGACAGAGGTCTTTTGAGCTAGAGAGAAGGCATTGCACAGCCTTCACACACCCTAACACTTAGACTAAATCCACAAATTCTATCTCCATGTGTCTTCTATCCTCTCATGTGTTAACAAATTTACTCCTCCCAAAACACTGTGAGAGAAGACATTATTATTACTCATACTACATTAAGGGGTGGGGGGGATAAAAACTGACACCAAAAGACCTAAATTCATTTCCATGTGTGCATATGTTCTAAGTTGTTTCAGTCTTGTCCAACTCTGCGATCCTATAGGTTGTAGCCCATCAAGCTCCTCTGTCCATGGGATTTTTTCAGGCAAGAATACCCTGCTCTCCTCCAGGGAATCTTTTCAACTTAGGGATCAGAGCCATGTCTCTTATGTTTCCTGATTGGCAGGTGGGTTCTTTACCACTAGCACTTCTTGGGAAGCCCTGAAATTCATTTCAAATAAAGCATTAAGTGGGGGATCTGGAAATTAAATGCAGGCATTTGGAACTCATAATATACAATAATAAAGGTTGAAATAGAAACTTCTATCTCACTCTTGTCAGCAAGAAGTTAGCATTGTCCCTGATTCCACAGAAATGGTTCAACATCCCAGCCAATAAATAAATAATAAGCAAATATGTATATATGTATAAACATACATGTGCATATTTTTCTCCTAGACTCCCCCTTTCCTGTTTATTTTTATCCGTAATCATGAAGCTAACTCTCCAATTTGAGGGCTCAGATTCTAAAAATTCAAATAGGCACACAAAACAGAAAGTGTATTGAATATTTATTTATTTAATATAGAATAGCAGGAGCCCAAAGAGCTAAAAAACTTTGGTTTGGGGATATTTCTGAGGCTTGATTTATTTATTTAGAAAACTATTAGGCTATCTTCTAGGAGATGTAACATCGAGTTAAAACTTTGCCATTAACTTCTATGGCTCATCACTAGTGGTCTAGACTTTATTTTCCTAATCCATGAAATGAACTATTGAGTTCTATGATATATGAATTTCCTAATGTTTATGAAATCTTAACTTTTTATTTTTTATTAATATTAAGTAAAATTGAGAGGAAATGTGATAAAATGTTATTAGTTGTAGCTTATTTTTATAGCTATCAAATTAGTGTGACTTATCCAAAAGGCTTAGCATCCTGGTCAGAAGCTTTTATTGTATTGCTTTAAATAAAGTCCAGTCCTGAAAAATTTGATTCATTTTCCCTCCTTAAAAGTTTGGCATCTCATTGCATATTAACTAATCTTCTGCCTTGTCTTACAAGATTTAATCAGGTTCTTTTTTAATAAAATTTTTGAAATTTTTATCTTTTACAAAGGGTAGAATGTTTTAAGATGTACACATTCAAGAAACTCAGAGTTGCTATAATTTTATAAACTTCATACAGAAATAACACAAACAAGAAAATAATCACTCACATAACATTATAAAATATAAGCAAATACAGTTTGACTGTGATGTAAATTGCATGAGAGACATAGGTACCTAGAAATGTGAACTTCAAGAGGCTAATAGTTTGTTTTAAATACACTGTAGATGCAGTAGTTTAATATCATCATAGAGTTCCTTTATGTGGAAGACACTAAAGCATATATCAAGCTATTTTATTTTGAAGACATTTTAGTTTATCTATGGAAGATAAAATCTTTAGGAAATATTTGAGATCAATCAAAAACAAGACAGCTGGCACATAAAATCTGATAGAGTCTTAATCACTGAAATCCAAAGCAAGTTTATATCTACCTGGGTAACATTTCAGACACATTGGTCAACACATGTTACTTTCTATTTGATAAGTGTATTGTTAGTCACTCAGTCATATATGACTCTCTGTAACCCCATGGACTGTAGCCTGCATGAACAGGAATTCTGTCCTTGGAATTCTCCAGGCAAGAGTATTGAAGTGGGTAGCCATTCCCTTCTCCAGGGGTCATTTTCCAACCCAGGATGAACTACATACATCAGTTGGAGCCTTGTGTTCATTGTGAGCTAAGTGAAAAATCATTCCTTTCACAAATATTTATCTGTAAGTAGTAGTTAGAGTTCTAGGCTTTGAAACTGAGGCAGACACATTCTTTTGCTCTCACAGAGCTTGCATTTCAGTGAGGGGAGCAGGATATATATATATATACACACAAGATTATATATATATATATTATATTTATTTAGGATATATATATTTATATATAAATCATATATACATGATAATATATATATATATATATATATATATATATATATATATATATATATACAGGATAAATTTTAGGAAGCAAATAAAACCATAAAGCATTTTAAAAGGGTGATTTGATAGATACTACAAAGAATTATTTAAATTGGAGATCTTATAAGGTTTCAGTGAAGCTAAACTGACAATTGAAAAAAGAAAGGCAAATAGATAAAGATAGTATGGTCAGGTCTACAGGGATTCAGAGTCTTGAGAGCAAAGTAAAACACATGGCTTTCATTTTAAATCTGCAAAAAGCCTTGTGAGATGGGGAAAACATTTAACTAACTTCTCTTCTTAATTCTTGAATTGTATGTCAGCCATTCCAGCACTGTTATATATCCTGATACCATTTGTATTTACTCTCCCTCCATTCTGCTAGATTTTCCCTTTTAATCATATTTTTTTCTCCCTCTCCAAAGATTGAAACAGTGGCTCCAGATTCCTTTCCTTTTACATCAGGCAACATTTCAGCATAGCCCTTTTATTCCCACTTTCAAAATTAGATACTCAATCCTATAATGCTTGATAACCTAAAAGGGGAGAATTCTTGTTCACATAACTATCAATTGAGTCTGTCTTGAATTGGAAGTTCCTAGACTAAGTTATTTCATAACTTTTCATTGAAGAAGTTCAGTTCAGTTCAGTCACTCAGTCATGTCCAACTCTTTGCGACCCCATGAATTGAAGCACTCCAGGCCTCCCTGTCCATCACCAACTCCCAGAGTTCACTCAGACTCATGTCCATCGAGTCAGCGATGCCATCCAGCCATCTCATCCTCTGTTGTCCCCTTCTCTTCCTGCCCTCAATCCCTCCCAGCATCAGGGTCTTTTCCGATGAGTCAACTCTTCGCATGAGGTGGCCAAAGTACTGGAGTTTCAGCTTCAGCATCATTCCTTCCAAAGAACACACAGGGCTGATCTCCTTCAGAATGGACTGGGTGGATCTCCTTGCAGTCCAAGGGACTCTCAAGAGTCTTCTCCAACACCACAGTTCAAAAGCATCAATGCTTCGGTGCTCAGCTTTCTTCACAGTCCAACTCTCACATTCATACATGACCACTGGAAAAACCATAGCTTTGACTAGACGGACCTTTGTTGGAAAAGTAATGTCTCTGCTTTTCAATATGCTATCTAGGTTGGTCATAATTTTTCTTCCAAGGAGTAAGTGTCTTTTAATTTCATGGCTGCAGTCACCATCTGCAGTGATTTTGGAGCCCAAAAAAGTAAAGTCTGCCACTGTTTCCACTGTTTCCCCATCTATTTCCCATGAAGTGATGGGACCAGATGCCATGATCTTCGTTTTCTGAATATTGAGCTTTAATCAAATTTTTTCACTCCCCTCTTTCACTTTCATCAAGATGCTTTAGTTAGTTTTGGCCAAAATATCACTAATTTGGTTTTTCACTTTTTTTTTTGTTAAATGTAAGGTATTTTATTCAAATTCAATAAAGCAAGGAAAGGCATATCCTTTATGATCTCTTGGAATAAAGTAGCAAAAGAAAACTGAGTAAAGGGATTTTTCAAAATTAGCCAAATATCACTCAACATAGTCAAATAATTCAGCTTTTTCCTGACATTTTTTGCTGTATTCCAGAAGATAATGGATACCCTCTCCTCTACCTTTACTTAGAGGACATGGTGCTTATCATTTCATTCTAGCTTTAGCAGATGGATAAGCAAAGAGTACACTCAAATAGGGCTCTTAAAAATATTAATATTTATTCCACATGCATCCCAGTAGAATGTAAGTTTTGAAGTTTACGAAGTTTGGCTTTGCCTAATTAATGTTTACTTTTGTTCATCACTAATTTACAATGAAGAAACAAAAGAACATCTTTGGGGGCATTTTTAGGGGACTAAAAGTGATCCATTTTATTAAAATTCAACACACCAATACATACTTGTTTTGTTTTTCAATTATTTAATCCCTTAACTACACACATCATATTTGGAAATATGTGAACATATAGGAACTTATGTTTACAAAGCTATTATCTGGATACGTCTCTCTCATACAAATATACAAAGACAGTACTACACCTCTCATATAGATGTTTATCATTCCACACTTTAGCTAGGCAATGGTGAATTTCTCATCTCTAGTCAACCTCTCTCTATCTTTATTCTCCTCCATAATCTCTTCAGATTATTATCCACCAAACTTCCAGGCATGAGATTCAACTAATTTGTTTTATCTATTTTTTTTCTTTCATGGAACAGGAGGAAAATATTTCTTTCATGGATGAAAGCGTAAGTTTTCTCCAAGACACAAGAGTTTTTCTCAGGAAAGCAGCAATTATCTTCACTTTGTAAGAAAGTGAAGGATATAGGACTCGATGAAGTGCCAAAATGAATGTGGAAACACTTAATACTTTAAGACATATTGGAGGATGAGAGGGAAGTCTGAAGACTTCTCAGAAACATCAACAAAATGGAGCCCTTGACTTCATTCCTATTGACCTTGTGTATTGAAAAAATAAAAAGCACACAAACTACTGCTTGTTTTGTTTGAAGAATGATTATAAAATTCTGTTAAATCTCTGTGACTTGAATTTCTATACAAAGAGCAGGGAGTAGTCATAGACTTTTTGTTGACTATTGATTTAAATCCTTCAACTGGTTGATTAAATCATTCACTTGGTTAGCCTTTGCTAATGCTCCTATGTCATGATAGGAGCTTTCTGGTCCTTGATGGCCTGCTGTGCAACTGGTCTTATACATGTGTCCTTAGGGTCCTAGGTTTATAAAATCAACAAATATAAGTCCCACAAGTTGACCACAGAGAATCATTTATAATTAGGCAATTTTTATGGACAAAGTGGCCCCTTAACAGAATTGTTGTCCTCTATCTAGGCTTAATGAAAGGGATTTAGGGTTATATCATATAGAGACTGCTTCCCAGGTGCACTACTGCTAAAGAACCTGCCTGCCAATGCAGGAGACTTAAGAGAGGTGGGTTCAATCCTTGGATCAAGAAGATTCCCTGGAGAAGGGCATGACAAACCACTCCAGTATTCTTGCCTGGGCAATCCCATGGACAGAGGAGCCTGGTTGGCTACAGTCCATAGTGTCACACAGAGACAGGGATGCCTGAAGTGACTTAGCATGGCATGGAATGCATATATAGGTTAATGGACTGTGTTCTTTATTTTTCATATGTATGGGGAATGTATAACCCTGGTGGTTTCCAGATACATATTCTATACTTCTCAGTGTCCTGAATTTCATAAACACACAGAAATGTCATGGACTTTAATATAGCCTTTGGTCTAGTTTGGTAGCTGGTAGCCATCTTAACCATTCTGACCTCATTGTTCTTTTGGTTTCTAATGGTTTGAAATGAAGTACTTGTCTTCAAATTGCTAAATCTTGAAGGATCTTTGTATAGGGTCTACTTTATTAGACTTGGTTGCCTTCTGACATCACCATGCTCTCACCTCATGCCCAAACATAGTTTCAACAATGTGAGATGGGACCCAGAGAGTGGAACACCACATTCTATGACAGAGTTTGGGCCAGAAATCAAAGCCATTTCAGTTCTCTTCTGATCTGGTTCCTCCTCCTCCTTCCTGGTAACTTAGCTGTCCCTGGTTTTCCTGCCTCAAAATCAACTTACTGTAGCAGCTTTGACTGTGTCCCTTATGTTTTTTCTTTCATCACCTAAGACTTTTTGATGCATGTCCCATGCCTTGCTTCTTCCTCAGACCCTAGTTCTTTTCTTTAGCCTGCACCTGGTACAGCTTTAGAACAAGTGGGACTCAGAGGAAACTGACTATACAAGGTTGCTGCTGCTGCTAAGTCACTTCAGTCATGTCAGACTCTGTGCAACCCCATAGACGGCAGCCCACCAGGTTCCCCCATCCCTGGGATTCTCCAGGCAAGAACACTGGAGTGGGTTGCCATTTCCTTCTCCAAAGCATGAAAGTGAAAAGTGAAAGTGAAGTCACTCAGTTGTGTCCGACTCTTCACGACCCCATGGACTGCAGCCTACCAGGTTCCTCCATCCATGGGATTTTCCAGGCCAGAGTACCAGAGTTGGGTGCCATCGCCTTGGTTATTCTTATTCCCTAGGGCTTCCCCGAGGGCTCAGAGAGTAAAGCATCTGCCTGCAATGCAGGAGACCCAGGTTCGATCCCTGGTTCTGGATGATCCCCTGGAGAAGGAAATGGCAACCCACTCTAGTGTTCCTGCCTGGAGAATCCCATGGATGGAGGACCCTGTTAGGCTACAGTCCACGGGGTCACAAAGAGTTGGATATGACTTCACTTTCACTTATTACCCAGAAAACAGTTAGTGGCCCCAACACTAACACATTCATTGAACCAATCATAGTACTACCAATATTCAGTTTAGCTCATAATTTATTGCAAAAATACAAGCATGTTTTCTGATCCAAGTGCCTTGGTTCTTCTGATGCAAGGATGTATTTAGAAAAAAAAAACATTAAGAGTTTAGGATGATACCACTCTAGTCATGTGTGTATATACATACATTTTGACTGGAATATTACACTGATCACCTACAGGCTTTACTTTAAAAAAAGAAAATCACTCTGAATTGCAAGCAAAGTGTTAATCTCTTCTTATATACCCACATTTTAGTACATTCCACAGACTTTAGAAAATTTAAAATAATAGCTGAAAATTAATTTTTATAGTTTTTGCCTGGTGACTCAGACAATAAAGAATTTGTTTATAATGCAGGAGACCTGGGTTTGATCCCTGGGTCAGGAAGATCCTCTGAAGAGGGGAATGGCTACCCACTCTAGTATTCTTGCCTGGTGAGCTCCATGGACAGAGGAGCCTGGCAGGCTAAAGTCCATGTGGTCGCAAAGGGTTGGACACAACTAAGCGAGTAACACACACACATCCACTTTTATATTAAGCTGATATTATTATACATCCAAGAATTATAAACCCTAAAAATCAAGAATAATCACTTTTGTAGTTTCAATTTCTAACTCTTCATTATTGAATAACTAAAGTCTAAATTATTAAAATTGTCCAGTTATCATTATGTGATTAAACAAGGTAAACAAATATTTCAAAAAGTAGAATTAGGTTTCCAGAGCAATGTGGTTGTTTGGAAGTGCATAAGTGCTTGCTTTTTCTTGTCTCTATTCCTATTGAGCTGATAATAAGGAGTTGAGGACATTATGTGATGGGAAACAAAACAAGAACAGGGCTGTCAACAAATAAGAAGTTCAAGGTGTTGACAGAAAAATCACTTAGATGGAAGAAGTCTCAGCTCAGGATAAAGGCCATAGGAGCCTTCAGCAGAAGAGATGCCCCTGAGAGGGACACCAGGAATGCCGTCTGGAAGGTCCCAGGGTAAGAACAAGAGATCAACCTGAAAATAAGAGGATGAATATAAAAGCTGCTTAACTCAATCTAGGCTCCTGGCTGTCCATAACCTCTTATACTCTTCAACCTTCCTTCTACACCAAGATGTAATGAGGCATGAATACCCACTGAGAAAAAACAATTTGAAGAAAGAAAACAAAGGCTCATTATCTAAAACTCTTGCAAAAACTATCTAGGAAAACTGGAAATGGCATTAATTTTACTTTAAATGGGGGGAAAGCCAGATAAAATACATAATTATAACTTTTATTGAATCTGGGAAGCTTTCCATATGATTTCCTTCATTAAAAGACCAGATAAAATCAGAACTCTTCCATGGACTTTCCTCTGCATGCCTCAACTCATCCCAATGCCTAAAGCAAGTGTTTTGCCTGTATGTCTACCCATCTTCTTCTGCCTGGGTGTCTAAAGTGTGTTATGTAAGCATCCTATTTTCTCCAGGGTGCTAATTTCCTTAAGGCAAAAAGCATGTCTAAAGAAATAGTATGTGTCATCCCCTATAAGCTATATACTGTTTCATTAATAGTTCTTTATTTTTATTGTCAATTAATCCACTACCCTGTGCCTGACACTGTTTCTGTTGCTTGAATTATAGCACTTAAAATAGATTGTGTTTGTAAAATTGACAGTCTGGTAGGGAAAATAGACATTATAAGTAAATAACAAAGCTTGTGGAGGTTATGGAATTCCAGTTGAGCTATTTCAAATTCTAAAAGATGATGATGTTAAATTGATGTGCTCAGTATGCCAGCAAAATTGGAAAACTCAGCAGTGGCCACAGGACTGGGAAAGGTCAGTTTTCTTTCCAGTCCCAAAGAAGTGCAATGCCAAAGAATGTTCATTGCAGTCATCTCACAGGCTAGCAGTGTAATGCTCAAAATTCTCCAAGCCAGGTTTCAATAATATGTGAACCATGAAATTCCAGATGTTCAAACTGGATTTAGAAAAAGCAGAAGAACCAGAGATCCAATTGCCAACATCCGTTGGATCATTGAAAAACCAAGAGAATTCCAGAAGACATCGACTTCTGCTTTACTGATTACACCAAAGTCTTTGACTGTGTAGATCAAAACAAACTGTGGAAAATACTTCAAGAGATGGGAATACCAGACCACCTTACCTGCCTCTTGAGAAATCTGTATGCAGGTCAAGAAGCAACTGTTAGAACTGTACATGGAACAACAGACTGGTTCCAAATTGGGCAAGGAGTACTTCAAGGCTGTATATTGTCACCCTGCTTAATTAACTTCTATGCAGAGTACATCATGTGAAATGCTGGGCTGGATGAACACAAGCTGGAATCAAGATTGCTGGGAGAAATGTCAATAACCTCACATATGTAGATGATACCACCCTTCTGGCAGAAAGTGAAGAGGAACTGAAGAGCCTCTTGATGAAACTAAAAGAGAGTCGAAAAGTTGGCTTAAAACTCAACATTCAGAAAACTAAGATTATGGCATGAGGTCCCATCACTTCATAGCAAACAGATGGGGAAACAGTGGAAACAGTGGCAGACTTTGTTTTTTGGGGGAGCTCCAAAATCACTGCAGATGGTGACTGCAGCCATGAAATTAAAAGGCTCTTGCTCCTTGGAAGAAAAGCTATGACCAACCTAGACAGCATATTAAAAATCAGAGACGTTACTTTGCTGACAAAAGTCCAGCTAGTCAAAGCTATGATTTTTCCAGTAGTCATGTATGGATGTGAGAGTTGGATCATAAAGAAAGCTAAGCCGTGAAGAACTGATGCTTTTGAACAGTGGTGTTGGAGAAGATTCTTGAGAGTCCCTTGGACTGCAAGGAAATCCAACCAGTCCATCCTAAAGGAGATCAGTCCTGGGTGTTTATTGGAAGGATTGATGTTGAAGCTGAAACTCCAATACTTTGGCCACCTGATGTGAACTGACTCCTTTGAAAAGACCTGATGCTGGGAAAGATTGAGGGCAGGAAGAGAAGAGGATGACAGAGGATGAGATGGTTGGATGGCATCACCAACTCAATGGGCATGGGTTTGGGTGGACTCTGGGAGTTGGTAATGGACAGGGAGGCCTGGCATGCTGCAGTTCATGGGGTTGCAAAGAGTTGGACATGACCAAGTGACTGAACTGAACAGTAGGGTGTATATGTTTTTGTTAATCTATAGTTTCTCTACTGACATTTGATCTTCACAAACTTATCAAATCCAGTTTTATTCTAAATTATTCACTCTATTAAGCACCTTTAATGTCAAAAATATCAGTACTGACTCCTATAATCAGTTGTTCTTGTGTCAGAGAAGGCTGGTAAGGAAAGTCATAGCTCAGCAGAGCCTTAAAGTCTAGTAAGAACTCAGAAGTAGATCGGTAATAAATTGTGGGAAGTTGAAGGGGGATGGTGTGTTTACTGTGGGAGACAGGGTTTCCATGAAGAGAGAAGTTATATCTGAACATCCAGAAGCTAATGGTCTTAGAGTTCAGGGTGGCATTGAGAGGAATGAGAGTGAAAAATACAGGGGAAGGGAAGAGTCAGGTAGGTTGAGCAGGACAGCTCTTGCTAAACTATTTCTCTTTGATTTTGCAGGCACTGGAAAGCCAAGATATGTCTTTAGCAAGGTAATTATGTGATTGCATTGTTGTTGTTAGTCACTCAGTCCTATCCAACCCTTTGCAACCCTATCATTTGTAGTCCACAAGACTCCTCTGTCCATGGGATTTTTGAGGCAAAAATACTGGAGTGGATTGCCATTTCCTCCCTCAGGAAATCTTCCTGACTCAGGGATTAAATCATATCTTCTGTGTCTCCTGCATTGCAAGTGGATTCTTTACCACCTGAGCCATTGTGATTACATTGGGAACTTAAAAAAAAAAAAAAAAAATTGTTCTGGTAGCTTTCCCTGAGCAAATTAGTTCAAATTGTGTATTCTTTTTCTGGTAGGTTAAGATCTGCCCAAGGATGAGTGCTAGGTCTTACCCAATTCAAAATCTCTAATGAGAACCAAAGTGCCTATAGCAGACACACATTCCATGTGAACTGATAATGGATTATAACAGGAAGTCTTTTCCAGTCATTTGCCATTTAATTATGTGTTAAGGTCATCACTGAACTACTCAACAGTGTGCAACTTCTCTCTTCAGCTAGACAGACCACTAGATTTTCTTCTTTCCAAGCAAGGCTTTATTGGGGTCCCTGTTGTAGCAGGGGTTTAAGAGAAAAAGTAACCATTTCCTTTGGGCATTTTTGGTATTTTAAAAAATCTTTTTGTCCAGAATTTGCCCCAATCTTTGTAGTATTTATTTATTCAATTTTAGCTCTGCATGGTCTTCATTGCTGCACACAGCAAGTTGCAGCTGCAGCAAGTCGCATTGCTTGCTAGTTTCAGCGAGCAGGGGCCTACCCTCTAGTTGTGGTGTGTGGGCTTCTCATTAAGTTGGCTTCTCTTGTTGCAGAGCATGGGCTCTAGATGTGGGCACTTCACTAGTTGCAGCATGCGGGCTGCAATAGTTGTGGCACACAGACTTAGTTGCCTCATGGCATGTGGGATCTTCCTGGACCAGGAATCTAACCCATGTCCCCTGTAGTGGCAGGTGGATTTGTAACCACAGGACCACCCGGAAAGTCTCAGTTTCTTTGTATGTTGTTACTGGAGGAGAAGTTTGTCCAGTTGCAAGCATTGTAGCACTGCAGCAAAACATTTCAGGTACCTTTTTAAAAGACAAATGTCATTCCATGTTTTACTATTAAATCAAATGTTATTTATGGAGAGCCTTCCCCGAACCAGAAACTGTTCCATGAGCTGATGATACAGGAAGTGGGTGAGATGGAAGAGATCTTTCCTCTCATTTCAGATTACACACTACGTCACTCATAAATCTCTCATAAATTGGAGACATTGACAAACTATCATTATTTAAAAAAATAATGTAACAGCTGTTCTAATGTAACCTTTCTGATGTTTTTAGAACTTGTTCCAAATGACATTTGCCTAACATGTCTGTTCTTCTAATGCCACTTATTTCTGGTTCCAGCACATCTTTTAGATTAGTTTGTCACTGAATGTGTTAATTTTTATATATCTTGAAGTAACGTGATGGATTTTGAAAAGGAACACTCTAACTTGTTTACATAATTCAATTTGTAGCATCTGTTTCTTGTGCAAATATTGTGCTAACCTAAAACCCAAGCAGGGAAGAAGAAATAAAGCAACTTCTGTTCAGAACTATTTTCCTTAGGAGCATTGATTAATAATTCACTTATTATATCAGAGTGTGGCTTGTTCCAATAAATTATTAATGAATAACTATATTTTGTGTTGATATGAAAAACCTGTCTCCAGCAATAATAAAATATCAGAGCCCTATTGTACACTATAGTGAAAGGCCACGTGGGGCTAAAGCTCCGATAGTAATGTATATTTAGTTTCTCCATCATTGGGAAATTGTTATTAAGCAGTTAATTATGTATGACGAAGTACAAAAAAAAGCACATAAGCCTGATGTTTGTGCTTTTCAGCTTTGTATTCTGAAATAGTCCTTAGAATTTACTATTATTCAGTAAACACTTTCTGAACACCATGGCAGGTATTGTACGAGCACCTTAAGAAGAATAAAAATCTGCCTTTGAGGTGAACAGAAATAATGTTTGGTACACAACAGTACTAAATGTGTTACCACTGCTGACCCTTCTGCCTTCCTAGGCTTGGTCATTTGGGCATTAGTTTCCCTCCATGAGAGCAGGAAAACCTGGAGAAGCCCTCATTGGTTGGTTTAATGTTTTGCCTCAGGCATTCCCTAGGCTTATGCTCCTCATAGCTTTGATTTTCCACAGAGAAGCAATCATCATTAATTAGAACAAGTCAAACAATAAAACAATTGTACCTATTTATATTAACCCATCAAGTCATAGGTACAACAAGGGGCTTCCAGATATGCAGGGCCAGCAAGATCTTGTGAACTGATTCCATAAAACACAATTCTTGACTGTTTTCCAAAGGAAGGGGACAAAATTGTGCTGGGACTACTTCACTACAGTTCAGTTCAGTTGCCCAGTCGTGTCTGCCTCTTTGCGATCCCATGAATCCCAGCACGCCAGGCCTCCCTGTCCATCACCAACTCCAGGAGTTCACCCAAACTCATGTCCACCCAGTCAGTGATGTCATCCAGCCATCTCATCCTCCGTCGTCCCCGTCTCCTCCTGCCCCCAATCCCTCCCAGCATCAGAGCCTTTTCCAATGAGTCAACTCTTCGCATGAGGTGGCCAAAGTACTGGAGTTTCAGCTTTAGCATCATTCCTTCCAAAGAAATCCCAGGGCTGATCTCCTTCAGAATGGACTGGTTGGATCTCCTTGCAGTCCAAGGGACTCTCAAGAGTCTTCTCCAACACCACAGTTCAAAACCATCAATTCTTCGGCGCTCAGCCTTCTTCACAGTCCAACTCTCACATCCATATATGACCACAGGAAAAACCACAGCCTGGACTAGACGGACCTTTTTTGGCAAAGTAATGTCTCTGCTTTTGAATATGCTGTCTAGGTTGGTCATAACTTTTCTTCCAAGGAGTAAGCGTCTCTTAATTTCATGGCTGCAGTCACCATCTGCAGTGATTTTGGAGCCCCCCAAAATAAAGTCTGACACTGTTTCCACTGTTTCCCCATCTATTTCCCATGAAGTGATGGGACCAGATACCATGATCTTCATTTTCTGAATGTTGAGCTTTAAGCCAACTTTTTCACTCTCCACTTTCACTTTCATCAAGAGGATTTTTAGTTCCTTTTCAATTTCTGCCATAAGGGTGGTGTCATCTGCATATCTGAGGTTACTGATATTTCTCCTGGCAATCTTGATTCCAGCTTGTGCTTCTTGCAGTCCAGCATTTCTCATAATGTACTCTGCATATAAGTTAAATAAGCAGGGTGACAATATACAGTCTTGACGTACTCCTTTTCCTATTTGGAACCAGTCTGTTGTTCCATGTCCACTTCTAACTGCTGCTTCCTGACCTGCATACAAATTTCTCAAGAGGCAGGTCAGGTGGTCTGGTATTCCCATCTCTTTCAGAATTTCCCACAGTTTGTTGTGATTCACACATTCAAAGGCTTTAGCATAGTCACACATGCTATTTATTATGTTTGCATGTGAATTTATAGTCTGTAGCCTCTTACTTTATTTAATTTTGCGCAAAACTCTATAAATAGTGAGCTGATTAAATATAATGAAATCCAATTCTTTTGCACATTGTGTAACTATCTTTATCTATACCTATACATACACCTATATCAATAACTATAGAGAGACAAGAAATAAGCTTCACCATTGAAAGAAAGAACAGACAGGGGAATTTATTCAGTTGAGAAGATACAAACAATCATCTTGAAGAAGACTACGATGAGGAGATCTTGGGATAATAGGAGTCAGAACACCAGGTAACAGCAGAATCTGGAGAGGATAAAGGGAAGGGAGAGGATGTGAGTCACAGCAACCTATCTGTGCAGAGGTGAAGTTAGGCTATTCTCTGTTTCTGGGAATTGAAATAAGTGAGACATAAAAGTGTTCACAAACTTTCAGTTTTGAGAGGAAAAAAATATTACAAATGTTTTCTCCTTGACTCCTCAAGGTGAAAGCAGATCATTGGACTTACAACCCTCAGAGAAAACACTTCTTGCCATCTCTTTTCATCTTCAAGAGACAAGTCAGGGAAAGATAGACATGTAAGGTTTGGGAGCCTGGACTGGATGATTTCAAGACAGGGCTTGCAAGTTGGGAACTGGTTGAAACTGAACAGAGTTATCTAAGAACTTTGGATCTGCGGGTGTGAAGAGTTGTCTAAGTGAATATATGAACAAGATGTTAGCCTCAATGAGTGAACTAAAGTAACTGAGGTGCAATTGTATTTTCTAGGAACAAGCAGTTCTAGGAACAAGCAATCTTTAACCATCTTCATATTGATGAGTTCAGAAGCAGGAAAAATATACATTATCCCATAATTGTTTAGCAAAAAGATAGGAGGGTATCTTGGTTCGAGTTCTCATTGAATTTAGTGATGTTAGGGTTCAGTTCAGTTCAGCCACTCAGTAGTGTCCGACTCTGCTACCACATGAATCACAGCACGCCAGGCCTCCCTGTCCATCACCAACTCCCAGAGTTCTCACAGACTCACATCCATCCAGTCGGTGATGTCATCCAGCTGTCTCATCCTCTGTCATCTCCTTTTCCCCCTGCCCCCAATCCCTCCCAGCATCAGAGTCTTTTCCAATGAATCAACTCTTTGCATGAGGTGGCCAAAGTACTGGAGTTTCTGCTTTAGCATCAGTTCTTCCAAAGAATACCTAGGGCTGATGTCCTTTAGAATGGACTGGTTGTATCTCCTTGCAGTCCAAGGGACTCTCAGGAGTCTTCTCCAACACCACAGTTCAAAAGCATCAATTCTTTGGCGATCAGTTTTCTTCACAGTCCGATGTTAGGGTTATACAGGGTTAAAAAGTAAATGGGCTGAACTTCCATATGTTGAAGGAACACAGAGCCTGAGGACTCAAGAAGACATGTTCTCCTTTGCTGATTTTATTTCTAGTCTCCGTCTGTTAATTCTGGAAGCCCCTCAATGTTTCTCTTTCCCTCTGTAGCTATGCAATGATGGTTTTCAATATGTTGGTGGTGGAAGTGGTTTCACTCCTAGTCGGGAGTCAGTCTGCCTTCTCTGTGATGGAGAAGAGCCACAGGAACCAACTTCCACAGCTACTGCCTCATCAATAGCAGCCTCAGGGTTCCCCAAAGCCCCAGACTTCACACATTTATCTCTTCCTATTCCATATCAATTTCAACAGTGGGGAATGCCCTGGGGCTGGACTAGACACAAGATCCAAATGAATCAATGTCCTATAAGTCAAGTGCTATGCCTTCAAGCAAGGCAGAACAATTATTACCCAACACGGGTGCCCCTGCTGGTTCTCAAGGACAATCAGGAGAAGTGAATCCATCAGAGCCCTGCCATTTGAGATGCGTCTTAAATGACAGTGGCTCTTCTGCACTGGCATTGTTCATTTGTGCTCAGTGTCATTCTCAGCATTCTTTCAAGATTGGCAATTTGCGCAAAGAAAAAGAAGGATTAGCGGCTTTAAAACTAAAACTAAAATGGGGTAAAAACCACTCTTCTGGGAGAAAGAAAAGCTCTTGTGTGAGAGTTTGGGGGGCATATCTAGTTAAGTGTAAATTCTTCAATTCAGCTTGACAATGATAATCAAAATATGGATGTGTGTGTGTGTGTGTGTGTGCATTGTCACCATACTTACAAAGAAGTCTTAGTTTGGTATTTAATTAACTTCTGTTGGGGAATATAGTGGGAGACAGATGGGAATATCTTCAAGGAGATCCCTTTCTGATGGTGGAAATAGCAATTATAATAACAGTGATCAAATTAGCAGAAGCGATAGAGGAAAGGCATATCTGGAGCATAAAAGAAGGAGTTTGACACATCTGTCTGCCAGATATGCCTGAGCAGAGTTTGTAAGAGTAGGGAGCAAAGAAAGACTAGGGAAGAGCATTCTGGACACAAAGAATCATGTGTTTAGAAAGAACATTCCCAGTTCAGTTCCTGGGTCAGGAAGATCCACTGGCAAAGGCATAAGCTATCCACTCCAGTATTCTTGAGCTTCCCTTGTGGCTCAGCTGGTAAACACTCTGCCTGCAATACAGGAGACTTGAGTTCAATCCCTGGGTTGGGAAGATCACCTGGAGAAGGGGAAGGCTACCCACTCTAGTATTCTGGCCTGGAGAATTCCATGGACTGTATAGTCCACGGGGTCACAAAGAATCACACATGACTGGCACTTTCACTTTCACTTGGTGAAAGGTAATGGTTCAGAGGCATTGAGAACAAGATCTGAGAAAGGCAAGAAAGCAGAGATGAAAATAGAAAGATAGGACCAGAAATAAGTGTACCTTCAGCAGAATCATGATGCACCCATTCTGGTTCTAGAACAATGGACGAGTTTTTTGTAGCAGTGACTCATTGCCATTCAGGGGCTCCATCTAAGAGAAGATACTAGACAAGAGTTGTTTTATGTAGCTAATCATTCTGGTTTGCTAATTGTTTTCCCGCCTATAAACTCCTTGAAGTTGTTGCTCATTTAATTATTTGGGGGAATAATTTTTTTTCCCCTGCTTCTTTTGCTTGTTGTTTTCTTTTTTTCATTGTAAGATACAGTTTGGACTTTTCATTGGAAGTGCTTGAGATCATATGTCCTGGAAATGGCAACTTGCAGAAATCAGAAAACAAATTAGGACACCCTAGCCTGATGGCTGAGCATCTTAATCTGATCACAGAAAAGCAGGGTCTGGGAGTGTTTCAGGGAGCCTGCTTCAGAGAAGAGGCATGGCAAATTTTCAGAAAGTAGACCAAGAGGACAAGGTAGACTTCAAGAGTGCTTGTGTGTTCATTTAGGTTGAGTCTGAAGCAGAAAATGCTTGGGAAGCCTTCAGGCTGGAGTTGGTGAGTAAAAATCAGAATGGCATATAGAATAACAGCATGGGAATAATATACAAACATTGGAAATATGAAATTAAAGTCATAGCCTGCAGGTGCTAGAATTGAACAGAATTTAATGGTCCCATTTCAATCTGAACTGAAGGAAGGTTTAGACATCAAGGACTCAGAGAGATTAAGAAATTAGGACTATGAAAATCTAGACAAAACTTTTAATGTACCAACTCATGATATTGAAAAGGAATAGTGAGTAAAGTGCTTACTGATGCCTGCAGGAAAGTTTCAGGCCATTTGCAGATTATGGGAAGGAAATAAGGTCATATAATGTACAAACAAATTCAAGACTAAAAGATACTGGCACAGACAATGTTTATCATTTAACTCGAATATGCCCTCTTTTTTCAAAATATAATTTACTAAGGCTTCCCTGGTGGCTCAGAGGTTAAAGTGTCTGTCTGCAGTGTGGGAGACCCAGGTTCTATCCCTGGGTCAGGAAGATGCCCTGGAGAAGGAAATGGTAACCCATTCCAGTATTCTTGCCTGGAGAATCCCAAGGAGGGAGGAGCCTGGTAGGCTATAGTCCATGGCGTTACAAAGAGTCAGACACGACTGAGCTACTTTACTTTCACTTTCAAGTATCCTTATATTTAAAAACTTTATTAAATAGTGTGGAAAGTAAGTGTAAAATGGCTTTTATTGAGATTCTAAAGATGAAACAAATAATATTTCTCTCTGTTTGCTAAGTGGGCAGTGGTGTTAAGTGCATTCTAAAAAGACACCAGTCAAATGTGAAGAAGGCTGAGTGCCAAAGAATTGATGCTTTTGAACTGTGGTGTTGGAGAAGACTCTTGAGAGTCCCTTGGACTGCAAGGAGATCCAAACAGTCCATTCTGAAGGAGATCAGCCCTGGGATTTCTTTGGAAGGAATGATGCTAAAGCTGAAACTCCAGTACTTTGGCCACCTCATGCGAAGAGTTGACTCATTGGAAAAGACTCTGATGCTGGGAGGGATTGGGGGCAGGAGGAGAAGGGGACGACAGAGGATGAGATGGCTGGATGGCATCAGTGACTCGATGGATGTGAGTCTGAGTGAACTCCTGGAGTTGGTGATGGACAGGGAGGCCTGGCGTGCTGCAATTCATGGGGTCACAAAGAGTCGGACATGACTGAGTGACTGAACTGAACTGAAGCATCATGAAGAAGACAGTGTCATACAGTTGTCACCAGAATCATTTTCTATGGTAGACAGCAGAGATTAAAAATCGTGGTATTTGAATTCAGCCATAAGGGTAATGGGAGAGAACTTTCACAAAAAGTATCTCTGTTGTGCCGGCAAAACAACTTAGAGAAAATTTTTGTTATAGCCTGAGGTTGCTCTGGTGGCTGTGAGAGGAATCCTGCCCTTGTTTAACAAGAATCAGTCAGACCTCTGTGTAGCCACATTCTATGCATGTGAGAGGATATCTGTGGATCCTCTGTAGATCTTGATTTGCTTTCCCTTGACATCAATATCCTCTGAAGGTAAATCAGTCTACTGAAGACACTTATGAATATTCCAAAGTTGGATTCAGGATCTCCAAATCATTGTTTTTTAAAAAAATCAAATATTAAAAGTTTTGGGTTCACTTTAGACAATATAGAAAAATATCAAGCATAAAAATTGCAATCAGCATTCAGAAATAGAAGCTGTCTTGGTCAATGGCAGGAAGGAGAATAAGATATTTGAACAGAGAGAGTAAATTGTTCAGATTTACAAAGCTAATGCTTGGCTGTAGCATGTTAGAAAAACAACAAATGGCTTGTTATGGCTGGAATATAGCATTAGGTGAGGATGAATGAACGGTGAATGAATCAACAGACAAATCAGTTTAATGGAGTGTCAGAAACCCAATATTTTGTGAAATCTGAAAACAGCTGTTAGGTAGTTAGAATAGGAAAAAGGAGTCCAAAACGGCCAAGGCTAAAAGACAAAGGGAAAAGCCCACAAAAATAGAACAAAGAAAGGTCCAAGAACCTTTTACCTGAGGACCTCAGGCAAAACAAACAGCACTCCTGGCTAGCCCAATTTACATAGGGCAGGTCCTGGGCAAGGAGAAAAAAGCATATAAAAAGAGCAGCCAAAATGGGCCAGGGCCTCTCTTCTCTTCGAGTCCTTTGGGTCAGCATTCCCTCCCTCAAGGATGTATTTTCCTTTACTTTTCTAAATAAAACTGAGTGGTAACACTGGCCCATCCAAGAGCTGTTACACTGGTCCATCCAAGGGCTGTAACACTGGTCCATGCATCGCTTCAAATTTTTGTTGCAATGAGAATCAAGGAAATTACACACTCCCCTGACATCTATGATGCTGTTTCTTGGACTTAACCTGGCTGAAACAACCTCAGTGGTGAGGCCCTCACAAGGAGAAGGCCAAGGACAGTTCAGTTCAGTTCAGTTCAGCTGCTCAGTCTTGTCTGACTCTGTGCCATCCTATGAACTGCAGCATGCCAGGCCTCCCTGTCCATTACCAACTCCCAGAGTCTATCCAAATCCATGTCCATTGAGTCAGTGATGCCATCCAACCATCTCATCCTCTGTCGTCCCCTTCTCCTCCTGCCCTCAATCTTTTCCAGCATCAGAGTCTTTTCAAATGAGTCAGCTCTTCATATAAGGTGGCCAAATACTGGAGTTTCAGCTTCAACATCAGTCCTTCCAATGAACACCCAGGACTGATCTCCTTTAGGATGGACTGCTTGGATCTCCTTTAAGATGGACCCCTTGGATCTCCTTACAAGGACACCAGAAGCCCAACTTGGCAAAAGCTCCCATGGTGGAAGCTGAACATGAAGAAAACTCAGCGCAGGGGAAGTGACAAGAAGCCCAGTGTGCTGGCACTGGGGAAGTGAAAAACAAACTCAGCAGAAAACTCACATGGCTCAGTCTCAGATTCCAGAAGACCTCCAGTTAAGGTAGGAGGTCCTTGCTCCTACGGCTGGAAGGACTTATGCCTAGTCAGTTCAGTTCGATCGCTCAGTTGTATCCAACTCTTTGCAACCCCATGAATCGCAGCACACCAGGCCTTCCTGTCCATCACCAATTCCCAGAGTTCACTCAACTCACTTCCATCGAGTCAGTGATGCCATCTCATCCTCTGTCGTCCCCTTCTCCTCCTGCCCCCAATCCTTCCCAGCATCAGAGTCTTTTCCAATGAGTCAACTCTTCGCATGAGGTGGCCAAAGTACTGGAGTTTCAGCTTTAGCATCATTCCTTCCAAAGAAATCCCAGAGCTGATCTCCTTCAGAATGGACTGGTTGGATCTCCTTGCGGTCCAAGGGACTTTCAAGAGTCTTCTCCAACACCACACTTCAAAAGCATCAGTTCTTCGGTGCTCAGCCTTCTTCACAGTCCAACTCTCATATCCACACATGACCACTGGAAAAACCATAGCCTTGACTAGACACACCTTTGTTGGCAAAGTAATGTCTCTGCTTTTGAATATGCTATCTAGGTTGGTCATAACTTTCCTTCCAAGGAGTAAGCGTCTTTTAATTTCATGGCTGCAGTCACCATCTGCAGTGATTTTGGAGCCCCCCAAAAATATAGTCTGACACTGTTTCCACTGTTTCCCCATCTATTTCCCATGACGTGATGGGACCTGATACCATGATCTTTGTTTTCTGAATGTTGAGCTTTCAGCCAACTTTTTCACTCTCCTCTTTCACTTTCATCAAGAGGCTTTTTAGTTCCTCTTCACTTTCTGCCATAAGGGTGGTGTCATCTGCATATCTGAGGTTATTGATATTTCTCCCGGCAATCTTGGTTCCAGCTTGTGCTTCTTCCAGCCCAGCGTTTCTCATGATGTATTCTGCATATAAGTTAAATAAGCAAGGTGACAATATACAGCCTTGACATACTCCTTTTCCTATTTGGAACCAGTCTGTTGTTCCATGTCCAGTTCTAACTGTTGCTTCCTGACCTGCATACAGATTTCTCAAGAGGCAGGTCAGGTGGTCTGGTAAGGACATATGCCTAACAAAATCTTAATTCCTTTACAATCTCTGATTTCTTTTTTCCTCAAACCTCTTTGAACAGGTGAGCAGCGGTGGGTGCAATTGAGGGGCTCTGGCAGGGGTTCTTCCTCATTGTGTCCTAAAGGCTCCACTATCTGCTGGGGCCAAGTAGCTGTTACCCAAGCCAGTGGGGGTTTTCTGTCCCTAATGTTCTTTGTGCCAAAGATCAAGCCAGTGAAAACTGTGAGCACGGGTCAGGTATTTAGCAGATTTTCTGGCAGGTTATGTAGGGATTCCTCAGCATGTTTTCCTCACTGCTTTTTTCTCCTGTCCTTCAGCTTCTCTCTCCCAGGACTTGAGCTCAGCCAAAACCCATGGTACCTGGCTTCAGGATCTAATGAAGCTCAGGCTCTGATGTCTCATTGTAAAAATTCAGTGAGAGACACAGCGATAGGTAAGAGGTGGATTTGTTCAGATTCAGAGAGAAACACACTCCTCAGGGTGTGGGCCATCACAGAGGGCAATTGCAGCAGCCTTGGAATGTGGTGTGGCTAGGTTTTGGGTGAATTCATATGCTAATAAGAGGGAGGGTCATCCCAACCATTGGGGAACCACCCACTCCTCTGTCTTTTAAGGGCAGCAGCCAAGAGGAGTTACCCCACGTCCAAGGTCAGGGGCAGCGGCCAAGAGTGCCAGGCTGCGACGTCCAGGAACGGCTGAGAGGAGCTAACCCACACCCAAGGCCAGGGGCAGCGGCCGGGAGGACCAACCCCACATTCAAGGAGCGGTGGCTGCGCGGGTGCAGGAGGGCCTAGAGGAGCTATCCCATGTTGAAGGTTATGAAGGGCAGCAGTGAGGAGATACCCCTCATCCAAGTAAGGAGCAGTGGCTGCACTTTGCTGGAGCAGTCCTGAAGAGATATCCCACGCACATAGTAAGAGAAACCAAGTAAGACTGTGGGTGTTGCAAGAGGGCATCAGAGGGCAGACACACTGATACCATACTCACAGGAAACTAGTCAATCTAATCACACTAGGACCACAGCCTTGTCTAACTCAGTGAAACTAAGCCGTGCCCGTGGGGCAACCCAAGACGGGCAGGTCATGGTGGACAGATCTGACAGAATGTGGTCCACTGGAGAAGGGAATGGCAAACCACTTCTGTATTCTTGCCTTGAGAACCCCATGAACAGTATGAAAAGGCAAAATGATAGGATACTGAAAGAGGAACTCCCCAGGTCAGTAGGTGCCCAATATGCTACTGGAGATCAGTGGAGAAATAACTCCAGAAAGAATGAAGGGATGGAGCCAAAGCAAAAACAATACCCAGCTGTGGATGTGACTGGTGATAGAAGCAAGGTCTGATGCTGTAAAGAGCAATATTGCATAGGAACCTGGAATGTCAGGTCCATGAATCAAGGCAAATTGGAAGTGGTCAAACAAGAGATGGCAAGAGTGAATGTCGACATTCTAGGAATCAGAGAACTGAAATGGACTGGAATGGGTGAATTTAACTCAGATGACCATTATATCTACTACTGCAGACAGGAATCCCTCAGAAGAAATGAAGTAGCCATCATGGTCAACAAAAAAGTACGTAATGCAGTACTTGGATGCAATCTCAAAAACGACAGAATGATCTCTGTTCGTTTCCCAGGCAAACCATTCAATATCACAGTAATCCAAGTCTATGCCCCAACCAGTAATGCTGAAGAAGGTAAAGTTGAACGGGTTCTATGAAGACCTACAAGACCTTTTAGAACTAACACCCAAAAAAGTTGTCCTTTTCATTATAGGGGACTAGAATGCAAAAGTAGGAAGTCAAGAAACACCTGGAATAACAGGCAAATTTGGCCTTGGAATACGGAATGAAGCAGGGCAAAGAACAATAGAGTTTCGCCAAGAAAATGCATGGTCATAGCACACACCCTCTTCCAACAACACAAGAGAACACTCTACACATGGACATCACCAGATTGTCAACACGGAAATCAGATTGATTATGTTCTTTGCAGCCAAAGATAGAGAAGCTCTATACAGTCAACAAAAACAAGACCGGGAGCTGACTGTGGCTCAGATCATGAACTCCTTGTTAACAAATTCAGCCTTAAATTGAAGAAAGTAGGGAAAACTACTAGACCATTCAGGTATGATGTAAATCAATCCCTTATGATTATACAGTGGAAGTGAGAAATAGATTTAAGGGCCTAGATCTGATAGATAGAGTGCCTGATGATCTATGGACTGAGGTTCGTGACATTGTACAGGAGACAGGGATCAAGACCATCCCCATGGAAAAGAAATACAAAAAAGCAAAATGGCTGTCTGGGGAGGCCTTACCAATAGCTGTGAAAAGAAGAGAAGCGAAAAGCAAAGGAGAAAAAGAAAGATATAAACATCTGAATGCAGAGTTCCAAAGAATAGCAAGAAGAGATAAGAAAGCCTTCCTCAGCGATCAATGCAAAGAAATAGAGGAAACAACAGAATGGGAAAGACTAGAGATCTCTTCAAGAAAATTAGAGATACCAAGGGAACATTTCATGCAAATATGGGCTCGATAAAGGACAGAAATGGTATGGACCTAAAAGAAGCAGAAGATATTAAGAAGAGGTGGCAAGAATACACAGAAGAACTGTATAAAAAAGATTTTCATGACCTAGATAATCATGATGGTGTGATCACTCACCTAAAACCAGATATCCTGAAATGTGAAGTTACGTGGGCCTTAGAAAGCATCACTAGGAACAAAGCTAGTGGAGGTGATGGAATTCCAGTGGAGCTATTTCAAATCCTGAAAGATGATGCTGTGAAAGTGCTGCACTCAATATGCCAGCAAATTTGGAACACTCAGCCATGGCCACAGGACTGGAAAAGGTCAATTTTCGTTTCAATCCCAAAGAAAGGCAATGCCAAAGAATGCTCAAACTACCGCACAATTGCACTCATCTCACACAGTAGTAAAGTAATGCTCAAAATTCTCCAAGCCAGGCTTCAGCAATATGTGAACCATGAACTTCCACATGTTCAAGCTGGTTTTAGGAAAGGCAGAGGAACCAGAGACCAAGTTGCCAACATCTGCTCAATCATCGCAAAAGCAAGAGAGCTCCAGAAAATCATCTATTTCTGCTTTCTTGACTATGCCAAAGCCTTTGACTGTGTGTATCACAATAAACTGTGCAAAATTCTGAAAGAGATGGGAATACCAGACCACCTGACCTGCCTCTTGAGAAATTTGTATGCAGGTCAGGAAGCAACAGTTAGAACTGGACATGGAACAACAGACTGGTTCCAAATAGGAAAAGGAGTTCGTCAAGGCTGTATATTGTCACCCTGCTTATTTAACTTATATGCAGAGTACATTATGAGAAACGCTGGACTGGAAGAAGCACAAGTTGGAATCAAGATTGCCGGGAGAAATATTAATAACCTCAGATATGCAGATGACACCACCCTTATGGCAGAAAGTGAAGAGGAACAAAAAAGCCTCTTGATGAAGGTGAAAAAGGAGAGTAAAAATATTGGCTTAAAACTCAACATTCAGAAAATGAAGATCATGGCATCTGGTCCCATCACTTCTAGGCAAATAGATGGGGAAACAGTGGAAACAGTGGCTGACTTTATTTTTTGAGGTTCCAAAATCACTGCAGATGGTGACTGCAGCCATGAAATTAAAAGACACTTGCTCCTTGGAAGAAAAGCTATGGCCAAAGTAGATAGCATATTCAAATGCAGAGAAATTACTTTGCCAACAAAGGTGTGTCTAGTCAAGGCTATGGTTTTTCCAGTGGTCTTGTATGGATATGAGAGTTGGACTGTGAAGAAAGCTAAGCGCCAAAGAATTGATGGTTTTGAACTGTGGTGTTGGAGAAGACTCTTGAGAGTCCCTTGGACTGCAAGGAGATCCAACCAGTCCATTCTGAAGGAGATCAGCCCTGGGATTTCTTTGGAAGAAATGATGCTGAAGCTGAAACTCCAGTACTTTGGCTACCTCATGCGAAGAGTTGACTCATTGGAAAAGACTCTGATGCTGGGAGGGATTGGGGGCAGGAGGAGACGGGGACGACAGAGGATGAGATGGCTGGATGGCATCACTGACTCAATGGACATGAGTCTGAGTGAACTCCAGGAGTTGGTGATGGACATGGAGCCCTGGCATGCTGTGATTCATGGGGTCACAAAGAGTCGGACACAACTGAGTGACTGAACTTAACTGAACTGATGGAACAGTCCTGCCACCTCTGAGTGTTTCATTTAGCCTACAGATTGGGTATCAAAGTTTAGTTGAATTTGCTTGTCATCTTGGACCCATTTGATTTTATATGCCCTTGTGCTATGTCATTCTTTCAAAAGTTTTTCCCCGTCCTCTTCCCCCCTCTTTCATGCTCTTTTACTGAGCCTCATTCGGATCCACAGTGTTGCCTCTACAATCTTCTTGGGGGACAACCAGAATATAGATGGCCCTTGGGAGGGAAATACTGTATAATATCCAATCCCTCTAGATATTCAGGCCTTCATCTTCTGTGTTTCCAACAATATGTGCAACAACAGCATCTCTCAGTGATCCTGCTATGGTGGATGACAGGTACACAATGCCTGCTAGAAGTCCATCTGTTGACATCCTTTCTAGGGTAATTGGGCTTCCATGTATAGTGTTTGCCACTTTGGGAGTTAGCCCTATAGGCTCTTTGGGCCCAAACTCTTACCATCCTTCTCCTAAAGTTACAAACATACCCCCGGATCAAATCTCCACTCCACTTTTATGGAACATCTGGTCTATTGCCTTTTATTAATTTGTTCTTAAGCCACTTACTAACTCCTACAACCAGGATCCTGCCTCCTTGTAGGCAACATCACTCCACCCTGCCTGTTATTAAAATACTCTTAATAACAGGACCAGATAACCCACTCCTTTGTCATTACTTCTGTTATCACCTAAAGTGGGTCTATGACAATGAAATGTTTACCATTGGAAACACCCTAAGCTGCTCTTATGGAGGACTAGGGGAGGAAATTATTGACTTACATTCTCTAGAGCAATAAGAGATTAAGGCTTATGGCTGTTTCACCAGGTTCCCAGTGTCAGGGCACAGGCTTGGATAGGTTTACATCATGATATCTATTCCCATCTGCGGTGAACAAACTGGCAATAGGTTAGAATTCAGTTCAGTTCAGTTCATTTCAGTCGCTCAGTCATGTCCGACTCTTTGCAACCCCATGAACTGCAGCACACCAGGCCTCCCTGCCCATCACCAACTCCCAGAGTTCACTCAAACTCATGTCAATAGAGTCAGTGATGTCATCCAGCCGTCTCATCCTCTGTCATCCCCTTCTCCTCCTGCCCCCAATCCCTCCCAGCATCAGAGTCTTTTCTAATGAGTCAACTCTTCACATGAGGTGGCCAAAGTATTGGAGTTTCAGCTTCAGCATCATTCCTTCCAAAGAATACCTAGGACTGATCTCCTTTAGAATGGACTGGTTGGATCTCCTTGGGGGTGCTCAACTCCAGCCCAGGGGGTCCCAGAAGGTCGACCTGCCTCAACCTGACTAAGGATCTGGTCCCCGAGAGGTTGTCATACCTCAGCCTGCTTGGGGATCTATCAGCCTGGGATCACAGGAAGTCGACCTGACTAGGGATCTGGTCCCTGGGTAACTGTCACACTTCAACATGCTCAGGGATCTGCCAGTCCAGGGGTCCCAGGAGGTCAACATGCCTCAACCTGCTCAGGGACCCAATTCTCAGAAGGCCAACCTGCCCAGGGATTTGATCTCCAGGAGGCTGTCATGCCTCACGTTGCCTGGGGATCTGTACCCTGACCTGGGGACACCTGGCTCTCAGGTTGCAACAGTACTGGGTAGGATAAACTTCAGAAAGATTCACCCATAAGGAAGTCCACCAATGGAAATAGAAGGAAGCCTATTACTTGTGGGACTGTGACCAATTTCAGCAATAACTCAGGAGCCCAATGAGAACCATATTGCCTTTCTGGAAAGGCTAAAAGAGGTCCTCTGAAAGTTTACCAATCTGGACTTGGACTCTGACGAGGGACAGGTAATTTTAAAGGACAAATTCCTGTCCCCCCTGTATCTGGATAAAGATACAACAAATGCAGCAGCAAGGCCCTGCTGCCTCTTTAGATGAGATGGTCCAGACCACTACCAATACCTTTTATAATAGAGCACAGGAGAGGGAGGCCAAGGCCCAAGAAAGGGAGAAAAGGAAAGAGACAAGGCATGCCCAGTTGCTGGCCACCCTCCAGGGAAGCCCTATGAAAAACCCTGAGTCTTTAAAGGAGGAGGCATGAGGGAAATGCTTAATTTGTAGACAGGTGAAGCACTGGGCCAAAGAGTGTCCGAACCATGAGAAGCCTCCTAAAACAGATTGGTACAAATGTCTTCAATTGGTACATTAGGCAGCACTTTGCCCTTGGCACCCAAGAGCCTCCAGGTCAAGCACCAAGCCTTCCCTCACGATGGTTCAACAGGACTGAATTGGCCCACTCCAGCCAGCCTGCCTGTGACAGATAACCATCATGGGGCCGAGGCCAAGGGTACAGCTGGATGTGGGAGGTAGCTGTGAGAATTGCTTGATTGACACAGGGACTACCTATTTTGTCCTGACCTCCTACTCCAGAGTTCTCCTGCCAAACTTGTACCATTTTGGGTACTTTAGGGCAAATAATTACAAAAGATTCACCTGAGCACTTCTTCATTGCTGGGATGAACAAATATTTTCCTGCCAGTTTCTGGTGGTCCCTGAGAGTCCTACAGCCTTATTGGGAAGATATCTTTCCTGCCTTTGAAATCTTGCAGCTATTGTAGTCCTGATAGAAGATGCTTTAAAACTTTCTCTTGGGGGCAAGCTATTTTTACCAGCCAAAAAGTGAAACAACTCCTGAATGGGAGAGGCCATTAATGGATGTCTGATCAAAGGGTCCTTAGATATCAAGTAGTGCTGATGGAAAATCTAGGCCTGACTATATCCACTTGTGAGGTTCTTAACCCAGCTACACTCCTGCCTACCCCTGAGGGCTCTCTTTTCTTTCACTCTTGCCTAGAAACTTTGGACCACTGGACAAAACCCCATGAAGCATTGTCAGAAGATCCTCTGACCAATCCTGAGGAAATACGGTACATTGATGGAAGCAGATTTGTCTTGGATGGAAAAAGAAGAGCTGGATATGCAATAGTCTCCAATTTTGAGACCATAGAGACTAAACCTTTGCACCAGGTACTTCAGCCCAAGTAGCTGAGCTCATAGCCCTGACTTGAGCTTTAGAGCTGGGAAAAGGAAAAAGAGTAGCCATTTGCACTGACTCCAAGTATGCCTTTCTGATGCTACATGCACATGTTGCTATTTGAAAAGAAAGAGGCCATTTGACCACCTGAGTGTCCCCAATCAAATAAGGTGATCAAATGCTTAGACTCTTGGAGGCAGTCCATCTGCCCACTGAGGTTTCAGTCTCCCACTGTAAAGGACATAGAAAAAGAAGCATGGAAGTGGCACAAGGGAACCAAGCAGCTGATCAGGCAGCTAGGAGAGCAGCATTACAGAACAATGACCTAATAGGGGTTGCCACCTTAGTTCCACAGACTAATTTGCCAGAAACCCCTTTATATACTGAAGGTTAGACTCTTAAAGCTAAGAGTGAGGGCTTTCAAGAAGATCATATGGGGTGGTTTCAAAAGGAGAGACTTGTTTTCTTCCTGGGAACCTCCAATGGAAGGTTATCTCCTTACGTTCCAGCACTCATTTAGGGGAGAAGGCCTTCAAAAGATTACTAGAGAGTTCCTTCAAAGGAACAGGCCTTCAAATGACTATAGGGCAAGAGGTCTTCTCTTGTCCCACTTGTCAATAAGACCCTCTAATCTTATACCATGGCCATTGGGCAATTCCAGCAGGATATAAGCTTGTGGGGTGTAAGTTCAGTTCAGTTAATTTCAGTCACTCAGTCGTGTCTGACTCTTTGTGATCCCATGAATCGCAGCATGCCAGGACTCCCTGTCCATCACCAACTCTTGAAGTTCACTGAAACTCATGTCCGTTGAGTCGGTGATGCCATCCAGCCATCTCATCCTCTGTCATCCCCTTTTCCTCCTTCCCCCAATCCCTCCCAGCATCAGAGTCTTTTCCAATGAGTCAACTCTTCGCATGAGGTGGCCAAAGTACTGGAGTTTCAACTTTAGCATCATTCCTTCCAAAAAACACCCAGGACTGATCTTTAGAATGGACTGGTTGGATCTCCTTGCAGTCCAAGGGACTCTCAGGAGTCATCTCCAAAACCACAGTTTTGGGGTGTCAACTAGGACTCAAAAGATTCTAAAGAGTCACCTCTATATGCTTCAGAGATTCAAGTCCTAATTAAAGTCTGGAAAGATGGGTCCCCAAAGGCTCAACTCCAGCCCACATGGAAGGGGCCCTACCCTGTAATACTTTCTACCCCCACAGCAGTCAAGGTACCAGGATATGACTCCTGGATTCACTACTCACGAGTCAAGCCATGGAAGAAAACAGAAGAGAAAACCCCATGGACGGAGGAGCCTGGTAGGCTGGAGTCCATGGGGTTGTAAAGAGTAGGACACGACTGAGCGACTTCACTTTCACTTTTCACTTTCATGCATTGGAGAAGGAAATGGCAACCCACTCCAGTGTTCTTGCCTGGAGAATCCCAGGGATGGGGGAGCCTGGTGGGCTGCCGTCTATGGGGTCGCACAGAGTCAGACACGACTGAGGCGACTTAGCAGCAGCAGCATGGCCAGAGGAAGAGGATGAAAGAAGTTTGTCTTTGCTAAAGGATACAGGGTGTCTTATGCAGGTGATGAAAATATTCTTAAATTGAATAAGATGATGATGGTTGCATATATTTGTGACTATAATTTTGTCATTCATCAGTCACTAAGTCATGTTCAACTCTTTGTTGACTCCATGGATTGCAGCATCCCAGGCTCTCCTGTCCTTCACTATCTCCCAGAGTTAGCTCAAAATCATGTCCACTGAGTTGGTATAAATTATGCTGTTTAAATGAATGTCTTGTACAGTCTATGAACTATGTATCAGTAAAGCTATTAAACGATTTTTAAAGGTGCACATGTATACCTGTGGCAGATTCATTTTGATATATGGCAAAACCAATACAATATTGTAAAGTTAAATAAAATAAAACAAAAAAAATAAATAAAAATAATCAAAAAAAAATAAAGGTGCTTCTGACAAAGTTCAGGCTTTGTATTTTCATTTATATATTCAGAAGGTATTAAGAGCCCTCCTTGGAAATAACAGAGTGAACAGTGCTGACAGAACTTCTACTGCAGTGAGGTATGGATCCATTTCTGTTCCCATCAAAAGGAATTGACTCAGTTAATACAACAGATTTTGCTGAACACCAACTGTACACCTGATCCTGAGATATCAGGGACCAGAACCATGGTTTTTGCCTTCTCATGTTCTCATGTTCTCTTTTTGCCAACTCATGTTCTAAAAGAACAAATAAAGAAATAGTGTGGAGATGATACAGGGTGGGGATTTAATCCAGCCAGAATGTTTCAGGTCACAGATGATTCTGAAGCCTTCCTGAGAGATGTCACAGCTAAGCAAGCTCTAGAAGGGTCACTAGATGCTAGTCATTCAGATGAGGAGCAGAGGGGGTGGAAACACTAGTGGACTGGCAGTGCAAAAGCAGAGACAGGAGGAGAAGCTTAGATGTCTGAGTTCCCCACCTTAAAGAAAGATGATAGAGGGTTAGTGAGAAAGCTTCTCTTTTGCTTCTCCATTTGATCTCTTTTCCAACTCTCTTGTTGCTTACGAAGTAGACATAAGCCTTGCTTGAGGTTTAGGAAAGTGTCACTCTCAAGTACCGAGGAAAAGCAGAAACGAGAGTCCCTTGGACTGCAAGGATATCCACCCAGTCCATTCTGAAGGAGATCAGCCCTGGGATTTCTTTGGAAGGAATGATGCTAAAGCTGAAACTCCAGTACTTTGGCCACCTCATGGGAAGAGTTGACTCATTGGAAAAGGCTCTGATGCTGGGAGGGATTGGGAACAGGAGGAGAAGGGGACGACAGAGGATGAGATGGCTGGATGGCATCACTGACTCGATGCACATGAGTCTGAGTGAACTTCGGGAGTTGGTGATGGACAGCGAGGCCTGGCCTGCTGCGTTTCATGGGGTCGCAAAGAGTCGGACACGACTGAGCGACTGAACTGAACTGAATTGAACTGAAGGCAGAGGAAAAAATAGGAAGAGAAGAATCCCTCTGTGTATTAATAAAAATCCAGTGCTGTGAAATCCTGCAGGATTAAGGATTTCAGAGACTTGAATAGATCATCAAGAGTTGAGATATATAAGAATAATACCTGGAATTTATAGAGCTCATTGACTTCCAAAGTACATCTCCATCTATCTTCCTGCTCTCCTCCTGGCTGTGGGCAAGGAGCACAGGGCCTTCTGAAAGGAGAACTCAAATATTTTTCTGAGTTTTTGCCAGGGATACAACCTTCAGTGATCCTTTAGGCCCTTCTGCTAACCTTGGAATAAGGGAAAGTCATTTTCTGAAGCTTTTCTGCAGTCTAGACATGCTGGGGGCTCAAGAGGCATTTCTTCTCAGTAATCTGATGAATTTTAGCCCCCTATTCCTACTGTGGAGGTTAAGGTTCAGAAGAATTGAGTAACATGCTCAAGGCAATGCAGCTGATAAATTACAGAACTGAGACTCTTGGACAAGTTTGTGTTCTTTCCATTGTAGCATTCTGCTTCCAAAAAAGCAAAGATTAGGTTACTTTTGAAGACTGTTGAATTTGCAAAATTTTTTAAATATATAGAAGAATTATAAATTTTTTGGACAAATGGAATTCTTCCCCAAACTATGTGAAATTTCCCATTATCAGTGAGTCTTTGTAGGCATCATTATGTTCATAAACATATTCTGTAAATGCATATAGTGTATGCCTAGTATATGTTGATATTTATTTTATATAAAATTAATCTACTTAATCTACACATCCATATAATACATACAATAATAATTATAAATATACATGTATACACATATCCAGAGTTTTTGCTGATACCGTAACCTTCTGTCCTCTGGCTGAACAGGGAAAGCTTGCAGAAAAAAAACTCAATCAGTTTGCATGATCAGAGCAGCATAAGTTAATAGAAGATGCTCACCTTTGTTAAGACCGACACTGGTGGCTTCTTTGTGTTCTACGGTATCAGAAGTTGTGTGTCTGTGTCTGTGTATACTTTGAGGAGTATTAGAAGGAGCTGAATAAATTCAGATTCCAGACCTTTGGTAACATAGAGGATAATCTTTAAGGTTGGTTTCTTAGGGAGTTTGTATGTTGGAATGCATTAAATTAGAAAGGTGACTACAGGAATGAAGCAACCCAATATAATACTATGTGTGAATTGCTGTGAGACTTAAATCAGCACATTTTTTGCCTTCAGCATATATCTGAAAGGAGCTTATTCCTTTTTGGAGCAAACAAGTAAATTTAGGTGATAAAGCAAAGGTACCCTTCTAAAAAGACATAATATATAAGGATAAAAACATCAGCTATAAATCAATGCACATTGATTTAAATAAATTGGATCATTGTCCTCTGCTAAACCTAGTTTGGAGGCTAAGCCAGCAGTATCTCTTGCTCAGAAATCCATTGGGTTTGCATTTCTAAGCATAAATCTAAAGGGGGCATTTCCTCTAGGACTTAAATGACCTGTACTATGTTACAGTTTCTGATTTTATCCAGATGCTATGCATATCCAAACAAAGCTATACAGAGGCGTTGGGCTATGCGTGAGAAGAGCTTTGCTGGAAGGTATCTATGTCTGTCTTAAATCAAAATGAAATATGAAAGAGACCCTTCCACAGAAGAATTAAGGCAGCTGCACCAGGAAGTTCAAACCAGGAGCACTTCAGTGTTGCCATCCTGCTTGACACATAAGCAGCTCTCAATTTCATCCCAGGTATTGTGATAGAGCTTTACATATATTAATTTTTAATTTAATCTTATTACCAATAACCTGGTGAAGTAGGTTACCATTATAACCCTCTTGCACTGTGTTTCTGGCAAGCAAAGTTAAAGCAATATATTGTGACATATGACCACTTCATTCACAACCTCAAAAAAGTCACACAGCTCATAACAGAAGGAGCTGCAGTGGATGAGTCTGGGAGTCTGGGAATTCAGTGTTAATCTTCCCCATTATTAGCTCTGTGATCTGTCATTAATTAGCTGTATGCTGTATAGCAAGCCCATTTTTTCTTCTGGGCCACAGGCTCTTTCACTGAAATATAAGGATGTAATTTTCTGGCTCAAAAGTTCCCCATCCATTATTTCCCTTTGACTTGGGAAAAAGACAAAACTTCACAGCAGGGGAGGCTTTTGAATTTTGGAGCAGGAGGCTTAGATTTGAATCCAGCCTCCCTTGTCCCTAGCAATGTGAATTAAGCCATTCACTAAAGTTCATGATCTTTCTTTGTGAAATGGCAGCTTGAAAATCTGGTTGTCATTTGAGTTGACAATGCACTTAACCATAGTCTCTAAATGCTAAAAGGGAACTCATAAAACGTAGTCAGAACTTTGAAAGGGAAGTTCAAGTGAAAGGTCTCATGTCTTGCAAAAAGCACATACAGGAGCGATGAGAAACTTCCTGCCACCTCCACTCCCCAGATGCACTATTGTGACAGTGTGATGACAAAGAGCCTTCCATCAACTCTACTTGTTTCAAAAATGGCTGGTCATACAGAATCGTCTGACCCTGATATTTAATAAACTTTCTTCTTCCCAATTGTTTCCAAACAACTTTCTTGCCCCCTTGTAGCCAACTGACTGACAAATGTATCTAAAGACCAATTGGAAAAACTCCCAACTTTCTAAAATCCCAACTTAATAGAATACTTCCCTTCCACATTTCCCTTTTGTACCTTATAAAATTAACTCCACTTTCAGACGATTTTGAGACATTGCTGAAACAAAAGTGATAGTAAATGGGTTCCTTTATCACAAATTTATGAATAAGTGGCCTTTGTTAATTTTGTCTTAAAGTTAGTTTTGTCTCTGACAGCAGGAAACAGTTGAAGCAGAGGAAAAAATTTTAACATGTGGAGGCTGACTCTTTCCCATAATCTAAATAAATAAGCACACCCATAGGTCAATAAATCCAAACATCATCAGTTTGGACAGTCAACATATTACAATTGATTGATGTAATACATGAATACGGAGTCTCCTGTTCCCCAGAGTTTTCCAAGGTACGGATACATTTTGACTGATGGATAATTAGATCAGTGCTTTGTCTCAAGAGGAAGGTGATTACTGCCCATGATAAAGTCTGAAAGCTATGCAAGGTATTGAACTAAGTACCTGTACCAGATACTAAACAAGGCATCAGTCTTTATCTAGTTGGGTTGGTAGCCTTATGTCAGTCACAGAAATTGTCTTGTCAGTGTTCAACGTTTCCAAATTTTCTGAAGCTTTCTCAGTGTGTCTTTGTTAAGCAGAAAACTCACCTTTATTGTAAATCCCATTCTATAATGAATTCCACCCAGACATTCATTTTTATAGACTTTTTTATACCAACATACTGCAAAGGTGTTTCAGATTGTGCCGTATAAATCATAATGGTGTGTTGATGGGTTTTCTTCTAGATACTTTGTCTTTCCTCATACCTTTCCTGTTGTTACTAAATCAAACAAATGTTTACACATTTTGATGGAAATAACACAAAAAAGACAAGATACCTTTGTGTATGCTGAGGGGCTGACTAAATGCATCATTAAATCCAGCCTTATAGACACATTCACATTGCAGATAGATACTAAGGGAAGATAAAGTTCAGAATATACATATGTAGATTATGCAAATAAACCTGCAGTGTTAAAATAATATTGTCAAAGTCATAAAAGGTTAAATACTATTTGTTTAATGTTATTTTTGAAATAGAGATTTCACTGGTTGTGCAGAAAACTTCTGCCTATTACAGAAGTTTGTAACTTCACAGCCTACATTCTTCAGGAAGATACAGGTAAAATAAAGAAAGGTCTAAAACTTGATTAGCCCTTTTAAAGTAGTAGGGTCAATTAAGTTCTCTCTTAGAAACTTCCAACTATTTTTTACTTGGTTCTTTTGTTTCCCCAGACAAGTTAGAGGATCAAGAAGACTTCATTTAGCAGATAACTTGGGAATTGTGATTTTAAAGACCAGATGGATGTAAACTTTTAATGATCTGAAGGAAAAGCACCATTGCAGACACAATACAGAGGAAAATACTAAGGCTTTGGCAGGTTAAAGGGACAGTAAGAAAAGTTAGATGATAATGTGTGTGTGTGTGTGTGTGTGTGTGTGTGTGTGTGTGTATAAGATCAGTTGCTCAGTTATGTCAGACTCTTTGTGATCCCATGGACTGTAGGCTGCCAGGCTCCTCTGTCCATGGGATTTTCCAGGCAAGATTACTGGATTGGGTTTCCATTTCCTTCACCAAAGGATTTTTCTTACCCAGGGATTGAAACCTGCATCTCTTGAGTCTCCTACATTGGTGTCTCTTGCATCTTTTTACCACTGAGCCACCTGGGAAGCAGAAGATGATGGGGAGAATACAGTATGAACAGGTGGGAGGGATGCTCAGGGTCCAAACATGTAAGGAATTCAGGGGTAAAATCAATGTTCATAGTTTATTTAAATGCAACAGGCAGCCACCAGAGATTGCATGAGTAGGATTTTCATAAGGAAATATACAACACTTCAGTTCAAAGAATTCAGTGAAGGCTTTTTGGTTTGTTGTTGTTGGGGTTTTTTTGTTTGTTTGTTTTTCTTTTCTTTTTTTACAATTGTAGAAAGACTCAGCCAAAAAGCAAGAAGAGAGGTTTGGGATTCCAGGTATTAGCAACTATTGGAAGCTGTTACCAATCCTTGGTCTGAGTGTAAAAATGAAGTGGTCAGTTTTACCATAATAGACTCAGAGACATGGAAGAAAGGCTGCCATTCAGAGTTATGTACCTAAAGAAACACAGCTGCTGCGAGAACAAACAAAAGACAGAAAGGGAATCAGTGCCTCAACTTCTCAATTCTCTTCTTTTTGCTCTGGAGAGCATTGCAACCTTAGTGCTGTAGTTTGTTCAGGTCAAATTCACATAGTGAAGGCTAAAGCCAACAAAGGTAAGGGCTGGAGGGTGGCAAACAAATATTAACCACACCGGGATTTTATATGGTACTCACAGAAGAAAATGTTTGGACTTTAAAGAACACTTAACCTAACATGAACAGTGATTTTCTGAAAGCTAAAATGACTTGTAATTTTATTTGGAGTACATTAAACTAAAGAAGTGTCAAAACAGTGATGTGAAGTCAGTGGAACAAACTCATGTCAGAGCATTTTTATCCCAAACAAGCAGTATTATCTTTGTATGAAAAATCATCAAAGACAGATAAAAAGAATGTTCAAGAACTGCTGCTGCTGCTGCTGCTGCTAAGTCACTTCAGTCGTGTCTGACTTTGTGCAACTCCATAGACGTCAGCCCACCAGGCTCCCCCATCCCTGGGATTCTCCAGGCAAGAACAGTGGAGTGGGTTGCCATTTCCTTCTCCAGTGCATGAAAGTGAAAATTGAAAGTGAAGTTGCTGAATTGTGTCCAACTCATTGCGACCCCATGGACTGCAGCCTACCAGCTCCTGCGTCCATGGGATTTTCCAGGCAAGAGTACTGGAGTGGGTTGCCATTGCCTTCTCTGGTTCAAGAACTGAGATGCACCAAATCTCTAACTATAAACTGATTGTAAAGTACATAGTTGTTTTGAAAACTGACTGCATTAAATTATTTTATGTGTTCTAAAAAATGCAGATTTCTCAACTGCCACCTCAGAGATATTGAATATTTCATCATCTCTCCAAATAATTCTGATTATAGTCATATTTGGAAATCACTAATGCAGTGCACACTGTTCATGGGGTTCTTCATGCAAGAATACTGAAGTAGTGTTAAAAAGTAGAGACATTACTTTGCTAGCAAGGTCCATATAGTCAAAGCTATGGTTTTTCCAGTAGCCATGTATGGATGTGAGAGTTGGACCATAATCAAGGCTGAATGCTGAACAACGATGCTTTTGAACTGTGGCACTGGAGAAGATTCTTGAGAGTCTCTTGGACTGCAAGTTGATGAAACCAGTCAATCTTAAAGGTAATCAACTCTGATTATTCATTGGAAGGACTAATGCTGAAGCTAAAGCTCCAATCCTTAGGCCACCTGATGCAAAGAGCTGACTCTTTGGAAAATATTGATGCTGGGAAAGATTGAGGGCAGGAGGAGAAGAAGGCAACAGAGATTGAGATGTTTGGATGGCATCACTGACTCACTGGACAGGAGTTTGAGCATACTCCAAGTGACAGTGAAGGACAGGGAAGCCTCATGCTGCAGTCCATGAGGTTGCAAAGGGTTGCACATGACTTAGTGACTGAACAACACATTCCTAATGACTGCACAAATAAGAACTACTAAAGATGACTATGAACCACTCCATATACACAGATTATATGGATGAAATGAATTTTCTAGAAAGTGCAAAATTTTCTCAGTTCAGTTCAGTCACTCAGTCATGTCTTACTCTTTGCGACCCCATGAATTGCAACACACCAGGCTTCCCTGTCCATCACCAACTCCCAGAGTTCACCCAAACTCATGTCCATCGAATTGGTGATGCCATCTAGCCATCTCATCCTCTGTCGTTCCCTTCTCCTCCTGCCCCAATCCCTCCTAGCATCAGAGTCTTTTCCAATGAGTCAACTCTTCACATGAAGTGGCAAAAGTATTGCAGTTTCAGCTTTAGCATCAGTCCTTCCAAAGAACACCCAGGACTGATCTCCTTCAGAATGGACTGGTTGGATCTCCTTGCAGTCCAGGGGACTCTCAAGAGTCTTCTCCAACACCACAGTTCAAAAGCATCAATTCTCCGGCACTCAGCTTTCTTCACAGTCCAACTCTCACATCCATACATGACCACTGGAAAAACCATAGCCTTGACTAGACGGACCTTTGTCGGCAAAGTAATGTCTCTGCTTTTCAATATGCTGTCTAGATTGGTTATAACTTTCTTTCCAAGGAGTGAGTGTCTTTTAATTTCATGGCTGCAATCACCATCTGCAGTGATTTTGGAGCCCCCCAAAATAAAGTCTGATACTCTCTCCACTGTTTCCCCATCTATTTCCCATGAAATGATGGGAGCAGATGCCATGATCTTAGTTTTGTGAATGTTGGGCTTTAAGCCAACTTTTTCACTCTCCTCTTTCACTTTCATCAATAGGCTTTTTAGTTCCTCTTCATTTTCTGCCATAAGCGTGGTGTCATCTGCATATCTGAGGTTATTGATATTTCCCCCAGCAATCTTGATTCCAGCTTGTGCTTCTTCCATCCCAGCGTTTCTCAAGATATACTCTGCCTATAAGTTAAATAAGTTAAATAAGCAGGGTGACAGTATACAGCCTTGACAAACTCCTTTTCCTATTTGGAACCAGTCTGTTGTTCCATGTCCAGTTCCAACTGTTGCTTCCTGATCTGCATATAGGTTTCTCAAGAGGCAGGTCAGGTGGTCTGGTATCCCCATCTCTTCCAGAATTTTCCACAGTTTATTGTGATCCACACAGTCAAAGGCTTTGCAATAGTCAGTAAAGCAGAAATAGATGTTTTTCTGGAACTCTCTTGCTTTTTCGATGATCCAGCAGATGTTGGCAATTTGATATCTGGTTCCTCTGCCTTTTCTAAAACCAGCTTGAACATCTGGATGTGTATGGTCCATGTATTTTCTAAGCTGACTCAAAAAGAAGCAGAAAATCTCAGAGAAATACGTAGATTGAATCAGTAATCAAAAATCTCACTACTTGGAAAAATCCCAGAAGCGGGTATCTTCATTTGCAAATTCTACCAAATATTTAAAGAAGAATTACAAGCAAACTTCTCAAATATTTTCAAAAGACACCAGAAGAGAAACTACTTCTTACTCTTCCTATAAGGTTAGCATTAAATGAAGACATAAAACTGTCACCATTTTCAGATAATATGCTCTCTCTATATATAGAAAACTCTAAAGCCTCTAACCAAACACTGTTAAAATAAATATAGGAAATAAGAACATTTGCAAGATATAATATTAACATACAGAATCTATTGCTTTTCTAAACAGTGATAATAAACTACCAGAAAGAGAAAGCAAAATAAAATCAAATAAAAGTCCCATCAAAATCACATCACAGAAAATATATACCTAGAAATAAATTTAACCAAGGGGTTGAAAGACAAAGATTATGAAAACTGTAAAACAATGATATGGTGATCACCTATAAGCGAAGAGGCAAAGTCTTGGAAAGAAACCTACCTGTTAGCAGTTTGGCCTTGGAATTCTCAGCCTCTTGAACTGTGAGATATCATTTCTATTGTTTAAGCCACCTAGTCAATGATGTTTTGTTATGCCAGCCATGGACAACTAATATGATTAATTTACATTAAAAAATAAGAGCCATTTTACTAAGCTTAAAGTAGTATCACCTTAGTGATCTGTTTTGCATTTCTCTATTGATTATATTGTCAATTTGTTTATTTAACTTTGCAGAGTATAACATATGGAATGCCGGGCTGAATAAGGCACAAGCTGGAATCAAGTTTGCTGGGAGAAATATCAATAACCTCAGATATGCAGATGACACCACCCTTACGGCAGAAAGTGAAGAGTAAGTAAAGAGCTTCTTGATAAAAATGAAAGAGGAGAGTGAAAAAGCTGATTTAAAACTCAATATTCAAAAAACTAAGATCACGGCAATGACATTTGGTCCCTCACTTCATGGCAAATAGATGGAGAAACAATGGAAATAGTGACAGACTTCATTTTCTTGGACTCCAAAATTACTGCAGATGGTGACTGCAGCCATGAAATTAAAAGACACTTGCTCCTTGGAAGAAAAGCTATGACCAATCTAGACAGCATTTTAAAAAGCAGAGACATTTCTTTCCAGACAAAGGTCTGTCTAGTCAAAGCTATGGTTTTTCCAGTAGTCTTGTATGGATGTGAGAGTCGGATCTTAAAGCAGACTGAGAGCTGAAGAATTGATGCTTTTGAACTGTGGTGTTGAAGAAGACTCTTGATAGTCCCTTGGACTGCAAGAAGATAAAACCATTTAATCCTAAAGGAAATCAGTCCTGAGTATTCATTGGAAGGACTGATGCTGAAGCTGAAGCTCCAATACTTTGGCCACCTGATGCTAAGTGTTGGCTCATTAGAAAAGACCCTGATGCTGGAAAAGTTTGAAGGCAGGAGGAGAAGTGGATGACAGAGGATGAGATGGTTGGATGGCATCACCAACTTGATGGACATGAATTTGAGCAAGCTCTGGCAGTTGGTGTTGGACAGGTAAGCATGGCATGCTACAGTCCATGGGGTCACAAAGAAAAACTGAACTGAACTGACCTAATCTCATAAACATGCAATTTGAAAATACAGTCTCCCACTCTGTAAGCTGTAGTTTCACATTCTTACTAATGTCCTTTGATACACAAAATTTTAAATTTGATGAAGTTCAATTTGTCTATTTTGCTGCTTTTATTTTTGGATTATATGTAAGAAACTATTGCCAAATCTGAGGTCTTAAAGATTTATCCAAAATCCTTCTTCTAAAGAGTTTAAATTTTGCCTCCCATTTAGCTTTTTGTTTCATTTTGGGGGTTAATTTTATATATGGTGTAATATAAGGGTCCAACTTCACTCCTGTGTTGGTGGAAATCAAGCACTCTCTATTGAAGAGACTAGCCTTTCCTCAGTGCATGGATTTTTCCATCTTACAAAATCCAGTTTGTCATAGGTGCATTCCCCTTTAACACTATTAATAATAGTCTCCTCAGCTAAATATCCAGTTTCATTTCTTGCAAGTTATACTTCGGTACAACAATAAAATATGATTCAGCTAAGTTTTTTGACACTTTTTTACAAAGTACTGCTTTTTCTCTAGTTTCCAATGACTATTTTTTATTTCCTTTGAAGATTTCTCCAGAATGACCTTCAATAACCATATTCCTACCAACTGACTTTTCATGAAAATCTAGGTTTTTTCCCAGTATGCACATCAAAACTCTTCCTGTCTCTACCTATTATAAGCTTCAAAGTTCCATACATATTTTAGATGTTTGTCACAGCCTCACCCTACTCTGGCACCCTTCACCTATATTATTTTACTAGGGCTGTCATGCTAAAATGCCATACACTGGGTAGCTTAAACAACAGAAATTTATTTTCTATTGCTCTGGGGACTGGGACAGATAAGATTAAGATGTCAGCAAGATAGTTTTCATTCTGAGGCCTCTTCTCTTGACTTGTATGTGGTCACGATCTCATTCTGTGTTCATATAGCATTTTCTTTATGTGTGTGGAGGAAGAGAGTGAGCAAGATTGAGCAAGAGTGTGAGAAAGAGAGAGTGCTCTGATGTCTCTCCTCCTATAGATTCAGTGCTCAAGTCTTATGACCTCATATATCCTAAATTACTTTCTTAAAATCCACCTCTTCAAATACATTTACACCATGAGTTAGAGCTTCAACATATGCATGGAAGGGGAGCAGCATAAACACTCAGCCAAAGACAATAAGTATTGACAAGAATGTGAAGAAATTAGAACCCTGTGCATTGAAGTGTAGCTGCTATGGAGAAGAATTTGTAAGATACTCAAAAAGCTAAACAAATTGTGTTGCCTATGATGCTGCAGTTCCTCTCTCTTAGATATATTTATTCAAATGAAATGAAGATAGTGACTTTAACTGATCCTTGTGTGCCAGTGTTCATTGCTATGTAATTCACAAAAGAAAAAAATAAGAACTACCTGACTGTCAATGAACAGATAAATGGCTAATCAAAATCTTGAATAAACATGCAATGAAATATTATTCAGCCATGAAAAAGAATGAAGTTCTTACACATGTTACAGCATGGATGAACCTAAAAAATATCATGCTAAGTGAAATAAGCCAGATAGAAAGAACACGTTTTTGCTGTGACATGGAACAACAGACTGGTTCCAAATAGGAAAAGGAGTATGTCAAGGCTGTATATTGTCACCCTACTTATTTAACTTATATGCAGAGCACATCATGAGAAACACTGGGATGGAAGAAGCACAAGCTGGAATCAAGATTTCCAGAAGAAGTATCAATAACCTCAGATATGCAGATGACACCACCCTTATGGCAGAAATTGAAAAGGAACTAAAAAGCGTCTTGATGAAAGTGAAAGAGGAGAGTGAAAATATTGGCTTAAAGCTCAACATTCAGAAAACTAAGATCATGGCATCTGGTCCCATCACTTCATGGGAAATAGATGGGGAAACAGTGGAAAGAGTGTCAGACTTTATTTTTGGGGGCTCCAAAATCACTGCAGATGGTGACTGCAGCCATGAAATTAAAAGACTCTTACTCCTTGGAAGGAAAGTTATGACAAACCCAGATAGCACATTGAAAAGCAGAGACATTACTTTGCCAACAAAGCTCCGTCTAGTCAAGGCTATGGTTTCTTCAGTGGTCATGTATGGATGTGAGATTTGGACTGTGAAGAAAGCTGAGTGCCGGAGAATTGATGATTTTGAACTGTGGTGTTGGAGAAGACTCTTGAGAGTCCCTTGGACTGCAAGGAGATCCAATCAGTCCATTCTGAAGGAGATCAGCCCTGAGTTTTCTTTGGAAGGAATGATGCTAAAGCTGAAACTCCAATACTTTGGCCACCTCATGCGAAGAGTTGACTCATTGGAAAAGACTCTGATGCTGGGAGGGATTGGGGGCAGAAGGAGAAGGGGACAACAGAAGATGAGATGGCTGGATGGCATCACTGACTCAATGGACATGAGTGAACTCCGGGAGTTGGTGATGGACAGGGAGGCCTGGCGTGCTGTGATTCTTGGGGTCGCAAAGAGTCGGACACAACTGAGCAACTGAACTGTACTGAACTGAATATCAAATTTCTAAAACTCGTGAGCTCATAGAGACAGAAATTAGATTAGAGGTCTCAGGAGTTGAAGGTATGAGGATGGGAAATTATTGCTTAATGGTTCCAGTTTCTACTTTGGTGATGAGAAAAATTTTGCAGATAGTTGCACAATACTTTGATTGAAATTAATGACACTAAATGTTGCACTTTAAAAGTTAAAATGGCAATTTTTATGCTATGTATATTCTACCAAATTTTTAGAAAATTAATAGTGTACCCAACCCAGGGATTGAACCTAGGTCTTCTGCATTGCATCCTGATTCTTTACCATCTAAAACACCAGGGAAGCCTGGTGTACCCAGAAAATCATTGAAATTCATACTTTAAGTGGATGAATTATATACAATGTGAATTATATTTCAAGAGAAGAGATTCATAAAATAAGCTACAGACTTGAAGAAAATACCTGCAAAACACATATTTGATCAAGTTCTTAAATCCAAAACATATACATGCAAAAAACATTTAAAACTCAACAATAAGAAATGAAACATTCTAATTGAAAAAATGGGCTAAAAATCTGAACATTCTTCTTACCAAAATAAATACATATATATAGATTGCTAAGAATATGAGAAAATAGTAAATCATTTGTCATTAAATAGTTGAGTATAAATACAACAGTGGTATACCATTATTCAAGTATTAGAATTACTAAAATTCAAAATACTGAAAATATTAATTGCTGGCAAAGATTTGGAACATAAGCAATTCTCATTCTTTTCTGATGGGAATAAAAAAATGGTACAGAGAAATTGGAAGAAAAGTTGGCAGTTTCTTACAAAATGAAACATGGTCTTACCATATGTTCCAGCAATTTAGATATTTATCCATTGAAACTGAAATTTTATGTCCACACAATAATCTGCAGATAAATGTTTATAGTAAATTTATTCATAACCACCAAATCTGGAAACAACTAGGATATTTTTAAATAGGTGAATAAACTTCAGTATATCCATAAATTGGGATATTTTTGAGCAGTGAATATACATGAGCTAGCTACCCACAAAAAAGATGCATAAGAACCTTAAATGCACATTACTTAGTGAAAGAAGGTAGTCTGAAAACAGTCTGATGATAGTATAGAGTGATTCTATACTATATAGAGTATAGTATGATTCCAGTTATATGACATTATGGAAAAGGTAAAGTTATGGTTACAATAAAAAGTTCAGTTGTTTCTACAGGCATGGGGACAGAAAGTGTTGAGTTATTGAAGCACAGAAGATTTTTTCCTTAAAAAAGTAAAACTATTATATAAGATACTGTAATGGCATATATTTGACATAATGCATTTGTCAAATGCGTAAAACACATAAGGCAAATATTAAGGTATCTAAATTAAATATGTATGTTTTTACATAGGGGCTACATAGGGGATCTCAGGATGGAAGGTGACAAAATAATCTAACCATACTGTAAAGTTATGAAAAAAATCTCATGGAAATGAGTAGGGCAAAAGTGCTGATATATGTAATATTGGGGATGAGTGGAATTTGTAGGACTAAAGGTTAAGAAGCTATCATGAGCACTGTACTGTAAAAGATAAAGTTATCTTTAAATAATTCCTTTATTGGATAATGAATTTCTAAAAAGGAACAAATGTATAGTAAACTTCATATTATGATACATTGTTCAGAAATAAAATGGCATGGGCTTATACTACCACAACTTTTATTAAAAAATATACTGAAAATCCAAGATATTGTAATAAGAGAAGAAAAATAAGCATATAAAGACTTAGCAAGAAAAGGAAGCAAAACTTATTTATTTGAAATGTGAAAAATTCAGGGCACCAATAAAACGAACCATTTGAAATTGCTCGAGTCAACTGGATATCTTTTAGTCAACACCCTGTAATAAAGTGGAGTTTTTCTCATCTCTGTTAGTTGTCAAATAATTCATTGTTCTAGAGCAATAACAAGGTTAGTAAGAAATATTCAGGGGGCAAGCCTGTGTCCTTATCAACCTCTATATATAGACTATATTTTTAGCTAGATATAAAATAATCAGGGATTATAAAACATATGCTGAAAATTACCAATCTGTTAGAGAGGGAATCCTCTCTAAATTTTCAGCTTTTCTATCTTTGTGCACCTTTTCATTCTTCCTTGTGTTTGTTTGTGGTTCAGTCTCAAATTTTACATTACATCAAAGAAGGGGAGATAAAAAGTTCCAGGATTATTTTCTCTTAATTAGTTTATCACTGAGAAATAAGAATATATATTAGAAATAAGTGAAGGCTTTATATTTTCTTAAATATTTATTCAAGTATGTAGTAGAAATATTTTCATTAATTTCCCAAAAGATTATCATATTCTCTAAGTTCATATTCATTTTACTTGCTATCAGATCCCTAATAGTCTATCATTATCCAAACTTTTATCTGCTCATTTATTCATTTCTGGTATGAACAAATTAAATCTGGAATAATTAATGAGGATGTGTATTCATTTTACGTAAATTATGCATCACCAGCAATTACTGATTCACCTTTTTAGGACTTAGCTACTGTGATCTAAACTTTCTTCTTGTTTTATCTTTTCCCTGTTAATTTTCACAGAACTATTTCTCATTCTAGAAATTAGTAATGTTTATTTATAAGTTCATGAATTAATTGGAAAAATCCATCTCATTAAGAGATGAGTTTCACTTAAAACTTACTTTTATTTTAATAGTGATTAATCCAAATAGAAATATAAAGTTATTTTAATCATTTGTGTACTACTAATAAATGTAATGATAGCTTAATCCAGAAAATGCTTAATGCTTTTTGATCACAAGAAACATAAAGAAACAAAAACATCTAAATTTAAATACAGAGATATATTTTATTGCAGAAATGCAGAAGAAGATAAATAGATTTTCAAGGATAAAAATGTATTACTTTAGGACTAAATTCTGTGATAAAATAAGAAAAATACCAGGTTAAAGATAAAGTGGAACACTATAAAATGTATGACTTGAAAAGTATTTTTAGTTTTTAATAAATGGTTTTTAATAAATAAAAATGCTTCTAATTGGTATGGTATTTCTACTTCATTGTATATATTTATGTAACAACTTAGTGTATTAAAAAGCAGAGACATCACTTTCCCAACAAAGGTCTGTCTAGTCAAAGATACGGTTTTTCCACCAGTCAAGTACAGATATAAGAGTTGGACTATAAAAAAGGTTGAGTGCTGAAGAATTGATGCTTTTGACTGTGGCATTGAAGACTCTTGAGAGTCCTTTGGACAGCAGAGAGATCAAACTAGTCAATCTTAAAGGAAATCAATCCTGAATGTCCATTAGAAGGAATGATGCTGAAGCTCCAATACTCTGGGCACCTGATGCAAAGAGCCAACTCATTGGAAAAGACCCTGAGGCTGGGAAAGATTGAGGAAAGGGGACGAGGACAACAGAGAATGAGATGTTTGGATGGATCATTGACTCAATGGACATGAGTTTGCTCAAACTCTGGGAGGGAAGGACAGGAAAGCCTGGCATGCTGCAGTCCATGGGGTTGCAAAGAATCTGACACATGACTGAGTGAGTGAATAACAGCAACAACTTGTGGACACAGAATTTTTCCTTATTTGCCATGCCAGGTTTCTCTCAGATGCTTCTTTGCACCTGACAATTGGCAAAAATGCCTCTCACCTCCCAAACCCAGATTGTGCAGAACATTCATTCTCAGAAGCTAACCCTGATTGTGTTCTTCCTTATTTCCCCTAGTACCTAGCCTATACAACCTTGTAATTATCTTATCATATTGTAAGCAACTCATTGCAGGAAACCACGCTTAGCAGGAAGCGCCTTTCCTTATCACTTTAATAAAGCTATATTGTAAACTAACATTTAAACTAGGCACTCCTCAGGCTTTACTTATCTCTAAACCAAGCATACCTTTCAAATCTTTTAATCACATAATACTTTACCTAACTTGTGGGTTCTTTCTATAGATCAAAGAAGTAGAAATGGAGAATAGTAATTAGCAGATGATAAGATCACTTCCCTGGCTTCCCCTTCAGTGAAGTAAAGTGAAGTCAAAGTCACTCAAATGTGTCTGACTCTTCATGACCCCATCGACTATCCAGTCCATGCAATTCTCCAGGCCAGAATACTGGAATGGGTAGCCTTTCCCTTCTCCAGGGGATCTTTCCAATGCAGGAATAGAACCCAAGTCTCCTACACTGCAGGCTGATTCTTTACCAGCTGAGCCACAAGGGAAGCCCAAGAATACTGGAGTGGGTAGCCTATCCCTTCTCCAGGGGACCTTCCTGATCTAGGAATCAAACCGGGGTCTCCATTGAAGGCGGATTCTTTACCAACTGATCTATCAGGGAAGCTCTCAAAAAAAAAAAAAAAAAAAAAGCTGTATGGCCAAACTCTGTGAACAACGTAAAGGAAACTCATGAGGAGACAGAGAGCCTGTACCCAGTGGAGGGTTACCTATCTCAGTAATTTACTGAGTTTATTTACCTGCTTCCTTTTAAAAAGTCACATGGCAAAGGAAAATCTTTGGAGGTGGTTTTTGGGGGTGCTGAGTCCATCAACACCCCAGACTGCCAGCAGTCAGATTAAAAGCACCTTTCTCCTCTACCATTTATGAGTATGTAATGATTTTGCAAGCAGTGAGCTGTAAGACCTGATTTATTCAGTAACAATACTTCAAAAATCTGTGTTCCTGTCCATCTCCTTCATCTTTAGTCTTGATTAAGGCAATGGCACCCCACTCCAGTACTCTTGCCTGGAAAATCCCATGGGCGGAGGAGCCTGGTAGGCTGTAGTCCATGGGGTCGCTAAGAGTCAGACATGACTGAACAACTTCACTTATACTTTTCACTTTCATGCATTGGAGAAGGAAATGGCAACCCACTCCAGTGTTCTTGCCTGGAGAATCCCAGGGACGGTGGAGCCTGGTGGGCTGCCCTCTATGGGGTCGCACAGAGTCTGACACGACTGAAGCGACTTAGCAGTAGCAGCAGCACAACAAGATAGGAGCATAAAGTACTCATTCTAAAGATGCTCATCAATTCTTCTTTCTCTCCAAACTGCTCACATTTTCTAAACGTATCTAAAAGGGTATATGCAATCAAAGTATTTGAAGAACCCAGAGCTCATTTGTCTTTTAAGCTCAAAATTTAATCTAACTGAATATTTAGTTTGAAGATTTGAAATTAGAAAAAGGAGCTGGGGACTAGTTCATGGAAATTCATGTAAGTACCTTAGGCTTATAAGCCAGATTCTGTCCATAAATCATTTCGTTTGACCCTCATAACAAAGCTATCAGATAGGTATTATATAGACCATCTGACAGATATATGTACTTATAGAAAGTAACACGAATACCACAGTATATCCAGGGTTTTTTCAAATTAATTTATTTTAATTGGAGGCTAATTACTTTACAATATTGTAGTGGTTTTTGTCATACAGTGACATGAATCAGCCATGGATATACATGTGTCCCCCATCCGGAACCCCACTCCCACCTCCCTCCCCATCCCACTCCTCAGGGTTGTCCCAGTGCACTGGCTTTGAGTGCCCTGTTTTATGCATCGAACTTGGACTGGTGATCTATTTCACATATGGTAATATACATGTTTCAATGCCATTTTCTCAAATTATCCCACCCTCACCTTTTCCCACAAAGTCCAAAAGACTGTTCTTTATATCTGTGTTTCTTTTGCTGTCTTGCATACAGGGTCATCGTTACCATCTTTCTAAATTCTGTATATATGTACTAATATACTGTATTGGTGTTTTTCTTTCTTCACTCTGTATAATAGGCTCCCGTTTCATCCACCTCATTAGAACTGATTCAAATACATTCTGTTTAATAGCTGAGTAATACTCCATTATGTATATGTACCACAACTTTCTTATCCATTCATCTGCAGATGGACATCTAGGTTGCTTGCATGTCCTAGTTATTGTAAACAGTGCTGTGATGAACATTGGGATACACATGTCTCTTTCAATTCTGGTTTCCTCAGTGTGTATGCCCAGCAGTGGGATTGCTGGGTTGTAAGGCAGTTTTATTTCCAGGTTTTAAAGAAGTCTCCCCACTGTTCTCCATAGTGCTGTAACTAGTTTGCATTCCCACCAACAGTGTAAGAGGGTTCCTTTTTCTCTGCACCCTCTCCACCATTTATTGTTTATAGACTTTTTGATAGCAGCCATTCTGACCGGCATGAGATGGTACCTAATTGTGGTTTTGATTAGCATTTCTCTGATAATGAGTGATGTTGAGCATCTTTTCGTGTGTTTGCTAGCCATCTGTATTGCTAGCTATCTGTCTTCTTTGGAAAGAAGTCCATTTAGTTCTTTTTGATTAGGTCCTTTATTTTTCTGGTATTGAGCTGCATGAGCTGCTTGTATATTTTTGAGATGAATTTTTTCAGTTGCTTCATTTACTATTATTTTTCCCATTTTGAAGGCTGTCTTTTCACCTTGCTTATAGTTTCCTTTGTTGTGCAAAAACTTATAGGTTTAATTAGGTCCCATTTGTTTATTTTCGCTTTTATTTCCATTACTCTGGGAGGTGGGTCATAGAGGACCCTGCTGTGATTTATGTCAGAGAGTGTTTTGCCTATGTTTTCCTCTAGGAGTTCTATAGTTTCTGGTCTTACATTTAGATCTTTGATCTATTTTGAGTTTATTTTTGTATATGGTGTTAGAAAGTGTTCTAGTTTCATTCTTTTACAAGTGGTTGACCAATTTTCCCAGCACCACTTGTTAAAGAGATTGTCTTTTCTCTGTTGCATATTCTTGCCTCCTTTGTCAAAAATAAGGTGTATGGATTTATCTCTGGGCTTTCTATTTTGTTCCATTTATCCATATTTCTGCTTTGTGCCAGTACCATGCTATTGTGATGACTGTAGCTTTGTAGTGTAGTCTGAAGTCAGGCAGGTTAATACCTCCAGTTCCATTTTTCTTTTTCAAGATTGCTTTGGCTATTTGAGTTTTTTTGTAATACAACTCATTTCATCATGCCATGAAAGTAATGTGAGATTCATTACTTTAAAAGGGTTGGGGGTGGTGGAAGTGGTTTAAAAAGTTTAGACCTGCTCACTGTCCAGGCATGCTAAGTGACATCAATTCAGTGAGTGCAATTCCCCATTTGATTTGATATTTAACAAGGTCTTCATTGTAAATAAATCCATCATGTTAGCAATGAGAAGGGTTAGGAAATTACAGAAAAGACACTTTTTCCTACAAGTACTTTTTTATTTTATGGAATAAAGAAAAATCTTTAAAATAATTTTAAAGTATTTCATTCTAAAATTGTCACTCTTCCCCAAATGACATAGATTTCCACTTCTTTTGATAAACCCACTGCCCATAATTTAACACTTTGGCTGGCATCACTGACTCAATGGACATGAGTTTGAGCAAGCTCCGGGAGATGGTGAAGGATGGGGAAGCCTGGTGTGCTGCAGTCCAAAGAGTCACAAAGAGTCAGACATGACTGAGCGACTGAACAAATTATTTTACTATCCTTGGTTTCCCTTGTGGCTCAGATGGTAAAGAACTGCCTACAATGCAGGAGACTTGGTTTTGATCCCAGGGTCAGGAAGATCCCCCGGAGAAGGGAATAGCTATCCACTCCAATATTCTTGCCTGGAGAATTCCATGGACAGAGGAGCTTGGAGGGCTACTTTCCATGGGGTTGCAAAGAGTTGGACATGACTGAGCAACAAACACACACATTCTTTTACTACTCTTGAATGGCAGAAATCCTAAACACTTTGTAGAAACATTTTTTTCTTAAGTCGTTACAAAAAATAGATATACATAGAAAGTTTTCTTTCAGGAATTTGCAAAGTTCCATTTAGTATTTTATCGCTTCTTTTTTTAATTGTTCCCAGTCCTGTGCATAGTGATTATTAATACAATTATGCCTCAGGTTTCATCAGTACTAGTAAAGCCATCACAAAAGTGTACAGATATTTCTATTGACATACTTTAAACCTAAAGTATTTGGGATAAATTAATCTATCATTGTACTTCTTTGGTAGGAACATGTGGGCAGTGCAGGTAAAAAAATGATGCCTCCTCTGTTGTGCGATTCTTCAGGTAAACTGCTACCTGAAAAGTACAGCTTTCAATTTTTGTTTGACTGAAATAATTTATTTTCTACAGCATTTTGTTTAGAATGTATTATATCACGTAGACACATTACAATGTAATTCATCCATTTATATGTCTGCCTTCTCCATTAGAAAGATAAGTTCTGAGAAAAGTAAACTGTCTGCTTCATCTTAATATTCTATGACCTTGGATGCTTGTAGGTGCATGGACAAATCCAGTTAAAATCTGAATGAATCAATGCATGGTAGCTCAGAGTTTTCTGTCTCACTAATTCTATGTATCCCTCCTTTCACTCAAATTTCTTCTTAAAAGGCAATGCTTTAATCTAACAATTTTTGAAGTTAAACCATGAGAAGGAATGTGTATTGGCAGGTAGAAAGTTTGTCTCAGAGAGGATCTATATTGGCCAGTCTAAAATGTTACTACTTCCTCCAAGAAAAATTGTGAGCCTACACATACTTTGGAGAACTCTAAGGATGCAAGAAGGAGGAATGATACCTGAACAGTCTTGATCAGAAAGCACTTGGCCAGAATAGGAAAAGGTCAGTGTGAGCAGCACATCAACTGTGTAAGAATGTTGAAATAGGAAGAGGGGAAAAGACATGTAGGAAAAAAAGCTCATCTGAGGCTGATTCCACAGGGTAAAAAGGATGATGCTGCTGTAAAATGAAATACTCTGTATGGTTCTCTAGATGTGTATATATTTGATGATTTAGCTGGTGTTCTGTTCATGGATTGTGCCTGGTTGCCTTTCTGGACATTTGCAGGGTATAATGCTGGGATCACCAAATGAAAGAGAGATACAAAGAATTATCTCTTTGTTGAGAGATACAAAAGAATTAAAAGATGAGTTAGCTGGTATTCTATTCATGGACTGTGCCTGCTTGCCTTTCTGGAGATTTTTTTTTTTTTAGGATGGGGGGAGTATAATGCTGGGATCACAAAATGAAACAGAGATACAAAAGAATTAAAATTGTTCCCAGATACTGCCCTTATTTTATTAAAAAAAAAAAAAAGAATCAAGGGCCAATTAATTCCTCAACTACCATTTCACAAATTCATTAGATCCCTCATAGATATCTCATCTCTCTGGAAAATAATGCTTTATAAAGCTTTCTTCATATGCGTTTCTCTAGCTTATATGGCCCATAAAACATCCATGTTTACAAATTCCATTTCTCAGCTCCCACCTGACCCATTGACCTCAATCACTGACCAGAAACAATGACTTCAGTTTGCTTGGAGAATACTCAACTGCGTGTGAAATCCAGTCTCAGAATGCTATATTTTCTATAAGGCTCTAGTGGGATTTGCTTTTCTTCTCTAAAATCTAAATAATATAATCATTTTACTGTAATATATTCAGAAGTGAGGCACATAAAGAAGCTGTCCTATATCAGCCATATAAAGTTAATAGAAACAAAATGAAAAAAGAATATGAAAAGGCAAAGAGGTAATGGGAAAAGACTTTCACCAGAGTTAAATGATTGATTTTATCAAACATTGATTACCTAAATTGTAATTCATTCACGTTAATGTACAATGAGATACAATAAATAAAATAAAGTAACAATAACTAAAATTATAGTGTTCAAAAAGTATGTGTGTGCACCACTTTATAGTCAAAATATACAAAAGATTCTATTTCACAAGCATACTGACTTTGTTACAAAGAAAACAGAATGGTATATAACTCTAAGGGAGATAAATGCAGCAAATGCGTTTCACTGTCTAGAAGAGGAAAAGAATAATGATGGTGATCATATCTTAATCTGAGAAAAAAATGAAACAATGAAGATAATCGTTTCTGAAGTATAAGAGAAAGTGATAATTGAATAAAGATTATACTTAAATTTCTCATTTAATCCAGTGGACTGACTTCATATTTTCCTTCTCTTTCTACTTTTGTTCTTAATGGATAAAAAACATGCAATATATACACAAGAAAATATTACTCAGCCATAAAAAGAATGAAATAATGCCATTTGCAGCAACATGGATGAACCTAGAGATTATCATACTAAGTGAAGTAAGTCAGACAGAGAAAGACAAACATCGTATCACTTATGTGTAGACTCTAAATAAAAGATACAAACGAATTTATTTACAAAACAAATAAACCCACAGACATAGAAAACAAACTTAAGGTTACCAAAGGGAAAGGGGGAGAGATAACTTAGAAGTTTGTTATTAGTATATACACACTGCTGCTGCTGCTGCTAAGTCGCTTCAGTCGTGTCCGACTCTGTGCGACTCCATAGACGGCAGCCCACCAGGCTCCCCCGTCCCTGGGATTCTCCAGGCAAGAACACTGGAGTGGGTTGCCATTTCCATCTCCAGTGCATGAAAGTGAACAGAGAAAGTGAAGACTCTCAGTCGTGTCTCACTCTTAGCAACCCCATGGACTGCAGCCTATCAGGCTCCTCCATCCATGGGATTTTCCAGGCAAGAGTACTGGAGTGGGGTGCTATTGCCTTCTCCGATATACACACTACTCTATGTGAAATAAACAACTAAGGCCTACTGTATAGCACAGGGAACTATACTCAATATTTTGCAATAATCTATAAAGGAAAACAATTGGTAAATATATATGGGTTCCCAGGCGGTTCAGAGGTAAAGAATCTGCCTGTCAAGCAGGAGACATGGGTATGATCCTTCGGTCAGGAACATCCTCTCAATCAACGCACTCCAGTATTCTTGCTTGGGAAATTGCATGGACAGAGGAGCCTGGCAGGCTACAGTCCATAGGTTTGCAAGCAGTCCAACATAACAACTAAACAACAGCAATAACATATATAAACATATATAATTGAATCAGTTTGCTGTGTACCTGAAACTAGCAAAACTTTGTAAGTCAACTATGTATCAATTTCAGAACAAAAGAATCATGAAGCTTACAAGTATGGGAAGGGGCCATGAAAAAATCCTGACACCTTGGGCAAATGTAGTTCTTAAAAGAAAGAGATAAGTGATAAAGCATGGTCATCTCAAGGCAAGCACTACCAACTGTCTTCAAGTGGTGAGGCACTCTACACTCCATAAAATGTAGAGGGGCTGAACAGCCTGGGAAGCCCATGTATATATTTCCCAATTGTTTTCCTTCATAGGTTATTACAAAATATTGTGTATAGTTCCCTGTGCTATACAGTAGATCTTAGTAGTTTATCTATTACATATAGACTAGTATATGTATATTAATACCAACTGATCCTCAAACCAATTTGGTTATGAAGCAATAGTAATGGCACTAATTGTGGAAATGTACTGTGAAACATTTGATCTGCAGGAGAAATATTATGAACAGAAAAGTTGACTTAAAAAATTTATTTAAGTAATAAATATCTTTTGCAAGCCAAACATGTATCATCCACTCTAGGAAATCTTATGGGTACCACAGTTAAAAATTTGCAATCTTGGGGCTCACATACTAATAAACTAAAAGAAGCTGGAAGAGGTCAGGCTACATAATTTAAAATATGTACATTTCTAAAAGACATTTTTCAATATGTGCCATTATCAATAATTTCCCTGTATTAAATTTATTTCATCAAATACTAGTAGTCAGTAGAGAGAAATAAACAGGGTGGAGAGAGGGACAATATTTTTAGAAATAGGTTTATAGAATTTTTTTAATTGGGAAAATTAATTTATATGGTTGATTGTTTTCTTCTCTTTTTCCTTTTCTGTGAATTAAAATAATGACCACCATTATTGTATAAAAAGAAAACATGTATGCAAAGAAAAAATTTAGTCCAGTTTGGAGAAGTATAGTTGATAACTATTGAGACAGGAAATAATTCAGTCAACTGGGGCTTGATAAGCAAGAGTTAATAGAAATGATAAAAGTTAGGAAGCAACATCTGAACTTCTCAAAAATAGAGATACAGTATGATACTACAATACCACATCTGGGTGTATATCCAGAGAAGCACTAATTCAAAAATATGCATGTACTTCAAGGTTGATAACAGCACTATTTACAAAATTGCCAAGATATGGAAGCAACCTAAGTGTCCATCAAGAGAAGAATGGATGAAGAAGACATGGTATACACATACAGTGGAATATTACTTAGCCATAGAAAAGAAAGAAATAATGCCATTTGCAGCAACATGGAGGGAGCCAGAGATCATCATACTGAGTAAAGTAAGTCCAACAGAGAAAGACAAATATTATATGATATCACTTATAAATGGAATCTAAAAAAAAGATAAAATAACTTACATATACAACTTTCTGTATGTAGATCACAGACATAAAATAAAATAATCACTTTGATGTACACTTTAAATTAATATACTATAAATGAACTATACTTCAATTTAATAACATAATCTGAACATTTTATAGGCTAATGTGTTTCCTAGAGGTAGCTGGGAATAGTTCTCTAAATCCAAGTTGGCAGTAGAGCTAAGATGTAGCAAAATCATTGAGAACAGGAAGCTATACATGTTGTGTGCAGATCAAATTCAAGATGCAGAGACTGATACAGGGGTGGGACTACAATATGAAGATCCAAGGACTGGGAGGAAATGCAAGGATCAAGAACAAACCAACTGGAGGAAGAACTTCTTTGTGTTCTTGTGAGAACTGAGTCACATGGGATGATAGCTACGTGCTACATGTAATTATTGTACATTTTGAAGTATGACTAGTCCAGAGATGGGTGGGAAGTGTAAAATGCACACTGGGTTTCCAAGATATAGTACAAAATATATAAAACAATGTAAATAATATCACAGATGCAATTACATTTTATATGTCAAAAGGATAATATGCTAGATATATTAGATAATATAGTCTTTCTTTTAATGTAGTTTCTAGGAAATGTAAACTTATACATGATGTTTATATTTCTACTGGACAGCATGTTTAGAGAGTTGATTCCCAGCTTTTGTGAATATGTACCCTATTAGTAAATACAATTTAAATATATCATCAACATTTATTTTTAAATGACAAATCTGCTAAGCTCTATGAAAAGATAATATATTTTTATAAAATGTGTGGCAAAATAGAAAATATAATCAGGTAAAATAAAAATAGAGATAGGAATTCTAACACACTTTCTTCCAGCTCTATGTGGATCATATGATACACCCTTTTGGAAGCTAAAAATTCATATTTCTAATGTGGATTATAAGACAGTCAGTCTTGGGTGGATGATCAAGACAGGCTTACAGGACCAGAAAGACTTCAAAATAAGTGTTTACTTTTAACTATATTTTAAGTCATATTTAAAATGTTGCATTGGATTGAAATACAATATTATATTAAATCCATTAATGTATTTGCAAAAGTACTAAATTAACATAAATATTAAATTAGCATAAAATAAAATATAATGCTTTATTTCACTGAACAAGTTTAAGGAAGATTTATAAATATGAGACTAATGTTCACCTGCTGGTTTATCTAATTTTGAATAAAAGTAAGAAAATATGAAAAGAAAACCTTATAGAGAATATACTGCATAAGTTCTAATTTATTAAATGAGAAAAAAATGCCCAATTATCTCAATTACATAACAATGTATCCTAAACCCAAATATTATTTAACTTATACAAATTTGGATTATAGACACTCAAATCTGGCAGAAAAGTCAATAAGCATCTCTTCCACTCTTTAAAAGTGAACATGCAGAGGACCAAAATTCCAGTGATGGTCAGGCAGCACATGGTGGAAGGTTGTGGGGGCTAAAATCACACCCTGGTATTAGACATAGACTCTGTATCTTTCCCAGTCAATAGCATCTTCTGAATTCATAGCAATATGAATTCATATTTATGCAGAGACAGTTGTGTTTTGTTTATATTTGCTTTTGTTTTGAAACTTCTTTGATTATTCCACATTCTCCTTTCTCATGTACAATACTTTTGTAACTCATAAATAAAGTTATTATTTCCAAATTTTTCCTAACTTAAAGTCAAATGTATCATGTTTGGATAACCTTAATTATCCCAAACTATGAAGGGTCTGAGTTAATAGGATTTTACTGAATGTCACAGCAAGGGAAACAGCTCCCAGTTCAATAGCCCATTCTCTACCCACTTCATGCTGTGCTTTTTTGTTTGATTAAATGAAACATTATGAATTCCCCAAATAACCTCAATATGTTTTTATGATAAAGTACACCATTATGTTCAAATATTTATCTTACTCATTGTAACAGTAATGATGTGGGCAACACTTAATATTCTATTGCACCTTCCCTGTTGATATTCTGGATTAGAATGGAGCAGATGTTCATATATAATAAACCATATTTTAAAGTGCACATGTGCAAACATCAGCTTGCACATCAATTTTTCAGTATGACAATTTTAAAGAAAAGATAAGCAAAGTATTTGGTAATTATGGTTTTTACCATTTACAGACAAAATTTTATACACTTTCCATTGGTATGAAAAGATTAACATTATAAAATGAAGAAGTCATTAATTTTTTTTTGGTTTTAATCAAATCCAATGTAATCATGTCAATGGCCTTTTTAGAAAAAGACTGCCAATTTTATTTTGCTAGTATACAATTTTTCTAATCAAATTTTGTAAGGAAAGAACATGCTACTACAGCCTATAAGTGACATTCTAGTTTAGCACACAACCAGAAAGAAGATTGAGTTCGAAAAACACTTTTAGGCATTATTTTTCCAAGTGGTCAAAAATATCTCAGCATTTCAGTGAGTTTCAACATTTCAGTGAGTTTGCCATTTAAATTTTCAAGTAATTTTCTCTCTAATTACATGGTATCATATTACATGATTTCACAGCATTTAATAATTAATACATGCCTACAAAGTTACTAGTTTGATGAACAGATTTATTGATGACGTAAGATTGAGTGCAACTGTTTTTATAATTAGACATTTCTTTAATGAATATTTTTCTTCTGTAAAAATTGTATTTCTTTTATAAGTTTCAACTTCTGGGATTCTTATAGAGCAAGCAGTGCTACTCAGGGAGTAGAATCACAGGGAGTTCTGGATTTACTTGATATTGGCCAGTTAGAAGACAATTGCAGGGATTGAGAGCTTACATTCAGGAAGACTTTAAACACTTTGGCACTGTCATAACGTCCCATCCTTGACTGGTGGGAATCAGCAAACCTAGTTCACGTGTTGTGAGACTTGTGTATTGAATTACATGGGTGCCACTCACACACAGTGAGGTCAGCCTGGTATTGGGATCTGAAATCGGCTGGAAAAATTACTCAGCAAAATGAGTTTTCTTTACTTGTACCTTAACAAGAGAGCTAATCCCTACTCCTTGAGATGAGGGAGCTGTGTGGCCTAGTGGGGTAACTACTCACCACCTGTGGCTTTGGAGACTCTGAAGTGTGTCTAGTCCAAACTGAAATGTGCTGTACTTTATGTGTAAATTGCAGACTGTGTTCTGAAGCTTTCATATATGAAAAAAGAAAAATATATCATTAACAATTTAATATTGAATTCCTATTGATAATTCTTTTGATATTTTGGATTCAACAAAATAAGTATTACCTTTAGTTTCATCTGTTTCAGTTCACTTTTTTTGTGATGCCACTAGAAAATTTTACATTGAAATGTGGCTTTCATTTCATTTATATTGGATGCTGCTGCACTAGAATATCTTGAGCAGAAAATCATACAATGACATCTAAGTTTTGTGGTGAACACCGGGTAAAATTTATTCCACTTCCAGACTTCGGACAATACTGCAAAGCCACAGAAATCAAAAAAGTGTAGTACTAGTACAAGAACAGACATATGGGTCAATGGAACACAGTAGAGAGCCCAGAAACAAACCCACACATGTAAAGTCAATTAATCTTCAACAAAAGAGGGAAGAATATAAAATGGGAAAAAGTCTCTTCAGCAAGTGGTGGTGTGAAGTTTGAACATTTGCATGGACATCAATGAAATTAGAACACACTCTCATGCCCTGCACAAACATAAACTCAAAATGACTGAGACTTAAATATAAGACATGATACCATAAACTCCTATATGAGAACACAGGCAAAATATTCTCTGACATAAATTGTCAAAATGTTTTCTTAGGTCAGTCTGCCAAGACAATAGACAAAAAAACAAAATATGCAATCGGATCTAATCAAACTTACAAGATTTTGTACAGTAAAGAAACCATAATGACAACTTATGGAATGAGAAAAAAAAATATTTTCAAATGATGTGACAGATAAAGGCTAAATCTCCAAAATATACAAGCTGTTCATACAACTCAACAACAACAACAACAAACAATTAAAATGTGTACAGAAAACCTTAATAGGCATTTCTCCAAAGAAGACATACAGATAGCCAATAAGCACAGGAAAAGATGTTCAGCACCTTATTTGAGAAATGGCTTCCTAGGTGGCACTTGTTGTTGTTCAGTAGCACAGATGTGTCCAACTCTTTGTGACCCCATGGACTACAGCACACCAGACTCCCCTGTCCTTCACCGTCTCCTGGAGTTTGCTCAAAGTCATGTCCATTGAGTCAGTGATTCCTTCCAACCATCTCATCTGTTTTCCCCTTCTCCTCCTGCCTTCAGTCTTTCGCAGTATCAAGGTCTTTTCTAATGAGTCAGCTCTTTACATCAGGTGGCCAAAGATTGGAGCTTCAGCTTCAGTATCAGTCCTTCCAATGGATATTCAGGACTGATTTCCTTTAGCATGGACTGGTATGAACTCCTTGCTATTCAAGGGACTCTTTGAATCTTTTCCAACACCACAGTTCAAAACCATCAATTCTTCAGCACTCAGCCTGCTTTATGGTCCAACTTGAACATTCATAGGTGACTAGTGGGAAAAAAAAAAAACATAGTCTTGACTAGACGGAGCTTTGTTGGCAAAGTAATGTCTCTGCTTTTTAACACACTGTCTAGGTGTGTCATGGCATTTCTTCCAAGGAGCAAGCGTCTTTTAGTTTCATGGCTACAGTCAACAACTGTAGTGATTTTGGAGCCCCCCCCCAGATAATGTCTGTCACTGTTTCCATTGTTTCCCCATCTATTTGCCATGAAGTGATGGGACCAGATGCCATGATCTTAGAGTTTTGAACTTTGAGTTTTAAGCCAGCTTTTTCACTCTCCTCCTTTGCCTTCATCAAGTTACTTTAGTTCCTCTTCGCCACCAGGTGATGCTAGTGGTAAAGCGTCCACCTGGCAATGCAGATGTGGGTTCCATACCTGAATTGATGTCTCCTGGAGTAGGAAATGGCAGCCCATTCCAAAATTCTTGCCTATCCCATCGATAGAGGAGCCTGGTGGGCTACAATCCATGGGGCCACAAAGAATTGGACACAGCTAAGCAACACACACTTTCAGATCAGATCAGTCGCTCACTCATGTCTGACTCTTTGCGACCCCATGATTCGCAGCACACCAGGCCTCCCTGTCCATCACCAACTCCCGGAGTTCACTCAGACTCACGTCCATCGAGTCAGTGATGCCATCCAGCCACTTCATCCTCTGTCGTCCCCTTCTCCTCCTGCCCCCATCCCTCCCAGCAGCAGAGTCTTTTCCAATGAGTCAAATCTTCACATGAGGTGGCCAAAGTACTGGAGTTTCAGCTTTAGCATCATTCCTTCCAAAGAAATCCCAGGGCTGATCTCCTTCAGAATGGACTGGTTGGATCTCCTTACAGTTCAAGGGACTCTCAAGAGTCTTTTCCAACACCACAGTTCAAAAGCATCAACTCTTCGGTGCTCAGCCTTCTTCACAGTCCAACTCTCACATCCATACATAACCACAGGAAAAACCATAGCCTTGACTAGACGAACCTTTGTTGGCAAAGTAATGTCTCTGCTTTTGAATATGCTATCTAGGTTAGTCATAACTTTCCATCCAAGGAGTAAGCATCTTTTAATTTCATGGCTGCAGTCACCATCTGCAGTGATTTTGGAGCCCAGAAAAATAAAGTCTGACACTGTTTCCCCATCTATTTCCCATACAAATCAAATCTACAGTGAGGTACCACCTCACACAGGTGAGAATGGTGGTCACTGAAAAGTCTATAAATAAAAATGCTGGAGAAAAAGGTACCCTCATACACTGTAGATGTGAATGTAAGTTGATGCATCCACTATGGAAAACTGTGGGTGGAGATTTCTCAGAAAACTAAAAATAGAATTACTATATGATCTAGCAATCCTACTCCTGGATACATACCCAGACAAAACTATAATTCAATATTTGGCAAAACTAATACAATTATGTAAAGTTTAAAAATAGAAAAAAAAAAAGATACATGTACCCCTATTTCATAGCATCACTATTCACAATAGCTAAGACATGGAAACAATCTACATCTTCATGGACAGATGAGTGGATAAAGAAGATGGGGTACATACATATATTCCATACAATGGAATACTAATCAGCCATAAAAAGAATGAAATCATGCCTTATGCAGGAACATGGGTGCAATTAGAAATTATCGTACGAAGTAAAGTAAGTCAGAAAGAGAAAGACAAATACTACATGATATCACTTTATTGTGGAATCTAAAATATGGCACATATGAACTTATCTACAAAACAGAAACAGACTAACAGATACAGAGAACAGACTTGTGGTTGCCAAGGGGTTGGGGCTTAGGAGAGGGAAGGATTAAGAGTTTGGGGTTAGCAGATGCAAACTATGATATACAGAAAACTAAAAGACAAAGTCCTACTGTGTAGCACAGGGAACTTTTTCAGGACTCTTTGATAAACCATAATGGAAAAGAATATATAAAGTGATGTCTATATGTATATAACGGAGAAGATAATGGTACCCCACTCCAGAACTCTTGCCTGGACGGAGGAGCCTGGTAGGCTGGAGTCCATGGGGTTGTAAAGAGTAGGACACGACTGAGTGACTTCACTTTGACTTTTCACTTTCATGCATTGGAGAAGGAAATGGCAACCCACTCCAATGTTCTTGCCTGGAGAATCCCAGGGACAGGGGAGCCTGGTGGGCTGCCGTCTATGGGATCGCATAGAGTCGGACACGACTGAAGCGACTTAGCAGCAGCATATGTATATAAATGAGTCCACTTTGTTGTACAGCAGATTGCCACGACATTGTAAATCTACTATGCTTCAATTAAAACAACAACAACAACAAAATAAACTTACTCTAACTCATGAAGTTATTTGACTTTCTGAGCCTTCTTTCATATTAAAATTTACCAGCATGCAGTGAATCAGTTTAACCGTATGAAAGTTTGGCTTAAGTTGGTTATGGTAGAGGTTGAGTGTATAGGAGGATTATTTTTAATATACTAAAGATTTTAGCTTTAGCACACAGTTACTTATAACAGTCCACTTATTAAAAGCCTGAAGAAAAAATTAAAGTATGTAAACTAGATTTTCCAGGTTCAGACAAGAGTAATAAAAAATTATATTTTAACTTAAAATTGGAAAAGTGAAGAAAGAAAGCAAGCATTCATGGAGCCATGATCTTAACCACTGTACTTTATTAATGTAGGTTATGATTGTCAAAAGTGTATATAAAAAAATCTTATACAAATAGAAAGCATTCTATTTACTACATGTGTCCAGAAAGTCTCTCAGGGCTGAGCCCTAGGATTAGTGTGTTTTTTGTTATCCTAGGAGCTATAAGCATTTGAAAATGAGTCTATTTTCCTCCTCATTTTCATTGCTGGGAAGTTGTGAGCCCTTTTTATGGTCCGGCTTGATCAACTCTCTCAGGAGACAGGCCCCTACTCTGTAATTCTAATCTCATGGTAGACTTGACTAATTCTTTTTCAATTATGTCTTCCTTACTCAAATACTGGGTTAAATATGATTAAAAGAAAAAGACAAAACAAACAACAACAAAAAAAACCCCAAAAGGTGTTAATGAAAGTGCTGTTTCTAAGATATTTGCAGAACAATTTATGCCTATAGTGATTCTGCCATGCTTTGTCCAGACATAGGTAAGCAGCTCTTTAGCCTCATGTTTGTCTGTTTTTGTTCCCCTTAAACCTTAATTATAAAAATGAGATTTCCAGATAATATTTAACCTAACTCTTGACTTATGCTCTATTAAATGTATGCAATACTGTGCCTAACATGTTGATTTCTTTTCTGGATTAAAATAAGAATGAATAATTAAGTAGATGCAGAATGACTGTCTCTAGACTTCGCTTAGTAAATCTGCATGTGGCACCACAGGTACAGGTGGCTCATGTAGGCAAGAGAGTATCCAGTTGTAAGTAGACCACATGGGCAAGACGGTTTATCCAACAGATCAGAGAATTCAGCACGTCTGCACTCCATGCAAAAATGATAAGGAACCTGACCTCCTACCAAAGATTAATTGAAATAGCTTGCCCTTTTTCCTTTAAAAACTGTCATGGCTGAGAAGGATATTCAGAATTGGTATCTGGACAAGAGTCCATCTTCTCCCCAGATTGTTAAATTTTCTGAACAAAGTACCATTCTTCTCTACCAACACTTGTGCTTTGATTACTGGCTTTTGAGCAGGGAACAGCTGGACTTGAGTTTGATAACACATAGACAACACTGGCAGGAAGCCCATTTCACTCAATCATATAATCAAGGCATCTGATTAAGTCAGTACACACAAGAGAGATGGATCATCATGTATAGGAGCAGAAGACTATAGGACCAAATGCTTTTATGTGTTTAAGAACACAGAGAATATTCCACATAATCTTTTTTTTTTTTTTCAAGAGGAAAGCAAAAGTTTTGTTTAATACTCAAATATAAAACTTAAACTTTTCCCTCAAGAAAATAATCACCATAAGAGGGCCACACAGGCTGTACTAATTAGGAGTTGTGTAGTCTGAACCACCTCATTAACTGCTTTGTGACTCTCTTTCTTGAGTTAAAAAGAAAAAAAAGTGACTGTTTTTCAGAATTCATGTAATTAGACCTTGGGCAATCAATAGCCATATTTATTATTATTTTTTAGATTGTAATCAGACGTTGAGATCTTTACAGGCTGTAGAAGAATATTGATCCTCAGGAAGAGGACAAGCACAGGAGTTTATGCCTAGGATAAACTCCACTGCTTTTCCATTATGTATTTAAACCTCCATTGTTTGTGCAGCCTCTAAAATTCCATTGTCCGTGGACCTCTACCTTGGAAGAGAGGCAACTGAACAACAGGCAAGGATGCATAATACTCAAAACATTAAAATGCCTATTTAAATATCTGACTTTATCCTTTATCCCGTTTCCTTCCTTTATCCCTCAACTCTATCATGTTAATTATTCAAGTCTTATAAGACTATCCTAATTATTTGATATTGTGATTTTATTTACTTTAGACAGAATGAAGATATTTCTCTTTTTTAATTTTATTATTTTTTTAATTTATTTTATTTTTAACTTTACAATATTGTATTGGTTTTGCCATATATCAACATGAATCTGCCACAAATCCTTAGTTAAATGTAAAATAGCTAAAATGTCTCACTCTGGGAGAAACAGTATGGCCTGTAATATATACCTGTTAGGTTTCAAGATTTCAATAACTTGCTGCTATTAAGCATATATTAAGTGATGGAAGGGCTTCCCCAGTGACTCAGTCAGGTAGAGAATCTGCCTGCAATGCAGGAGATGCAGGTACGATCCCTGGGTTTGGAAGACCCCCTGGATAAGGAAATGGCAAACCACTCCAATATTCTTGCCTGGGAAATCCCATGGATCCTCTGAACCTGGTGGGCTACAGTCCATGAGATCACAAGAGTCAGACACAACTTAGTGACTAAACCACCACCACCACCAGTGATGGGAACTCAAAGACCAGCACATAGTGGGTTGAAATGATAAGTGATTAAGAAACCCAGGAGAAGTTTCTTGACCAAAAGTACACAAGTCAAGGAAAGTTTGAGAAGCAGAAAGATATCAACCAATATGATAGGAACATAGTTCTAAGCTTTTGTGCTACATCACCAAGCAGCTATGCTGGAAACAGCCTTGTGATGTTCTGAATGTGAAAGCAAGCCATATGTTTCTGTCAAGAAAGACTATAGAAAGAGTTAGTTTAGGCTAATTCTTGAAAGTCTACACTTAAAGGCCTTATTTTTTCTTTCTAGTTTATTAATATGGCCATGTAGTAAATAATAGATTAATTGTGGTTGTGAGTATTACTATCCCACCATAGCTAGAAAGTTCTAGAAGCCATTTAATGTTTCCTTGTCTTGTGATAGATGCTTATCACAACCATTTGTCCACTCATTCATTAATTCATTCACATTTTTTAAAAAACTGTGTAATAGATTCCCTGCTTGGGATAAGAGAGTGGGAAAAAAAATTCAAATACCCCACAGAATTTACAGATCTGGAGGTAAACTTTCTCTTCCCTTGTAAAGAATAATAAATGAAAGAAAAAGAAAAAAAGTTGTTCAACAATTCCTTAAAAATCAGCACTTGATATGTTTTTGTAGTCTCCTAGTTCATTCTACATTCTCTATTTTTAAAAAAAAGAAAGAAGGAAGGAACATTGGATTTTAGGGAAAAAAAACCTGCTCTTTAAAAGACAAGAAGCATTTGTGTCATTTTCTGCTTAACTTGAATTGCTGAATTATGGGACCAGCCTCTGCACTGATCTTGCAGAAATGCTCCCTCTTGTTTCAAAAGCATTGCAGATCATAATACAAACTTGTATCATCACAATGGATTATTGACCGTTGGACTATAATCTTGGAGAAATTTTGCAAAACAGCAAAAGTTGTTCTTTCCTTGTTGAAGGACTAAGGACACACATATAAAGAAAGAATAATGGCGGTTTAATAAGAATCTGTCAACTTTAAATAAATCTAAACATCTGGTGGGAGAGCTCTAACTAGTAAATATTTAGCCTATATTAATTAATTTTCTTTTACAGAGTACAAATATGTTAACACTCACTATTATTAGATAAGAAATAACATGGGCTCTGAGATGAGCCTTGGCCAAAAGGATAGAAAGACTTTAACACTGCTAATAAGCTTAATCACATAGAAATATTTGCACCGATCAAGTAGAAATAATGTATCATTTCAAATATATATGGTACAGCCACAAAAACCACACAACAAATATTAACAAGTTTGTTATAATGCAACAAGATTTTTTAAAAGTAAAATAGAACTGAAATCCAAAAATCACTGATCAGAATGTATTAAAATTAGAAATAAACATAAAATAAGGAGAAAACTCTGCAAACCTAAAAAATCATGCAAGTTCTAAAGAACTCTGGACACTACAAACCATTGACTAAAAAATAATAATAGAAAATACTACATATGAACCCCTCCATATACAACTAAAACATAATCAGAAAAAACTGATAAACTAAAATATTTTCAATAAAAACTCAGAAAAACTGGAAAAAATAAGTAAACTAACTCCAAATCCCCAAAATGCATGTTTAAATAATAAAGTAAACTAAAAGGGTAATAAAAAAAAATTTTAAGAAAACAACAAAGATTAAGAAAATGGTAGATTTGGTAAGTGCAATGACTGTATATTTTACAAATTCAAAAATGGTAAAAAAGGCAAATGTACAAATAAATAAGACTAATATACATATATAAATTATTTCTTAAATAAAAATAGAGAATGTTTTTGAAAAATTTATGGTAATGATTGGTAAACTAAACAGTTCATGAAACTTTTTGTTTTTTCTTTTCTCAAGGAAGTGTAAAATCTTTTCAGGCTGAAAAAATAAATTTCATGGAAAGTTTCATACTTCCATTTTACACACAGAAGCACATACATGTGTACCAGCTGCTTCCCAATAAGTTTTACTTCTCATGTTCTATTCTGGCATCAAGAAACAGATAATATGCATATTACATACCTTGTTTCATAGTCTAATAGCTATAAAAGAAACACATGTACAGTTAACTAAATTGCTATTAAAAATGTGACACTAATTCCCAAAGGGACATGTGAGATATTTCTGGTCCACTATCATTATGATATCGTCAATGTCAATGTTAATTAAACCTTGACAAACTGAAACCAGAGCATATCAAAATAGGTTACACTGTTGGTGGGAATGCAAACTAGTACAGCCACTATGGAGAACAGTGTGGAGATTCCTTAAAAAACTGGAAATAGAACTGCCATACGACCCAGCAATCCCACTGCTGGGCATACACACTGAGGAAACCAGAATTGAAAGAGACACGTGTACCCCAATGTGCATCGCAGCACTGTTTATAATAGCCAGGACATGGAAGCAACCTAAATGTCCATCAGCAGATGAATGGATAAGAAAGCTGTGGTACATATATATAATGGAGTATTACTCAGCCATTAAAAAGAATACATTTGAATCAGTTCTAATGAGGTGGATGAAACTGGAGCCTATTATACAGAGTGAAGTAAGCCAGAAAGAAAAAACACCAATACAGTATACTAATGCATATATATGGAATTTAGAAAGATGGTAATGACAACCCTGTATGTGAGACAGCAAAAGAGACACAGATGTATAGAACAGTCTTTTGGACTTTGTGTGTGGGGGGGATGATTTGGGAGAAGGGCATTAAAACATGCATAATATCATATAAGAAATGAATTGCCAGTCCAGGTTCGAGGCAGGATGCAGGAAGCTGGGGACTGGTGCACTGGGATGACCCAGAGGGATGGTATGGGAAGGGAGGTGGGAGGGGGGTTCAGGATGGGTAACACGTGTACACCCGTGACGGATGCATGTTGATGTATGGCAAAACAAATACAATATTGTAAAGTGAAGAAAAAAAAAAAGTCCTTGAGCAACCCATCCTAGTGTTTCAAGAGTCACCAGTATACTCAGAGAAAAATTACTGCAAAACACTGTGTTCAAACATTACAGGGAAATATCAATAGAACAAAATTAGTAGTTAACCAAATCATAATGATTGCAATACATAATTCCAAACTAAGTTCCCAGACTCAATATTCATAGTAAATAATAAATTAAAGGAATTGTTCTTATTTTGTTAAAATAGGTCACCATAAAAGAACATTCCTGGTGATCATATATTAAAAGACTTCCTATTAAAAAAAGGGAGAGGATAATGATGCATGCTAATACTCCTAAGAGTCAACAACAAAAGCAGTGAAGGAAGTAAACAAATAAATAAATAAATAGAGAGACATACATATCTAAAATTAAAAGTTATAGATGTCATATTTCAAGATGTTATCATTCAGTTCAGTTCAGTTGCTCAGTTGTGTCCCACTCTTTGCAGCACGCCAGGCCTCCCTGTCCATCACCAACTCCCGGAGTTCACCCAGACTCACGTCCATCGAGTAGGTGATGCCATCCAGCCATCTCATCCTCTGTCGTTCCCTTTTTCTCCTGACCTCAATCCCTCCCAGCATCAGAGTCTTTTCCAATGAGTCAACTCTTCGCACGAGGTGGCCAAAGTACTAGAGTTTCAGCTTTAGCATCATTCCTTCCAAAGAAATCCCAGGGCTGATCTCCTTCAGAATGGACTGGGTGGATCTCCTTGCAGTCCAAGGGACTCTCAAGAGTCTTCTCCAACACCACAGTTCAAAAGCATCAATTCTCTGGTGCTAAGCTTTCTTCACAGTCCAACTCACATATCCATACATGACCACAGGAAAAACCATAGCCTTGACTAGACGGACCTTTGTTGGCAAAGTAATGTCTCTGCTTTTGAATATGCTGTCTAGGTTGGTCATAACTTTCCTTCCAAGGAGTAAGCGTCTTTTAATTTCCTGGCTGCAATCACCATCTGCAGTGATTTTGTAGCCCCCCAAAATAAAGTCTGACACTGTTTCCACTGTTTTCCCATCTATTTCCCATGAAGTGATGGGACCAGATGCCATGATCTTTGTTTTCTGAATGTTGAGCTTTAAGCCAACTTTTTTACTCTCCACTTTCACTTTCATCAAGAGGCCTTTTAGTTCCTCTTCACTTTCTGCCATAAGGGTGGTGTCATCTGCATATCTGAGGTTATTGATATTTCTCCCATTAATCTTGATTCCAGCTTGTGCTTCTTCCAGCCCAGGGTTTCTCATGATGTACTCTGAATATCATTACCTACTAGGAAATCCAAAAGAAATAATGAACAATAGTAGAACAAGAAACAAAATTAAAGTTAAAAAAATTAGGAAAACATCTTCAAGCTATGAAAGTAATTACTCTTCTTTATATTGAATACTAGTTTATATACCAAAATACTACTACAGCTAACACTCAAACCTTAGCAACATGTTTCCTTCCTCTTGACTACCATATCCAAAGTGCTGCTTCTTGGCTTCTTGGGTGGTCAATTCAAGCTCTGCTGAGCCATGAAGGAGACCCTCTGTGTTTCAGTGTTGTTGGTATTTTTTTTTTTTCTGGACCTGTGCTTTCTCAACCAGGTTTGCAGTTTCCTCTTGATGGCTAGCTGGGTGCATTTGAGATTTCCTTTTTTTCCCCTCTCCACAAAACTTTCCATGACTGAACCTCTTGTTCATCTTTTTCTCTAATTAATTTCCATACATGCACAAAGTATCAGGAAAAGTCACTATTAACTGAACATTGAAATAAAGTAAGCAGTAAGGCCATGGTTCATGAATTTATGTCCATTCCATTTCACAGTATGCAATACACTTTCAACTCGTTTGCATGGATATTTCTCCAGGAGAAATTCATTTTAAAATCGTTTACAAAATTGTGGCACATTCAGGTAAGTTTTAAATATACCATCAAACTTTTGTAAGAAGATTATTTGAATGTGAAAAAATAATCTTTTGTGTTTGTGTGTGAGAGACGGAGACAGAGAGATAAAGAGATAGAGACATACAGAGAAACAGAGAGAGATAGATACAGAGATAAAGAGAGTGATGAGAGACAAGACACTTGTGTTCCAAAATAGAATAATTTAAAATACACTCTCACAGTTTATTTCATTTCTCACAAATCATTTGCCTTTATTTTCTAGCATCATCCTAAGGTACAACCTTATTGCAGAAAAATCATAAAACTCACAAATGCTTGATTTTTTGACTCACATATTAAGCATGTGTCTTGTGGCTTTGTTATTCTCTGTTGACTCAGTGTTTCCAAAAGAAAGAAAAACAAAAACAAAAACAAAAAATGTCAGTAAAGTATATTGCCATAATCAGTTCAGTTCAGTTGCTCAGTCTTGTCTGACTCTTTGTGACCCCATGGACTACAGCACAACAGGCTTCCCTGTCAATCACCAACTCCTGGAGCTTGCTCAAACTCATGTCCATTGAGTCAGTGATGCCATCCAACCATCTCATCCTCTGTTGAACCCTTCTCCTCCTGCCTTCAAACTTTCCCAGCATCAGGGTCTTTTGCAAGGAGTTAGTTCTTCACATCAGGTGGCCAAAGTATTGGAATTTCAGCTTCAGAATTAGTCCTTCCAATGAGTACTCTGGACTGATTTGCTTTAGGATTCACTGGTTTGATCTCTTTTCAGTCCAAGGGACTCTCAAGAGTCTTCTCCAATACCACAGTTCAATAGCATCAATACTTCAGCTTTATGGTCCAACTCTCACATCCATAGAAGACTACTGGGAAAGCCATAGCTTTGACTAAACAGACATTTGCCAGCAAAGTAATGTCTCTGCTTTTGAATATGCTATCTAGGTTGGTCATAACTTTTCATCCAAGGAGAAAGCGTCTCTTAATTACATGGCTGCAGTCACCATCTGCAGTGGTTTTGGATCCATAAATAGATAAATAAATGAATAAAGTCTTTCACTGTTTCCATTGTTTCCCCATCTATTTGCCATGAAGTGATGGGGCCAGATGAGATGATCTTCGTTTTTTGAATGTTGAGTTTTAAGCCAATTTTTTCACTCTCCTCTTTCACTTCATCAAGAGGCTCTTCAGTTCCTTTTCATGTTCTGCCCCAATGGTGGTGTCATCTGCATATCTGAGGTTATTGATATTTATCCTGCAATCTTGATTCCAGGATGTGCTTCATGCAGCCCAGCATTTAGCATGATGTACTCTGCATATAAGTTAAATAAGCAGGGTGACAATATATGGCTTTGATGTACTCCTGTCTCAATTTGAAATCAGTCTCTTGTTCAATGTTCACTTCTAACTGCTACTTCTTAACCTGCATACAGATTTCACAGGATTCAGTTCAGGTGCTGTGGTATTCCCATCTCTTGAAGAATTTTCCACAGTTTGTCGTGATCTACATAGTCAAAGGCATTGGTGTTATCAATAAAGCAGCAGTAGATGTTTTTATGTAATTCTCTTGCTTCTTCTATGATGCAATGGATGTTGCCCATTTGATCTCTGGTTCCTCTGCCTTTTGTAAATCCAGTTTGAACATCTGGAAGTTCATGGTTCACATACTGTTGAAGCCTGGTTTGGAGACTTTTGAGCATTACATTGCTAGCATATGAGATGAGTGCAATGAACATTCCTTGGCAATGTCCTTCTTTGGGATTGTAATGAAAACTGATATTTTCCAGTCCTGTGGAAAAATTGTTGAGTTTTAAAAATTTGCTGGCCTATTGAGTGCAGCACTTTCACAACATCATCTTTTAGGATTTGAAATAGCTCAACAGGAATCCCATCACCTCTAATCTAGCTTTGTTCATAGTGATGTTTCTTCAAGCCCACTTGACTTCGCATTCCAGGATGTCTGGATCTAGATGAGTGATAACACCATCATGGTTACATGGGTCATGAAGATCTTTTTTTTGTAGTTATTCTGTGTATTCTTGCCACCTCTTCTTAATATCTTCTACTTCTGTTAGGTCCATACCATTTCTGTCCTTTATTGTTCCCATCTTTGCATGAAATGTTCTCTTGGTATCTGTAACTTTCTTGAAGAGATCTCTAGTTTATCCCATTCTGTTGTTTTCCTCTATTTCCTTGCACTGATCACTGAGGAAAGCTTTCTTGCCTCTCCTTGTTCTTCTTTGGAACTCTGCATTCAAATGGGTATATCTTTCCTTTTCTCCTTTGCCTTTAACTTCTCTTTTTTTCTCAGCTATTTGTAAGGTCTCCTCAGACAACCATTTTGCCTTTTAGCATTATTTTTTAAGGGGAGAATGGTCTTGATCACTGCCTCCTGTGCAATGTCACTAACCTCTGTTCATAGATCTTCAGGCACTCTGTTTATCAGATCTAGTCACTTGAATCTATTTGTCACTTCCACTGTATAATTGTAAGAGATTTGATTTAGGCCATACCTAAATGGTTAGTGGATTTCCCTACTTTCTTCAATTTAAGTCTGAATTTTGCAATAAGGAGTTCATGATTTGAGCCACAGTCATCTCCTAGTATATTTTTGCTGACAGTATAGATTTATTCCATTTTTTCATTCCAATCCCCAAAAAAGACAATGGCCAAAAATGCTCAACTACCACACAGTTGCACCCATTTCACATTCTAGCAAAATAAAGCTCAAAATTTGCCAGGCTTAAACAGTACATGAACTTTGAACTTCCAGATGTTCAAGCTGAATTTAGAAAAGGCAGAGGAACCAGAGATCAAGTGCCAACATCCGTTGGATCATTGAAAAAGTAAGAGTGCTCCAGAAAAAAAACATATATTTCTGCTTTACTGACTATGCCAAAATCTTTGACTGTGTTTGTGTGCCAAATCTTTGTTGTGTAGATCACAAAAACCTGTGGAAAATTCTTGAAGAGATGGGAATACCAGACAACCTTACCTGCCTCCTGAGAAATCTATATGCAGTTCAAAAACAACCATTCGAACCAGTCATCAAAGAGCAGACTGTTTGCAAATCAGGAAAGGAGTATGTCAAGGCTGTATATTGTCACCCTGCTTATGTAAGTTTTAAGCAGAGTACATCAAGCTAAATGCCTAGCTGGCATTTAGCATTGGAATCAAGTTGGAATAAAGATAGCCAGGAGAAATATGAATAACCTCAGATATGCAGATGACACCACCCTTATGGCAAAAATCGGAGAAGACCTAAAAAGCCTCTTGATGAAATTGAAAGAGGAGAGTGACAAAGCAGGTGTAAAACTCAACATTCAAAAAATGAAGATCATGGCATTGTTTCCCATTACTTTGTGGCAAATAGTTGGGGAAACAATGGAAACAGTGACAGACTTTATATTTTTCAGCTCCAAAATCACTTCAGATGGTAACTGCAGCCATGAGATTAAAAGAGGCTTGTTCCTTGGAAGAAAAGCTAAGACCAACCTAGACTACATATTAAACAGCAGAGACATTTCTTTGCCAAGAAAGGTCTGTCTAGTCAAAGCTATGGTTTTTCCAGTAGTCATGTATGGATGGGAGAGTTTGACTGTAAAGAAAGCTGAGTGCCAGAGAATTGATGCTTTTGAAGCATGGTGCTGGAAAAAACTCTTGAGAATCCCTTAGACTTAAAACAAATCAAACCAGTCAATCCTAAAGTAAATAAGTCTTGAATATTCATTGGAAAGACTCATGTTGAAGCTGAAACTCCAATACTTTGGCCACCTGATGTGAAGAACTGACCCATTGGAAAAGACCCTGATGCTGGGAAAGTTTGAAGGCATGAGGAGAAAGGGACAACATGGGATGAGATGGTTGAATGGCATCACCAACTCAATGGACATGAGTATGAGCAAGCTCTGGGAGTTGGTGATGAACAGGGAAGCCTGGTGCGTGGCAGTCCATAAGGCTGCAAAGAGTCGTGCAAGACTAAGAGACTGAACTTAACTGAAAATGGATGAGAATGGGTGAATTTAATTCAGATGACCATTATATCTTCTACTTTGGGCAAAAATTCCCTAGAAGCAATGGATTATCCCTCATAGTCAACCAAAGAGTTCAAAATGCAGTGCTCAGGTGCAGTCTCATAAACAACAGAATGATTTCCATTCATTTCCAAGGCTAACCATTCAACATCATGGTAATCCAAGTATATGGCCCTACCATTAATGCCAAAGAAGTTGTAATGATTCTTTGAAGACCTACAAAACTTCCTAGAACTGACATTCCCCCTACCCACCCCCCCCCCCCAAAAAAAAAAAGTAGAAGAAGAAGATGTCCTTTTCATATTAGGGGACTGGAATGCAAAAGTAGGAAGCCAAGAGATACCTGAGGTAACAGGCAAGTTTGGCTTTGGAGTACAAAACGAAGTAGGGCATAAACTAATAAGTTTTGTCAAGAGAACACAATGATCATAGCAAACACCCTCTTCCAAAAGCACAAGAGATGACTCTGCACATGGACATCACCAGATGGTCAGTACAGAAAAAAAAGATTGATTTTATTCTTTGCAGCCAAAGTTGGAGAAGCTCTATATAGTCAGCAGAAGAACTGGATCTTACTGTGATTCAGATCATCAGTTCCTTATTGCAAAATATATGCTCAAATTGAAGAAAGTAGGGAAACCCACTGGGCCATTAAAGTATGACATAAATCAAATACTTTATGATTACACAGTAGAGTGATGAATAGATTAAGGGGACTAGATGTAATAGATAGTGTCTGAAGAACTATCAGATCAGATCAGATCAGATCAGTCGCTCAGTCGTGTCTGACTCTTTGCGACCCCAAGAATCCCAGCACGCCAGGCCTCCCTGTCCATCACCAACTCCCGGAGTTCACTCAGACTCACGTCCATCGAGTCAGTGATGCCATCCAGCCACTTCATCCTCTGTCGTCCCCTTCTCCTCTTGCCCCCAATCCCTCCCAGCATCAGAGTCTTTTCCAATGAGTCAACTCTTCCCATGAGGTGGCCAAAGTACTGGAGTTTCAGCTTTAGCATCATTCCTTCCAAAGAAATCCCAGGGCTGATCTCCTTCCAAATGGACTGGTTGGATCTCTTTGCAGTCCAAGGGACTCTCAAGAGTCTTCTCCAACACCACAGTTCAAAAGCATCAATTCTTCGGTGCTCAGCCTTCTTCACAGTCCAACTCACATATCCATACATGACCACAGGAAAAACCATAGCCTGGACTAGACGGACCTTTGTTGGAAAAGTAATGTCTCTGCTTTTGAATATGCTATCTAGGTTGGTCATAGCTTTCCTTCCAAGGAGTAAGCGTCTTTTAATTTCATGGCTGCAGTCACCATCTGTAGTGATTTTGGAGCCCAGAAAAATAAAGTCTGACACTGTTTCCCCATCTATCTCCCATGAAATGATGGGACCGGATGCCATGATCTTCGTTTTCTGAATGTTGAGCTTTAAGCCAACTTTTTCACTGTCCACTTTCACTTTCATCAAGAGGCTTTTGAGTTCCTCTTCACTTTCTGCCATAAAGGTGGTGTCATCTGCATATCTGAGGTTATTGGTATTTCTCCCGGCAATCTTGATTCCAGCTTGTGTTTCTTCCAGCCCAGCATTTCTCATGATGTACTCTGCATAGAAGTTAAATAAGCAGGGTGACAATATACAGCCTTGACGAACTCCTTTTCCTATTTGGAACCAGTCTGTTGTTCCATGTCCAGTTCTAACTGTTGCTTCCTGATCTGCATACAGATTTCTCAAGAGGCAGATCAGGTGGTCTGGTAGTCCCATCTCTTTCAGAATTTTGCACAGTTTATTGTGATCCACACAGTCAAAGGCTTTGGCATAGTCAATAAAGCAGAAATAGATGTTTTTCTGGAACTCTCTTGCTTTTTCCATGTTCCAGCAGATGTTGGCAATTTGATCTCTAGTTCCTATGCCTTTTCTAAAACCAGCCTGAACATCAGAAAGTTCACGATTCACATATTGCTGAAGCCTGGCTTGGAGAATTTTGAGCATTACTTTACTAGCGTGTGAGATGAGTGCAATTGTGCAGTAGTTTGAGGATTCTTTGGCATTGCCTTTCTTTGGGATTGGAATGAAAACTAACCTTTTCTAGTCCCGTGGCCACTGCTGAGTTTTCCAAATTTGCTGGCATATTGAGTGCAGCACTTTCATGGCATCATCTTTCAGGATTTGAAATAGCTCAACTGGAATTCTGAGAGTATCAGACTGTGACGGTGCAGGAACAGCTGAGAGAAGCTACCCCACGTCTGAGATCAGGGGGGCGGCCAATAGGAGATACCCAGCGTCCGAGGTAGGGGCAGCGATGAGAGGAGTTACCCCGCATCCGAGGTCAGGGGTTGTAGCCGGCAGGAGATACCCTACGCCCCAAGCCCGAGGCCAGGGCGGCCGGTGGGAGGAGCTACACCAGGCCCCCATGCCCGAGGCCGAGGGCAGTGGCCTGAAGGAGCAACCCCACACCTGAGGCCAGGGGCGGTGGCCGGGAGGACCAGCCCCATGTCCAAGGAGCCGTGGCTGCACGGGCACAGGAGGGCCTAGAGGAGCTATCCCAAGTTGAAGGTCAGGAAGGGCGGCAGTGAGGAGATACCCCTCGTCCAAGGTAAGGAGCAATGGCTGTGCTTTGCTGGAGCAGCCGTGAAGAGATACCCCACGCCCAAGGTAAGAGAAACCCAAGTAAGACGGTAGGTGTTGCAAGAGGGCATCAGAGGGCAAACAAACTGAAACCATACTCACAGAAAAGTAGTCAGTCTAATCACACTAGGACCACAGCCTTGTCTAATTCAATGAAACTAAGCCATGCCCATGGGGCAACCCAAGATGGGCGGGTCATGGTGGAGAGATCTGAAGAACTATAGACGGAGGTTAATACCACAGAAGGTAATGTCTAAAACCATCCCCAAGAAAACGAAATGCAAGAAGGCAAAGTTGGTGTCTGAGTAGGCCTTACAAATATCTGCAAAAAGAAGAAAAGTGAAAGGCAAAGAAGAAAAGGAAAGATATACCCAAAGGAATGCAGATTTCCAGAAGATAGCAAGGAGATATAAGAGAAGCTTCTTAAGTGAACAATGCAAAGGAATAGGAAAAAAAAAAAAATAGACCAGGAAAGACTAGAGATCTCTTCAAGAAAATTATAGATACCAAGGGAACATTTCATGCAATATGGGCATGATAAAGGACAGAAATGGCAAGAAACTAAGAAGAGATTAAGAAGAGGTGGCAAGAATGCACAGAAGAATGATTTAAAAAAAAAAAAAAAAAAGGTCTTATTGAATCAAATAATCACAAAGTGTGGTCACTCATCCAGAACCATACATACTGGAATGTGAAGTCAAGTGGGCCTTAGGAAGCATTATTACAAACAAAGCTAGTGGAAGTTATGAAATTCCAGCAGGGCAATTTAAAATCCTAAAAGATGATGCTGTTAAAGTGCTACAGTCAATATGCCAGCAAATTTGGAAAACTTAGCAGTGGCCACAGGACTACAAAAGTCAGTTTTCATTCCAATCCAAATAAGAGCAATGCCAGAGAAAGTTAAAACTACCATACAATTGCACTCCTTTCATATGCTAGTGAGTTAATGCTCAAAATCATTCAAGCTAGGCTTCAACAATATGTGAGCCAAGAACTCCCAGATGTACTAGTTAGAAAAGGTAGAGGAACAAGAGACCAAATTGCCAACATCCTCTGGATCATAGAAAAAGCAAGGGAATTCAAAAAAAAAAAAAAAATCTACCTCTGTTTCAGTGACTATGCTAAAGCATTTGACTTTGTGGATCACAGTAAACTGTGGAAAATTCTGAAATAAATGTGAATATCAGGCCACCTTACCTACCTCCTGAGAAACCTGTATGCAGGTCAAGATGCACCAGTTAGAACCATACATGGAGCAACGGACTGGTTCCAAATCAGGAAAGGAGTATGTCAAGGCTGTATTGTTACCCTGATCATTTAACTGATGTGCAGAGTACATCATGCAAACTGCCAGGCTGGATGAAACATGAGATTAAATCAATATTGACAGGAGAAATACCAACAACCTCAGATATGAAGATGATACAACATTAATGGCAGAAAGTGAAGAGGAACTAAACACCTCTTGATGAATGTGGAAAAAGAAGCTGGCTTAAAACTTAACATTCAAAAAACTAAGATCCTAGAATCTGGTCCCATCACTTCACAGCAAATAAGAGGGGATAAAGTGGAAACAGTGATAGATTTCATTTTCTTGGGCTCCAAAATCACTGAGGATAGTGACTGCAGATATGAATTTAAAAGACACTTACTCTTGAGAAGGAAAGTTATGACAAACCTAGACAATATATTAAAAAGTAGAGATATCACTTTCCCAACAAAGATCTGTATAGTCAAATCTACTGTTTTTCCTGTAGTAATGTAGGGATGTAAGAGTTGGACCATAAAAAGGCTGAGCACTGAAAAATATATGCTTTTGAACTGTAGTGCTGGAGAAGGTACTTGAGAGTCCCTTGGACATCAAGGAGATCAAACCGGTCAATCCTAAAGAAAATCAATCCTGAATATTCATTTGAAGGACTGGTACTCAAGCTGAAGCTCCAATACTTTGGGCACCTGATGCAAAGTGTTGATTCATTGGGAAAGAACCTGATGCTGGGAAAGATTGAAGGCAGGAGGAGAAGAAGGTGACAGAGAATGTGATGGTTGGATTGAATAACTGACTCAATGGACATGATCTTGAGCAAACTCAGGGAGATAGTGAAGTACAGGGAAGGTTGTTGTGTTGCAGTTTGTGGGGTAGCAAAGAATCAGACATGACAGTGACTGAATAACAACAGCAACAACAGTGATTGATTATTGAATGACATACCAAACAATATTCCTGGAATTAATCCATTTTAGTAACAATATATGATCATTTTCAGTATATAATGAAATTCATTTGGTAGTATTTTGTTTTGGATTTTTATTTTTGGTCATACAAGATGTTATTTTTCTGTTCTTGCAATGTCTTCCCCAGTGTCACAGTGGTTAAGAAAATGCCTGCAATGCAAGAGACGCAAAGTCAATCCCAGGGTCAGGAAGATCATTTGGAATAGAAAATGGCACATCGCTCTAGTATTCTTGCCCGGAAAATTCCATGGGCAGTGGAGTCTGATGGGCTACAGTCCATGGGACCACAAAGAGTCAGACGTAATTGAGCACACAGTACATAATACAATGTCTTTAACAGTTTTGAAATGAAGATTATTCCATACCTTTAAAAACTTGGGCAGTATAATATTTTGCTTTTTTCTGGGTAAAAATTGCCACAAATTTGGCTTAAATGCATGGTTTGAATCTACAAAGATTTATTATTACACAGTTTTCAAAGGTCAAGAGTATGAGCACAACAAAAATGGAGTCTCAGTTTCAGTTCAGTTCAATTCAGTCATGTCCAACTTTTTGTGACCCCATGAACTGTAGCGCGCCAGACCTCCTGTCTACCACCAACTCCTGGAGTTTCCCCAAACTCATGTCCATTGAGTTGGTGATGCCATCCAACCATCTCATTCTCTGTCATCCCCTTCTCCTCCTGCCATCAATCTTTCCCAGCACCAGGGTCTTTTCAAATGAGGCAGCTCTTTGCATCAGGTGGCCAAAGTATTGGAGTTTTAGCTTCAACATCAGTCCTTCCAATGAACACCCAGGACTGATCTCCTTTAGGATGGATGGATTAGACCTTCTTGCAGCCCAAGGGACACTCAAGAGTCTTCTCCAACACCACAGTTCAAAAGCATCAATTCTTCAGCGCTCAGCTTTCTTTATAGCCCAACTCTCATATCCATACATGACTACTGGAAAAACCATAGCCTTGACAAGACGGACCTTTATTGGCAAAGTAATGTTTCTGCTTTTTAATATGCTGTCTAGGTTGGTCATAACTTTCCTTCAAAGGAGTAAGCATATTTTAATTTCATGGCTACAGACACCATCTGCAGTGATTTTGGAGCCCCCCAAAATAAAGTCTGCTACTATTTCCCCACCTATTTGCCATGAAGTGATGGGACCAGATGCCATGATCTTAGTTTTATGAATATTGAGTTTTAAGCCAACTTTCTCATTCTCCTCTTTCAATTTCATTAGCAGGCTCTTTAGTTCTTCTTCACTTTCTGCCATAAGGGTGGTGTCATCTGCAAATCCGAGGTTACTGATATTTCTCCCAACAATCTTGATTCCGGCTTGTCCTTCATCCAGTACAGCATTTCTCATGATGTACTCTGCATAAAAGTTAAATAAACAGAGTGACAATACACAGCCCTGATATACTCCTTTAATTATTTGGAACCAATCTGTTGTTTCATGTCCAGTTCTGTTGTTTTCTTACCTGCATACAGGTTTATCAAGAGGCAGGTCAGGTGGTCTGGTGTTCTTATCTCTTTAAGAATTTTCCACAGTTTATTGTGATCCACACAGTCAAAGGCTTTGGCATAGTCAATGAAGCAGAAATAGATGTTTTTCTGGAACTCTCTTGCTTTTTCGTTGATCTAGCAGATGTTGGCAATTTGATTTCTGTTTCCTCTGCCTTTTCTAAAACCAGCTTGTACATCAGGAAGTTCACGGTTCATGTATTGCTAAAGCCTGGCTTGGAGAATTTTGAACATACTTTACTAATGTGTGAGATGAGCACAATTGTGTGATAGTCTGAACATTCTTTGGCATTGCCTTTCTTTAGGATTGGGATGAAAACTGACCTTTTCCAGTCCTGTGGCCACTGCTAAGTTTTTCAAATTTGCTGACATATTGAGTGCAGCACTTTCACAACATCATCTTTCAGGATTTGAAATAGCTCAACTGGAATTCCATCACTTCACCTAGCTTTGTTCCTAGTGATGCTCCCTAAGGCCCACTTGACTTCACATTCCAGGATGTCTGGCTCTAGGTGAGTGATCATACCACCGTGATTATCTGGGTCATGAAGATCTTTCTTGTACAGTTCTTCTGTGTATTCTTGCCACCTCTTCTTAATATCTTCTGCTTCTGTTAGGTCCGTGCCATTTATGTCCTTTATGGAGCCCATCTTTGCATGAAATGTTCCCTTGCAATCTCTAATTTTTTTGAAGAGGTTTCTAGTCTTTCCCATTTTATTGTTTTCCTCTATTTCTTTTCATTGATCACTGAAGAAGGCTTTCTTATCTCTCCTTGCTATTCTTTGGAACTCTGCATTCAAATGGGTATATCTTTCCTTTTCTCCTTTGCTTTTCACTTTTCTTCTTTTCACAGCTATTTGTAAGGCCTCCTCAGGCAGCCATTTGCTTTTTTGCATTTCTTTTTCTTGGGGATGGTCTTGATCCCTGTCTCCTGTACAATGTCACGAACCTCCGTCCATAGTTCAGCAGGCACTCTATCAGATCTAGTCCTTAAATCTATTTCTCACTTCCACTGTATAATCATAAGGTATTTGATTTAGGTCATACCTGAATGGTCTAGTGGTTTTCTCCACGTTCTTCAATTTAAGTCTGAATTTGGCAATTAGGAGTTCATGATCTGAGCCACAGTCAGCTCCTGATCTTGTTTTTGCTGACTGTATAGAGCTTCTCCATCTTTGGCTGCAAAGGATATAATCAATCTGATTTCGCTGTTGACCATCTGGGAGTCTCAATTTAGGATCTCATAAAGCATAAAGCCAAAATGAAGATGTTTGCAAGTGTGTGTTTCTTTCTGGAAGCTCTAGGGAAGACAACTTTCAAGGTCATTCAGGTTATTGGATGCTGTAGAGTTCAGGCCCCTTTTCTTTCTTGTCCGTCAGTCAGGGGTCTGTTTCGGCTTAAGACCAACTCTCTTCCTCGCCCCCCATCCCAGGTCCTTATATGACCGTTTCATTGTCAAACCAAAATAAATAAATAAATAATAAACAAAACAGTGTATTAAGTTGTTCTCACACTTCTCATCTCTCTGACCTCCATTTCTGATTTCTTGTTCTAACTATCCTACCTTCTTATTCTGACACCAGTCTGAGACAGATATCTGTTTTGAGGGGTATATGTGATTAGATGAGGGCTAGTTAGATATTTTCCTTTTTCTTACATAAGCTATTGTATAACATAGTAGGGTGCTGAGAATGTATTCTTTTGTTCATTCACCAAGTCATGTTGGACTCTTTGTGACCCCATGGACTGCAGCACACCAAGGCCTCACTGTCCCTCATCATCTGCTGGAGTTTGCCTAAGTTCGTGTCCATTGGAATGGTGATGCCATCCAACCATCTCATCCTCTTTTTCCCTCTTCTACTTTGCCTTCAATCTTTCCCTGCATCAGGGTCTTTTCCAGTGAGTCAGTTGTTCACGTCAGGTGGCCAAAGTACTGGAGCTTCAGCTTCAGCATCATTCCTTCCGATGAATATTCAGGGTTGATTGATTTCCTTTAAGATTGATTAGTTTGATCTCCTTGCTGTCCAAAGGACAGCTCTCAAGAGTTGTCTCCAGCACCATAGTTCCAAAGCAACAATTCTTTAGTACTCAGCCTTCTTTATGGTCCAACTCTTTCACCCATACATGACTTTTGGAAAGACATAGCCTTAACTATATGGACCTTTTCTGGCAACGTCATGTCTTTGCTTTTTAATACACTGTCTAGGTTTGTCATAGTTTTCATGCCAAGAAGTAATCTTCTAATTTCATGGCTGCAGTCATCATTCACTGTGGTTTTAGAGCCCAAGAAGAGGAAATCTGTCACTGCTTCCAGCTTTTCCCTTTCTATTTGCCCTGAAGTGATAGGTCAAGATGCCATGATCTTACTTTTTTAATATTGAATTTTAAGTTGGCTTTTTCACTCTTGTCTTTCACCCTCATCAAGAGGATCTTTAGTTTCCCTTCACTTTCTGCAATTAAAGTGGTATCATCTGCATATCTGAGGTTGTTGATACTTCTCCTAGCAACCTTGATTCCAGCTTATAACTCATCCAATCTGGCATTTCTCATGATACACAACCTAGTCATATTTCTTTCTCAGTTTTGAACCAGTCATTACAGATAAGGTTCTAACTATTGCTTCTTGACTATCATACAAGTTTCTCAGGAGACAAATAGGATTATCTGGTATTATCATCTCTTTAAGAGTTTTCCACAGTTTGCTGTGATTCACACAGTCAAAGGCTTTAGTGTAGTCAGTGAAGCAGAGATAGATATTTTTTCTGGAATTCCCTTGCTTTCTCTATGATCCAGCAAATGTTGGCACTTTGACCTCTGGTTCGTCTGCCTTTTATATACCCAGCTTGAACATCTGGAAGTTCTCAGCTGATGTACTGCTGAAGCCTAGCTTGAATGATTGTGTTGGGAATAGGGGGCATAGAATCTTGAGAAGGTGGGCATTCCTAAAACTTTTTCACACAATAGATAATATTCTCATCTTTGTAAGGGATTTCTGAAAAATCAATGCAAATTTTGTGTTAATTTCTCCCTAGATATTCTGATAATTTGTTTTCTTTTTGCAATGTATATGATTATTTTATTTAAAATTTAATTTATTTAGTAGTTTTCAGAACTCTTGCTTATTCTTTTATCAGGTTTAGTAAGTGATTTTTTAAAGAATTTCTTCATATCATGCAAATTTTGACTTTAAATGGAAAAAAACACTTGAAAATTTGCTCTAATATTTTAAAGCTTTATAATATATAATTATATCTCATTTTATTTTTTATATCATTAGTCTGTGACTTCTTTCCTATTTTTTCTTGCGTAGTGCATAATTTTTATTAGAAGTTCAAAGGATTGACTTTTGAGATTGCTATTTATCTTTTGAAAATTTTCCTATTTTTTCTGCTGTTTTTTTTTTTTTAATCTGTTTGGAATTATTTTGTTTCATTTTGTCTTCAGATGGCTACCTACCATTATTTTCCAGATTTTTGTACCATGTGTATTTAAGGCTAGAAATACAGTAGCATATATATTTAAGGTTAGAATTTTCCAGGAATGTATTTATCTTATATCTTTATCCCATTAATTATACATTTTAGTTCAATTTTTATTCAGTTAAAATATTTACTAATTTCCTTTATAGTTTATTTTATAAAATCATACTTTTTATTTTAGAATAGTTTTATACTTACAGAAAAGTTGTGGAGATATTACAGAGAATTCTCAAGCTAATCCCCTCTCACAAACATATACATAGTCCCCTATTATTAACATCTTGTAGTATGATGATGTTTGGTACAATCAATAAACTAATATCAATATGTAATTATTAAATCAAATTCATATCTCTTCAGATTGCCTTAGTTTTTACCTTAGCTTCTTTTTATTTTCCAAGATCCAATCCAGAATAGCAGACATTTAGTTATTATACCTCCTTAACTTTTTCTTACCTGGGACAATTTCTCAAATTTCTCTTGTTTTAGATAATCATGGCAGTTTTGAAAGTATTGGGCAGGCATATTATAGGATGATTTTTTTATTGGAGTTTTCTGCTGTTTTTCTTATAATTAAAAGGGGGGTTTATCATTTGGGGGAGGAAGATCACAGAACTAAAGTGCATCTCATCATATCATACTGGGAAATAAGCTATCAACTTGATTTATGACCACTGATATTGAACTTAATCACCTAGCTGAAGTAGTGTCATTAGATTTCTCCACTGCAAAGTTACTCTCCCCTGCTTTTTTCAGACTTAACTCTTTCAGAGAAAATCTCCATACAAAACTCACATTTAAGAAATGGGTAATTTCTTTCTTTCTTTCATTTATTTATTTATTGTGAGTCATTTTGCTCAACTTCAAAATTGTTAGTAATTTTTCTTGCTAATTTTGCTTTTAATTATTAACTTTATTTCACATTCTGGTCAGAAAACATAAACTAGGTTATTTCAGTTTCTTGAAATTGTTGAAATTTGCATTACTGCTTATTCTATAGGAAAAATTTTGTAAATATACATTCTTGATAATAATGTGTATTTTCTAATTGTTAGCTACAAAGTTCTATATATTGAATTATACAAATTTGTTAATATCTGTTCAAATCTAAATCTTTAGCATTTTTTAATGTTTCTATTATCAGAAAAGATATATTAAAATTATTTTCAGTTTGTATAGAAAAAATTGAGCAACAAAATAAAGTACTATTGGATTATAACCCAAACTTTAAAATGAATACCCATGAATTCAAACTGATATAAGTAAATATAAGTAAATGATACAAGTAAAAGGGAGGGAAGAGAAATTTCTCATGAAGAAGAATTTCAAATAATTTATGTAGATATATGCTCTCAAGGAAAAGAAGTATAACAAACATACACAACTGATAAACACTACTTCAGGCAGGTGATCAAGTTCAGTATTGACAATGATACATCATATTTATAATATGTACACTTTATATGACATGATGAGAATGGTATTTCACCTCTGTGGTCTTCCTCCAAAAGATCATAACCCCAGCCTAACCAAGAGAAAAAAATCAGCATCTTTGACATAAATCAGTCAAAAAAGTCTAGGAAATATCAGAATATATGGCACCTTTTGGAATGAATCTTATATTCAGAGGAATAGAGCTTCCTTGGATGAAATTAAGGGGGTTATGTGTATTTGGGAGTTTGATACAACATACAGAACACAGCACAAAGAAGACACATACACAGTAGGCTGTGTCCCCTTCTGCTACCCATTTATGAGGGAAATAGTGGAGAAGCTCCTGATAAGCAACTGGAGCTCCATGGAAAAATTCAAAACTCAGGAGTTTTAGAGCTCTAGACAAGATGGTTGTTGTTTTGGATTTTATTTGTATTAGGATTTCAGTTTCAGGAAGAGCTGGAATGTAGGAGAAATAGTCTACTTTTTGGGAGGAGAAGTGATAAGTGACAGAAAGGAAGAAAGCCAAAAGGTAAAGAAGAATAGAAAAAGGAAATACATTATGTTATAAAAAAAAAAAAACAAATAAAAGGAATGAAGAACAGAAGCTAACATTTTGTTGAGACCCTACTATGTGTAGACCCCTTATTTGACCCTCCTTTGTGTATTATTTCTTTTAATATTTTTATATAACTCCTCCATAGGGTCACAAAGAGTCAGACAGGACTTAAGCAACTTTAATGCACCATGGAATAAAGAGAGAAATGAAGTGATAGGAAATTGTTGCTGTTGTTTAGTTGCTAAGTCATGTCTGGCTCTTTGTGAGCCCATGGACTGTAGTCCACCAGGCTCCTCTCTCCATGCTACTTCCCAGGCAAGAATATTGAAGTTCATTGCCATTTCTTTCTCCAGGGGATCTTCCGAACCCAGGAATCAAACCTGTGTCTCTTGCAATGCAGATGGAGTCTTCACCACTGAGCCACCAGGGAAGCCTAGAAAAGAACCAAAAGAATAGCAGAAGGAATTGGCTTTGGAGTTCAGAGTTATTCTATTTTAAAATATTTTTCTTAAGGACAGAATTTGCTAACTTATTTTCTGAATTGTCTGTGTTCCTCATTCTCTGATACTTCAGGAAAAATACAGGAGCCAAAAAAAGACCATCCTCATGAATACACACTCTTCCTCTTGTTTTAGTTTCCTCCTACAATAAAAGAACTCTTCTCTTTCCCACATCAGCACTTCTGCTTCTATTTTGAATACAGATCCTGAAATTTCATTTTTTTTTCTTGTCTAAGCTGCTGTGGCACCACAGTCTCTCCAAACATTGGTTTTCCTCAAACTAAATATTAGAGTCCCTTACATTTTTGAATTGGGCCTTATTTCATAAAACTTACCAAAGTGATTTTCTGTCTTTTCAGAATAGAAATACCATCTTTGATGATTCTTAAAGACATATCTTCTTCCCAAGACTTTTTTGAGTTCTACACAGGAATGGATTCTGTATTTACAAATCCATTTACTTGATAGAGTTTTTGTCTAACCATCAAATTAATATTTTTGATACTTTTGGGGTCATTTGTGGACATGCACAGAGCTACAGAAATTTTGGTGTTTACCCTTTGCATACCTTCCCAGTTCAGGTCAGACAAGGCAATCCTCTGTCTTCTTGTTTCATCTCCTACTGTAAACAAGTGTCCTCTTTTAAATCTATTTAGTGTCATTTTTCCCCCCACTCTTTATACTTTTTGTTTATAACATGCCTATTTAAAATGATCTCCAAGTTACAGTGCTGAAGTGTTTTCTAGTGATCCTAAGAAGAGAAGCGAAAAGCAAAGGAGAAAAGGAAAAATATACCCATTTGAAAGCATAGTTCCAAAGAATAGCAAGAAGAGATAAGAAAGCCTTCCTCCATGATCAATGCAAAGAAATAGAGGAAACAATAGAATGGGAAAGACTAGAGATCTCTTCAAGAAAAGTAGAGATACCAAGGGAATATTTCATGCTAAGATGGGCTCCATAAAGGACATAAGTGGCACAGACCTAACAGAAGCAAAAGATATCAAAAAGAGGTAGCAAGAATACATAGAAGAACTGTACAAAAAAGATCTTCATGATCCAGATAATCACGATGGTGTGATCACTCACCTGGAGCCAGACATCCTGGAATGTAAACTCAAGTGGGCCATAGGAAGCATCACTATGAACAAAGCTAGTGGAAGTTATGGAATTCCAGTTGAGCTATTGCAAATCCTAAAAGATGATGCTATGCAGGACACAGGATGCTTGGGGATGGTACACTGGGATGACTCAGAGGAATGGTATGGGGAGGGATGTGGGAGGGGGGTTCAGGAGTGGGAACACGTGTACACCCGTAGTGGATTCATGTTGATGTATGGCAAAACCAATACAATATTGTAAAGTAATTAGCCTCCAATTAAAATGAATAAACAAAAATAAATTTTAAAAAAAGAAAAAAAGAAAGAAAGAGCTGCACTCAATATACCAGCAAATTTGGAAAACTCAGAAGTGGCCAGGACATGGAAGCAACCTAGATGTCCATCAGCAGATGAATGGATAAGAAAGCTGTGGTACATATACACAATGGAGTATTACTCAGCCATTAAAAAGAATACATTTGAATCAGTTCTAATGAGGTGGATGAAACTGGAGCCGATTATACAGAGTGAAGTAAGCCAGAAAGAAAAACACCAATACAGTATACTAACACATATATATGGAATTTAGAAAGATGGTAACAATAACCCTGTGTACGAGACAGCAAAAGAGACACTGATGTAGAGATCAGTCTTAGGGACTCTGTGGGAGAGGGAGAGGGTGGGGAGATTTGGGAGAATGGCATTGAAACATGTATAATATCATGTATGAAACGAGTCGCCAGTCCAGGTTCGATGCACGATGCTGGATGCTTGGGGCTGGTGCACTGGGAGGACCCAGAGGGAGGGTATGGGGAGGGTGGAGGGAGGAGGGTTCATGATGGGGAACACAGGTATACCTGTGGTGGATTCATTTTGATATTTGGCAAAACTAATACAATATTGTAAAGTCTAAAAATAAAATAAAATTAAAAAAAAAAAAAAAAAGAAGTGGCCACAGGACTGGAAAAAGTCAGTTTTCATTCCGAACCCAAAGAAAGGCAATGCTAAAGAATGTTCAGACTACCACACAATTGCACTCATTTCACACACTAGTAATGTTCAAAATCCTCCAAGCCAGGCTTCAGCAATATGTGAACCATGAACTTCCAGATGTTCAAGCTGGTTTTAGAAAAGGCAGAGGAACTAGAGATCAAATTGCCAACATCCGCTGGATCATCTAAAAAGCAAGAGAGTTCCAGAAAAACATCTACTTCTGTTTATTGACCTTGCCAAAGCCTTTGACTATGTGGATCATAATAAACTTTCGAAAATTCTGAAAGAGAGAGGAACACCAGACCACATGATCTGCATCTTGAGAAACTTGTACACAGGTCAGGAAGCAGTAGTTAAAATTGAACATGGGACACCAGACTGGCCCCAAATAAGAAAAAGAGTACATCAAGGCTGTATATGGTCACCCTGCTTATTTAACTTATATGCAGAATACATCATTAGAAACACTGGGCTGGAAGAAGCACAAGAGGGAATCAAAATTGCTTGGAGAAATATCAATAACCTCAGATATGCAGATGACACCCCCCTTATGGGAGAAAGTGGAGAAGAACTAAAAAGCCTTTGATGAAAGTGAAAGAGGAGAGTGAGAAAGTTAGCTTAAATCTCAACATTCAGAAAACAAAGATCATGGCATCTGGTCCCATCACTTCATGGCAAATAGATGGGTAAACAGTGGAAAAAGTGGCTGGCATTATTTTGAGGGGCTCCAAAATCACTACAGATAATGACTACAGCCATGAAATTAAAAGATGCTTAGAGGAGCTACCTCACTTCCAAGGAGCTGTGGCTACGTGGGTGCGAGAGGGAGTAGAGGAGCTACTCCACCCTGAAGGTCAGGAGGGGCGGCAGTGAGGAGATACCCCTCTTCCAAGGTAAGGAACAGCGGCTGGGCTTTGCTGGAGCAGCCGTGAAGAGATACCCCATGTCCAAGGTAAAAGAAACCCAAGTAAGACAGTAGATGTTGCAAGAGGGCATCAGAGGGCAGACATACTGAAACCATAATCACAGAAAATTAGTCAATCTACATGGACCACAGCCTTGTCTAACTCAAACTAAGCCATGCCCTGTGGGGCCACCCAAGATGGGCGGGTCATGCTGGAGAAGTCCTGACAAAATATGGTCCATTGGAGAAGGGAATGGCAAACCACTTCAATATTCTTGCCTTGAGAACCCCATGAACAGTATGAAAAGGTAAAATGATAGGATACTGAAAGAGGAACTCCCCAGGTCAGTAGGTGCCCAATATGCTACTGGAGATCAGTGGAGAAATAACTCCAGAAAGAATGAAGGGATGGACCCAAAGCAAAAACAATACCCAGCTGTGGGTTTGACTGGTGATAGAAGCAAGATCCGATGCTTTAAAGAGCAATATTGCATAGGAAGCTGAAATGTTAGGTCCACAAATCAAGGCAAATTGGAAGTGGTCAAACAGGAGATGGCAAGAGTGAACGTTGACATTCTAGGAATCAGCAACCTAAAATGGACTGGAATGGGTGAATTTAACTCAGATGACCATTATATCTACTACTGCGGGGAGGGATCCTTTAGAAGAAATGGAGTAGACATCATGCTCAACAAAAGAGTCTGAAATGCAGTACTTGGATGCAATCTCAAAAACGACAGAATGATCTCTGTTCGTTTTCAAGGCAAACCATTCAGTATCACAGTAATCCAAGTCTATGTCCCAACCAGTAATGCTGAAGAAGCTGAAGTTGAACGGTTCTACGAAGACCTACAAGACCTTTTAGAACTAACACCCAAAAAAGATGTCCTTTTCATGATAGGGGACTGGGGTGCAAAAGTAGGAAGTCAAGAAACACCGGGAGTAACAGGGAAATTTGACCTTGAAATATGGAATGAAGCAGGGCAAAAGCTAATAGAGTTTTGCCAAGAGAATGCACTGGTCATAGCAAACACCCTCTTCCAACAACACAGGAGAGGACTCTACACATGGACATCACCAGATGGTCAACACTGAAATCAGATTGATTATATTCTTTGCAACCAAAGATAGAGAAGCTCTATAGAGTCAGCAAAAACAAGACCGTGAGCTGACTGTGGCTCAGATCATGAGCTCCTTATTGACAAATTCAGACTGAATTTGAAGAAAGTGGGGAAAACCACTATACAATTCAGGAATGACCTAAATCAAATCCCTTATGATTATACAGTGGAAGTGAGAAATAGATTTAAGGGACTAGGTCTGATAGATAGAGTGCCTGATGAATTATGGACTGAGGTTCATGACACTGTACAGGAGACAGGATTCAAGACCATCCCCTATGGGAAAGAAATGCAAAAAAGCAAAATGGCTGTCTGGGGAGGACTTACAAATAGCTGTGAAATGAAGAGGAGTGAAAAGCAAAGGAGAAAAGGAAAGATACAAGCATGTAAATGCAGAGTTCCAAAGAATAGCAAGAAGAGATAAGAAAGCCTTCCTCAGTGATCAATACAAAGAGATAGAGGAAAACAACAGAATGGGAAAGACTAGAGATCTCTTCAAGAAAATTAGAGACACCAAGGGAACATTTCATGCAAAGATGGGCTCCATAAAGGACAGAAATGGTATGAACCTGACAGAAGCAGAAGATATTAAGAAGAGGTGGCAAGAACATACAGAAGAACTGTACAAAAAAGATCTTCATGACCCAGATAATCACAATGGTATGATCACTCACCAAGAGCCAGACATCTTGGAATGTGAAGTCAAGTGGGCCTTAGGAAGCATCACTATGAACAAAGCTAGAGGAGGTGATGGAATTCCAGTTGAGCTATTTCAAATCCTGAAAGATGATGCTGTAAAAGTGTTGCACTCAATATGTCAGCAAATTTGGAAAACTCAGCAGTGGCCACAGGACTGCAAAAGGTCAGTTTTCATTCCAATCCCAAAGAAAGGCAATGCCAAAGAATGCTCAAACTTCTGCACAATTGCACTCATCTCACTTGCTAGTAAAGTAATGCTCAAAATTCTCCAAGCCAGGCTTCAGCAATACATGAACTGTGAACTTCCAGATGTTCAAGCTGGTTTTAGAAAGGGCAGAGGAACCAGAGATCAAATTGCCAACATCTGCTGGATCATTGAAAAAGCAAGAGAGTTCCAGAAAAACATCTATTTCTGCTTTATTGACTATGCCAAAGCCTTTGACTGTGTGGATCACAATAAACTGTGGAAAATTCTGAAAGAGATGGGAATACCAGACCACCTGACTGGCCTCTTGAGAAACCTGTATGCAGGTCAGGAAGCAACAGTTAGAACTGGACATGGAACAACAGACTGGTTGCACATAGGATAAGGAGTATGTCAAGGCTGTATATTGTCACCCTGCTTATTTAAATTTTATGCAGAGTATTTCATGAGAAATGCTGGGCTGGAAGAAGCACAAGCTGGAATCAAGATTGCCGGGAGAAATATCAATAACCTCAGATATGCAGATGACACAATCCTTATGGCAGAAAGTGAAGAGGAACTAAAAAGCCTCTTGATGAAAGTGAAAGAGGAGAGTGAAAATATTGGCTTAAAGCTCAACATTCAGAAAACAAAGATCATGGCATCTGGTCCCATCACTTCAAGGGAAATAGATGGGGAAACAGTGGAAACAGTGGTAGACTTTATTTTGGGGGGGCTCCAAAATCACTGCAGATGGTGACTGCAGCCATGAAATTATAAGACGCTTACTCCTTGGAAGTAAAGTTATGACCAACCTAGATAGCATATTCAAAAGCAGAGACATTACTTTGCCAACAAAGGTCCATTTAGTCAAGGCTATGGTTTCTCCAGTGGTCATGTATGGATGTGAGAGTTGGACTTGAAGAAAGCTGAGCACCAAAGAATTGATGCTTTTGAACTGTGGTGTTGGAGAAGACTCTTGATAGTCCCTTGGACTGCAAGGAGATCCAACCAGTCCATTCTGAAGGAGTTTAGCCCTGGGTGTTCTTTGGAGGGAATGATGCTAAAGCTGAAGCTCCAGTGCTTTGGCCACCTCATGCGAAGAGTTGACTCACTGGAAGAGACTCTGATGCTGGGAGGAATTGAGGGCAGGAGGACAAGAGGATGACAGAAGATGAGATGGCTGGATGGCATCACGGACTCGATGGACATGAGTCTGAGTGAACTCTTGGAGTTGGTGATGGACAGGGATGCCTGGTGTGCTGCAATTCACGGGGTGGCAAAATGTTGGACACGACTGAGTGACTGAAATGAACCGAACTCCTTGGAGGAAAGTTATGACCAACCTAGACAGCATATTAAAAACCAGAGACATTACTTTGTCAACAACGGTCTGTCTATTTAAGTCTATGGTTTTTCCAGTAGTCATTTATGGATGTGAGAGTTGGACTGTAAAGAAAGCTGAATGCCAAAGGATTGATGCTTTTGAACTGTGGTATTGGAGAAGACTCTCTGAGAGTCCTTTCAACTGCTAGGAGATCCGTCAGTATGACTGGCCTACTGTGGTTCATGGGTTAGCAAATTGTTAGAGATGACTAAGCAATTGAACTGAAAAACAAAAAGGCGTACTGTCAAGCAGGAACACATTTTTTAAAAGATTACATATTGATTAGTTCATGAAATTGTACCTGACGGCTGGCAGGAACCTAACCTTGTGTTTCCCTTGGGGGCCATAGTTCAGTACTGGTGAATTTAGTTGGATCACAGAGCCATTCACAATTTATTATGTAACACACTGAACCCTTTTTAGTCATTCACCATCTTGTTCACCTGTAAATAGTATCATTATCCTATTTGTTAACTAAGCCATAACTCTGATATTCTTTTTTTTTTTAATGTTTTCTGCTTCCCACATCCAATCTGGTATCTAATCCTCTGGATTCTATCCCCCAGATTTATACAGAATATAACCATTCCTCCCAAACATCTGTAAACCCAGCCCCTCTATTCCCTTCTCTTAATTCAAGGCAATGCAATTCTACCAGATTAGGTTCTGAAGTTCAGAAAGCAGACATGTTAACTACTCTACTTAAATCCTTTCAATAAATCCCAAAGTCTTTGAAATTATTTATATGTCTGACATGTTCTTTTCATTCACTGCCTATGGGGGGGGAGGGGGTGGAGAATGTAAGGATTTCCCTGGTGACTCTGAATATAAAGAAACTGTGTGTAATGCAAGAGACCTGGGTTTGATCCCTGGATCAGGAAAATCCCCTGGGGGTGGCTACCTACTCCAGTATTCTTGCCTGGAGAATTCCATGGACAGAGGAGCAGTTTTAGGAATTCCATATATACTGTAGATATTAATCTCTTGTTAGGTATACAATTTGCATTTTCTCCCAGATATTTGCATCATATTATCTCTGCAGTTTCCAGTAGTTCAAGGTCTCAACCTTATTCTCTTTGTATCATCAACTGGGCATTGTAGAAAACTGTCACACAATAAGTGTGAAATTAAACTTGACTTAATGTAGGCTGGTGGGACAGCATTATAGCATCACATCAACTGAACAAGGTCTTGTGGTTTATTGATTCCTGCCTATATATGTGAAGCATGGTAAAATCAGCTAGAATGTCTTTCTTAACAGAGATATGACTTTGGTTTTGGCTTTGATATATGGGTCACTGAAAACTGTTACTCATTCCCTTTTTGACTCTTTCAATTTAATTGGCACAATAAATTGAAGTCTGATTTTATGTTCATATTGAGCCCCATATGAGTCTTATATTTGAAATATTAAGTATTCTTAGAAATTTAATGTAGAAAGATTGCTATCAGTAAATCCTTTTGAAAATGGAAATTCAGTAGTTTTGTACAATTTTTAAGTTTTTGGTTTTATAATTTCTTTCCTTCTCTATTACTATTATAACTTCCTTTCAAGTTGAAAAAGAGAGTGGCTATTTATTCAAGGTAGGAAAGCAACAACAAATATAAAAAATAATTTACTCTCAAATACATGCTAATTAAAGGCATCATATATATTGAATCAATACTTGTGAGGCTCTGACTTACTGAATTTCTTTAAACACTTGACATTAGTAATGTGCTTAGAAGTAACAAAATTATGTTTTTGACAATATTTAATGACTGAAGTTAAGATTATTATTCAATACTTATTCTTAAATAGCTAAAATTTTATTTATAATAATATGTTTCCCACAAACTACATTTTTGTCAGTGTCATCAGTTCACTTCAGTTCAGTCTCTCAGTCATGTTCGTCTCTTTGTGGCCCCATGGGCTGCAGCATGCCAGGCTTTCCTGTCCAAAACCAGCTCCTGGAGTTTACCCAAACTCATGTCCCTTGAATTGGTGATGTCATCCAGCCATCTCATCCTCTGTTGTCCCCTTCTCCTCTGCTTCAATCTTTCCCAGCATCAGGGGCTTCTCAAATGAGTCAGCTCTTTGCATCAGGTGGCAAAGTATTGGAGTTTCAGCTTCAGCATCAGTCCTTCCAATGAATATTCAGGACTGATCTCTTTTAGGATTAGCTGGTTTTATCTCCTAGAAGTCCAAGGGACTCTCAAGAGTCTTCTCTAACCCACCACAGTTCAAAAGGATCAATTCTTTGGCGCTCAGCTTTCTTTATAGTCCAACTCTGACATCCATACATGACTACTGGAAAAACCATAGCCTTGACTAGACAGACCTTTGTTGGCAAAGTAATGTCTCTACTTCTTAATATGTTGTCTAGGTTGGTCATAACTTTCCTTCCAATGAGTAAGCGTCTTTTAATTTCATGGCTGCAGTCATAAGATATATTAAAAACCAATAAATAGAATAATGCACATGATTTTAATAAGAAAAGAATATTCAAAATAGTATTTCATAGAGAAAAAAAAAAAAAGTCCATGACTTATCTAAGTCATGGACTCTTGTTTTCATGTTGCTATCATGAACATTTCTAGCATAGCCTGGATTTTTACTAATATCAAGCCTCCTTGATAGCTCAGTTGGTAAAGAATCCATCTGCAATGGAGGAGGCACAGTTGGATTCCTGGGTTGGGAAAATTCCCTGGAGAAGGGAAAGGCTACCCACTCCAGTATTCTGGTCTGAAGAATTCCATGGACCCAATCCATGGGGTTGCAAAGAGTCAGACAGGACTGAGCAACTTCACTTTCACTTTCACATCAAGCCTACTTACGTAAAAAGTAGCCTCTACCAGAGTCCCAAAGGAAGGCCGTGCCAAAGAATGTTCAGACTACCTCACAATTGCACTCTCCTCACATGTTAGCAAAGTAATGCTCAAAAGTCTCCAAGTCAGGCTTCAACAGTACATAAACCGTGAATGTCCAGATGTTCAAGCTGGGTTTAGAGACGGCAAAGGAAGCAGAGATCAAATTTCCAACATCTGTTGGATCATTAAAAAAGCAAGCGAGTTCCACAAAAAACATCTACTTCTGCTTTACTGACTACAACAAAGCCTTTTACTGTGTTGATCAAAACAAACTGTGGGAAATTCTTCAAGAGATGGGAATACCAGACCATCTTATCTGCCTCCTGAGAACTCTATATGCAGGTCAAGAAGCAACAGTTAGAACTGGACATGGAACAACAGACTGGTTCAAAATCAAGAAAGGAATGCATCAAGGTTGTATATTGACACCCTGCTTGTTTAACTTCTATGCAAAGTATATAATGTGAAATGCCGGGCTGGATGAACATAAGCTGGAATCAAGATTGCCAGAAGAAATAGCAATAACCTCAGATATCCAGATGATACCACCCTTATGGCAGAAATCAAAGATGAACCAAAGAGCCTCTTGATGAAATGAAAGAAGAGAGTGAAAAAAGCTTAAAACTCAACATTCGGAAAACTAAAATCATGACATCTGGTCCCATCAGTTCATGGCAAATAGATGGAGAAACAATGAAAACAGTGAGACACTTTATTTTGGGGGGCTCCAAAATCACTGCAGATGGTGACTGCAGCCATGAAATTAGAAGACGCTTCCTCCTTGGAAGAAAAACTATGACCAACAAGACAGCATATTAAAAAGCAGAGGCATTACTTTGCCAGCAAAGGCACATCTAGTCAAAGCTATGTTTTTTCCAGTAATCATCTATGGATGTGAGTTGGACTATAAAGAAAGCTGAGTGCCAAGAATTGACGCTTTTCAACTGTGGTGTTGGAGAAGATGAGAGTCCCTTGGACTGCAAGGAGATCCAACCAGCTAATCATAAAGGAAATCAGTCCTGAATATTCACTGAAAGGACTGATGCTGAAGCTGAAATTCCAATACTTTGGCTACCTGATGCAAAGAACTGACTCTTTGGGAAAGACCCTGATGCTGGGAAAGATTGAAGGCAGGAGAAAGGGACGACAAAGGATGAGATGGTCAGATGGCATCACTAACTCAATGAACATGAGTTTGAACAAGCTCTGAAAGTTGCTGATGGATAGTCAAGCCCGGCATGCTGCAGTACAAGGGTCTCAATGATTCGGACAGGACCCTGCAACTGAACTGAACCAGAGTCTTATCAGATATCTGATATCTTATCAGACATCAAAATCCTCAATGCTATACTCTGTCAGTAAATGCAGGTAGCATACTGAAATCAGGCTGGGACAGCTTTGGCCAAGAGTTAAGTGTAGAGGGACTCTGATAAATGTGAGTGAATAAAACACACAGGGTATCAGTGATGCTGTTGGCACATGCCACTCCTCTGTATTTTTATTCTTCTTCCATGGAAGGGGAGGGACAAAACTCAGGGCACTCTGGGAAGTTATGTACATTATTGAAGTCACAGGGAAGGACAATGGTTAAACTTAGTCTTTCATCCAGGGACTGTCATTAGGGTCCACCATGTGGTGTAGTATGCAGAGCACAAGGATGTCACCATCATTAGGCAGAACAGATGGAAGCTATACACAATCAGCTTGGAAACCTGATTAGAATATTAAAGACTCACATAAACCAAAGACCACAGAGACTATTTGAGATAGTCTCTCTTTGTGTTAAAAAAAAAAAAAATCAACTTGGTAAATTTGAAGATCAAATTGGTTTTGCCCAACAATTCATGAATCAGGCAGAATACAATCTAGTGCATAGGAAGGAGCTATAAATAATTGCAGAAAAAGAAAGGTTTTTAAAGGCAGAAAGGAGGTGGGACAAGGAAGTCACGAATAAAAGAAAGGGTTATTTCAGACAAGGCCACCTTCCTACGGGTGATGGCAGGGGTCTACAAGATGGATCAGCTCACTAGTGCTGGCCAGGAAACTCCAGACTGATTGTAAATATGACTTTCTTAAGAGAGGCTGAAACTACAATTAGATTAGGCATTGTCTTGGTTTGGTGTGGAGAAGGAAATGGTAACCCCCTCCAGTATCCTTGCCTGGAGAATCCCATGGACAAAGGAGACTGGGAGGCTATGATCCATAGGGTCACAAAGAGTCAGACAGAACTTAGTGATTAAGCAAACACAAACAAACTCCATTTTGGACCTACTTAAAAAAAAAAAAAAAAAAAAGAACAGTTTACAGCATTTTGGGGGGGTTGGGGGGTAAAACTATAAATGTTATTAAGTATGCCAATACAAAAGAGAGGACTGTCAAATAAGTTTGGAAGTCCTAACCCTGGAACCCTTTTTGAGGTTTCAGAATACAATAATCAGGTTAAAGATCCAGCAATCTGGCAGAAAACAGATTTGTTTTCATTTGTCTAATCCAGCATATCTTAAACTAATTTGGTATCTCTGACTTTGTAATTTATATAATAATATCCTATAGATCTGTGGGTTGGGGAACCCTAAATTTTTAGGGGCTGCTTAGTTTGAAAGATATGTGTTAGAATCAGCCTGAAAATGAAAATGAACCCTGATCTCAGCTTACTAAATAGTGATGAATGAACACTTAAGAGTAACAATAAATTGTTAACTGCCAATTTGCATTATATTAAAAGATATATGATAAATCATTATATACTTTAATATCCATATATTTATAGTCTTATTTCTATATTTGAAAAAATATAATAAAATCATCACTTAAGACAAATAGTCATGGACAAACCATAGTTAAGTCATTTAGTTCAGTTCAGTTCAGTCGCTCAGTCGTGTCCAACTTTTTGTGACACCATGGACTGCAGCACACCAGGCTTCCCTGTCCATCACCAACTCCTGGAGCTTGCTCAAACTTATGTTCATTGAGTTGGTGATGCCATCCAACAATCTTATCCTCTGTCGTTCCCTTCTCCTCATGCTTTCAATCTTTCCCAGCATCAGGGTCTTTTTCAATGAGTCAGTTCTTCACATCAAGTGGTCAAAGTATTGGACAGTTTCAGCATCAGTCCTTCCAATGAATATTCAGGACTGATTCCCTTTAAGAAGCACTGATCGGATTGCCTTGCAGTCCAAGGGAATCTCAAGTGTCTTCTCCAACACCACAGTTCAAAAGCATCAAGTTAAGTCATTGAGTAGCATCTATTTTGTAGAAAAGCACATCTAGGAAATATTAATAAATTCTGAAATGCTAGACTTACAAAAACAATTCAAATGATTAAAATCCTTACAAAGTACTATGACCTTATAATTGTGAAACTTTTCTGAAACACCACACTGGCCAAATTATATTGAACCAGTATGTCCAAACAATATAAGAAAATAAATTTTCACTATTTGTTAGAATTTTATAATGTAGGAGGTTCTAGTTTCTGAATATTACAAAGATTAGATTTTAGACATTTCATCTTCCACATAGCCTAGTGATTTTGGGCTATTCACTTTAATTAGCCAGTCTTGCCTCATGTGCAGGCAGGAAGATTCAGTGACTCCTAAGGGAACTGGAGTATTCTGAGCTGTGTGTGCTTAGTTGCTCAGCCGGGTCTGAATCTTTGTGACTCAGTGGACTGTAGCCCACTAGGCTCCGCTGTCCATAGGATTCTCCAGACAAGAATACTGGAGTGGATAGCCAGTCCTCTTCCAGGAAATTAAGAACTCAAATTATCCCTTTAGTTCCCACATTTTTCCAAGAGGGAGAAGAGTCAAGAAGGGATGTGTCCTTATTTCAAATATGGAAACTGAAGGCAAAAATATTATTTTCCCCATATATCTCCAAATAAAAAATTCAGTCTGTTATTCTTTGCATTTGTCCCTGAATATTCACTCCTTGCTAGTATAGTAGTGACTGTCCCCACCTGTCACGTGGGAGACCAGATTCAGTTCCCCAATAGGAATGCCACATGGCATTTGGGCTTCCCAGGTGGCTCAGTGGTAAAGAATCCACCTATCAATGAAAGAGATGCAGGAGATGTGAGTTCAGTCTCTGGGTTAGGAAGACCCCTGGAGAAAGGAATGGCAGCCCAGTCCAGTATTCTTGCCTGGAAAATTCCACGGACAGAGGACAGAGGAGCCTAATGGGATACTGTCCATAGGGTTGCAGAGTCAGACATAACTTAACGACTAAGCATGCACTCACTCTTCACTTGGACGACCCTAAAGTTCCAGGTCATATTTATATTTAGTGGAGAGGAAATTTAGGAAAAAAAAAAAAAGTCCCTGCAATCCATATGCCTATTATGGAACTGTCCTAATAGAAGTCACTGGATACACAATCTTATAGAAGGCATGACCTTCTTCTCGAAGCAGCTGATAGGGGATAAATCCAAATTATAAAAAAAAAACCCAAGTATATAATATTTGTGTGTGTGTGTGTACACAGAGAAATAAAGGCATTAAATTTGAAAAACAGCAAAAAATCTTAAAACACAAAGTATTATAACAGAAGTTTAGAAGTTTGTAAGTAGAATGATTCTCTTATTCCATCAATTGGTTTTTATATTCCTCAAGAATTGCATCCCATCCTTTACTTTTAAATCTACTTTCCAGCACCCAGGAATGAGCAAAGCCTTTGCAATAGGGTAAAAAGGAACAATAACAACAAAAATAAGCACTTTTGAGTAGATTAATTGATTTCACAACATGGCTTTTCATTCTTTATTCATTCACATGTAACCATTCTTTCATTCATTTATAATTAATTATTTAATTAATTTGCAGTTTACTCTGGTTAGATAACAAAACAGTGGAACAAAATTAAAAGAATAAGAACATTTAAGCCCTTCACAGTCACAAAAGCATTGCTCTTGATTGCTTTTGTTATCTCTGCTAACAAGGAGGCTGCAATGGAATTACCACATGGGTAGCAGACTTGGGGAATCGATATGCTTTGTTATCATTTATTCCCAGCTGCGGTGCTGTTGTTGCCCTGGCTGCCAAGAACTCTAACCTCCTGGGAGACACCTAGAGAGGTTAATTAGTTTACAGCTGGCCATAATTAGGATCAAAAGGCAGCAAGAAAGAAACTCTTTAAGCATCCAGACAGAAAGCATATGCAGAGGTGAAGCTGTCAGCTTGAGCAAACTCCAGAGTTTTAATTAGGAATTAGATTTAAAAGTTTGAAAGTTGTTAGATAGAAATGCCAAGGGAAGATACAAGTAGGAAGGATGGATGCTCCCAGGAATATGAGGGTCTCAGGTAGCTCTGGCATCAAGAAGAAGACATCTGGGCTTCATTGGTCATGGTTATCCCTGTGAACCAGCCTGTTCAAAAGTGAAACAAGGTGGTGTCTTAGAACAGTGTACAGGCTTAAAAGCCCAGTCTCTACATGACTAAAAAGGAACACAGGAGGTGTTACAATGAGAAATAAAGGCTTGGGTCAGTTAATTCACAGCAACAATAGCAATAGCTACCAAACCTTTATCTTCCTCAATGGCTCACTGGTAAAGAACTACTGGCAATTCAGGAGACACAGGAGATGCTGGTTCAATTCCTGGGTTAGGAGGATCCCCTGGAGGAGGAAATGGTAACCCACTTCAGTATTCTTGTCTGAATAATCCCATGGACAGAGGAGCCTGGCAGGCTACAGTCAATGGGGCCACAGAGTCGGACACAACTGAGCACACACACACACACACACCATTTAATATTTTATTTCATCTCCACAGCAATCATAAAAAAGTGGAGGTTAATGACACCACTATATAGATGTCAGAAATGAGATCACAAAAAGAGAGGTCGCTCTTCTAGATTGCATCCTCAAGAGTGAACCAACTGAAATTCAGACAGACAAGTTTTAGTGACTATCCATTTAACTCATCTAGCCTATTTTTCAGAAATCTAGAGAACCAGTAGAGAAAGGAAAATAAATGTCTTGAGTGAAAACTAGTTAGTATAACTGAATATCATTTTTCTCCAAAAGCATCTTCAAATGGCAACAGAAAATCGTGGTTTTTCAGTTACAAAGTCATATCTGACTCTGCAGCCCCATGGACTGCAGCACACCAGGCTTCCCTGTCCTTCACTATCTCCAAGAATTTGCTCAGACTCATGTCCATTGAGGCAGTGATGTCATGCAACCATCTCATCCTTTTACACCTCCTTCTCCTGCCCTCAATCTTTCCCAAAATAACAAACTTTTACAATAAGTCAGCTGTTTGCATCAGGTGGCCAAAGGGTTGGAGCTTCATTTTCAGCATCTGTCCTTCCAATGAATATTCAGAGCTGATATACTCTAGGATTGATTGATTTGATCTTCTTGCTGTTCAAGGGCTCTTAAGAATTTTCTCCAACACCACAATTCAAAAGCAAAAATTCTTCGAGGCTCAGCCTTCTTTAAGGTCCAACTCACATCTGTACATGACTATTGGAAAAATCATAGCTTTGACTTTTATGGACCTTTGTTGAGAAAGTGATGCGTCTTCTTTTTATTACACTAAGTTTGGAAGCTTTTCTTCCAAGGAGCAAGTGTCTTTTAATTTTGTGGCTGTAGTCACCATCTTCAGGGATTTTGGAGCTCAAGAAAATAAAATCTGTCACTGTTTTCACTTTTTCCCCATCACCAACTCAATGGACATGAGTTTGAGCAAGCTCCAGAAATTGGTGATGGACAGGGAAGCCTGACATGCTGCAGTCCATGGGGTCACAAAGAGTCAGATACAACTAATCGACTGAACTGAACTGATGGGACGGGAAACCATGATCTTAGTTTTCTGCATGCTGAGTTTTAAGCCAGCATTTTCACTCTCCTCTTCCACCCTTATCAAGATGCTCTTTAGTTCCTCTTTGCTTTCTGCCATTAGGGTGATATCACCTGCATATCTGAGGTTGTTGACATTTGTCTCAACAATCTCGACTCCAGCTTGGGATTCATCCAGCTCAGCATATTGCATGATGTACTCTGCATAGAAGGTAAATAAGCAGGGTGATAATATACAGCTTTGACGTATTCCTTTCCCAATTTTGAACCAGTCTGTTGTTCCATATCCTGTTCTAACTGTTGCTTCTTGACCTGCATACAGGTTTCTCAGAATACAGGTAAGGTGGTCTGGTATTCCCATTTCTCTAAGAATTTTCCACAGTTTGTTGTGAACCACAGAGTCAAAGGCTTCAGTGTAGTCAATGAAGCAAATGTTTTTGTTTTTTTTTTCCTGGAATTTATTTGGTTTCTCTAAGATCCAGGGAATGTTGGTAATTTGATCTATGGTTCCTCTGCCTTTTCTAAATCCAGTTTATACATCTGAAATTGGAAAAAAATGTAAATCTCAGGACAGGAAAAGGAAAATACCCTAGCTATGCCTTTAACTTCATTTTCTCAATTTGTTCACATAATTCTTACAACTTCAGAACTACCTTCCCTCATCAGAGCTTTTTTTCTTCATTATTTCAAATTTTTCTTCATGGCATTACTTTTTAATATATCATTTTGTCTATCTCTTCTAATGCAATATGAGCTCTATGAGGGCAAGGTATGGGAGCATTTGTTTAATACTTTTTCCCCGGAACCTAGACTCATAACTGGAGCAGAGAAGCAACTCAACATATTTTTGAATACATTATTGAATGAGTGAATAAATAGATGGATGAATGAACAATGAATGAACATTTTATAAATGGGGGCTATGAACTTCTGAGAAATTAAGTAATTTGTACAAGTTACATCATTAATAATTCTATGATGAGATCTCTGACCTGTTTGCATCCTGACCAATATCAAGTATACCCTGCCATCCTCCCAAGAATGACATGGCACTTGCAAACCTCTATCCAGCCAAGGAAATTGTCAGTAGCTTTCTGATATCCTACACGGTTCAAATGAATAAGGGTAAAGAGTGGCCCATGATGATTTCTTATCAAAATCATCATGATCCTTAGAAGCTATGTCCAGGTCAGGCAAGGACTGATTCATGGAGGTAAATGAACAGTCTTACTAGAGCCCATCATATTAGTTCTTGAAATCCATTTACCAATATGTATTAAAATTCTTTTATGGGAACTTCCCTGGTGCTCCAGTGGTTAAGAATCTGTCTTCCAATGAAGAGAACATAGGTTCAATGCCAGGTCAGGAAACTAAAATCCCGCAAGCTGCAAGGCAACTAAGCCCATGCACCCAAACTACTGAACTGGTGCACTCTAGAGCCCATGCTCCACTAGAGAAAGCTTGTTTGCTCACCGCAACAAAGACATAGGGCAGCCAAAAACAACACCAAACAAACAAAAAACCTCTTTAATGGGTTCTTAACCTGTGATGCACTAATTTCACACCTGTAAATATATTCTAAAGCATAACTACAAAAAAAGATAGATATGTAGATTTATTTATAAACACAAATCTTTTTATGAAGAATCTAAATGCAAAATAATGTTACATCAGTGAAATATTTTGATGGCATGTGAAAATTGTTATGAGTTAAAATTAGTTGATTAAAAAATAACTGTAATTGTAAATAAAAAAAACATATGCATGCATTCAGGTTCAGTCGCTTCAGTTATATCTGAGTATTTGTGATCTTATGGAATGTAGCCTGCCAGGCTTTTCTGTCCATGGGTTTCTCCAGGTAAGAATACTGGAGTTGGGTATTATACTGACCCAGGATTAAACCCATGTCTCTTCTGTCTTTTACATTGCAGGCAGATTCTTTACCACTGAGCCATCAGGGAAGCCCCGCAAAAGCCATAGATCACATATGAAATACTGGACAAGGTAGCATTAATGGTCAATATGTGTGACAAATTTATAAGTACTTTACAGAAAAAGACTCTTACATTGCTATTATATGAGTTTTTAATGGGTATATTGTTTTATATAGAATTTGCAAATAAAGCAGAGTGAGACAAAAGCAAAATTAAATAAATTAACAAAAATCACCTCCTGTCTAATCAATTTGTGGTTATTTTCAGTATATAATTTACTGAAGATATGATAACAACCAAATGTGAATTATCTTGCAAAATTATCAAATATTATTATGGATCAACACACAACCATGATTGGTCTGTACTGTAGATTGAATGCTTTGTCCCCTCAAAATTCATATGTTTAACCCTAATGGCATTCTATTTGGAGGTGAGAACTTGTGAAATTTATTAGGTCATGAGAGTGGAACCCTCATATTAAGATTAGTGTCATTACAAAAGAGACCTCAGAGAGCTTTCGTTGTTGTTGTTGCTTCTTGCCATGTGAAAGTGTTAGTCTCAGTCCTATCTGACTCTTTGTGACCCCATGGACTGTAGCCGCTAGGCTCCTCTGTCCATGAAATTCTTCAGGCAAGAATAATGGAGTGGGTTGCCTTCCCTTCTTCAGGGGATTTTCCCAAGCCTAGGGATCGAACCCAGGTATCCTGCATTGCAGACAGATTCTTTACCATCTGAGCCACCAGGGAAGTCATGTAAAGTTACAATGAAAAGCTGTCATCTACAAATTAAAAAGCAAGTCTTCACCAGACACCAAGTCAGTCTAAACCTTGACCTTGGATTTACAGCCTCCAAAGTGATGAGAAATAAAGTTCTGTGGTTTATAAGTTATTGGTATTTTATTACAGGAGTCCACATGCTTATTTGCATTCTTTTAATTTTCCATCTAATTGGGTTTTTATTTGCAAGTTCTACAGGTGAGTCTAGGGGCAAACTACAGAAAAATAAAATAAAATCAGGACATCTACATCATAAGATGAAGTTTTATGAAAAGAGTAGTTTCTTTTCTGTTTATCCTGTGAAACACATTCAATATTTCTGAGTTATACTCTGACACAGCAAAGTGGCTTGAGAAAGAGTGCTATATTAACAGCAAGTCAGACACTTTAGGGAGAAGGCAATGGCACCACACTCCAGTACTGTTGCCTGGAAAATCCCATGGATGGGGGAGCCTGGTAGGCTGCAGTCCATGGGGTCGCTAAGAGTTGGACAAGACTGAGCAACTTCACTTTCACTTTCCACTTTCATGCATTGGAGAAGGAAATGGCAACCCACTCCAGTGTTCTTGCCTGGAGAATCCAATGGACGGAGAAGCCTGGTAGGCTGCAGCCCAAGGGTCGCACAGAGTTGGACACAACTGAAGCGACTTAGCAGCAGCAGATACTTTAAACATACAGAAAATAATAAATTTAAAAGAGCACATCTATTGAAATAATACCAGAAGAAATTGATACATTGACAAGTGCAAATCAAATCCGACCTTTCGATTTCAGCAGAAGAAAAGAAGAAAGACTGTTATGAGTCTTTAAACAGTATAACACCTAGAATGAGACAATCAGGGGGATTTGAAATACAGTGTAGAATTCAGTGTTTTATTTCTTTTTCAATATATGCAATTATATATTTGAGCATCATGACTGGAAGCAATCGATCATTAACTTACCTAGGATTACAATAGGAGGGCCATCTCAAGATAAGATATTAAAGCAGCTGGTGCAAAAATAACAGCAGAAGCTCAAAAGGCATCTGCTTTTTATTAGGCAACTTGATTAGAGATACATATAAAATGACTTATAGGAAGATGCTGAAAAGGAAATGTTTTTCCTAGACACCTACATTTTTAGATGTGTGCATCATTACTCTTTAGTACCATCTTTCTCTGCCCAGAGTGGTAGGTGTGTCAGTGATGACTCAAGCCTGATTAATATTTTATTTATCCTAGGAAATGTCTGAAAATTCTGTTCAACCAATCAGATTGTCTGTACTCATTACTCCTTCAAATACTAACTCAGTCACATGGCTTTATTGAGTGCACACCATAAACCAGACTCAGTGCTGGGCAGAGGAAAGCAGAGACAAATAAGAGAATAGCCCTGCCCTTACAGACTTTACAGTGAGGAAATCAGACAAGGAAGCAATTACAATAGAAGTAGATAGATGCTGAATATAAAGTCATATGAGTGTGAAGTGATAACCCAACCTAATTTAAAGGAATCAAAAAAGTCTTCCTAGAAGAAGAGACAGCTGAGCTGAGAGTTTAAAGACAGTTTAACCTTGATAAGAAAAAGAGCAAAATTAAGTGAGGGCATTTCTGACAAAAATAAAAATTAATTTCATGCTTTTGGAAATTTTCCCATGCCTTGACAGTTTTCCATAATTATAAATTATTTGAATTCCTTATTTCACTATTTTCCCCTTACCTCTATTCTCTCTATTTTAATTCTGGGAGTCAGTTTCTAGATGTGTGGAGAGAAATCTAGTAATAAGTAGATTGTGGTAACAAGCAGTGGAATGTTGATATATCAACTAGCTTCTGGAAGCATAGACTGCGTTTCCTACCTTCAGAACTTCAAAAGATAGTGAGAACCAAGCAGGTGCAAACCTGGATTTGATCAGTTTAGGTGCCTGTATGTGTAACAGTAATAGTGACAAGCTGTATTTATGCAGGATATGAAGAAAGGGTTGAGAAGTTTACACTGACATCACAGTTTATCTCTAGCTCAGGATCTACTCTGTTTGGTAGATGATTATATATTAACAAAGGAGGCATTTAAGTACTGAGAACTGTGCTAGAGAAAAATAATGAAATAAACACTGATAATGCAGAGCGAGAAGGCGAAATATTGCAGAATATACTAGGAAAATCAAAGAGTTGAGTATGCACAGAGTGAAAGAAGGCTCATAAGATTATGCTGGAGAATCTAAATCATGAAATCCTGTTTCTCACTTAATTCATTATCTTGAAAGCAGGGAAGAGACCCTAAATTATTATTTTTAAGTAGATGACTATGGATGATAAGTTGGGACAGCTTCAAGTAGGATTACCATGCTCTAGAAACTTACAGTTATTGCAGTAGTACCATGCCAGGAAAATGAACATCAAACTCCATGGTACCTATAAGACACTTATAATGCTAAGGTTTTCAGACAGAGACACTTTTTATTCAGACACATCAAGCTTATTAACAGTATTTGCTGCAGTCATAACATGAAAACTCTATATCAGTTTTCAGAAAATGACTCCAGTATCAATGATATCTGTATCATGTGTGAGTGCTGTCACTTTAGTTGTGTCCAACTCTGCGACCCTGTGGACTGTAGCCCACCAGGCTCCTCTGTCCATGGGATTTTCTAGGCAAAAATACTTGAGTGGGTTGCCATTTCCTTCTCCAGGGGATCTTCCCCATCTAGGGGTCAAACCAGCATCTCTTACATGGCCTGCACTGGCACGCAGGTTCTTTATCATTAGTGCCATCTAGGAAGCCCTGGTATCTGCATCAGCTCCCAACTCAAATAATTGCAACATGAGTTTTGATTATTCGAATTTAATGAAAATTATGTTAAGTTTAACTTAATGTGGAAAACATGATTGGTGTCTGTGGCTGAGGAGGGTATAGAAATACAAATTTTAGCTGTAGGAATCATGCTCTGTTTCAAGCTTCATTTTGTATAACTGTACCTGGGAGAAATACATTCACTTCTTTTAACTGACATCAAATGATTACCTTCTTTCTCATTATTTATAGTTCCTTAGTTACATCTGGTCCCATCACTTCATGGGAAATAGATGGGGCAACAGGGGAAACAGTGTCAGACTTTATTTTGGGGGGCTCCAAAATCACTGCAGATGGTGATTGCAGCCATGAAATTAAAAGATGCTTACTTCTTGGAAGGAAAGTTATGACCAACCTAGATAGCATATTCAAAAGCAGAGACAGTACTTTGCCAACAAAGGTCTGTCTAGTCAAGGTTATGGTTTTTCCAGTGGTCGTGTATGGATGTGAGATTTGGACTGTGAAGAAAGCTGAGTGCTGAAGAATTGATGCTTTTGAACTGTGGTGTTGGAGAAGACTCTTGAGAGTCCCTTGGACTGCAAGGAGATCCAACCAGTCCATTCTAAAGGAGATCAGTCCTGGGTGTTCTCTGGAAGGAATGATACTAAAGCTGAAACTCCAGTATTTTGGCCACCTCATGTGAAGTGTTGACTCATTGGAAAAGACTCTGATGCTGGGAGAGATTGGGGGCAGGAGTAGGAGGGGATGACAGAGGATGAGATGGCTGGATGGCATCACCGACTCGATGGATGTGATTTTGAGTGAACTCCAGGAGTTGGTGATGGGCAGGGAGGCCTGGCGTGCTGCGATTCATGTGGTTGCGACGAGTCGGACACGACTGAGCAACTGAACTGAACTGACTATGTCTACCATTCTATTTAAAAAGAATCATTTCACATTGCTTGGCACAAGACAACCATATTTAAATTTTCCACTTCAATTTGTTCAACTTCAACATTCCTAATTTAATTTTTTTCTGTTGACTCAAGAAGTGCCAGTAACCAAAATATCATATTATAATGAGGAACACTGTATGGAAATTCTGTGTGAAGTCATCATGAAATAAAGGGGAATAGTGAAGGCTTAAAAAAAGAGGATGCCATTAAAATATGATAAATACTTCAGTTACCATATCATCACTATAAACTTGCATAAGGAGAAAAAAATAAGAATCTTCAGATTAATCCTCTGTTGAGGTGAATTTTTGACTTTTTCTTGTATCATCCACTCAGCTCATTTATTTTCTTTCTGTCACTGAGAGCCAGATCACTTCCCCAGGAAACTAGCATGTGGAGGTGTCTCATTATTTCTAGAGAGAATTCAGTATTAGCAAAATACATTGAAATAAAGGCATGCTGTCATATTGAACTGAATCTGAAAACATGAGCTCTTTATTAATGAAAAGTATGGCTTAAACTTTGATATTTAGAAATCTTGAACACTATTAGGAAGCTATATATTAATCAGCTGAAAAACTGTTTATTGATATCTATGCGTGTGTATGTTTATTAACATGTATATACTATCAGTTACCACAGAAATAACATTAGAAGAAAATAAAGCCAATTTTGTGAAAGACCAAGACTTACTTTCCTAACTCACCTTGACATCTATAAAAGATTAAATTCCTGCTCTTGCTGTGTGATCTAGTCAGTATCGTCTAGCCTAGAAAATTTGATGCTTTTGTTGAAAAAAAAAATCTTAATTCACTTGTTATTCCATCCAAATTGGATAAATTGTTTGTTAACCAAGTACATTATATGCATCAGGTGGAGGAAGACCCAGTGAGCACAGAGTTGGCCAGATTCTAAGTCTTTCCAAATTCTTCATGTTAAACAAAAAAAAAAAAAAAACTTTTTTTTTTTCCCAGAGAAAAAACTTTTTTTTTTTTTTTTTACCGAAAGAAGCACTGGAAGGTTTCTTTTTAGAAACTCAGTAAGAAATTTACAGAGAATTGACTTCCAGTGTCAGATTCAAGACTACTATCAGAGCTTCCTTTCCAGAACTCCATAATTCTGAATTTTTTTCTTTCTCCAAACCCATCTCCATGAACTTCTTAATAATCACTATTAATAATTTTGCCTATTTTGCATACATTCATGAATATAGTTTATATTATTATTTTCATCAGTTGTTTTCTTAGAATGATTTTTTAGTTTTGGTTTTGTTAAATCTAAATTCTACTTTTGCTACACATTTGTAGATAAATACTGCTCATGAAAAGATTTCTTAAAGAATATGTGAAATTATTTTTTAAGTAGTCTCTTTGTAATATTTGGAGAAATTTAAATCATAGTATTTGGTAAACTACATAATGAAGCTATGAATTAAAATCATATTACTAACTCTAACAGAATAATGGCTGTATTCATTGAATTAGTTTACCTGTTAATTATTATTTTTTAATTTCTCTATCTCAATTAGAAAATCCAGGTAACTAAAGACATGATTCCAAATTTCCTTTATAAGTCAGTAAATCTTAGTAGAACCTTGTGCCTCATTTATTTTTGTGTAGCTTTCATGTATTCATTTGTAGATTTCCTTTTTACACATTGTTATACTTAGTTTGGTCACTTTTTTAGTGCCTGAGGTCACAAAGATAAACAAACCTTAGGTTCGGACCCTGAAAGCACAGAGTCTCATTGGGGTAGGAAAACACATAAACCAAGAATAGAAATGTGGGTTAGAAAAGATTGTGGAGATATATACATAGATTTCCGTGAGAAGTCACAAGAATAGTTCTGTATGGTTTGAGGAAAACTTCAAGGTGGGTTTCTCTCGAAGCTGGATCTTAAAAGAATGAATAGATATTCAGAAAAAAGAGTTGGAGGGACATACTAACAGGAAGAACAGCATTTTCAAAAGCATAGAAACATCTGGACTTATCTCAGGGCCATCAGTGTCAGAGGGGATTGTAACGGCAAAGTTAGGGTCAGATTAAGAGTTAACAGATATCTATGTTTCCCTAGGGAATTTGTGTTTTTTCTTATAATCATAAATCAAGTTTTGCATTTTTATTATCTCATCTTTGTCCACAGTAGTGTGAATATAGCTTAATGTATCTAAATTTAGGTATCTTTATCTACTAATATAGAAGTAGGCTTTTTCTAGCCTTGTAATGAATGATGGAAATTATATGAGCATGCTAAGCATGACTTATAAGTATAATTGCTCATGAAAGTTAGTTACATCACAATTTCCATCCTTATTGCAGAATGGCTAGTATCAAATATGTTTGAAAATGATTATCCTAGGAATTAAGATGGATGACATTTAAAAGTAGGAAGTCAACCAGGAGTCTAATTCAGAAATATATACAGGTGGAGTCAGAGTGTGAAATAAGAGTTTAGGATAAGAATGACATGAATAGGAGGCTAATTCAAAATAATAATAATAACAACAACATTAGCTACCATTACTAAATGCAAGTTCATGAACTTTCCTGGACACTCTATATGTTATCTCATTAGCCTCCACAGCAACTTGTAGATAATATTCCCCTATTTTTTATGAAAAGTGAAATAACATAGTTTGTGCATGCTCTGTTGTGTCCAACTCTTTGTGATTCTATGGACTGCAGCATGCCAGGCTCCTCTGTCCACAGGATTCTCCAGGCAAGAATATGGAAGTGGGTTACATTTTGTCCCCCAGGGGTATGCCAGACCCAGGGATTGAATTTGCGTCTCTAAATGTCTCCTACACTGGCAGATGGATTCTTGACCACTAAGCCACCTGGGAAGCCCCCTAACATAGTTCATGTAAGATAAATACCCAATGTAGAACTGAATATCAAATTCTCATTTTAAAAGTCATCTTAAAAGTCATTTTATGGTGTGATGTTACCCAAATCACAACTTAGCAGACCCCAGCCATTATACCCCTTAAAAGATCAATACTTAGACAGCTGTCTTTGAACAAAAACTACTCCGTGAGATCTCTGGAAACCACTTAAAAAGCTTTAGCAACATACCAGAAAACAACAACAAAAACTTGAAAATAACCGCACAGGAAGAGAAAGAATACAGCTTCAGTTTTATGCATCATCATCATCCCTGTAGCCAGCATTGTTCAGTGCCAAGAAATTAGCAGGTAGAAAGAGTTCACTTCACTGAGAAAAGATGCATAGGATTCCCCAGTATTTTGTGCATCATGTGAAGGTCTCATTTCAGTTTCAGCCCACCCAGATGGGCAAAGCTAAGACTATAGAGATGGCCAAGAACAGGAAAAGAAAGGACTATCCAGGACAGCCAGACAGTGGGAGTGGTCACAGTTTATAGTGACCCACTCTGCAAAAAAAAAAAAATACAGCAGATTTTGCCACTGAAGAAACTATCAGCTGGCATGGACACTCTGAAGCCCTGCATAGAACAGTCTTCACCACACAGGTATTTGTGCTCACTTATGTCAGACCCCTGAGTTCTTAGGGTTCCCCTCCTCCACCGCCACTGGAGCCAAGAAACACACTGGCAGCTAGCTCATGTTTCTGCAGCTGCATCAGTACAAAAAGCCAGAATAGACCCTTGCATCACTTAGGAAGCATCATTACAAAAAAAAGCTAGTGGAGGCAATGGAATTCCAGCTTAGCTATTTCAAATTCTAAAAGATGATGCTGTGAAAGTGCTGCACTCAATATGCCAGCAAATTTGGAAAACCCAGCAGTGGCCACAGGACTGGAAAACTCAGTTTTAATTCCAATCCCAAAGAAATGCAATGCTAAAGAACACTCAAACTACCGCACAATTGCACTCATCTCACACGCTAGTAAAGTAATGCTCAAAATTATCCATGCCAGATTTCAGCAGTATATGAACCATGAACTTCCAGATGTTCAAGATGGATTTAGAAAAGGGAGAGGAACCAGATACCAAACTGCCAATATCCGTTGGATCAAGAAAAAAGCAAGAGAGTTCCAGAAAAACATCTACTTCTGCTTTATTGACTATGCCAAGGCCTTTGACTGTGTGGGTCACAACAAACTGTGGAAAATTCTTCAAGAGATGGGAATACCAGACCACCTATCTGCCTCCTGAGAAATCTGTATGCAGGTCAAGAAACAGTTAGAACTGGACATAGAATAACAGACTGGTTCTAAATAGGGAACAAAGTACATCAAGGCTGTATTTTATCACCCTGCTTATTTAACTTAAATGTAGAGTACATCATACAAAATGCTGGGCTGGATAAAGGACTAGCTGGAATCATCATGGACAGGAGAAATATCAATAACCTCAGATATGCAGATGGCACCACCCTTGTGGCAGGAAGCAAAGAAGAACCAAAGAGCCTCTTGGTGAAAGTGAAAGAGAGTGAAAAAGTTAGCTTAAAATTCAACATTCAGGAAACGAAGATCATGGCATCCAGTCCCATCACTTCATGGCAAATAGATGGGGAAACAGTGGAAACAGTGTCAGACTTTATTTTTGGGGCTCCAAAATCACTGCGGATGGTGATCGCAGCCATGAAATTTAAAAGACGCTTACTCCTTGGAAGGAAAGTTATGACCAACCTAGATAGCATAATCAAAAGCAGACACATGACTTTGCCAACAAAGGTCTGTCTAGTCAAGGCTATGGTTTTTCCAGTAGTCATGTATGGATGTCAGAGTTGGATCATAAAGAAAGCTGAGAGCAGAAAAATTGGTCCTTTTGAACTGTGGTGTTGGAGAAGACTCTTGAGAGTCCCTTGGACTGCAAGGAGATCCAACCAGTCCATCCTAAAGGAGATCAGTTCTGTGTGTTCATTGGAAGGACTGATGTTGAAGCTGAAACTCCAATACTTTGGCCACCTGATGCGAAGAGCTGACTCATTTGAAAAGACCCTGATGCTGGGAAAGATTGAGGACAGGAGAAGGGGACGACAGAGGATGATATGTTTGGATGGCATCACCAAGTCATTGGACATGAGTTTGAGTAAGCTCTGGGAGTTGGTGATGGACAGGGAAGCCTGGTGTGGTGCAGCCCATGGGGTCGCAGAGAGTCAGATACAACTGAGCAACTATACTGATTGACTGTGACCCCTGCAGTTGTGCACTTGCATACTGCCAGCCTGAAGCTCTTCACAGGCCTCTACTGCAGCATGCACACCTGGAAGGAGACTCCAGGATCCCAGGAGAGCACACTAACAACCATGGCCGCCTTGGGTGCTTGTGGGTCTGGATCAGGCCCTGTCTTCAGTTACTGGCCCGCACAAGCATAGTTTCCTACAGCTATTCTCTCCACTTGTGTATCTGCATGGTCTTGACCTCCTTTGATTATAGCTTTTCACTGCAGGGCACATGCAAGTTGGGAAACAATGCAGTCACAGGAAAACACGATAGCAATTCTGACCCCTCCCCACACCTCACCCTACCTGAGTTAGCAAAGCCAGTTCCCAGAGTCTCTGACCATAGGGCCCTAAAAGACCCAGAGTCATCCCACTGATGGGTGAATTCAGCACTCAGGGGGATCCTGTGGTTAGAGTCTGTCACAGGTTGGTCAGGTTAATTCTAGGGTTAGTCCTGGTCTACTGGTAGAGCAAGCCATGCCCCAGGGTCTCCAGATGGAGGTTCCTGAGACTTCCAAGGCTAGTACTGACCTGCTGGTACCTAGTAGGTCCAGGTCCTAGTCTCTCTGGTGGGTAAGGCTAGATTCTGGGGAAGCTATACTCATAGGGTCTTAAGGCAACCAACCTGCTGGTAGATCCCCACCAGGCTATTTGCTTAGACTGATGTTCCCTACTGGTTCTGACAGGCTTACGGATGGGGCCAGTTCTCTGCACTAATTAGGTACAGGGAGAATTCCAAATGCAGTAGGCAGCACCATGTCCTTATGGTGTTGATATAATGAGCCTTAAACATAGCTACTGCCAGAGTCTGTATCCCCATGGTGAGCTGCAGTGGCCTGCCTCTCTGGAAGCCTTTCCAAGACTAGTAAGTGGGTCTGATCTAGCCTGCTTTTAGACTATCACTTCTAGTCTGGGTGGTAGAGTATGTGAGGTTTTGTGTGTACCCTTTAAGCATGAAGTCTGTTTTCATAGCCCTTTGGCTCTCCTCAAAGTAAGTAAACTTTCTGGAGCTTGTCTTTCTGGTGTGAGATTGCCAGCTGGAGAGCCCAATGTGGTTTTCAGATTCCTCACTCATTAGAGAGGGCCTCAGCTATTGTAATTATTCTCCAGGCTGTAGGTTGACCATCTTGAGGCATTTCCACCCCTCCTACCATCTCATTGTGGTTCTGTCTTTATATCTTCAGTTGTAGATCTTTTCTGCTAGCCTTTCTGGTTTCTCATCAATAGCTTCTCTGTAAATATAATTTTGATTTGCCCATGGAGGAGGTGACCACAAGGTCTTCCTACTTCATTACGTTGGCCGCCAACCTCCTGGTGATTCTAATACATACCAGAATTGGAGACTACTGCTTTTCACTACCCTTTATGCTTTTTACTTGTACAGTCGTATATTTCTTACTCATTGTTACCTCTTTTGATGAATCTAAAAGGAACTTGACAACAAGCCAAATTACAGCTAAGTCAAAAATTCTTCACCTACTCTCGGATGGTGTTTAACACCATGGTGTTAAACCTCATGGAATTTAATCCAAGTTTCTCTGGTCTCAGTTTGAGTTCCTCCACTCTATTCCACCTTCAATAAAAGGAAAAATTCTAATAAGATTACAGACTTTAGGGAATTTAGTGGTCACTCCCTAAAGAGTTCCCATTGTATGGAATCAAATTTAGTTATTAAAGTCCTCTTTGTTTCTTGAAATTCATATATTTTTTCTTCTATTAGAGTAAGGAGGTCAAGAATGCCAAGTGAACTGTTGCTGGAGACCAGAAACAATGCGGTAAGGAAATGTCGTCTATTCCTTGGTTTACAGAAAGCAAATATGCAGCTTATATTTGTAGGAACAACAGAAAATACTTTCTTAATGATAATAAATACTAATATTTCTAAGAGTTGGGCTCCCATATGTATACCATTGGCTGTACTCCAAACTCTCTAACATTCTGACATTATTATAAGCTCAATTTTGCAAATGAGAGAAGTGAGTTTTAAATGGCTTTTTCAAAGTCATTCAATAATTTAGTGGTAAGTTCAGGGTTCTTTCATGTACATCTTTAACTCCAAAGCTCATACTTTAACTCCAAAGCTACCATGCTTTGATACCTCAATAAACTGTTCCTGAGTATGTTAACTGTATGTTCATGGGGAGACAGAGTGGTTGGTATAAGCAGATAGTTCAGAAGAAAAAAATTAAGTCTTCCTGTCCTCTTCAACAGCAGACAGAGGTTAAAGGCATAGAAAATGAGAACAAAATGGGTGTTCTACAATGTTTGACTATATTCGATAGGTTTTGAGTTAGATATCAATTTAGGCAAAATTCCTAACAAATAATTGTGTGTCCAGGATTTACACAATACTTTGAGAAGGGTAATTATTAAGAAATAAGTATTTGATCCTGTTTTTTATTTTATTTTTTTATTTATTTTTAGGTTTAATTATAACTCCTTTTTTCTTTTTTTGAAAACTGCTGTCATCAACAAGAAAGTGAGTTTTGTTAGTTGCTTCATTAATGTTGCTGTTATTGCCTATGCTCCATTTTTAATGTAATCTTCTAGAGGATCTCAAACACAGTTTGCACATTTTATGAATATTAAGATAATCAGTCAATCACAAACTCTTGTGATTTTCCAAGTATCGTTAGTTTGTGTAATAAATAGAAGTTTTCCTTTCAGAAGCTCATTTATCTTCAATATGAATTTCTAATTTAATGATGAATAAACAATAATTGTCAATTATTTATTAGAAATATATTTAAAAGTGTGGTAATAATGATACTGATATCTTGTACATTGCTTTTATTGCAAAAGTCAGGACTAAATCACCTGTCTAGAACATGGCACTTAAGATCAAAGACAGCTCCAGAATTAAGGAAAAACTTTCAAATATATATAAAAGGTTGTATTTCTTCACAAGAATATTGAGTCAGTGTTGACTAACTGCTTCTCTGAATCTGGCAATCATCCCCTACAGCTGGGAAAATAAACTCTGTGTGTGGGTATGTGTTTACTGACTGTCCTTAGAAGAGGACCTCTCAGTTACTGGCCACATCATTCTCCCTTATCCTGAAACCCCTACACTTAAAATAGCTTTTTACTTAAAATTCTCCTTCTTTTAACAGTCAGTCTTTCAGTCAGTCCCACTGATCCTTCCATCATCTTCCTCTTAACTCTTGCCTTTAAACGTCTAATTTTAGATCCTGCCTCAAAAGACTGAGCACTCTAAAGCTTGTCTCTGTCTCATTTAGTCTGTTAGGCAGGCATTCTCCAGAAGCTTTAAAAATGTTTTTTTAATTAAAACAATCATTTTATATTGTAGCATAGTTGATATACAATGTTGTGTTAGGTTTGGGTGTACAGCAAAGTGATTCAGTTATAGATGCATATATATTTTTCAAATTATTTTTTTTTGAAATGTTTTTTGACAGTTCAGAGTTTTACCTTGTCATCATGCTGATCAGATCAGATCAGTCGCTCAGTCGTGTCTGATTCTTTGAGATTCCATGAATCGCAGCACGCCAGGCCTCCCTGTCCATCACTAACTCCCAGAGTTCACTCAGACTCACATCCATCAAGTCAGTGTTGCCATCCAGCCATCTCATCCTCTGTCGTCCCCTTCTCCTCCTGCCCCCAATCCCTCCCAGCATCAGAGTCTTTTCCAATGAATCAACTCTTCGCATGAGGTGGCCAAAGAACTGGAGTTTCAGCTTTAGCATCATTCCTTCCAAAGAAATCCCAGGGCTGATCTCCTTCAGAATGGACTGGGTGGATCTCCTTGCAGTCCAAGGGACTCTCAAGAGTCTTCTCCAACACCACAGTTCAAAAGCATCAATGCTTTGGTGCTCAGCCTTCTTCACAGTCCAACTCTCACATCCATACATGACCACAGGAAAAACCATAGCCTTGACTAGACGAACCTTTGTTGGCAAAGTAATGTCTCTGCTTTTGAACATGCTATCTAGCTTGATCATAACTTTCCTTCCAAGGAGTAAGCGTCTTTTAATTTCATGGCTGCAGTCACCATCTGCAGTGATTTTGGAGCCCAGAAAAATAAAGTCTGACACTGTTTCCCCATCTATTTCCCATGAAGTGGTGGAACCGGATGCCATAGAGGGATTCAAACCTTTTATGTATTGTTTTTTCCTAATTGGATACCAACAAACTAGTTCTGTTTTAAAAAATCCAAGTGGCAATGTCCTCTATTAAGGAGATTACACCAATGTTTATCTTTTCTCCTCTTCACTATGGCTTGCTGTTCTACTCAAATACCTTCCTCCTGTCTGCCATGGCTCTTTTGACCTCAGAATCATTGCTCATATATCATTTCATGAATGATTCTTCCTCTTCTCTTTGTCTATCCAAACCCTACCCTTGTATTGGAGTGGAAATGGTGTCACGAAGTGTGCATATTGGAATGTACACAGTGTCAGCCAGACATATCCATAGGTTTGAGAGAAATGATGCTGAACATGTGTTTAAAATGGATGCTTAGAATTTGTGAGTAAACATAATTGAATTTTTTGGATAATTGAGGAAAAGTCTTTTCGTTCTTTGTAAATTTAATACCTCATATTCAACAGTGAGGTTTAGATGCTCTATGCTCAGGTTTTTGTTTATTTATTTATTTGGGAAGAGGGGTGAAATAGGAATAGCTTTATTACTTACCAAGCAAAGGGGGCCATAGTGAGCTAATATCATCAACACAGCGTGTCCCAACCCAGGGTGTCTTTGGATCATCTTCCTCTTAACTTTTGCCTTTAAACGTCTAATTTTAGCTCGGATTTTTTAAAAACATGTTCCATGTCCTTCCCTTGGGTCCTCTTACAGTCAGTGGTCCATTCTTATTTCTGATATCTCATCAATTTTGTCAAATTATCTGTTGTAGTAAATTCTCAGCAGCTTCCTCTCATTCTGCTCTCAATATTCAAACCAACTCCAGATCCCTAATCTGATCCATTTCTTGTAATTTGATAAATCCACTTCATTCACTGATCATCTGAATTCAGAAAGCATTGGAAACTAGGTCTGAAAGGAGATGGCCAAATATGCACAATGGTTTTTCATTATATCCTTGATAGGGCAATATTGTAGAAAGAGCACCAAATTCTTGAGGCAGGGTACTACAGTCTCTGGTTTTAGTATGCACCTGAGTTTAGATTCTGGATCTCTGTAACTTTGGGTGAGATACCTAATACTGAAAAATAATAGATTTCTCAGTAAAGTAATACAAACTATCTCATGTATTTATCATGAGGATTCAATTGGATGATGCCTATAAAATGTTTAGCACAGTGCCAGGTTCATAATGTTCAGTTCAGTTCAGTTCAGTCGCTCAGTCGTGTCCGACTCTTTGCGACCCCATGTATCGCAGCATGCCAGGCCTCCCTGTCCATCACCAACTCCCGGAGTTCACTCAAACTCATGTCCATCGAGTCAGTGATGCCATCCAGCCATCTCATCCTCTGTCGTCTACTTCTCCTCCTGCCCTCAATCCCTCCCAGCATCAGAGTCTTTTCCAATGAGTCAAATCTTCACATGAGGTGGCCAAAGTACTGGAGTTTCAGCTTTAGCATCATTCCTTCCAAAGAAATCCCAGGGCTGATCTCCTTCAGAATGGACTGGGTGGATCTCCTTGCAGTCCAAGGGACTCTCAAGAGTCTTCTCCAACACCACAGTTCAAAAGCATCAATTCTTTGGCGCTCAGCCTTCTTCACAGTCCAACTCTCACATCCATACATGACCACTGGTAAAACCATAGCCTGGACTAGACAGACCTTTGTTGGTAAAGCAATGTCTCTGCTTTTCAATATTACATGCTAGTAATTGTAATTGTCATTTGTTGCTGCTGTTTGAAAGTAGGACTGGGTTAAGTTGCAAGCTACCTCTCTTAGTGACAGTCTGATAAATACATAGTGACACTTCAAATGGTAATTTTTCTAAAATCTGACACAAAACAGGTAATTAATAAATCTGTGTTTCCACCTTTGCCAGACAATAATAATCAAATGATATGTTTAATGTGCAAATAGGTGGGAAAAGAGGAAAAGTTCAAAAAAATGTTTTTCTAGGTTTATTATTATTCGGAATTCTTGTTTTTTTGACTGTCCTTTCTTAATTTATCAGAAACGGTATCTTTGTTTATTCTTATTTTTACATGCAGACACAGTCTCTAATGGACATAGCACCTCCACACATATTAAATATTTTTTTCTGATAATAAACCAATCAAGCTGTGCCTTTCTTCCCTGCTGATTTGATTGACATGATAATCACCACAGTACACGGCTTCCAAAATAAATTTGTCTTTTAGCCAACCCACAACTTCACACTCTGTGAGATTACAGTTAACATTGAATAGATTTGCATAGGCAAGTACTGTTTTGTTAAATTTTTAATCATTTAATTAAAATTTCAAGCCTATGCATTGCCACTCTGAAAATTTGCAATTTGTGAACAGGAAATGTTATTTTTTAGAAAAACTAGGGGTTTATAGGATAATGTATGAAAATTATATCATTTCACTGTCATAAATTGCACGTACAACCTTAAAATTGCCTAAAATAGTAACATGGCTTAGAACATTTGGAAGACAGAGAAGGTAGTAGTCTGTTCTCCTGTTCTGGAATACTGGCCAGTTCATGCAGTGCTCATGCAGGGGTGGAGATGTTTGAAATAGCAAGACAAATTTTTATTTCATTCATTCAATAGCTATTTATTTACCATCTATAGTTTGCCAAACTCTGATATAATAGGGGGACAGCAATATTGTTTTTAGAAAAGTCATGTCATCATTTGCTCATATTCTAGTTCATAAAAGGTAAATAATCCAAACAATAAACAATTAAATTAACAATAATTTAAAATAACAAAAGGTTCCAATGGGAAAATACAGCAGAGTAATGTGATTATCTTAAGTGGAGTAGAGAGGATTCTATTTCAATTGGAATGGTCAAGGAAGATCTCTGAGGAATTATGAGTTAAGTGGAGTAATGGAGCTGGCCACATAAAAACCGTTGAGAGGGTGTTCCAGGAAGAGGGGAGAACAAATAGTCTGTAGACTAAAGTTATGCTCCCCCCAATGCCCATAGTCACATAGTATGTCTAAGGAAAGAGAAGACTAATAGCTAGAGTTACGTGTACACCAGAAAGAGAAAAAAGGGTTGAGATGATGCCAGTGAGGTGATGAGAAACTATCCAATTCAGGAAACAGAGAGAGTGGAGCTGGACTTAGACTGAATTGGATGTGGAAATGACTAGGGAGAACACAGGGCACAAGGGTTCCTAGATTTGGGCCTGAAACATTGAGTGGATGATGGTGCTAGTAACCAAGACAGAAGGACACCCAGGACGTTTCTGGGTGGAGAACCAGTTTAGCTTTTTTTGTGTCAGAGGTCAGATCCTTATTAGACATTCAGGTTAGAGATGGTATGTAAACAGTTGCTCACCTTCCTGGGGCACAGAGGAGGAGCTGGAGATGAGCATTGTGAAGGTGTTGGAATACTGATTAAAGTCACGTGACTGAGAAAACAGAGGGAGATGATATGGGTAGAGAAAAGAAGGGCACTGTGATCTGAGAAAAGGATGAGCATCTGGAAAGAGAAACTGAGAAAGAGAACCAGAAGTAGAGCAGAAAAACTAGAGAGGTGTGGTGTTCAAGATCCCTGGAGAAAGGGATTGTCGAGAATTAAGATTGGTAAACTAGGAACTTCCCCAGTGGTCCAGTGGTTAATACTTTGCACTCCCAATGTGGAGGAGTGTGGGTTTGATCCCTAGTTGGGGAACTGCATGGTGTGGCAAAAAAATGAAGATTGGTCAACTATTAAAAGTGTATAAGAGCTCAAATAAGGAACGGGTGAGGAATTAACCAGTTGAATTTAGCCAATTAGGATTTTGTGAGTGAGTCTCATGACCCTCCTGGGTCAGTTTGTTCAACTTGTAACCATTCCATTTATAATACAGTATTTTAGCTGGAGTGGATCAAATCATTATGTTCAATTCATCATTGTTTCCTTGTAATAAGATCATACATTCATACCCTTTGTGTTGGGACTCTGCTGTGCCTCCAGGTAAAGCAGGCAAAGTGCACATCCCTCTCTTTTGATTTAGAGTTTGACCATTTAACTGGTCATACATAACAGGAGAGACAGAAGGAAATTTGTACAAGTGAAATCTGCTAGTTGTCAAGAATGTCACTTGGAGGCCAGAGGATTACAAAATATATAGTAGAGGAAAGCTTAGAAAGAAGTAGTCATCTTTTGCCCATGGAGTGGGAGGAAAGATCAAATATATGCGAAAAGATGCAAGCAGGTTAGTGAATATGTTTGTAGAAAGACAGGTTATAATCCTAATCTCCCTGCTAAACCTTCTCTAAATCATCTCTGATAAAATTTATAAGGACTCTGCTCTTCTTGATCATTAAAACACATTCTTACTAAGCAAAGTAGCTCACAAGTTTAGATGAGATTACTTTTACTGAGAGTTAGGGGGTTACTTTTGCAGTATTGGCCAAAGCCAGGGGTTCTAGGTATTTAGGAATCTGAGTCCTATTGGGTTGGCCAAAAAGTTCATTTGGGTTTTTCCATAAAATGTCATAAAAACCTGAACAAAGCTTTGGCCAACCCAATACATAAAGCAAAGGACTTTTGCCTCCCTCCTGTTATTTAGGATAAGAATAGACTCCAGAAACAATAGATAAAGCAGTGTGCAGTGGCTCAACACAATACATCACAGGACTCTCTAAGAAGGAGGCTCTTTGACTGTTGTTCTCACGGACCCCTTTCAGCAATTGACTCCAATATTCCTACAGCAGTGGGTTCTCATACTTTATCCTGTTTTGTGATCATGTGGAGGGCTTGCTAAAATGCTGACTTCTACATCTCATTTCTGGAGTATCTGATTAAGTAGCTCTGTGGTAGGATTGGAGAGTATACATTCCTGAGAATTTCCTCATGTAACAAGGCTACTATCCTGGGAACAATGTTAGACCCACTACCCTAGAGCAATTATTACTGGCTCCAGCTAGATGATAACAGTGGAAAGAAGGTTTGGGAAGTAGTTGCTGAGTGTCTTTCCTATGCTCCTTTTTATCCATTCATTGTCTTTCCTCAACTATGCCCCAAGAGGCTGGTCTGCACCAGTGGACCTCCTTGACCATTGGAATTCAATTTGGCTTAACCCATGAGGAACATGAGCAAGCAATGAAAGGGAGAGAGGTGAGAGATTAGATTGTTTATTCTGATGCCAGTGTAATTGCTGTTAGCTGGTTGTGTCCATAATCCAAGTTCTAACTCTAGGCAGACAGCTCCCTCTACACAGCTCTCTCTTTCTTCATTGTTCAATATCTGTACCCTCCTCATGGGCTTCCAGGCCTAGAGAGTCCAATGGCCTCTCTGCTACCACCCCAGGAGCTGCAGTTTTTTTTATGGAATCTTATGTCTCACCCAGTGATTTAGTCCCAATTCAAGCCAGAGGAATATTAGCATTTGATTTCCTTACTATGTCTCCTAGTATAGTTTTGCATAAGTATTTACATACTGAATATATATTATTTTATCTTTTTCCTATTAAAGATAAGGGATTATATTGATTTTCATTTAAAATTATATTCCCTAAGTTAAATAGAATTATGATTATATTATAGCTTAAATGTGTGTTATAAAAAAAAAGCTTTGGTTTTTGCAGGGTTGAGAACCATATTTTACTAATAAAGAGACTTTTGAAAAGATATGTATAATCAACACATGTGGGAAACCAGAGTGTGAATCAATGAATCAACATGAAAGAAAAAGAAGAAAAAGGACACATGTCAATGACATACAAGTGACAGTTGAATGGAAGCCACCAGACACTCCAGCCTCAGAAGCTTTGGAAAATGGCAATGCTGTTTGCACAAATTCCCCTGAATTTGAAAGCTGTTCTTATTACTGAGCCTTACTACCTTCCCAGCCACAGACAACTGTACCTAATTTGGGTGTTTGATTTCTAAGAACAATTTGGGAAAGCCCTAGAAGGAAGGGTTAGATCCATTTTATTTGTTCACTGAATAGCATAATGTCAGTAACAGCTTGTGGTATTATTTTTTTATTTTAAATACAAATTTATTTATTTTAACTGAAGGTTAATTACTTTACAATATTGTATTGGTTTTGCCATACATCAACATGAATCTGCCACAGGTATACACGTGTTCCCAATCCTGAACCCCTCTCCCTCCACCCTCCCCGTACCATCCCTCTGAGTCGTCCCAGTGCACCAGTTTCAAGCATCCAGTATCATCCATCGAACCTGGACTGGCGACTCATTTCATATATGATATTATACATGTTTCAATGACATTCTCCCAAGTCATCCCACCCTCTCTCTCCCACAGAGTCCAAAAGACTGTTCTATATATCAGTGTCTCTTTTGCTGCAGCTTGTGGTATTATTAATACTACCTGAAGCTATGGCATATTTTCCTTCCTTTGATCATGTGGGGATTTGTTTATAAATTAGGGCCAAAAATGAAAACAAAATATTAATCTTTATACCTCTGTTATAATAATAGAAAACAAAGAACTACAATATAGAGATTAAAAACAAACAAAAATCAAAAACACCTTGAGTGTTAAAGGGTAACATGCACATGTTATTGATAATATCTTATATGCATGCTATTTAGAGTTATGAGTGAGTTCTAAAGTGAGTTCTCATATATTACTTCATTTTTTCTTTACCATGGCTCTGTGAGATGGTTATAATTAATCCTCTCCTAAAGAGAACATGAAATTCAGAAGGGCTAATTAAATTGTCCAGCACTCCTAAATTAGTAAAGTCCAGGAGTTAGGAAGAAAGATTCAAAATCCCAATAGCTATTGTTATACCACAAACAATGGCTTCCTTCATGCTGAGTTTGTGTCTGAAACTTTTGAGGTGATGAAAGACAGAGCACCTTGAATTTGATCAAGAAACTAGACAGATTCTATAAACTATGTAAAATATGCCTTAATCTCCAACTGTCCTTCAGTCCTCTGTATTTGATTCTGTTTTTTTTTTTTTTTTTTTTTGTAAAACTACACCAATGAAATTGTTTACTGATAATTTATTTTGATAACCAGTAAATTCCTTTCTTCATTTTCATATGATCTCTGAAATTTTAACTTGGACATTTTTCAAAACATGTATATATGTTTAACTGGATTACTTCTTAACAGTCATTAGAATAAAATTAAAACCACATCTACAAACACTCTTCTTAGATGAGTCCAACTACCCCCGGTGGTTTTCATGGCCATCTACAGATTGGTAGCACTCACAACTTTTCTCTGAGATCATGACCTCAGTCTCTAATTAGTGACTCAAGATCTTCTCTTAAATATTTCATGGACAATTCAGGCTCAATGTGTAAAATATGACCTCTTTGTCACAGTTCTTCCATTCACCCTTCAACATACACACATTTTTCATACACCCAACAACTATTCCTTTATCCTTTTATGGATCTTGAGTTCTGAAAACCTAAGATGCACCCTTGCCTTGTCCTTTACTCAAATCATTGCTGCTTCATATATTAATCATCACATCTCCTATTTTTGTTCTCTTATCCACATGACCACTAACAGCTCTGCTCCCTGTCATTTCCTAAACAAATCACTTCAAATCCTCCTAATCTTCATGATCTCAGAATTTCCACATTCTGATCCACTATTTAGGTTACAGGCATAGTAATATGTTTCAAACTAAAGTCTGATAATATTACTCCTCTCCTCACTTCTACTTAGTCAGGTATACCAGAAGAACAGACAGGGGTATGCAGTACCATGTTCTCTCTGTCTCTGTCTCTCTCTCTTTTTTTTTTTTTTTTAATTGGGGTATAGTTGTTTATAATATTGTATCAATTTCTTCTGTACAATGAAGTCAATCAGCTATATGGATATGTATATCCCCTCCCTCTTGGAATCTCCCACCTATCCCCATCCCACCCCTGTAGGTCATAACAGCACCCACCTGAGCTCCCTGAGCTAGAAGCAGGTCCCCAATAGCTATCTATTTTATACATAGTAATGTATATATGTCAATCCCAATGTCTCACCCTCCATTCCCCTCCCCATGTCCATATGTCCATCCTCTACATCAATGTTTCTATTCCTGACCTGCAAATAGGTTCATCTCCACCCGTTTCTAGATTCTACATATATGTACTAATATTTTTTTCCCCTTTCTGACTTAATTCAGTCAGTATGATAGTCTCTAGGTCCATCCATATCTCTACTAATGGGCCAGTTTCATTCATCTTAATGGCTGAGTAATATTCTATTGTGTGCACGTGCCACAGCTTCTTTATCCACTCATCTGTCGATGGACATTTAGGTTGCTTCCATGTCCTCACCATTGTAAATAGTGCTGCAATGAACATTGGTGTGCTTATGTTTTTTTGAGTTATGGTTTTGTCAAGGTATATGCCCATGATCTCTCTTGTTGGCTACTGCATATTGTGATTTCTATATCTAGAAATCTTCTATATCTAGAAGCCTTCAGCCTTCTCTTGAAGAGATCTCATCAATTTGGGAGGTTATTCTTGATCATGGACTTATTATCATGGGACTTTTGTTACCACTTTAATTGATATGCATATTTATTTATTTCACTCACTCAACTTTAATCAAACTGAGATAAGATTTTGCATCTTATACATCATTGTAACCCCAGAAGCTAACAGTGTCTGATAAATAGAAGACATTCTCTCAATATTAATCAAAAGAATGAAAGACACTGAATGAATGGATGTATGTGAGTAGAACACAAACTGTCTGTGCAGTCACATATAGAAGTGTCTCTCTCCTTCCTGGTTTGATTAGAGCTGACAATCCTACAAAAATGTTGCTTACCCCAAACCTGAATGATTCTGACTTGAATCAAAAAAACTTGTAAATAAAGACTTTGAAAGAATTATCTCTGTATTTTAATGGAAGGAGAAACTTTTATGCATGAGTTACATTGCTTCTCTGAGATTATCTCAGATAGACACACAAACACACACACATGAAATACTGCTGTTTACCTCATGGATTGTTGCAAAGAGAATATTAGGTTATAGATAGAATTTATATGGTGAGAACCAGTTAATAAAAGTATTTTTGGAAGTGTCACTGCACAAAGATACTGGTTCAACCATTTCAATGGAAATCAATTTTGATTAGTGTAAGTGGCAAACTCAATAATTCAATCAAGTTAAATGTATCCCACAAAATTAACTGCAGGATATCAGTGCAACTGTGTAAGAATGTGATTCCACTGAGACCATCATACATTTCTTCCATTTGTGGTTTTAATAATTTACAATCTGAGTATGGACTTTGAGGATTTCCCTTCTACAAAGTGAATGGCTTAAAATAAATGTTCAATACTGAAAATTATTGTTGTTATTATTTATTATTAGGAGAAGACTATTAACAGAATATTCAAATAATGTTTTTAAATAATTTAATAATCTATAAATATTTTACCTTTATTAAGATATTGTTTCAAGGAATGTCTGTAATTTATATTTTCCTAATACTAGTGATGGGCTTCCCTGGTAGCTCAGTCGGTAAATAATCTGTGTGTAATGCAAGAGACCCAGTTTGATTCCTGCATCAGGAAGATCCCCTGGAGAAAGGATAGGCCATCCATTCCAGTATTCTTGGGCTTCCCTGGTGGCTCAGATGGTAAAGAATCCTCTTGCAATGCAGGAGACCTGGGTTCGATCCTGAGTGGGGAAGATCCATGGAGGAGGGGATGGCAACCCACTCCAGTGTTCTTGCTTGGAGAATCCCGTGGACGGAGTACCTGATGGGCTACATTCTGTCCATGGGGTCGCAATGAGTCGGATACAACTGAGCGACTAAGGCCAGCACAGCACACAGCACAGCACACTAGTGACACTATTATTAATATGAAAATTCTTAAAATTCGGTAATAAAAGACATACGGCCATACTTCATCTTCAAGACAGTTCTACTTTCTAGAAAATGTGTGTGTGTGTGTTTAAGAGAAAAAAAAAAAAACAAAAAACAGAAAACAGCACTAATCTATTTATCAGCGCATAATAATTTGGGAAGTTTTCCAGCTCTAAAGTTAATGAGATAGCTGCAGTTTCAGGCTAACTTTGTAATTTGTGCAGTTTCTGTTTTCCCAGGACTTGATTTGATGGACTTTGAGGGCAGAGACAGCACTGATTATACAACAGTATATGAGCAATAATTTCCTTAGTAACCTTAAGAATGGGCACAAATCCTTGGTAAACAAGCCTTCGACCTTCTGATAAGTAGAAATCAGTAGTGGTTTGCTTGTCAGATTCTTATTTTCTGTTGCACTATAAAAGAAGTTTGCACTTGTAAGAATATATAGATAAAGGTTTAAAATAAGCAATTTCTAAAGGTAAATTATAAGGTTTATGTGTCCATAGGATCCCCTGAGGTTGTTTTTGGCCATCATGCCATCCTACTCACTCCAAATTGAAGACCATCTTCAGTTAGGAGGTGGTCATGGATATATACAGTTTCAGAGTGAGAACTTTGAAAATTCCTTTTTCATCTCATTATGAAAGTTCTCTCAAGCATAATTCAAGTACCAGGTCAGAGTCTCTCAATAGGTCCCAAGAAAATCTGGGAGCAATGCCTTCTGATACAAAAAGAAACAGATCTAGTGAGATCTGAAAATGATATAGGGGGTTGAAAGAGAGGAAGTCCATGCATTCCCATGTTAATGGGCACCAAATAGTTATGTGTTTTCCCCAAAATAGAATATCTGTGCCTCAGGGTGAAGATAATTGTTATATCAAATACCTAAACAACATATTTAGAGGTATAAATCTCTTGGGGAATATAACATAGTAATAGTCCATTTCCCTTTTATTGTTTAATTACTTTTTCATTTTGGGAAAAAGTAAATATACAACACATGAAAGAATAAATAACATGAAATCAAATTTTATTCACAAAACAATAGAAATTATATTTGATTATCTTTTCTTTTGATTTGTCTAGGCTACACTGGTGTTAACAGTCCATTTGGAGTCAAGGACTCTGGCAAAAACTTCAGAGTAAATTCATATCTAATGGAAACCACTCCCGTTCAATAAATTATTTCAGTCACTTTCACCTTAACATTTTACAAGTCAGGAATCTCCTTACTACATTACATAAGTGATTCCACAATGTAAAAACATTTTCTAAGGTACTTATTTTAGATAGTGTTTACACAAGACTTTCAGAATAACTATTTGATGGATTTTAAGTTACAAAAGTGGTGGATTCATCACTCAACTGAGGTAATGAATTTCTACCAAACTGATCATATGACAATAGGAGCTTCAGCTCCAATAGAGGCAATCTAGCTCCCAGTTTCAAAGAAAAATGAGTCTTATCTGATTCAGGCTTGCTTGGCAAACTTGACTTCCAATTGCAGTGATGACTGACAAACACAGCCTTCTGGCATTGGAGAAGAGTACAAAGTACAAGAAAAGTATTTGTAGATAAATCTTGTTTCATATTCCAGATCAATCTCTTCCCAGCTGTGTGACTAAAATATTGAATATTTTCATCATTTTTCTCACCTGTGAATTGACATTGAAAAATATCATTGCTGAACACTGTTATAAAGTTGAATTTTACACATATTCAAAAACTTGGCTCCCTTCAGGCATATGCAAATAACATCTATACATTCTCACGTTCTTCTTTGGACTATTTAATTTTGTTTATTTAGTCTTCATTAATTTATTTCTTCAAAATACATACAAAACACACATCAGGACATTTAAATTTTATCTGCTTCTGCATTCCTCTATTAGAGCATATATAACCTCAGGCAGTCGGTTCGGTCGCTCAGTTTCTGACTCTGAGAACCATGGACTGTAGCATGCCAGGCTTCCCTGTCCATCATCAAATCCTGGAGCTTGCTTAGACTCATGTCCATGGAGTCAGTGATGCCATACAACCATCTCACCCTCTGTCATCCCCTTCTGCTTCTGCCTTCAATCGTTTCCCATCATCAGGGTCTTTTCCAGTGAGTCAGTTCCTCGCATCAGGTGGCCAAAATATTGGAGTTTCAGCTTTAGCATCAGTTCTTCCAATATCTATTCAGGACTGATATCTTAGGGTTGACTGGTTTGATCTTGCAGTCCAAAGGACTCTCAAGGGTATTTTCCAACACCACAGTGCAAAAACATCAATTCTTTGTCACTCAGCTTTCTCTATAGTCCCACTCTCACATCCATACAAGACTACTGGGAAAACCATAGCTTTGATTAGATGGACTTTTTTTGGCAAAGTAATGCATCTGCTTTTTAATATGCTGTCTAGGTTGGTCATTGATTTTCTTCCAAGGAGCAAGCATCTTTCAATTTCATTGCTGCAGTCACCACCTGTACTGATTTTGAAGCCCCCCAAAATAAAGTTTATCACTGTTTCCATTATTTCCCCATCTATTTGCCATGAAGTGATGGGACCAGTGGAGAAGGCAATAGCACCCCACTCCAGTACTCTTGCCTGGAAAATCCCGTGAATGGAGGAGCCTGGTAGGCTGCAGTCCATGGGGTTGCTAAGAGTTGGACACAACTAAGTGACTTCACTTTCACTTTTCACTTTCATGCATTGGAGAAGGAAATGGCAACCTGCTCCAGTGTTTTTGCCTGGAGAAACCCAGGGATGGTGGAGCCTGATGGGCTGCCATCTATGGGGTCGCACAGAGTCAGACACGACTGAAGTGACTTAGCAGCAGCAGCAGCAGCAGATGGGACCAGATGTCATGATCTTAGTTTTCTGAGTGTTGAATTTTAAGCCAACTTTTTCACTCTTCTCTTTCACTTTTATCAAGAGGCTCTTTAATTCTTCTTCAATTTCTGTCATAAGGGTGGTGTCATCTGCAGTTACTGATATTGATATTTCTCTTGGCAATCTTGATTCCAGCTTGTGCTTCATCCAGCCCTGCATTTCACATGATGTACTCTGCATATAAGTTAAATAAGCAGGGTGACAATTTACAGCCTTGACATACTCCCTTCCCAATTCAAAACCTGTCTATTGTTCCATGTCCATTTCTAACTGCTTCTTCTTGACCTGTATACAGATTTCTCAGGAGGCAGGTAATGTAGTCCGATATTCCCATCTCTTTAAGAATTTTCCACAATTTTTTGTGATCCAACATTCAAGGGCTTTGGTCTAGTCAATAAAGCAGAAGTAAATGTTTCCTGGAACTCTTTCCATTTTTTGATGATCCAACAGATGTTGGAAATTTGATCTCTTGTTCCTCTGCCTTTTCTAAATCCAGCTTGAACATTTGGAAGTTCATGATTCACATACTCTTGAAGCCTGGTTTGGAGAATTTTGAGCATTACTTTGCTAGCATGTGAGATGAGTGCAATGAACCTTCCTTGGCATTGCCCTTCTTTGGGATTGAAATGAAAGCTGAACTTTTCCATTCTTGTAGCCACTGTTGAGTTTTCCAAATTTGCTAGCATATTGAATGGAGCTCTTTCACAGCATCGTCTTTTAGGATTTGAAGTAGCTCAACTGGAATTCCATCATCTCCTGTCTAGCTTTGTTTGTAGTGATGCTTCCTAAGGCCCACTTGACTTCACATTCCAGGATATCTTGCTCTAGGTGAGTAATCGCACCATCATGGTCATCTGGGTCATGAAGATCTTTTTTGTATAGTTCTTCTGTGTATTCTTGACACCTATTACTAGTATCTTCTGTTTCTGTTAGGTCCATACCATTTCTGTCCTTCATTGTGCCCATTTATGCAAGAAATGTTCCCTTTGGTATCTCTAATTTTCTTGAAGAGATCTCTAGCCTTCCCATTCTATTGTTTTCCTCTATTTTTTTGCATTGATCAATGAGGAAGGCTTTCTTATCTCTCCTTGCTATTCTTTGGAACTCTGCATTCAAATGTGTATATCTTTCCTTTGTTCCTCCGCCTTTAGCTTCTCTTCTTCTCTCATATATAACCTGCCTTGTGCTTTATTTTTCCACACCTCCTTCAAAACCATGAACTTCTCATCAGCGAGAAAAATCTCTAATATCCAGCCTTTAGAATTTACCCAGGCATAAACTGAAGACTTTCTGAAAATCATCACTGCACTGTGAATGTTTCTAAAACATAGTTTAATTTTGTGGATGCCTTGCTTAAGAATAGAATATACAAGTTGGTGATGGACAGGGAGGCCTGGTGTGCTGTGATTCATGGGGTCGCAAAGAGCCCGACATGACTGAGTGACTAAACTGAACTGAACTGAATATATTCACTCACTAGCTATCAAACAGCATTATAGTTTCTAAGTTGGACAATAGATAAATAGATGTAATTCATCTTCTATCTCCAATAAATCTTTCCATTTCCTCTGCTCCAGTTACCTAAAATCTAGGTAGATGGAGCGTTAAAAAGCTAACAGATACTCATGAATGTATTTTGTCTGCCTTTGTTCATTTAAGTGCACTTTCCCCTGTAAGTTCTTTACTAACAAGGTATTATCCAAACACAAACTATTCTATAAAAACATTTCTGGACTTAACATCATCATGACCATGTGTTCTATTTTCTTAACCTGCCCATCAGTTCAGTTCAGTTCAGTTACTCAACCGTGTCCAACTCTTTGCGACCCCTTGAATTGCAGCAAGTCAGTTTTCCCTGTCCATCACCAACTCACTGAGCTTACTCAAATTCATGTCCAGAGAGTCAGTGATGCTATCCAACCATCTCATCCTCTGTCATCCACTTCTCCTCCTGCCTTCAATCTTTCCCAGCATCAGGGTCTTTTCCAATGAGTTAGCTCTTTGCATCAGGTGGCCAAAGTATTGGAGTTTCAGCTTTAGCATCAGTTCTTTCAATGAATATTTAGGACTGATTTGCTTTAGGGTTGACTGGTTTGATCTCCTGTTCTTCAAGAGACTCTCAAGAGTCTTATCCAACATCACATTTCAAAAGCATCAATGTTTTGGCACTCATCTTTCTTTATGGTCCAATTCTCACATCCATACGATTACTGGAAAAAACATAGCTTTGACTAGATGGGCCGTTGTTGGTAAAGTAATGTCTCTGCTTTTTAATATGCTGTCTAGGCTGGTCTTAGCTCTTCTTCCAAGGAACAAGCATCTTTTAATTTCATGGCTGCAGTTTCACCATCTGTAATGATTTTGGAGCCCCAGAAAATAAAATTTCTCACTATTTCCATTTCGTCCCCATTTATTTGCCATGAAGTGATAAACTGGATACCATGATCTTCATTTTTTGAATGTTGCATCTTAAGCCGACCTTTTCACTCTCAACTTTCACTTTCATCAAGAGGCTTTTTAGTTCCTCTTCACTTTCTGCCATAAGGGTGTTGTCATCTGTTTATCTGAGGTTATTGATATTTTTCCCTGCTATCTTGCTTTTAGCTTGTACTTTATCAAGTCTGGCATTTTGCACGATGTACTGTGTATATAAGTTAAATAAGCATGGTGACAATATGCAGCCTTGTAGTTTGTATCTCTTAATACTCTCCCCATTACTCTTCCTACTGGTAATGAATGTTTTTCTTCTCTATATCTGTGAATCTATAACTATTTTGTTGTTTTCATTTCGTTTTGTTTTTATATTCCATATGCAAGTGAGAAGTTTTTTATCTCTCTTTCAATTATGAATGATACTTTTGTTGGGTAGAGTGTTCTAGGTTGTAGGTTTTCCTTTACAGCACTTTATTTTTTAAATATATTTTTTTCAAGTTTTATTTCTCTTTTTGGCCACACTCTGAACATGTGGGATCTTATTTCCCTGACCAGGGATCAAACCTGTACCCACTAAACTGGAAGGCAAAGTCCTAACCACTGGACTACCAGCAAAATCCCCCTTTTCAACATTTTAAATATATCATGCCATTCCCTCTTGGCTTGCAAATTTTATGCAGAAAAAGACTGCTGGTAGTCTTATGGGGATTTCTTTGTACATGACTCTTTCTTAGATCAGGCCACTAGATTGTTTTTAAATATAAGTATAAAAAGAAATAAAGAACTGACTTGAGAAAAAACTGTGGAGACTTTATAATAAATTCACAAGGAAATTTGAGGTGGATGCAAGAAGTTTATCTTCATTTTTCTGCCTTTCAAATTAAAGGTATAAAAAACACGAGGATGCAAATTTATACTGTCAGAACTGAGAGATGGGCTATCACCATTGAGCCCATGGGTGTTAAAAGGATAATGAATACTGTGAATAACTTTATGCCACAAATTTGATGACATAAATTAAACAGTCCAATGTTTTGAAAGATACAATGTGTCAAAATTCACATAGAAGAAATAGAAAATTTCAATAAACCTATATTTATTAAAGAAGTGTAATCATGGAAATTAATGACTTTCCAAAATAGAAAACACCAGTCTCAATGAGTTGAGTGGTGAATTCTATCAAATATTTAATGAAGAAACTATACCAATTTTCAAAACTGTTTTCTAGAAGGTACAAGTAGAAGGAATACTTACTCTTTCCATGAGGCAAGCATTTCCCTAACACAAAAATCAGACAAAAACATTGCAAGAAAATAAATCACAGACCAACATCTCTCATGAGCATAGATGTGAAAATTCTCAATATAGTGCTAAACAATAGAATCAGACAGTATATAAAAAAATATAGGCCACAATCAAGTGGTATAAACTAGGTATGCAAGGCTTGTTCAATTAAAAAAAAAAGTCAACTACAGCGACACTTCACATGAACAGCCTAAAGAAGAAATATGATATGATCATGTCAGTAGACGCCACAGAAACATTTGACAAAATCCAATACCCATTTCTGACAAAACCTGTTAGTAAACTAGGAAAAAGGGAAACTTTCTCAACTTGATAAAGACTGATAGTTAAAAAAAATAAAACAAAAAGAGACTATAGGTAACATCCTACTTGATAGTGAGAAACTGGAAGCTTTCCCAGTAAGATTAGGTACAAGGCAAGGATATCACCTCTCACTACTGCTTTTTAACATCATACATAAAGTCCTAACTAATGCAAAATGATGATAATATAAAAAGTATACAGACTGGAAAGAAAGAAATAAAAATGCATTTCTTTGTGAATAATATTATTAAAGCAGAAAACATGAAAGAACAAAGGTCTGCAATTAATATGTTGTAATATCAATGGTGCAACTTATAAAGTCGGTAAACAACAATCAATCACTTGCCTATACGTTAGCAGTGAACAGATAGAATTTGAAATTAAAATATAATATTGTTTATATTAGTAACTGAAGACATGAAATGCATAGGTATAAATCTAATATATCATAGGTCTATGCAAGAAAAACTCCAAAACGATGAACAAATTAAAAAAAAAAACTAAACAGATATTTCATGTTCTATAATAAGAAGACTCAATATTGTTTACATGTTAGTTCTTTCTAAATTAGACCTATAGATTCAATGTAAACCCGACCAAAATATCAGGAAGTTTGTTGTAGAAATTAACAAATTGTATCTAAAGTTTACACGGAATTTCAAAAACCCAGAATAGCCAACACAACATTGAAGAAGGGCAAAGTTGGAAGACTGACATTATCTGACTTGATTTACTATGAGGCTAGAGTAGTCAAGACGGAGAAGGCAATGGCAACCCACTCCAGTACTCTTGCCTGGAAAATCCCATGGACAGAGGAGCCTGGTAGGCTGCAGTCCATGGGGTCACTAAGAGTCGGACACGACTGAGCGACTTCACTTAGAGTAGTCAAGACAGGATGTTACTATAAAAACAATAGAGAAGTCAATGAAACAAAATAAGAAGCCCAAAAATAGACTCAACTATATGCAACTGATCTTTGAAAATGGAACAAAGACAATACAATGGTGCAAATGGATCAAAATAAAGATGCCAATTTAAACTGTTTATTTCTCACTGTAAAATCACCAGGTACAAATGAAATTTTCCTTTCCTTTACCAAAACAGTCCCTAGACACTTAAAGCATATTGAAAGTGGATGCAAAAAAAAAGTGTATTGTACACAAGTTGTTCATTTAATTTAAGGCCGCAAATTGTTAAGGCCACTTAAATTATCCTGATGTATTCCCTTATAGTTCAGTTGGTAAAGAATCTGCCTGCAGTGCAGGAGACCCGGGTTTGATCCCTGGGTTGGGAAGATCCCCTGGAGAAGGAAATGGCAACCCACTCCAGTATCCTGCCTGGAAAATCTCATGGACAGAGGAGCCTGGTGGACTGCAGTCCATGGGGTCGCAGAATCGGGCACGACTGAGCGACTAACACTAACATAGATGAAGACTGTGCACATCTTGCATCTTTGTCTCTGAATCTCTGTTTTTGGTTTTCATAGGGCTATTCTCCTGCTGTTTATTAGTTTGCTTGTTTTTCTAAAAAGTTCCTGAAGAGAATTCTGATTTTTCACTTTTTCTATCACTCCACAAGACCTAATTTAATATTCATTACATGAACTATCTGTTGCAATTGCTTTGAAGAAAAAGGTTGGAACTTAGTCAAATAACTTGTACTGCTTGCTATATTGGGCATATTACATGTCTCCTTTAGATTGCAATCCCATTTAAAATTCAAGAGAATTTTAAAATAAGCGTATATATTTTCATTATCAGAATTCCTTGTTTTATTGTGCTTTGCAGATATTGTGCTTTTTACAAATTGAAGGTTTGTGGCAACCCTTCATTAAGCAAGTCTATTAATATCAGTTTTCCAACAATACCTGTATACTTCACATTTCTTTATCATACTTTGGTAATTCTCCCAATATATTAAATTCTCTGGGCTTCTCTGGTGGCTCAGCAGGCAAGAATCTGAGAAACAGGTTCGACCCATGGGTCAAGAAGATCCCCTGGAGAAGGAAACGGCAACCTACTTCAGTATTCTTGATTGGGAAGTCTCATGGACAGAGGGACCTGGTGAGCTACAGTGCATGGGGTTGCTAAAGACCTGGACACAACTGAGCAACTAAACAAGATTAAATCCTCCACCAGCAAAAAGATTATAACTTGCTGAAAGCTCAAATAATGGGTGGCACTTTGTAGCAATAAACTATTTTTAATTAGGATACACAGGATACACAAAATGTAGTTTTAGACCCAATGCCATTTCACACAGAATACAAGATAGTGTAAATGTAACTTTTATATGCACCAGGAAATCAAAAATAATTGTGTGAGCCACTTAATCATGATATTTGCTTTGTTGCAGTTTTCTTGAGCCAAACCAAAAATGTTTCCAAGGTATGCCTGTATATTTCATGATTTTATTCAAATAACAAGTTTTTAGATTCATCTAATTTTCTGAGCTGTAAATTCCTCACCTAGGGTCTTGTTTCGTATTGCAGGTTTGCAAGAAATGTTTATCTAATTTTAAATATTGAATATGTTCCTTTATTTAAAAAAAAACAAAAAATGATATATACTAAGGGTCAACTATAACAAATATTTAAATATTCTAAAGGAACTTATTAAGGTGAAAGTTTTTTTACTTTAGTCATCATTATCATAACCATACGTTCTAACCAGGTAACACATAACTCTTAAGTTTTTATAACTTGTTTTTAGTAATTTCTAACAACATGTTTTTTCTCCCAGACCTCATGCTAATTCTCTCCATACTTCCACTTCTGCCTATTTCAGTCAAAATATTGAGTAGTAACTAAGGTAATCATAGGTAGAAATTTAGGACAAGTTTTCCTTCCTTTACCAATCTTTAAGCAGGCTCTGTGAGTCCTCTTTATAGCTAGGTATCGCCCTCAGTCCAGTCTTAGCTTGAATAAAAATCAGTTTTAGACCCATTTAGCGAGGATCTTCCTACCCTAGATTTCTAACCAAGTTGCTTTTAGTAATTTCCACCTACTTTCCCCCCTCACTTTGCTGCTGCTGCTGCTGCTAAGTCACTTCAGTTGTGTCCGACTCTGTGCGACCCCATAGATGGCAGCCCACCAGGCTCCCCCGTCCCAGGATTCTCCAGGCAAGAACACTAGAGTGGGTTGCCATTTCCCTTCTCCAATGCATGAAAGTGAAAAGTCAAAGTGAAGTCGCTCAGTCGTGTCCGACTCTTAGAGACCCCATGGACTGCAGCCCACCAGGCTCCTCCGTCCATGGGATTTTCCAGGCAAGAGTACTGGAGTGGGATGTCAGTGCCTTTTCCACGTCACTTTGCTGCTGCTGCTAGTTGACTCTAATTATTAGCTGTCTTTGATATTCTCAGAATTGAGCTCATGTCTATGCTGAAATCTCTCTCCTCTATTGCAGTGGCTTGAATAAAATATGTCTTACAATTTTAACCAGTATCTTTGAAAAAATTTTTCTTCTATACTTATGGAAAAAGTAAAAATGATAGCTTTTTCTTAAAAAGCTTTTGGAATGAAACTTCTAGATTCAAAGACCGTATTGTTAAATTGGATTCTGTGTAGCCCTGCTCAGAGTCCATTATTCACATTATTTACAAAGTATTCAAAGAGAGAAAACGGTCAATGAAGATTTCTCCTGTCCAAAGAAGTTATGATATCCTGAAATTGGGGGGGGAGGGGGTGCAGGAAAAGAAATAGCATTTGCTTTTCGGGGAAAATATGCTATGTTTAATTGCTCAGTTATGTCCAATTCTTTGCAACCGATGGACTGTAGCCCACCAGGCTCCTCTGTCTGTGGGCATTCTTAAGGCAAGAATAGTGGGGTTGCCATGCCCTCCTCCAGAGGATCTTCCCAACCCAGGGTTTGAACCCAGGTCTCCAGCATTGCAGGTGGATTCTTTACTATCTGAGCCACCAGGTCAAACCAAAATCTTCCCCTAATGCAGAAAACCTTTACAAAGATAGAAGACCAATACAATGTTATTATTGAATAAGCATTAAACCAGATTGTGATGAGACACATTTCATAGATAAGCAATCTGCTAAAGAGTTTGCAAAGACAGAAATAAATTTAATCCTTTCATAACTAATTGGATATGATCCATTCAGTAAAGGATGTAGGCTTTAAAATTCAGAACCAGATGACACCTGAAATAAGACTTATCTCCTCCCAGGGAACTGGGAGATATAGTAGTATTTTCCTTGATGATTTCATTTCAAAGATAAGGCTTTCAGATCCTTGAAGAAACATTGTTGAGTTTTGAAACTGGCAATTTAAAAATTTGCATAAATTTGGATAGAACCAAGAGAGAAATTCTAAAAGAAAAAAAGGTGAGTCTTTCCTCTTATTTTTAGCTAGAAATAAGTCTCCCATGTTCAGTTTGCACTTCCCCTTACAGAGTCCCCTACATTACTATAAAACATTACAGCCTGTATTCCATGTAGAACTCCCATCTAACAATTGCATTTTCCCAAGACAATAAGCAAAAGATCATTAATGAATAATATCAGTAAGGTAATAATAGCTGCAATTATTTGTTAAATTTACTACACCTTAGAAAATATAATAGCTGTTTTACAAAATGTTATCTCATTATCTAAACCTCTAAATAACATTATGACTTTGCTAAGCAAGCCCCGTCTCTCATTATTGGCTCAAATGTTCTGTCCCTCTCAGCTATGTATCAGTTATCAAAATGTGTGAGTGTGTGTGTGTGTGTGTGTGTGTGTGTGTGTGAGATCATGATAAGGGGTGGGAGAATGTACACATTTTGGGCTTGTTTTGAAGAAAATACCTTGTTAGCTCAGGTCTTGAACGAAGGCTTCTAAAATAAAACATGAGGCCAGCCCATTCATTTTAATAAAATGGATATTCTTTTTTCCATATGGTAATATTTCATCTTTAAAATATTTTTACATAAGTCAATCCTATTTCAAATAAATTTAGCTTGAAAAATCAAATCAAGTTTCTTTCCTATAGTAGAAAATCTCCTTGTAAAATAGTGGTAAACATAAGCATTCAAGTGAATCAACTAATGATCCACATGACTGCTAGGAAACCTAAAAATTAATTGGATTTTATACTCACTCAGGATAAATCCCTGGAGTTCTTCAGGCAATGACCAAAGATACTTTTGCTTTTCTCATGCAAGATAATGGGATTACCAACCAGTCTAAATCTTTAATCTCTGTTGATAAAGTACAATGAATACTCAGGAAATACAGTAGTTGGGCTTATATTGCCAAAAGAGAGAGAGGAGGAAAAGCCTGAAGTGCTAGATTGTTTATCTGGGAAACAGAATTAATTGAAAGCACATTTACATAGCTGAGGATAATTTCTAGCCATAGTTGAAAGGTTTAATTTTTAAGTTCTTGTCTAATGCAAATAATTGACATTATAATGAGCAACCTAATATGTGTTCTTTCATTTCTACCCCTTTGATTGGAATATGATGTTTTGCTGTTTTTTGTACATCCGCACACATTATTTCTTTTAAAAAAGGAAATAAATAATTTCTTTGATTTTCTTAATGAGAGAAATGAATGTATTCCTTCTATTTTAATTTATATTATTATTTTTTTTAGTGTTTTGTTTTCTTTTCCACTTCGAATTGCATATGTTAACTATTAGGTTTGCTAGAGGATAGCTTCAAGCAACTGATTTGTTTTTCAAGTTGGCTAAACATTATGCATTTTTAATAAATGCATTTTATCATGCTTGATAATTTTTTCATATAATTGATGGATAGCATAAACATGTTATTCTTTATGAAAATAATTTAGCTTTTTATGATATCAATTAAAAAAACATTAAATTTTATCCATTTGAAAAAGTGAACTGGGGCCTACCTAAAATAGAGGACAAAACTAGTTTTGGGATATTTATTTTACCTAAAAATAAGCAAGAAAATAAAAATCTGCAATGCAGACTTTATTTTAAAGTTCACAAGTCTCATACTTAGAAAAGTAAACTACTTTGCCAAGCTCATACAGCTAGTAAATGGTGGAGCCAAAAATGAAAGCTCTTAACTCCTGTGATTATTGTTTCTGAACACGTTCCACTCCTCACCCCCAAATATTGCCTTCTGACACCTTATTAGTCTAAAGTATCTATGAATCTTTGTGTGATCTTATTTGTAAAGATGTCTTTCTACATAAGGTAAACAGCAAATTTTGTTGGATGATAAACCTGAGAGTCACAAAGGTACAAGGTCATAAACACCCATAGAGTTACACAAGTAAATATTGTATATAAACAGACATTTCTAAGTCAGATATCATCAGATTCTTCAGCGACACAGCATTTTAATCAAGCCACACCTCTAAAATTTCAAAGAAATGTTTTGAAGTTAGGATTCTATACTTGGCCAAGTTTTTAATCTTAAAGATAAATGAAATATATTTTCAAAGTCCTACTTTAAAAAAAATATATATATATATATTCTTTATAGACTATATAGAAAAAGGAAAGAAACCCATTTATGATGATTACATTATCCATATCAGTGGCTTCTCCCTTTACACATGATGCCTACCAGATGCACCATTTATTTTTTCCAATTAGAGACACCTTCAAGTGCAAGGGTACAGATGTACTTCAGTTCACTTACTTGATAGAGCATCATCAGATAGAAAAACATAGCTGGAAAAAAAGAAAAACATAGCTGGCATTTTGTCTACCTCACCTATGTGACAAGGCCAGTCTAACATTTATTTCCCACATGGTAAATTCATGGTTGACCAAATTTGCATCTGCATTTCAATGAACACTAAAACAAAATAAGATTTGTGTTTTATTGATATTCTCTCACTGTCAGAGTGATAATCTGCTAATTTGAATCAATCAATTTTGAGAAAATGATAAAGAATTTAAGATATGTAGAGTACTCTCTGAAAGCTAAGCATGATATCAATCTTTTCCATGCATTTCCTTCTTTGATACTCATCAAAAATGTCTTTGCAATCTCCTCATTAGAAACTTCAGCTTCTTCCAGAGCCTGAATCCTTAACCATGAGCAAGGCTGCCTGCCTCTATTTGAATTCAGTGGGGAAATAGCTGGAACCAGACTTCAGTACTTGCTTTCTTTGAAGAAAGTTCAGCAAAGAGACCAAGACCGTGAAATGGATAAAGTGTTTATTACAAGCAAAGTACATGTGAAAGAGCGCACATGGGTGAACTCAAAGAGTGAGCTGCTCCTAATGTTGCTGTTTTATTTAGTGACTGAGTCCTGCTTGACTCTTTTGTCACCCCATGGACTGTAGGCCACCAGGCTGCTTCCAATAGAGGTGGCTTATATTGGGGCACTCTTCTGGGTGTCTCTGGCTAATCATCTTGCTTGTGTCCATATTTGACCTTACTCAGTGTCCTTTTGGATGGAATGTGTGCATCTCTCAGCCAAGATGGATTCCAATATGAAGGTTTCTAGGGGTTGGCAAGACATATTATGGGATGGTGGCTCCTCCCTTCATTGGCCTCTCCCTAGACTGAGGACCTTCTCTGCACATGAGTTATTCTAGAAAATGCTTTTGACCTCAAGATTGAGGAAATTGTAATTATTTTGTCTTCCACCTAATCAGAACCTGTTCTTGTCTCAAAGTGTTAGCAGGAGATTGGTTGCAACTGCTCAGCCTGGACCCACCCATCTATCTCCTACTTCACATCTTCCCCACCAAATAGGAAGGCTAGGATCTAGATTTACATTCTCTCACACTCAAGGAAAAGATATAAAACTAAGTAGTTCCTGCTGAGATCTACTATGGGTTAAGACTGTATCTCATCACACTTTAGCACCACTGCATCATTTGATTTAGCAATTCAATCAAATTTCACTGGTTTATGTAAAGTGTGTGTATGTGTATGAGTGTGCTTTTCCAGGATGGCGATTTGACTTAGTGACTACGCTAACTGGAAGATATCACTGGTGATCTATACTTTCCTACAATATGTTCTTATGTAGAGTCTTTCTCTTCAAAAATTTCATGTTATCCATTTTGGCTTTGACCTTGGAAACTGAGTCCTCTTCTGTTTATCCGTCCTTTGCTAAAGGGCAGAAGTATCAAAACATCTCATTTTGTATATCATTTATAAATGTATTCAAAATAGACACTCATTAGTGTTTGATAACCTTGATCATACTTAATTATTTCTAATTAGTCTCTCCACATAGATAAATATTAAAGAAAAGAAAATGGACATTTTAATCAGAGGGAGACTGCTTTCTAAAGACTCAGCAATCTCGCTCTTTCCATGGAAGAGTTTTTAATTACAGTCATTCATACTCTTTGTTTAAAGTAGACTCTAGAATTTGAAGCAAGTGTTCACAGAAAAGCTTAATTAGTTACAAAAACCTTTTATTGTTGTGCTTAGTTTTCTCCAGAACACACATACATGCACACACACACATTAGTTTGCCAGAAAGGAAAAATTTTAAACATTGTCATTTGATTCTTCTAAATCCATCTGTCAGCAAATCAGTGAAATTTTGCTGCTGAAGAGCCAGGGGGAAACATGAACATCTGGTAAAACAACTGCACATATAGATAGGACACACACATTATTCCACATTTGTAAGGATTTTGTATCACAAGGATAAGTCACATTTGGACCTTTTTTCCCCAAGCCTTTAATCTGACTCAGAGGAACCTCATCCTGTTGTTAACAACTGTGATAACACAAGTTTTATTAAACAAACGGCAAGATTAAAAATCTACCAGAGTAATAACAAAAAGATTCCTTATTTCCTAACAGCTTTTTCCACTGTGAAAGGACCTCAAATTCTTTCCCAATCCAGCAGGAAACTTTTCTGGGGTTTTTGAAGGATATCAGCTCTGAAACTATGCAGGACACCCTTTTTAGGTGGACTTAAAATATAACTTCTGTGAACAGGGAAAAAGGAAGAATCCAGTGAGTGCATTTATTTCTCTAAAAACCCTCAATATCTAAGTGTGGGTGCTCAGATCAGTATCTACAGAATCTGAAGAGGGTGGCATTTATGCTCCATTTTGTATTTATTAATTCTCTCCATAGTGGCCATTGATTCACACTCTAATAGGTTCCCTAATGTTGCCTAATAACATGCTGATCCCTCTCTAAGCCTCTCTCCTTGTCCCCCCGGTGCACCCAACCTTCTAGTTATGTTCTAACTAGCTATATTTGGTGTCCTTATTGTTTTATATTTGACTGAGAAGAAAAAATCATTTTTAATACTCTGGATTGTCATGCCTTGTGTCAATAGTCTTGAATCATATTTATGTTATTAAAATGCTGCTGCTGCTGCTGCTAAGTCACTTCAGTCATGTCCGACTCTGTGCGACCCCATAGATGGCAGCCCACCAGGCTCCGCCATCCCTGGGATTCTCCAGGCAAGAACACTGGAGTGGGTTGCCACTTCCCTTCTCCAATGCATGAAAGTTAAAAGTCAAAGTGAAGTTGCTCAGTTGTGTCATACTGGTAGCGACCCCATGGACTGCAGCCCACCAGGCTCCTCCATCCATGGGATTTTCCAGGAGTGTGGGGTACCATTGCCTTCTCCGTATTAAAATGCAGTTTGCCTTAAAAAATACAAGAGAGATGAAAAGAGATTAGATTAGGAACTGTGTTACCTGTTTACTATTTTTCAGCCATTTATACCAAAGTCTGTATGGGCTTCACTTGCAGCTCAGCTGGTAAAGCATCCGCCACAATGTGAAAGACCTGTTTGATCCGTGGGTTCGGAAGATCCCATGGAGAAGGGAAAGGTTACCCACTCCAGTGTCCTGGCCTGGAGAATTCCATGAACAGTTATAGCCCATAGGGTTGCAGAGTCGGACAGGACTGAGCGACTTTCACTTTCACTTTCTGTATGTAACGGGTAGTAGCACTGATAACAAGGGACCTTAATCTAACAGAGTATCATAATGGGATAAACAATAACATACAAGTAATAGAGGCTTTCAAATACGTTGTCTTGTATTTATCATTCTTAGCACTGTTTTACGTATTGTGTTAGTCAAAACTAATGAAGTAAATTAGTGGTAGAACATATGCTCTGTGAGATATGTGAAGACAAGGAGGGAGCCTGGGAAGATCCCATATTTTAAACCATAACGTGAAACGAGCCAAGAATGTACTTATTATTGGATTATGGCAGATGCTATTGATATTCCATCCGTATGCCTTCAGCCTACTCACTGTCCTTGCATTCTAGTCTGAATTCAAATGACCAGCATCTGCATCTTTGTTAGACTGTTTGTCTCAGGTTGCAGGAATCTGTTGTATATAAACAAATGTCCTTCTGGGGGAAGCCCTTGAACAACAAAAGACAGATGTTGGGAGGTAAATAGTTTTATCTTTTTGACCCTTAGCAAGAAGCATATCTTAGTCAAGGCTATGGTTTGTCCCATAGTTATGTATGGATGTGAGAGTTGGACTATAAAGAAAGCTGAGAGCCAAAGAATTGATGCTTTTGAACTGTGGTATTGGAGAAAACTCTTGAGAGTCCCTTGGACTGTAAGGAGATCCAACCAGTCCATCCTAAAGGAAATCAGTCCTGAATGTTCATTGGAAGGACTGATGTTGAAGCTGAAACTCCAATACTTTGGCCACCTGATGCAAAGGACTGACTCATTTGAAAAGACCCTGATGTTGGGAAAGATTGGAGGCAGAAGGAAAAGGGGGGGCAAAGGATAAGATGGTTGGATGGCATCATCGACTCAATGACTTTGAGTCAACTCTGGGAGCTTGTGATGGACAGGGAAGCCTGGAGTGCTGCAATGGGGTTGCAAAGAGTCTGACAGGACTGAGTAACTGAATTGAACTGAACTGAAGAAGTGTATTAAGGTGACCTTTGAGTTTTTCCATAGGATTAAGCTTAATCCCAATCTGAAGTCACCAATCTTTCCTTTTCCCTTAGGGTTAGGGCTTGGGCTAGTGTTAGGGTTGCCTCTCCCTTTCTTCTTCCTGGAATCACTTTCTATCCTCTGCTGGTATCTCTGCACTTTCTGTATAAACTCCATGCATTCCATTCTTATTTCAGAGAGAGTAAAGGTTTTCTGTTTCCAGAGGTCAGGACAAAGAATCCAGCAAGCCAAGAATTCTTGGTTAATAATTGACCTAGAAAATATTTTTTTCTAGTAGCACAAAGAATGGAAAATGATTTTATGTTAATGTTTGTATGATGAAGAAGCCTACAAACACACACACACAAGTTTAGATCATTAATTGAGGTTTGCCAAGTTGAAGCCATGGACTTGACTTTGTGTTTGGGAGAGAATAAATAGAAAATAAGAAGAGTATATGGGGCACAGGGTGAACTTGAGAGATAGAGTGAAAGCCCTGTAGAAAAAAATAAGCTAAGCTCAGGCTCCTCTGGAATTAAATAGATCAACTATGACCATGAGCCAACAGTAGGGTATATGACAGTGGGTGAGAGCAGTTTGTTGTTAGAGCAAGGAAGGATGAATAACCAAGCCTGTGTGTGTGTGTGGACTACTCCCATGGACTGTACCAGCCAGACTCCTCTGTCCATGGAATTTTCCATGCAACAATAGTGCAGTGGGTTCGCATTTCCTTCTCCAGGGATGTTCCTGACCCAGGAATCGAACCCATGTGTCTTATGTGTCCTTTATTGGCAGGAGGGTCCTTTACCACAGAACCATCTGGGAAGCCTAGAAATCTAAAATGACAAATGTCTAAGATGAGTGAGCAACATTAAAGAGTTTTATCCATTTTGAAAAGAATTGGAGGCAGCGAAATAATAGAAAATGTTTTTTTAATTTTATTTTTCCTTTTCTGAAATATGGATTTAGAATTTCAAAGATTCTTTGGGTAACTATAGGAGTTCAAAGTGACTTGGGGATAGCATGTTTGTGGAGTAATCACCAAGAGATGACATTGAAAATGTGAAAAATTCTATATTAAAGAGCCCTTTTCTAGCTGTATGTGCAAAAAAGAAGAGGAATGTACAGGAGGAAAGAACAGTATTTGAAGAGAAATTTGGGAAAGAAATTGGTGAGGGGGCTGATAAAAGTGGGGCAGTATGGAAGAAAAAGAAATTTGTATTTATTTTACACTGTATCCTAGCACTCATGTTGTGTTGGTGACTTTTTAAAAATGCATATTTTATTTTTTATCTATAATAGGCTGGATTTTATTTGTATGGCTTGACTATTTCCTATGTTCTAAATGGCAGTGAAATGGTTGAATAAATTTCATCTTTTAGCACCATCCAACTTTCAGAACTAGATTACTTCTTTTCCCTCTTTGTTTCCAATCTTCTAAAGTCAGCATCATCCTCATTTTTTAAACACCTGCAGTTCATTTGTAGTCTAGTCTTTATAGTGTAAGCTCTTTAGTTCTCATATTTTATATACATTTATTTTATATAATGTATTTTATTTACTGAAACCACTATAAGGCATTCATGTAGCTATAAAAAAATAATACTTAAAGTAAGAATAATTTTATATTGAGTCTCGAGTTTTGTTGTTTTTCTGATGCAGAAGTGTTTCAGTAATGCTCTCTGACAGTTTTACCTTTGAGATATTCATGAAAATGAGACATAAGGGTGTGTATTTATGAAACAATACCATTGAACCTGTTTTTAACTAAATATAGTACTGTTCTTTCTTCTAATAGCCTGAGTTTTCCAAAATGAGTAAAGACTGCGTCACATCCCCAAATCAATTGAATACAACACTGCTGATTGAGGATGGCTTTGCAAGAGTAGGGATTTATATTCTAGAAGGAAAAAAGTGCAATAGAGGCCTGGGATCTGCTACATGGTTTTCTATGCTTTTTACACTCTTCTCAAAATATGATATTTTATCTCATTTTTCAGTGGTATAACAAGTAACCATGGCTTATCTATAAAACATGCCAAGAATATTCACATCTTTTACTTTCAGTGTCAAAAAGAGTGTCAGCTATGTCAGTGAGCTGAGGTGACCTTCATAGCTAAAATACTTACAGCTGTGCTATGCTTTCAAGTAAAGGGAGTACCCTCATTCAAAGGTAGGCCCCATTCTCAGGTAGCCTGTAATGAATAACTGGTCCATATAGAGTATAAGTGATCAGGCTGCAGCCTAATTTGGAACAATTCTGAACAGTCATCTCAGCTTTAGAAGTCATAGTGGGGTCAGCTGAAAGGTTTGTTGAGACTATGTTGCAGATCAGCTTCTGTCTATTCTGCCCCCAAAAGTTACCTCTAGGTAATGACTCATAGCATCCTTCAACAAACTTTATTCATGATAATTTCCATCTCAAAGCAAGCTTGTCAGGGAACCCAATATGAAAGAGATGGGAAAAAAATAAGTGGGAGAGAGCTCTAAGATAGGTCATTAAGAGTTCTATTGAGTTTAATTGAATTGTGGCAATAGATCTATGTTGTGAATGTCATGCTTTTTTGAAATAAGAATACAGAAAAACATAGAAGGTGAAAAATTTGGCCAAGATCACATAGCACATTTTGTTAAATATTTCTTCTTCAATAACAGCCATCTTCCATTGTCCCATTAATCATAAACTTTAAAATTAAAATACTTGACTCTGAAAATTATTTTTTCCTTATGGTTCAGGTAGGTAATACTGTGATTTCTAAGAAATATACATTTAGTCATTCAGATTACCAAATTACATTTCTCATATATATTTGATCTTTGTAAGAAGTTCCTTACTCACAGCTCCCCATACAACTGCATTTTCCTAAATTGGAATTACAAGTGTCAAGAATGATAAAGATGTCTTTCTTTTATTTGAATAAAGTGACTTTTGGAAAGCTTGTAATCCTGGGAGCTGATTGCCAGGGGGGAAATCATGTGGTTAGAGGGTTGTGATTTTCATTTCCAACCCCTGACTTCAGGAGAAAGAAGAGGGAATGAAGAGTAAATTAATTGCCTATGACCAATGATTTAATCAGTTATGTCTATAAATGAATTTTCCATAAAAATTCAAAAGGAAGCTGTTCAGAGAGCTTCCAGACTGGTGAACATATAGAGGTGCTGGGAGAGTGACCCACCTGGAGGGGGCATGGTGATGCCATAATCTTGGCTCTCTGTGCATTAATGCTGAATATTCTATACAGAGTCATAGTTATAGAGGAGAGAGCAAGAGAAACTTTGTTTTTGCCAGGCAAAGAAGGAACACAGTAGGCTAGTGCCCCAAGAACTTGTTCCCTGGGGAATAGGGAGACATCTTACAGTCAGGGCTCATGATCAGGAGTATGTAATAATGATCAAGATAGTGACAGTCTTGCATTCTTCTGATGCATTAGTGGTGAGGTAAGCAGGAGTCAATGTCATCAACTTTCAGGTTCCAACTCTTCTGGGGTTTACATGTTTGTGGGCAGCATAATTAATTGTTAGCTTCTGCTACCTAGAGGAGATTTCAGTATCTAAAAAATGGTTCAAAGATATTGTTATGTGAATTCCTTGATGGGGAACCAGGACCCTGCCCCAAGGCTGCATTATTATTTCTCTCGACTATTTGTTTCTCCTTTGTCTGGCATTCCCTCCCTTCCTTAATTAACAACTGCTGGAACCTTCCCATTGGAACTTATGGAAGATCATGGAGGCTGAATGAAGCCTATTTCCTGTAATCACACAAATGGAGGAAGCAGAAAGGATTTGTGCCCAAGAGCCCCATGAAGTCCTGCTTGGTATCAGTGAGAAATCCAAGCCCTTTTCCCACATCTTGCTATATGCATCTCTTTCATCTGGCTATTTCTGAGTTACATCCTTTTTTTAATAAATCAGTAATCTGGCAAGTAAATGTGCACTGCTCTAGCAAATTAATCAAACCCCTGATTTATAGCCACTTGGTTAGAAATACAGTACTTGGATTTGTGAGTGATATTTGAAGATCAAGTAGGGGAACCTTTAATCATGCCTGTTCAGTCATAAGCACAGATAATAACCTGAGCTTACAACTGGTATCAGAACTGGGTAGGGGGTGGGGTGGGGTGGCAGAAACTTTACCCCGTGAAATTGATGCTATTGAAACTGAGACAGAACCCTGTAGGGCTCCTGGATACAAATTATTTGTGTCCCTTGTTTCATGTTTGTAGGAAATAGGCCTCATTCAGCCTAATTAAACTTCCCTGAGATCCAAAGAGCAGATTCAAATAATTGCTAATCATGGAACAGAAGGAACAGAGAGATAAGGGAGGTGCAGTCAAGAAACAGTAGTGCAGCCTTGGATCAGGCTCCTGATTCCTCCTCAGGGAATATATACAATAATGTCTTTGAGTCCCAATGTAGAGAGTAAGGTCCCCATCCAGGTAGAGGATGGTAACTTCAGGCTGAGCACAAGATTACTGGAGAACTTCCTGTTATCTCACCACCAATGAATCAGAAGGGAATAACATGTCTACAGCCCTAACCCCAAATTTATCCTATAAAAACATTTCCTGGACTGCCCTGGTTGTTCAAGGTTTGGGAATCTGCTTTCCAATGCAGGAGACATGCATTCAATCCCTGTTCCAGGAAGATTCCACATGCCACAGGGCTACTAAGTCCATATGCCATAACTACTGAGCCCACACACTACAACTACTGAACCCATGAGCCACAAGAACAGAGAAAGCTCATGTGCAGAAATGAGAACCCAGTGCAGCCAAATATAAAAATAATAAAAAATAAATAAAACTTTCCCCCAAATCCACGAGGAAATTTGGGGTTTTTGAGCATAAGCCACCTGTTCTCCCTTTTTGGCCCTGCAATGAACATTTCTGTGCTGCAAACTCTAACATTTTGGTCTTTCTGGCCTTGCTGTGCCTCAGACATAGGAACTTGAGTTTGGTTACACAATCTCCAAGTAGACAGTGTCAGAATCGAACTGAATTGTAGGACACCGAGCTGGTGCCTGAGAATTCCTTAATGTATCAGAAGCTCCCTATCCCTTCATCACACTTTAGAATTGGTACCACAATCAATTTATATAAATCATTTTTAAAGTTTTTATCTTTTAAAATTAAATGACTAATAAAATTTAAGCATAATGGAGTTGTCATCATTTTAGCTGGTATTTATATTGATTTATCATTATTTTGTTGTTGTTTGTTTAATCAAACATCTCTGTGACTATTATGCTATTGCAAGTCTCTGTTAGCAATGATAAATCCTCAGATATCCATGACGAATGGCTGGGGCTTTCTATTTGCTGTTAAATCTTGCCTTAGATTTTAACTGCTATTTTTCATGTTAACTTTGGAAAGCATGTTGGCAAATGCTGAAATTCAATCAATATCCTGATCACTCTAATATATACATTTTTACTTCTTCTGAGCATTCCACTGAAGAGTCTAGGAGCCTATTTTATTTATTTGAAACCTCTTTGGTTTAATGCTGCAAATTAACATTGGGGAAATCTGAATGGAAAGAAGAAATGTATATTCTTTAGAATGAAAGTCCTCTTTGTTCCTGTTTATGTTTTTTTTTTTCTTTTTTCTCTTTAATTTCTAGATTATTTAGTTTTGTTCCCATGAGCATTAATTGCTACTTTTCTGCATCATTTATTCAGCACTTTAATATTGAGTCTAGTATATTTATTGCATTGAAACATCTTACAATAAACTTAAAACACACACCATTCCACAGTCTAGAGAGGTGGTAAACAAGGCTATCTAGAAATTATGACTGAACTTTCCCCGTGCTATCTGGGATAAATAAAACAGTGCCACTCGGTTGCAGTTTTTCAACTTAAGAAAGGGAGACTTAAAAGCATAATATCTAAATAGAAAATATTAATATTTAATCAATAATCATTTACTGAGCTCCTATTATGTGTCAGAGACAGAGAAATTTAGGATGGATAAGCAAGGCATGCTCCAGGAGCTCATGTAAAATGGAAGACCACCTGAAGGCTTTTGGTAACTCCTATTCTGTCCCTCAAATTTTAGGCACTTTTTAAAAAATCCTCAAATAATTCAAAATCCACTGAAGATCAATGGAATTAACCTTATATTTTTATTAATAAACTGGGGCATAGGGAATGTGAGAGGTGCATAATACTCAGTAATCGCCATGTAGTATTTCTTCCTCTACCCTTCAACAGCTCTACTTCCTTGACTCTGTTCTCTCAGCCCTTTCCCCAGGTGTCTTATAATATTAGGTCTTCTGCTGTTCCTAGAAGCTTTAGTTGTTATTATTTGCTTGAATAATACATAAAATTTTTAAGAAGGTACCTTACATCACTGAATATTAACCATAGTCATGCATTCTTTTTTCAACAAAAGCTTTGGGAATCTCAATTCAACCTCAAAGAGACAAGTAAGTACATTTTTATAATTCACGTCATAAGAGCTTCAAGTAGCTATATTCTAGGAATAAGGGTGGCAGTCATTTAAATTATTCATTCACCAAAATTTTATTGGTTTACCAAGTGTACCAGGCATGGTGCTAGATCCAAAACAGCAAAATCTTCATTTACCTTCTCTAAAAATTTACTTTAGGATGATGTTCTAACTCTAAAAGTTAGTCCAGTATTCCACAAATTTGCCACACTCACTTATCTAAAGTAATAATTGAACCTTAACCAAAATGTGGGTATCTCCTTTCTAGACTTGAAACAACCAACAAACCAAAAATAAACAAATAAAGGAAGAAATGTATTGAGAAAAAATGGATTAATCTAAAAATAAGCTTTTAAATTGTTGGAAACTAATGACTTCTATTAAAAATAGATAAAGGATTATGCCTGCTTATGGGAAGATGAAATACTTTTCTAATTTCTTCTACTAAATAAAATTAGAAACCTTAAACACTGTGCTAAAAACAACATAAGAAGACTAAATGGTGGTGGGGAAATGTAGCAGATCATCAAGGTACCCTAGGATCCAAAAAACAGAGGTGCAATAGTAAGTTTCTTTCCTTTTTTTTTTTTTTTTGTTTAATATCCCAGACTTAGAGCTGAATAAATCAGTGAATACAAATGGCAATAAGTACAGATTAAAAAAAAAAATACACAAAAGCCAGCTCTCTCTGTAAATGATCAAGAAAATGTCAACCTAGCAACACAGAAAGCACTTTTAAAATAATTGTTCTATTCCAGCCAATGCCACAGAAACAAACTGGATGACCCATGTGGTGCTGATACTCATCCACATCAGCAAGGGCCTTGTGGAAAGTCTACTCTTCTGGCATCACCAGAACCTAGTGATGAATCCCAAGATATCTGCTGGGGTAATGTCAGAAAAACCAAGTAGGAAGCTGAAATAGTCACTGCACTATGCAGGGACACCTGCCCCTACCCAGTGTTAATAACAACTACCTGGGGAGCTTGGGCTTTCTGTCAATCAATGGCAATGAGGCAATCCTCCAACTTCCCAATGAATAGGGTCAAAGAAATTTTAGTGGTGAGTCAAGACTTTTGTCCATGCCCAACAGTAATAAAGCCATCAGCCCATGTCAATAGGGATTGCATGGTGAGTAATAACACAATTCTACTCTTCCCATTGAATGTGTCAGCAGAGGCCCAGTGCTCAATACTGCCCAGCAATAACAAGAGTCTCTCTCAGGTGTTAATGGGCTATTTCTACCTACACTTGGCAAAAATGAGATGGTATCCTCTCTTCCCTTGTTAGACAAGTTAAAACAGAAGGTTAAATAACATAATGCCCAAACTTGTTCAGGTTTCAATAGAAAAATCAGTCACCTTATTAAAATCAGGAAACTCTCTCCTTTGCCTTGAATGAAAAGACAGCCAAAACATACCAACACTGAGATGATAAAGATGTAGAATTAGCCAATAAAAACTAAGCCAATCATAATAAAAATTCTTCACCAAATAAGTATAGACATTATAGAAACAAAAAAGTAAAGTATCTGTAAATAAATTGAACATAGAAAGAAAAATAAAATGATAAGTTAGGATTCCAAAACAATCACTAAATTATAAAACTCAATGAAAATTCTCAATAGTAGAGTGTGTGGCATATAAGAGGAGTTAAATCTTCTAACTTCCCATGAACTTGTAAAAGACTGGATACCAATAGACTGTGTTATGTCAAAATATATGTAGCAGTAGGAAGAGAAAGCACTAATAGAAATACACAATGAGATATATGCAAAACAAAAGACTTAAATCCAAATACAATCTAAATATTGTTCAAGAAATTGTTAAAGAGAAAAAGGAAAACAAAAAGCAGAAAACAAAGAAGACAAAAAGAAAATGAAAAGAAGAGAGAAATTTTATTTAAGCCTTAGTAATTATATTAAATATAAATGTTGTCAGTAGAATAACTGGAGGATTGATAGAGTAGATTAAAAAACAGACCCTATGCTATGCTCTGTACAGACTTCATTCATGTCAACTATGACAATGGAAATGCATAGAAAGTAAAAACATGGAAAATTAAGTATCATGTAAATATTAATCCAAAAAAAGCACAAGGAATAATAATAATATCAGACAAAGTAAACTTTAGCTAAGAGAGTTGTCAAAGACAAAGGAAAACATTAGAGAACTAGAAAAGGATGAATTGACCGTGAAGACATGGCAGTTCTAAATATATTTGCATCAGTAAATTTAGCTACCAAATGTGAAAAGCAAAAACTGATAGAACTGAAAGAAAAGCAGATAAATCCACAGTTAGAGTTGAAAACTTAAATATTTCTCTTTTAAAAATAGATAAAATAGGGGGACCTGCAAGATGGCAGAGGAATAGAATTAGGAGACCACCTTCTCCCCTACAAATATATAAAAAAATCATCTGCATGTGGAAAAACTCACACAGAACATCTTTTGCATGCTGGCAGAGTACCCCAGACTTCCAAAAAGGCAAACCAATCTCCTTGGAATGGGGTGGAGGAAAAGATAAATGCAAAAAGGGAGACAAAGGAGTTCAGGATAGGGACCTGCACCCCAGGGATGGAGTCATGAAGGAGGAAAAGTTTCCACACACAAAGGTGTCACAGTCCAGGTCAGGGAGGGAAATCTTAGGAACCTCAGAGGGCAGCAAGACAGGTTCTCAGAAAGAGAAATGGAGAAAATTCACCACAGAGATCATTCCAAACCACACTTATGAGCTGAGAAGTGGCTCATAGCCACTTGTTCTTAGTTCTAAGATGGAGGCCTTTCACAGGGCTCTTGACTATAATATTCTATGGGGTCAGGAGTTCTCTGGTGGTCCAAATTCCTGGAGCTGAATCTCCTGCATCTGGGATTCAGTCCCAATCCCTTATAGTAGCCTTAAGACTTCACAGACCAAACAGAACAGAAGACAAAACTCCTAGACTAGTGGTAAAACATTCTCATCAGATAAGAACACTGAAAGAGATTCACACACTTTTATAGAGAAGAGAGATTTTTAATAATAAAAGCAGCAAGGGAAAAGCAACATAAGGCTAACAGACGATCTTTCAATAGAAACTATGCAGGACAGAATGGAATGGCAGGATATACTTAAAGTGATGAAAGGGAAAAACCTACAACCAAGATTACCCTATATAGCAAGCATCTCATTCAGATTCAAAGGAAAAATCAAAAGCTTTAGAGACAAGCAACAAGCAAAAGTTAAGAGAATTCTACACCATCAAACCAACTCTTCAACAAATGCTAAAGGAAATTATCTAGACAGGAAACACAAACAGAAAGGGCCTACAAAAGCAAATGCAAAGCAATAAAGTAAATGGCAACATAATCATACATTTCAATAATTACCTTAAATGTGTAAGGGATGAATGCTCCTAGCAAAAGACACAGATTTGCTGAATGGATACAGAAGCAGGACTCTTATATATGCTGTCTACAAGACACTGACTTTACACCTAAGAACACATACAGACTAAAAGTGAGGGGCTAGAAAAAGATTCCATGCAAGTGAAAGTGAAAGTGAAGTCATTCAGTTATGTCTTACTCTTTACAAACCCATGGACTGTAGCCTGTCAGGCTCCTCCATCCATGGTATTCTTCAGGCAAGAATATGGGAGTGGTTTGCCATTTCTTTCTTCAGAGGATCTTCCCAACTCAGGGATCAAACCCAGGTCTCCCACACTGCAGGCAGACCCTTTACCATAAAGGTGATTATAGCAAAAAGTCCATAAAACTAAAAGCTGGCTCGTGGAGAAGATGAACAAAATTGACAAACCTTAAGCCACACTAATCAATAATAAAAGGGAGAGGACTCAAATCCATAAAATTAGAAATGAGATTTTAAAAAATTATGACAACACAGAAATGCAAAGGATCATAAATGACTACTATGTTCATGCCAATAAAATGGATAACCTGGAAAAAATAGACAAATTCTTAAAAATGTATAACATTCTAAACCTAAACCAAGAATAAATAGAAAATGTGGAACAGAGAAATCACAAACAAGAAAATCAAAATTATAATAAAAATATTTCAACAAACAAAAGCCCAGGGCCATGTGGCTTCATGGGTTTCCGTGATAACTCAGTTGGTAAAGAATCTGCTTGCAGTGCAGAAGACCTGGGTTCAGTCCCTGGGTTGGAAAGATCCCCTGGGAAAGAGAAAGACTAGCCACTAAAGTATTCTGGCCTGGAGAATTCCATGGACTATATAGTCCACGGGGTTGCAAAGAGTCGAACACGACTGAGTGACTTGCACTTTCCCTTTCACACTTTCACATGGCTTCATAAGTGAATTTTACCAAAAGTTTAGAGAAGCACTAAAATTTATCTTGATCAAACTCTTCCAGGAAATTACAGAGAAAGAAGAACTGCCAAACTCATCCTATGAGGCCACCATCACCCTAATACTAAAACCAGACAAAGATGCCACAAAGGAAGAAAATCACCTGCCAATAACACTGATGAACATAAATGCAAAAATCCTCAACAAAATTGTAGCAAACAGAATCCAACAAAACATTAAAAAGATCATACATCTTGATCAAGTGGGCTTTATCCCAGGGATACAAGGATTCTTCAGTAGATGCAAATCAATAAATGTCATACATCATCTTAACAAACTGGAAGATAAAAGCAATATGATCATCTCAATAGATGCAGGGAAACTTCTGACAAAATTCAACACCCATTTATAATAAGAACTCTCCATAAAGTAGGTGTAGAAGGAACATACCTCAACATAATAAAAGTCATATATGACAAAGTCACAGAAAATATTATTCTCATTGGTGAAAAGCTGAAAGAAATTCCTCTAAAATCAAGAAGCAGACAAGGATGCCCACTTTCACCACTATTATTCAACATAGTTTTGGAAGTGCTAGCCATGGCAATCAGAGAAGAAAAAGAAATTAAAGGAATCCAGATTAGCAAAGAAGAAGTAAAACTCTCACTGTTTGCAGATGGCATGATTCTTTATATTGAAAACCCTAAAGATGCCACAGAAAAATTATTAGTGCTAATCAATGAATATAGAGCTTCCCAGCTGTCACTAATGATAAAGAACCTGCCTGCCAATACAGGAGATATAAAAGATGGGGGTTCTATTCCTCAGTCAGGAAGATTCCCTAGAGAAGGAAATAGCAACCCACACCAGTATTCTTGTCTGGAGAATCCCATGGACAGAGAAGCCTGGCAGGCTACAGGCCATAGGGTGGCAAATAGTCAGACATGATGAAGTAACTTAGCATGCAATCAATGAATATAGAAAAGTTGCAGGATACAAAAATTCCTTGCACTCCTATTCACCAACAGTGAAAAATTAGAAAAAGAAATTAATGAAACAATCCCAATCACCCTTGCAACAAAAAGAATAAAATACTTAGAAATGAATTTACTGAAAGTGACAAAATAGCTATTTGCAGAAAACTAAAAGACACTGATGAATGAAAATAAAGACAACATAAGCAGTTGGAGAGATATACCATGTTCTTGGATTGTAAGAATCAGTACTGTGAAAATGACTATACTATCCAAAGCAATCTATGAAAAATGGAATACTTATAAAGTTATTCAATAGTATTTTTCACAGAACTGGAACAATAATTTCAAAATTTGTATGGAAACACACACAAGAAAAAGAACAAAAATAAAACCAAATAGGCATAGCAATCTTTTGAGAAAGAAGAGTGGGGCTGAAGGAATCAAGCTTCCTGACTTCAAACTATCCTACAATCATCAAGACAGTATAGTTCTGGCACAAAAACAGAAATATAAACCAATGGAACAAGATAAAAAGCCTGGAAATAAATCTACATGACTATGGGCACCTCACTTTGCCCACAAAATCAAAACAATGTTTTTTTCCTGTAGTCATGTATGGATGTGAGAGTTGGGCCATGAAGAAGACTGAGCACCAAAGAACTGATGCTTTCAAACTGGTGCTGGATATGACTGTTGAGAGTCCTTTGGGCAGCAAGGAGATCAAACCAGCCAATAATAAAGAAAATCAACCCTGAATATACATTGGAAGGACCAATGCTGAAGCTGAAGCTCCAATATTTTGGCCACCTGATGGAAGGAACTGACTCACTGGAAATGCTGGTAAAAATTGATAGCAGGTGGAGAAGTGGGAGACAGAGAATGAGATGGTTGGATGGCATCATTGACTCAATATACATGAGTCTGAGCAAACTCCAGGAAATAGTGAAGGGCAGGGAAGCCTGGTGTGCTTCAGTCTATGGGGTTGCAAAGAGATGGATGTGACTCAGTGATTGAAGAACAACAGCAACGAGCACCTTATCCTTGACAAAAGAGGCAAAAATATGCAATGGAAAAAAAGACAACCTCTTCATTAAGTGGTTCTGGGAAAATTGGGCAACTGTGTGTAGAGGAATGAAATTAGAACTCTTCCTAATACCATACATAAAAATAAACTCAAAGTGGATTAAAGCTCTAAATATAAGACCAGAAACTATGAATCTCATGGAGGAAAACATAGGCAGAATACACTTTTACATAAATCATAGCAAGATATTCTATGACCCACCTCATAAAGTAATAGAATAGATACAAAAACAAACAAATGGACCTAAATAAACATTTTTTTCCACAATGAAGAAAATTATAAGCAGGGTGATAAGACAATGCTTATAATTGGAGAAAGTAGTAACAAATGAAACCACAAAGGATTGATCTCCAAACTATACAAGCAACTCATGCAGCTTAATATCATAAAACCAAATAACCCAATCAAAAAGTGAGCAAAAGTCCTAAACAGACATTTCGTCAAAGAAGGTATCCAGAGAGCTAATAAACACATGAAAAAATGCTCAACATTGCTCATTATTAGAGAAATGCAAATAAAAACTACAATTAGGTATTATCTCAGAGCACTCAGAATGGCCATCATCAAAAAGTCTACAGGCAATAAGTGCTGGAGAGGGTGTGGAGAACAGCACACCCTTTTGCACTGTTAATGGAAATACAAATTGACAGCCACTATCGAGAACAGTGAAGAGGAACTAAAAAGTCTCTTGATGAAAGTGAAAGAGGAGAGTGAAAAAGTTGGCTTAAAGCTCAACATTCAGAAAACTAAGATCATGGCATCTGGTCCCATAACTTCATGGCAAATAGATGGGGAAACAGTGGTAACAATGGATGACTTTATTTTTCTGGGGTCCAAATTCATCTCAGATGGTGACTGCAGCCATAAAATTTAAAGAATCTTACTCCTTGGAAGGAAAGTGACCAACTTAGATAGCATATTCAAAAGCAGAGACATTACTTTGCCAACAAAGTCCATCTAGTCAAGGCTATGGTTTTTCCAGTGGTCATGTATGGATGTGAGAGTTGGACTGTGAAGAAAGCTGAGTGCTGAAGAATTGATGCTTTTGAAATGCGGTGTTGGAGAAGACTTTTGAGAGTCCCTTGGACTGCAAGGAGATCCAACCAGTCCATCCTAAAGGAAATCAGTCCTGGTTGTTCATTGGAAGGACTGATGCTGAAGCTGAACCTCCAATACTTTGGCCAACTCATGCGAAGAGTTGACTCATTGGAAAAGACTCTGATGCTGGGAGGGATTGGGGTTAGGAGGAGAAGGGGACGACAGAGGATGAGATGGCTGGATGGCATAACCGAATCAATGGACGTGAGTTTGAGTGAACTCTGGGAGTTGTGATGGACAGGGATTTCAGGCTCCTATGTAATATTGATCTTTATAGCATCAGACCTTGCTTCTATCACCAGTCACATCCACAACTGGGTATTGTTTTTGCTTTGGCTCCATCCCTTCATTCTTTCTGGAGTTATTTCTCCACTGACCTTCAGTAGCATATTGGGCACCTACAGACCTGGGGAGTTCGTCTTTCAGTATTCTATCATTTTGCCTTTTCATACCACGTCAAAGCACAACAGCTGGGTGGTACCATGCAGAAGCTTGGCTGAGTGGAGCTATACCATGCCCGAGGTCATGAGTCGTGACAGAGAGTGCAAGGCTGTGACGGTGCAGGAGCGGCAGAGAGGAGTTACATAGGAACCTGAAATGGTAGTTCCAAGAATCAAGGCAAACTGGAAGTGGTCAAACAGGAGATGGTAAGAGTGAACATCTACACTCTAGGAATCAGCAAACTAAGATGGACTGGAATGGGTGAATTTAACTCAGATGATCATTATATCTACTACTGTGGGCAGGAATACTTAGAAGAAATGGAGTAGCCATCATGGTCAGAAAAAGAGTCTGAAATGCAGTACTTGGATGCAATCTCAAAAAAGACAGAACGATCTCTGTTCGTTTCCGAGGCAAACCGTTCAATACCACGATAATCTAAGCCTATGCCCCAACGAGTAACACTGAAGAAGCTTATGTTGAACGGTTCTCTGAAGACCTGCAAGACCTTCTAGAACTAACACCACAAAAAGATGTCCTTTTCATTATAGGGGACTGGAATGAAAAAGTAGGAAGTCAAGAAACACCTGGAGTCACAGGCAAATTTGGCCTTGGAGTACAGAATGAAGCAAGGCAAACACTAGTAGAGTTTGTCAAGAGCATGCACTGGTCATAACAAAGGTGGCTCAGATCATGAAATCCTTATTGCCAAATTGAGACTGAAGTTGAAGAAAGTAAGGAAAATGACTGGACCATTCAGGTATGACCTAAATCAAATCCCTTATGATTGTACAGTGGTAGTGAGGAACACATTTAAGGGACTAGATCTGATAGAGTGCCTGATGAACCATGGACGGAGGTTCGTAACATTGTACAGGAGACAGGGATCAAGACCATCCCCATGGAAAAGAAATGCAAAAAGCAAATAGGCTGTCTGAGGAGGCCTTAAAAATAGCTGTGAAAAGAAGAGAAGCAAAAAGTAAAGGAGAAAAGGAAAGATATAAGCATTTGAATGCAGAGTTCCTAAGAATAGCAAGGAGAGATAAGAAAACCTTCCTCAGAGATCAATGCAAAGAAATAGAGGAAAACAACAGAATGGCAGAGCCTAGAGATGTCTTCAAGAAAATTAGAGATACTAAGGGAACATTTCATGCAAAGATTGGCTCGATAAAGGACAGAAATGGTATGGATCTTTACAGAAGCAGAAGATATTAAGAAGAGGTGTCAAGAATACATAGAAGAACTGTACAAAAAAAGATCTTCACGACACAGATAATCATGATGATGTGATCACTCACCTAGAGCCAGACATCCTGGAATGTGAAGTCAAGTGGGCCTTAGGAATCATTACTACAAACAAAGCTAGTGGAGGTGATGGAATTCCATTTAGCTATTTCAAATCTTGAAAGATGATGCTATGAAAGTGCTGTACTCAGTATGCCAGCAAATGTGGAAAACTCAGCAGTGGCCACAGGACTGGAAAAGGTCAGTTTTCATTATGATCCCAAAAAAAGACAATGCCAAGAATGCTCAAACTACCACACAATTGCCGTCATCTCACATGTTAATAAAGTAATGCTCAAAATTCTCCAAGCCAGGCTTCAGCAATATATGAACCATGACTTGCAGATGTTCAAGCTGATTTTAGAAAAGGCAGAGGAATCAGAGATCAAATTGCCAATATCTGCTGGATCATCAAAAAAGCAAGAGAGTTCCAGAAAAACATCTATTTCTGCTTTATTGACTATGCCAAAGACTTTGACTCTGTGGGTCACAATAAACTGTAGAAAATTCTGAAAGTGATGGGAATACCAGACCACTTGACCTGTCCTTTGAGAAACCTGTATTCAGGTCAGGAAGCAACAGTTAGAACTGGACATGGAACAACAGACTGGTTCCAAATAGAAAAAGGATTATGTCAAGGCTGTATATTGTCACCCTGCTTATTTAAATTATATGCAGTGTACATCATGTGAAACGTTGGGCTGGAAAGCACAAACTGGAATCAAGATTGCTGGGAGAAATAACAATAACCTAAGATATGCAGATGATGCAACCCTTATGGCAGAAAGTGAAGAGGAACTAAAAGGCCTCTTGATGACAGTGAAAGAGGAGAGTGAAAACGTTGGCTTAAAGCTCAACATTCAGAAAATAAAGATCACGGCATCTGGCCCCACCACTTCATGCAAAATAAATGGGGAAACAGTGTCAAACTTTATTTTTTGGGGGGCTCCAAAATCGCTGTCAGTTCAGTTCAGTTCAGTTACTCAGTCACGTCCGACTCTTTGCGACCCCATGAATCGCAGCACGCCAGGCCTCCCTGTCCATCACCAACTCCGAGAATTCACTCAAACCCACGTCCATCGAGTCAGTGATGCCATCCAGCCATCTCATCCTCTGTCGTCCCCTTCTCCTCCTGCCCCCAATCCCTCCAAGCATCAGAGTCTTTTCCAATGAGTCAACTCTTCGCATGAGGTGGCCAAAGTACTGGAGTTTCAGCTTTAGCATCATTCCTTCCAAAGAAATCCCAGGGCTGATCTCCTTCAGAATGGACTGGTTGGATCTCCTTGCAGTCCAAGGGACTCTCAAGAGTCTTCTCCAACACCACACTTCAAAAGCATCAATTCTTCTGTGCTCAGCCTTCTTCACAGTCCAACTCTCACATCCATACATGACCACTGGAAAAACCACAGCCTTGACTAGACGGACCTTTGTTGGCAAAGTAATGTCTCTGCTTTTGAATATGCTGTCTAGGTTGGTCATAACTTTCCTTCCAAGGAGTAAGCATCTTTTAATTTCATGGCTGCAGTCACTGTCTTCAGTGGTTTTGGAGCCTCCCAGTAAATAAAGTCTGTGACTGTTTCTCCATCTATTTTCCATGAAGTAATGGGACCAGTGCCATGATCTTTGTTTTCTGAATGTTGAGCTGTAAGCCAACTTTTTCACTCTCCTCTTTCACTTTCATCAAGAGGCTTTTGAGTTCCTCTTCACTTTCTGCCATAAGGGTGATGTCATCTGCATATCTGAGGTTATTGATATTTCTCCCAGCAATCTTGATTCCAGCTTGTGTTTCTTCCAGCACAGCGTTTCACATGATGTACTCTGCATAGAAGTTAAATAAACAGGGTGACAATATACAGCCTTGATGTACTCCTTTTCCTGTTTGGAACAAGTGTGTTGTTCCATGTCCAGGTCTAATTGTTGTTTCCTGACCTGCACACAGTTTTCTCAAGAGGCAGGTCGGGTGTCCATCTCTGGTATGTCCATCTCTTTCAGAATTTTCTACAGTTTATTGTGATCCTCACAGTCAAAGGCTTTGGCATAGTCAATAAAGCAGAAATAGATGTTTTTCTGGAACTCTCTTGCCTTTTCCATCATCAAGCAGATGTTGGCAATTTGATCTCTGGTTTCCCTGCCTTTTCTAAAACCAGCTTGAACATCAGGAAGTTCATAGTTCACATATTACTAAAGCCTGGCTTGGAGAATTTTGAGCATTACTTTACTAGCATGTGAGATGAGTGCAATTGTGCGGTAGTTTGAGCATTCTTTGGCATTGCCTTTCTTTGGGATTGGAATGAAAACTGACCTTTTCCAGTCCTGTGGCCATGGCTGAGTGTTCCAAATTTGCTGGCATATTGAGTGCAGCACTTTCACAGCATCATCTTTCAGGATTTGAAATAGCTAAATGGAATTCCATCACCTCCACTAGCTTTGTTCATAATGATGCTTTCTAAGGCCCACTTGACTTCACATTCCAGGATGTCTGGCTCTAGGTGAGTGATCACACCATTGTGATTATCTGGGTGATGAAGATCTTTTTTGTACAGTTCTTCTGTATGTTCTTGCCACCTCTTCTTAATATCTTCTACTTCTGTTAGGTTCATACCATTTCTGTCCTTCATCGAGCCCATCTTTGCATGAAATGTTCCCTTGGTATCTCTAATTTTCTTGAAGACATCTCTAGTCTTTCCCATTCTGTTGTTTTCCTCTATTTCTTTGCATTGTTCGCTGAAGAAGGCTTTCTTATCTGTTCTTGCTCTTCTTTGGAACTCTGCATTCAGATGCTTATATCTTTCCTTTTCTCCTTTGCTTTTTGCTTCTCTTCTTTTCACAGCTATTTGTAAGGCCTCCCCAGACAACCATTTTGCTTTTTTGCATTTCTTTTCCATGGGGATGGTCTTGATCCCTGTCTCCTGTACAATGTCACGAACCTCATTCCATAGTTCATCAGGCACTCTATCTATCAGATCTAGGCCCTTAAATCTATTTCTCACTTCCACTGTATAATCATAAGGAGTTTGATTTAGGTCATACCTGAATGGTCTAGTGATTTTCCCTACTTACAGCCATGAAATTGAAAGAGGCATACTCCTTGGAAGGAAAGTTATGAACAACAGCATATTTTAAAGGAGAGAAATTACTCTGCCAACAAAGGTCTGTCTAGTCAAGGCTATGGTTTTTCCAGTGGTCATGTATGGATGTGAGAGTTTGACTGTGAAGAAAGCTGAGTGCCGAAGAACTGATGCTTTTGAACTGTGTTGGAGAGGACTCTTGAGAGTCCCTTGGACTGCAAGGATATCCAGCTAGTCCATCCTAAACGAGATCAGTCCTGGGTGTTCATTGGAAGGACTGATGCTGAAGCTGTAACTCCATTACTTTGGCCACCACATCCGAAGAGTGGACTCATTGGAAAAGACCCTGATTCTGGGAGGGGTCGGGGGCAGGAGGAGAAGGGGACCACAGGGGATGAGATGGCTGGATGGCATCACCGACTCAATGGACATGAGTCTGGGTAAACTCTAGGAGTTGGTGATGGACAGGGAGGCCTGGCGTGCTGTGATTCATAGGGTCACAAGGAGTCGGACATGACTGAGGGACTGAACTGAACTAAACTGAACACTTTTCAACAAATTACAATAAAAATTGACATTGTACAAAGTGTATGCTCTGTCAACAATGAGATAAAAGTAGCAAGCAGGACAGAAAGATTAAAAAAAATCATGTAATACTTAGAAATTAAACATCTTTCTTCTAGGTAATCCATGAGTAAGAGGGAAATCAAAACAATACATAAACTGAATGACAATGAAATACAACATATGAAAAACTGTGAGACAGCTACAGTGTTGCTTAGAGGGAAGTTTATAACACTAAATAATTATGCTGGTGTAGATTAAAATTTTCAAATTTAACATTTTAATTATCATCACAACATTCCCCCACAACACACACAAAAGTAGAGAAAAACAATCCAAACTCACATGAATGATGCAATTGATAAAAAGAATAACATAAATTAATTGAAAACAAACAAACAAAAATTGACAATGTCAATGAAACAAATGTTAGGTTCTTTGAAAATGTTAATAAAATTGACACAACTCTCACAATACTGACAATGTAAAGATAGAGAAAACACTACCAATTAGGAATAAAATAGGAGATACACTCTTGCTTGCTTGCTTGATCAGTCACCCTGTCGTGTCCAACTCTTTGTGTCCCCATGGACTGCAGAACACCTGGTCTACTTCTTCCTCATCATCTCCCAGAGTTTGCCCAAGTTTATGTTTATTGCATTGGTGATACAGTCCAGCCATCTCATCCTCTGACACCCTCTTCTCCTTCTGGCCTCAATTTTTCCCAGCATCAAGAACTTTTCCAATGAGTTTTCTGTGTGCATCAGATGACCAAATTACTGGAAATTCAGTTTCAGTGCCAGACCTTCCAGTGAATACTGAAAGTTGATCTCCCTTAAGATTGATTGTTTTGGTCTTCTTGCTGTCCAGGGAACTTTCAGGAGTCTTCTCCAGCACCACAGTTTGAAGGCATCAATTTTTTGGTGTTCTGCCTTCTTTACAGTCCAGCTCTCACAACCGTATGTGGCCACTGGGAAGACCATAGCCTTGACTATACAGACTTTTGTTGACAGAGTAATGTCTCTGCTTTTCAACACACTGTCTAGGTTTATCATCATTTTCCTGCCAAGAAGCAATAGTCTTCTGATTTCATGGCTGCAATCACCGTCCACAGTGATTTTGGAGCCCAAGAAGAGGAAATCTGTCACTACAACCACATTTTCCCCTTCTACTTGCCATAGTGTAAAGGGACTGGATACCATGATCTTAGTTTTTTTAGTACTTTGTCTTAAGTCTGGTCCTTCACTCTCTTCCTTCACCCTCATCAAGAGGCTCTTTAGTTCCATTTTGCTTTCTGCCATTAGAGTGATGTCATTCTCATATCTGAGGTTGTTGACATTTCTCTTGCCTATCTTGATTCCAGCTTGTAATTTACCCGGCCTGGCATTTCTTATGATGTGATCAGCATATAGGTTAAACAAACAGGGTGACAACAGACAGCCCTCTAGTACTCCTTTTTTAAGGTTGAAAAAGGAGATAGAGTCTGTGCTTAATCGTTCAGTCATGTCCAACTCTTTGAGACCCCATGGACTGTAGCCCACCAAACTCCTATGTAAATGGGGATTCTTCAGACAAGAATATTGGAATATATTTCCATTCCCTTCTCTAGAGGATCTTCCCAACCAAAAGATTGAACCCAGGTCTCTTGCACTGCATGTGAATTCTTTACCATCTGAGCCACAGTCTATAGACATCTAAAAGATAATAGGGAATACTATAAACAAGTCTACACACATAAGTATGACATCTAGCCAAAATGCAAAAATTGTTCCAAGTGCACAGTGTACCAAAATTTATCCTATATGAAAACTAACAAACAAAACAAGTGAATAGCCTTATAACTAGAATCCTTGAAACTATGAGTCATGCCATGCAGATGGGTCATAATGGAGAATTCTGACAAAATGTGGTCCACTGGAGGAGGGCATGGCAAGTCACTCCAGTATTCTTGCCTTACAAACCCTAAGAACACTATGAAAGGCAAAAAGATGTGACACCAAAGATGGGCCCCCCAGGTCGGAAAGTGTCCAATATGCTACTTTGGAAGGGCAGAGGGAAATTACTAATAGCTCCAGAAAGAATGAAGCCACCAGGCCATAGCAGAAATTATGTTCAGTTATGGATGTGTCTGGTGGTGAAATTAAAGTCTGAGGCTGTAAAGAACAATATTGGGTAGGAACCTGGAAAATTAAGTCCATGAATCAAGGTAAACTGGACGTGATCAAGCTGGAGATAGCAAGAGTGAACATCAACATCTTAGGAATCAGTGAACTAAAATGGATGAGAATGGGTGAATTTAATTCAGATGACCATTTTATCTATTACCATGGGCAAGAATCCCTTAGGAGAAACCAGGTAGCCCTCATATCAACAAAAGAGTCCAAAATGTAGTACTTGGGTGAAATCTCAAAAATGACATTTTTGGAACATTTTTTTTTCCAATGCAAACCATTAAATATCACAGCAAACAAAGTCTATGCCCCAAACATTGATGCCAAAGAAGCTGAAGTTGAACAGTTCTATGAAGACTTACCAAAGCTTCTAAAACTAACACCAAAAAGTTGTCCTTTTCATCATAGATGATTGTAATGCAAATTAGGAAGGCAAGAGATACCTGGAGTAACAAGCAGGCTTGGCTTTGGAGTACAAAATAAAACAGGAAAAAATCTAATAGGGTTTTTTTCAAGAGAACCCACAAGTCACAGAAAATAAACTTTTCCAACAATACAAGAGAGGACTGTACATATGGACACCACCAAATGGTCAATACTGAAATAAGATTTATTTATTTATTTTTATTTATTTATTTATTTACTTTTGCATCCAAAGATGGAGAAGCTGTATACAGTGAGCAAAGACTTGGAGCTCACTGTGTCTCAGATCATAAGTTCTTTATTGCAAAATACAGACTTAAATTGAAGAAAGCAAAGAAAACCACTAGACCATTCAGATATGACCTAAATCAACCCCCTTTTGATTATACAGTGGAGGTGACAAATGGACTTAATGGATTAGATTTGGTAGACAGAGCGCCTGAAGAACTATGGATAGAGCTTCATAAGACTGTACTGGAGTCAGTGAACAAAACCATCCCAGAGAAAAAGAAATGCAAGAAAGCGAAGTGGTTTTCTGAAGAAGCTTTACAAATACCTGGAGAAAAAAGAGAAATGAAAAGCAAACAGGAAAGGGAAAGATATACCCAAATGAATACAGAGTTCTACAGAATAGCAAGGAGAGATAAGAAGGCCTTCTTCAATGAACAATGCAAAGAAATAGAGGAAAATAAAAGACTGGGAAAGACTAGAGATCTCTTCAAGAAAATTGGAGATATCAAGGGAAAATTTCATGCAATAATGGGCATAATAAAGGACAGAAACGGCAAGGACCTAACAGAGAGAGAAGAGATTAAGAAGAGATGTCAAGAAAACATAGAAGAACTATACAAAAAAGATCTTAATGACCAGGATAACCATGATGATGTCACTCACATAGACCCAGACATCCTAAGTGTGAAATCAAGTGGGTCTTAGGAAGTATCACTACAAACAAAACTAATGGATGTGATGTAATTCCAGCTGGCTATTTCAAACCCTAGAAGATCATGCTTTTACCTTGGTGCACTCAATAGGACTGGAAAAGGTCAGCTTTCATTCAAATCCCAAAGAAGGATAGTGCCAAAGAATGTTCAAACTACCAAACAATTGGGTTCTTTTTTCATGCTAGTAAGGTCAAGCTCCAAATCCTTCAAATTAAGCTTCAGTAGTATAAGAACTGAAAACTTTCAAAGGTACAATCTGGGATAAGAAAAGGCAGAGGAACCAGAGGTCAAGTTGCCAACAGTCATTGAATCATAGAGAAAGCAAGGGAATTCAAGAAAACATCTGTTTCTGTTTCTTTAAAAGCACTGACTGTATGCACACACACACATATACACACACACACAAAACTGTGTAAAATTTAAAGATGGAATTACCATACCACCTTACCTGTCTCCTGAGAAACCTGTACGCAGGTAAAGAAGCAACAGTTAGAACCAAACATGGAGCAACTCACTGGTTCAAATTTGGGAAAAGAGTACAATATATTGTCATCCTGTTTATTTAACTTATATGGAGATTCAGTTCAATTCAGTTCAGTCACTCAGTTGTGTTCGACTCTTTGCGACCCCATGAACTGCAGCACACCAGGCCTCCCTGTCCATCACCAACTCCTGGAGTCTACCCAAACCCATGTCCATTGAGTCGGTGATGCCATACAAACATCTCATCTTCTGTTGTCCCCTTCTCCTTCTGCCCACAATCTTTCCCAGCATCAGGGTCTTTTCAAATGAGTCAGGTCTTTGCATCAGGTGGCCAAAGTATTGGAGTTTCAGCTTCAACATCAGTCTTTCCATGAACACCCAGGACTGATTTTCTTTAGGATGGACTGGTTGGATCTCCTTGCAGTAAAAGGGACTCTCAAGAGTCTTCTCCAAAACCACAGTTCAAAAGCATCAATTCTTTGGCACTCAGCTTTTTTTATAGTCCAACTCTCACATCCATACATGACACTGGAAAAACAAAATCCTTAACTAGATGAACCTTGGTTGGCAAAGTAATGTTTCTGCTTTTGATTATGCTGTCTAATTTTCATTCCTAGGAGTAACAATCTTTAAATTTCATGGCTGCAATCACCATCTGAGATGAACTCGGAGCCCAGAAAAATAAAGTCAGCCATTGATACCACTGTTTCCCCATCTATTTGCCAGAAGTGATGGGAAGAGATGCCATGATCTTCGTTTTCTGAATGTTGAGCTTTAAGCCAACTTTTTCACTCTCCACTTTCACTTTCATCAAAAGGCTCTTTAGTCCTTCTTTGCTTTCTGCCATAAGGATGATGTTATCTGCATATCTGAGGTTATTGATATTTCTCCCAGCAATCTTGATTCCAGCTTGTGCTTCTTCCAGCCCAGCGTTTCTCATGATGTATTCTGCATGGGAGTTAAATAAGCAGGGTGACAATATACAGCATTGGCATACTCCTTTTCCTATTTGGAACCAGTCTGTTGTTCCATGTCCAGTTCTAACTGTTGCTTCCTGACCTGCATACAGGTTTCTCAAGAGGCATGTCAGGTGGTCTGGTATTCCCATCTCTTTCAGAATTTTCCACAGTTTATTGTGATCCACACAGTCAAAGGCTTTGGCATAGTCAATAAAGCAGAAATAGATGTTTTTCTGGAACTCTCTTGCTTTTTCCATGATCCAGCAGATGCTGGCAATTTGATCGCTGGTTCCTCTGCCTTTTCTAAAATCAGCTTGAACATCTGGAAGTTCACGGTTCACATATTGCTGAAGCCTGGCTTGGAGAATTTTAAGCATTACTTTACTAACATGTGAGATAAGTGCAATTGTGTGGTGTTTGAGCATTCTTTGGCATTGCCTTTCTTTGGGATTGGAATGAAAACTGACCTTTTCCAGTCCTGTGGCCACTGCTGAGTTTTCCAAATTTGCTGGCATATTGAGTGCAGCACTTTCACAGCATCAACTTTAAGGATTTGAAATAGCTCCACTGGAATTCCATCACCTCCACTAGCTTTGTTCATAATGATGCTTTCTAAGGCCCACTTGACTTCACATTCCAGGATGTCTGGCTCTAGGTGAGTGATCACACCATCGTGATTATCTGGGCCATGAAGATCTTTTTTTTATTTTTATTTTTTTATGGTTCTTGGTGTATTCTTGCCACCTCTTCTTAATATCTTCTGCTTCTATTAGGTCCATACCATTTCTGTCCTTTATCAAGCCCATCTTTGATTGAAATGTTCCCTTGGTATCTCTAATTTCCTTGAAGAATTCTCTAGTCTTTCCCATTCTGTTATTTCCCTTTATTTCTTTGCATTGATCACTGAGGAAGACTTTCTTATCTCTCCTTGCTATTCTTTGGAACTCTGCATTCAGATGCTTATATCTTTCCTTTTCTTCTTTGCTTTTGGCTTCTTTTCTTTTCACAGCTATTTGTAAGGCCTCCCCAGACAGCCATTTTGCTTTTTTGCATTTCTTTTTCTTGGGGATGGTCTTGATCCCTGTACAATGTTACATACCTCCATCCATAGTTCACCAGGCACTCTATCAGATGTAGTCCCTTAAATCTATTTCTCACTTCCACTGTATAGTCATAAGGGATTTCATTTAGCTCATACCTGAATGGTCCAGTGGTTTTCCCCTCTTTCTTCAATTTCAGTCTGAATTTGGCAATAAGGAGTTCATGATCTGAGCCACAGTCAGCTCCTGGTCTTGTTTTTGCTGACTATGTAGAGCTTCTCCATCTTTGGCTGCAAAGAATAGAATCAATCTGATCTTGATGTTGACCATCTGGTGATGTCCATATGTAGAGTCTTCTCTTGTGTTGTTGGAAGAGGGTGTTTGCTATGACCAGTGCGTGCTCTTCACAAAACCCTACTAGTGTTTGCCTTGCTTCATTTTGTACTCCAAGGCCACATTTGCCTGTTACTCCAGATGTTTCTTGACTTCCTATTGTTGCATTCCAGTCCCCTATAATAAAAAGGACATCTTTTTGTGGTATTAGTTCTAGAAGGTCTTGTAGGTCTTCATAGAACTGTTTAACTTCAGCTTCTTCAGCCTTACTGGTTGAGGCATGGACTTGGATTTCTGTGATATTGAATGGTTTGCCTTGGAAACGAACAGAGATCATCCTGTCTTTTTTGAGACTGCATCCAAGTACTGCATTTTGGACTATTTTGTTGACCAAGATGACTACTCCATTTCTTCTAAGGGATTCCTGCCCATAGTAGTAGATATAATGGTCATCTGAGTTAAATTCACCCATTCCAGTCCATCTTAGTTCACTGATTCCTAGAATGTCGATGTTCACTCTTGTCGTCTACTTTTTGACCATTCCAATTTGCCTTGATTCATGGAGCTAATATTCCAGGTTCTTATGCAATATTGCTCTTTATAGCATGGAACCCTGCTTCCATCACCAGTCCCATTCACAACTGGGTGTTGCTTTTGCTTTGGCTCCATCCCTTCATTCTTTCTAAAGTAATTTCTCCACTTATTTCCAGTAGCAATTGGACACCTACCGACCTGGGGAGTTCATCCTTCAGTGTCCTATCATTTTGCCTTTTTATACTGTTCATGGGGTTCTCAAGGCAAGAATACTGAAGTGGTTTGCCATTTCCTTCTCCAGTGGACCACATTCTGTCAGACCTCTCCACCACAACCCAGCCGTCTTGAGTAGCTGCACACAGCATGGCTTAGTTTCATTGAGTTAGACAAAGCTGTGGTCCCTGTGATCAGATTGGCTAGTTGTCTGTGATTATAGTTTCAGTCTGTCTGCCCTCTGATGCCCTTGCTCAGTGCCTACCGTCTTACTTGGGTTTCTCTTACCTTGGAAGTGGGGTCTCTCTATACGGCTGCTCCAGCATAGCTCAGCCACTGCTCCTTACATCTGATGCAGGTTAGCTCCTCTTGGCCACAGCCTCTGACCTCGATCACGGGGTAGCTCCTCTCAGCTGCTGCCCATTGCCTCCAACACAGGGTAGCTCCTCTGGGCAGTCACCCCTGACCTCGGGCGCGGGGTAGCTCCTCTTGATCGTGATCGTGTGCCGTCTCAGCTGCTGTGCTCGTGCACCCTGCATAATGCTGGGCTGGATGGATTACAGGCTGGAACTGAGGTTGTGGGGAGAAATATCAACAACCTCAGATATGCAGATGATACCACTCTAATGGCAGAAAGAAAAGACAAACTAAAGAGCCTCTTGATGATGGTGAAAGAGGAGAGTTGAAAAAGCTGGCTTTAAACTCAACTTTCTAAAAACTAAGTTCATGGCATCCAGTCCCATCACTTCATGGTGTATAGAAGGGAGAAAAGTGGAAACAGTGACAGATTTTATCTTCTTGGGCTCCAAAATCATTGTGGATCATGACCAGTGCCGTGAGATTAAAAGACACTTGCTGCTTGGAAGGAAAGCTATGACAGACCTAGACAGCATATTAAAATCAAAGACACCATTCTGAAGACAAAAGTTCAGATATTTAATGCTATGGTTTTCCCAGTTGTCATCTAACGATGTGAAAGCTGGACCATAAAGAATCTCTGCACTGAAGAATTGATGCTTTCAAACTGTGGTATCAGAGAAGACTCTTGAGAGTCCCTTGGATGGCACAGAAATCAAATGAGTCAATCTAAAGGAAATCAACCCTGCATATTCATTGGAAGAACTGATGCTAAGGTTAAAGTTCCAGTACTTTGGCCACCTGATGCCAAGACCCTACTCATTGGAAAAACCCTGATTCTTGGAAACCTTGAAAACAAAAAGAGAAGAGGGTGGCAAAGGATGAGATATTTAGACAGGCTCACTGGCCAAATGGCAACCCACTCCAGTACTCTTACCTGGAAAACCCCATGGATGGAGGAGCCTGGTAGGCTGCAGTCTGTGGGGTCTCTGAGAGTTGGACATGACTGAGCAACTTCCCTTTCACTTTTCACTTTCATGCATTGGAGAAGGAAATGGCAACACACTCCAGTATTCTTGCCTGGAGAATCCCAGGGACAGGGCAGCCTGGTGGGCTGCTGTGTATGGGGTCGCACACAGTCGGACACGACTGAAGCAACTTAACAGAAGCAGCAGCAGCAACTGGCCAATTGGGCACCAGTTTGAGCAAACTCCAGGTGATAAAGACAGGGAAGCCTGGTTTGCTAAATCCATAGGATTGAAAAGAGTGGGACATGACTTAAGGACTGAACAACAACAACAAATCCTATAACTATTGAAAAAGTTGAATTTTTAATTAGTAGATTCCTCAAAAAAGAGACATTCTGGCCTATAAAACTTTACTATGGAATTATATATAACTTTTCAAAATAATTAACATCAAATATTTATCATCTCCTCTAGAAAACAGAAGAGGAAGGAATACTTCTCTATTTATTTAATAAAGGCAAAAGCTAAGAGTATCATAGGAAGGAAGCAAGAAGAAGGGGGAGTGTGAGGAAATTAGACAGGAAAAAGGGAGGAAACAGAAAAGAAAATTAAGACATTAGCATTTCTCATGTATAAAAAGTAAAAATTATTTAAAATAGCAAATATGATTCATCAATACTTGATAATTATATTGTACATCATGACTATATGAAGTTCATTCCAGTGATATAAGAACTGTTTAATATTTGAAAATCAATCAGATTAATCTAACATATAGCAAGCTGAAGAAAAAAATCACAGGATTATATATAACTTGATGTAGGCAAAGCACTGGACAAATCTCAACACATATTTATAATTAAAAACTTTCAGAAAAAGCAAGGAAAAGAAATTAAATATCTTAACTTAGCAAAGAACAACAAAAACTATAGCGATCTACTGTATACTCTTTAGTATACACTTTTACTTAAAGATGAAAGACCAAAACTGTTCCACATGAGAACAGGAAGAAGGCAAAGAAGTCTGATCTCACTGTTCTTATTCAATAGAGTATTATAATTATTGCACAGTGTACAGAAATTTTCCTAAAATTAATGAGCTAAACTGCTACTGGATAAAAATGTACTGAAAAAAGAAAAAAAAATCAATTTCATTTCTATATACTAAAAAGTAGACAGAAGTTTGGCTTAAAGATGTACTTTACATGCTTTATTAAATAAACATGTAGATAAACATATTTCATATAATTAATTATTGTTTTAACATTTCATAAACAATTAAAATGAGGTCTTTCCTTAAAAATAATATAAGAGAATGCTGGGTACCAAGAAATTTAGTTTCATCACTTTTACTTAAGTAAACAACAAATGAAATGTTCTCATGTATTTATCAAGATTTATTATATCTCAAAAATGGTTAAAATATTGGTAGTAAAAAATTTCAGTTCAAAAATTATAAAGAATATTTAACTTAAATGTCATGATATTTCAATTTTCTATACCTTTTCATAAAGTTGTTTTGAAACCATAGAAATCAGTTCAGTTCAGTCGCTCAGTCGTGTCCGACTCTTTGTCACCCCATGAATCGCAGCACGCCAGGCCTCCCTGTCCATCACCAACACCAGGAGTTCACTCAAACTCATGTCCATCGAGTCAGTGATGCCATCCAGCCATCTCATCCTCTGTCGTCCACTTCTCCTCCTGCCCTCAATCCCTCCCAGCATCAGAGTCTTTTCCAACGCGTCAACTCTTCGCATGAGGTGGCCAAAGGACTGGAGTTTCAGGTTTAGCATCATGCCTTCCAAAGAAATCCCAGGGCTGATCTCCTTCAGAATGGACTGGTTGGATCTCCTTGCAGTCCAAGGGACTCTCAAGAGTCTTCTCCAACACCACACTTCAAAAGCATCAATTCTTCGGTGTTCAGCCTTCTTCACAGTCCAACTCTCACATCCATACATGACCACAGGAAAAACCATAGCCTGGACTAGACGGACCTTTGTTGGCAAAGTAATGTCTCTGCTTTTGAATATGCTGTCTAGGTTGGTCATAACTTTCCTTCCAAGGAGTAAGTGTCTTTTAATTTCATGGCTGCAGTCACCATCTGCAGTGATCTTGGAGCCCAAAAAAATAAAGTCTGACACTGTTTCTTCTGTTTCCCCATCTATTTCCCATGAAGTGATGGGACTGGATGCCATGATCTTTGTTTTCTGAATGTTGAGCTTTAAGCCAACTTTTTCACTCTCCACTTTCACTTTCATCAAGAGGCTTTTGAGTTCCTCTTCACTTTCTGCCATAAGGGTGGTGTCATCGGCATATCTGAGGTTATTGATGTTTCTCCCAGCAATCTTGATTCCACCTTGTGTTTCTTCCAGTCCAGTGTTTCTCATGATGTACTCTGCATAGAAGTTAAATAAGCAGGGTGACAATATACAGACTTGACATACTCCTTTTCCTATTTGGAACCAGTCTGTTGTTCCATGTCCAGTTCTAACTGTTGCTTCCTGACCTGCATACAAATTTCTCAAGAGGAAGATCAGGTGTTCTGGTATTCCCATCTCTTGAAGAATTTTCCACAGTTTATTGTGATCCACAGAGTCAAAGGCTTTGGCATAGTCAATAAAGCAGAAATAGATGTTTTTCTGGAACTCTCTTGCTTTTCCCATGATCCAGCAGATGTTGGCCATTTGATCTCTGGTTCCTCTGCCTTTTCTAAAACCAGCTTGAACATCAGGAACATTGTCAGGAAACAATTCAGGTAAATAGTCATTTGATAAAATCAAAATTAAAACATAATAAGAAAGAAATGACTTAACAGGAAAACCCTTTTAAATATCTGACAAAATTTCAGCTCAGATAGCTTGCACTTCCCCAAACATTCAACAATTATAGATGTGTTAGTCTATTTATGTTTAATTGATATTCAATAGAGACACCAAGACAATTCAATAGGGAAAGAACATTCAATTCTACATACGGCTCTGGGACAGCTGGACATCCAGATGCAAATTAGTAAATTTGGACCCTTATATCACATCATAAACAAAAATTAACTCAAACTGGCTTGTGGACTTAAATGTAAGTGTTAAAAATATACAACTATTAGAATAAATCATAGATGTAAAGTCTTTGTGATTTGAGTTAGGCAATGGTTTCTTAGATATGACTCCAAAATCACAAGTGACTAAATAAAAAATAGATATATTAAACCACAAATAAAAAAAGATTTATATTCCAAATGATATTACAAAAAAGTTAAAAGGCAACAGAAAGAATGATTGAAATATTTACAAATAATGTGTTTAATGGAGAATTTATATAAACATCTGAATGCAGAGTTCCAAAGAATAGCAAGAAGAGATAAGAAAGCCTTCTTCAGCGATCAATGAAAAGAAATAGAGGAAAACAACAGAATGGGAAAGACTAAGGATTTCTTCAAGAAAATCAGAGATACCAAAGGAAGATTTCATGCAAAGATGGGCTCGATAAAGGACAGAAATGGTATGGACCTAACAGAAGCAGAAGATATTAAGAAGAGATGGCAAGAATACACAGAAGAACTGTACAAAAAAGATCTTCACGACCCAGATAATCACGATGGTGTGATCACTGACCTAGAGCCAGACATCCTGGAAGGTGAAGTCAAGTGGGCCTTAGAAAGCATCACTACGAGCAAAGCTAGTGGAGGTGATGGAATTCCAGTTGAGCTATTCCAAATCCTGAAAGATGATGCTGTGTAAGTGCTGCACTCAATATGCCAGCAAATTTGGAACACTCAGCAGTGGCCACAGGACTGGAAAAGGTCAGTTTTCATTCCAATCCCAAAGCAAAGCAATGCCAAAGAATGCTCAAACTACCACACAATTGCACTCATCTCACATGCTAGTAAAGTAATGCTCAAAATTCTCCAAGCCAGGCTTCAGCAATATGTGAACCATGAATTTCCTGATGTTCAAGCTGATTTTAGAAAAGGCAGAGGAACCAGAGACGAAATTGCCAACATCCGCTGGAACATAGAAAAAGCAAGAGAGTTCCAGAAAAACATCCATTTCTGTTTTATTGACTATGCCAAAGCCTTTGACTCTGTGGATCACAATAAACTGTGGAAAATTCTTCAAGAGATGGGAATACCAGAACACCTGATCTTCCTCTTGAGAAATTTGTATGCAGGTCAGGAAGCAACAGTTAGAACTGGACATGGAACAACAGACTGGTTCCAAATAGGAAAAGGAGTACGTCAAGGCTGTATATTGTCACCCTGTTTTTTTTTAACTTCTATGCAGAATACATCATGAGAAACGCTGGACTGGAAGAAACACAAGGTGGAATCAAGATTGCTAGGAGAACATTCAGAAAACGAAGATCATGGCATCCGGTCCCACCACTTCATGGGAAATAGACGGGGAAACAGGGGAAACAGTGGAAACAGTGGCAGACTTTATTTTTCTGGGCTCCAAAATCACTACAGATGGTGACTGCAGCCATGAAATTAAAAGACGCTTACTCTTTGGAAGGAAAGTTATGACCAAACTAGATAGCATATTCAAAACAGAGACATTACTTTGCCAACAAAGTTTGTCTAGTCAAGGCTATGGTTTTTTCTGTAGTCATATATGGATGTGAGAGTTGGACTGTGAAGAAGGCTGAACGCTGAAGAATTGATGCTTTTGAAGTGTGGTGTTGGAGAAGACTCTTGAGAGTCTCTTGGACTGCAAGGAGATCCAACCAGTCCATTCTGAAGGAGATCAGCCCTGGGATTTCTTTGGAGGGAATGATGCTAAAGCTCAAACTGCAGTACTTTGGCCACCTCATGCGAAGAGTTGACTCATTGGAAAAGACTCTCCTACTGGGAGGGATTGGGGGCAGGAGGAGAAGGGGATGACAGAGGATGAGATGGCTGGATGGCATCACTGACTCGATGGACGTGAGTCTGAGTGAACTCCGGGAGTTGGTGATGGACAGGGAGGCCTGGCGTGCTGCGATTCATGGGGTGGCAAAGAGTCGGACACGACTAAACGACTGATCTGATCTGATACCTGGAATACATAAAGAACTCTGCAATGAATAGTAAAAAGACAAACAAAGGTATTAAAAATAGACAAATTATCACCTTGCACCATTCAGAATGCTCAGCATTAAATAGTCTACAAACAATACATGTTGGAGAGGGTGTGGAGAAGAGGGAATGCTCCTGCACTGTTGCTGAGGATGTAAATTGGTACAGCCTCTATGGAGAACAATATGAAGTTTCTAGCAAACAAAAACAAAACTAAAAATTGAGCTGTCCTATGATCCAGCAAGCCTATTCCTGGTTATATATATGAAGAAAACAACAACAACAAAAAAAACCCATCTGAAAAGATGTGTGCACCCCAATATTCACAGCAGCACTCTTTATAATAGCCAAGACATGAAACAATCCAAGTGCCCATAAACAGATAATTGGCTTAAGAAGATGTGGTGATGAATACAATGAATAATTCTCGATCATAAAAGAGTAATGAAATATACCCATTTACTGAGACATGGGTCACCCTAGAGAATATTATACTTAGTGAAGTAAATCAGAGAATGACAAATACTCTGTGATATCCATTATATCTGGAATCTAGGAAATAATATAAATGAATCTACACAAAGCAGAAACAGAGTTACAGACATAGAAAACAAACTTACAGTTATCAAAGAAGAAAACAAGGAAAAGAGGAGTGAATTAAAAGCATGAGATTAACAGATCTAAGCTATGATATACATGAAGCCAATAAGCAACAAAAATTCACTGTACAGAATAGGAAATTTTATTTAGTATCTTGTGAGAGCCTATAATGGGAATATAATCTGAAGAAAATATGTAACTGAATCACTTTGCTGTACTCCTGCTATACGCCTGTACTATATTTTCAATATAGTAAATCACTCTGCTTTAATTAAAAGTGGGCAGATTACTTGTATAGAGGTGTCTCCAAACAAGATACACAAATAGTGAACAAACTCTTGGGAATATGCTGAACATATCATTAACAGTGCATGCATGTAAGTCACTTCAGTCATGTCCAGCTCTTTGTGATGCTATTCAAAACTTCAAAGAGATATTACTTTACACACACTAGGCTAACTGTAATCAAAAAGTCAGAGAATTGTAAGTGTCGGTGATGATATGGATACATTGGAACTCTTATACACTGCTCATGGGTATGTAAAATGAGATAGTCACTTGAAAAATAGTTTGATATTTCCTTAAAAAAATAAATGTGAAGTTGTCTATGACCCTGGAATTTTACTCCTAGGTAGATATCCAAGAGAAAGGCAATATATATATACACAAAAATTTAGACACTAATATTCATAGCCAAAAGGTAGAAACAACCTAAATATCTATCAGCTGCTTAATGTATAAACAAAATGTGGTATGTCCGTGTGATGGAATATTTGTCATCAATAAAAATAAATGAAGTATTGAAAACATATGCTGCAACATGGATGCAGCTTAGAAATGTGACGCTAAGTGAAAAATAAGGCAGTTACAAAAGAGCACATACTGTATGATTTAATTTAAATGAAATATACAGAATGGGCAATATATATAGAGAAAAAAATAGGTTCAGTTCAGTTCAGTTCAGTCACTCAGTAGTGTCTGACTCGTTGCGACCCCAAGAATCCCAGCACGCCAGGCCTCCCTGTCCATCACCAATTCCCAGAGTTCACTCAGACTCACATCCATCGAGTCAGTGATGCCATCCAGCCATCTCATCCTCTGCCGTCCCCTTCTCCCCCTGCCCCCAATCCCTCCCAGCATCAGAGTCTTTTCCAATGAGTTAACTCTTCGCATGAGGTGGCCAAAGTACTGGAGTTTCAGCTTTAGCATCATTCCTTCCAAAGAAATCCCAGGGCTGATCTCCTTTAGAATGGACTAGTTGGATCTCCAAGGGATTCTCAAGAGTCTTTTCCAACACCACAGTTCAAAAGCATCAATTCTTCGGCATTCAGCCTTCTTCACAGTCCAACTCTCACATCCATACATGACCACTGAAAAAACCATAGCCTTGACTAGATGGACCTTTGTTGGCAAGTAATGTCTCTGCTTCTGAATATGCTACCTAGGTTGGTCATAACTTTCCTTCCAAGGAGTAAGCATCTTTTAATTTCATGGCTGCAGTCACCATCTGCAGTGATCTTGGAGCCCCAAAAAATAAAGTCTGCCACTGTTTCCACTGTTTCCCCATCTATTTCCCATGAAATGATGGGACCAGATGCCATGATCTTCATTTTCTGAATGTTGAGCTTTAAGCCAACTTTTTCACTCTCCACTTTCACTTTCATCAAGAGGCTTTTTAGTTCCTCTTCACTTTCTGCCATAAGGGTGGCGTTTGCTAAGACCGGTAATATGAGTGAAAGTGAAAGTGAAGTCGCTCAGTCGTGTCCGACTCTTTGCGACCCCATGGACTGTAGCCAGCCTACCAAGCTCCTCTGTCCATGGGATTTTCCAGGCAATAGTACTGGAGTGGATTGCCAGAGGAGGGTAAATGGGAGTAACTGCAAATGGCTTTGTTTCTTTTTGAGATGAAGAAAATGATCTAAATTAGATCATAGTGATAATTGAGCAACTCTGCATATGGTAAATTCTAAAAACTATGTGTACTTTAAGTGGGTAAATTTTATGGCATGTGATTTATCACTTAAGAAATATGTCAAAAACAATTACAACTATTTGTATTATCCTGTTCAATTTTGCAAACACGAAGAGGAAGAGAAATAATTCTAACAGTTTGTGGAAGGCATTCTTTTGAATTACAAGCAAGAAGACACTCACCCCATGCCTCAGAGTATCTGAGATGTTATCAATTTCAAATATTTTACCTCATTGTCCCTTGGGCAATTGTACTTGTTTGAAGATGTAATATTCCTTTTCTGTTTGACATTTATGATTACAATAACCTTAACCACTGGTTCTTTGATCAAGTTCAGCTTTTGATTGCCATAACTCTTTTTCAAGTGTCTTTCATACTTAGATATGTCTAAAAGTAGTCATTTACAGAAAAGAAAAAGGTTTGAAGATAAGACCTATAAACATAAACTCTTTTTCTTGTCAGTACATTTCTTTCTACAGAAGAAAAAGATGATTTTGACATGATTTCACTGAGAACAACAGCTAATGGTATATGGATGTCCTGGGCTCCCATGCCCTTCATTCAAAGTGCTCTCCTTGTGTGGACAAACACTGGCCTCATGAGACTGAGACATCGTAATGGTGCTGTTGTGGGGGCAGCTGGTGAGAAGGTATGAGCTCCCATGTCAGGTTCTGGTGCCAGTCCTGCACAGCAGATTGCTAGCTATGTCTACTTAAGCAAGTAAGTTTCCCTTTGTCGTTTGAAAATTGGGAAATTAAGCCCTACTTTTATTTCTTTATTTTTAATTAAAGTGCTGCTGATTTACAATGTTGTGTTAGTTGTGACCTAATATATACCCTATATAAGCCCTAGATAAACCTATACTCTATTGTGTATATGTATGTGTGTGTATGTGTATATATATATATATATATATATATATATATATATATACATACATATGTGAGCCCTACTTTAAGAGCACAAGGGAATGAAAGTCTACGTGTAGTACCTTACACTAATCTTTCCTGCATGCTTTGGTGCCCAGGGTATACCCTGGCCTCCTTGTTCTAGATTTTGGATCAGCTTCTTAAAAGCACTTCAGTCATTTACTAAGGCTGTCTGTATGATGTGCAATGTATAACATGTTATTTTTCAGTATTTCATTATTAATAATTTTCTATAGTTAGTTAAAATATAACCAAAGATGAGGCCAACGTATCTGGAGAATTCTGTCTAGAGATTTTATTAAAGCAAATTTGGAACAGAAGTCATGACATATATTTGACTCTAAAGTGGTTGTTCTAATTCACGTAACCTAGAACCCATTTATTTAACAATGTGTTTTACATTTTTCTCTATTATTTTATTTTTTCTCTTGACCAATAAACTAGGGTAAGATTGTTAAGAGTTGTAGTCCTGGTAGTCCAGTGGTTAAGACTTCATCTTCCAATGCAGGAGATTTGGGTTTGAGCCCTGGTTAAAGAGCTAAGATCCAACATAAAACACAAGCTATACTGTAACAAATTCAATAAAGACTTTAAAATGATCAACATCCAAAAAAAAAATCATAAAGAAAAAGTTAGTTGTAAAATTCTGCTAAAATTGTCAAAGTAAATGTAATTACTTTGAAAAATCTCTCCAATTGCCTTTACTCTGCCATCCCAATTAATTTGTTTACACTTGGAACATTACCACCTCTAGTTCCTTAACAGACATAGCATTACACTTCCATTTCCTGGAAGCAATTCTGATATCTCATTGCATTGTGCAAATGCTCTTCTTATAGTGATGTTTTTAATGCAAAAGGCAGGCAACAAATGTTCTCAATTATTTTTAAACATATCCAAATCACAGAGGAGATATTTACAAAGTTGAAGGAATGTAATGTTTGCAATTTCTCTCTCCTGTAAAAATACACCAGAGTCAACCATTTCTGTATAAATATCAAGAGTGATCTGTATAACTTCTTGACTCAAGCATTTCCGATAAGACTCATTTTAGCAATGCCTGGGAGTAAAACGGTTTCTTTATTTCCTTCTTTTTTATTTTTCTAAGTAGTTGGAGCCACCACATAAAAGTTTGTGAATTTTCCCATTCATGCATTCATGTATGAATTTACCACACAGCAGAAGCTATCATTTGATCCCAAATACACCAATTTTTTTCTTGGAGATGGTCTTGATTCCTGTCTCCTGTACAATGTTATGAACCTCCATCCATAGTTCATCAGACGCTCTATCAGATCTAGTACCTTAAATCTATTTCTCACTTCCACTGTATAGTCATAAGGGATTTCATTTAGGTCATACATGAATGGTCTAGTGATTTTCTCCACTTTCTTCAATTTAAGTCTGAATTTGGCAATAAGGAGTGCGTGATCCAAGCCACAGTCAGCTCCCGGTCTTGTTTTTGCTGACTGTATAGAGCTTCTCCATCTTTGGCTGCAAAAAATGTAATCAATCTGATTTTGGTGTCAGCCATCTGGTGATGTCCATGTGTAGAGTCTTCTCTTTTGTTGGAAGAGGGTGTTTGTTATGACCATTGCATTCTCTTGGCAGAAGAAACTGAAGAATAACTAAAGAGCCTCTTGATGAAAGTGAAGGAGGATACTGAAAAAGTTGGCTTAAAGCTCAACATTCAGAAAATGAAGATCATGGCATCCGGTCCTGTCACTTCATGGCAAACAGATGGGTAAACAGTGGAAACAGTGTCAGACTTCATTTTTCTGGGCTCCAAAATCACTGCAGATGGTGATTATAGCCATGAAATTAAAAGACACTCCTTGGAAGAAAAGTTATGACCAACCTAGACAGCATATTAAAATCTAGAGACATTAATTTATCAACAAAGGTCCATCTAGTCAAGGCTATAGTTTTTCCAGTGGTCATGTATGGATGTGAGAGTCAGACTATAAAGAAAGCTGAGCGTAGAATAATTGATGCTTTTGAACTGTGGTGTTGGAGAAGACTCTTGAGAATCCTCTGGACTGCAAGGAGATCCAACCAGTCCATCCTAAAGGAGATCAGTCCCCTTGGTGTTCATTGGAAGGACTGATGTTGAAGCTGAAACTCCAATACTTTGGCCACCTGACACGAAGAGTTCATTCACTGGAAAAGACCCTGATGCTGGGAAAGATTGAGGGCAGGAGGAGAAGGGGATGACAGAGGATGAGATGATTGCATGGCATCATCGACTTGATGCACATGGGTTTAGGTGGACTCCGGAAGTTGGTGATGGACAGGGAGGCTTGGCGTGCTGCAGTTCATGGGGTCACAAAGAGTCGGACATGACCTAGCGACTGAACTGAACTGAACACCGATTTTAATTTCTCTTCAAAATTCTAAATGAAATATGTCACTATTAGAAAATACCCCAAATTAGGGAATATTTGAGCCTCTGCAACTCTCAACTACATAGTCATAAATGCCAATGAATTTGCATCCTTTAGAATAACATTCCCTCCTGGGTGGTAGAGATACCTATCTTTATTATCTTTAATATCTTCTGCTTCATGCCCTTAAAAGCTTTTTAGGAAATCACTCAGCCTCCTAGCACTTAATGAAAAATTTGAATTTTACATCTAATGAAGTAAGCCAGTCCATTTTAATTCCAAGTTTAGTTTTCTTTGGACATAGAGAGCAAACACCTCTGCAGTGGGAAAAAGAAAAAAATCTGTAATAACTTTTCTTACTTTTATATCATGTCCCAGTTACCTTGTCAATGGACAGATCTGCACTTCAACAAGCCAGAGGATTGCAGCCTTGCTCCAAGATGGGGACCAGAACAGTCTTCACATGTCAGTCACCCTAATGGAAGTCAGGGTATCAGCTCTTGCAAGTTGGAACTGCTTATTCTTTTTTTTTTAGTTACTTTTTTGCCTTGACTCCAACCTGACTCCAACAGAAAAAGAGAGTGAAAATGAGGAATTTTCCTTTGGCACAGCTTCACTTGAGGCAAAATGGCATCAGTAACACTCCATTTATTTTGCATCATGCAATATTCAGTTTCTGCACAGCAAGATGGAAGACTAGGTCCCTAACTTTCTCTCCTAGAATCCGTTAATATTAATAGTCTGTAGTAGGGATTAAAGGCTGCTCTGAGTGGAGCATACAGACTCCTCTTTGTTTGGTGAATTCTCCCAACTACCTCTTTCTTTCCATCATTAAGTACTTTAAGTTGAACTATACACATGAGGGGTTTATTGACTAATAACTATTTTTTATCATAAGACTTCCTGTGGTGGTAATTTTGTGAAGATAAAGAATTTTAGAATTTCATAAAATCTCAATAAGCACACACAGAGATGCATATATATATAATCATATATATCATCTAACATACAAAACAAAGAAAAAAGTAATTGTAAAGTAGCAATGTAAATTACATGTTTTATTGCTTGTAGGCTTTTGGATTGCAGCCATTCTGACCGGCATGAAATGGTACCTCATTGTGGTTTTGATTTGCATTTCTCTGATAATGAGAGATGTTGAGCATCTTTTCATGTGTTTGTTAGCCACCTGTATGTCTTCTTTGGAGAAATGTCTATTTAGTTCTTTGGCCTATTTTTTGATTGGGTCGTTTAATTCTCTGGAATTGAGCTTCAGGAGTTGCTTGTATATTTTTGAGATTAGTTGTTTGTCAGTTGCTTCATTTGCTATTATTTTCTCCCATTCTGAAGGCTGTCTTTTCACCTTGCTCATATTTTCTTTTGTTGTGCAGAAGCTTTTAATTTTAATTAGATCCCATTTGTTTATTTTTGCTTTTATTTCCAATATTCTGGGAGGTGGGTCATAGAGGATCCTGCTGTGATTTATGTCGGAAAGTGTTTTGCCTATGTTCTCCTCTAAGAGTTTTATAGTTTCTGGTCTTATGTTCAGATCTTTAATCCATTTTGAGCTTATTTTTGTGTATGGTGTTAGAAAGTGGTCTAGTTTCATTCTTTTACAAGTGGTTGACCAGTTTTCCCAGCACCACTTGTTAAAGAGATTGTCTTTTCTCCATATTCTTGCCTCCTTTGTCAAAGATAAGGTGTCCATAGGTGCATGAGTTTATCTCTGGGCTTTCTATTTTGTTCCATTGCTCTATATTTCTGTCTTTGTGGCAGTACCATACAGTCTTGATGACTGTGGCTTTGTAGTAGAGCCTGAAGTCAGGCAGGTTGATTCCTCCAGTTCCATTCTTATTTCTCAAGATTGCTTTGGCTATTCAAGGTTTTTGTATTTCCATACAAATTGTGAAATTATTTTGCGGGGAGCCCGTGGGAGGCACTCCACCTGTGGCCAAGTTCATGAGGAAGGAGGCTCGACGTATGGGATCGAGCCTCAGGAGTCCTCCTGGAAATCCTCGAGCATCTACCCCCATAACCAGAGCCTGCCTACTTTACTACTTTGTGCTCTCACCTACACCTCTGACTTTACAGGGGGCTGTCCCCCACAACCTCTTTCAGAGAAGGAGTTAACTTAGAGCTCCAGTTAATAATAATTCCTGGGCGTGACATGAGTGTTTCAACCTACAAACTCCTCTGAAGATTCTCTAGCCTGCCTGACAGGCTCATCTGGCCACATGTGATTGCTCACAGCCTCCCAACCGTGAGAGGCACGAGATGCTTTAAACCTAAAAACAGGCTCCTTAGAAAAGTTAGAAAATTATTAGTATAAGTATAGTGGGCTGATTAGAAATTGTATTGGTGAAGGGTTTTTCATTTGTTGAGCCAGTGTTTACTGCTAAGTCTCCACATCCCCTGCCCTTACACACATTAATGAATATATAGAAGAAATAAGTATTAACCTTTGATATTAATCACGTTAGACCTTAGGCTAAGTAAATTCTTTCCTTAATTAAAACCCACTACACCCTCACCCTATAGGAATGTAACTTCATTTGGGTGGCATCTGTTTTAAGAATAATCACGCCTGGAGAAATAAATGTCCTGGTTGACTGACCGCTGTCACAAGGAGAGGGTCATAAATTGTCAGCAAGCTCCCTGGCCAGAAGATGATGTAACACCCCTAAGACCTCTGTATACATTTGTATGAAGCACCTGACTTTGATAAAAGTCAGGACTGCTGACCCCGCGTGACTTTTGCATAACATCTCAGTGTATAAAAGTAGACCATGGAAAATAAAGAATTGGGATTAGTTCCTCAAAAGACTGGTCTCCCCATGTCTCTCTCTCTCTCTCAAACTCTGGCTGAGTCTCCATCTGGAGTGCGGAACCCTCCATACTTACTAATTATGCCCGGGTTTCTAAGATCCGACAGGGGAGGCCTCAGTGTCTCCTCTCCTTTGGGAGAACGGAAGGACGCCTGCGGCCCACGTAAGTGGTGCAAGCTTCTTGTCTAGAAGTTTTATTGGTTTCCCACGTAAACCAAGCTACTCAGCCTCTTTTCTCCACTGAATTTTCCTGCTGAGCTATCCTCATTCTATTACTCTTTACATCTCTATTTAATATCTAATTGAAGCTATTGTATCCTGATCCTCGCTGACGCTGTCCCCACTTCGAACTCCCTGGATCAGCCGGGGCTGGACCCCGGCATTATTTGTTCTAGCTCTGTGAAAAATACCATTGGTAGCTTGATAGGGTCTACAAGCAATAAATGTTAGAGAGGGTGTAGAGAAAAGTGCAGAGAAGGCGATGGCACCCTACTCTAGTATTCTTGCCTGGAAAATCCCATGGATGGAGGAGCCTGGAGGGCTGCAGTCCATGGGGTCGCTGAGGGTCGGACATGACTGAGCGACTTCACTTTCACTTTTCACTTTCATGCATTGGAGCAGGAAATGACAACCCACTCCAGTGTTCTTGCCTGGAGAATCCCAGGGACGGGGGAGCCTGGTGGGCTGCCGTCTATGGGATTGCACAGAGTTGGACGCGACTGAAGTGACTTATCAGAGAAAAGGAACCCTCTTACACTGTTGATGGGAATGCAAACTAGTACAGCCACTATGGAGAACAGTGTGAGATTCCTTAAAAAACTGGAAATAGAACTGCCATATGACCCAGCAATCACACTTCTGGGCATACACACCAAGGAAACCAGAATTGAAAGAGACACGTGTACCCCAATGTTCATCACAGCACTGTTTATAATAGCCAGGACATGGAAGCAACCTAGATGTCCATCAGCAGATAATGGATAAGAAAGCAGTGGTACATATACACAATGGAGTATTACTGAGCCATTAAAAAGAATACATTTGAATCAGTTCTAATGAGGTGGGTGAAACTGGAGCTGATTATACAGAGTGAAGTAAACCAGAAAGAAAATCACCAATACAGTATACTGATGCATATATATGGAATTTAGAAAGATGATAATGATAACCCTGTATGCAAGACAGCAAAAGAGACACAGATGTATAGAACAGTCTTTTGGACTCTGTGGGAGAGGGAGGCAGGGATGATTTGGGAGAATGGCATTGAAACATGTATAAAATCATATAAGAAACGAATCACCATTCCAGGTTTTATGCAGGATACAGGATGCTTGGGGCGGGTCCACTGGGATGACCCAGAGGGACGGTATGGGGTGGGAGGTGGAAGGGGGGTTCAGGGATTGAGAACATGTGTACACCAATGGCGAATTCATGTTGATGTATGGCAAAACCAATACAATATTGTAAATAATTAGCCTCTAATAAAAATCAAATGTGAAGTTTAAAAATAAAATAAAATTGGAGAAAAAAGAAAAAAAAAATCAAATGTGAAACCTAAAAAAATAAATAAATAAATTACATGTTTTAAACCAATTTTACTTTTTCAATTCTGATTCTTTTAATTCTAGTCCATTTGCTTTCTCTTAAATAGTATATTGCAAAACTAGACTACTAGACAATTTATTATTGTAAAAGAAATGTTTACAATCATTTTGCATTTTAAATTCAGTTTTGGAAATCTATTTCGTTTGTTATGTTTGAAAAGTCAGAGTAAGTGATGTGTCTAAAACATCATTAAGCTTGACCTCCACTGACCTCTGTCCTCTATGAACTGCTGTTATATTTATGATCTATCTCTAATTATTATGTTCTGAACTGTTTCAATTATAAAATGCTTTTCCTTTAAAATGAAATTTCGTGAAGGCCAGAATTGCTGTGTATATATAAATATATATTTATACACACACACACACACACACACACACATATATACATTGATATATCTACATGTATAGTAATACATATAGAATGTGCATGCAAAGTCACTTCAGTTGTGACTGACTTTCTGCAACTCTAAGGACTGTAGCCCACCAAGCTCCTCTGTCCATGGGATTCTCCAGGCAAGAACACTGGTGTGGATTGCCATGCCCTCCTGCAGGGGATCTTTCTTACCCAGGCAATGAACCTTCATCTCCAGCATTGATAGGAAAGTTCTTTACCACTAGTGTCACCATATGTATGTGTGTGTGTGTGTATGTATTAGGAAGCAAAATATGCATTTATTCACTAAAATAAAATAATAGATATGACAATTTCTGTGATGAATTGTGTCTGATTTTCTAAAGCAAACTATAGACTTGGTTAGGAACTTTCCCAGTTCTAATATCAAGGAAGCTCTTATTAAATGTATGACTTTTGAACTGATCTATTCTCATCTATGTCATCTGCATATCTGAGGTTATTGATATTTCTCCCGGCAATCTTGATTCCAGCTTGTGCTTCTTCCAGCCCAGCGTTTCTCATGATGTACTCTGCATATAAGTTAAATAAGCAGGGTGACAATATACAGCCTTGACATACTCCTTGTCCTATTTGGAACCAGTCTGTTGTTCCATGTCAAGTTCTAACTGTTACTTCCTGCCCTGCATACAGGTTTCTCAAGAGGTAGGTCAGGTGGTCTGGTATGTGCATCTCTTTCAGAATTTTCCACAGTTTATTGTGATCCACACAAAGTCTTTGGCATAGTCAAGAAAGCAGAAATAGATGATTTTCTGGAACTCTCTTGCTTTTTCGATGATCCAGAGGATGTTGTCAATTTGATCGCTGGTTCCTCTGTCTTTTCTAAAACCAGCTTGAACATCTGGAAGTTCACGGTTCACATATTGCTGAAGCCTGGCTTGGAGAATTTTGAGCATTACTAGCGTGTGAAATGAGTGCAATTGTGCGGTACTTTGAGCATTCCTTGGCATTGCCTTTCTTTGGGATTGGAATGAAAACTGACCTTTTCCAGTTCTGTGGCCATTGCTGGGTTTTCCAAATTTGCTGGCATATTGAGTGCAGCACTTTCATAGCGTCATCTTTCAGGATTTGATATAGCTCAACTGGAATTCCATCACCTCCACTAGCTTTGTTCGTAGTGATGCTTCCTAAGGCCCACTTGAGTTCATATTCCAGGATGCCTGGCTCTAGGTTAGTGATCACACCATCGTGATTATCTGGGTTGTGAAGCTCTTTTTTGTACAGTTCTTCTGTGTATTCTTGCCACCTCTTCTTAATATCTTCTGCTTCTGTTAGGTCCATACCATTTCTGTCCTTTAGCAAGCCCATCTTTGCACGAAATGTTCCCTTGGAATCTCCAATTTTCTTGAAGAGATCTCTAGTCTTTCGCATTCTATTGTTTTCCTCTATTTCTTTGCATTGATCGCTGAGAAAGGCTTTCTTATCTCTCCTTGCTATTCTTTGAAACTCTGCATCCAGATGCTTATATCTTTCCTTTTCTCCTTTGCTTTTCACTTCTCTTCTTTTCACACTTATTTGTCAGGCCTCCTCAGACAGCCATTTTCCTTTTTTGCATTTCTTTTCCAAGGGATAGTCTTGATCCCTGTCTCTTGTACAATGTCACAAACCTCCATCCATAGTTCAGCAGGCACTCTGTCTATCAGATCTAGTCTCTTAAATCTATCTCTCACTTCCACTTTAGAATCATAAGAGATTTGATTTAGGTCATACCTGAATGGTCTAGTGGTTTTCCTTACTTTATTCAATTTAAGTCTGAATTTGGCAATAAGGAGTTCATGATCTGAGCCACAGTCAGATCCCAGTCTTGTTTTACTGACTGTATGGAGCTTCTCCATCTTTGGCTGCAAAGAATAGAATCAGTCTGATTTTGGTGTTGACCATCTGGTGATATCCATGTGTAGAGTCTTCTCTTGTGTTGTTGGAAGAGGGTGTTTGCTATGACCAGTGCATTCTCTTGGAAAAACTCTATTAGCCTTTGCCCTGCTTCATTCTGTATTCCAAGACCAAATTTGCCTGTTACTCCAGGTGTTTCTTGACTTCCTATTTTTGCATTCCATTCCCTTATAATGAAAAGGACATCTTTTTTGGGTGTTAGATTTAAAAGGTCTTGGAAGTCTTCATAGACCCGTTCAACTGAAGCTTCTTCAGTGTTACTGGTTGGGGCATAGGCTTAGATTACCATGGTACTGAATGGCTTGCCTTGGAAACAAACAGAGATCATTCTGTCATTTTTGAGATTGCATCCAAGTACTGCATTTCGGACTCTTGTTGACCATGATGGCTACTCCATTTCTTCTAAGGTATTCCTGCCCATAATAGTAGATATAATGGTCATCTGAGTTAAATTCACCCATTCCAGTCCATTTTAGTTCGCTGATTGATAGAATGTTGACGTTCACTCTTGCCATCTCCTGTTTGACCACTTCCAATTTGCCTTGATTCATGGACCTGATATTCCAGGTTCCTATGCAATATTGCTCTGGATGTGAGAGTTGGACTGTGAAGAAAGCTGAGCGCCAAAGAATTGATGCTTTTGAACTGTGGTGTTGGAGAAGATTCTTGAGAATCCCTTGGACTGCAAGGAGATCCAACCAGTTCATCCTAAAGGAGATCAGTCCTGGGTGTTCATTGGAAGGACTGATGCTAAGGCTGAAACTCTAATATTTTGTCCACCTCATATGAAGACTTGACTCATTGGAAAAGGCCCTGATGCTGTGAGGGATTGCAGTCAGGAGGAGAAATGGATCACAGTGGATGAAATGGCTGGATGGCATCACCGACTCGATGGACGTGAGTTTGAGTGAACTCTGGGAGTTGATGATGGACAGGGAGGCCTGGCATGCTGCGATTCATGGGGTGGCAAGGAGTCAGACATGACTGAGTGAGTGAACTGAACTGAACTGATTCTCATCTATAAATGCTTTAATTTCAATCCCCTATTTAATTCTGAGTTCTATCCACTTCTCTATAATCCTGCTGACAATTTCTAAGTTCAGTGCTTTAAAGCCTTCTTCTAATCTTGTACAGTAGCTTCTACGTTGTCTCTCTGTTATGGGTCTTTCACTCTCCAATCCATCCTACAAAGAGCTGTCAAAATTATCCTTCTTAAATCAATATCTTTTCCTTAAATGACATAAAAACCACATATTGTGTTAACTGGCCTTCATGGTCCTTATTATCTGACTTTTCTAAGCCATAAAGTATGCCATACATGTTCTGCGCTACCTATTTTTGCAGGATGTGATACATATCAAATTTCATGAGTATTTGCTTTGACTATGCTCTTCTATGTTCCTATTTACTCATTTGCCCTTTATAAATTTGGTCAAATGACTCTCCAAAATGATCTTCTACCATGGAGCTCTAGATTCTTCTCTCCTTTGTTGCCTGCTGTAACATCTATTCTATTAAGTTCTATTCAAGCTGCCACGCTTACTCCTTGGAAGAAAAGTTATGGCCAACCTAGATAGCATATTCAAAAGCAGAGACATTACTTTGCCAACAAAGGTCCATCTAGTCAAGGCTATGGTTTTTCCTGTGGTCATGTATGGATGTGAGAGTTGGACTGTGAAGAAGGCTGAGTGCTAAAGAATTGATGCTTTTGAACTGTGGTGTTGGAAAAGACTCTTGAGAGTCCCTTGGACTGCAAGGAGATCCAACCAGTCCATTCTGAAGGAGATCAGCCCTGGGATTTCTTTGGAAGGAATGATGTTAAAGCTGAAACTCCAGTACTTTGGCCACCTCGTGCGAAGAGTTGACTCATTGGAAAAGTCCATTGACTTTTCCATTGACTCTGATGCTGGGAAGGATTGGGAGTAGAAGGAGAAGGGGATGACAGAGGATGAGATGGCTGGATGGCATCACTGACTTGATGGACGTGAGTCTGAGTGAACTCCGGGAGTTGGTGATGGACAGGGAGGCCAGCATGCTGAGATTCATGGGGTCGCAAAGAGTCGGACACGACTGAGCAACTGAACTGAATTTGTTGTATATCTCACTTCTCTGTCTGGAAAGATCTTCAGGAGTTTATCTTTCACACTCAATATGAACAGTGTCTGCCAAATACTAATTGCTCAAAATATTCTGTTTTTATGAGTGAATGATTGAATGAACACATTAACATGTTGCTGAATTTATGTTGAAATAAAAATTTTAGAAAGTAGTACCTCTATTCACTGCTCGTATATGGCTGTCATTGTCACAAATTTCTAAATGCTTTTATTTTGTTTACTGATTGTAAGTTAATATAAGCTTAAGACTAGCTAGTTTAATCAGATAAAGTTCTGTGAGTGTGACAGACCAGGCAAATAGACTTTCAATAAAACAAAATAAGAGGTTGGAAAGGGATAAAGAGACAGTTTTGGATTAACATATGCAAACTATTGTATATGGAATTATAAACCACACGGTCCTACTGCATACCACAGGGAACTATATTCGGTATTCTGTGATAAACTAAATGAAAAATAGTGTATATATTTATAATACTGAACCACTTTGCTGTACAGCAGAAATTAATACAACATTGTAAATTAGTTGTACTTCAAGAAAATAAATTTTAAAAAATTAAAAGATAATAAAAAATTACTTTTGCAAAAAGATAATAAAAGACATGAGTGGTAAGTTGCAAAGGAAGAATGAGGCAAATATTAACTGAAAAACAGAGATGCTCTGAAAGAAAATGTATATGTTCAACAGTTCTTCATTGAATATGGACTATGGATCAGGAACAGTTTAGACTCTGGACTTACAGGGTGAACAACAACAAAGGAATCACAATCAACACAGATCTCATCCACTAAGACTGAATGTGTAATCACTTTTTATATTGCAATTGACAGCTAATTTTTAGTTTAACTGCTGTAAAACTTGAGTACTTTTTTCAGATTCAAGACTATATTCTAGGAGGAGGAAAACTGGAAAGTGTCTCTGTGATGTGATTTATAGAGCTAACTGCTACTTTATCATAATGGGCAACCAACACTGACTGTATGAATAATAAACTAAGAAATGGTTGTATAAACAGCCTTTGGAGAGCTGGTGGTAACTTACAAACAAAGCAGCTAACTTGAACTAATTGTATCTAGAGAATGAAACTAAAATGTAGATTGAGACAGATAGATCTTTTGCATTATTTCATTTAAAAACATGGATGCATTCTTTTGGTGACCACTTATAAACACCAAAACTTTGAAAGAAAAAGAGCTACACCATATGAATAACACATTTTACTATTTGTAGGACTGCATTCAATGAGTTATTTATGATATGATGGTATGCTTTTCTAAGAATAAAATCATCAAAAGAAAAAAAAATATTTTGCTCAAAGATGATAATATCAATTATGTTACTGTGATGAACAATACTCCTTACATAAACTGTACTACATGGGAAATTTTCATTAAACATATTGCTAGAGTAAAATGGAGTATTTTTAAAAATTATCAGTTATCTTCTCTTTACTGGGGAAATACAATGTAATAACACATAGCCCTTTATGACTTGTCTGCTAGGGAGAACATGGTGAACCAAATATATTGTGGCAACCATTTTTTTTTTCCTCCTTTTTAGTTTCTGATTAAAAAAAAATCTAGTCCTATTTTATAGCCTTATTATTTATGACTTTTATTATATTCTGCCTCAAACCCTAGCAAAGAAGTGACACATGAATAAAATAACAAAATGTGCTACAAATATAAATGTGGCAAGAAAATGCTCACAGGTCCTAAAAGGATTTCATAGTTTAGAATGTGAAATTCAGGGGTCAATCTAAATATGAATGTGAGATAAGTCAGCATGGATGTGTAGCAAAATTATTATAGCTGTAGACAGACCAGGGAGAGTTCACAGTTGAATTCAATGCATTTAGCTAGATAGTAATATTTTGTTCTGGTAGGACTAGAGTGATATTGAAGAAAGAAAAAAACTACATAAAGGAAAAAAAATAATAAATGCAACAGCAGCAGTGAGACTAGGTTATGATTCCTTTGTTAGAAGATTAACAGAAAATAATGGAGTTTTTTATCAACTCTGAAAAGGAAAATAAAGAAAAAATGTGAGGAGTAGGAGGAGGAAGGGGCGGGAGGAAGGGTTGAGGGAAGAAGAGGACTGTAAAAAGAAACATGAATGAGACTGAAAATATCTAGATGGGCTTCTTGCACCCTAAAACCCAGTCATCTTTTCTATAATAAAAAAGAAGTAGATGTTAGAGTCAGAATGTCTTTCATATTCAGTCTAAGAAAAATTTTCACAAGGTGCACATAAAGACCCATGAAAGAAAAATTGAATCCCTGCTCTTCTTCCTAAATTATTCAAGCTATCTTGTTCAACAACTTCATCTCACTGCCCTCCTCTCTCTTCCCCTCCTTGTTGCCAAATAGAAGTTCACCTGGCAAGGATATTTCAATTCTTACTGATCACAGTCACTAGGTGTCTTTTGATTATGTTATTTCACAATCTTTAGACACCATATTGCCACCTTTCCAAAATTATTGTGCATCTTAAATTCTGCTAGGCTAAAACTGTGTAAATGAATTAAAATATATTAAGGATTTTTGAGCATAAACTCAATAACATACTGAGAAATTATAAGCCTGTTGACTGAGTGTAAGGATCAGTATGTTTAATGCTCTTGTTTTGTAGCATACAATATCAAAGCACAGCATGACCCTATGGTCTTTGCTCTTCCATGTCCTCTGCCTGCCATTTGTCTGTGGAAAAACTTTAGTCAAAGGATAGGTTTAATCAGAGAAGTGAGAACACGTGGAAACAAAAGAAAACAAAGGAGACCAAATAATAATAATAGTCATTAAGCAGAGTCATGGATATTTTGTTCTTTCTCAAGGGCTATAGATAATATTCTGAGTTATATCCTGTGAGCTCTCTTATAGATACTGAAACCCCCGCCAGGTGGAGAATTTAACTATATGAAGACCAGACTGTAGTTGTGACATAAGCTGCCACAATTCAGAGAATTTGCCTCAAAGAAAAGTAAATAAACCGGAACCCTGGAACTGACCTAAAACAGCCAAGATGACACTGGTCAGACCATTGATGATCAATTTGAAGGTGACTATCTAAAGCTAACTTTCCTTTCTACCACCCTGGCCTTTTGATTGGCTTTTGAGCAGAAGAAGCCAGACCCTGCTTTTCAGAAACAATATCATTTTGCCACAGTTTTAGAATTCTTTCCCGTTGGAATGGGATTAACATTAACCCAGAATTCACACTATATTAGCTACTGTTCTATGTCTTTTTTTACTCTACAGCACAGAAATATCTTTCCTACTTCTTTAGAGATAAGAATGTAGAGGGACAAAGAGGCAAAACAGCACAATCAAAGAAGACTTAGGGGAAAAACCTGGATTTGTGCTTCCCCAAAATTAAAGCAGAGGACTAACTGATGGATGGCATCCTCGATTCAATGGACGTGAGTTTGAGCAAGCTCATGGGAAACCTCCAATACTTTGCTTTGCCAATACTTTTCCAATACAAAGCTCCTATTCTTTGGCCACCTGATGTGAAGAACTGATTCACTGGAAAACACCCTGATGATGGGAAAGATTGAAAGCTGGAGGGGAAGGGGATGACAGAGGGTGAGATGGTTGGATGGCATCACCAACTGGATGGACATGAGTTTGAGCAAGCTCCAGGAGTTGGGGATGGACAGGGAAGTTTGGTGCGCTGCAGTCCATGGGGTCACAAAGAGTCGAACATGACTGAGTGACTGAACTGACTAATGGAAAACCTGGCATGCTGCAGTCCATAGGGTGTCAAAGAGCCAGACATGACTGAACAAATGAACAATATAAGTTAAAGCTTCCCAGGTGGAGCTACAGAAACTAAAGAACTCACCTGCCAATGCTGGAGATGTAAGACATAGAGGTTTGATCCCTGGGCCAGGAAGATCCCCTGGAGGAGGGCATAGCAACCCATTCCAGTATTCTTGCCTGGAGAATCCCACAGACAGGGGACCCTGGTGAGCTACAGTACATGGAGTCTCAAAGAGTAGGACACTACTGAAGCAACTTAGCAGATTCAAAGCAGATTCTTTTTCTCATAAATACAACTGAAGCACCAATAATAAAATGTCAATAATACATGCACTTCATCAAGACATGCTCATCAAGGGCGTGAAAACTGGATCAAAATTTCTTATTCTCATTTTCCTTTTTTTCAGAGGAAGTTTTTAGCTTGCTACTTAGATCCGTAAATCCTCCATAATTTAGACATTGCATGCTATATGTTGGGTTAATATTGCTATGAGAACTTTATTTTTTTTATATTTATGACATTTTATTTTCAACTTGTCAATTTTATTGTGCCACTAACACTGGTACTGTGTTTTTTAATCATTTATTTTAAAAAGAAGCCTTCAGTGCTGGTGATCCAGAATAACATATCTGATAGGCAATTCAGTGGGAAATAAAACCCCAGACACAAACACATTTCTGTCCTGGTAAGAAAAGATTTCCCAATAAATCAGATGTGCTGACTTTCTCTTTATTAGCAAGAAATTACTGGCTAGAATTTTAATCTTTTCCTGTTTGTGATATATTTGGAAGTATCTCTGTACAAAATATAAGTTTAAGTTAGCTGTCTTTTTGTTTCTTATTTCTGGCCCACCACACTGAAGATGCTTTGTATGAAACAGTCACCTGAATTATCCACATAAAGATGAGGGATAGGCAGCAGGTGTTGAGGCAGAGGAGCTGAATTCCAGTTCATCACTGTTTGTTGTTGCTCAGTCACTAAGTCATGTCTGACTCTTTGTGACCCCATGGACTGCAGCATGTCAGGCTTCCCTGTCCTTTGCTATCCCCTGGAGTTTGCTCAAACTCATGTTCACTGAGTTGGTGATGCGATCTAACAATCTCATCCTCTGCCACCCTCTTTCTCCTTTTGCCTTCAATCTTTCCCAGAGACTTGAAAAGTAAAACCATAGAGAGGAGTCAGTGATATCATTTTAGTGGTTTAACGGAAAATATAAAATGTAGCTATAAAGGCACTGGACTATATTTAAGAAAAAGTTCTACCAATTAGGAACTGGATCATTTTATTTTATTTTTTTTTATTTATTTATTTTTTAAGTATTTGTCTTATTTAACTTATTTTATTTTTTTTTTAATTTTTATTTTTTTTATTTTTTTAATTTTTTTTCTCTAATTTTATTTTATTTTTAAACTTTACATAATTGTATTAGTTTTGCCAAATATCAAAATGAATCCGCCACAGGTATACATGTGTTCCCCATCCCGAACCCTCCTCCCTCCTCCCTCCCCATACCATCCCTCTGGGCCGTCCCAGTGCACCAGCCCCAAGCATCCAGCATCATGCATCGAACCTGGACTGGCAACTCGTTTCCTACATGATATTTTACATGTTTCATTGCCATTCTCCCAAATCTTCCCACCCTCTCCCTCTCCCACAGAGTCCATAAGACTGTTCTATACATCAGTGTCTCTTTTGCTGTCTCGTACACAGGGTTATTGTTACCATCTTTCTAAATTCCATATATATGCGTTAGTATACTGTATTTATGTTTTTCCTTCTGGCTTACTTCACTCTGTATAATAGGCTCCAGTTTCATCCACCTCATTAGAACTGATTCAAATGTATTCTTTTTAATGGCTGAGTAATACTCCATTGTGTATATGTACCACAGCTTTCTTATCCATTCATCTGCTGATGGACATCTAGGTTGCTTCCATGTCTTGGCTATTATAAACAGTGCTGCGATGAACATTGGGGGTACACGTGTCTCTTTCCCTTCTGGTTTCCTCAGTGTGTATGCCCAGCAGTGGGGTTGCTGGATCATAAGGCAGTTCTATTTCCAGTTTTTTAAGGAATCTCCACACTGTTCTCCATAGTGGCTGTACTAGTTTGCATTCCCACCAGCTAACACCTATCCTGCTCAAACTCTTCCAGAAAATTGCAGAGGAAGGTAAACTTCCAAACTCATTCTATGAGGCCACCATCACCCTAATACCGGAACTGGATCATTTTAGAAACAAACAAACAAACAAAAAATCTGCAGCTTCCTTATCTGTAGAATGGAAGTATGTATACCCAGAATGGAACTATAAGGTTTACAGATTTTCATGAGCATATGAATTTTCTGGATATACTAGTATTTATTGTAAAAATGTTTATGTCACTGAACCACGACCATTGTAAATGTCTTTTATGATTGCATGGGAAAGGATGTTACATGTAAAACAAGACTTTTAAAATTCATATTTTACTAAGCTAGAAATAAAGAAATTGGAATATAGAGTTTTTACTTCCAAAGTGCTTTAAAAAATAGATGTTGACAAAGAAAGTCATTATCTTAAAAGACTATAAAGTACAATATAAATAATTTATCTTAGTTCTTTCTTTTTCAAGTACTAAAAGCTCCTGTTTATATATGAGCAGTTTTCTACTAAATATATCAATCATGCCTGTGGACTGAAGGGATTTCTCTGTGACCTCTTACTTAGTGGCTCCTTTTTAGTTTAGTGCAAGTTACTGTATAACTTTTAAGTCAGAAAATAGCATCCATGAAAGTAAATTTTTATAATTCCAAATTTGGCTCTAGCTCAATGATCTAACTACTGAAAGTGGGTTAGATTAGACTCATACTGTGGAATATCTGATTTTCTAGGTATAACTCAGCAAAAAAAATAATGACTCACTAATTGACTCAAAACATTCTGGATTAGTTTTTACTATCACTGGGAATTTTTACATCATATTTTTTTACTGCTAATTTCATAACATGAATAGATGATATATAAATAATGGCCATAGGGAAAATATTCTTATCTCTTATATACTACTCATTAATTTCACTATTTTTATTATAACTTTTGCCGCATTTAACTGAATCCTCACAACAACTCTGTGAACAGAGGAAAAAAGCCAAGAGATATTAAGTAAATATATCAATCAAAATACCAACAGTTAACAGAGGATCCAGGATATAGGACCAAAACATGCACACATTACACTGTATAGCACTGGCATATTCAAATACATTTAACAATTTGAATTGTTCCTAATCCAGTTCACTTTATCTATAAGCATAGATTTGAAATTATTGGGTTTCAAATTAATCCAATTGTTTTGAACTAATGTAATAAAATTTTCTGGATTTAAATTACCCACAGCCAAGAGGATACACTAATGAAAGCAGCTCTTTTACCTCTTTCCTGTTTAACCATTTATACCCACCTCTAACTTTAAAAACCTAGTCATAGGAATAAGATAAGTAGGCAATTAAAACCAACTCTAGACTTATGCTCTCCTGAATGCACACTATACTTTGCCTAAATGTAGATTATTTTTACTGAATAAAAAGAAGTGAGAATAAAGCATTAAGCAGCTAAAAAATGACTAGGTCTCTACCTCCCTCAGCCCCTAAAGAATTCTGCAAGCAGATCACATGGGCAAGATAACATGTGAAGAGAGTCTGCCAGTCTGCACGCAATGGAGAAAGATGCAAAATTGAACCTCCTGCCTTAACGATTCACTGAGATTCTTCTTCCCTTTTCCTCTTTAATAATGGTCATGGCTAAGCAGAATCTTCAGAGTTGATCTCAGAACATGAGTCCACCTTCTCCCCAGATTGCTAGTTTTTTTATGATTAAAGCACCTTTCTACTGATTCTTGTCTCTCAAGTTACTGACTTTGAGTGGGGAGCAGTTGCATCTGAGTTTGGTAACACTCAGATATCCCTGTCTTAAAAATTATACATTTTCCAGCTAAATTTACTTTTTTCCTATGTAGTAAACAAGTTACTCTAAGCAAGAATATGGCATTTGCACCTCTTTTTAAATTAATTTTTATTGGTGTATATTTGCTTTACATTGTTATGCTAGTTTCTACTGTACAAAAAAATGAATCAGTCATACATATACATATATCCCTTCCCTTTCAGACTTCCTTCCTATTCAGGTTACCACAGTGCATTAAGTACAGTTTCCCATGCTATATCATATGTTCTCATTAGTTATCTAGCTTATATATAGTTTCAATAGAGTATATATGTCAATCTTAATCTCCCACTTGCTCCCACCCTCCCCCCCGCATCACTTTCCCCCTTGGTATCCATATATTTGTTCTCTACATGGGTATGTCTCTATTTCTACTTCACAAATAAGATTATCTGTACCATTTTTTCTAGATTCCACACATATATGTTCATATATTTGTTTTTCTGTTTTGATTCACTCTGTGTAAGACTCTAGGTCAGTCCATGTCTCTACCAGTAATTCTATTTTGTTCTTTTTTATAACTGAATAATATTCCATTGTGTATATGTAGCACATCTTTATTCATTCCTCTGTTATCTCTTTTGTTTGCCTGAAAAATAAAATTATAAGCTTCTCATATTTTAGCACTTTAAAATGAAAGAAGTTGTTATCCAGACAGAATTTCCTTCTCTTGTACAATCCAAAGGGGTGATAAGAAAAACTCTCAGGCAAACATATGGTTTGGAGAAGAACTTGCCCTGAACAAAATGACAAACACTGAAATTTGCTCTATCTGATAACTTCAAACCCCTGTCTGAACACATGAATCTTTTTTAGACTAAGAAAAATGGATAGAGGTCTTTCCACCTATTATCAGGGTCATCTTTCTTCTCTTACCTGGGAGACATGAACTGCCCTCATATGATACTCTTATAGGTGAGTGCATGCTCATTCACTCAGTCATGTCTGACTCATTGCAGCCCCATGGATTGCATTCTGCCATATTCCTCTGTCCATGGGATTATCCTGGCAAGAATACTGGAATGGGTTGCCATTTCTTCCTCCAGGGGATCTTCCCCACTCAGGAGTCTCCTATGGTTCCTGCATTGGCAGGCAGATTCTTTACCACTGAGCTACCTGGGAAACCCAATTCTTAAAAGAGCTTCCCCCAAACAAATTCTCTGTTGGATTCGTTAGGGCCTTATTCTCTGTAGTCTTCTAATTCCCTTGAAGGAATGAGCTTAGAGAGATTTCAAGTATTTATGTGACTTTTTAAACCTTCACAAGGAAACAGTAATAGTAGAATTCTAGATATGACTAAACGGACAGAAGCCAAGATTGTTGGAAAAAGGACACTGATTTCTATTTTTCTGCAATTCCACCTTGTATTCAGTCACTCCTGGAGTGCATTCATGAAATCAGGCAAGAACAAAAAAGCAGTTACATTTAAAAGTTTTATTATTCTAGCCATAAATCTTTAACAGCTAACTGTCAATGCTGCTGCTGCTGCTGCTAAGTCGCTTCAGTCGTGTCCGACTCTGTGCGGACCCCATAGACGGAAGCCCACCAGGCTCCCCCATCCCTGGGATTCTCCAGGCAAGAACACTGGAGTGGGTTGCCATTTCCTTCTCCGAAGCATGAAAGTGAAAAGTGAAAGAGAAGTCACTCAGTCGTGTCCAACTCTTGGCAACCCCATGGACTACAGCCTACCAGGCTCCTGTGTCCATGGGACTTTTCAGGCAAGAGTACTGGAGTGGGCTATAAAACAAAGGGAAAAACCCCCATGATGTTCTATTATAGAATGTGACATCATCATGCTTGTGCCTAGGATATAGTAGTCTTAAGATACTGTTTGTGAACATTAAACTTAACCTAAAATCTGAGACCACTAGAAGATGTTCCAAGAACTCTTCATTTAAAAGTTTCCACTCATTGGAAAGTTTTAAAGAAGATGTGGCATATATATATAACTGAATATTATTCAGTCATTAAAAAAAATGAAATAATGCCATTTGAAGCAACATGGGTAAACCATTAGATTATCATATTAAGTGAAGTGAGGCAGTCAGTCAGTTCAGTTGCTCAGTCATGTCTGACTCTGCAACCCCTTGAACTGCAGCACACCCGGCTTCCCTGTCCATCACCAACTCCTGGAACTTGCTCAAACCCATGTCCATCAAGTCAATGATTCCATCCAATCATCTCATCTTCTTTCACCCCGTTCTACTCTTTCCTTCAATCTTTCCCAGCATCAGGGTCTTTTCCAATGAGTCAGTTCTTTGCATCAGGTGTCCAAAGTACTGGAGTTTCAGCTTCAGCATCAGTCCTTCCAATGAATATTCAAGACTGATTTAGAATTGACTGATTTGATCTCCTTGCAGTCCAAGGGACTCTCAAGAGACTTCTTCAACACCACAGTTCAAAAGCATCAATTCTTTGGCATTCAGCTTTCTTTATGGTCCAACTATCACATCCATACATGACTACTGGAAAAACCATAGCTTTGCCTAGACGGACCTTTGTTGGCAAAATAATGTCTCTGCTTTTTAATATCTTGACTAAGTTTGTCATAGTTTTTACTTCCTAGGAGCAAGTGTCTTAAGTTTATGGCTGCAGTCACCATCTGCATTGATTTTGGAGCCCAAGAAAATAAAATCAGTCACTTTTCCCATTTTTCCCCATCTATTTGCCATGAAGTGATGGGACTGGATGCCATGATCTTAGTTTTTTGGGTGCAATATCAAAAACAACAGAATGATCTCTGTTTGTTTCCAAGGCAAACCATTCAATATCACAGTAATCCAAGTCTATGCCCTAACCACTAATCCTGAGAAGCTGAACAGTTCTATGAGGAACTAAAAGATCTTCTAGAATTAACACCAAAAAAGATGTCCTTTTCATCATAGAGGACTAGAATTCAAAAGTAGAAAGTCAAGAGATACCTAGGGTAACAGGTGAGTTTGGCCCTGGTGTAAAAAATGAAGCAAGGCAAAGGCTAACAGAGTTTTGCCAAGAGAACACACTGATCATAGAAATCACCCTCTTCCAACAACACGAGAAGACTCTACACATGGACATCACCAGATGGTCAATACCAAAATCAGATTGATTATATTCTGGGAGAAGTTCTATACAGTCAGCAAAAACAAGACTGGGAGCTGACTGTGGCTCAGATAATGAGCTTCATATTGCAAAATTCAGACTTAAATTAAGCAAAGTAGGGAAAACCACTTGACCATTCAGGTGTGACTTAAATCAAATCCTTAACAATTATATAGTGGAAGTGACAAATAGATTCAAGGGATTAGATCTGATAGAGTGTCTGAAGAACTAGTGATGGAGGTTCATAATATTGTACAGGAGACAGTGATCAAAACCATTCCCAAGAAAAAGAAATGCAAAAAGGCAAAATGGTTGTCTGAGGAGGCCTTATGAATACCTGAGAAAAGAAGAGATGCAAAAGGCAAAGGAGAAAATGAAAGCTATATCCACCCTAATGCAGAGTTCCAAAGAGTAGCAAGGAGAGATAAGAAAGCTTTCCTAAGTGATCAATGCAAAGAGATAGAGGAAGTGAGACAGAGAAAGAGAAATATCATATGATACCACTTACGTATGGACTCTAAAAAAATCATAAAAATGAACTTATGCACAAAACAGAAACAGATACACATACTTAGAAAACAAATTTATGGTTACTAAAGAAGAAAGGTAGGGAGAAGGAGTAAATTAGGAGGTTGGGATGAACATATACACACTACTATATATAAAATATATAATCAACAACGGGCTACTGTATAACACAGGGAACTCTATTCAGTATCCTGTGATAACCTATGTGGGAAAAGAATCTGAGAAAGAATGGATATGTGTTTAGGTATCACTGAATCGTTTTGCTGTACATCTGAAACTAACAAACACTGTATCAATAAATCAACATATATTGCAAAATAAAACAAAAATTAATAAAATAAAATTTAAAAAATGTAAAGAAAAGAAGCGGAGGCAGCGTCCATCCACCAGAAGCCCGTAGGCTCTGCCAGGCCAGGACGCTTCCCTCCTTCCCTCCGCTGAGAATTCCTTGCCTCTCCCATCAGGGTCCCCACAGAGCTCTCCCAGAGGGTGCTGTAAGTTTTTGAGATCAGGACTTGCAGTTCGACTCTGGGTTTCAAAAGCGCCTTTGCTTTCGCCTTCCAAGACAGCTGCCTCCCCTTCCTCTGCTTCAGCCACGGCGGTGGATGAAAAACTTGGCTGTTTATCCAGATCTCAGTCACCTGCACCCTGATCCTCTCCAGGGCATTACTCCACAACTTTGGTCCACAACTTTCAACTCCTGTTGGGAGACTGCAGGTAAAAAAAAAAAACAAAACAAAACACAGCTTCATGATGTGGGGCAGACATCAACAGATATTTAACAAAGAAACTGGAGCCGGCAGTGGAGACCAGGAGGAAACCAGGAAGGAAGGGGGACCAAGAGCCTTGGAACAATGGCCAGGGGCCCAAAGCAGCTGCATCACTAGACAAGAAAAGCAGCATATCAATCACTTCTGCAGCAGAATCCTGCAGCTGGCCACACAAGGATGCAGGAAATGCTGGGCAGAAATTGTACACGGGACATGCAGGTCTCAAAAGGCCATTCCATCACCACAGTCATTGCTCCTAACAAGCAGATAATGATTGTTGATCTGCAATTGTCAGGCTGTGCACTCCCCACAAGGGGGCAAAGTCGGAAGCTGGGGCAGGAGCTCAGAGGGCGCCTCCAACGGGCGGGACTAAGGGGAAGGCAGCCCTGCGGCCGCCTCTTCCGGCCTAGCTCATGTCGATGGTGTTGAAGACCCACTCCGTGAACTTCTTCAGCTTGTCGGAGGCATTCTGGGACTCCTCCTGCAGCCTCAGGTTGTCCTCTCGCAAGTGCTGAACCTCCGCCTGAAGGTGAGCTTTGTCTTCTTTTTCCTGGGAGGGTGAGCAGAGCAAGAGAACTAAGAGGGTGGTCCCATTCTGCCCAGCCGCTAGGCGTGGCTGTGGATCTGTGAGCCCCCTTCACGCCACTAAACAGCGGACACAGGGCCAGCTGCTGGGTCTTCATTATTGACCGGCGGATTTCTGCAGGAACTAAAGCCTATGGCTGACAATTTTTATTTTGGCCGGCCCAAAATTATTTCACTGACACTCTGCAGGTTATTACGTTCGATAGTTACACCTGATAGACCTGTAAAGTCTTCTCCAGCACCGTGAGTTTCATTTTCATGTTCCATATCGGAATCAATCACTAAGGTTTTTTTTTGTCTTTTTGCTGGTCTAATAGTCACATCGTCTGAATCAGAAGTATAGTTTGAAGAACTATTATCTTCTGAGACGCTAGTATATATGTCACTAGGACAATCAGCGACAGTATCGGCATCAGATTCACTGAAAAATTCTTCCTCACTCAATTTCGCAGTGCATCATTTTTGAAAACTTTATGGAAATAAACGTGCATTTATAACATACACAAGGTTGGAACAAAACCTAACAGCCAAATGTGAATGATAATGACAATCATATGATGTATATGGTCATGTTAACTGTATCACTCTACAAGATACTGACACATCTCTGGTCAAGAATATGTTAAGATGTCCTCACCCAGGGAACAGGACTTCCAGAGAATGTAAACACATGAGTGCATAGTTTAATGTCTGTTAAGTTATAAGGGCTGTCTTAATAATATAAAGTCACTCAAGAAACTAACAGCAACTGGTTCTTTTGGTGCAGGAGCCTGAATAACACTAAGGATGTGTGTGTGCATCTGGGCTGTGGATCAGGGGTGAGGAGATTGGGATAGGGCCCAGAGGGGGCTGGCTGAGGTTTAAAGGCATTTTACCAAAAAAAAAGGAACGCTTTTTCTGTATACATATGACAATGAAAGCCTTCTCACACTGTGCGTGTCAGTGGGAACCAAGCTCCAAGCAGACCCCTAAAACGTGTGTATTGAGAAAGTAGGGAGAACGCCCACAACTTATTCCACTGAAACTGCTGACAAAGGGCTCTCTCAGTTCAAGGCAGCTTGCATGGACAGGATAACCTGCTTGGAGAATATGTTTACCTTCTTCAGATCTTCTCGAAGCATCTTCAGCATACCTTCCAGCTGGTCCACTTTAGAAGCCAGAGTGGGAGAGGAATCTTTACTGCTGGGAACAAGAAACAAAAGACCATGTAGGCAGGAGTTCTCCGTGGCTGGGTTTGTTTGGTGTTTCTTTTCTTTTTTTTAAAGGAGTTGGCTGTATTTATAAAATGGTTTTCAATGTCAAATTACTCAGTATGGTGACACAATGTACATTTTCATTTTTAAAAAAGGGAAATGGCAGTCTGAACAAAAGGTAATACAAGCGTAAACTACAGCCAATCAATAGCTTCCTTAAAGATTCTGCATAAAAAAAAATTAATAAAATGTTTCATTCCAAATAAGAAAAATCTCACTGTTCATATGGCATTATAATTGGAATCAAACAGCAAAAGAGACACAGATGTATAGAACAGTCTTTTTGACTCTATGGGAGAGGGCAAGGGTGGGATGATATGGGAGAATGACATTGAAATATGTAAATTATCACATGTGAAACAAATCGCCAGTCCAGACTCAATGCATAATACAAGGTGTTCGGGCTGGGGCACTGGGATGACCCAGAGGGATGGAATGGGGAGGGAGATGGGAGCGGGGTTCAGCATGGGGAACACATGTACACCCATGGTGGATTCATGTCAATGTATGGCAAAAACAATACAATATGGTAAAGTAAAAAAATAAATTAATTAATTAAAAAAAAACACAATTTTTCTGCTATTGTTTCAAATATAATTAAATTATCAGTTTTTATCCAACTTCATTACTAAACAGATACACAGTGACTAAAAAGTATGTGTTATTTACCTATTACTGCAATAACAAATTGCCACCCACTCAACAGTGGTTTAAAATAACAAATTTATTTTCTTAGAATTCTGGAAGTCAGAAATTCAAAATCAGTTTCACTGGAACTAAATCAAGGTGCCTTTAGGGAGATGCTTCCTGTAAGAGCTTTAGGGGAGAATCTATTTCTTTTTCTTTTTCAGCTGCATTCCTTGTATTTCATGGCTGGTGGTCCCTTCCTCCATCTTCAAATTCAACATTGTAACATCAAACTTTTGTTCCCATAGCTGCGTGGTCTTCTCTCATCTTTTCTTGATTTTGACTCTCTTGCTTCTAATTTGTCAGAAACCTTATGATTACAAATGTGAGTTTGTGTGAATAATGCCGCATAATATCCAAATCTTAAGATCCTATATTTGTAAAATCATCTTTCCTGTATAAAGAAACAAATTTACCAATTCTAAGGCTCAAACATGGCCACCTGTTATGTGTGTGTGTGTGTGTGTGTGTGCATGTGCACACACACATATAAAGGAGACTTCATTAGCCTACCACGGCATACAATACGTTAAAAATGTGAATATAGGAAAAATATATTTGAGGAAGACATAATACTTTAACTCTGGTGTAATACTTTTTAATCATTTCCATTTTTTGAGATAATTTTAGACTCAGATTTGCAAATCTTATATAGCTATTATTTAGTTTCCATTTATGTTAATATCATACACAATCACAGGAAATTAACCTAAGGTATGAAATTAAACTTGGCACAGTACTACTAACTAAACTATAAATTTTATTTGGGTTTCACCAGTTTTCCATTATTGTCCTTTTTCTGCTCCAGAACCCAGGATCCCACATTGAATTTAGACTTCAAGTCTCTTTAACCTCTCCAATCTATGATACTTATCAGTCTCCTCTTGCCTGTCATAATTTTGACTTTTTGAAGAGTCCATTACCTTCACATCTTGGTTGACTAAAATAAAGTGCATAAATTTCAAATTTTGTTTTGTACAGTTTTACAAGATTTGGACAAATGAAGAAAATTCTGCTCCTCCACTAAGATTTTTCCATACTAAATATTTCTGTCACCTCACTTTCTCTCAAGCTCTTCCCTGCAGATAATCCCTGCCCTCCCAACCACAGACTTGCTTGCTTCCCTCTAGTTTTGATTTATTGTATAGAATTACACAATATTTATCTTTTGGAGTTTGTCTTCTTGCAAGTCACAGAAAAACATTTAACAGCCAACCAAGTTACTGCATAAATCAAGAATTCTTAAGTAGCATTTTTAATGTATGTCTGTATCACAGATTGTTTATGCATTGATGAGTTGAAAGACATCTGGAGGCTTTCAGAGTTTGGTATTATTAATAAAGCTTCCATAGACATTCATGTATAGGTTTTATATGAACAAAATATTTCATTTCTCTAAAGTAGAAATCTAGAAGAGAGATTCTGAGTTGTATGGTAGATATGTTTAACCTTACAAAAAAAGAAGAAGAAATGTTTTCAGATATAGCTATATCATTTATATTTTCACTAGCAATGAAAGAATGTACCCTAAACAAAGATTTTAAATTGAAATAAAGTTCAATTTATCATTTTTCTTTTACAGATCATACTTTTGGTATCATGTATACCAACTGTTTCGTTAATCCAAGATTGGAGCTTTTTCTCCTATGTTTTATTCTAGAAAAATTTTATAGTTTTAGGTCTTACATTTAGATCATGAACCATTTTGAATTAATTTTTTAGTAGACGTAAGCTAAAAATTGAGAACTATAGTTTTAGAAATTTGATGGCTCAATTAAGGTAAAATACACATATCATATCACTTCCCAATTTAAATTGTGCAAATGAATGTCTTGTAATAGAGTTGTACAATATCACTTCAATCAATTTTTTAACATATTCATTATCATAAAAAGAAATTTTGTGTTTTATAACTGTCACTCCCCAATCCCCATAGTCTGCATATATGTACTATATATATTGACTTCTTTATCATTATAAAATGCCCTTCTTTATCCCAAATTAGATTCCTTATTCTGAAGTCTATTCTAGCTAATATTAATACTTTCTTAAACTTTCTTCTGGTTAGTGTCTGCATGATTAGAATAAATTCTTACCTTTTTAGGCAACCTATCAGTACCTGTCTTTAAACTGATGAATCTCTGTTATTCATATTTTGTTTGATTATTGAGTTCATATTCAGTTCAGTCCAGTTCAGTTGCTCAGTTCAGTTCAGTCACTCAGTCTTGTCCAACTCTTTGCGACCCCATGAATAGCAGCACACCAGGCTTCCCAGTCCATCACCAACTCCAGGAGTTCACTCAGACTCACGTCCATCGAGTCAGTGATGCCATCCAGCCATTTCATCCTCTATCGTCCCCTTCTCCTCTTGCCCCCAATCCCTCCCAGCATCAGAGTCTTTTCCAATGAGTCAGCTCTTCACATGAGGTGGCTAAAGTACTGGAGTTTCAGCTTTAGTATCATTCCTTCCAAAGAACACCCAGGGCTGACATCCTTTAGAATGGACTGGGTGGATCTCCTTGCAGTCCAAGGGACTCTCAAGAGTTTTCTCCAACACCACAGTTCAAAAGCATCAATTCTTTGGCGCTCAGCTTTCTTCACAGTCCAACTCTCACATCCATACATGACCACTGGAAAAACCATAGCCTTGACTAGACAGACCTTTGTTGGCAAAGTAATGTCTCTGCTTTTGAATATGCTATCTAGGTTGGCCATAACTTTCCTTCCAAGGAGTAAGCGTCCTTTAATTTCATGGCTGCAGTCACCATCTGCCGTGATTTTGGAGCCCAGAAAAAAAAAGTCTGACACTGTTTCCACTGTTTCCCCATCTTTCAGGGGTCCAGCCCCAGTAGATCCAGGGAATTTGAAGGGGAGACGGCTTCATTGATCAGGATATGATAGAATTAAAGATATAAAGAGTGGTTAAATAAGGGTAGCTCAGCGAAGAAATTCAGTGAAGAAAAGAGGATGAATAACTTTTTTATGTGGAAAACCAATAAAATTCCAAGACAATGAATTTGTGTCACCTACGTAGGCCACAGGCATCCTCCTGTTCTCCCAAGGGAGAGGAGACACGAAGGCCTCCCCAGTCAGATCTTAGAAACTCAGGCATAATTAGTAGGCTTGACGAGCCTCCACGTTTCAGATGGGAATTCAGGCAGAAGGTGAGAGAAAGAATGACATGGGGAGACCAAGCTTTGGTGAACAAGGCCCATACTTTATTTTCCAAAGTAGTTTTTATACCTTAAGTTGTGCATAGAGGATAATGGGGGAAGGTCAGCAGTCCTTGATCCTTATCAAAGCCAGGCTTTCAAACTTATCATATGCAAAAGTTTAGGGTGATTTACATCATCTTCTGGCCAGGGGGCCTGTTAACATTTTATGACCCTTTCTTCAAAAAAATTATTTTTCTCTAAAGGTGGTTATTCTAAAGTCAGGCGCAACCCTCCGAAAGCATTAGATAAAGTTGCATTCCTATAGGGCAAAGGTGTGGTGGGCTATAACAAGAAAAGAATTAACTCAAGGGTTCAAGGTTACAAACATTAAAGCTACTACTTACATTCCTATACACCAGTTATATTAATCAATACACTCCCAAGGACACAGTAGGTAAGGGATATGGAAACTTAGCAGCAAACATTGGCCCAAGAAGTGAAAAACCCTTCACCAATACAATTTCTAATAAATCTTTTAACTGCTCAAAGGAATCTGTGTTTAGACAGTTTAGAACATCTCATGCCTCTCATGGTTGGGGGGCTGTGAACAATCACATGTGACTGGAAGAACCTGTTCAGGCAGGCTAGAGGACTTCCAAAGGAGTTTGTAGGTTGAAACATTCTTGTCACGCCCAGGAACTTTATCAACTGGAGCTGTAAGTTAACTCTTTTTCATAGAGAGGTGGTGGGGGACAGCCCCCCATAAAGTCAAAGGTGTAGGTGAGAGCACAAAGCAGTAAAGTAGGCAGACTCTGGTTTGGGGGATAGGTGCTCGAGAATTTCCAGGGGGACTCCTGAGGCTCGATCCCGCCTTTGCGTTTGCTGAGCCTCCTTCCTCATGACCTTTGCCATGGGCGGAGTTCCTCACGCTGGCTCCACACACCATTTATTTCCCATGAAGTGATGGGACCAGATGCCATGATCTTAGTTTTCTGAATGTTGAGCTTTAAGCCAACTTTTTCACTCTCCACTTTCACTTTCATCAATAGGCTTTTTACTTCCTCTTCACTTTCTGCCATAAGGGTGGTGTCATCTGCAAATCTGAGGTTATTGATATTTCTCCTGGCAATCTTCATTCCAGCTTGTGTTTCTTTCAGCCCAGCGTTTCTTATGATGTACTCTGCATAGAAGTTAAATAAGCAGGGTGACAATATACAGCCTTGACGTACTCCTTTTCCTATTTGGAAGCAGTCTGCTATTCCATGTCCAGTTCTAACTGTTGCTTCCTGACCTGCATACAGATTTCTCAAGAGGCAGGTCAGGTGGTCTGGTGTTCCCATCTCTTTCAGAATTTTCCACAGTTTATTGTGATCCACACAGTCAAAGGCTTTGGCATAGTCAATAAAGTAGAAATAGTTGTTTTTCTGGAACTCTCTTGATTTTTCAATGATCCAGTTGATGTTGGAAATTTGATCTCTGGTTCCTCTGCCTTTTCTAAAACCAGCTTGAACATCAGAAAGTTCATGGTTTGCATATTGCTGAAGCCTGGCTTGGAGAATTTTGAGCATTACTTTACTAGCATGTGAGATGCGTGCAATTGTGTGGTAGTTTGAGCATTCTTTGGCATTGCCTTTCTTTGGGGTTGGAATGAAAACTGACCTTTTTCAGTCCTGTGGCCACTGCTGAGTTTTCCAAATTTGCTGGCATATTGAGTGCAGCACTTTCACAGCATCATCTTTCAGGATTTGGAATAGCTCCACTGGAATTCCATCACCTTCACTAGCTTTGTTCATAGTAATGATTCCTAAGGCCCACTTGACTTCACATTCCAGGATGTCTGGCTCTAGACGAGTGATCACACCGTCATGGTTATCTGGGTCTTAAAGCTCTGTTTTGTAAGTTCTTCTGTGTATTCTTGCCGCCTCTTCTTAATATCTTCTGCTTCTGTTAGGTCCATACTATTTCTGTCCTTTATCAAGCCCATCTTTGCATGAAATGTTCCCTTGGTATCTCTAATTTTCTCAAAGAGATCTCTAGTCTTTCCCATTCTGTTGTTTTCCTCTATTTCTTTGCACTGATCGCTGAAGAAGGCTTTCTTATCTCTTCTTTCTATTCTTTGAAACTCTGCATTCGGATGCTTATATCTTTCCTTTTCTCCTTTGCTTTTCGCTTCTTTTCTTTTCACAGCTATTTGTAAGGCCTCCCCAGACAGCCATTTTGCTTTTTTGCATTTCTTTTCCATGGGGATAGTCTTGATCCCTGTCTCCTGTACAATGTCACGAACCTCATTCCATAGTTCATCAGGCACTCTATCTGTCAGATCTAGGTCCTTAAGTCTATTTCTCACTTCCACTGTATAATCATAAGGGATTTGATTTAGGTCATATCTAAATGGTCTAGTGGTTTTCCCTACTTTCTTCCATTTCAGTCTGAATTTGGCAATAAGGAGTTCATGATCTGAGCCACAGTCAGCTCCTGGTCTTGTTTTTGTTGACTGTGTAGACCTTCTCCATCTTTGGTTGCAAAGAATATAATCAATCTGATTTCGGTGTTGACCATCTGGTGATGTCCATGTATAGAGTCTTCTCTTGTGTTTTTGGAAAAGCTCAGTCATGTCCAATTCTTTGTGACCCCATGGACTGCAGCACAGCAGGCCTCCCTGTCCATCAGGAACTCCCATTGTTTACTCAAACTCATGTCCATTGAGTTGGTGATGTCATCCAACCATCTCATCCTCTGTTGTCCCCTTCTCCTCCTGCCCTCAATCTTTCCCAGCATCATGGTCTTTTCAAATGAGTCAGTTCTTCGCATCAACCAGCCAAAGTATTGGAGTTTCCGCTTCACCAATAGTTCTTGCAATGAATATTCAGGACTGATTTCCTTTAGGATGGACTGGTTGGATCTCCTTGCAGTCCAGGGACTCTCAAGAGACTTCTCCAACACCACAGTTCAAAAGGATCAATTCTTCAGTGCTCAGCTTTCTTTATAGTCCAACTCTCACATCCATACATGACTACTGGAAAAACCACAGCCTTGACTGTATGGACCTTTGTTGACAAAGTAATGTCTCATCTTTTTAATATGCTGTCTAGGTTGGTTATAACTTTTCTTCCAAGGAGTAAGTGTCTTTTAATTTCATGGCTGCAGTTACCATCTGCAGTGATTTTGGAGCCCCCCAAATTAAAGTCTGTCACTGTTTCCACTGTTTCCCCATCTATTTGCCATAAAGTAATGGGACCAGATGCCAAGATCTTCCTTTTCTGAATGCTGAGTTTGAAGGCAATTTTTTCACTCTCCTCTTTCACTTCATCAAAAGGCTCTTTAGTTTTTCTTCACTTTTGCCATAAGGGTGGTGTCATCTGCATATTTGAGGTTATTGATATTTCTCCCGGCAATCTTGAATCCAACTTATCCTTAATGCAGCCCAGGCTTTCTCATGATGTACTCTGCATATAAGTTAAATAAGCAAGGTGACAATATACAGCCTTGACATATCCTTTCCCAATTTGGAACCGGTCCATTGTTCCATGTCCAGCTCTAACTGTTGTTTCCAGACCTGTATACAGATTTCTCTTTTGTGTGGGTCTAATTCCTTTTACTCCCTCTCGCCTACCTCCAGCCTTGCCTAGGGCTTTCAAGTTCTGGCTAAGCATTTTATCTAGGATTCTTTACATATTTGGTGGCTGCAGCTCTCCAGTAAAGGTACAACAGTTATTTTTTATTTTATTTTAACTTCCTCCTGGATTTTAAAGAGGCTCTCATCGTTCTTTTTTTTTTTTTTCCCTTGTTGTTGTTAAGAATACAATCCTCTCCCAGTCTCCTGACTCATTTTACAAACTAGACTTGAAAAGTTCACAGAATTCTGTGTTCAGCTGACTCAGTCTTCTCACTGGTGTGGCCACATACTACAAAACTTTGTTCTAACAATCTCCAATCTGACTGGCCACTGTGATTATTGATACAGTTGAGTGATACTCCTCCAATTTGCTAGCTGTTTTTCAGTATACCGTAATGACACGAATTTTAAGTGAATGCCTTGAGTCCTTGAGCTAAGGCCAAATGTCAGTATCTCAATGAGAATGGCTTAAGAAAGAAGCTTGTTCACTAAAAATATTTGGTAAGGTCTACAGGAAAAGATGGACAACTATCCAATCCAGATGCTATGTAACTTTTTTTCCTAAAAAAATGGAAAAAGTATATGATTTTTTGTAGGAAGTAAGTTCCACTCTGAACAGATCTGAACGAATTTTAGCCCATTGTGCCAGTAATCTTTTAATCTAGGTAAAATTCTTTTATTCCATCTTTGCATGTTTGAATTATTTATTTATATAAAAACAATAACATCAAATGTCTATTATGTATGCACTCAATATTGTAAACCTTCCTGTGTTTTCCCAGAAATTCCTGCTCTGTTTCTCAGTAACTTACGTCCCTCTTTGGGTAAAGATATATTTTTCACATTGCCAATAGTTAGCAAAGTGTATGGAACTTGGTTACTACAATTCAGCTTTTCTGATGGAGGAAATGAAAGTTATTATCTAAATTATATTCAAACTTGATTGGTAATGATGTTAGTGAAGAGCAAATATATTCCCTTTCTATTTGAGGCTTTTAGGAAAAAGATAAATCTTGACTTATTAAATTGTCAAATGCTTATATTAACTGAGTATATTAGAATGTAAATATTTAAGTTATTTGCAAATACAGGTGCAGACTAAACAAACTAATTTGTGTACAGCATTGAGGTCAGTGTGCCAAGTCAATCACTCAATATATACATATAAACATATAAAGAAAATAAGTGTTGTAATGTACATAGATTTAAAAAAAAAACAAAGATAGACAGCAACACCAGGACTTAGGAATTAAGGTTAAGAAATCCCTCTATGGAATAGCCAAAACCAAATTAAGGATTAATCTGTTTCAAAATAAGCTGTGGAATTTTAATTAAAGTTTTGTTTTCTATGCAATCACTTCTTTTCCTGAAAAGTGAGGAAGAATGACAAGATTGTGACTTGACTAATGAATACTGAATACATTAACTGGAGAAATGATGGACTGCAAAAAACCAGGTCTTTACACACACTAAGACACGTAGACTTTGTCATCATCAGTCTATTCATTTATTCACCTAAATTCTACCCATCTAAGAATTAAAGAGAGAGAGAGAGTATACAGTGCATAGCACACCAAAGGGAAATACACAGGAGTGGCTCAGACCATTAATTTTGGAGCTAGAGTGACAAATCATACTCTGCCTCTGCTTTTGTATTATTGCATAATCTTTTGCAAATTACTTAGTTCTCTTGTCCTTAGGACCATGGGAAATGGTATTTTATCTTCCCAAAAGATTTTTGATGAGGATTAGATGACAGACGCTGTCTTACAAAAGAAACTTGCTCATAGTGCTTTGTAAGTATACGTGCATATTTTTATAATTATTACAAAGCCATGTAAAACACCAGATAGTCAATGAGCTAAATAAAATGCCAAAGATAAGAATAAGAATGTTACTTACATTAAAAATGAGGTAAGAACTTCTCTGGTGGTCCAGTGGAATCTGCCTGCCAATGTAGGGGACTTGTGTTTTATCCCTGGTCTGGGAAGATTCCACATACTGTTGGCAATTATATTCATGCACCACAGTTACTGAGCTAACATGCTGAAACTACTATCCTAGAGCTCATGCACTCTGTAGCCTTTGCACTACAACGAGAAGCTTCCACAGCAAGCCAGTGCACTGCAACTACAGAGTAGCCCATGCTTGGTGCAACTAGAGAAATCTTGCTGCAGAACAAAGACCCAGTGCAGCCAAAAATAAATTAATTCATTAAATCTAAAAATTTAGGAAGTCTCACTTTAAAAAATGAGTTAAAAATGTATACTGACAATCTTTCTATATGTAGGTCACAGATTTGATTCTAATCTTTCCAGAACCCAACCTAAAAACTTGGTAAGTTATACTTTTCACTGTGATCCTAAAATTTAACAGAAATTAACTATTTAGTGGATAAATAACTTCTTGATGGTGAAGCAGACTATTTCTTTCAAGGTTGCTGACAAAGAATGCTCCAATTTCATAAAGATGTCCTTAGGGACATCCTTACAATGGACACAGAGGCTGGCTTCATGGAGATGCTTTTAGAAAAAGGTTTTGGGACTCGGATTTAAACCGCTTTCAAATAAGGCCTTTCTCTGGAGGACTAGAATACTCAAAATCCAGTCTCTGCTTTTTCCACATGACTTGGGTAATTAGAGGGAAACAAAGATTAATACACTGCATTAATTCTGAAATGGTGAATTTAATGTGAGACTTTTAGGCAAAGAACTTCACTGTTTCCTTAGAATTAAATTGTTAGTGGGATATTGTAGATTTTTTTCTTATGAGTCATGTTACCCAGAGGCCTTTAAGTTCCTGGAGTTTTTGTTACCAGATATACTGATAAGCACCCCCAAACACCAAAGTTTTCACTGAAGTGGCTAAATAGAAATCTCTTCATTATTTCCCTAAGGGTTCTAAACCAAATTAAATGAATATGACTTGAACTGTCAACATTTTCTCTAACATAAATGGCTAGAAACCTCTTTACTCAACTATATTCCCTACAGATATCAAACGCCAGTAGAATGAGCAAAATTTTGTAAGTCTAAACTTAATATCTGTAGTTGTTATTGAAAATATTCAAATACTGTTTTGAAAAAATAAACATTATATATTAACCTCAAGAAACATTTGATAAATAAGAACTTTAGAGACTGAGAATAAAGACTAAATATTTATTTTCAAAGAACTTGCAGACTAATAATAATTCAACTGTCTTCAACTTTTCTGGATACATCTAGCAATAATCATTGTGAAAGTCTGAATATATGTACAATGTGTTGATCATTTTCATATCCCTGATAAAAAATTTTTAAGGATAAGGATAGTAAAACAATGCATATCAGATTCACCAATTTGTGTAAATTAGTAGGAAAAAACCTTTGGCCAGAGAGGATTCCATTTCTGGCTTTAATTTATTTGGCCTTTAGAATGATATAAATCTGGTGCCTCTTTTTAAAACTTAGAGAGGAAACTTCCTTCTGTAAGGTGAACTACTGTCACTGGCTAGTTCTAAGTCATATCTAAAGAAATGAAAGATACAATGTTTAGAAATGTCCTGCTATGATTTAAATGAACAATGGATCCTTAAAAGAGCAACACTGAATGCAGAGTTCCAAAGAATAGCAAGAAGAGATAAGAAAGCCTTCTTCAGCGATCAGTGCAAAGAAATAGAGGAAAACAAAAGAATGGGAAAGACTAGAAATCTGTTCAAGAAAATTAGAGATACCAAAGGAACATTTCATGCAAATATGGGTTTGATAAAGGACAGAAACGGTATGGACCTAACAGAAGCAGAAGATATTAAGAAGAGATGGTAAGAATACACAGAAGAACCGTACAGAAAAGATCTTAACGACGCAGATAATCACGATGGTGTGATCACTGACCTAGAGCCAGACATCTTGGAATGTGAAATCAAGTGGGCCTTGGAAAGCATCACTATGAACAAAGCTAGTGGAGGTGATGGAATTCCAGTGGAGCTATTCCAAATCCTGAAAGATGATGCTGTGAAAGTGCTGCACTCAATATGCCAACAAATTTGGAAAACTCAGCAGTGGCCACAGGACTGGAAAAGGTCAGTTTTCATTCCCATCCCAAAGAAAGGCAATGCCAAAGAATGCTCAAACTACCACACAATTGCACTCATCTCACACGCTAGTAAAGTAATGCTCAAAATTCTCCAAGCCAGGCTTCACCGATACGTGAACTGTGAAATTCCTGATGTTCAAGCTGGTTTTAGAAAAGGCAGAGGAACCAGAGATCAAATTTCCAACATCCGCTGGATTGGGAAAAGCAAGAGAGTTCCAGAAAAACATCTATTTCTGCTTTATTGACTATGCCAAAGCCTTTGACTGTGTGGATCACAATAAACTGTGGAAAAATTTGAAAGAGATGGGAATACCAGAACACCTGACCTGCCTCTTGAGAAATTTGTATGCAGGTCAGGAAGCAACAGTTAGAACTGGGCATGGAATAGCAGACTGGTTCCAAATAGGAAAAGGAGTACATCAAGGCTGTATATTGTCAACCTGTTTATTTAATTACTATGCAGAGTACATCATGAGAAACGCTGGACTGGAAGAAGCACAAGCTGGAATCAAGATTGCCAGAAAAAATATCAATAACCTCAGATATGCAGATGAAACCACTCTTATGGCAGAAAGTGAAGAGGAACTAAAAAGCCTCTTGATGAAAGTGAAAGTAGAGGGTGAAAACATTGGCTTAAAGCTCAACATTCAGAAAATGAAGATCATGGCATCTGGTCCCATCACTTCATGGGAAATAGATGGGAAAAAAGTGGAAACAGTGTCAGACTTTCTTTTTCTGGGCTCCAAAATCACTGCAGATGGTGACTGCAGCCATGAAATTAAAAGACGCTTACTCCTTGGAAGGAAGGATAGCATATCCTAGATAGCATATTCAAAAGCAGAGACATTACTTTGCCAACAAAGGTCCGTCAAGGCTATGGTTTTTCCTGTGGTCATGTATGGATGTGAGAGTTGGACTGTGAAGAAGGCTGAGTGCTGAAGAATTGATGCTTTTCAACTGTGGTGTTGGAAAAGACTCTTGAGAGTCCCTTGGACTGCAAGGAAATCCAACCAGTCCATTCTGAAGGAGATCAGCCATGGGATTTCTTTGGAAGGAATGATGCTAAAGCTGAAACTCCGGTACTTTGGCCACCTCATGCAGAGAGTTGACTCATTGAAAAAGACTCTATGCTGGGAGGGATTGGGGGCAAGAGGAGAAGGGGACGACAGAGGATGAGATGGCTGGACGGCATCACTGACTCGATGGACATGAGTCTCTGTGAAGTCCGGGAGTTGGTGATGGACAGGGAGGCCTGGCGTGCTGTGATTCATGGGGTCGCAAAGAGTCAGACATGACTGAGCGACTGATCTGATCTCAATAGCACTCAGTAACACTCAGAATATGGTTTCATTCAAATATTATATATATATATATCAGATCATATATATATATATATATATATATATATATATATATATATATATATGTTACTTAGTAGCCCAACAGCATAAATTCCCTCTTGTATCTCAGTGTCAATTTTTTCTTGATTGCCTTAATTTGTCTAATAAATTTCAAGTGATTTTGACTTTCAGCAAATCCCCAAACTGAATGTATTTGGAAATAAATAAATCTTTGATTTTTCTCTTCAAACAACAACAATAAAAATAAGGTTTCATGGAAAGATGGAATAAAAATAGAAAAACACTTAAAAAAAATATCTTTACCTCATTGCTTCTACCATAATTCTGGCTCTGTTTCACCTAACTTATTACTTCCCAAACATTTATTTTTCATTCACTTTATCTCATTTCTTACTTGATCTTCCTTTTCCCCATCTTTTTATTTCTATCTTGTATTTTCTTTCTCCAGTCAATTTTCTCTACTTATATATCTACTCACTTTCTCCAGGAAGTGGCTTTTGACTCTTTGCAACCCCATGGACTGTAGCCTAACAGGCTCCTCCGTCCATGGGATTTTCCAAGCAAGAGTGCTGGAGTGGATTGCCATTTCCTTCTCCAGGGGATCTTCCTGACCCAGGAATCGAACCCAAGTCTCTCACATTGCAGGCAGATGCTTTACCATCTGAGCCACCAGGGAAGCCCCATATACAAAGTCAAATGGGCCTTAAGAAGCACTGCTGTTAATAAAGCTAGTGGATGTGATGAAATTCAAGAAGAATGATTCAGATCCTTAAAGGAGGATGCCATTAACGTTTTATATTCATATGTCAGCAAATCTGGAAGACCCAGCAGTGGCCACAGGGACTGGAAAAGGTCAATCCTTATGCCAACTTCCAAAAAGGGTAGTACCAAAGAAAATACTAACCATCAGATAATTGCACTCATCTCTGATACTAGTAAACTCATGCTTAAAATCTTGCATGGTAGGCTTCAGTGTTATGCAAACCAAGAACTTCCAGATGTCCAAGCTGGGTTTAGAAAACAGAGAGGAACTGGAGATCAAATTGTCAACATTCTCTGGCTCATAGAGAAAACAAGGAAATTTCAGAAAAATGTCTCTGTTTCATCAACTATGCTAAAACCTTTGACTATGTGGATCATGACAAACTATGTCATGCGAGAGCTTTGAGATGGGAATACTAGACCATCTTACCTGTCCCCTGACAAACATGCATGTGGATCAAGAAACTACAGTTAGAACCTTGTATGGAACAACTGATTGGTTCAAGATTGAGAACGGAGTATGACAGGGCTGCCTGCTGTCACTCTGTTTGTTTAACCTGCACATGAGCACATCATGAGTAATGCTGGGCTAGATGAGTTACAAGCTGGAATCAAAATAGGTGAGAGAAACATCAGTAACCTCAGATATGTGGATGATATCACTCTAACGGCAGAAAAAGGAACTACAGAGCCTCTTGTTGAGGGTGAAGGAGAAGAGTGAAAAGCCTGCTTAAGGCTAAATATTAAAAAAAAAAAAATACTAAGATCATGGAATCCAGCTCCATTACTTCATGGCAAATAGAAGGGGAAAAAGTGGAAGTAGTGTCAGATTTCCTCTTCTTGGGCTCCAAAATCACTGTGGACAGTGACCACAGCTATGAAATCAGAAGACAATTGCTTCTTGGCAGGAAAGTGATGAGAAACCTAGGCAGTGTGTTGAAAAGCAGAGACATTACTCTGCCAAAAAGGTGTGTATTGTCAAGGCTATGGTCTTCCCAGTGGTCACATTCTGTTATGAGAGCTGTACCATAAAGAAGGCAGAATGCCAAAGAATTGATGCCTTCAAACTGTGGTGCTGGAGAAGACTCCTGAATCTTCCTTGGACAACAGGAAGAACAAAACAGTCGATCTTAAGGGATATGATCTCTAAATATTCACTGGAAGGACTGATGCTGAAGCTTAAACTCCAGTATTTCGGTCATCTGATACAAACAGATGCCTCATTGGAAAAAGTCCCTGTTGCTGGGAAAGACTAAGGGCAGAAGGAGAAGACAGTGTCAGAAAATGAGATGCAATAAACATAAATTTAGGCAAACCCTGGGAGGTGCTGAGATACAGGGACACCTAGCATGCTGTAGTCCTTGGGGTCACAAAGAGTTGCACACAACTGGGCAACTGAACAACAACACAGGGATGTGTCAGATTGAGTTAGAGCAGAAGAGAATGTCTTCAAAGGATGACAGACTTCGTATTTTTTGTTTGTTTGTTTTAAGTTAGGTTTGGGAGTCACTTCCATGATTGATTTTTACATAAGCAATTAGGTTCTAATTCAGTTGACATTTTGTTAAGAACACTTTGTTTAAGCAGAATCTGAGTTTATACAAATCAGGTTAGCTACATGGAACATTTATTTATCCACTGACTGATTTATTTATCTATCTATTAACTTACTCACTATCTGACTTGCCCAGTCAGAGAGAATGCTTTGAAACTGAACATATGGAAAGCACTGAATGAGACATTAAACATGAATCTGAGTGGTATCTTCTTCAATTGGTTTACAGTTTAGATACAAGATGCACACATTTACTAATGAGCTCAACAAAGCATCAAGGATTCAAAGTTAGAAATTCACACTAATTAACCCACTGCCTCAAAAAAGGGAACTCCTTCCTGAGGACATGATACTGAAAGAAATTTCATTATGGAATTTTTGAAATCTTGAAATAGGATTTTTTGTTTCTTTTGTTTTTTGTTTTACAAATAGTACAAAGCAGTCAAAGTTGTCCCTTACAGGTGCAAAATGAATAAAAAATCCTGGATGACAACCTTCTTGGGATTCTAAAAGTTGTAAATTGTCCCAATATGTGATTTACTGTCTCAAAGCACTGTTTCTAAACTGGAGGATGGTAACTTATCAGCCCAAGGGCCAGTTGCAATCTCTGGAGAAAGTTTTGATTGTTACAATTGAGTTGGAGTGCAGGGGGGCTACTGGCAACTAATAAGTAGAGGCCACAAATGCTGATAAACATCCAACAATGAATGAGCTAGATCTTTTTTCCCCAAACAAAAAGAGTACTCTGGTAAAAATGCCAAGAATACCAAAGCTCAGCAATTTTTATTTAAAGTAAAAATGTAAGGAAGTAGAAGTGCTGCAAAATGATAAATATGGCTGAAGATGCTCCACAAACAAGATAGTAGACAATCTTGTAGACTATGTTAAATAATTTGGAATTTACAGGCAAGGGTGGACATGGAAGGTTTTTCCATTATATTTAAACATCATTCTTAGCAGTAACAGAAGCTTTGAGGGTGGAATATTGAAGGCCAGGAAGGGAAAACAATCAACATTGGGTAAATTTTTGTATGAATTCAGATTTGAATAGGCTGTGTGGCTCTAGTAATATTACTTATTCAATTTGAGTCCGTTTTCTCACTTACAAAATGAGAGCTTTGAACTAGATAATCTATCACACTAAAAGTATTCAGTTCAGTCACTCAATCGTGTCCAACTCTATGTGACCCCATGGACTGCAGCATGTCAGGCCTCTTCTGTCCATCAGCAGCTCTCAGAGTTTACCCAAACTCATATCCATTGATTTGATGATGCCATCCAACCATCTCATCCTCTGTCGTCCCCTTCTCGTCCCACCTTCAATCTTTCCCAGCATCAGGGTCTTTTCAAATGAGTCAGCTCTTCACATCAGGTGGCCAAAGCATTGCAGTTTCAGCTTCAAGATCAGTCCTTCCAATGAACACCAAGGACTGATCTCCTTTAGGATGGACTGGTTAGATCTTCTTGCAGTTTAAGGGACTCTCAAGAGTCTTCTCAAACACCACAATTCAAAAGCATCAATTCTCCTGCACTCAGCTTTCTTTATAGTCCAACTCTCATATTCATACATGACTACTGGAAAAACCATAGCTTTGACTAGATGGACCTTTGTTGACAAAGTAATGTCTTTGCTTTTTAATATGCTGTCTAGGTTGGTCATAACTTTTCTTCCAAGGAGTAAGCGTCTTTTAATTTCATGGCTTGCAAACACCATCTTCAGTGATTTTGGAGTTCAAAAAAAAAAAAAAAATAAAGTCAGCCACTGTTTACACTGTTTCTCTATCTATTTGCCATGAAGTGATGAGCATTTCTTATGATGTACTCTGCATATAAGTTAAATAAGAAGGTTGACAATATACAGCCTTGATGTACTCTTTTTCCTATTTGGAACCAGTCTATTGTTCCATGTCCAGTTCTAAATGTTGTTTCCTGACCTGCACACAGATTTCGCAAGAGGCAGATCAGGTGTTCTGATATTCCCATGTCTATCAGAATTTTCAACTGTTTATTGTGATCCACACAGTCAAAGGCTTTGGCATAGTCAATAAAGCAGAAATAGATGTTTTTATGGAAATCTCTTGCTTTTTCCATGATCCAGCATATGTTGGGGATTTGATCTCTGGTTCTTCTGCCTTTTCTAAAACCAGCTTGAACATCTGGAAGTTCGCGGTTCATGTATTGCTAAACCGTGGCTTGGAGAATTTTGAACATTACTTTATTAGTGTGTGAGATGAGTGTAGTTGTGTGGTAGTCTGAACATTCTTTGGCATTGCCTTTCTTTGGGATTTGAATGGAAACTGACCTTTTCCAGTCCTGTGGTCACCTCTGAATTCTCAAAATTTGCTGAAATATTTAGTGCAGCACTCTCACAGCATCATCTTTTAAGATTTGAAATAGCTTAACTGGAATTACATCACCTTACTAGCTTTGTTCGTAGTGATGCTTCCTAAGGCCCACTTGACTTCACACTCCAGGACTTCTGGCTCTAGCTGAGTGATCACACCATCGTGATTTTCTGGGTTATGCAGATCTTTTTGTACAATTCTTCTGTGTATTCTTTCCACCTCTTCTTAATATCTTCTGCTTCTGTTAGGTCCATACAATTTCTGTCCTTTATCGAGCCCATCTTTGCATGAAATGTTCCCTTGGTATCTCTAATTTTCTTGAAGAGATCTCTAGTCTTTCCCATTCTATTGTGTTCCTCTATTTCTTTGCACTGATCGCTGAGGAAGGCTTTCTTATCTCTCCTTGCTATTCTTTGGAATTCTGCATTCAGATGCTTATATCTTTCCTTTTTTTCTTTGCTTTTCTCTTGCTTTCTTTTCACAGCTATTTGTAAGGCCTCCCCAGACAGCCATTTTGCTTTTTTGCATTTCTTTTCCATGGGGATGCTCTTGATCCCTGTCTCCTGTACAATGTCATGAACCTCCATCCATAGTTCATCAGAAACTCTGTCTATCAGATCTAGTCCCTTAAATCTATTTCTCACTTCCACTATATAATCATAAGGGATTTGATTTAGGTCATACTTGAATGGTCTAGTTGTTTTCCTTACTTTCTTCACTTGAAGTCTGAATTTGGCAATAAGGAGTTCATGATCTGAGCCACAGTCAGCTCCCGGTCTTGTTTTTGCTGACTATATAGAGCTTCTCCATTTTTGGCTGCAAAGAATAGAATCAACCTAATTTCAGTGTTGACTATCTGATCATGTCCATGTGTAGAGTCTTCTCTTGTGTGGTAAGAGGATATTTGCTATGACCTGTTAATCCTTTTGGCAAAACTCTATTAGCCTTTACCCTACTTCATTTTTAAAAATTTTGGAAAAAACATAGTGCAGTAAAGACTTGTTCTTAATGTATATGCTTTTTTCTTAAATTTTATTTTATTTTTAAACTTTACATAATTGTATTAGTTTTGCCAAATATCAAAATGAATCCGCCACAGGTATACACGTGTTCCCCATCCTGAACCCTCCTTCCTCCTCCCTCCCCATACTATCCCTCTGGGTCGTCACAGTGCACTAGTCCCAAGCATCCAGTACCGTGCATCGAACCTGGACTGGCATCTCGTTTCATACATGATATTTTACATGTTTCAATGCCATTTTCCCAAATCTTCCCACCCTCTCCCTCTCCCATAGAGTCCATAAGACTGTTCTATACATCAGTGTCTCTTTTGCTGACTCATATACAGGGTTATTGTTACCATCTTTCTAAATTCCATATATATACGTTATTATACTGTATTGGTGTTTTTCCTTCTGGCTTACTTCACTCTGTATAATAGGCTCCAGTTTCATCCACTTCATTAGAACCGATTCAAGTGTTTTCTTTTTAATGGCTGAGTAATACTCCATTGTGTATATGTATCACAGCTTTCCTATCCATTCATCTGCTGATGGACATCTAGGTTGCTTCCATGTCCTGGCTGTTATAAACAGTGCTGCGATGAACATTGGGGTACATGTGTCTCTTTCCCTTCTGGTTTCCTCAGTGTGTATGCCCAGCAGTGGGATTGCTGGATCATAAGGCAGTTCTAGTTCCAGTTTTTTAAGGAATCTCCACACTGTTCTCCATAGTGGCTGTACTAGTTTGCATTCCCACCAGCAGTGTAAGAGGGTTCCCTTTTCTCCACACCCTCTCCAGCATTTATTATTTGTAGACTTTTGGATCGCAGCCATTCTGACTGGTGTGAAATGGTACCTCATAGTGGTTTTGATTTGCATTTCTCTGATAATGAGTGATGTTGAGCATCTTTTCATGTGTTTGTTAGCCCTCTGTATGTCTTCTTTGGAGAAATGTCTGTTTAGTTCTTTGGCCCATTTTTGATTGGGTCATTTATTTTTTTGGAGTTGAGCTGTAGGAGTTGCTTGTGTATTTTTGAGATTAGTTGTTTGTATGGAAATACAAAAAACCTCGAATAGCCAAAGCGATCTTGAGAAAGAAGAATGGAACTGGAGGAATCAACCTACCTGACTTCAGGCTCTACTGCAAAGCCACAGTTATCGAGACAAGTATGGTATTGGCACAAAGACAGAAATATAGATCAATGGAACAAAATAGAAAGCCCAGAGATAAACTCATGCACCTATGGACACCTTATCTTTGACAAAGGAGGCAAGAATATACAATGGATTAAAGACAATCTCTTTAACAAGTGGTGCTGGGAAATCTGGTCAACCACTTGTAAAAGAATGAAACTAGAACACTTTCTAACACCATACACAAAAATAAACTCAAAATGGATTAAAGATCTAAATGTAAGACCAGAAACTATAAAACTCCTAGAGGAGAACATAGGTAAAACACTCTCTGACATACATCACAGCAGGATCCTCTATGACCCACCTCCCAGAATATTGGAAATAAAAGCAAAAATAAACAAATGGGACCTAATTAACCTTAAAAGCTTCTGCACATCAAAGGAAACTATTAGCAAAGTGAAAAGGCAGCCTTCAGAATGGGAGAAAATAATAGCAAATGAAGCAACTGAATGTATATGCTTTTATTACTCTGAGTTCCATGGACGTGTGCAAGCACGCACACACTCAAGTGTATGTACTCCCAATCTCCTGATTTTAAAACCAGTTTTACCTAGTTAAAAACAGATTACAAAACCAGTTTACTTAGGTGGACTTACAAAGACTGGTTAGCCCTGACTTAAGCTTGTGTATTCTTCTCTAAACCATACACGAATAGAATTCTCACTGTCTTATCTGAAATCAAGATAATAAACTAAATAACCTTGAAGGTACATTTTTGTCATGTTAAGATAATTTCTAGTACATGTAAGATATGGGAGGATTTTTGAACCCTCGTGACCTATGATATGAGAATTTTCATCACAACCATGGTAAATATCACCTATTGCTTCTCAGTAAAAGAAAACATTATATCATCTGTTGAAAAGAACTTTACTTTTACGACATTGTAGAAGACTTAACATTAGAAAATTATGCCTGTATCACATTATCAGAAGTAAAGCATAATAAAGAAAATTAATTTGTGTGAAGTATGGGACCAAGGCTAGAAAGAATGGCAGGGGCTCCAAAATTCTGCATAACTTTCAAGACAGATTTCGAACACCCATTGTCTAACAAAAGTATCCTGGGACTAAACCTCTTAGGGTTTCCTATGTGTAAGGGAGTCATCAGAGTGTTAGGCTGGGTAACTTGATCATAAAAAGAGACATAAAACCCTAAAACAACATCAGGTGCATGGTGCAAAACATGACTGAATAAATATTTGCATCACAATGGGTTAATCAGAAGGACCAAATTATATTGTACTTTATCAAGAAGTAAATATTAAAGAATAAGACATTGCCAAAACACAAAATGAAGAATGTTAGAGGAAACAATTTTGCTTTAAAAGTAAAGACAACAATGAGAAGGAAGCTAAGTTCCTAAATGTCAGGCTCCAGATACCTCACACTTCCAGCTGCAAATGTCTATGTTGATACCATAAGATTCATGTAGCTTTGTTGTCATCTTCTCTAATCAACCTGGGGAATGTTGATTTTTATGTATGGCTTTGAAAGTGGAAATTAAACACTAAGTTTTGAGGAAATAGCAGAGGAGTTTCAATTATGTTCAGGATGAGCAAAGATGACAGCTGTGGGCTTGAGGCAATTTGTAAAATTCTGCAAACTCCATTTAATATATTATTTGGTTAACCCCTAAACATATCTATGCAGTGGCAGGTTAGTGCAAGAAGGTAGCAAAGGGGAAATCTTCCAAAGATAATGGAGCTTAGTTATAAGAAAAAAGGAATCACAAAAGGGACCAACACCCCTGGTGGGAAGTTGAAGGTGAGGAGAGGTTCCCACACTCAGAAAAACCCTCTTGTAGTAAGGAAATTAGCTGGGACAGAAAGGGACCTTTGGAGAATCAAAGGAAAATGCAGTGGATGGTCTGAGGAGGGCAGGACAAAGTAAAAACTGGACTTATGGTCCATGTCTCAGCCTTGTGCATCCCAGCATGAATCCTGAGTCTCCTGTTGTTGGAGGGGTATGGGTGTTGGAAAGTGAGATTTGAAGTGTGAATCCAGTAAGGTGATAGCTGTTGGCTTTGATAGGACACCTTGGAGAGACAGGAGTAAGAATCTCTAACTAGGAATGTTTGAAGAGGAAGCCCAGGATACCATAGAAGCAAGGTGTCATTATTAAATGGTGCACAAGTTGTGGGGCAAGGCAGGCACCATTGCATCCCCTTCCCCACCCACTGTCATCCGCGTCTGTAGGCCCTGGGAGGGGCACTCTTTTGAGCAGGATCACTCATGCTTCAAACCAAGGCCTCTTCTACCAGCATAGGCTCGTGGATCCTGAGTGCTGCCCATGCCAAAACCTCCTTCAGAGTCAGCTCTGGGTGTCCTTGCCTGAGATAGGAAACTTCCAGTTCTGGCAGGGGCCAGGTGGTGAAGCACTGAGGTGGGAGAGTGCTTCTGGGGAGAGGACAACTGTTGGCTGTGAGGATACTACAGAGAGAATGGGAATGAGGGGCTCCATGGCCAGGAATGCCCTTAGAGGAAGTGTGGTTTATTGTTGAGTGGCATGGAAGGGACTCCCACCAAGGCCAGCATGTTCCAGTCAGTTGTAACTGCCCGTCAGTCTCTGCCACCACAGGCACTTCTCCTAACCCCAGTTGTGGCCATTATACCCCTTCCAGGTTGAGTGAGTATCTATACCGACATGAAGAACTGGCTCTACCCAATGGCCTGGAGGCTTCAGTGCTGGACACCTCACAATAAGCAACAAGAAAGACAGGAACACAGCCTCACCCATCAGCAGATAGGCTGCCTAAAATCGTACTAAGCTGACAGATACTGCAAAATACATCACCTGGTGCAGCCCTCCCTATCAGAGGGAAAAGACTCAGCTCCATTCATCAGAGTGTAGGCACCAGTCCTTCCCACCAGGAAGCCTACACAAGCCCTTGGATAAAATCCATCCACTAGGGAGCAGACAAGAGAACCAAGATGAACTACAACCTTCAGACTATGGAAAGTAGACCAAAAACACATTAAGTTAAACAAAATGAAATAACAGAAAAATAAGTTGCAGATAAAGAAGCAAGGTAAACCACACAAGACCAAATAAGTGAAGAGAAAATAAGCACTCTACTTGGGTCTTCCCTGGTGGCTCAGAGGATAAAGCATCTGCAATGTCTGCAATGCATGAGACCTGGGTTCGATTGCTGGGTTGGGAAGATCCCCTGGAGAAGGAAATGGCAACCCACTCCAGTATTCTTGCTTGGAGAATCCCATGGACAGAGGAGCCTGGCGGGCTACGGGGTCGCAAAGAGTCAGACACGACTGAGCGACTTCACTTCCTCACTTCACCTGAAAAAGAATTCAGAGTAGCGATAAAAAAGATGATCTAAGATCCTGAGCTTGGCTTTGTTTCATGGATTTACTCAAGTATAACTTTTGTCTAAATTAAAGAATTTTAAGGCCACCTGGGTTTTGCATTTTCTGTGCTGAGCCATGAAATGCAACCCTAGGACCCTTTATGCACAGAGAGGATGATCTCCAAGCATCACGAGAGGCAGTATATCCTGTGTGTACCAGGCATCTGATACTCCAGTAGAAAGAGTGCTCAGGCCACTGGTTTGGACACTCCTACCCATGGCTGCCCGTTTGTGCCCACAGTCGGTGTGATGACCACATTGTCACTGCCTGCAGTCTTGACCCACTTCAGCTCCTAGAGCTGCTCTGGCAGGTCATTGTTCAGTGCTTGGCTGGCAGAGAGGACATCCTGAGGCATGTGTCATCAGCATCTCAGAGGACTCGCAGCTGCAGTGCTTACCCAGAGAGGTCTGGCACCACTGGTTGAACTGAATGGCTCTCTTGGAATAAGGATAAAACAAAGAAGGAGTTACTGGAATAATTCCTACCAAGGAAAATGATATTTGTTTGGAAAATTTAAATTGTGGATGGTCCTGTTCATGGAGAATATCTCACATCTTTTTTAATGAGAAAGAATGATGAGACACACTGTCATCCCCACATCAAGATGGACTGAGTGGTGGAATGCAATTGCCAACAAAGAGTGTACAGATAAACAAGCTTAATTCCAATTTGGCCAGGAAGAAGCATTTTAATCACATCTTCAAGGAAAGATTTTTGTCCTTGGTGGACATGGTGGAATAGAAGAACATATGTTCATCTTCTCCTGTGAAAACTCCAAAATTACAACTTGCTGCTGAACAACCACCCATAGGAGAATGTTGGATACCACCAAAGAAATATACCCCACATCCAAGGGCAAAGGAGAAGCCCAGGCAAGATGGTAAGAGGGGCAAAATTGCATTTAGAATTAAACTCCATACCCACCAGAGACATTCAGAGGGCTCAAACAAAACCTTGTGCACACCAGGAGACCCCACAAAGACTGAGCCAGACCTGCCTTTGAATGTTTGAGTGTCTCCTATGGAGGTACCAGTCAGCAGTGACATGTCACAGGGGCAGGGGCTTTAAGTGTGGCAGACCTGGATGTGGCATAAGCTCTGTTGGAGGAGGTCACCATTAACCCCACCATTGAGTCACAGAGCAAAGGACCCACAAAGTGCAGAACAATTATACCAAATAAATTCTTGCACTGTTAAGAAAGTTCTAGGATAGGCAAAAGATTTCCCAACCTGGGGATCTGACAAAGGGACTAAGAACCCCACCCCCACCCTCCCAGGGAGTTTGACTTTGGAGATCAGTGGGATTTGATCACAAAACTTACACAGGACTGGGGAAACAGACTCTTGGAGGGCACAAACAAAATCTTGTGAACACCAGGACCCAGAAGAAAGGAACAGTGACCCAAAACAGAAAGACCCATACTTGCTATGAATGTGCAGGAGTCTTCAGCGGTGGTGTGGGTCAGCAGGGTCCTGCTGCATGGTCAGGGGCACTGAGTGTGGCAGTGCATGCACAGGACCTTTTGAAGGAGATCACCATTATCTTCATTAACTCCACCATAGTCTGGTCTTAGGTCAAAGGACAGGGAGGGGACACAGCCCCACACATCAACATAAAATTGGAGTAAAGATTTACTGAGCGTGGCCCTGCCCATCAGAACAAGACCCAGTTTCCCCCAGTGTCAGTCGCTCCCATCAGGAAGCTTCCATAAGCCTCATATTATCATTCAGAGGACAGACAGAATGAAAACCACAATGACAGAAAACTAATCAAACTGATCACATGGACCACAGCCTTGGCTAACTCAATGAAAGTATGAGCCATGCCATGTAGGGCCACCCAAGACAGATGGGTCATGGTGGAGAGTTCTGACAAAACGTGGTCTACTAGAGAAGGGAATGGCAAATCACTTCAATATTCTTGCCTTGAGAACCCCATGAACAGTAAGAAAAGTCAAAAAGATATGACACTGAAAGATGAACTCCTTGGGTCAGTAGGTGCCCAAAATGTTACTGGGGAAGAATGGATAAATAACCACAGAAAGAATGAAGAGACAGATCCAAAGCAAAAAGAATACCCAGTTATGGATGTGACTGATGATGGAAGTGACCAATGATGGAAGTAAAGTCCAATGCTATAAGATCAATATTGCGTAGAACATGAAATGTTATGTCCGTACTGTTACTGTACTGTTAGTGTGTGCAATCAGTCATGTCCAACTCTTTGCCACCCCATGGACAGGGACTCACCAGGCTCCTCTGCCCATGGGATTCTCTAGGCAAGAATACCGGAATGGGTTGCCATTTCCTTCTCCAGAGGATCTTCCCAACCCAGGGAGTGAACCCACATCTCCTGTGGCTCTTGCATTGGCAGGCAGACTCTACCACTTAGCCACCTGGGAGAAACAAAATTTGCTGAACCTCACAAGGGGATGGAGAGTGAAGTTGCTCAGTTGTGTCAGACTCTTTGCAACCCCATGAAGTGTAGCCTGCCAGGCTCCTCCATCCACGAGATTTTCCAGGCAAGAAAACTAGAGCACATTACCATTCCATTTTCCAGCTGATCTTCCCAACCCAGGTCTTGAATCCAAGTCTCCTGCACTGCAGGCAGACTCTTTACCAGCTGAGCCACCAGGAAAGTGTTACATCCATGAATTAAGGTAAATTGCAAGTGGTCAAACAGGAGACGAGAAGAGTGAACATCAACATTTTAGGAATCAGTGAACTAAAATGGCCTGGAATGGGTGAATTTAATTCAGATGACCACTATGTCCACTACTGTGGACAAAAATCCCTTAGAAGAAATGGAGTACCCCTCACAGCCAACAAAATAGTCCAAAGTGTAGTACTTGTTTGCAATCTCAAAAAACGACAGAATAATCTCTGTTTCTAAGGCAAACCATTCAATATGTCAATAATCCAAGTCTATACCCAAACCAGTAATGCTGAAGAACTTGAAGTTGAATGGTTCTATGAAGACCTTCTAGAAATAATACCCCCAAAAAATGTCCTTTTCATTATAGGGGACTGGAATGCAAAAGTAGGAAGTCAAGAAATGCCTGGAGTAAAAGGCAAAGTTGGCCTTGGAGTACAAAATGAAGCAGGGAAAAATCTAGCAGAGTCATGCCAAGAAAATGCACTGGTCATAGCAAACACCCTCTTCCAATAACACAAGAGAATACTCTGTACATGGGCACCACCAGATGGCCAATACTGAAAGCATATTGATTATATTCTTAACAGCCAAAGATGGAGAAGCTCCATACCGTCAGAAAAAACAAGACTGGGAGCTGACTGTGCTTACATCATGAACTCCTTTTTGCAAAATTCAAACTTGAGTTGAAGAAAGTAGGAAAAATCTCTAGACCATTCAGTCATGACCTAAATAAAACCCCTTACAATTATACAGTGGAAGTGACAAACAGATTCAAGAGATTAGATCTCATAGACAGAGAGCCTGAAGAAATATGGACAGAATTTTGTGACATTATACAGTAGGCAGTAATCAAGACCATCCCCAAGAAAAAGAAACGCAAAAAGGCAAAATGGTTATAATAGCTGAGAAAAGAAGAGAAGCAAAAGGCAAAGGAAAAAAGGAAAGATATACCCATTTGAATGCAGAGTTCCAAAGAACAAGGAGAGATAAGAAATCCTTTATCAGTGATCCATGAAAAGAAATAGAGGAAAAAATAGAATGGGAAATACTAGATATCTGTTCAAGAAAATAAGAGATACCACAGTAAAGGATAGAAATGGTATGGACTTAATAGAAGCAGGAGATATTAAGAGGTGGCAAGAATACACAGAAGACTATACAGATAACCGTGATGGTGCGATCACTCACCTAGAGCCAGACATCAAGGAATGCAAAGTCAAGTGGGACTTAGGAAGCATCACTAAAAGCAAATTGGAGGCGATTCCTCTAACTAGCTTAAATGGAATTCCAGTGGAGCTATTTTCAAATCCTAAAAGTGTTGCTCTCAATATGCCAGCAAATTTGGAAAACTCAACAGTGGCCATAGGGATGGAAAAGGTCAGTTTTCATTTCAATCGCAAAGAAAGGCAGTGTCAAAGAATGTTCAAACTACCGCACAACTGCACTCATCTCACATGCTAGCAAAGTAATGTTCAAAATTCTCCAAACCAGGCTTCAACAGTACATGAACTGTGAACTTCCAGATATTCAAACTGGATTCAGAAAATGCAGAGGAACCAAAGATCAAATTTCCAACATATGTTGGATCATAGAAAAAGCAAGAGAGTTACAGAAAAACATATATTTCTGCTTTATTGACTACACCAGTGCCTTTGACTGTGTGGATCACAAAAAAACTGTGGAAAATCCTTAAAGACATGGAAATACCAGATCACCTTACCTGACTCCTGAGAAACGTGTATGCTGGTCAAGAAGCAACAGCTAGTACTGGACATGGAAAAATAGACTAGTTCCAAATAGGGAAAGGAGTACAACAAGGCTGTAAATTGTTACCCTGCTTATTTAACTTATATGCAGACTACATCATGTGAAATGCCAGGGAGGATGAAGCATAAGCTGGATCCAAGATTTCCAAGAGCAATATCAATAATCTCAAATATATAGATGACACCACCCTTATAGCAGAAATTGAAGAAGAACTAAAGAGCCTCTTGATGAAATTGAAAGAGGAGAGTAAAAAAGTTGGCTTAAACTCAACACTCAGAAAACTAAGATCATGACATCCAGTCTCATCACTTCATGGCAAATCAATAGGGAAATGATGGAAACAGTGACAAACTTCATTTTTGGGGGCTCCAAAATCACTGCAGATGGGGACTGCAGCCATGAAATTAAAAAATGTGTGCTCTTTGCAAGAAAAGCTGTGACCAACCTAGATAACGTATTAAAAAGCAGAGACATTACTTTGCTGACAAAGGTCCATTTAGTCAAAGCTGTGGTTTTTCCAGTAGTCACGTATATATGTGAGAGTTGGACTATAAAGAAAGCTGAGCACCGAATAATTGATGCTTTTGAACTGTGGTGTTGGAGAAAACTCTTTAGAGTCTCTTGGACTGCAAGGAGATCAAACCAGTCCATCCTAAAGGAAATCAGTCCTGAATATTCATTGGAAGGACTGATGCTGAAGCTGAAACTCCAATGCTTTGGCCACTTGATGCGAAGAACTGACTCATTGGAAAAGACCCTGATGCTAGAAAATATAGAAGGCAGGTGGAGGCAGGGACGACAGAGGATGAGATGGTTGGAGGGCATGAATTTGAAGTGGCTCCAGGCTTTGATGATGGACAGGGAAGCCTGATGTGCTGCAGTCCATGGGATCCCAAAGATTTGGGCACCACTGAGTGACTGAACTGACTGAATATCTTGAAAATTGAATAAAGGCATAGATCAAGAAGATAGAGAAATGTTTAACAAGGACCTAGAGGAACTAAAGTACAAATAATCAGTGATGAACAACACAATAAACTGAAATTAAAATGCAGTTGAAGAAATCAATTGCAGAATAACTGAGGCAGAAAAAACAGGAAAGTGAGCTGGAAGATTGAGTGTTTAAAATTACTGCTGTGGTGCAGAATAAAGAAAAAAAATACAAAGAAATTAGCACAGTCTCAGATACTTGTGAGACAACTTTAAACAAGCTGAAATTTGAATTATAGGGGTCATAGAAGAAGACAATAGAAAGGATCTGAGATATATTTGATATATATTTGAGAAATATTTGAATAATATTTCATATTATTCTCCTAATATGAAAAACAGAGAAGGCAATGGCACCCCACTCCAGTACTTTTGCCTGGAAAATCCCATGGACAGAGGAGCCTGGTGGGCTACAGTCCATGGGGTCACAAAGAGTCAGACACAACTGAACGACTTCACTTTCACTTTTCACTTTCATGCATTGGAGAAGGAAATGGCAACCCACTCCAGTGTTCTTGCCTGGAGAATCCCAGGGACAGGGGAGCCTGGTGGGCTGCCATCTCTGGGGTCGCACAGAGACAGACACGACTGAAGCGACTTAGCAGTAGCAGTAGCAATATGAAAAAGGAAATTTTCACCCACATCCAAGAAGCATAGAGAGTCCCATATAGGATAAACCCAAAGGAAAACATGCAAAAACCTATATTAATCAAACTAACCAACAAATAATATTAAAAGTAGCAAAGGAGGACAGAAAGTAACAAAAAAGAATCCCCATAAGCTCATCAGCTGATTTTTTTTTTTTTCCGCAGCAGAAACTTTGCAGGCCAGAAAGGAGTGGCAGAATATATTTAAAGTGATAAAAAGAAAAATCTAGAGTCAAAATTACTCCACTCAGCAAGGATCTCATTCGGATTTGATGAAGAAATAAAAAACTTTCAGACAAGCAAATTCTAAGAGAATTCAGCACCACCAAACTAGCTTTACAATAAATGCTAAAGTAACTTCACTAGGCAGGAAACACAAGAGAAGAAAAAAATACCTAAAAAGCAAGCCCAAAACAATTAATAAAATGGTAATAGGATGTGCATTGATAATTACCTAAGTGTGAATGGATTAAATGCTCCAACCGAAAAACACAGACCAGCTGAATGGATGCAAAAACAAGATCTGTATATATGCTGTCTATAAAAGGCCCACTTCAGACCTAGGGGTACATACAGACTAAAAGTGAGCACATGAGAAAAGATATTCCATTCAAATGGAAATCAAAAGAAAGTTGGAATAGCAATACTCATATCAGACAAATTAAATTTTAAAATAAAGACTATTTTAAGAGAAAAATAAGGACATTACATGATGATCAAGGGATCAACTGAAGAAGATGTATCAATTTAAATATTCATGCACATAACATGGGAGGGCCTCAATACATAATGCAAATGATAACAGCTATAAAAAGAGAAATCAACAGTAATACTATAATAGTGGGAGACTTTAACACCTGACTTACACCAATGCGCAGGTCATTCACACAGAAAATTAATAAGGAAACACAAACCTTAAATGATACATTAGTTTAGATAGACTTAATTGATATTTATAGGACATTCCATACAAAAGCACAGAATACAATTTCTTCTCAAGTGTATATGGAATATTCTCCAGGATAGAGGACATCTTGGCTCACAAATCAAACCTTGATAAGTTTTAGAAAATTGAAATTGTATCAAGCATCTTCTCTGCTCACAAATCTATGAGATTAATAATTAATTACAGGAAAAAAGACTGTAATAAATGCAAATACATGGAGGCTAAATGATATGCTACTAAATAACCAAGAGATAACTGCAGAAATCAAAGGGGAAACAAAAAAACATCTAGAAATAAATGACAATAAAAATAGGACAACCCAAAACCAGGGCATGCAGAACAACCAGTTCTAAGAGGGAGGTTTTTAGCAATACAATCCTACCCCAAGAAACAAGCCAACAAAAATAAACAACCTAATATTATACTAAAATCAACTAAAGAAAGAACAAAACAACCCCAATGTTAGTAGAAGGAAAGAAATAACAAATATCATAGCAGAAATAAATGAAATAGAAGCAAACAATAGTTAAGATCAATGAAACTAAAATCTTGTTCTCTGAGAAGACAAAATTGATAAATCTTTAGTCAGATTCATCAAGAAGAAAAGGTGGAGGATCAAATAAATAAAATTAGAAATAAAAAATTAGTTACAATGAACACCACAGTAATACAAAGGACAATAAGAGACTACTACAAGAAACTATATAAAAATAAAATGAATGCCCTGGAAAAAAAATGGAAAAATTCTTAGAAAAGTACAACTTTCCAAGAGTGAAACTGGAAGAAATAGAAACTATGAGCAGATGAATCACAAGTAATGAAACTGAAACTGAATAAAACATTCCAGGAAACAAAATTCCTGAATCAGATGACTTTGCAGGTGAATCCTATCAAGCATTTAGACAAGAGTTAACACGTATTCTCCTCAGATTCTTCCCAAAAGTTGCAGAGAGAGGAATACTGCCATCCTCATTTAATTATATCATCATCATCCTGATACCAAAATCAGACAAAGATATCACACACAAAAAGAAAATGACAGACTAATATCACTGATGAGCACAGATGTAAAAACCCTCAACAAAATAATAGCAGACAGAATCTAATAATACATTAAAAGGATAATATACCATGATCAAGTGGAATTTATCCAGGGATGCACAGATTCTTAAATATGCACAAATCATTGTGATACACCATATTCACAAAAAGAAAGAATAAAATCTGTGTGATCATTTCAATAGAGGCAGAAAAATCTTTTGACAGAATTTAACACCTATTTATGATTTAAAAACTCTCCAAAGAACAGAAACAGAGGGAAAGTGCCTCAACATAATAAACACACAATACAGTCAAAAAATAAGCAGAGGACCTAAACAGATATTTCTCCAAAGAAGACATACAGATGCCCCAAAAAACAGGAAAAAAATTGTTCAAAATAACTAATTATTGGGTTCAATCGCTCAGTTGTGTCCAACTCTTTGTGACCCCATGACTAGCAGCACGCCAGGCCTCCCTGTCCATCACCAACACCCAGAGTTCACTCAAACTCACGTCCATCGAGTCGGTGATGCCATCCAGCCATCTCATCTTCTGTCATCCCCTTCTCCTCCTTCCCCAATCACTCCCAGCATCAGAGTCTTACAATGAGTCTACTCTTCTCATGAGGTGGCCAAAGTACTGGAGTTTCAGCTTTAACATCATTCCTTCCAAAGAACACCCAGGACCGATTTCCTTTAGAATGGACTGGTTGGATCTCCTTGCAGTCCAAGGGACTCTCAAGAGTTTTCTCCTACACCACAGTTCAAAAGCATCAATTCTTCAGTGCGCAGCTTTCTTCACAGTCCAACTCTAACATCCATACATGACCACAGGAAAAACCATAGCCTTGTCTAGATGGACTTTTTGTTGGCAAAGTAATGTCTCTGCTTTTGAATATGCTGTCTAGGTTGTTCATAACTTTCCTTCCAAGGAGTAAGCGTCTTTTAAGTCCATGGTTGCAGTCACCATCTGCAGTGATTTTGGAGCCCAAAAAATTAAAGTCTGACACTGTTTCCACTGTTTCCCCATCTATTTGCCATGAAGTGATGGGACCACATGCCATGATCTTCGTTTTCTGAATGTTGAGCTTTATGCTAACTTTTTCACTCTCCTCTTTCATTTTCATCAAGAGGCTTTTGAGTTCCTCTTACTTTCTGCCATAAGGGTGGTGCCATCTGCATATCTCAGGTTATTGATATTTCTCCCGACAATCTTGATTCCAGCTTGTGCTTCTTCCAGCCCAGAGTTTCTCATGATGTACTCTGCAAAGAAGTTCAATAAGCAGGGTGACAATATACAGCCTTGATGTATTCCTTTTCTTATTTGGGACCAGTCTGTTGTTCCATGTCCAGTTCTAACTGTTGCTTCCTGACCTGCATATAGGTTTCTCAAGAGGCAGATCAGGTGGTCTGGTATTCCCATGTCTTTCAGAATTTTCCACAGTTTATTGTGATCCACACAGTCAAAGGCTTTGGCATAGTCAGTAAAGCAGAAACAGATGTTTTTCTGGAACTCTCTTGCTTTTCCCATGATCCAGCGGATGTTGGCAATTTGATCTCTGGTTCCTCTGTCTTTTCTAAAACCAGCTTGAACATCTGGAAGTTCACAGTTCACGCATTGCTGAAGCCTGGCTTGGAAAATTTTAAGCATTACTTTACTAGCGTGTGAGATGAGTTCAATTGTGTGGTAGTCTGAGCATTCTTTGACATTGCCTTTCTTTGGGATTGGAATGAAAACTGATCTTTTCCAGTCCTGTGGCCACTGCTGAGTTTTCCAAATTTTCTGGCATATTGAGTGCAGCACTTTCACAGCATCATCTTTCAGGATTTGAAATAGCTCCACTGGAATTCCATCATCTCCACTAGCTTTGTTCATAGTGATGCTTTCTAAGGCCCACTTGACTTCACATTCCAGGATGTCTGGCTCTAGGTGAGTGATCACACCATCGTGATTATCTTGTGAAGACCTTTTTGGTACTATTCTTCTGTGATTCTTGCCACCTCTTCTTAATATCTTCTGCTTCTGTTAGGTCCATACTATTTCTGTCCTTTATCGAGCCCATCTTTGCATGAAATGTTCCCTTGGTATCTCTAATTTTCTTAAAGAGATCTCTAGTCTTTCCCATTCTGTTGTTTTCCTCTATTTCTTTGCATTGATCGCTGAGGAAGGCTTTCTTATCTCTTCTTGCTATTCTTTGGAACTCTGCAATCAGATGCTTATATCTTTCCTTTTCTCCTTTGCTTTTTGCTTCTCTTCTTTTCACAGCTATTTCTAAGGCCTCCCTAGACAGCCATTTTGCTTTTTTGTATTTCTTTTCCATGGGGATGGTCTTGATCCCTGTCTCCTCTACAATGTCACGAACCTCCATCATAGTTCATCAGGCACTCTATCAGATCTAGTCCCGTAAATCTATTTCTCACTTCTACTGTATAATCATAAGGGATTTGATTTAGGTCATACCTGAATGGTCTAGTGGTTTTCCCTACTTTCTTCAATTTAAGTCTGAATTTGGCAATTAGGAGTTCATGATCTGAGCCACAGTCAGCTCCCAGCCTTGTTTTTGCTGACTGTATAGACCTTCTCCATCTTTGGCTGCAAAGAATGTAATCAATTTTTTTAGAGAAATGTAAATCAAAACTACAATGACTTATCACCACATATCAGTCACAATGGCCATTAAAAAAAAAACTACAAAAAAATAAATGTTGGAGAGGGTGTGGAGAAAAGGTACCCCTCTTTCACTGTTTTTAGGAGTATAAATGGGATACAACCATCATGAAGAGTAAAATGGAAGCTCCTTAAAATGCTAAAAAATAAAGTTACCACAAAATTAATCCCACACCTGGACATATACCCAAAGAAAACCATAATTCAAAAAGATACATGCACCTCATTTTTAATCGCAGCACTATTTACAATAGCCAGGACATGTAAGCAACCATGTACAAAACCATTACACAACAGAGTAATGGATCAAGATGTGGTACACATATATAATGCAATATTGTATATATGTTACTCAGCCATAAAAAGAAACAAAATTATGTCATTTGCAGAGATGTGGATGAACCTAGAGAATGTCATATAAAGTGAAGTAAATCAGAGAGAGAAAAACAAATATCATATATTAACACATATATGTGGAATCTACAAAAAAGGTTTAGATGATATTGTGTCATAAATTATAATATCTATTCTTTCACTTTCTAATAAATTTTTTCAACAAATTAAGTATAGAAGTATCTCAATATAATAAAGTCCATATAGGAAAGCTCAAGAGCTAGCATCACACTCAATATTGAAAACACTGAAAGCCTTTCTTTTAAGATCAGAAATAAGGCCAAAATACCCAAGCCTACCACTCTGTTCAGTGTAGTACTGGAAATCCTAATCAGAGCAGTTAGGCATAAAAAAATAAACAAATATCCAAATCAGAAAAGAAGAGATAAAATTATTACTGCTTATATATGACATGAACTTACATGTCCTAGCAATCTATGAATAAAGTATTAGAACTAATAAACAAATTCAGTAACATTATAGGATACAAAAGAAATAAATAAAGATCAGCTGCTTTTTATACACTAACAGCAAACTAACTGAAAAATAGATTAGGAAAACAATCTAATTTACAATAACATCAAAAAGAATAAAATATCCAAGAATAAACTTTAAAAATGTGAAAGACCTATGTACTGAAAACTACAAAATATTGATGAAAGAAATTTAAAAAGACACAAACAAATAGAAAGAAACCCTGTGTTTATGGATTAGAAGACTTACTACAACTAAAATATCTATATTCCCCAAGCCAATCTGCAGATTCAATGCAGTTTCTAAATCCTAATGACAGTTTTTAGAGAAATAGAGAAATCAACTCTAAAATTAATATGAAACTACAAACGACCACAAGTTATTAAATCAATTTTTGAAATGGAGAGCAAATCAGGAAGCATTACACTTCTTGATTTTGTAATATACTAGAAAACTAAAATAATCAAAACAATATGGTACTGTCTTAAAGACAGTCATTTAGACCAGTAAAACATAATAGAAAGTCCTGGAAATAAATTCACATTTTTACAATCTATTTTTCTTTAACAAAGATGCAATGAATAACCAATGAAAAAGCAGTAGTTTTCAATAAATGGTGTGGGCAAATCTAGATATCCAGGTGCAGAATTATGAGATATAATTTGTTTATATCTTGCACTATAAGCAAATTCAATTCAAAATAGATTTAACCTAAATGTAAGATCTTAAACTGTAAAGCTCCTAGAAGGAAAAATAGGGGAGAGATTTATGACATTGGTCTTGACAAAAATTTTATGGTTATGACATCAACAATACAGGCAACAGAAGCAAAAGTAAATAAGTAGGAAGCCATCAGTTAAAAATTTTCTTCACAGCAAAAAAAAACCAACAGAGTAAAAAGTTAACCAACAGAATGGGATAAAACATATGCAAATTATATATATATATATATATATATATATATATATATATATATATATATAAAGGAGAACATCTAAGAAACTCAAAAGCAATTAAAATTTATTAATACAATTAATGCAATTTTAAAAAGGGCTAAAGACTTGCATAGACATTAAAAAGATATGTAGTTTTCAGTGTAGCCTATCACCAGGGAAATGTGAATCAAACTAGATAAGATGTCACCTCATACCTGTTAGGATATCTATTATTAAAATAACTACAATTACAGTCACAAAAGACAAGTGGTGATGAGGATGTGGAGAAATTGGATCCCTTGCACACTGTTGATTGCAGTGCAAAATAGATCTCATTCCTGGGGAAGGAACTGGCAACCCACTGCAGTATTCTTGCCTGGAAAATCCCATGGATCCTCTTAACTTGGTGGGCTACAGTCCATGAGATCATGAGTCAGACATAACATGGAGAGAAGAGCCTGGCAAACTATAGTCCAAGGTGTCACAAAGAGTTGGACATGCCTGAATGACTAATACACACAAGGCTTTAAAAATAAGTAATTCTGTATTATGAGACAACACAGGTGAACCTTCAGGATATTATGCTACATAAAATACCTCAGGAACTGTAGACAAATATTGTATGATTCTACTTTTATAAAGTACATAAAATCATCAAATTCGTAGAATCAAAGAGTGGAATGGAGGTTGCCAGGAGTAGGGGGGAGGTTAAAATGTGGAGTTGCTAATCAACGAGAATAGTTTTGTTCAGTTAAACAAGATGATTAAACTCTAGAGATTTACTTTGAAATTTTGTACCTATAGTCTACAGTAACAGATTGCATACTTGAAAATTTGTTTAAAGGGTATACCTCATGTGAAGTGTTTTTGCCACAATAAAACAATCAAAATAAAATTCCACAAAGGTGATTTGGAGACATGAACAAGTTTATTCTAAAATTTATGGGAAAAATAAAGCCACTTTGAAAAAGAAGAATAAAGTGAAAGATTTACTCCATGTAGAATTAAGCCTTATTTTATTGCTTCAGTAATCAAGGCAGTGTGATACTGGCAGAGATAAGGACACATAAATTAATGGAACAGAATAAAGAACTCAAACACACCCACACTAATTCACACAGTGAATTTTTATATGAACTTTGCATAACAGCTTAACTGAAATATAATTTACATACCATAAATTCATCCTTTAAAGTTTATAATTAAGTGATTTTACTCTATTCACAGAGTTTGCAATTATTACCACTAATTTTAGAACAAGTGACTTTTGGCAAAGATGGAAAAGCAATGCAGCAGAGGAAGTACAGCCATTTCAACAAATAAACCTCAAGTTGAACATCTTACCTGTGTGAAAGTTAACTTGAGTCAGATCATGGACTTAAATGTAAAATGGGAAATTATGAAATCTTAGAAAAAGAAAAAAAATGAGAGAAAATCTTCAGAATTTGACTAGGAAAATATTTCTTAAATTTGATAGCAAAAGCATGAGCTATTAAATTAGACTTAATCTAAATTAAAAAATTTGTTTGGTGAAAGATCTTGTTAAGAAAATTAAAAAAAAAAAAAAACTACAGATGGGGAGAAAAGATTTGCAAACCACATGTCCAACGAAGGACTAATATCTAGAATACATAAAAAAAATTAAGACTCAATTAAAAAATTATTTAATTAGAAAAATGGTTAAAATATATGAGCATTTCAGTGGCAAATAAGCATGTGATAATATGTTTGATATTATTAGTCATTAGGGAAATGGAAATTATAATAATCATGAGATATCACTACAAGGTTATCATATTTGCTAAAATGAAAAAATAATTATAATATCAAATGCTGATGATTATGCATAGAAATTGTTTCATTAACACGTTATTGATGGAAATGTGAAATGGTACAACCTCTCAGGTACAATATCTTATAAAACTAATATATAATTAACACACGAAATAGAAAATATGGTCATTTATTTCAGAGAAATAAAAATTTCTTTTATGTTCATATTCAAACCTCTACACAAATGTTCACAGCAGGTTTATTCATATTACAAATAAATGAAACAGTTCAGATGGTCTTCAGTTAAAGAAACTTTAAAAACTTCAACCTCCATAAAATGAATAATACTCAAAAATAGAAAAAAAATCACTAATAACTTGATGAAATATGCAAGTGAAAAACACCAGCCCCAAAATGCACATCTCATATGATTCATCAAATAGTGGAAAAGAAGAAGAAATTGGTGACTGTCAACAGTTAAGAAAGCAGTCAGGAAAGGACAGTGGGTATGGCTATAAAATGTTTATGTGAAAGAGTCTTCTGGTTGTGAAACAATTTTCTATTCTGACTGCAACATTATCATTATTTACAATTGTCAGGACATGGAAGAAACCCAAATTTCCATTGACAGATGAATGGATAAGGAAGATGTGGTATATATGTATAGTGAAATACTAGTCACAAATAAGAATAGGACTGGGTCATTTATAGAGATATGGATGGACCTAAAGTCTGTCATACAGAATGCATTAAGTTAGAAAGAGTAAATATCATACAGTAATGCATGTATGTGGAATCTAGAAAAATGGTAGAGATGAACCTATTTGCAGGATAGGAATAGAGATGCAGATTAGGAAAGGGACATGTGGACATGGAGAGGGAGGAGGGCAGGATGAATTGGGAGATTGGGATTGATATATGTACATTATCATGAGTAAAACAGCTAGTGGGAAGCTGCTGTATAAGGAGCTCAGCTAAGTGCTTTGTGATGACTTAGAAGGGTAGGATGGGGTGGACAAGAGGGACGTCCAAGAGGGGACTGATATATGTGTGTGCTGTACTGTGCTGTGCTCAGTCGCTCAGTCGTGTCTGACTCTTTGCGACCCCATTGACTATAGCCCTCAGGCTCCTCTGTCCATGGAATTTTTCAGGCAAGAATACTGGAGTGAGTTGCCACTTCCTCCTCCAGGGGATCTTCTCAACCCAGATACAGAACACATGCCTTTATGTCTCTTGTATACATATAGCTTATTCTTATACAGCAGAAGCTAACACAGAACTGTAAAGCAACTATGTTCCAATTAAATATATATATATATATATATATCACTGGGTAAATTTCTTAAAAGGAGCATGTGATCTCTCTGTATTATTTCTGACAATTGTATAAAACCTACAGTTATCTCAAAATAAATAGTTTACTAATGATGATGATGATGATGATGATACTACTTACCACCACTGTTACTATTAATAAAAATAAAAGATAAGAGAAAATGCAGTCCTGGTCTTTTCATTCTGGAGTGTGCAGTAAAATGGAAGGAGGATCAACATGCATAAAAGATAATGAAAACAAATAAATCTGAGGTGAGATACTACAGTAACACAAACCATTCTGTGAAGTAATCAAGGCTCTTTGGCACTCAGGAGCCAGGATACACATTATGATTCATCCTTTACAAATTGGAAAATCCTGATTGAATCCTCTAGCCTACCTGGAACTTATTTTCTTCATATGTGGAAGAATCATCCATGTGCTCTTCAGTTAAATGCACAACACAAGATTAGTTATATCTGTACTAAACACTTCAGTTTTTCTTGGCAGTTAACTCTGTCGCATCTTACTTTTCTAATGATATGTGCCTACTTGCAATACAGCAGTATCTCAAGGAAATATACATGTATTCTGAGACTAATGCTCTAAATTATTTGATTATTTGCATATTTCATCTCCAGTCCAATATTATGTCTATGTAAAGCCAAGTGTTTCAGTAGAAAGTTGGAAAAAGGATCAACTTCTCATTGTTAATAGTCATTTTAGAATGTTGGCATTGAATAAGATATGAAAAATCATTTACCTTAAATTCTTCATTTTAAATGTGTGGCAAAAAATCCAGATAGAGGGATAACTGATGTCATAGCCTATATATTTAATGGTCTGGGAAGATAGAATAAAGCATGCTCCTGTGTTAGGAAGCTCCACTCTCTCATACCTGAAACATCTAGAAAGGATACTTATCTATGTCACATGGCAAAAAAAAAAAAAAGAATGCATGAGAAATTGTATAACAGCACTTACATGCAGGCACACCTCACTGTGCTCCCATTCCATTGGATAAAACAAATAACAATGCCACTGTGTCTAACCCAAGAGGATATACAATTGTAGCCCTTCATGTGCCCTACTCTGAATGAATAATGAAATCTTACTGGAAATGGGGATGATGAGAAAGACTGTTTGAGACCCACTGTGAGTGACAAAATGTTACAGAGATGCCGTGAATCAACTTAAATTTGTTTTGTATCTTTATATTTAGTCTGGTATAAACAATTGCATAAGAGTGATTTGCTAAATTATACCCACATGATTATATTCATGATGATTGTCTTTCATTGCCAAGCAAAATTTATCACTTCTTGACAAGTAAATTTCTTTTCTCACTGCACACAGAAGTCTCTGTTTCCCATTCTTGCATTTGTAATCCACCAATATTTTCTGGCTGAACTTCTATGTCTTTGATGCTAGTGGTTTATCTGTCTGTAGCAAGTGTTCTCAACCTCACCAGTATTAACATTGGGGCATGGATAATTTTGCTTTGGGGAGGGCTGTTTTCTGCATTGCAGAATGTTTATTAACATCCGTGGCCTTGACCCAGGAAGTGTCAGTTACTACTTCTCACCAGTTATGAGAACAAAAAATCTCCAACATTGCCAAAATCCTCTGGGGTCAAAAACCTTTACACATTCAAAGACTGAGAACTACTGATCTACAACTTATGAACTGCCAGTTTCTTTTCTTTCTATTGCCATTGAAAGCTGTTTTTTCTTCAATGCCTACCTGAAATCTTACTTTCTAAATAGATATTAAGATGTCTCCTGTTTTCTTACTTTTTTTCTTTTGAGAAAGTTTTGATTTGTAATATTTTTCTCAATTAAAGTACTTTAACTTGTTGACTCATGATACAATACGTCTACAAAATTTGTTCACTGCAGCACTATTTATAATAGCCAAGACATGGAAGCATGTCTTGACATATGATGGATAAAGAAGATGTGGCACATATACACAATAAAATATTACTCAGCTATAAAAGAGAATGAAATAATGCCATTTGCAACAACATAGATGGATTTAGAGATTAATACACAAAGTGAAGTAAGCCAGATAAAGACAAATATCAATATCACATATATGTGGTGCTTTAAAAAAAAGATACAGATGAACTTACTTACAAAGCAAATAAACTAGCAGACAGAAATAACAAACTTTATGGTTACCAAAGAGGAAAAGGGGGATACATTAGGAGTTTGGGATCAATATATACACATTATTATATATAAAATAGATGACCAATAAGGATTTTCTATCTAGCACAGGGAACTATACTCAATATTTTATAATAACACATAAGGAGAAAGACAGAGAAGGCAATGGCACCCCACTCCAGTACTCTTGCCTGGAAAATCCCATGGATGGAGAAGCCTGGTGGGCTGCAGTCCGTGGAGTCGCTAAGAGTCAGGCAGGACTCAGTGACTTCACTTTCACTTTTCACTTTCCTGCATTGGAGAAGGCAATGGCAACCCACTCCGGTATTCTTGCCTGGAGAATCCCAGGGAAGGGGGAGCCTGGTGGACTGCCATCTATGGGGTCGCACAGAGTCGGACACGACTGAAGTGACTTAGCAGCAGCAGCAGCAAGGAGAAAGAATCTGATATATATATATATATATATATATATACATATATATATATGTATATGTATATATACACACACATATAACTGAAACACTTCGCTGTATACCAGAAACTAACACACAACTGAAAAAACAAACAAACAAACAAAGCAATTCCCAGAAAAAGTAAAGAACTACATCATTATTACATAAACTGTAAGTGACAAATTATGCTTTGTAATGTGACACCAATGCATTAGCTGCAATGTTAAGATAACCTGCTAACTTCATGGAATTTTTTCTGGTACATTTGTTACCTTAGTCTTATTTTCACTGATCTTTTTAATGGATGCTTATTCTGCTTCTGTTAGAAAATAGTACCAGAATTCCATTAGGATCTTTTGTTTTTTGTATAATATTTTATGTAATATAAAATATTTTTTATTAATTGGTTATTTATTTAGGATCCGAAAGACACTTGCAAGGGGCAGTTTAGTTCTTATGGCAAAACTCTATGTTTTAACAACTAGTATTAGCCTTATTTTAGATATGAAGAAATTGAGTGTCAAAGATTTAATGGTAGGTATTTGACAGGGTCTGTACTCTAGTCCAGGCTGATTGAATTCGTAGCACATATTCTGTAACTGCTACCATTAAACAAATAAAAACTATTTATTGCATTATTTTCACTCCTATTGTCTTAATTTGGGGGTGATTCACAAGGCCAAGTATACCTGGTGGCCATACACAAATCAGCAGAGGTCATCACGGTATGGCAGACTCACCTTCTCATACCAAACTGTCATGGTCCAGTGAGAACTTTTAGGTCCCAGCATTGTCCATCAGTGGCCCTTTGAAACACTTTTCTTAACCTTTACTCCAATGATGGAATGCTACTCGACACCTAAAAAAATGAAATAAGCAAATAAGAAATCTCTCTCAAGTATATATATTAGGGTGTGAGTTGAGTCCTTTTTAATTGACTGGATATATGTCACTTTTTATTATGGGCCACTCTGTAGTGAATTATGACTCAAAGTTCTTTATTTCTTGAAACCCTATAAGCATAGGACCATTTGTTTTGCCTGCATTATACAAAGGTTCTATATTCTTTTCAAAATATCGGACTTATTAATTTAGCAAAACCAACATGTTCCTCTGACTTCAAAATCAGAACATATTATCTGACATGTATGATAACAAGACAGAAAGTTTGAAACTAGAACTTTCCTGAAAGAGTAATTTCAAGAACAGTTGCTATAATTACAGATGTTTGTTTTACAGGGTTAAGTTAAGCTAATCTATTCAAAACATAAATTCAATTTAGAAACCAAAACTTTCTTAAAGGACTTTGATTTTTATCCTATAGTTCCCAAGCCCAGGCTACTTAATATTTCCAAATGACTGAAGCTGTCTGTGATCCTTTTCTGTTATCCATTCTGCACATGGCACAGATACACATTTAGAGTTAATGAGACAGGGAAGAGCCTGCACTTTCACTTCTAAAACAGTCCTTTCCTTTCTGATGGAACTATTTGAATAATCTCATGTCTGTTCACAGTGTGAATTCATCCGAAACTCCAGGACGTTTTCCTTCTGAGGATAAATCAGGACCAACCTGTAACACCTCTCCTTCCCTTTACACTAGATCAAAGCGTTCCTCAATTTGTTCACAAAGGAAAGTTTTGTAATATGGGGAGATAATGAGACTTGTTCCCTAAGACTCTGGTACCCAGTCTCACCCAGGGCCCCTCTCCCTTCCTCTTATTCCTCAAGTGCAGTCCTAGACTTAAATACAGGAAGGGAAGAGCTTGCTGTTCTTTCCTAGACTGTGTGTTGGCCACTGCCAGCACACAGGTGGCAGTAGAGGACTGAGCTGAAGCCAGCAGCCTTTGCTGTTCCATTTCCACAAGCCTGGTGCTGCAGCCCTGTGAGCCCCACTGTAGCAGAACCACTCAAACAGCCCTGCTACCTGAACACGGGCTCCATCACGCTCATACGAGCCCAGCCTGGAGTAGTTCCAAAGCCAAATAAACTGCCAGACTCAATGTGACCTGTTGAGCCTGTTTTGGCTTCAGCAAGCATCTGTTTTCTTTCCTACATCTTAAAATTTGCTTCAATTTCTATCTAAATAAAATTTCCCTCCACTACATTTTCTTATCTCTTAAAGAAACATCATCATTATTTTAGGAAAATTGCCTTTTCAAGTGGAAGAAAAGGAAGAAGGTAGGGGAGATGGAAGAAAGGATAAGAAGGAGGCAAAGAGGGAGGGAAAGAGGGATTAACCATTATTTATAAAGTAAATAATATGGCTCAACAATATAATATTCTTAAAAAATTAACACTGAAGTTAAATACATTCTCTTAGTCCATTATCTACAAAATAAATGTCAAATGAATTGTCAAAGGAGATGTATATTAAATTCACAATAAATAGGGTGTATCTCTGGTTCCAGCCCTTCCCACAAATACTGCATCACCCAGCCTTCAGGACCAAGCATTTCTCCATGTCTCATCCCTATGCTCCATTCTGTGCCTATGAATACTAAGCTTTGTTCCTACAATGTGCTCCTCTGCCCACTGCTACTGCTAAGTCACTTTAGTCGTATCCGATTCTGTGCGACCCCATGGACTGCAGCCCACCAGGCTCCCCCGTCCATGGGATTCTCCAGGCAAGAGTCCTGGAGTGGGGTGCCATTGCCTCTGCCCACAATATCTAGCAAATCACTCACCCTAAAAAGTCAATCCTAAAGTCATCTTGTCTATGAAGAGCTTTTTCCTAGTACAAGTTGTATTTGTTTTTGTATCTTCCTTACCACTTCAGTCGGAGAAGGCAATGGCACCCCACTCCAGCACTCTTGCCTGGAAAGTCCCATGGATGGAAGGGCCTGGTGGGCCACAATCCATGGGGTCGCTAAGAGTTGGACAAGACTCAGCGACTTCACTTTCACTTTTCACTTTCCTGCATTGGAGAAGGCAATGGCAACCCACTCCAGTGTTCTTGCCTGGAGAATCCCAGGGACAGCGGAGCCTCGTGGGCTGCGGTCTATAGCGTCGCACAGAGTCAGACACGACTGAAACAACTTAGCAGCAGCAGTACCACTTCAGTGTTCCTGCCTTGAGAACCCCATGAACAGTATGAAAAGGCAAACTGATAGGATACTGAAAGAGGAACTCCCCAGGCAAGTAGGTGCCCAATATGCTACTGGAGATCAGTGGAGAAATAACTCCAGAAAGAATGAAGGGATGGAGCCAAAGCAAACACAATACCCAGTTGTGGATGTGACTGGTGATAGAAGCAAGGTCCAATGCTGTAAAGAGCAATATTGCATAGGAACCTGGAATGTCAGGTCCATGAATCAAGGCAAATTGGAAATGGTCAAACAGGAGATGGCAAGAGTAAACGTCAACATTCTAGGAATCAGTGAACTAAAATGGACTGGATGGGTGAATTTAACACAGATGACCATTATATCTACTACCGTGGGCAGGAATTCCTTAGAAGAAATGGAGTAGCCATCATGGTCAACAAAAAAGTCGGAAATGCAGTTCTTGGATGCAATCTCAAAAACGACAGAATGATCTCTGTTCATTTCCAAGGTAAACCATTCAATATCACAGTAATCCAAGTCTATGCCCCAACCAGTAGTGCTGAAGAAGTTGGAGTTGAACAGTTCTATGAAGACCTACAAGACCTTTTAGAACTAACACCCAAAAAAGATGTCCTTTTCATTATAGGGGACTGGAATGCAACAATAGGAAGTCAAGAAACACCTGGAGTAACAGGCAAATTTGGCCTTGGAATACAGAATGAAGCAGGGCAAAGACTAATAGAGTTTTGCCAAGAAAATGCATTGGTAGTAGCAAACACCCTCTTCCAACAACACAAGAGAAGACTCTGCACATGGACATCACTAGCTGGTCAACAACAAAATCAGATTGATTATATTTTTTGCAGCCAAACATGGAGAAGCTCTATATAGTCAGCAAAAACAAGACCAGGAGCTGACTGTAGCTCAGATCATGAACTCCTAATTGCCAAATTCAGACTGAAATTGAAGAAAGTAGGGAAAACCACTAGACCATTCAGGTATGACCTAAATCAAATCCCTTATGATTATACAGTGGAAGTGAGAAATAGATTTGAGGAACTAGATCTGATAGATAGAGTGCCTGATGAACTATGGAATGAGGTTTGTGACATTGTACAGGAGACAGGGATCAAGACCATCCCCATGGAAAAGAAATGCAAAATAGCAAAATGGCTGTCTGAGGAGGCCTTACAAATAGCTGTGAACAGAAAAGTGAAAAACAAAGGAGGAAAGGAAAGATATAAGCATCTAAATGCAGAATTCCAAAGAATAGCAAGAAGAGATAAGAAAGCCTTCCTCAGTGATCAATGCAAAGAAATAGAGGAAAACAACAGAATGCGAAAGACTAGAGATCTCTTCAAGAAAATTAGAGATACCAGGGGAACATTTCATGCAAAGACGGGCTCGATAAAGGACAGAAATGGTATGGACCTAACAGAAGGAGATGATATTAAGAAGAGGTGGCAAGAATACACAGAAGAACTGTACAAAAAAGATCTTCACAGCCAAGATAATCATGATGATATGATCACTCACCTAGAGCCAGACATCCTGGAAATTGGTCAAGTGGATCTTAGATACCATCACTTCGAACAAAGCTAGAGGAGGTGGTGGAATTCCACTTGAGCTATTTCAAATCCTGAAGGATGATGCTGTGAAAGTGCTGCACTCAATATGCCAGCAAACTTGGAAAACTCAGCAAATTTGGAAAATCCTGTGGCCACAGGACTGCAAAAGGTCAGTTTTCATTCCAATCCCAAAGAAAGGCAATGCCAAAGAACGCTCAAACTACCACACGATTGCACTCATCTCACATGCTGGTAAAGTAATGCTCAAAATTCTCCAAGCCAGGCTTCAGCAATATGTGAACTGTGAACTTCCAGATGTTCAAGCTGGTTTTAGAAAAGGCAGAGGAACCAGAGATCAAATTGCCAATATCCACTGGATCATGGAAAAAGCAAGAGAATTTCAGAAAAACATCTATTTCTGCTTTATTGACTATGCCAAAGCCTTTGACTGTGTGGATCACAATAAACTGTGGAAAATTCTGAAAGACATGGAAATACCAGACCACCTGACCTGCCTCTTGAGAAACCTGTATGCAGGTCAGGAAGCAACAGTTAGAACTGAACATGAAACAACAGACTGGTTCCAAATAGGTAAAGGAGTACATCAAGGCTGTATATTGTCAGCCCGCTTATTTAACTTCTATGGAGAGTACATCATGAGAAACGCTGGGCTCAAAGAAACACAAGCTGGAATCAAGATTGCTGGGAGAAATATCAATAACCTGAGATATGCAGATGACACCACCCTTATGGCAGAAAGTGAAGAGGAACTAAAAAGCCTCTTGATGAAAGTGAAAGAGGAGAGTGAAAAATTTGGCTTAAAACTCAACATTCAGAAAACGAAGATCATGGCATCCGGTCCCATCACTTCATGGGAAATAGATGGGGAAACAGTGGAAACAGTGTCAGACTTTATTTTTTTGGGCTCCAAAATCACTGCAGTTCATGACTGCAGCCATGAAATTAAAGGACGCTTACTCCTTAGAAGAAAAGTTATGACCAAACTAGACAGCATATTGAAAGGCGGGGACATTACTTTGCCAACAAAGGTCCGTCTAGTCAAGGCTATGGTTTTTCCAGTGATCATGTATGGATGTGAGAGTTGGACTGTGAAGAAAGCTGAGTGCCGAAGAATTGATGCTTTTGAACTGTGGTGTTGGAAAAGACTCTTGAGAGTCCCTTGGACTGCAAGGAGATCCAACAAGTCCATTCTGGAGGAGATCAGCCTGGGATTTCTTTGGAAGGAATGATGCTAAAGCTGAAACTCCAGTACTTTGGCCACCTCATGAAAAGAGTTGACTCATTGGAAAAGACTGTGATGCTGGGAGGGATTTGGGGCAGGAGGAGAAGGGGACGACAGAGGATGAGATAGCTGGATGGCATCACTGACTCGATGGACATGAGTCTCAGTGAACTCCAGGGGTTGGTGATGGACAGGGAGGCCTGGCGTGCTGCGATTCATGGGGTGGCAAAGAGTCGGACGTGACTGAGCAACTGAACTGAACTGAACTGAACTATATCTCTTCTCAGACAATTACTGGCATGGCCATGATGGATTGAGTTACTGGTCCACCATCATTACTCCATTGTAATGATATACTCTCACAGCCTTGCCAAGTGCTGGTGTTATTCCCTTTACTTCATGAGTCAGGTAAGTTCATTTGTTCAATAGGGCATTAGGAAGACTTAACACAAGCAGAATATTGGGATGTGCTTGTGTGGCTGGGTTTGCCTTCTCATGCTCTGTCATCACCATGAGAAGACATACCCTGGATTACTGCTTGCCTTTCAGCCCAGATCTCAAGTAAGACACATGAAGCACATAAAAATCTGATGTGCAGTCTGGAGCCAGGATTCTGGATCAAGCCTAGATTATCTAACCCCAACTAATGCACACACTGAGGAGTGAGAAAAATAAATATAGGTTGTGATAATTTCGGGATATTTAGTGGTTATTTAAAGTTAAAATTATTGTGGCAACATCTCACTGATAAATATTCCTCCTCTGTTAAGAACTCAAGGTCAAATACTTATTTTCCTATATCTTGAGAAATTCTTAATAACTTAACTACATAAAATAATGATGCTCCTATTGTAATTAATATCAAGTTGACTGGCCTAAGTGTTATGTCTTCACAAAACGTAATTGTCAGGTAGGACTGATAAGACACACATATATGTAGATAAAATGCAGAAGAATGTAATGTGTCATGAGACTCCTCATAGTCAAATTTTACAGTGTGACTAGGAAGTTTTTTTGACTATATGAAAGTATCTGAGTGAAATTTTGAAAGCAGACAGAATTTCAGCAATCAGAAATAAAATAAATATTGTAAAAGAATGTGTCTAGACTTTCATGGGAAAATGGAAGGGCTTTCATAGACAGATATCTTAACAAAAACACAAGGAAATTCACTCATTGAAAATTGTAGATGGGCTAGTGTGTGGAATAAATAAAAGTATCATGGAACCAAGATGGAAATACATCTTGAATGACATTCCCAGAATTGTTAATTTTAAACTAAAACATATATATTTCCTTCATTAGGCAATGAAGAACCATTTCAGTTTTCTGAGGTGAGTGAATTCATTCTTTATGTATTAAGGTAAAAGATTTTTAGGCATGACACATGATATTAGGATAAAATTCTGTGTGGAAAGTAGAACAGAAGTAAAAATTCAAAGACATCAAGATATTTAAAATTTATTACAGTTAATGAAGATAAGTATATTCATGTATATTTTGCCTTCTCAGAAATGTATAGGGAGAAAATCACTATGATATTCAGACTCTATGACATGAATTTTAAAAAGTAATATAACGCCTTTTAATTTTTCAGTGTCAGCTTTTACAGTGTGGATGTTTTTTTCCTTGCAACTAATTATAATCGAAACATTTTAGGTGTAAACTTCCTTTGTGAAAGGAAATACAGTACCTATCAAAAAATTAGGAAGTAGTAGAACAAAAAGATCTGAAGACCACCACTGGTCCCCATTTGCTAAGGGATGAAAAGAAATGAAACTATGTTCCTTGCCTTATAAATTTTGGAAATCCTATGTGAACAATGCATCCCCTGCCTGTACAATGTACATTAGCATTTTTAAGGTTATAGAAGTTACTAAATGTACTTGACCACAGACCTTTCTTCTGTATTTTTGTTGTTGTTGTTCAAATAATGATTATTAATAATTAATGCAGGTGGTTTTCTGTTGGGTACAGTCCAAAGAAACATTTTAAAGTGGAAAGAATTAACAGTTACTTAACCTGGCTACATACGGACAAAGATTACTTTGGGGATTTGGGACAAAAACACATTTCTAACTCCTACAATGCTTAAAAGTTCATTCTAGCCCCAGTTAAGAATGGGCTTTATGAAGTAGAAACAGAGGAGCCACATGCTTCAGGGCCTAATTATAAGATTAATTTGATCAGTAAAGAGAAAACAGAGGAGAATGACTGAGGAAGGGAAAAAAGGAAATTCCTGTAATAAATATACTGAGAAATGATTATTTGAAATAATAATGATTTGAGAGAAAGCAAAGGTAAAAATTAGGATTGCTCTGGAGTTACTGATATCTTTAAAGGAGTTAAGATTTTTTTGTTGTTGTTTTCAGTTGATCTGTGAGCCAAACCAATTCTATTTCTCCCTTTAGCTTAAGACTCCAGTTGTTACAGAACACGGGACTGGCTGCTCACTGCTCGAAAATCAATACTGGAGAAAAAGAAAAGCTGCTTTTAATCATAATGCTGCTAATCTGAAGAGTTGGTGGACTCGGTGTCTCCCAAAAACCATCTCCAAAGATTCTACTCAGCCATTAAAATTTTTAAAGGGAAAAAGGGACGTCACTTTAGTTAATCATTAAGATAAGGAGTCAGAGTCATCACCATTTCCCAGTGCATGCAGGTTTGTTGACTTCTTGTTATCTTTCTTTAGATCCCATCTTATTCTCTGTGCACAGTTTGTTCTGAAGGGAAAGCTAGGGAAGAGATCTGATCATTTGTTAATTAATTTTTTTTTCATTTCTCCTCCTTTGATCTATAGAACTAACCAATAGGTTAGGCAAAGTATTGTGTGATTAAAAGATTTAAAAGGTGTGCTAGGGCTAGAGATGAGTAGCCCAGGAGGGTGCCTGATCTAAGTTAGTTACAGTGTATCTTTGCTTAAAGTGACAAGAAAAGGAGTTTCCTGCTGAGAGCATTTCCTACAAAGAGCTGCTTTCACAGATTTTGGGTAACTAAAATATTCCTTAGTCAATATCATTGAAATGTAGTTTCAGAGTAATTTTTCTAATGAAGGAGATAAAAATGATAAGTATGTGCTTTAATATAAAATATTATATCCCAAACTATTAAAAATATATTTATTTTTTATCATAGAACTACAGATGCAGATACGGAAAATCATAACTGAAACAACAGAACAGATAAACATAACAAGAATGAAAAAGAAAATCCAGAGAGCATAAGAACCCTAACCCTAACTTAAAAATATCAATTAGTACCTTCAGAAAGGTTCAAAAGGCTAACAACAGAGAGTAAAATAAAATCTTTAAGACATTAGAAAAATAATCTGCTATGAAAAATCAGAGACTGAGAGTCTTGGAAATTAAAATCAAGATTCAGTTCAGTTCAATTCAGTCTCTAGGTCGTGTCCAACTCTTTGGACCCCAATGAACTGCAGCATGCCAGGCTTCCATCACCAACTCCTGGAGTTTACCCAGATTCATGTCTATTGAGTTGGTGATGCCATCCAACTATCTCATCCTCTGTCGTCCCCTTCTCCTCCCACCTTTAATCTTTTCCAGCATCAGTGTCTTTTCAAATGAGTCAGTTCTTCGCATCAGGTGGCCAAAGTATTGGAGTTTCAGCTTCAACATTAGTCCTTCCAATGAACACTCAGGACTTATCTCCTTTAGGATGGACTGGTTGGATCTCCTTGCCATCCAAGGAACTCTCAAAAGTCTTCTCCAACACCACAGTTCAAAAGCATCAATTCTTAGATGCTCAGCTTTCTTTATAGTCCAACTCTCACATCCATACATGACTACTGGAAAAACCATAGCCTTGACTAGATGGACCTTTGTTGGCAAAGTAATGTCTCTGCTTTTTAACATGCTGTCTAGGTTATTTGCGTTAAAAACTTTGGTTTTTTTTTTTTTTTTTTTCATCAACTAACTCTCAAAGTTTTTAGATTGTCTACTGGTCACAAGACACCTCACCATCCCCCACTCACCCACTAACAGTCCCCTTCAAACACCAAAGTACTTGTTTATACCTCTCTGTTGATATTTTTACACCCTACATTTTATAAAGCAGCATTCTCTTAGGTTTCCTTCTGTTTCTTCAATATCTCATGCTCTTCCCCTTCAGTAATTCAACCTTATTTTCCCTGCCCTGTATAAGTGTTAACATTCTGCAACTTTTTTTTTTAATCTCTTTCAGTAGTATCTTTACTCCTTAGCTCTCAAACTTTCTACCTTACAGTATATCAACTCATGAGACCTCAGTAATAACACAGTCCACAAAAGTTTGATTTCCTTTTCCTTCCAAAAGACATCATTCTCATAATACCAGTGAGGTATTATGCTGAATGACCTTGTGAGTAAAAAGCAGTGACACTTATAAACACAGTGGTAAGATATTTGATTCTCAGAAAGTGGGGAATAAATCTACTAAAATTCAGGGGCCTTCCACCTCAGTGAAACTTCTGAGAATCCAGTGATATATGGCATGCCAAGGTATTTCTTCTAAGGTGAAGGTTAAGTTGTTGCATCTGGCTCCTCCTGAAAGCCAAACAAGGCATGATGTCTAGTGGAACTCTTGAGATTTTGGAGGCAATGTACTTCTCATTTGAGTATAAGACTCCAGCCCATCTACCAAATAACTCAATAAAGTTGATACTGGAACTTCCCTGGCAGCTATCTGTCAGGATTCTGCGCTTCTATTGCAGGAGACATGGGTTCCATCCCTGGACAGAGAACTAAGATCCCCCATACTGCAAGACCAAAAAACAAACAAACAAACAAACAAAAAAGCTGCTACTTTTTAATGTGGCCCACTTGATACCTGATAGAGATGGTGTCCACTTGGGTAATATCATCCAGCAGATTGTATGGCCATATGGCATTTGAAATGTCAATGGCAGATACAGATAAAGTTTTTTGCAGCAGGATTTTGGAGTAAAGCCTTGACATACTCTATGGATAACTACTCTCCTTTTTCTCAAAAAGCTCTTGAGTTTCTACTAGGCCTTTATGGGACTGAACACTTAACCATGTACCACCAAGTAATCATGTTATCTGAGCTGCCCATCATGAGCAGGGTCTTATATGAATCACCAAACTATTAAGTTGGGCATGCACATTAGTACTCCAACAGCACTTGAACAAGCATTGAAATACCCGTTAAATTACAGGGAAGTGGCACAATTTCCCCTTGTCTTCTCTCTCCAGCCTCTCTTTCATGAAGAATTTGGACTCGTGAGGAGTTTCCTATAATCTGGTGACAGAGAAAGAGAAAACTTTGGTTTTATTTGCAGATGGTTCCTCCAGTATTCTTACCTGGAGAATCCCATGGACTGGCGGAGGAGGCTGGCAGACTACAGTCCATAGTATTGCAAAGAGTTGGACATGACTGAAGTGACTTAGCACGCACACACTGCAGGACAGGCAGAAACCTCCCCAAAGTGGTGCCCCTTTCTTGGACATCCCTAGAGGACAAAGGTTCATATAGTCACAGCTATGTTTTTTTTTTTTTTTTCCAGTGGTCATGTGCTGAGGTGAGAGTTGGACCATAAAGAAGGCTGAGCACCAAAGAATTGATACTTTACAACTGTGGTGCTAGAGAACTCTAAGAATCCCTTGGACAGCAAGGAGATCAATCCAGGAAATCCTAAAGGAAATCAACCCTGAATATTCACTGGAAGGACTGGTGCTGAAGCTGAAGCTCCAATACTTTGGTCACCTGATGTGAAGAGCTGACACATTGGAAAGACTCTGATATTGGGTAAGATTGAGGGCAGGAGGAGAAGGTGATGGTGGAGGATAAGATTGCTGGATGGCATTGTTGACACAATGAACATGAGTTTGAGCAAACTCCAGAAGATAGTGAAGGACAGAAAAGCCTGGCATGCTGCAATCTGTGGGGTCGCAAAGAGTCAGATACAACTTAATGACTGAACAACAAACAAAGGACAGTAGTGAAGAGAAATCCTCTTAGCGGTATGATTTTAAGCACACTTGTTTTTGTTTTTGTTTTGCCTCAAGGATAAAAGGCCAGAGGTATAATTTTAAGTTGCAGGAGGAGGTAAAAAAGGCAACACAGCTTCAGAGGCCAAGATCAGTGCACCTAGTATAGTCATAGAAACAAAAGTACACAGGCACTCAGGAGGAATGTATAGAAATGATAAAAGAGATCCTAGGGGATTTGGGCAGAGTAATGGCAGCGTCTTCACCAAATACAAATCTTATTTTATTACTTTTCCTGAATGTAGCACCATCTACAGGCCTTAGTCTATTGAAGAATAAAAATTTAAGTTGCTTATTTGATATATAGTTCTATCATATACCAAGCTCCCATTTATGTGTGGATCCATCTATCTAAATGTTTTCCCTGTATCAAATGCAGCACTGTTTTAATTACTGTAGGTTTAAAATGCCTGATAGCATATATCATCAATAAATAGTCTTCAGCTTCAAAATTATCATGTTAATTCTTAAGCCTTTAATTTTTCATATGAATGAGAAGGTCAATTTCTTATTTTCACTTCATCATTGCTATTAGGATTTTAATAAGAATGCCACTGGATTTGTAGATTAACTGACATATTTGTAACACTGAGCCTTCTAATTCATATACATTCCTTACTGTTTCATTTATGTAGGTGCTTTAATTTTTCAATAGGTTGTATCATCATCTCTAAGCACATCTTGTTTCTATCTTTTTTATTGATTTTAAGTACTAAAGTTTTGTTGCTATTTTGAACAGTTTATCTTTTTAAAATGAGATTTTACTTTCATTGTATAAATATGGCATTAATTTTTATACATGGATTTTATATAGCAACCTTGATGAACTCCTTGATTAGTTCTAATGTATTATAAATTCTATTTTTAATGTAAATAATGATATTATCTGCACATAAAGTATTATAGCTTCTTCATTTCCTTTTTTATATCTATTGTTTTTCCTTATTTACTTTCTCAATGAATATTCAAAAGTTTGCAGTTAAATAGACTTAACTTATTCTTTTCCCTTCCTATGTAGATAAGGATCATTTTTACTGTGACAGGGTGTTGATTCTTACTGAATTCTTTTTATTTCTCCATTGAGATATTTGCATAAATATTCCTTCTAAGTATGGTAATGAGGTTTTACATTAATATGTTTTTAAAAAATTATTTATTGGAAAGATAATTGCTTTAAAGAATTTTGTTGTTTTCTGTCAAACCTCAACATGAATCAGCCATAGGTATACATATATTCCCTCCTTTTTGACCCTCCCTCCCATTTCCCTCCCCATCCCACCTCTCTAGGTTGATACAGAGCCCCTGTTTGAGTTTCCTAAGACATACAGCAAATTACCATTGGCTATCTATTTTACATATGGTAATGTAAGTTTCCAAGTTACTCTTTCCATACATTTCATCCTCTCCTCCCCTCTCCCATATCTATAAGTCTATTCTCTATGTCTGTTTCTCCATTGCTGCCCTGTAAATAAATTCTTCAGTACCATTTTTCTAGATTCCATACATACGCCTCAGAATATGATATTTATCTTTCTCTTTCTGACTTACTTTATTCTGTGTAATAGGTTCTAGATTCATCCACTTCATTAGAACTGATTCAAATGTGTTCCTTTTTATAGCTGAGTAATTCCATTGTGCTGGGGACCAGCCCCAGCTGATCCAGGGTATTCGAAGGAGAGATGGCCTAGGCGACTATTTATATGCTAATTAGAGATATAAAGAATAATAGAATGAGGATAGCTCAGTAGGAAAATTCAGTGGAGAAAAGAGGCTGAGTAGCTTGGTTTACGCGGGAGACCAATAAAACTTCAAGACAAGAAGTTTGCACCACTTACGTAGGCCGCAGGCGCCCTCTCGAATAGCGGAAGGTGCCTCACCCTAGACAACTTCTTGAGTGGGTCTTAGAAGCCCAGGCATAATTAGTAAGCGTGGTGGGTTCCGCGCTCCAGATGGAGACTCAGCTGGAAGTTAAAGGGAAGAATGACATGGGGAGACCAAGCGTTGGTGAACAAGGCCCATAGCTTTATTTTTAACAGGGGCTTTTATACCCTAAGTTACACATAGAGGATAATAGGGGATGCAAAGTCAGCAGTCTTTGATTCTTATCAAAAACCAGGGTTTCTTTCCTGCAAATTTATTGTATACAAATGGTTTAGGTGATTTACATCATCTTCTGGCCAGAAGGCCTACTAACATTTTATGACTCTTGACAAGGACTTATCAACAAAGACTTATTTTCTCTAAGAGTAATTATTTTAAGGTTTGGCGCCATCTTCCAAATATAAAATTGCATTCCTATAGGGCGGATGTGTAATGGGTTTACAACAAAGGAAAGAATTTATTACCTTAAGGGTCTAAAGTTACTAACACCAAGGCCACTATTTATTTTTTCTACATACCCGCTATTAATTAATACATATTCAAGGATACAATTCAGGGGATGTGAAAACTTGGCAACAAACATTGACTCATCAATGAAATCCTTTACTAGTTTATTCTGACAGTTTTTAACTCTCTGAGAGGCTCTAAGCTATTTGAATATCTTAAGCTTCCCGTGCCTCTGGAGGCTAGGAGACTGTAAACAATCGTATGCATAGCTGCAGGAGTCCGGGTAAACTTGTCAGGCGAGTTAGAGAGCCATCTGAGGGGTTTGGATTTAAACACTCCTAATTGCCCAGGAACTTTATTAATTGGAGCTGTAAGTTAACTCTTTGGCAGAGAGAGCGAGATGGTGGTAGGGGACAGCCCCCAGTAGAGTCAGAGGTGAGAGCACAAAGCAATAAAGTAGGCAGACTCTGGTTTTTTGGGGGAAAATGCTCGAGAATATCCAGGCGGACTCCTGAGGCTCGATCCCGCCTTTGCGTATGCCGAGCCTCCTTCCTCATGACCTTTGTCATGAGCGGAATGCCTCACCGGCTCCCGGCACCATTGTTTATGTACCTCAACTTCTTTATCCATTCATCTGTTGATGGACACCTAGGTTGCTTCCATGTTCTAGTTACTGTAAATAGTGCTGCAATGAACAATGGGATACATGTGTCTTTTTCAATTTTGATTTCCTCAGAGTATGTGACTAAGAATGAGGTTGCTGGGTCATATGGTGGTTTTATTTCTAGTTTTCTTAAGGAATCTCCATACTGTCTTCCATAGTGGCTGTATCAATTTACATTCCCACCAACAGTACAAGAGCATCCCCTTTTCTCCACACCCTCTTCAGCATTTATTGTTTGTAGACTTTTTGATGATGGCCATTCTGACCAGTGTGAAGTGATCTCTCACTGTAATTTTGATTTACATTTCTCTAATAATGAATGGTGTTGTGCATCTTTTCATGTGTTTATTAGCCATCTGTATATCTTCTTTGGAGAAATATCTGTTTAGGTATTTTTCTCCCTTTTTTATTGGGCTTCCCTGGTGGCTCAGATGATAAAGTGCCTGCCTGTAATGCGGGAGACCCGGGTTCGATCCCTGGGTTGGGAAGAACCCCTGGAGAAGGAAATGGCAACCCGCTCCAGTATTCTTGCCTGGAGAATCCCATGGACAGAGGACCCTGATAGGCTACAGTCCATGGGGTCGCAAAGAGTCGGACATGACTGAGCGACTTCACTTTCACTTTTTTATTGGGTTGTTTTGTTTTTTGGTATTGAGTTGTATGAGCTGCTTGTGTATTTTGGAAATTAATACTTTGTCAATTGTTTAATTTGCTATTATTTTCTCCCATTCTGAGGGTTGTTTTTTTACCTTGCTTATAGGTTTTTTGCTGTACAAAAGCTTTTAAGCTTAACGAGTACCATTTGTTTACTTCTGCTTTATTTCCAATACTCTAGGAGGAGGGTCATGAAGGATCTTGCTTTGATTTTTGTTGAGTGTTCTGCTTATATTTTCCTCTAAGAGTTTTACAGTTTGGGGTCTTACATTTAGGTATTTGTTCCATTTTGAGTTTATCTTTGTGCATGGTGTTAGGAAGTGTTCTAATTTCATTCTTTTACATGTAGCTATCCAGTTTTCCCAGCACCATTTATTGAAGAGGATCTCTTTGCCCCATTGTATATTCTCACCTCCTTTGTAAAAAAAAATAAGGTATCCTTAGGTGCATGGGCTTATTTCTGGGCTTTCTATCTTATTCTTTTGGTCTATATTTCTGTTTTTGCACCAGTACCATACTATCTTCATTACTGTAGCTTTGTAGTATAATCTGAGGTCAGGAAGGTTGATTCCTCCAGCTCCATTATTTCTCAAGACTGCTTTGGATATTCAGGATCTTTTGTATTTCCATATAAATTGTAAATATTTTGTTCTAGTTCTGTGAAAAATGCTGTTGGTACTTTGGTAGGGGTCACATTGAATCTGTAAATTGCATTTGGTAGTACATTCATTTTCACAATAATGATTCTTCCTACCCAGGAACATGGATTATCTCCCATCTCTCTATGTCATTTTTTATTTTTTCATTAGTGTCTTATAATTTTCTGTATACAGTTCTTTTGTCTCCTTAGGTAAGTTTATTCCTAGATATTTAATTATTTTTGTTCCAAGGGTGAATGGAATTGATTTCTTAATTTCTCTTTCTGATTATTCATTGTTAGTACATAGAAAGGCAAGTGATTTCTGTATATTGGTTTTGTATCCTGCCACTTTGCTAAATTCACTGATTAGCTCTAGTAAGTATCTGATATTACCTCTAGGGTTTTCTATGTACAGCATCATATCACCTACAAACAGTGAGAGCTTTGTTTCTTCTTTCCTGATCTGGATTCCTTTTATTTATTTTTTTCTTCTCTGATTGCTGTAACTAGGACTTAGAGAACTATGTTGCATAATAGTGGTGATAGTGGACACCCTTGTCTTGTTCCTGGTCTTAGGAGGAATGCTTTCAGTTTCACACCATTGAGGATAAAGTTTGCTGTTCAATTCAGTTCAGTTCAGTCCCTCAGTCGTATCTGACTCTTCATGACCCCATGGAACACAGCACGCCAGGCCTCCCTGTCCATCACCAATTCCCGGAGTTTACTCAAACCCATCTCCATTGAGTCGGTGATGCCATCCAACCATCTCATCCTCTGTTGTCCCCTTCTCCTCCTGCCTTCAATCTTTCCCAGCATCAGGGTATTTTCCAATGAGTCAGTTCTTCGCATGAGGTGGCCAAAGTATTGGAGTTTCAGCTTCAGCATCTGTCCTTTCAATGAACACCCAGGACTGATCTCCTCTAGGATGGACTAGTTGGATCTCCTTGCAGTCCAAGGGACTCTCAAGAGTCTTTTCCAACACCACAGTTCAAAAGCATCAATTCTTTGGTGCTTAGCTTTATTTATAGTCCAACTATGACATCCATACACAACTACTGGAAAAACCATAGCCTTGACTAGATGGACCTTTGTTGGCAAAGTAATGTCTCTGTTTTTTTATATGCTGTCTAGGTTGGACATAACTTTTCTTCCAAGGGGTAAGCATCTGTTAACTTCATGGCTACAGTCACCATCTTCAGTGATTTTGGAGCCCAGAAAAATAAAATGTGACACTGTTTCCACTGTTTCCCCATCTATTTCCCATGAAGTGATGGGACCGGATGCCATGATCTTCATTTTCTGAATGTTGAGTTTTAAGCCAACTTTTTCATTCTCCTCCTTCACTTTCATCAAGAGGCTTTTTAGTTCTTCTTCACTTTCTGCCCTAAGGCTTGTGTCATCTGCATACTTGAGGTTATTGATATTTCTCCTAGCAATCTTGTTTCCAACTTGTGCTTCATCCAGGCCAGCATTTTTCATGATGTACCCTGCATATAAGTTAAATAAGCAGGGTGATAGTATACAGCCTTGATGTATTCTTTTTCCTATTTGGAACCAGTCTGTTGTTCCATGCCCAGTTCTAACTGTTGCTTCCTGACCTGCATACAGGTTTCTCAAGAGGCAGGTCAGGTGGTCTGGTATTCCCATCTCTTTCAGAATTTTTCACAGTTTATTGTGATCCACACAGTCAAAGGCTTTGGCATAGTAAATAAACCAGAGAAAGTTTGCTGTAGCCTTATCATATATGGCCTTTACTATGTTGAAGTAGGTTCTTTCTATGTGCATTTTTTGAAGAGTTTTAATCATAAATGGGTGCTGAATTTTGTCACAGGCTTTTTCTGTATCTATTGAAGCTATCATATGGTTTTCATCTCTCAATTTTTTAATGAGGTGTATCATATTGATTGATTTGCATATATTCAAGAATCCTTGCATACCTGGAATAAACCAACTTGATCATGATGTATGAGCTTTTTGATGTGTTGTTGAATTCTGTGCTAAAATTGTTTGAGGATTTTTGCATCTATGTTCATTGGTGATATTGGCCTGTAATTTTCTTTTTGTGTGTTGTCTTTGTCTGGTTTTAGTATCAGGGTGATGGTGGCCTCGTAGAATGAGTTTGGAAGTATTCCTTCCTCTGCAATTTTTTGAAAGAGTTTCCGAAGGATGGGTATTAGCTCGTCTCTAAATGTTTGATGTAATTCTCCTGTGAAGCCACCTGGTCCTAGGCTTTTGTGTTTTGGGAGATTTTTGATCAGCTTCAATTGCACTGTTTGTAATTGTGTTGTTCATAATTTCTATTTCTTCCTTGTTCAGCCTTGGAAGATTTAACTTTGCTAAGAATCTATTCATTTCTTTTAGGTTATCCATTTTATCGCCATATAGTTGTTCATAACAGTCTCTTATAATCCTCTGTATTTCTGTATTGTCTGTTGTAAATGCTCCTTTTTCATTTCTAATTTGGTTGATTTGATTCCTTTCTCTTTTTTTCTTGATGAATCTGGCTAAAGGTTTGTCAATTTTGTTTATCTTCTCAAAGAACCAGCTTTTAGCTTTATTTATCTTTATTATTGTTTGTCACACGCTAGTAAAGTAATGCTCAAAATTCTCCAAGCCAGGCTTCAGCAATATGTGAACTGTGAACTTCCTGATGTTCAAGCTGGTTTTAGAAAAGGCAGAGGAACCAAAGATCAAATTGCCAACATCCGCTGGATCATGGAAAAAGCAAGAGAGTTCCAGAAAAGCATCTATTTCTGCTTTATTGACTATGCCAAAGCCTTTAACAGTGTGGATCACAATAAACGGTGGACAATTCTGGAAGAGATGGGAATACCAGACCACCTGATCTGCCTCTTGAGAAATTTGTATGCAGGTCAGGAAGCAACAGTTAGAACTGGACATAGAACAACAGACTGCTTCCAAATAGGAAAAGGAGTACGTCAAGGCTGTATATTGTCACCCTGTTTATTTAACTTATATGCAGAGTACATCATGAGAAACGCTGGACTGGAAGAAACACAAGCTGGAATCAAGATTGCTGGGAGAAATATCAATAACCTCAGATATGCAGATGACACCACCCTTATGGCAGAAAGTGAAGAGGAACTAAAAAGCCTCTTGATGAAAGTGAAAGTAGACAGTAAAAAAGTTGGGTTAAAGCTCAACATTCAGAAAATGAAGATCATGGCATCCGGTCCCATCACTTCATGGGAAATAGATGGGGAAACAGTGGAAACAGTGTCAGGCTTTATTTTTCTGGGCTCCAAAATCACTACAGATGGTGATTGCAGCCATGAAAGTAAAAAACGCTTACTCCTTGGAAGGAAAGTTATGACCAACCTAGATAGCATATTCAAAAGCAGAGACATTACTTTGCCAACAAAGCTTCATCTAGTCAAGGCTATGGTTTTTCCTGTGGTCATGTATGGTTGTGAGAGTTGGACTGTGAAGAAGGCTGAGTACCGAGGAATTGATGCTTTTGAACTGTGGTGTTGGAGAAGACTCTTGAGAGTCCCTTGGACTGCAAGGAGATCCAACCAGTCCATTCTGAAGGAGATCAGCCTGGGATTTCTTTGGAAGGAATGATGCTAAAGCTGAAACTCCAGTACTTTGGTCACCTCACGCGAAAAGTTGACTCATTGGAAAAGACTCTGATGCTGGGAGGGATTGGGGGCTGGAGGAGAAGGGGACGACAGAGGATGAGACGGCTGGATGCATCACTGACTCGATGGATGTGAGTCTGAGTGAACTCCGGGAGTTGGTGATGGACAGGGAGGCCTGGCGTGCTGCGATTCATGGGGTCGTAAAGAGACAGGACTGAGCGACTGATCTGATCTGATTGTTTCATTTCTTTTTCATTAATTTCTGCTCAGATCTTTATGATTTCTTTCCTTCTACCAATTTTGTTTTTTGTTTGTTGTTGTTGTTTTTGTTCTTTTTCCAGTTGTTTTAGGTGTACAGTTAAGTTGTCTGTTCAATATTTTTCTTGTTTCTTGAGGTAGGACTGTATTGCTATAAACTTTCCACTTATAACTGCTTTTTCTGCATCCCATAAGTTTTGAGCTGTTGTGTTTTCATTGTCAGTTGTTTCTAGAAATTTTTTGATTTCCCTTTTGATTCCTTCAGTAACTTGTTGGTCATTTAGAAATGTGTTGTTTAATCTCCATATGTTTGTGTATCTTATAGGTTTTTTTTTTTTCTCTTGTAATTGATATCTAGTCTCATAGCATTGTGGTCAGAGAAGATGCTTGATATGATTTCAGTTTTCTTAAATTCACTGAGGTTTGATTTGTGACCCAATATGTGGTCTATCCGGGAGAATGTTCCATGTGCACTTGAGAAGAAAGTGTAGTCTTCTGCATTTGTATGGAATGTCCCGAAGATACCAATGAGATTCATTTCATCTAATGTATCACTTAGGATGTGTTTCCTTACTCATTTTCTGTTTTGATGATCCATCCATTGGTGTGAGTGGAGTGTTAAACTCTCCTACTCTTATTGTGCTACTGTAAATTTCTCCTTTTATGTCTGTTAGTGTTTGTCTTATGTATTGAGGTGCTCCTATGTTGGGTGCATAGACAGTTACAATTGTTGTCTCCCTTTAAGATTGATCCCTTGATCGTTATGTAGTGTCCTTCCTAATTTCTTATAATATTCTTTATCTTAAGGTCTATTTTGTCTGGTATGAGGATTGCTACTCGAGCTTTCTTTTCCTTCCCATTTGCATGGAATACATTTTTCCATCCACTCACTTTCAGTCTATATGTGTCTTGAGGTCTGAAGTGGGTTTCTTGTAGATAGGATATATATCGGTCTTGCATTTGTATCCATTCAGCCAGTCTGTGTCTTTTGGTTGCAGCATTTAATCCATTTACATTTAGAGTAATTATTGATATATGTGTCCTTATTGCCATATTCTTAATTATTTGGTGTTGATTTTGTAGATCTTCTTTCTTCTCTTGTATTTCTTGATTATGTAAGTCCTTTACATTTGTTGTAAAGCTGATTTGCTGGTGTAGAACTCTCTTAATTTTTGCTTGTCTGAAAAGCTTTTTATTTCTCCACCAATTTTGAATGAGATCCCTGCTGGGTATAGTAATCTTGGTTATAGTTTGTTTTTTTGTTTTGTTTTGTTTTCCCTTTAAGTACTTTAAATATATCCTGTCATTCCCTCTGGCCTGCAGAGTTTCTGTTGAAAGATCAGCTGTTAAGTGTATGGGGTTTCCCTTGTATGTTATTTGTTGCTTTTCCCTTGCTGCTTTTAATTGTCTTTCTTTGTATTTAGTCTTTGTTAGTTTGATTACTGTGTGTCTTGGTATGTTTCTCCTTGGGTTTATCCTGTATGGGACTCTGACTCTTGTGCCTTTTGACTTGATTGACTATTTCCTTTTCCATGTACTGGAAATTTTCAACTATAATCTCTTCAAAAATTTTATTTTTCTCTTCTTCTGGGTCCCCTATAATTCAAATGTTGGTGCATTTGTTATTGTCCCAGAGGTCTCTGAGACTATCCTCGGTTCTTTCTTTCTTTCTTTTTTTTTTGTACTCTGCTCTTCAGAAGTTATTTCCAGCATTTTGTCTTCCAACTCTCTGATCCATTCTTCTGCTTCTGATATTCTGCTACTGATTCCTTATAGAGTATTTTTAATTTCAGTAATTGTGGCATTTGTCTCTGTATGTTTATTCTTTAATTCTTCTAGGTCTTTGTTAAATAATTCTTATATTTTATCCATTCTGTTTTCAAAGTTTTTGATCATCTTTACTATCATTATTCTGAATTCCTTTTCAGGTGGCTTGTCTATTTCCTCTTCATTCATTTGGACTTTTGTGTTTCCAGTTTGTTCCTTAATTTGTGTAGTATTTCCTGCCTTTTTATTATTATTATTTTTTAACTTATTGTGTTTGAGGTCTTCTTTTCCCAGGCTTCAAGGATAGTTGAATTATTTTCTTGAAGGTTGGAGCATTCCTTCCTTTTGGTTTCTGCCCTTCTACTGTTGGTACTGTGGTTTGTGTAAGCTTCATATTGGGTGAGATTAGTGCTGAGTTTTTGGTTTGTTTGTTTTTCCCCTGATGGGCAAGGCTGAGTGAGGTGGTAATCCTGTCTGCTGATGATTGGGTTAGTATTGTTGTTTTGTTTGTTGTTTAGATGAGGCATCCTGCAGGGGGTGCTACTGGTTGTTCAGTGATGCTGGGTCTTGTATTCAAGTGGTTTTGTTTTGTGAGTTCTCACTATTTGATACTCCCTAGGGTTAGTTCTTTTGGAGAAGGCAATGGCAACCCACTCCAGTACTTTTGCCTAGAAAATCCCGTGGACGGAGGAGCCTGGTAGGCTGCAGTCCATGGGGTCGCTAGAGTCGGACACGACTGAGCAACTTCCCTTTCACTTTTCACTTTCATGCATTGGAGAAGGAAATGGCAACCCACTCCAGTGTTCTTGCCTGGAGAATCCCAGGGATGGGAAGCCTGGTGGACTGCCGTCTATGGGGTCGCATAGAGTTGGACACGACTGAAGCGACTTAGCAGCAGCAGCAGCAGCAGCATGGTTAGTTCTTTGGCAGTCTAGGGTCTTGGAGTCAGAGCTCCCACTCCAAAGGCTCAGGGCTTGATCTCTGGTCAGGAACAAAGGTTCCACAAGTGGTTTGTGATGGCATTAGGTGAGATTAAAACCATTATCCAAAAATAAGAAACCAAAGATGAACCCCAGACAAGTGGCAGTTACAAAATCAAGCAGAGAATAATTAAAATAATGGAATATACACATATACATGTACACCCATGAGCAAAATCAAAACAGTCCAACAAAGATAAGGTACAGTAGATTGACCCAGCAAACAAAGGAAATTGAAAATTATATTTACCAGTTAAGAACAAGACTAACTAAAGTACAAACTGGAAAACAAAATTAAAGCAAGGTGCAAAGTGGGAAATAAAGCAATGAAAACAAAATTAACAAATATATTGATGGGAAAGGAAAGAAAGAGAAGAAAAAATAGATATGAAAAGTTAAATAGAGGTAGATGAAGATTTATATACATTAAAGATAAACTGCAAGGGAAAAGAACAGTAGGAAAGACAAACAAAGGAATAAATGTAGAAAAAGTGTAATAAGTTTAAAAAAATAATATAACAAAAAAGAGGAAAGAAGAAAAAAGGAAAAAAAAATAAATAAAAGGAAAAGCTCCTCAGGACTGCAGAAGCCCAATGTAGAGGCAGAGGTTTATAACAATAAAAATTGTGACTGAATATGCACATATACATATACACCCATAGGCAAAATCAAAAGAGTCCAACAAAAATAAAGTACAATAGATTGATCCAGCAAACAAAGGAAATTAGAAATTATGTTTAGCAGTTAAGAACAAAACTAACTCTAGCACAAAATAAAAAACAAAACTAAAGCAAGGTGCCGATTGGGGAATAAAGAAATGAAAAGAAAACTAACAAATATATTGAGAGGAAAGGAGAGAAAGAAAAGAAAGACTAGATATGTGGAGTTAAATAAAGCTAGATAAAGAAGATTTATATACATTAAAGATTAACTTCAAGGGGAAAGAACAGTAGGAAAAGCAAACAAAGGAATACATGTAGAAAAAATAATAATAGGTTTAAAAAATCAAAATTTAAAAAAGAGAAAAGAAATAAAAAAATGAAAACTCCACAGAACTGAAAAAAACCCAATGTAGAGGCAAAGGTTTATAACAACAATAAAAAATGTGACAGAAAAAAAAAAAAAAAAAAGCCTCAAAAGCTTAATTGGATTTCATAGTGTTAATAAAATTGACAACTACAACAAAGGGGGAAAAAAAGAAAAAAAATCCAAAAGAATCTACATAACAAGTCAAAACATAAGAATAATATATATATATATTTTTTCTAGTCACTGCTATCAGAGTCCTTTCCCTTGCTGAGAGTCACAGTCCACCTCACCGCCCTAGGATGCCCTCCTACACTGTGCTGATATCTGGACATACTGTGGAAGCAGCTCAGATTCTAATCTGGTCCTACTCCTGTGTGTTCTTGCCTCCAATGTCCACAGCTATCAGAACTAGTGTGTTTTCTTTTGTGGGAGCTCTCAATGACCTTTTATATATTCCATAGACACAGAATTTGCCTAGTTGATCATTTGGATTTAATCTGCATCTTATACAGCTGAGGGGAAGGTTTTGGGTCTTCTTCCTTAACCACACTGCCCCTGGGTTTCAATTGTGACTCTTTTTCCACCTCTGCATGTGGGTCGTCCACTGGGGTTTGCTCCTGAGGCTTCCCTGGAGGACTTGGGTTTCCCAAGTGGCAGCTCTGCTCCAGTGAGAGTTGAACATGAAGGTTGCACAGCTGCTTGGCCTCTGGAGACCCTGGCAGCACCAAGTGTGCAGGGTTCAGCCGCTGATGCTGGCATGTGGAAAGAGAGAGGCTATGGTAATGGCTCCACCCTCTGCGTGTAATTCAGCAGTATCACCTTGTTTCCATGGCTGCCTGGTTTTCCTCCACCAGCATTTCCCACCACGATCTCTTCCCTCACATCCCCTCAATCTGTCTCTGCAGTCAACAGCAGTCCTTGCCCTAGGATTGCTCCACAATCCCTAAATACCAGCTCCCAGATGCTGCACCTTCCAGGGGACCTGCGTCCCTGTCTGGGGCTTGTACAGCTGCAGCAAGGACTGTCTGATTCTCATTCCATTTAGGCTCCCACAGATCAGCTGTTTCACTGCCAGCCTTATTTGTTTCTCCTCTGACTCAGACAATTGCCCCGATGTGGGGATCAGACCCCTGCTTTACCCACCTGCAGAGGGCAGGTGCAACCCTACCAACACTCCTGTTTTTCCCCCTAGTCCCCTCATCCTACCAAGTTTTGTATGGTTCTATATATTCTTTTCCACTGGTCAGGTACTCCTGTCCACTCTCAACTGGTGTTCTGCATGCACTTCTGTGTCTGAAGGTGTACTCCTGATGTATCCATAGAGAGAGATGTACTCCCTGTCTACCTACTCCTCCACCATCCATTATTATGTTTTCAAATGGTAAGCCACTATTGTCTGTTTCTTCACTGAATTTTACTTGGCTTTTGTAAAGTTAATTAAGTTTCATGACCTTATTTACTACTATGTCATTGCTCTTTAAATTAGAAAATAAACATTTATTGTTCTTTTTTCAAAGTAAACTGATTTTGAAGGATAACTAGCATACAGAAAATTATTCAAAATATTAGTATACACATTTAATTACATTTCCATAAAGAAAACATACCTTATTTTTTTTTACTTAATAAAATTATATCCATAACATATTTTATTTTATTTCTGGCTTTTTTTATTCACTCTTATAAAGATTCATTCATCCCTATAGTTTGGAGATATAATTTGTTGGCTCTTGTTTTATATGAATATATGTTGAATAAGTATATTTCAGTTTATTGATTTTACTGTGATAAACATCTGAATTACATCGAATTTATGGTCATTATTACAATATAAATACTGCTGCCATACCTTTGTTTATTTTTCCTTAAAGGTAAAATTGATTTAGTGAAATGAACAGATCTTATGTTTAATACTCAAATAGCTATGAAAAATGTTCAACACCTCAGTTGTAATATAGAACATTTTCATCACTCTTGAAAGTTCCATGTGTATCCCTTTCAGTCATTTCCCCCTTTTGAAGAGGAAGCTTCTGCTAGTCATGAGAAATAGTCATCGCCATGAAGCATCTTAGTGTTTTTCTAGAAATGAAAAGATAGAAAAATTGGACTCATAAAATCAGCTCCTGAGAATATCTAACTACCTGAAGACCTGTTCTGCCAGTTTTCTGAGAACATGTGGTATGTGCTAAGTCACTTCAGTCCTGTGACCTGATGACATAGACTGCCTCATTTCTGCCCTGAACTCCTTCAGGAGGTGTTGGAGGTCAGCAGCCACAGCAGCACATGACTTAATCCCTGTTGAAGCAGATGGCAAGTGACCATAGCAAGTGCCAGTTTGTGGTTGACACAACCTTAATGTGTTCTTCCAGATATGGAAGAGAATTCAGAAGATCAATTATATCTGCAAATGTTTTGCCTAGAAAGAAATTGAACTATTGATCAAATCATTAGGATTGAAGCTAGAGGAATCAAGGAAAAATATGAGCTCTATCTTTGTCATTAGAGTTGATCCTTTAGTATAAGGTTTATACTTCTTGAAAAATATTTTAATCCTTTGTATCTTGTTTATATCCTAGACTAGAATGTTAAATTCTTAAGGGTAAGGCCTAGGTCACATATATGAATAGTTTATCTTCTGCCTACCACAGTGCTTAGTACAATTTAAGAAAACAGTAAATCTCTACTGCTATATTTTAGTTATAATTTTAGTTAAATATGTGTTGGCTACTTCCAAGTATAGTATAAGTGCTTTAAAGACCAGAATAATCTGCTAAGATTTTTAGCACATAATGCAAAGGGCTATTTTTCAGAGATCAATGAATTGTCCTGATTGACATATTTCTATAGAGTTGCATGATATAATTTGTTGTCATGACTAATGTAACTGATTTGACAATATTTGACTACAACTACAAAGAGTTAGAAATTTAAAATGCTTAATCCTTTATTTATAATTTCCTTAGGAAAATTGTTAAGCATCTATATGTATCACACACTGCACTAGGAGTTATCAGTTAAGAATGCAACCACAAGTAGAATCATCCCTGTGTTCAAAGGGCTATGTATTATGTACCATTTTATTTGAAAGTGAGTGATAAGCAAGGAAGCAAACAATCACACACAATTATATATGTTAAAATATAGGTAGGAACACATTTCTATGGGAGGAAGGAGAATAAATAGTTTTTTTAACCCAGGAAAGTGGAGGAGTATCGAACAAGAAATGCCTTTTAGGGATATTAACAAGTTAGCTGAATTGTAGAGGCTTATTTAGAGTCAGCCAATTAAAAAGGAGCTGTGCATTCCTAGCAATGGAAAGTTATCTTCAAAGGCATGGCTGTGAAAAAGAGTGTATGGTACTTTCAGAAAATAACTAACAACATAGTTAAGTTTGAAACATAAGGAAACGGAGGGAGGACTGGAGAGTTAGCTGACATCATTATGGACTGGCTATGCGTCATCGCAAGTGTGGAATTATAGCCTAAAAGAGAACTTTGACCCACTTAATTGTATTATTTTTCAAAGTCTCATGAGATCCCACTCTCTAAACCCAATAGATGAGACCCCCTACACTTACTATTCAGTATTCTTTCCTGGAAGTGTTTATTCAGCTTCTGAATTTTCCCCAGTTCTTTCTCGATTGCCAGAGGGAATGAAACCCTGAGTTTCTTTCAGAATAAAATGCCAGGCATGCAGTTAACATTCATAGTAAATGTTCCATTTGGAGTTTCAGCCAAGAGAAAGCATTACTCCAGGAGGCTTTGCCTAAAAAGATGTTAATCTGGTATATTTAAATAAGGGGAGGGGATAAAAAAAGTGCCTCATATCAGATCCAGCAGTGAGTGACTGAGAGAACACTGTTGATAGACCTTCCTGAACCCCAGTCCCTGCCAATAAGCTTATGATATTAAACACCCTTAGGTGTAAATCCAAATGCTCTAACTCCCTACTCAAGCAATATCACTTTTATACTTCTGTTTTGTATGCTGGCTTTATTACAGAGTTCCTAAGGGAGTGCTAAATTGCTGGGAGTTTTCTTCGTGCCTGACTTTCAACATTAACCTTTAGGCTATCAAATTGCCTAAATTAAATGTCATAAAAATACTTTTAGGTTATCATATTGCATAAATTATGCATCATAAAATATAAATAAACAGACTTTAAACATGATTGCATCCCTTGTGAAGCATGCAGAGAGAATTCTCCACAAACATGCTTTATTTTGCAAAGCTGCTAAAATATATTTCATGTGATTTCTGTTCAGGCTTGATTTGAGGCAAAAGGAAAGTCAAAGGTGCCTTTTCTATATTGCAGCCTCCATGCCCAGAATGAGGAGAGGAAACACTTTCTCTTTTTAAATAGTGATATGGGTTGGGCTGTGACACTGCAGTCTGAGCCACACTGATTTGTCCTATTGTTGTGAAAGACCCTGTTATAGCCTGAACTGTACATGTCAGATTCATATGTTGAAAGTTTTATCCCCCAGTAAGGTTGTATTGATGTTTCAAGATAGGGTCTTTAGGGAAGTCATTAAGATTAAATGAAGTCATAAGTGTGTGGAAGGTCCATGTGAGAACCCAGGAAAAAAAAAGATTGTTCACAGTCTAGGAAAAGGAGATACACCAGAAACCAACCTCATTGGCACCTTGATCTTGGACTTCAAGCCTCTTGTACTGTGAGAAAATAAATGTCTGTTATTTAAGCCTTCTAAACTGTGGTCTTTTTAAATGGCATTCCTACCAGACTAATATAAACCTCTTAGACGGAGGCACTTGGGTGAAAGTACAGTAAGTCCCCTACATATGAACCTTCAAGTTGAGAACTTTCAAAGATGTGAATGTGTGTATCATGTGTGAGTGAAATTGCAGCTTCCCCTACATCCCCTATTACTGAAGATCCTTCAATCCTACCTCACCCCTCCTCTCCCTCCTCCAATCAATACATCCTTCCCTGTTCACTCGATGCCAGACCTTGTATGCTAGCTGTTGTACTCTATTATTCTACTTTCCAAGGTACTGTATTATAAGATATAAAATGTTCTATTTATTTTTGTGTTTTTTATGTATTATTTGTGTGAAAAATATTGTAAACCTATTACAGTGCTGTACTATGTAGCTGATTGTGTAAGCTGAGTATCTAGCCTAATTTTGCTTGACTTATGAACAAAGTGGACTTATGAACATGCTTTCAGAACAGAACTCATTTGCATGTAGGGGACTTAATATATAAGACAGTTTAGGGAAAATATATTGGAATGCATCTACAAAGACTCAGAAAGTACCTTAAAGGATATAATTAAATACCTTTCTTTAGTTACTGTTGTTTGCAGCCTCTAAGATGTTCTCCAATGAACCAAACATACTCATTTTCATGCTCTTCTATAATTCTCCACCCCTTTGAGTGTGAGTTGAGACTAGGGATTAGCTTCTAGTGAATAGAATATGACAGAAGTCACGTTGTTGTTCTTTAGTCCCTAAGTGATGTCCCAATCTTCTGTGACCCTATGGACTGTGGCCTGCTAGGCTCCTCTATCCTTGGGGATTCCCAGGGAAGAATACTGGAGTGGATTGCCATTTTATTCTCCAAGGGATCTGCCCAACCCAGGGGCTGAACACAAATTTCCTTCATTGCAGGTGGATTCTTTTTCACTGAGCCACCTAGAAGCCTGATAAAAGTCATAAGATGTTATTAACTTCACTCTGCCAGAATTTGCAAGCAAAAATTCAGGATGCCCAATTAATTTTTAACTTTCAGATAAACATTTTTTTTTTAGTATATACTTGCTACATGTAATGTTTAAATATTCTTGGAAAAGTATTCTTTATCTAAAATTTAAATTTAACTGGGTATACTGTATTTGGGGGACTTCCCTGGTGGCTCAGAGGTAAAGAATCTGCCTGAAATGCAGGAGACCTGGGTTCCATCCCTGGGTCAGTAAGATCCCCTGGAAGAGGGCATGGCAACCCACTCCAGTACTCTTGCCTAGAGAATCCCATGGACAGAGGAGCCTGGTGGGCTGCAGTCCATAGGATTGTACAGAATCAGACACGACTGACGTGACTAAGCAGCAGCAGCAAGCTGTATTTTATCTGACAATACTAGACTAGTTCAAATGGAATGTGAAAGAAATGGTGGAATATCACTCCTAACATTATGTTACAAAAATCTGGTTTCCAACCTGGGTGCTCCCACCTCTCTCTTTTTACAGAAAAGAAAAAAAGTGAAACACTTTTATTTTCCACAATGAAGAGCAATAGAAAAAATTAAATCATTTCCCATATATCATTTTCTTAAAACAAGTCTGCAAGGACATATTTAGCACTAAATGAAAAAGAAGAAAAAGAGAGAGAAATTATAAACAACCATAGAATGTAATCTATAAAGCAAACATTTAATGATGTACTTTGTTATGCTAACCTTTTGGATTTTACTTTTCCTAATTGAAAAATCAGGTGTCTATCTTGAATACTGGAATACACCTGTGAACCTCATTTTTATATCAGAAATAGACCAATATTTGGAGAAGGCAATGGCACCCCACTCCAGTACTCTTGCCTGGAAAATCCCATGGATGGAGGAGCCTGGTAGGCTGCAGTCCATGGGGTTGCTAAGAGTCGGACACGACTGAGCAACTTCATTTTCACTTTTCACTTTCATGCATTGGAGAAGGAAATGGCAACCCACTCCAGTGTTCTTGCCTGGAGAATCCCAGGGATAGATGAGCCTGGTGGTTTGCCGTCTATGGGGTTGCACAGAGTCGGACATGACCGAAGTGACTTAGCAGCAGCAGCAGCAGCAACAACAGCAGACCGATATTTAGAAGGAAGTCAAGTTTGGTGCCCTATGGATGTTCTTTTTCCTAGTTTTCCCAGGAAAACTAGGGAAGACAGTTTTACTATTCTGAGCTCTCTTTGGAAAGTAACCAAGTGTTGTCTCTGCCCAAGAAAGAGAGGTTTGGAAACAGTCATGAGAGTGAGTTTGGAAGTTGATACTTCCACACAAAAGTCTTAAGACGATTGCATCCCTGATAAATACCTTCATTAGAACCTCTCTGATTCAGAGAGATCAACTAAATTGTGCCCATTTTGTTAATCTATATAACAATGATGTGAGAATTATTTAAAGCTGCCAAGCTTTGAGAATTTTGGCATGCAGTAATAGGCTTCCCTCATACCTCAGTCGATAAAGAATCTGCCTGCAATGCAGGAGATCCTGGGTTGATCCAGGTTCGATTCCTGGGTTGGAAAGATTCCCTGGAGAAGGAAATGACAAGCCACTCCAGTATTCTTGCCTGGAAAACCCCATGGACAGAGGAGCCTGGAGGGCTATAGTCACGGGGTTGCAAGAGTCATTCATGACTTAACAACTAAACCACCACAACAGGTAAGTATTACAGAAGTTGAGCCCTCCCCAAGTCAGTCACTTCTTCAGTCTTCACTGTTCTTTACTTGTTAGTACACCTGGTTATCTGTAGTGCAGGGATTCCCACCTTCCAGGATCTAAAGTCTGAGGATTTGAGGTGGAGTTGATGTAATAATAATAATAGAAATAATGTGTACCACAAGTGTAATGTTCTTGAGTCATCCTGAAACCACCCCCCATGTCTCAGTCCATGGAAAAATTGTCTTCCATAAAACTGGTGCCAAAAATGTTGGGGATCACTGCTTAGGTATACAGTTTAAAGGTCACCTCTTCTAAGAAGCTTTCCCTGAATTTGAAGGATCTTCTTATACATATCCATAATATATTCAAAGTAGTCTTATTGCATTTACTACCACACTACACTTCAATTTTACTTTTAAAATTGTTTGTTTCCTTTTATTCTCTGACTAGTTGCAAGTTTTCAGGCTAGCACTATGTACTTTGTATAGTGAGTGACAGCAAAGAGTAGATACATGAGAATGATCAGAAGCCCATTAAAAATAATGATCAAGTTTTGGCCTAACTCTTCAGGATTTTTGGAAGGGGAATAAACTCTGATTGTGCTCTCTTCCAATTAAAGTACAGGGGACATTCACTAGAAAGAAGTCTGGGTGTGAGATTTCTGGAAGCCTTCACAACCAAGAGGCATTAGATGGAGAAAATTATGAAAAGAGAGAAGGAAATGGTACTCCTTCTGTTTTCCAAATGGCTGAACTCAGAACATCAAGAGAAGTTATATTTGATCAGGAGTGTGGGCCAGACAATCTGAGTCTTGCCTTGTATGGCATTTTTGCCTTCAGAAGATACCTTTAACTATCTATACTTTACCTCTCTCATTAATAAAATAAAGGTACAAGAAGGCTGAGTGCTGAAGAATTTATTATTTTGAATTGTGGTGCTAGAGAAGACAATTGAGAGTCCCTTGGACTGCAAGGAGATCAACCAGTCAATCCTAAAAGAAATCAACCCTGAATATTCTTTGGAAGGACTGATGCTGAAGCTGAAGCCCCAATTCTTTGGTCACTTGATGTGAAGAGCCTACTAAATGGAAAAGACCCTAATGATGGGAAAGATTGAGGACAGGAGGGGAAGGGGGCAACAGAAGATGAGACAGTTGAATGTCACCACTGACTCAATGGACATGAGTTTAAGCAGACTCCGGGAGATAGTATAAAACAAGGAAGCCTGTGTGCTGCAGTTCATAGGGTTGCAAAGAGTCAGGCATGACTTAGCAACTGAGCAACAATGACAACAGTAAAGAAAAGTTGATGTGTAGTAAGTGTTAAGACTAGGCTAAAAAAATGGCCCCATTGCAATAAATATTTCTATGTTAATGTATATATGCATTATAAGAAAAAGCATAAGCATATAGACACTATAAAATGCAGTATGGCTTTTCCTCAAAAAACTAAACAGAGTTGCAATATAACCCAGAAATGCTGCTCTTGGCCACCTAAGTGGAGAAAACCATACTTTGAAAAAAAACAAAAACAAAAAAACTGCACCCCAGTGTTCATAGCAGCACTATTTGCAATAGCCAAGACATGGAAACAATTTCAATGTCCATCAACATATGAATGGATAAAGAAAAGAAAAGTTGGTACATATATACAATGAAATATTATTCAGCCATAAAAAGGACAAAAATAATGCCATTTTCAGGAAGTGAATGTATTTAGAGATTGTCATATTAAATGAAATAAGTCAAACTGAGGAAAAAAAAGTCATGTGATATTGCTTATATGTGGAATCTAAAGTATGATACGAATGAACTTATTTATTAAATAAAAATAGACTCAGACATAGAAAACAAACTAGATAATTTTTGGTATTGCAGATGGTCTAGTGAAACATAATACAATTAAGCATTTTAGCCAAAGTCACAGAACTAGTAAATGTTGACACTAAGACTTGGCTGCAGCCATGAAAATAAAAGATGCTGTTCCTTGGAAGAAAAGCTATGACAAAACTGGACAGCATATTAAAAAGCAGGGGCATCACTTTGCCCAAAAAGGTCCATACAGTCAAAGCTATGGTTCTTCAGTAGTCCTATATGGATGTGAGAGCTGAACCATAAAAAAGGCTGAGTGCCAAAGAATTGATGCTTTGCAACTGTGGTGCTGGAGCAGACTCTTCAAAGTCACTTGGACAGCAAGGAGATCAAACTAGTCAATACTAAGGGAAATCAACCCTGAATATTCATTGGAAGGACTGATGCAGAAGTTGAAGCTCCAATACTTTGACCACCTGATGCAAAGGGCCAACTTGAAGGAAAAGACTCTGATGCTAGGAAAGATTGAAGGCAGAAAGAGAAAGAGGCGGCAACAAAGGAGATGGTTGGATTGCATCACTGACTCAATGGACATGAGTTGGAGCAAACTCTGGGAGAGGGTGAAGGACAAGGAAGCCTGGCATGCTATAATCCATGGAGTCATATAGTGGTGGACGTGACTGAGCGACTGAACAACAACAAAAGTCTTGACCACACATAATCAGGATTCAGAGCCTGGGCTATTAATCACTTCTCTACACCTTCTCTCCTGAAAAGTCAGTTTTCATTTCCTACATCAATTCTAGCATCTGCTATCTAAGATTTTTATCTTGGTGGAAAGTTGAGATAGATATTATTTAGGATTACCACTTTTTTTTTTTAGTTTCTGTAATTATTTCCTTTATCTTCCTTACCTCCACCATACTTTGGCCTCAGGTCAAATAACAAGGAGGAAAAACAGCCCCACCCATCAACAGAAAATTGGATTAAAGATTTAATGAGCTGGAATCAAGATTGCCTGAAGAAATATCAATAATCTCAGATATGCAGATGACACCACACTTATGGAAGAAAGTAAAAAAGAACTAAAGAGCCTCTTGATTAAAGTGAAATAGGAGACTTAAAAAGTTGGCCTAAAGCTCAACATTAAGTAAACTAAGATCATGGCATCCGGTCCCATCACTTCATGGCAAATAGATAGGGAAACAGTGGAAACAGGAAAGACTTTATTTTGGAGGGGCTCCAAAATCACTGCAGATGGTGACTGCAGCCATGAAATTAAAAGATGCTTATTCCTTGGAAAAGGTATGACCAACCTAGATGGACGTGAGTCTGAGTGAACTCCAGGAGTTGGTGATGGACAGGGAGGCCTGGTGTGCTGCGATTCATGGGGTCGCAAAGAATCAGACACGACTGAGCGACTGAACTGAACTGAACTGAACTGAACCTAGATAGCATATTGAAAAGCAGAGACATTACTTCGCCAACAAAGGTCAGGCTAGTCAAGGCTATGGTTTTTCCAGTGGTCATGGATGGATGTGAGAGTTGGACTGTGAAGAAAGCTGAGTGCCGAAGAATTGATGCTTTTGAACTGTGGTGTTGGAAAAGACTCTTGAGAGTCCCTTGGACTGCAAGGAGATCCAACAAGTCCATTCTGGAGGAGATCAGCCTGGGATTTCTTTGGAAGGAATGATGCTAAAGCTGAAACTCCAGTACTTTGGCCACCTCATGCAAAGAGTTGACTCATTGGAAAAGACTCTGATGCTGGGAGGGATTTGGGGCAGGAGGAGAAGGGGCTGACATAGGATGAGGTGGTTGGATGGTATCACCGACTCAATGGATGTAAGTCTGAGTAAGCTCCCAGAGTTGGTGATGGACAGGAAAGCCTGGCATGCTACAGTCCATGGGGTTGCAAAGAATTGAACACGACTGAGTGACTGAACTGACTGATAATTGTTTTGCCTCAGTCATCCATTTTCTATTTTATTCATATAATTACTTTAAAAAGGCAATTTGAGGTGTTTTGTTTTGTTTTTGAGAAAGCACTGTGGAAAATAAAGTTATGTTTCTGTTCAGCTTGAATTTGTTTTCTTTGTTGTCTAGAAAAGAAAGGCAATGCATTTTGACAATATAATGTATTTATCCTTTTTGTTGAGGGTTGGAAACAAAGTATAGTCCCATTTTAGCTATCAAGTTTTATTGTCTAAGAATAGTGTAAGGATGGTGTGGACATTAAGTGCAGTTGTTCCCTGTTGTGATGGGAGGAACACAAAGCCAGAGACACCCAAAGAGAATAGTGAATCTAAAAGATATAGACAACTGAGTCTAGAGTGTCAGTAGATCACGGATCATATTTAAGGCATCCTGGTGTCACTTCTCTATGAGTGAAGCGTTTAAAGTGCCATAGCCTCATGAAAAATCAGAGCTTATTGCTATGATTGAGCTATGGACCAAGGATTGAATATCCTTATTATATATGTATTGAACATCTATCACCTGGGAGGCAGAGTGGTGCATAGTAAGAATACTGGAGATAAATCTGCATCATATATCTGATGATTTGGAAATGGACATAACACATAGGCACACCTCAGGCACATAGCAGATTCAATTGCAGACCACTGTGATAAAGCAAATAACAGTAAAGTGAGTCACACAAGTTTTTTGTTTCTCAGTACATATAAAAGGTGAAAAGTGCAAGTGTTAGTCACTCAGTCATGTCCAACTCTTTGCAACCCCATGGACTATAACCCACCAGGCTCCTCTGCCATAGAATTCCCCAGGAAAGGATATTGGAGTGGGTTGCCACACACTTTTCCAGGGGATCTTACCAACCCAGGGATAAAACCTGGGTCTCCCATATTTCAGGCATATCCTTTACCGTCTGAGCCACCAAAGAAGCTTACACTCTACTGTAGTCTATTGAATGTGCAATAGTATTATGAGTATACATGCAATAACATAAGTATACATAAAGATTGTGTATATATACACAAAAATAATATACATAAATTAACTTTAAAATACCTTATTGTTGAGAAAAAAAGGTAACCATCATCTGAGTCTTCAGCAAGTTATAATCTTTTGCTGCTGAAGAGTCTTGTTTTGACGTTGATTGTCAGGGTAGTGATTGCTGAAGCTTAGGGTGGTTGTAACAATTTCTTAAAATACAACAATAATAAAGTTTGTCACATTTATTGACTTTTTCTCTCATGAACAATTTATCTGTAGCATGCAACATTGTTTGATAGGATAGTACCCAAGGAAGAACTTTTTTTCAAATTGAAGTCAATTCTCCTAAACTCTGCTGCTGCTTTTTCAACTAAGTTTATGCTATAGTCTCAACTTTGTTATCATTTCAACAATCTTTTCAACATTTTCAGCAAGAGCAGTTTCTATCACCAGAAACAACTTTATTGTCTCATTCATAATAAATAGCTCCTCTTCTGTTAGAGCTTTATCATTAAATTTAGTCACATCTTTAGGTCCCACTTCTAATTATAGTTCTCCTCCTAGTTTCCCTACATCTGCAATTATTTCCTCCACGGAAGCCTTGTACCCTCAAGCCATCCATGAGAGTTAGAATCAGTTTCTTCCAAAATCCTGTTAATATGCTCACCTCTTTCCAAAAGTCACAAATGTCCTTAATAACACCTAGAATGTGGAATCCTTTCTAGAAGTTCTTCAATTTACTTTGCCAATATCCATTAGAGGAATACCTATATTTGGCAACTAAGTTCTTGTGAAATATATTTCTTAAATAAGAAATAAGACTTGAAAGTAAATATTACTGCTTGATCCATGGGCTGCAGAGTGAATGTTGTGTTAACATGCATTAAAATAGTAAGACTCTTTTGTATCTCCACTAGAGATTTTGGGTTGCCAGGTACAATATATAATATTTTGAAAAGAATATATCTTTTTTCCCCTGAAAATCAGATCTCAATAGTGGGCTTAAAATATTCAGGAAACCATGTTGTCAACAGATGTGCTATTGTCCTGAATTTTTTGTTTCATTTATAGAGCACTGCCAGAGTAGTTTAAGCATAATTCTTAGGGGCTCCAGAATTTTCAGAAAGCTAAATGAGCTTTGGGTTCCATTTAAAGTCATCAGCTGCATCAGCTCCTAACAAGAGAATTAGCCTGTCCTTTGAAGCTTTGAAGTCAGGCATTAACTTCTCTGTAGCAATGAAAGTCCTAGACGTCATCTTCTTCCACTATAAGAAAAGTAAGTGCTACTTCAGTGAACACATGAATGATAAGAAAGAAAAACTGATTACTGATGTAGAAGATGCTTTAGTGGTCCAGATAGAAGCTCAAACTGGCCACATTATTTCCTATTTTGTCTATATTGAAAATATACAAAATATATATTGTCTATATTTGTAGTGGAGCATCCTTCATTAGATATCTTATCTGAATCTTCTGGATAACTTGCTACAGCTTCTATTAATACATCAGCATTTGTTGCTTCACCTCATGCTTTTATGTTTCAGAGGCAGCTTGTTTCCTTAAATCTCATGAACCAACATTTGCTAGTTTCAAACTTTACTTCTGCAGCTTCCTGCTCTCTTTCAGTCTTCATAGAGTTAAAAAGTGTTAGGGCCTTGCTCTGAATTAGGCTTTGGCTTGCGGGAATCTTGTGGCTTGTTTGATCTAATACTTTCTCCGTATCAGCAATGAGGTTTTTTGCTCTCTTATTTTTGTGTTCACTGGAGTAGCACTTTTAATTTACTTTAAGAACTTTTCCATTGCATTCACAACTTGGCTAGCTGTTTGGTACAAGAGGCCTAGTGTGGGGCTTGTCTCAACTTTTGGCATCCCTTTCTCACTAAGCTTAATAATTTCTATCTTTTGATTTAAAATGAGACAAGTGTGACCCCTTCCTTTCACTTGAGCACTTAGAGGCCATCATAGCATTATTAACTGGCCCAATTTCAGTATCATTTTGTCTCAGGAAATAAGGATGCCAGAGCAGAGGGAGATAAATGGGAAACTGCTGGTTGTTGAAGCAGTCAAAATAAGTACATTCATAGATTAAGTTTCCCATCTTGTATGAATGTGGTTCACAGGGCCTCAAAACAATTACAGTGGAGACATCAAAAATCACTGGTCATAGATACCCATAAGAAATATAATAATGATGAAAAACCTTGAACTATTACAAGGATTATCAAAATGTAATACAGAGACATGAAGTGAACAAATGCTATTGAAAAAATGGCACCAATAGACTTGCTTGTGGTAGGGTTGGCACAAACATTTAATTTATTAAAATATTAATCTGTGTAATGCAATGAAGCAATGTGCAACAGAAGGAGGTACACCTTTAATTAGTGTGATAATGGAGGTATGTAAAATTTGCCAGGAAATAGACAAAATATAGTATATTATAGGGTGAGTAATTTTTTTCTTGCACATTTGAGGGCAGTCTGTCAGATTGGAGAGGGCATTCCAGGCAAAGAGCACAATTTAGACAAAGACATCACTGTATGAAAGAAAGAAAATTACACATTCTGGAAACAGCAAGTGCTTCTATGTGGATGGGATGGGGGAAAAAACGTGTCTTTCTAGAAGATGAACACACACTGGCTTATCTTAGGGCCAGTTTAAGAAAAGCATTCTATGTCATGCTCAGGAATCTAGATTTATACTATAGAAGTCAATTAAAAATTATCCACAGGCACAGGCATAAAAATTTTTATTTCAGACATTTGACTGTGTTGGTGGTGGGGGTATTTAGAATCAATAGGAGTGCAAGGAAAGTTATTGATATAGTCAAGTGAGAAATTATATTAACTCTAAAAATAGGAATGGATTAAAGGCAGTTTAACAATAGAAAAGAGTAACTTGTTGATCAGTTAGGTAATGTGAGTGAGAGAGATAAAATAATCAATGTTGACTCTAGATTTCTGGCTTGAATAGCAGTGTGAAATCTTTAGTATGTTTAGGTATCTACTAGGCTGCAGTCTATGGGGTCACAAAGAGTTGGACATGACCGAGTGACTTCTCTTTCGCTTTTATGCATTGAAGGAAATGGCAACCCAATCCAGTGTTCTTGCCTGGAGAATCCCAGGGACAGCGGAGCTTGGTGGGCTGCCGTCTATGGGGTCACACAGAGTTGGACACGACTGAAGTGACTCAGCAGCAGCAGCAGCGGGAAAGTATCACATTCATCTTCTTTGAAATAAATATTTGAGGATATTGGCAGAGATTGTTTTCTATTCACACAAGAAGTTTCAAAATTAGAGTTCATAACTAGCATAATAGATTCAAGAAGTTGTAACCAAGCAAGACCCTATGGAGCCTACCCAGGAAAGGCCTCTTGATGTCCTCTGCCTGCTTCTTGCTTGTAGAACATCTTTAGCTTTGCAGGCCTCCCCTGAACCTGGCTCAAGAGTTAATAATTGAAAAAAAGTGAATATGTGGTTAGAAAAATAGCAGTTGGGCCAGGAAAACTAGTAAAATTTTTAATGTTTATTTTTTAAAATAAGTATTAATTCAGCTATATAATAACTACAGAGTCTTTAGCTCCTCTCTGAAGGACATAGATAACAATTTCTGAACCACATACCTGAGTTATTTTGCCAATACTAAAATCCTCAGCAGATGGAAAAAGTTAACTACATGATGACCATAAGACATAGTATTCGGACTGGTTGGAGCCAGAGGGCTGATGATTGAGATTCATATAGGACCATCCTGTTACTTCACCACCAACCAATTAGAACAAAGTCATGTATCCTGCAGCCTTTCCCCCCAAGTTGCCTTTAAAAACTCTTCCTTGAAATCCATTAGGGAGTTCAAGTCTCTTGAGTGCAAGCCACCACTTCTCCCTACTTGGTCTTGCAATAAACCTGTCTGTGTTTCAAACTCTAACATTTCAGATTGTTTTGCCTCTCTGTGGATCTTGCACACAAATTTGGGTTTAACAACGATTTCATTAGAGATCTATTCCTTTTCTCTTTCTCTTAGCCATTCTGTAGGCTATTTCCAGCTATGAGGTCACCTTATAGTTCAGAGTTGGTACAAGAATTTAAATTTTAATATTTATTGTGTAGGCTAAAAATGGAATGAGAAGAAATGGGGGAAAAATCAACTATGCACCATTCTTACTCTTTTTTTTTTTAATTTTATTTTATTTTTAAACTTTACAAGATTGTATTGGTTCTGCCATATATCGAAACATTCTTATTCTTTTTAAGGAGCTTTCTTGAGAACTTTATGTAACTCTCTAATTATATATCTCATCCATCAGACCTGAGTCATAGCATCACACGTAGGTATACTAGAGTTGTATATGAGTGTGCTAAGTCACTGCTTCAGTCACGTCCGACTGTTTGTAACCCTCTGGACTGTAACCCACCAGGCTCCTCTTTCCATGGGATTCTCCAAGCAAGAATACTGGAGTGGGTTGCCATGCTCTCCTCCAGATGCTGACTTCTTTTTTGGTAAGAATGTGCATACATTCAATTTAGAGTCCTGCTTCTAAAACAGAAGAAGAGAATGTGGGGACAACTGTTGGTCTCAGTAACAAATAAAGGAAACTTGGGCATGAAAGAAAATAATATATTATCCAGATATTTAAATTGTACAAAGCCTACTAAATGTCAGGCACAGAAGAGATCCTGAGTAAAAGTTTTGTTTTTGAGCCATTTTTACCACATGAATTTTTCCTTTATCATCCTTGAGTCTTTATTTGTTTTGTGAAGTGAAGTCAAATCACTCAGTTGTGTCTGACTCTTTGCAACCCTAGACTGTAGCCCGCTGGGCTCCTTTGTCCATGGAATTCTCTAGGCAAGAATACTGGAGTGTGTTGCCATTTCCTACTCCAGGGGATCTTCCCAAACCAGGGATTGGACCTGAGTCCCCTGTATTTCAGGCAAGTTCTTTACCCTCTGAGCCACCAGGGAAGCCTGTTTTGTAAATGCTACCAAATATTTAAACCAAGATCACATTTTTTTTGAAAAACTGGGATATTTTACCTTTGTTTCTTGGTTGTTCCAAGGGTAGAATTTAGTTTGGGCTTTTATGTATGTTTTGAGGGGCATTGATAGAACTATAAAGTTGGGCACAGAGTTAAGAATGAGACTACCTCATTCTACTTAATTTTTGAAATATGTTCCATACCACTAGCACCACAGAGACAAAAAACAAATAGTACTTCTTTTTTGCTTTACCAAATTATATCTTCATTCTTTATTGTAAATAGAGCTGTTTGACTTTTGTTGCAATCTTCATGTTTTCTGTTTGTTTGTTATGTTTTATTTCCACTTCCAAGAAAGAAAACAACTTTATCTTTTTCTTAGAGGAGGAAATGTTATAGCATTTTCTGCATAAAAAGGTTTATGGTTTAAATCCTTGTCTACATTGGTGAAAATGTACAGATACATACTTGTTGAACAGTTGTTAAATTCTCAGCAATAATAAACAAAGGATTTCAGTGTTTAAGCTGTCAGTAAATTTCCCCACAGAACGTGTCCCAAAGGTGTAATAGGAAGAAAAGTATCAAGGCGATCTGTTTTACAATAATCATTATTATAAAGTTAACATAAGAGTCTTGCTAAAATCAGTGCCTGGACATGTGCATGCCTGAGAAGCTTGGGGTAACTACATTGGACAATCTCTCTGCCTCCCTGGTAGATGATAGCATTGCATGACTCAGAGGGCATGTGAAGGTGAAACTATGTGACTAGTTTGGGTCAAAGAGTTTTCAGTGACTGTGACAAACATCATATAATTACTGGTGAAACGCTCTCTGGACAACTCTCTTCTCACTATGGAAGAAACTGAAGAACTTCAAGATGATAGCAAAACAGACTTCCTAAATCATGCGGGTCATATAACATGAATAAGGATCAAATTGTTAGGTAGTTACAATACCAAAAAGGAGTCCAGATGGCTGTGGCTAAAAGACAAGAAAGGGAAAAGCCTGCGAAAATAGAACAAAGGAAGTTCCGAGGACCAGAGTGAGGAACTCAGGCAGAGCAAACATCACTCCTGGCTAGCCCAATTTACATAGGGCAGGTCCAGGGAGAGGAGAAAAAAAACATATAAAAAGAGGAGCCAAAGGGCCAGGGGTCTCTCTCTCTCTCTCTTCTCTTTGCATCTTTTGGATCTGCATGCCCTCACTCCTTGAGGTTGTATTTTCCTTCATTTTCTAAATAAAACTGAGCTGTAATACAGAACTGTAACACTGGTCCATCCAAGAGCTGTAACACTATGTAACACTAGTCCATCCTAGAGCTGTAATGCTGGTCCGCTGCTTCATATTTTTGTTGTGATGAGACAGAACTGAGGAAATTACACACTCCCCTGACAAAATCAAATTCCCTGTTTTTACTATTATTGTTGCTATTGTTACTGTTACCTCAATACAACCTGTCCATCTTGAATAAAACAGATCTCAATGATCTTTGTTTTTAACGAACATGAGGAAACAACCATGGAACAATAGATGGTATTTTGCTGTTAGCTTACCAAGAAAGCCTGTTTGCTGGAAGTGGCCTAATTCACTACATGTAAGTGATTAGATGTAAGGATTTCATAATGGGATTGCTTGACTGGAATTCTTATAAACAAAAAAAGAAATTCCTATTGTCTTTATATGATAACCAGACTCCCCATCTTGTTTTTCAAAACCCTCAACACTGACTATAGCCAACTTACCCTAATTATCCCACAAATTCCCACTGCTTCTGCTCAACTAATTGCTACATTAATTAGCATATTCTATGTTAATTCCTGTTTTTATGCTTACACCTGGGCAGATGCCTTCACCTTTATTGCTTTCTCTTTTCCCTTCTTTATAATTATATCCTGCAGGAATACAAGTGGAAATGATAAAGACCTCTTAGAAAATCTCTTCTTCTTAAAAACAGTGAAGAAATTGCAAAATGGTAAGCAACATTTAGGCAATCTAACATTCTGACATTTGTCTGATTTTTTGTCCATCTCAGGGTACTCACGGGCTAAAGTTTAGACTTTCCCTAACCAATTGAGGTTCAGGCTTTTCCTAACCAGTTGAGGTCAGAGACTTAATCATGAATTGCCCATTTAGCCCCAGCTTCTATTTCCTCAGAAAAGGATGTTATCCTTGGAGGCCATTGAATAAAGGCTAAAGCCTAAATTCTGGGCCACTGGAAGCCCAGGCCCCCTTGCTGTGAACCTGGGGCCTGACTGATCAGATTCTGCTGTTGTCTTGTTGTAAAAAAGAAGAACCAGTGGATGAATGATGGATAGATGGAGAACCATGAGTGTGCAGTACTGTGCACGTATGTGTGCACACAAATCCCTGGGTGGAATCATTTCATGAGCACGAGAGCCTGCAGAATATTAACTGAAAAATGTCAACTACAGGCTTGCAGCATTTGTTCAAGAAAAGCAGCTAAATCTTGATAAGGAGAGTAGGGTAATAGTATTTTAACTTGTCTTTCCATACTCCTCTTTTCAACTGCAGGGTAACCTTATACACCAACAATTGCATCCATGTTAAAACCAGCAGCAGCTGACCAGAACAAGAAAAAGTGAATTTGGAGCCCCTTTATAGCCTCATCTCAGAGAATTGTCATTATTTAGCCTGGGTGGTGATTCACTGGAAGAGCACATTTTCAAGATTTCCTTTATCAGGCCTTACTTGGAACTTGCTCAATGAGAAAAGTCTTTTCCCAGGAATGTTTGTCAGAAATTATAAAAGAAATCTTAACTTTCACTCATGCATGAGGCAGGGCATAACAGTTGAGAAAAACCATAGGTTAATCAAAATGCTTAAAACTTGAGCAAGTAGCTATTCATAGGAAGTTTGAATGTTTGTGATGAATTCCTTATAATCTAGACAGCCATATACATGTATAGGACTATATGTCTATCAATTAAACAACTAGGTGAGGTCTAAGCATTTGCTTTCACTGTGATGCTGAGTTTCTGTGCAAATAGAGTGAAGGTTGAGGCTGAGTGGTAAACTGCCTCTATCTTTGGTGAAGGTGTGTCCCAACATGCACTCAGAACTCCTCATCAAAGGCAGGGAAACTCACTGCTTCCAACAGTTTAAGGAAATCTGTCTCTGACCATTAAAATAACTGAGCAGAAATTTCAATGGCCACACACGTTTAAGACTATATGTATTATAGAATTGAATCAGTATATCCACTAAACTTGAAAAAAACAGAGAAATAACTCCAGGAAGACTGAAGAGATGGAACCAAAGCAAAAACAATGCCCAGTTGTGGATGTGACTGGTGATGGAAGAACAATATTGCATAGGAACCTGGAATATTAGGTCCCTGAATCAAGGAATACTGGAAGTGGTCAGACATGAGATGGCAAGAATGAACATTAACATTTTCAGAACCAGTGAACTAAAATTGACTGCAATGGATGAATTTAATTCAGATGACTATTATATCTACTACTGAGGATAAGAATCCCTTAGAAGAAATGAAACAGCCCTCATAGTAAACCAAAGAGACCAAGATGAAGTACTTGGGTGCAATCTCAAAAATGACAGAATGATCTCTCTTCATTTTCAAAGCAAACCATTCAATATTACAGTAATCCTAGCCTATTTCACAACCACTAATGTTGAAGAGCTGAAGTTGAACTGTTCAATGAAGACCTACAAGACTTTCTAGAACTAACATTAAAAAAAAAAAGTTGTACTTTTCATCATAAGAGAGTGAAATGAAAAAGTAGGAAGTCAAGAAATGCCTGGAATAACAGGCAAATTTGGCCATGAGGTACAAAACGAAGCAGGGCAAAGGCTAACAGAGTTTTGCCAAGAGAACAAACTAGTCATAGCAAACATCGTCTTTGAACAACACAAGAGAAGACGTTACACATGAACATCACCAGATGGTCAATACTGAAATCAGATTGATTATAGTTTTTGCAGCCAAAGGTGGAGAAGATCTATAGAGTCAGCAAAACAAGACTGGGAGCAGACTGTGGCTCAGATCATGAACTCCTTATTGCCAAATTCAGACGGAAATAGAAGAAAGTAAGGAAAACCACTAGACCATTCAGGTATAACCTAAATCAAATCCCTTACGAATATACAGTGGATTCAAGGAATTAGATCTGATAGAGTGCCAAAAGATCTATGGATGGAGGTTCAGGACATTGTACAGGAGGCAGGGATCAAGACCATCCCCAAGAAAAAGAAATGCAAAAAGGCAAACAGTTGTCTGACCAGTCTTTACAAATCATTGAGAAAAGAAGAGAAGCCAAAAGCAAAGGAGAAAAGGAAAGATATACCCATTTGAATGCAGAGTTCCAAAGAAGAGCAAGGAGAGAAAAGAAAGCCTTCCACAGTGATCAATGCAAAGAAATAGAGGAAAACAACAGAATGGGAAAGACTAGAGATCTCTTCAGGAAAATTAGAGACACCAAGGGAATGTTTCATGCACAGATGAGAACAATAAGGGACAGAAATGGCATTGATATAACAGAAGTGGAAGATATTAAGAAGAGGTGGCAAGAATACACAGAAGAACTATACAAAAAAGATCTTCATGACTCAGATAACCACGATGGTGTGATCACTCACCTAGAGCCAGATATCCTGGAGTGCGAAGCCAAATGGCTCACAATGAACAAAGCTAGTGAAAGTGATGAAATTCCAGCTGAGCTATTTCAAGTCCTAAAAGATGATGCTGTGGAAGTGCTGCACTCAATATGGCAGCAAATTGGGCAAACTCAGCAGTGGCCACAGAACTGGAAATGGACAGTTTTCATCTGGTCCCAAAGAAAGGCAATGCCAAAGAATGTTTCAAACTACCACACAATTGCACTCACTAGCACACTAGCACAGTACTGCTCAAAATTCCACAAGTGAGGCTTCAACAGTATATGAACCAAGAATTTCCAGATGTTCAAGCTAGATTTAGAAAAGGTAGAGGAACGAGAGATCAAATTGCCAACATCCATTGAATCATAGAAAAAGCAAGAGAGTTCTAGAAAAACATCTGCTTCTGCTTTGACTGTGTGGATCACAATAAACCGTGGAAAACTCTTCAAGAGGTAGGAATAACAGACCACTTTACCTGCCTCATGAGAAATCTATATGCAGGTCAAGAAGCAAAAGTTAGAACTGGACATGGAACAACAGACTGGTTCCAAACTGGGAAACAATTACAACAAGGCTGTATATTGTCACTCTGCTTATTTTACTTATATGCAGAATACATCATGTGAAACGCAGGGCTGGATTATGCAGGGCAGAGTACATCATGTGAAACGAAGCACAAACTGGATTCAATATTGCCAAGAGAGATATCAATAACCTCAGATATGCAGATGACACCACCCTTATGGCAGAAAGTGAAGAGGAACTGAAGAGCCTCTTGATGAAAGTGAAAGAGGAGAGTGAAGAAGCTGGCTTGAAACTCAACACCCAAAAAACACAGATCATGGTATCTGGTACCATCACTTAATGGCAAATAGATGGGGAAACAATGGAAACAATGAGAGACTTTATTTTCTTGGGCTTCAAAATCACTGCAGATGGTAACTACAGCCATGAAATTAAAAGACGCTTGATTCTTGGAATAAAATCTCTGTCAACCTACACAGCATATTAAAAGCAGAGACATTACTTTGCTGGCAAAATTCCATGTAGTCAAAGCTATGGTTTTTACAGTAGTCATGTATGGATGTAAGAGTTGGATCATAAAGAAAGCCGAGCGTGGAAAAATGGATGCTTTTGAACTTCGGTGTTGGAGAAGACTCCTGAGAGTCCCTTGGACTGCAAGGAGATCCAACCAGTCAATCCTAAAGGAAATTAGTCCTGAATATTCATTGGAAGGACTGATGCTGAAGCTGAAACTACAATACTTTGGCCACCTGATGTAAACAACTGAGTCATTGGAAAAGACCCTGATGATGGGAAAGATTGAAGGCAGGAGGAGAAGGGGACGACAGAGGATAAGATGGTTGGATGGCATCACTGATTTGATGGACATGAGTTTGAGCAATCTCCTAGAGTTTGTGATGGACAGGAAAGCCTGGTATGTTGCAGTCCATGGGGTGGCAAAAAGTCAGACATGACTGACCAACTGAACTCAACTGAACTGATCCACTAAACAAACTACAGTGTCAATAACAGCATCAACAGCAAAGGGTAACAGGAACAATTCCTGGGGTGAGGGAAGAACTTTATTTCCATATTTAATTCACAATATTTTATAGAAGGTTTAGTTTTCAACAAAAATTATGAGATATGCAAATACACAGAGAACTGTAAGTCATAGGTCAAACAGAAAAAACAAAATTTATTAACAGAAATTGTCCCTGAGAAAGTAAAAAAAAAAAAAAAAATGAACTTAATAGAAAAAGCCTATAAATGAATTATATTAGTCAGTTCAGTCACTAGTCGTGTCCAACTCTTTGCAACCTCATGGAGCCCCATAAAATAAAGTCAGCCACTGTTTCCACTCTTTCCCCATCTATTTGCCATGAAGTGATGGGCCCAGATGGCATGATTTTAATTTTCTGAATGTTGGGCTTTAAGCCAGCTTTTTCACTCTCCCTTTTCACTTTCATCAAGAGGCTCTGTAGTTCTTCCTCACTTTCTGCCATAAGGCTGGTGTCATCTGCATATCTGAGGTTATTGATATTTCTCCCGGCAATCTTGATTCCAGCTTGTGCTTCATCCAGCCCAGCATTTCTCATGATGTACTCTCCATAGAAGTTAAATAAGCAGGGTGACAGTATAGAGCCTTGACATACTCCTTTACCTATTTGGAACCAGTCTGTTGTTCCATGTCCACTTCTAACTGTTGCTTCCTGACCTGCATATAGGTTTCTCCAGAGGCTGGTCAGGTGGTCTGGTATTCCCATGTCTTTCAGTATTTTCCACAGTTTATTGTGATCCACACAGTCCAAGGCTTTGGCATAGTCAATAAAGCAGAAATAGAGATTTTTTTGGAACTCTCTTGCTTTTTCCATGATCCAGAAGATGTTGGCAATTTGCTCTCTGGTTCCTCTGCCTTTTCTAAAACCAGCTTGAACATCTGGAAGTTCATGGTTCACATATTGCTGAAGCCTGGCTTGGAGAATTTTAAGCATTACTTTACTAATGTGTGAGATGAGTGCAATTGTGTGGTAGTTTGAGCATTCTTTGGCATTGCCTTTCTTAGGGATCAGAATGAGAACTGACCTTTTCCAGTTCTGTGGCCACTGCTGGCATATTGAGTGCAGCACTTGCACAGCATCATCTTTTAGGATTTGAAATAACTCAACTGGAATTCCATCACCTCCACTAGCTTTTTTCGTACTGATGCTTTCTAAGGCCCACTTGACTTCATATTCTACGGTATCTGGCTCTAGGTGAGGTCAGGAGTAGCAGCTGCACAGTAGCGCAGGAGTGGCCGAGAGGAGCTACCCCATGTCCAAGAAGCAGCAGGGAGGATCTACCCCACGTCCAAGTTAGGGTGGCCAAGAGGAGCTACCCAATGCCCAATTTCAGGGGCGATGGCTGAGAGGAGCTACCCCACACCCAAGCTCAGTGACTGCAGTGGAGAGAAGCTATCCCATGTCCAAGGACAGGGGCAGCGACCGAGAGGAGCTACCCCACATCCAAAGTAAGGAGCAGCGGCTGTGCTTTGCTGGAGCAGCAGTGAAGAGATACCCCACGTCCATGGTAGAGAAGTCCAAGTAAGACAGTAGGCACTGAGAGAGGGCATCAGAGGGCAGACAGACTGTAACCACAATCACAGACAACTAGCCAATCTGATCAAATGGACCACAGCTTGTCTAACTCAATGAAACTAAGCCATGCCATTTGGGGCCACCAAAGACAGAGGGATCATGCTGGAGAGGTCTGACAGAATGTGGGCCACTGGAGAAGGGAATGGCAAACCACTTCAGTATTCTTGCCATGAGAACCCCATGAACAGTATGAAAAGTATGAAAAATAAATTATATTAAATATATCCAAATAGCCAATGGAAATCGTGTCTAACCAACCAAAGAGAAATATAAAAATAAAGTGTCCCCAAATAGAGAATATAAGTAAAAATATAGAGATTACTCTGAAGAGAAACAAACAAATTCTAAAATTGAAATATACAATACTGAAAAAAAAAATCACAATAGGGGCTTTGACCAATCAGAAGAAAAAAAATGAGTAATCTTGAAGCTATGTCAACAGAGATCAACCAATCTGAAAAATATAAGGGAAAAGGAATAAAGAAAAATGAACACAACAGAGTTCTGCGGGATGCCATCAAGCATATCATAGTACCATAATGGGAGCCTGAGAAGAGGAAAGACAGGAAAAGGCACAAAGAATATATAAGAATAGACTGGTTGTTTAATTTCTCTAGGAGTTCTTCCCCAGCTCAGGATCTCTCAGCAAAGAAAACGTAGAAGAGATTCATGGTGAAATTTGGAAGGTTGGGTAGAAGAGGCTATATTGGAACCCAGGATGAGCTGTTATTGAGTATAAAAGAGGGCAGCTAAGAAACTTGAATCAGAAATGTTTCTAGTTTATTTGCAAAGTTGGATTCTACTTATTGTTGTTTATATACAATACATAGAATTACTGCTTTGAGAAAACAATAAACAAGAGTTTTGCACCTTATGAAAAGTAGAATAATCCACTTATTTCACTCTTATTTAACTAGGTAAACCCATCATGCAATAAGGAAAAGCTGCGAATAACCATAGTAACCAACACTGGAGATTTTGATACAGTCATGATATTCTCTTTCCAACTTTTAAACATAGTCAAGTCTTCCCACTTTTTGGTAATCCACTAACACCTTAAATCCTAAGTTTATAAAATAGTAAGATTTTAAAAACCTCTTTTATTGTGTGATATAGGAAAAAATAGAACTTTTAAATGATTGCCTCTAATATTGAGAGCCATTAAAAATGTGGTAGAGTTATACTCATATTTTCCCAAAGGACATTTAAAAGTAGATAATTTTATTACCCCCCTGAATGAGCTAGATAATTAATTAGGTATCCTAATGTGATTTATTAATAGGTGCTCAGTATTAAATAACATCAGCCTTTTCCCATAGGGAATTAATTTGTATTCTGAGCAACCAGGAATGAGCAAGATATGAAACAAATGATGTTTTGGTAGCAAATGAAATCAGTTATAATAACTTTACATAAATAAAACTACTTTTAAGCCTTGTGTCTCTTCAAGGCAGGGTTGTAGTGCTCTGCTCTTGTGGAAGGCCAGGGGCGAGAAAACACTGATTACATTTTCAATAATCTTGAATGCTTCATATGCATCTTATTATATGTTACACTTTGGTAACTGAGATAAATAGCAACATAATAAAAGTCATCATTTAGCACAAAATATTAACTGATATAAAAAAAATAGCCTGGTAAAAGCCATAATTATCATAGAGGGCCCAGAGTCTGCAGACTCCTTCTCAATGCCATGCTTTATTATAAGAGACTTTAACACTTCATGGGGAGAAAAACAAGTCATAGAGATGACATTTATTGTTTGGGTATAAATGTTAATTTTTTTATTTTTATTTTATGCACATGTACTATTTATGGAAATATATTTCCTTTTGTTTTCCTACTAGTGAATAGTTTTTGTTAGAGTAGTGATTTTTTTAAATTAATTTTTACTGGATTGTAAGATATGCAGCTTCGATCCCTGGGTTGGGAAGATGCCCTGGTGGAGCACATGGCAATGCACTCTAGTATTCTTGCTTGGAGAATTCCCCACGGAGAGGAGTCTGGCAGGCTATAGAACATAGGGTTGCACAGAGTCAGACACCACTGAAGCAGCTTAGCACATAATACACAGTTGTTTTCCAATGTTGTGTTAGTTTCTGCTGTACAGCAGAGTGAATCGGGCGTTGTTGTTTTCAGTCTCTAAGTCGCATCCAACATTTTGGGACCTCAGGAACTGTAGCACACCTGGCTCCTCTTTCTCCACAATCACCCAGAGTTTGCTCAGATTCATGTACTTTGAGTCAGTGATGTTATTTAATCATCTCATCCTCTGCTGTCTCCTTCTTCTTTTGACTTCAATCTTTCCCAGCATCAGGGTCTTTCCCAATAAATTGGCTCTTTGTATCAGGGGGCCAAAGTATTGGAATTTCAGATTCAGCATCAATCTGTTCAATGAATATTCAGAGTTGATTTCCTTTAGGATTGACTGGTTTGATCTTTGCAGTCTAAGGAACTCTCAAGAGTCTTTTCCAGCACCACAATTCAAAACTATCAATTCTTTGGTGCCCAGCTTTCTTTATGGTCCATCTCTGACATCTGTACGTGACTACTGGAAAAACCATATTCTTGACTATAGGGACCTTTGTCAGCAAAATGATATGCTGTCTCAGTTTGCCCTAGCTTTCCTTCCAAGGAGCAAGCATCTTTTAATTTCATGGCTGCAGTCACCATCCAGTGATTTTGGCCAAGAAAATAAAATCTCTCACTGCTACCACTCATTGTCCTTCTATTTGCCATGAAGTGGTGGGGCTGGAGGTCATGATCTTACTTTTTTGAATGTTGAGTTTCAAGCCAGCTTTTTCACACTCCTCTTTCATCTTTATTAAGAAGCTCTTTAGTTCCTCTTCACTTTCTGGCATTAAAGTGGTATCATCTGCATATCTAAGGTTGTTGATATTTCTCCCAGTAATACTGATTCCAGCTTGTGATTCATCCAGTCTGGCATTTTGCATGAGGTACTCTGCATAAAATTTAAATAAACAGGGTGACACTATACAGCCTTGTACTCCTTTCCCAATTTTGAACCAGTCAGTTGCTGCTTCTTGCCCTGCATGCAGTTTTCTCAGGAGACAGGTGGAGTGGTCTGGTCCTCCCATCTCTTTAAGAATTTTCCACAGTTAATTGTGATCCACCCTATCAAAGGCTATAGTGTAGTCAGTGAGGCAGAAATGCATGTTTTTCTGGAGTTCCTTTACTTTCTCCTTGATCCAATGATTGTTGACAACTTGATATCTGGTTACTCTGCCTCTTTGAAACCCAGCTTATACACCTGAAATTTCATGGTTTACATACTACTGAAGCCTAGATTTAAGGATTTTGAACATAACCTTACAAGCATGTGAAATGAGTGCAATTGTATGGTAGTTTGAACATTCTTTGGCATTGCCCTACTTTGGGATTGGAATAAAAACTGACCTTTTCCAGTGGAGTGGCCACTGCTGAGTTTCCCAAATTTGCTGAAATATTGAGTGCAACACTTTAACATCATCATCTTTTACGATTTGAAATACCTCAGCGGGGATTCCATCATTTCTATTAGCTTTGTTGATAGTAGTGCTTTCTAAGATCCACTTAATTTCACATTCCAGGATGTCCAGTACTAGATGAGTGCACACACCATCGTGGTTATCTGAGTCATTGAGACCTTTTCTGCATAATTCTTCTGTGTATTCTTGCCACCATTTCTTAATCCTTTATGCTTCTCTGAGGACCTTACCATGTCTGTTCTTTATAGTGCCCATCTTTGCATGAAATGTTCCCTTGATATATCCAACTTTCTTGAACAGATTTCTAGTTTTACCCATTCTGTTGTTTTCTTATATTTCTTTGCATTAGCCACTTTGAAGTCTTTCTTATTTTTCCTGGCTCTTCTCTGTAACTTTGAATTCAGTTGGCTATATCTTTTCCTTTCTTTACTCCCTTTCCCTTCTCTTCTTTCCTCAGCTATTTATAAAAGCTCCTTAGAAAACCACTTTGCCTTCTTGCATTTCTTTTTCTTTGGAATTGTTTTAGTCAATGCCTCTTATACGATGTTACCAGCCTCTGTCTATAATTTCTCAGGCTTTCTGTATATTAGATTTAATACCTTGAATCAATTTGTCACCTCCATTGTATAATCATAAAGGATTTAAGTCGCCCCTGAATGGCCAAGTGATTTCCCCTACTTTCTTCAACTTAAGTCTGAATTTTGCAATAAGGAGCTCATAATCTGAGCCACAGTCAATTCCAGGTTTTATTTTTTTTCTTACTATATAGAGCTTCTCCATCTTTCAGTTCAGTTCATTGATCAGTTGTGTCTGACTCTTTGTGACCCCATGAATCACAGCACGGCAGGCCTTCCTGTCCATCACCAACTCCCGGAGTTCACTCAAACTCGTGTCCATCAAGTCAGTGATGCCATCCAGCCATCTCATCCTCTGTAATCTCCTTCTCCTCCTTCCCCCAATCCCTCCCAGCATCAGGGTTTTTTCCAATGAATGAACTCTTCACATAAGGTGGCCAAAGTATTGGAGTTTCAGCTTTAGCATCAGTCCTTCCACTGAACATCCAGGACTGATCTCCTTTAGGATGGACTGGTTGGATCTCCTTGCAGTCCAAGGGACTCTCAAGAGTCTTCTCCAACACCACAGTTCAAAAGCATCAATTCTTCGGTGCTCAACTTTCTTCACAGTACAACTCTCACATCCATACATGACCACTGGAAAAACCACAGCCTTGACTAGACGGACCTTTGTTGGCAAAGTAATATCTCTGCTTTTGTATATACTATCTAGATTGGTCATAACTTTCCTTCCAAGGAGTAAGAATCTTTTAATTTCATGGCTGCAATCACATGTGCAGTGGCTTTGGAGCCCCCAAAATAAAATCTGACACTATTTCAACGGTTTCCCCATCTATTTCCCATGAAGTGATGGGACTAGATGCCATGATTTTCGTTTTCTGAATGTTGAGCTTTAAGCCAACTTTTTCACTCTCCACTTTCACTTTCATCAAGAGGCTTTTTTGTTCCTCTTCACTTTCTGCCATAAGGGTGGTGTCATCTGCATATCTGAGGTTATTGATATTTCTCCCAGCAATCTTGAATCCAGCTTGTGCTTCTTCCAGTCCAGCGTTTCTCATGATGTGCTCTGCATAGAAGTTAAATAAGCAGGGAGACAATATACAGCCTTGACATACTCCTTTTCCTATTTGGAACCAGGCTGCTTTTCCATGTCCAGTTCTAACTGTTGCTTCCTGACCTGCATATAGATTTCTCCAGAGGCAGGTCAGGTGGTCTGGTATTCCCATGTCTTTCAGAATTTTCCACAGTTTATTGTGATCCACACAGTTCAAGGCTTTGACATAGTCAATAAAACAGAAATATATGTTTTTTGGAACTCTCTTGCCTTTTCTATGATCCAGAGGATGTTGGCAACTTGCTCTCTGGTTCCTCTGCCTTTTCTAAAACTAGCTTGAACATCTCCAAGTTCAGAGTTCATGTACTGCTGAAGCCTGGCTTGGAGAATTTTGAGCATTACTTTATTAGCATGTGAGATGAGTGCAATTGTGTGGTAGTTTGAGCATTCTTTGGCATTGCCTTTCTTTGGGATTGGAATGAAAACTGACCTTCTCCAGTCCTGTGGCCACTGCTGAGTTTTCCAAATTTACTGGCATATTGAGTGCAGCACTTTCACAGCACCATCTTTCAGGATTTGAAATAGCTCAAGTGGAATTCCATCACTTCCACTAGCTTTGTTCGTAGTGATGCTTTCTAAGGCCCACTGACTTCACATTCCAGGATGTCTGTCTCAAGATGAGTGATCACACCATTGTGATTATCTGGGTCGTGAAGTTCTTTTGTGTACAGTTCTTCTGTGTATTCTTGCCGCCTCTTCTTAATATCTTCTGCTTCTGTTAGGTGCATATCTCCATCTTTAGCTATAAAGAAAATAATCAATATAATCTCAGTATTGACCTTCTGGTGATGTCCATGTGTAGACTTGCCTCTTGTGTTGTAAAAGTGTGCTTGCTGTGAATAGCATGTTTTCTTGACAAAACTCTTTTAGCCTTTGCCCTACTTCATTCTGTACTCCAAGGCCAATCTTGCCTGTTATTCTGGCTATGTATTGACCTCCTGCTTTTGCTTTCCAATCTCCTATCATGAAAAGGACATCTGTTTTTGGTACTATTTCTAGAAGGTTTTGTAGGTCTTCATAAAAGTGATCAGCTTCTTCAGTATTACTGGTTGGGGTATTGACTTTGATTACTGTGATGTTGAATGATTTGTCTTAGAAAGGAACAAAGATCTAAACATAAGACCAGAAACTATAAAACTCCTAGAGGAGAACATAGGCAAAACACTCTCTGACATACATCACAGCAGGATCCTCTATGACCCACCTCCCAGAATATTGGAAATAAAAGCAAAAATAAACAAATGGGACCTAATTAAACTTAAGAGCTTCTGCACAACAAAGGAAACTATAAGCAAGGTGAAAAGACAGCCTTCAGAATGGGAGAAAATAATAGCAAATGAAGCAACTGACAAACAACTAATCTCAAAAATATACAAGCAACTCCTACAGCTCAATTCCAGAAAAATAAATGACCCAATCAAAAAATGGGCCAAAGAACTAAATAGACATTTCTCCAAAGAAGACATACAGATGGCTAACAAACATATGAAAAGATGCTCAACATCACTCATTATCAGAGAAATGCAAATCAAAACCACTATGAGGTACCATTTCACACCAGTCAGAATGGCTGCGATCTAAAAGTCTACAATCAATAAATGCTGGAGAGGGTGTGGAGAAAAGGGAACCCTCTTACACTGCTGGTGGGAATGCAAACTAGTACAGCCCTTATGGAGAACAGTGTGGAGATTCCTTAAAAAACTGGAACTAGAACTGCCTTATGATCCAGCAATCCCACTGCTGGGCATACACACTGAGGAAACCCGAAGGGAAAGAGACACGTGTACCCCAATGTTCATCACAGCACTGTTTATAATAGCCAGGACATGGAAGCAACCTAGATGTCCATCAGCAGGTAAATGGATAAGAAAGCTGTGGTAAATATACACAATGGAGTATTACTCAGCCATTAAAAAGAATACATTTGAATCAGTTCTAATGAGGTGGATGAAACTGGAGCCTATTATACAGAGTGAAGTAAGCCAGAAAGAAAAACACCAATACAGTATACTAACGCATATATATGGAATTTAGAAAGATGGTAACAATAACCCTGTATACGAGACGGCAAAAGAGCCACTGATGTATAAAACAGTCTTTTGGACTCTGTGGGAGAGGGAGAGGGTGGGATGATTTGGGAGAATGGCATTGAAACATGTATAATATCATATATGAAATGAGTTGCCAGTCCAGGTTCGATGCACGATACCGGATGCTTGGGGCTGGTGCACCGGGACGACCCAGAGGGATGGTATGGGGAGGGAGGAGGGAGGAGGGTTCAGGATGGGGACCACATGTATACCTGTGGCGGATTCATTTTGATATATGGCAAAACCAATACAATATTGTAAAGTTAAAAAATAAAATTAAAAAAAAAAAAAGAAGGGAACCAATATCATTTTTTTTGTTTTTTGGGACTGCTTCCAATTATTGCATTCTGTACTCTTGTTGACCCTGAGGGCCACTCCATTTCTGCTAAGAAATTCTTGCCCATAGTAGTAGATATAATAGTCATCTGGATTAAATCCACCCATTCCCATCCATTTTAGTTCACTGATTTCTAAGACGTTGATGTTCATTCTTGCCATCTACTGCTTGACTATGTCAATTTACCTTGATTCATCAACCTAACGTTCCAAGTCCCTGTGCAGTATTGCTCTTATAGCACTGGACTTTCCTTTCACCACCAGATACATCCACAGCTGAACCTCATAACCAGTTTGTCCCAGCTGATTCTTTTTTCTTGATTTGTTTTTAATTTATTTTTTTATTGAACAATAATTGCTTTATAGAATTTTGTTGTTTTCTGTCAGACCTCAACATGAATCAGCCATAGGTACACATAAATCTCCTCCCTTTTGAACCTCCCTCCCGTCTACCCCTCCCATCTACCCCACCCCCAACCCATCCCTCTAGGTTATACCCTGAGGAAACCAAAACTGAAAAGAGACACATGTATCCCATTGTTCATTGCAGCACGTTTTTGGTTTTTTTTTCCTGGAACTATTAGTAATTGCCCTCTGCTCTTCCAGAGTAACATTTTGGACACCTTCTGACTTGGGAAGCTCATCTTCCAATGTTGCATATTTTCCCTTTTCATGCTGTTCATGGAGTTTCCCAGGCAAGAATAATGGAGTGGATTGCCATTTCCTCCTCAAGTGGGCTGCCTTCTGTCAGAACTCTTCACTTTTACCTGTCCATCTTGGGTGGCCCTGCAAGGCATAGCTTCTAGCTTCATTGAGTTAAGCCAGCCCTTTGCCATGACAATGCTGTCATCTATGAGCCATTTCTATACACTCATCTCCCACTTCTGAATTCCTCTCCCATCTAGGTCACTGCAGACTAGAGTTCTGCACTCTAGACAGAGGATTCTCATTAGTCATTTATTTTATACAGGCTTTCCTCAGCTCAGTCAGTAAAGAATCTGACTGAAATGCGGGAGACCCAGGTTCAATTCCTGGGTCAGGAAGATCCCCTTGAGAAGGAAATGGCAACCCACTCCAGTATTCTTGCCTGGAGAATCCCATGGACAGAGGAGCCTGGCAGGCTACAGACCATGGGGTCTGAGTTGTACACAACTTAGCACTAAACCACCACCACCAGTGTATATGTCAGTTACAATCTCCCAATTCATCCTACCCCTTATCTTTCCCCCTTGGCATACATACATTTAATATTTGTCTTTGTCTTTACTTCTGCTTTGAAATGAGGTTGATATGTATCATTTTTCTAGATTCCACATATAAGTGGTATCATGCAGTATTTGTTTTTCCCTTTCTGACTTCATGCTTCCATGTCTTAGCTATTGTAAATAGTGCAGTAATAGTGTATGTATCATTTTGAATTATGGTTTTTTTTTTTTTTTTTTTTAAGGTATAATCCTAGAAGTGGGATTGCTGGGTAATATAGTAGTCCTATTTTTAGTTTTCTAAGGAAAGTCCATACTGTTCTCCATAGTGGCTGTGCCAATTTACATTCCCACCAACGGTGTAAGAGGTTTCCCTTTTCTCCACACCCTCTCCAGCATTTATTGTTTGTAGACTATTTTATGATGGCCATTCTGGCCAGTGTGAGGTGATATCTCACTGTAGTAATTCTCTAACAATTAGTGATGTTGAACAGCTTTTCATGTGTTTGTTGACAGTATCAAAATTCTTAGTGAAAGGTTTTGTATATCTTCAGTTGGTAAATGGATGACAACTAGATGTTGAGATATGTTTTCACAAAACAGGCTGTTAAGGGTCTCCTAATGGGGATGAAAATCTCAACATTCCAATTTAGCCTTTGGCAAAGTTGCAGTTACAAAGATAAACAAAATAATCTTTTTTTGGCAACTGTTCATCTCTCTTTTATCTCTCCCCTCTTTTTTCATACCAAATTCTCAAAATTCCATATACTTTTTCCTGCAGATTACATAACCTGCTATTTTATTTACTTTTCTTTCTTTCTTTTTTGTTTTTCCTCAGTTAGCTATCTGCACTTACCTGGAAAAAAATTTGCAAGATTACGTCTTTTCAGTGTACTTTATTTTGTTATATTTTGCAGATACTGAGCTGTTTTAAACAAATTGAGGACATGTGGCAACCTTTCCTCTAGCAAGTTTGTGGTTGTCATTACTTCAATGGCATTTGTTCACTTTTTGTCTCTGTGCCATAGTTTGATTATTCTGGCAACATTTCAAAATTTTCCATTATTTTTATATTATTGTTATGATCAGTGATCTTTGATGTTACTGTTGCAATTGTTTTGGGGCCCCACAAACCACACTCATATAAGACAGCAAACAGTTGGTAAATATTGTGTGTGTTCCATATTCATCTCTTAGTTGCTACTTTAAAAAATGATGACTTTAGTTTATGGAAACAAAAATTACTGGTGGTTCCTATTTCACACAGATCAGGTGAAAATATCTTTGACAAAAGAGTCCTTTCCAAAATACATTTATATCTAAATTACAAAATGTGTGTGTGTGTGTGCATAGTACATAGTTTCTCAGTCATGTCTGACTCTTTGTGATCCCATGGACTGCAGTCCACCAGGCTCCTCTGTCTATTGAAATTCTCCAGGCAAGAATACTGGAATGGGTTGCAATGCCCTCCTCCATGGGATCTTCCTAACACAGGAATTGAACCCATGTCTACCACATTGCAGGCAGATTCTTTACCATCTGAGCCACCAGCCAAACACATATTACAAAATAGATACTCACAAAATATACATTCTCTTTATTATTCTGAGGCTATAACTAAGTTTACCTTTTTATTTTATAAATTATGTATCTCAGCAGGTAGAGGTGTCTTGACCTGCAGTTATTCCCAAATGCTTTACTACCTGGTGAGGCCACAGCACCAAAATATTCCATTTCATTTCACAATCTAAAATTTCACTGTCTACTCAACTGGAATAAATTGTTCTCTATTTTGTTCTATTTAATTCAACAAATAATTGCTGAGGTGGTCTTAAGACTTACAATAAATGCTGAAATACTAGTAAAGAAGAGGGATTCTGTTCCTGCCACTGCTCAAGTTCACTGGTAGAGACAAACAGGTAAACAGATTTATGGTGTGATGTGCTTTTGAAGACAAGTGAGTGCAGAGTGCAGTTGCTATACACAGAGGGCATGGCTACATATGTTGATTCAGAGGAGAATTAGCCATTTCAGTGGAGGTTTCAGAAGGAAGATTCCATACTCTTAGGATCATTTATGGTGGGTGTGACATTTACACTCTGGGTATATCAGTGTCAATTTATCATCAATATCGGGCCTCCAAAATACAGGATAATTTCTATTTCGTATTAAACTGCTTTTTTTCAAAACATATAAGTTAAATCTTTTTCCATTTTTTGATTTGTCAAGAAAAAGAGTATGTATAAGAAGAGAAGCAAAGACATAAAACTTTCATAAAGATTCTTTTGGATCTTCTAAAAATTCACACTTTGTTAATGCATTGTGATGCATTAACTGATCACAAGGTAGAATTTGGAACAATTTTTTACTTTAATTTATATTGTGTGAGTCATCTTTCTTTTTCAAAACCTAAATAAGTTTTGAAAGGGAAAAAAACCATTTACTAGCACACAGAGTAGGAAGTTTATTTATTTATTTTTTTTGTATTTGGGTTTTCCTTCAAAAGGAAAAAAATAACTAAATGCAATTTTCAAGTTCTTCTAAGTGACACACAGAGGTCTTTCTGAATTCAAAATACTTAGAAACCATCATGGAGCTCATTTAGAAATGTAATCAATCCAGCTCTCCCATTACTTGATTACATTTGAAGTGCCATTTTACACTTGTTTCTCTTCTATTCCACATTTTTTGTCCAATATTGTTTCTCTTCAGTGCCAGCAGTGAATTCAGAATTTTTGTACATGGTGTGATGTAAGTAATGTTTTGCTCACTATTTATTACACTTTTCTTATTTTTTAAATGTGCTGATATTTGTATTTCACTTTTTCATCTTTTTAAGTCATAATTCTCACTTGGTATATTTATTAAAAAGTTGTAAAGAACATTTATAATATTTAAGTAATATTTTTGAAAAAAAGTCATCTTTTACATGATGCATAACAGTACATGCATCAAGGTAAAACTAATACATAGATAACATCTTAAGACTAGTAAGTTAATATAGTGAGGTCACTGATAAAAGATTAATATAAAGTTCCTCACTTTTAGTAAATAAGCAACTAGAAAATGAAAAAGAAAAATATAATTTACAATAATAACAAAATTCTAACTACTGAGAATAAGTTTAAAGATAAGTATCCTAAATTTCTACACACAAAACTAACCATGCAATTGAAGTCAAAGATATTAAAAAAATCTAAGTAGGTGAAGTTTCATACAATGTTAAGGTATTGAGTGAATGAATAGTAAAAAAAATATTAATTCTACATAAAACAAGATATGAATTCCATACACAGATAAATTATAGCATGTTTTTAATGAAAATTAGCAAATATTTTAAAATTTATGTAGAATATGTAAACTTTTGTGTCTGGATTTTTTCACTTAGCCTAATGTTTATGAGTTTCATCCAAGTTGTAGCATGCATAGTGTTTCATTCATTTTAAAATTTTGAAAAGTCTTCCATATATGTACATATTACAATTTTAAAAAATCGGTTCATCAGTTGATAAGTGTTTCAACTGTTTCCACTTTAGACTATCATAAGTAGTCCTTATATGAACATACATACATCTATTTACCTATATTTCTTTGAATATGTTCTCCATTTATTTGGTTATAGATACAGGAGGGGAATTAATGAATCTTACAGTTATTTTATGATTATATTTTTGTGTCACCAATAGTCACCAAACTCTTTTCAACAGATGTGGAGCCATTTTAGATTCCTAGCAGCAATATTCAAGGGTACTCATGCCCACCTTTCCTCTCACTCTCTCTCTATTTCTCTTTATAGCTACCCTAGTAGGGATAAAGTTGTACCTCGTTGTATTCATTTTCTTTTGCTTAATGATTAATAATGTTGAGAAGCTTTTCATATTCCTATAAGGCATTTGGTAATTTTTAATTGTATTGTTTGTCTTTATATTGTTCAATTTTAAGAGTTCTTTACATATTCTGCATATTATATATACCCATATACACACACATAATTTCAAAATATTTTCTCATATTCTGTAGGCTGTATTTTCACTTTCTTGATAATGTTATTTGATAAACAAAAATTGTTTAATTTGGATGATGCCCACTTTAATCTCTTTTTCTTTTTGCTTCTCATGTTTTTGGCCTTAGAATCCACAAATTCATTGCCAATTCCAAGGTCATGGATGTTTATTTCTATGCTTGTTTTCTTCTTCATCAATATTTTGGCTATTCAAGGCTTCTTGAGACTCTATATTAATTTGAGAATCAATTCAATTCATCAAAAGGCCACTAGAATTTTGATTGGGATTGAATATTTCCATGCATTGTTCAGAATAGATAAGTAAATAAAGACAGAATATGAACTCGTGGTTGCCAGGGGATTGGGAGAGGGTAGGATGGGGAGAAACTGCTTGTTAGAAATTAATGGAATTTAATTGTGGAGTTAGAAAGATGTAGTTGTACAATGTTGTCAGTGTTATACATCACTGAATTATTTACTTTAAAATGATTATTTTATGTTATATGATTTTATCTCAATACATTAAAAATTATATAGAAAAACCAAGATGAAGAACAATCAGTAATTATAGAAAAAGTAGAACTAAATTGAAAGAAATACACACTGTAAGATATTGAAACCTATTACAAAGCTATATAATGTGAAGTCTGGTAAATACACAAGGATTAAAATACAAATTAATGGTATAGAATTGTCTGGAGCAAGAATTCATATATATATTTATTCAAAAACATTGGGAAAAGACAACTTTTCACTTAATAAACTTGTCATTTGGAGGTGTTTATTGGGAGGAAAATAAACGAATGACCTTCATTATATAATATACTATATATTACATATATTACACTTATTATTATGCATGCACCTAACACAAGAGCCCCTAAATATATAGGAAGCACTTAAATATATTCTTTCTTCATGTATAGGAAGAAAAATGAGAAAAGCACAAACACATGGAGTCTAAAGAACATGCTTATAGAAAACCAGTGGGGAGAAATCAAAGGAGAATCAAAGCAATCTGTTAATAGTATCTACTAAATTTGAACAAAAGTATTACTTATTTTCCAGCAATTTTACTTCTAGGTATATTAATGTAATAGATGAAAATATGCTCATCAACAGACATGTACAAGGATGTTCATAACAGTGTTACTTTATTTTAGCTAAAAATTAGCAACAAACTGAGTATTCATTTGTTGCTAAATTCACTAACCTGAATTTCATATAATATTGAAAATAAATTCCTTGTTATGCTAAAGTATATGGATGATTATTGAAACATACTTTTGAGTGAACAAAGCCAAAAACCAAAAGTACATGCTAAAGTATTTAGTTTCTATAAGGTTCAACAATAAGTTGATCTAGTCTAGACTGTTAGAAGCAAGGGTTGTGTTTAACACTGGGAAAATCATAGGTTGTAGAAACTAGAGGGGCTGCCCTTCAGTTCAGTTCAGTCGCTCAGTCGTGTCCAACTCTTTGTGACCCCATGAATCGCAGCACACCAGGCCTCCCTGTCCATCACCAACTCCCGGAGTTCACTCAGACTCACGTCCATTGAGTCAGTGATGCCATCCGGCCATCTCATCCTCTGTCATCCCCTTCTCCTCCTGCCCCCAATCCCTCCCAGCATCAGGGTCTTTTCCAATGAGTCAACTCTTCTCATGAGGTGGCCAAAGTACTGGACTTTCAGCTTCAGCATCATTCCTTCCAAAGAAATCCCAGGGCTGATCTCCTTCAGAATGGACTGGTTGGATCTCCTTGCAGTCCAAGGGACTCTCAAGAGTCTTCTCCAATACCACAGTTCAAAAGCATCAATTCTTCGGCGCTCAGCCTTCTTCACAGTCCAACTCTCACATCCATACATTACCACAGGAAAAACCATAGCCTTAGGATGTTGGAAAAACAACAAGTGGTGGTTATGTGTGTGTGGTTACACTGTGATAATTTATAGATCTCTATACTTATGATATCTTTTTTTTGACTGAATGTGCTATATTTCAATTAAGTGGCTTATTTCAAAACGTTGCTGCTGCTGCTGCTGCTAAGTTGCTTCAGTCGTGTCCAACTGTGTGCGACCCCATAGATGGCAGCCCACGAGGCTCCGCCATCCCTGGGATTCTCCAGGCAAGAACACTGGAGTGGGTTGCCATTTCCTTCTCCAATGCATGAAAGTGAAAAAGTGAAAGTGAAGTCTCTCAGTCATGTCGGACTCATAGCGACCCCATGGACTGCAGCCCACTAGGCTCCTCCATCCACGGGATTTTCCAGGCAAGAGTACAGGAGTGGGGTGCCATTGACTTCTCCGTCAAAATGTTAATTACTGATAAATACACCGAGATGTTTTTAGTAAAAGTAGTATTAAATACATAGGCAATGGAATGAAGGTCAACAGTCATGTAAATGTCACAGTAATCTGACAGAATTTGGAGATTTAGCAGATACTGTAAACTGCTTTATTGAATTCTAACTTGATGCATATCATAGCATATAGTATTCATACCAGTGAACTAATCAGAGTATCTTATTATTATTTTATTTTTGGCTCATTTAAACTGCTTTGTTGTCAACATTTTCTTGTTTTTTTTATTGTATTTTATTTTATTTTTTAACTTTACAATATTGTATTGGTTTTGCCATATATCAACATGAATTTGCCACAGGTATACATGTGTTTGCCATCCTGAACCCTCCTCTGTCCTCACTCCCGATACCATCCCTCTGGGTCATCCCAGTGCACCAGCCCCAAGAATCCAGTATCGTGCATTGAACCTGGACTGGCAACTTGTTTCATATATGATATTATACATGTTTCAATGCCATTCTCCCAAATCATCCCACCCTCTCCCTCTCCCACAGAGTCCAAAAGACTGTTCTAAACATCAGTGTCTCTTTTACTGTCTCCTATACAGGGTTATTGTTACCATCTTTCTAAATTCCCTATATATGTATTAGTATACTGTATTGGTGATGAATGGATAAGAAAGCTGTGGTACATATACACAATGGAGTATTACTCAGCCATTAAAAAGAATACATTTGAATCAGTTCTAATGAGGTGGATAAAACTGGAGCCTATTATACAGAGTGAAGTAAGCTGGAAGGAAAACATTTTCTTGTTGATCTGTTCTTGATTCATAACCATGCCTTAAGAATTATGCTTGAACCTGAAATTAAAAAGATTAAAAGAGTATATTAACATGAACCCACCACGGTGGATTCATGTTGATGTATGGCAAAACCAATACAATATTGTAAAGTAATTAGCCTCTAATTAAAATAAATAAATTTAATTTTTTAAAAGAGTATATTACTGTTCTTTGTTTTCTTAGAATTATGTTTCTGTTGGAGAAAACATAATTCTAAATTTATAAATAGATAATTGCTACAAAGTATAGTAAGAACACTTGTAAGATCAAGCATATTATACAATAAAGAAATGGGAATCTCATTTGTAAATGGATGATCTGATAATTTTAATTCATTAAGGTGCTCAGACATCTGTTTCTGAGAAGGTAAATGAGGAAATGTTGGTGTTGACTTGGAAAAGCAACACAACTAGGTCATTCTTAAACCAGTGAGCTCCTGCGAAGACAAGTGAGTACCAACACGAGGATTCAACACATTGCACAGACAAGGATTCTCTTCCTGTCTGGGTGAAATGGCTAATTCTCTAGACCACAGGATTATTTACTTATATTAGAGACTGCTAGGTATTTTAAAGTAGCACTAAAACACCTAGATTCTGTGATATTGGAAATTTCAATCCATTTGGAATCAAATTCATACCCACATTTAGCTTGAGGAGTAGTTTTTAGTTCACTAAGGAGTAATTTCAAAAGAAGAAAGTTATTGCAAACTGAAAATGTTGAAGGACTTGTCTTCATATATTTAAGTAGGAAACCATATTGAATTGTCACTTTATATGTGTGTTTAACCCTGGAAACATGATTTCACTCATTGTTTCTAAACCTACAGGTATCATACTAATTTGCACTGTTATTTAGAAATCTGCACTGAGTTATACATAGATGGGGAAACAGTGGAAGACTTTATTTTTCTGGCTCCAGTATCACTGCTGATGGTGATTGCAGCCATGAAATTAAAAGACACTTGCTTCTTGGAAGGAAAGTTATGACCAACCTAGACAGCATATTAAAAATCAGAGACTTTGCCAATGAAAGTCCATCTAGTCAAAGCTATGGTTTTTGCAGTACTTATGTATGGATGTGAGAGTTGGACTATAAAAAAAGCTGAGCACTGAAGAGTTGATGCTTTTGAACTGTTGTGTTGGAGAAGACTCTTGAGAGTCCCTTGGACTGCAAGGAGATCCAACCAGTCCATCCTAAAGGAGATCAGCCCTGGAATTTCTTTGGAAGGAATGATGCTAAAGCTGAAACTCCAGTACTTTGGCCACCTCATGCGAAGAGTTGACTCATTGGAAAAGACTCTGATGCTGGGAGGGATTGGGGGCAGGAGGAGAAGGGGACAACAGAGGATGAGATGGCTGGATGGCATCACTGACTCAATGGACGTGAGTCTGAGTGAAATTCGGGGGTTGGTGATGGACAGGGAGGCCACCTGATGCAGAGAGCTGACTCCTTTGAAAATGCCCTGATGCTGGGAATGATTGAGGGCAGGAGGAGAAGGGGACAACAGAGGATGAGATGGTTGGATGGCATCACCGACACAATGGACATGGGTTTGGGTGGAATCCACGTGTTGGTGATAGACGGAGGCCTGGTGTGCTGCGGTTCATGGGGTCACAACAAGTTGGACATGACTGAGCGACTAAACTGAACTGAACTGTGTTAAAGCTTACTGATTTTTATAAAGATTTTTAAAGAAAAACAATTTCTCTAACAGTAAATTTTTAGCCTCCTAAAGTACTGTCTCTTAAAGTGGAATGCTGAAGAATTGATGCTTTTGAACTGTGGTGTTGGAGAAGACTCTTGAGAGCCTCTTGGACTGCAAGGAGATCAAAACAGTCAACCCTAAAGGAAATTGGTCCTGAATATTCATTGGAAGGACTGATGCTAAAGCTGAAACTCCAATACTTTGGCCACCTGATGCAAAGAACTGACTCATTGGAAAAGACCCTGATGCTGGGAACGATTGAAGGTGGGAGGAGAAGGGGATGACAGAAGATGAGATGGTTGAATGGCATCACAGACTCAATGGACATGAGTTTGAGCAAGCTCTGGGAGTTGGTGATGGACAGTGAAGCCTGGTGTGCTGCCGTCCATGGGGTCACAAACAGTCGGACATGACTGAGTGACTGAACCAAACTGAAAGTAATGCACAAGTATTTCTGTTCAATTAATTATATATTAAATGACATTATGTTCCAGGCCATGATCAGGGGTGAGGAAAGAAATAGATAGTGGCCTCAGGATATTCATTATAATAGTGAAGACATTTATGTGTGTCTAACATTGCATGTGTACACGTATGGATATATATGACATTTATGTGTATACGCATAGATATGTATATGTGTAATATGCCAAATATATTCAGTATTAGAAGAGACGATTAGAAGTAAAGGTTGGGGTAACTGTTTGAACCATCATTTCTAAATAATGATTTACTTGAATGTATTATAATGATATCTGTTCTTTAAAAAGTTAAAAACTGTCAAAGGATAATATAAAAAAGAAACAAATTACTTCAAATGGCTCCATCTAAAAATGCCCAGTGTCAAAATGTGTAATTATACCAGTAAGAAACAGAATCCATTCTAGAGAGTTTAAGGAAAAAGCAGTTTATTAAAAATCTTTGAGAAGGCTAAAAAAACAATTCTAGGATAAATATTCAGCCACAAATATATTGAGTGAACAAAGGAGTTGCTGCATTTGCCAATAGTAAGAAAAAGCAAATCAGCAAGCCACCACTTGCATAACTATGTCCCCTATATCAAGATCAATCAGATCAGTTCAGTCGCTCAGTCATATCCGACTCTTTGTGACTCCATGAATCGCAGCACGCCAGGCCTCCCTGTCCATCACCAACTCCCAGAGTTCACTCAAACTCATGTCCATTGAGTTATGCCATCCAGCCATCTCATCCTCTGTCATCCCCTTCTCCTCCTGCCCCCAATCCCTCCCAGCATCAGAGTCTTTTCCAATGAGTCAACTCTTTGCATGAGGTGGCCAAAGTATTGGAGTTTCAGCTTTAGCATCATTCCTTCCAAAGAAATCTCAGGGCTGATCTCCTTCAGAATGGACTGGTTGGATCTCCTTGCAGTCCAAGGGACTCTCAAGAGTCTTCTCCAACACCACAGTTCAAAAGCATCAATTCTTTGGTGCTCACGGAGAAGGCAATGACACCTCACTCTGGTACTCTTGCCTGGAAACTCCCATGGACGGAGGAGCCTGGTAGACTGCAGTCCATGGGGTCTATAAAAGTCACACAGGACTGAGCGACTTCACTTTCACTTTTCACTTGCATGTATTGGAGAAGGAAATGGCAACCCACTCCAGTGTTCTTGCCTTTTCACTTTTCACTTGCATGCATTGGAGAAGGAAATGACAACCCACTCCAGTGTTCTCGCCTGGAGAATCCCAGGGACGGGGGAGCCTGGTGGGCTGCCGTCTACTGGGTCGCACAGAGTCAGACACTACTGAAGCAACTAAGCAGCAGCAGCAGCTTTCTTCACAGTCCAACTCTCACATCCATACATGACCACTGGAAAAACCACAGCCTTGACTAGACGGACCTTTGTTGGCAAAGTAATGTCTCTGCTTTTCAATATGCTATCTAGGTTGGTCATAACTTTCCTTCCAAGGAGTGAGCATCTTTTAATTTCATGGCTGCAATCACCATCTGCAGTGATTTTGGAACCCCTCAAAATAAAGTCTGACACTGTTTCCACTCTTTCCCCATCTATTTCCCATGAAGTGATGGGACCAGATGGCATGATCTTCATTTTCTGAATGTTGAGCTTTAAGCCAACTTTTTCACTCTCCTCTTTCACTTTCATCAAGAGGCTTTTTAGTTCATCTTCACTTTCTGCCATAAGGATGGTGTCATCTGCATATCTGAGGTTATTGATATTTCTCCCGGCAATCTTGATTCCAGCTTGTGCTTCTTCCAGCCCAGCATTTCTCATGATGTACTCTGCATAGAAGTTAAATAAGCAGGGTGACAATATACAGCCTTGACATACTCCTTTACCTATTTGGAACCAGTCTGTTGTTCCATGTCCAGTTCTAACTGTTGCTTCCTGACCTATATACAGATTTCTCAAGAGGCAGGTCAGATGGTCTGGTATTCCCATCTCTTTCAGAATTTCCAACAGTTTATTGTGATCCACACAGTCAAAGGCTTGGCATAGTCAATAAAGCAGGAAAAATGTTTTTCTGGAACTCTCTTGCCTTTTCCATGATCCAGCGGATGTTGGCAATTTGATCTCTGGTTCCTCTGCCTTTTCTAAAACCAGCTTGAACATCTGGAAGTTCACGGTTCACATATTGCTGAAGCCTGGCTTGGAGAATTTTGAGCATTACTTTACTAGCATGTGAGATGAGTGCAGTTGTGTGGTAGTTTGAGCATTCTTTGGCATTGCCTTTCTTAGGGATCAGAATGAAAACTGACCTTTTCCAGTCCTGTGGCCACTCTTGAGTTTTCCAAATTTGCTGGTATATTGAGTGCAGCACTATTTGTTTAACTACCCCTAATATTAATTACTACTAATAGTAACTAAGTTTAAGGTTGTTTTATTTCATTAACATCCTTTATGTAACAAAATTAAACATAATAATACATAATTTTAAATAAATGGCTACTTTGTTTTTAGCTTAAATTATATATATGTGTGTGTGCATGTGTATACAATATTTTCCCTTGGTATGGCTTTTCTTATTATTGGCTCTTTAAAGAGCTGGTTACTGTATGATATTATGAGAAATGCTGGGCTGGATGAAGTACAAGCTGGAATTAAGATTGCTAGGAGAAATATAAAAAACTTAAGATATGCAGATGATATCACCCTTATGGCAGAAAGTGAAGAACTAAAGAGCCTCTTGATGAAAGTGAAAGAGGAGAGTGAAAAAGGTGACTTAAAGCTCAACATTCAGAAAACCAAGATCATGGCATCCGGTCCCATCGCTTCATGGCAAATAGATCGAGAAACAGTGGAAACAGTGGCAGACTTTATTTTGGGGGGCTGCAAAAGCACCACAGATAGTGACTACAGCCATGAAATAAAAAGATGTTTACTCTTTGCAAGAAAAGTTACGACCAACCTAGACAGCATATTCAAAAGCAGAAACATTACTTTGCCAACAAAGGTCCATCTAGTCAAGGATATCGTTTTTCCAGTACTCATGTATGGATGTGAGAGTTGGACTATAAAGAAAGCTGAGTGCCAAAGAATTGATGCTTTTGAACTGTGGTGTTAGAGAGGACACCCCTTTTTTTTTAAGTGGAAGCTAATTACTTTCAATATTGTAGTGGTTTTGCCATACATTGACATGAGTCAGCCATGGGTTTACATGTGTTCCATCCCTTAGACAGTAAGGAGATCCAACCAGTCCATCCTAAAGGAAATCAGTCCTGAATATTCATTGGAAGGACTGATGTTGAAGCTGAAACTCCAATAATTTGGCAACCTGATGTGAAGAGCTGACTCATTTGAAAAGACCCTGATGTTGGGAAAGATTGAATGTAGGATGAGAAGGGGATGATAAAGGATAAGATGGTTAGATAGCATCACTGACTCAATGGAGATGAGTTTGAGTAAACTCTGGGAGTTGGTGATGGACAGGGAGGCCTGGCATACTGTGGTCCATCGGGTCACAAAGAGTCAGACACGACTGAGGGACTGAACTGAACTGAACTGAATTGTATGACTTGCCTCATAAACCAATCAGCAAGTGTCCACTTCTCTATTATAGTCTTAAAATGTTAGCAAATAATTGGTATTCCCTCAGGCTTCCCAGGTGGCACTAGTGGTAAAGAACCTGCCTGCCATTGCAGGAGACTTAAGAGGCTGTGGTTCAAACCATCTTAGGTGGGGAAGATCCCCTGGAGTAGGACATGGCAACCCACTCTAGTATTCTTGCTGGAGAATCCCATGGGCAAAGGAGCCTGGTAGGGTACAGTCCGTAGGGTTGCAAAGAGTTGGACATGACTAAAAGCAACTTTGCTCCCATGCACACAAGATTTGGTAGAATTCACCAGTGAAACTATTTGGACCAGAAGTTATCTTTAGCAAAATTTTTATTACAAAAGGAGTTCCTTTAGTAGATATGAGCTCTTTGATTTCTGTGTTTTTGTTTTCTTGTGTGTATTTTTTGGTTTGTTTTTGGCTGTACTATATGGATTACAGGAGCTCCCCTGATGAGATATGGAACCCAGACTCCCTGCAGTGGAAACCTAGAGTCCTAACCAATGGACAACCAGTGAATTTGCTTGTGTCAGTTTTGATAGTTTGTTTTGTTTGTTTGTTTTAGGAATTTGTCATTTTTTGTTATAAATTACATTATTTATCAGCAAAAACTTGTTCATAACAAATCTTTATCATTTTAATATGCACTAATTTTAATAATGCTCCCCTTTTATTCTTAACATTGGTAATTCTCAATGCTTATACTGAATTTTGTCCCCTGGATTTTAATGACTAATAAATGTGTCAAAATATCCAGCTTTGATTGTGGATTTATAGCTCTCTATCTTGAGACCTGTAAATTTGTATTTAATAATTTGTAAGCTTTTTAATATTTTTATATATTTATATTGAAAAATATTGATCTCATAACTTTAAAAAATATTTGTGTTTTTAATAGAGTCATTCCATCTTTTTTTTATGTTTATGACAGAACTTCTACCAACATTTTCTTTCAAATATTTTGGGTCTTTATGTTTCTTATAAATAGTACATAGCTTAGTCTTATGATTTATTTTGATTTGTATTCTTATTCATTTTAGTTTTCTTTAATCCAGTTAATTATTCATGCCTTTTAATTTTCATTTAATCCAATTATGCATAATGTAACCATTGATGTGATTGTGTTTACATTTCTCATATTTGTATTCCTATAGACAATTTTTTTTTTTCTTTTTAATCCCTGGAGAAAGGAATGGCAATCCACTCCAGTATTCTTACCTGATTTTCTCTGTTGAGTTTTTGTTACATATTAATGCATTATTACTCTATCAATTGTTTTAGAACTTATCTTCAAATTGTGAAAGTACATCTTTAAATAATACATTACCTATGCAAAATGTAAAAAGCTTATGTGACTATAACTTTGTTGACCTCCTTTAATCTTTTCAATTATCTTGCCTTAAATTTTATTTCTATAACTACACTATAAACATTACTATTTTAAATTATTTTTGCTTTACTCAATAGTCATTTTCAAATATACACATAATTATTCAAAAGGACACTAAATGTTTACCAAAATACTTCTGCCTTCTGTTTTCTTCATTTATTCCTAAATATCTGGACTTATTCCTGGTATCATTTCCTTTTAGCCTGAAAAATATTTGTTAATATTTTATGTTCAGCAAATCTGCTTGAAAATTTTTATTCCAAATATTAACTCTATAAGAATAGTTTCTTTTTAACTTCAATTTTGAAGAATAGTTTAACCAGATTCAAATTTCTACTTTGACAGTTTTTTTCTCTCTTATTCATTACCTTCAATATTCCATTCTGTAATCTTCTAACCACCTTTGTTAATTGTGAGAAGTCAGCTTTCTTACCATTGCTTTTAATATCTGATCTTTACCTTTGTGGCTTTTTTTTTTTTTTAATTTATTCTTTTGCAATTCACAGAGCTCTTTGAATTTATGGATGAATTTCTTTTCATGAATTTTGGAAAGTTCTTCATCATTTTTCCCTCAAATTGTATTTCTGTCCATTATCTCTCATTTCCCTTTTTGGAATTCCAATTATATATACATATTTATGCTAATTTTTATTAAAACACAAATCTCAATTTTCTTTTTTTTTCCTTTACAGGTGGATGTTTGTTTCAGTTTGGGTTTTATCTTTCAATTTGTCTTCAATCTGAAGACTCTTTCATAGACTCTTCCCTCTGTGCTCTTAATTCTGTTATTAAGCACAAGTCATAATTCATAATACTGTATTTTCATTTCCAGCATTTCTAGTTGGACCCTTCTAACATTTTTCTGCCTCTAATAAAATGACCCATTTCTTCACACATCATTCACATTTTCTATTATATTCTTTATCATTTTTCTCAAAATTATTTTAGATCTTGTTAAGAATTCTAACTTCTGAATCTTTATTTATTGATTATTTTCTCTTTTAATCATGGGCATTTTTCTTTGCCCATTCTGGAACTTGTATTTTGATATATTATACACAACTATACAGTACATACATATGTGTATGCTGCTAAGTCACTTCAGTCGTATCCAACTCTGTGCGACCCCATAGACGGCAGCCCACCAGGCCCTGCCATCCCTGGGATTCTCCAGGCAAGAACACTGGAGTGGGTTGCCATTTCCTCCTCCAATGCATGAAAGTGAAAAGTGAAAGTGAAGTCGCTCAGTCATATCCAACTCTTAGCAACCCCATGGACTGCAGCCTACCAGGCTCCTCCGTCCATGGGATTTTCCAGGCAAGAGTACTGGAGTGGGGTGCCATTGCCTTCTCCACATATGTGTATACATACACATATAAATGTATAAATAAGTAGATGGGTTTATATATGGCTGCCAAGCTTTTAGGTGACTGAGATACACTGTTTTCCAGCCTTGTCCACTGTTTCCCACATAATCACTTACAGCCTTATTTCTCCTTCCAAACATTTTGAAAGTCATATGGCAGATATAATAGTCTCCATAAAGGTCTTGAAGCCCCTGAAACAGTGCTTTTTCTTTTGCTCTTCTGTCCCATATTCATCCCTTAGTGATTCAACACTGGAATGCTGGACAGCTTACCTTAGCTTTCCTTTCCAACCCTCAGATTTCTTCAGCTGAAAGCAGAAATACTTCCAATGGACTTTTTTTTCCATTCTCCAGCTCTCCTCCAATCTTGTTTGGGACATCATACCTAGGAGAGATTCCACATCCTCAGGGGAGATGTTTCTTAACTATTCTTTGTAGCTCATCCACTTTGACTGCCCTCTGTCAATTCATTCATTGAAAATGACTGGGGAATGCAAACTTGTTCTGAGGTTAGGACTTTTCTAGATTCTAATCTGTCAGTTCTACAAACATGATTGTTAAAATTTGTTAAAAAGATATAGCTCCTTTGGGTTTTTACACTCCTTCTCATTCATTCATTCATGCATGCAACACATACTTCTTGAGCATCCGCCATTTGTCTCAGATGACTCTGTTGACATAAAGTACAAAATAGAAATAACCCTGGTCTCTTGAGGAATAAAGAAAACTTGAGAATAATAACATTCAACTTAACACTTTTTTCAAGATACTTTTCAAAGAATAGTGAAACAAGGTAGAAATGAGTATTCTGAAATTCTTCATACATGGTGGTGTCTACAACAACTTGTTTCCAGAAAGAGGCAACACATAAATATTCATAGGTTTGTTTGAACTATGTACTCATACTGTGAATAATTCAAATATATTTTCAAGTATGAGTAAATATTCAATTCAAATTGTGTTTACTTATTCACAAGGATTTGTGTATTACATAATGGTACAATATTTTTGTGCTGTACTTTTGAAAACTGTCAGTTCTAGAGAGGTGGGTGAACCTAGAGCCTGTTATACAGAGTGAAGTAAGTCAGAAAGAGAAAAACAAATATCATATATTAACATGTATATATGGAATCTAGAAAAGTGGTATTGATGAACCTATTTGCAGGGAAGGAATGGAGATGCGAATGTAGAGAATGAATTTGTGGTCACAGAGGAGAGAGTGGGAGGAATGGAGAAAGTAGCATCGACATATATACACTACCGTGTGTAAAATAGATAACCGCTGAGAAGTTGTTATGTAACACAGGGAACTCAGCCTGGCACTCTGTGATGACCTAGAGTGGTGGAATGGAGGGGAGGGAGGGAAGCCCAAGAGGGAGGTGATATTTATATAACTATGACTGATACACGTTGTTGTATGCAGAAACCAGCAAAACATCATAAAGCAAACTTCCTCCAATTTAAAAAAAAAAAAAAAAAAAAAAGAACTCTCAGGATTTAATTCCATTGCGGGGTTTCTTAGTGTACACCCTTCACACTCATTCAGTTATGATCGATGGCTTATGGTAATTGAGATAACTAGCCATGGTTCATACTGTCATCTCTATTGATCAGCAGACGTCTTCACAAATTCTCTGTAACATTACCTTAATAGACTATAGAGATACCAGAATATAACAAAAATAATTCCTCCCAATTATTTTGTTTCTTAATAAATATAAATTGTAATATATGTGGTAAATCATGACAAATGAAAAAATGAAGAATGGAGCTTGGTGCATAAAGCAGAGGTTATGATCTTCAAAAACAGTAACTGTATGATGTTGGCAAAATGGTAGAGCAGGTAGCTTCAAGCTCTAGTACCCTTTGCAGGAACAATGAGAAGAAAGCAGAAACTGTCAGAACCAACTTTGTCAAAACTCTGGAAAATAGCTAAAGCATACAAGGGAATGCTGTATCAAGAAAAAGGCAATTTGATGAAACTACCCTCCTGGTCCAATGGATAAGACAATTCCCTCCCAATGCAGAGTCTTAGGTTTGTTCTCTGCTCTGGGCTTCCCTTGTGGCTCAGGGGCGACGGCCCAGAGGAGCTACCCCGTGTCCGAGGTCACGGACAGCGGCCAGGAGGAGCTACCCCACGCCCCCAAGCCTGAGGCCAGGGGCAGTGGCTGGGAGGAGCTACCCCACACCCTAGGCCAGGGGTGGCAGCCGGGAGGTACAGCCCGACATACAAGGAGCAGTGGCTGGGCGGGCACAGGAGGGCCTAGAAGAGCTATCCCACGTTGAAGGTCAGGGAGGGTGGCGGTGAGGAGATACCCCTTGTCCAAGGTAAGGAACAGCAGCTGCACTTTGCTGGAGCAGCCCTGAAGAGATACCCCATGCCCAAGGTAAGAGAAACTCAAGTAAGATGGTAGGTGTTGCAAGAGGGCATCAGAAGGCAGACACACTGAAAACATACTTACAGGAAACTAGTCAATCTAATCACACTAGGATCACAGCCTTGTCTAACTCAATGAAACTAAGCCATGCCCATGGGGCAACCCAAGATGGGCAGGTCATGGTGGAGAGATCTGACACAATGTGGTCCACTGGAGAAGGGAATGGCAAACCACTTCAGTATTCTTGCCTTGAGAACCCCATGAACAGTATGAAAAGGCAAAATGATAGGATACTGAAAGAGGAACTCCCCAGGTCAGTAGGTGACCAATATACTACTGGAGATCAGTGGAGAAATAACTCCAGAAAGAATTAAGGGATGGACCCAAAGCAAAAACAATACCCAGCTGTGGATGTGACTGGCGATAGAAGCAAGGTCCGATGCTGTAAAGAGCAATATTGCATAGGAACCTGGAATGTCAGGTCCATGAATCAAGGCAAATTGGAAGTGGTCAAACAAGAGATGGCAAGAGTGAATGTCGACATTCTAGGAATCAGCAAACTAAAATGGACTGGAATGGGTGAATTTAACTAAGATGACCATTATATCTACTACCATGGACAGGAATCACTCAGAAGAAATGGAGTAGCCATCATGGTCAACAAAAGAGTCCGGAATGCAGTACTTGGATGCAATCTCAGAAACGACAGAATGATCTCTATTCATTTCCCAGGCAAACCATTCAATATCACAGTAATCCAAGTCTATGCCCCAACCAGTAACGCTGAAGAAGCTGAAGTTGAAGGGTTCTATGACGACCTACAAGACCTTTTAGAACTAATACCCAAAAAAGATGTCCTTTTCATTATAGGGGACTGGAATGCAAAAGTAGAAAGTCAAGAAACACCTGGAGTAACAGGCAAATTTGGCCTTGGAATACAGAATGAAGCACAGCAAAGACTAATAGAGTTTTGCCAAGAAAATGCAATGGTCATAGCAAACACTCTCTTCCAACAACACAAGAGAAGACTCTACATGAACATCACCAGATGGACAACACTGAAAACAGATTAATTATGTTCTTTGCAGCCAAAGGTGGAGAAGCTCTATATAGTTGGCAAAAACAAGACCAGGAGCTGACTGTGGCTCAGATCATGAACCGTTTATTACCAAATTCAGACTGAAATTGAAGAAAGTAGGGAAAACCACTAGACCATTCATGTATGACCTAAATCAAATCCCTTATGATTATACAGTGGAAGTGAGAAATATATTTAAGGGCCTAGATCTGATAGATAAAGTGCCTGATGAACTATGGAATGAGGTTCGTGACACTGTACAGGAGACAGGGATCAAGATCATCCCCATGGAAAAGAAATGCAGAAAAGCAAAATGGCTGTCTAGGGAGGCCTTACAAATAGCTGTGAGAAGAAGAGAAGTGAAAAACAAAAGAGAAAAGGAAAGATATAAGCATCTGAATGCAGTTTCAAAAAATAGCAAGAAGAGATAAGAAAGCCTTCCTCAGTGATCAATGCAAAGAAATAGAGGGAAAAAAACAGAATGGGAAAGACTAGAGATCTCTTCAAGAAAATTAGGGATACCAAGGGAACATTTCATGCAAAGATGGGCTCAATAAAGGACAGAAATGGTATGGACCTAACAGAAGCAGAAGGTATTAAGAAGAGGTGGCAAGAATACACAGAACTTTACAAAAAAGATCTTCATGACCCACATAATCACGATGATGTGATCACTGACCTAGAGCCAGACATCCTGGAATGTGAAGTCAAGTTGGCCTTGGAGGGCATCACTACGAACAAAGCTAGTGGAGGTGATGGAATTCCAGTTGAGCTATTTCAAATCCTGAAGGATGATGCTGTGAAAGTGCTGCACTTAATATGCCAGCAAATTTGGATAACTCAGCAGTGGCCACAGGACTGGAAAAGGTCAGTTTTCATTCCAATCCCAAAGAAAGGCAATGCCAAAGAATGCTCAAACTACCACACAACTGCACTCAGCTCACATGCTAGTAAAGTAATGCTCAAAATTCTCCAAGTCAGGCTTCAGCAATACATGAACCATGGACTTCCTGATATTCAAGCTAGTTTTAGAAAAGGAAGAGGAACCAGAGATCAAATTGCCAACATCTGCTGGATCATGGAAAAAGCAAGAGAGTTCCAGGAAAACATCTATTTATGCTTTATTGACTATGCCAAAGTCTTTGACTGTGTGGATCACAATAAACTGTGCAAAATTCTGAAAGAGATGGGAATACCAGACCACCAGACCACCTGATCTGCCTCTTGAGAAATTTGTATGCAGGTCAGGAAGCAACAGTTAGAACTGGACATGGAACAACAGACTGGTTCCAAATAGGAAAAGGAGTATGTCAGGGCTGTATATTGTCACCCTGTTTATTTAACTTATATGCAGAGTCCATCATGAGAAACGCTGGGCTGGAAGAAGCACAAGCTGGAATCAAGATTGCTTGGAGAAATATCAATAATCTCAGATATGCAGATGATACCACCCTTATGGCAGAAAGTGAAGATGAACTAAAAAGCCTCTTGATGAAAGTGAAAGTGGAGAGTGAAAAAGTTGGCTTAAAGCTCAACATTCAGAAAACGAAGATCATGGTATCCAGTCCCATCACTTCATGGGAAATAGATGAGGAAATAGTGGAAACAGTGTTAGACCTTATTTTTTGGGCTCCAAAATCACGGCAGATGTTGACTGTAGCCATGAAATTAAAAGACGCTTACTCCTTGGAAGGAAAGTTATGACCAACCTAGATAGCATATTCAAAAGCAGAGACATTACTTTGTCAACAAAGCTTCGTCTAGTCAAGGCTATGGTTTTTCCTATGGTCATGTATGGATGTGAGAGTTGGACTGTGAAGAAGGCTCTGTGCCGAAGAACTGATGCTTTTGAACTGTGGTGTTGGAGAAGACTCTTGAGAGTCCCTTGGACTGCAAGGAGATCCAACCAGTCCATTCTGAAGGAGATCAGCCCTGGGATTTCTTTGGAAGGAATGATGTTAAAGCTGAAACTCCAGTACTTTGGCCACCTCATGCGAAGAGTTGACTTATTGAAAAAGACTCTGATGCTGGGAGTGACTGGGGGCAGGAGGAGAAGTGGACGACAGAGGATGAGATGGCTGGATGTCATCACTGACTCAATGGACGTGAGTCTGAGTGAACTCCGGGAGTTGGTGATGGACAGGGAGGCCTGGCATGCTGTGATTCATGGGGTCGCAAATAGTCAGACATGACTGAGTGACTGAACTGTGGTTCAGCTGGTAAAAAGTCCACCTGCAAACACAGGGGACCTGGTTCAATCCCTGGGTTGGGAAGATCCCCTGGAAAAGGGAAAGGATACCCACGCCAGTATTCTGGCCTGGAGAATTCCATGGACTGTATAGTCCATGCGGTCCCAAAGAGTCAGACACGGACTGAGAGACTTTCACTTTCACATTTTCATTTTGGGAATTAGATTCCACATGTTGCAATTAATTTCCCAGGTGACACCAGCAGTAAAGAAAATGCCTGTCAATGAAGGAGATATAAGAGAAGTTGGTTCAACCCCTGGATCGGGAAGATACCCTGGAGGAGGGTATGGCAACCCACTTTGTATTCTTAACTGATGAATCCCATGGACAGGGGAACCTGGCGGGCTACAGTCCACAGGGTCACAAAGAGTTGGACACGACTGAAGAGCCTTAGCATGCACGCATGCATGCAGCAACTAAACGATATGGCATTCAGCAGCACAGTGAAGGTCCAGGGAGCTGCAACTAAGACCCAGTGCAGCCAAATAAAAATTTTAAAAAAGAAAAAGGTAACTTGAAAATGGCAAGAAAGCCTTGTGTCATTTCACTTGCCCTTGCCCTATGCTCTCTCCAGTTTGTGACTATCTTTCTTGAAACACCATCCATAGCCTGGATTCCCAGCATGGAATCCTCCTCTCTGGTTTCAGAGTGAGTAAAATAGACCACACTTGCAAATTATTGTATATGTCTGTTCTAATCTGTCTGAGGGCTAATTAAAAACACTGACAAAGGTAGATAAACAACACAGTCCTACTGTATAGAACAGGGAGCTATATTAAATATTTTGCAATAACTTAAAATGGAAAATAATCTCAAAATGAATATGTATAAATAGATATAGATCTATGTATACATATATGTAAATCGAAGTACTGTACACCAGCAAACTGACAAAACATTGTGAATCAACTGTAGTTCAATAATCAAATAGAAATAAAAACAAAAACCTGGCACAAGGCACTCTTGTCTGTTTCACCTAAGTAGGAACCTAGATCATATATAAATATGTATATGTATGTGTTCTTGTGTAGTCTCTCAGTCATGTTCAATTCTTTGTGACCCTTTGCACTGTAGCCCACAAGGCTCCTTAGTCAATGGGATTCTCCAGGCAAGAATATGGGGTAGTTTGACATTTCCTTCTCCCAAATATGTATATGTATATATACAAAATACGTATCTACCTACAATGCAGGTGATGCAGAAGATGACAGTTCAATTCTGGGTTGAGAAGATCCCCTGGTGGAGGGCTTGGCAACCCACTCCAGTATTCTTGCCTGGAGAGTTCCATGGACAGAGGAACCTGGTGGGCTATAGTCCATGGGATCACAAGGAGTCAGACAAGGCTGAATAACTAACACTAAATAATTTATATATGTGTATATATATATATGTACATATATATATAAAATCACAATACAACAATTCAAAATTAAATGAGTAGGGTATCTGCTTAAGGATAACCATCAGCTCTGCTCTATGCAGCTTTGTATGACTCCATTTTGGCAAAGTGTTTTTTAGGGTAGTCATCACTTTGATAGCTCTGCTATATGTAAATTTTATTCAGTAATTCATTCATTAATTTAATCATTAATGAAACATTCATCAGTTACCAGTACTTTGATAAGCACGTCTCTAGAAGCTGATCATAAAATGATAGATAAGATACCACTTCTTTCCTCACAGTATTTATGGTTACTATGGGAAGTTCAATAAATACGCCAGCTATTACCAAGAAATATCCTAAGTGAAAGATACAGGGGAGATCAAATAACCAACAGTATAGCACAGGACTGATCATAGAGAATGACCACCAGGTATAGCACTAGAACATGACCATGTAGGTCTTGTTTAGTTGTTGAATTTGGGGGCAGTGTGTCATATATGAGGAGAGGCATGTCCTCCTTCACTTGGCCAGGGAGATTTAGATGATCATAGTGGGTCACTGGGAGAAGGCAATGGCACCCCACTCCAGTACTCTTGCCTGGAAAATCCCATGGATGGAGGAGCCTGGTAGGCTGCAGTCCATGGGGTCGCTGAGGGTTGGACATGACTGAGCGACTTCACTTTCACTTTTCACTTTCATGCATTGGAGAAGACAATGGCAACCCACTCCAATATTCTTGCCTGGAGAATCCCAGGGACAGGGGAGCCTTGGTGGGCTGCCATCTATGGGGTCTCACAGAGTCAGACATGACTGAAGCAACTTAACAGCAGTGGGTCACTTGTAGGGCATAAGACAACAGCTGTTTATCAACTGGCATAGAATTCTCTAGACAGTTTTTCCATTAGTACGTCTCTTGCAGGGTGCACTGTCTGACTATCAACCCCAGGGAATACTAAGCAAGGTTCCCCTAGGATATAGAGCTAAGACACTTAGTTCAGAGTTTGGGTGCTAATTCAGCAGGTTTTGATACGAGTATGATATCTATAGTAAGGCATGGGCAAGAATTATTCACATGGAAAAAGAAAAGAAGGGTGACCAAATTCACTGGGTGAGTGGAGTGCAAGTGCAAACAAGCTTCAGAGCACGTGGTGGTTAAATTCAGTTGGTATAAAGTACACTATGTTTGAGAATGGTGAGCAGAAGTTCATAAAGCTTTATAAAGGTCTTATATATAATGTCAATTTTATCTTACAGGAATCAGAGAGTGTTCATGAATTGTATGAGGAACAAAAATATAGCATTGGCCTCTCAAAACCTCACTCTTTATTTTTTAAGATCTTTTTATGTGAACCATTTTTTAAAGTCTTGGTTGAATTTTTTACAACATTGCTTCTTTTTTTATGTTTTGGTTTTTTGGCCATCAAGCATGTGAGATCTTAGATCCCTGACCAAGGATTGAAACTGCACCCCCTTCATTAGAAGGCGATATATTAACCACTGGACCACCAGGGAGGTACCAGAAGTCTCACTCTTGAAGCCATTTAGAGGATAGTTTGGAAGGAAGAAAGGAAAAAACATGGAAGCTAGAGATCTATTATGAAAATCTAAGTAATGTTTGTCATATTACAATATATAAGTGTGACAAGTAACATGCTATACAGCTTAAGCATACAATGTGTTTATGTTTTGCTTATTCAATAAAAAATATATTTTATTTAAAAAAAACCTACGTGATAAACGTTGAGGACCCGTATATTAAGACTGGTAATGAAAAAGAGAGAATAGAGTTGAATAACATTTAAAGTGTTAAAATACATTATTTTGGTCAAAAAAGTTGTGTGACCCCCAATGAATGAGACAAAATGTATTATTTAGCCCTATGCTAACATAGCTCCCTGATGGCTTCTATAACGACCCTAACCAATAGCATAGGTTTAAGAATTGCTTAATGAGGAATGTTGTTTTAGACTTGATGAGATGGTATAATACACAAAATCTTAACATGGATAAGTGGATTTAATGATAGGAAAGTGAGAGCATAATATCCTGTTTAGGATTATGAATCTGAGATTCACAATGCTGCATCTCTTCAGATAGACTACAGAGCTATATATCTAGTAAATAGGAAAAAACCTCATGAGAAGGCAGGTCTCTGAAAATTCAGCCTGTGTGTTAGGATATCTGGGTGAAGTTGGCTTCAAATAGGAGTATTCAGCAAAGAAAAAGCAATCAATATAGTCAAGAAAATATTCAAAGAGTTTTTCACGAAGACAAGCACCTTACTGTGCAGATTTTAAAATATTGTACATAAACTTAGAAGTTGAGGTATACTGACTAGTTTTATCTTTCAGCTTTTGTTACTTACAATCCGTGTAAGCAAGGCTTATTTACTTAATCTCTGTAACTCTTACTTTCTCATTTTCAAAATGAGTAAATCTACTGAAAAGCTATGACCAACCGAGACTGCATATTAAAAAGCAGAGACATTACTTTGCCAACAAAGATCCGTCTAGTCAAAGCTTTGGTTTTTCCTATGCTGCTGCTGCTGCTGCTAAATCGCTTCAGTCGTGTCCAACTCTGCGCGACCCAATAGATGGAAGCCCACCAGGCTCCCCTGTCCCTGGGATTCTCCAGGCAAGAACACTGGAGTGGGTTGCCATTTCCTTCTCCAATGCATGCAAGTGAAAAGTGAAAGTGAAGTCGCTCAGTCGTGTCCGACTCTTAGCGACCCCATGGACTGCAGCCCACCAGGCTCCCCCGTCCATGGGATTTTCCAGGCAAGAGTACTGGAGTGGAGTGCCATTGCCTTCTCTGGGTTTTTCCTATAGTCATGTATGTATGTGAGAGTTGAACTATAAAGAAAGCTGAGCACAGAAGAATTGATGCTTTTGAACTGTGGTGATGGAGAAGACTCTTGAGAGTCCCTTGGAAATCAGTTCTGAATATTCATTGGAAGGACTGATGCTGAAGCTGAAACTCCAATACTTTGACCACCTGATGCAAAGAACTGACTCACTGATGCTCAGAAAGATTGAAGGCAGGAGGAGAAGGGGACGACAGTGGATGAGATGGTTGGATGGCATCACCAACTTGATGGACATGAGTTTAAGTAAGCTCTGGGAGTTGGTGATGGACAAGAACGCCTGGCATGCTGCAGTCTATGGGGTCACAAAGAGTCGGACATGACTGAGCGACTGAACTGACTATGTCTCATTATTGTAAACATGGAATAAAAGGTATATAGGATTCAGCATTTGCACTAGTGACACAGAGAGTTCATCGATGTTCATGTCCTCTCTCCTCCAGCTCATCTCAAGACCAACACACCCAATGTCTAGTTAAAGAATGCCTCCTCCTGCTGTCATATTGGGTTAAGTTTCTTGTAGAGTCTTACCTCAGTAAGTCTGTGTATTTATCATCATATTTTAGATGGTGAAACTAAAACATGGGGATGCTACTTAAATTTACAAAGAGTTTGAATTTATAACGAGTTTTGCCTCTCATCTTTGAGTCCACTCTTTTTGCAATGTTAGCCCCTTCCTTCTGAGAGCTGATGGGAATTGTGTTAGTTCTTTATTGAGAATTCTCTATTTTCCATCTCTGGTGGCACTTACATGTCTTCCTATCTTCAAAATATATGTGTGACTTTCACAAGAGAAACTCAGAGCCTCCTGGGCTCCACAAGGGCTATATTTACCCCTGATCAATCTCATGGTCTATGGGAAAAATACATACACGACAAAATGTGCCAGAAATCCTTACTTATCCTGTTTTAGCTTTATGATTAACCAATTAATTATACTTTCATCATTAGTAAACCAAGTTACTTACTTAATATAATGCAAAGGACTTGAACTTGCATCTCTCTGATTATAAAGTCTATAAAAATAGATCAGAACTTTTGCTAAATTGGATTTGTGCTGAGAAGACAAACTTCCTTAGTTTTGTTAGAAATAATAATGAATACATTGTTCATAATAAGTCTGGTTTATCAAGGCTCATAGTAAAGTTAGACCAGTTCAGTTCAGTCGCTCAGTCGTATCTGACTTTTTGCAACCCCATGAATCGCAGCACGCCAGGCCTCCCTTTCCATCACCAACTACGGGAGTTCACTCAAACTCATGTCCATCAAGTCTGTGATGCCATCCAGCCATCTCATCCTCTGTCATCCCCTTCTCCTTCTGCCCTCAATCCCTCCCAGCATCAGAGTCTTTTCCAATGAGTCAACTCTTTGCATGAGGTGGCAAAAGTACTGGAATTTCAGCTTCAGCATCATTCCCTCCAAAGAAATCCCAGGGCTGATCTCCTTCAGAATGGACTGGTTGGATCTCCTTGCAGTCCAAGGGACTCTCAAGAGTCTTCTCCAACACCACAGTTCAAAAGCATCAATTCTTCGATGCTCAGCTTTCTTCACAGTCCAACTCTCATATCCATACATGACCACTGGAAAAACCATAGCCTTGACTAGACGGACCTTTGTTGGCAAAGTAATGTCTCTGCTTTTGAATATGCTATCTAGGTGGGTCATAACTTTCCTTCCAAGGAGTAATGTCTTTTAATTTCATGGCTGCAATCACCATCTACAGTGAGTTTGGAGCCCCCCAAAATAAAGTCTGACACTGTTTCCACTGTTTCTCCATCTATTTCCCATGAAGTGACGGGACCAGATGTCATGATCTTAGTTTTCTGAATGTTGAGCTTTAAGCCAACTTTTTCATTCTCCTCTTTTATGTTCATCAAAGTTAGATACCAAAAGTTATAACATGTGAATCATATTTTTTCAGTTAGTGATCCAATATATGAATTGTAGGAATAGAACAGGAATTATAGAGACATTTACATTGTATCTTAAATAAATATTTATATTTACACTTATAACAAGTAGATATCCATATACATAAGCTTATATAGATATCTAGGCCTTTAAATTTATGTAGACATCTAAATTCCAACACATATAAATGTCTATGCCCCTAACTTACGCAGCTATCTGTTTCCCTAAACTTGTACAGAAGGATTATACCTCAAGTTTATGTAGATATGTATGCCTTTAACTTATAATCCACTATCTTAAACTTATAAAGATATTTATAACTTTAAATTTATATAGAGAGCTATAATCCTATATCTATGATCCCTTACAGGGATCTCAATGCTCTTAAATATATAGATATTAATATAACTAATTGAATTTGTTTACACTTCTCAAATTACATAGACGTTTGTAGCCCTAAATTTGAATAAATATTTACATATCTAACTTATATTGATAGCTATGCCACCAAAGCTGTATTAGTAATAGTAGTAGTAAAAGTAGCAATAGTAGTAATAGTATTAAAGTCTTAATAATCTACAATTGGGAGCAAATTTAGTGACAGAGCTAGGTTTCCCTACTGTAATATTCTTATATTAGAAGACAGATATCATGCTTGATGAGTGGCTATACTGTCATTTAAGAAAAAAAAAAAAGAAAAAGAAAGTCAGGATTTTTTTCCCTAAAGCTCATAATTCCCATCTGCATAACTTTAATCCCATTTGCCCATCTGGCTAGTCCAGATGGAATATGTTGCTCTTATACCACCATCTGTTTAGAGATTGACTGATATTACTTAGATTAATAATTAGATGAAGATATATAAGAGGCTTTGAAAAATCACCTTGTGGATATAATGGCTCTGTTTGGAATAAGTTTTGATTTGTGACTTAATTAAATACAGCGCAGACTCTCCATTGAATTTGAATAATTACTTATCAGAGAAGGAAGACAGAGAGAAATGGTCTCATGTCTCCTAGAACAGAGGGAGAAAAATTCAAAAGTCTCTCCTGGCTACAGAGTTTCCCTCCCTCTTCTCCACTCCCCATGTACTCCCCATCAAAATAATAGTATTAGCAGACTGAGCTGACTCTTTAATCTTAAGAGCCATGGTCTTCAGAACTGAGCATAACTGTCCAGGTCATTGATAGATTGAAGAGTGAGGTTAAAAAAACCAAAAAACTGGGATGAATGGATGCATTAATGTAGCACGTTTGGCAAAAAGAAGCAGCAAAGTAGCTAACTGTCCCTTAAAGTCTGGTCTGTGTATTTAGTAAAAGTTCTAAGGTTAGCCTTCCAGGGACCTTCTAGGAAAGAAGCAACAACATTAGGAGCTGAGGTTCCCCGTGCATCTACTCAGCCATCAGAGTATACCTGCCTTTTATTTCTAAGCTTGGGTCCTCAAGGTGGCCACTGCCAATGTCCGCCTTACATGTTCTCTTAACAGATTTGCATAAGCAAATATTATTTCCAGATTCTATATTCACTTTTCATCCTGGGGTAAAATCCTTTCCCAGAATCATGTCAGGATACTCACCCTACACGTCACTGTCCAGAGGGGTTGCATGCTTACTGTTAAGCCTATTACTAGGATTGATCAGATTGGTCTGGACCAATCAGGATTCACCTCAAATTTAATGGACACAGTCACACTAAAACTGAAACAACATACCCTTAGAGTAACTGCAAAATGAGCTCAGAAAAATTAACATCTAAGATGATACAATGATAAATCCTTTCTTTAATTTTTAAGAAATTAAAACACGCTTACTCCTTAGAAGGAAAACTATGACCAACCTAGACAGCATATTAAAAAGCAGAGACATTACTTTGCCAACAAAGGTCTGTCTAGTCAAGGATATGGTTTTTCCAGTAGTCATGCATGGATGTGAGAGTTGGACTATAAAGAAAGCTGAGTGCCTGAGAATTGATGCTTTTGAACTGTTGTGTTGGAGAAGACTTTTGAGAGTCCCTTGGACTGCAAGGAGATCCAACCAGTCCATCCTAAAGGAGATCAGTCCTGAGTGTTCATTGGAAGGACTGATGTTGAAGCTGAAACTCCAGTACTTTGGCCACCTGACGTGAAGAACTGACTCATTGGAAAAGACCCTGATGCTGAAAGGAGAAGGGGACAACAGAGGCTGAGATGGTTGGATGGCATCACCAACTCAATGGACATGAGTTTAGGTAGACTCCAGGAGTTGGTGATAGACAGGGAGTCCTGGTGTGTTGCAGTCCATGGGGTTGCAAAGAGTTGGACACAACTGAGTGACTGAACTGAACTGAAGATGATACAACTTTTATCTTGGAAGACTGATACTCAAACACAAAACTCTTTTACATTTTCTGTATAACATACTCTTCTACAACATCTTTAAAGAGCTAAAATTTGGGTGGCCTCTTCTAAGTTGTGAACCATGTCATGACAATGGGACCTCTGATCAGCAGAAAAGCAAAATCAAAAACAGGTAAAAATGATTTTTAATACACAAAAATCTGAGAGATTCTGAAAGAACCCTGGAATTGATACTTTGAGATTTGACCTGTATGGGAGAGAAGAGAACATTTTTGTGGCTAACCACAGTGCTGTAGACTGAATGTTTGTGTTCCTCCAAAATTCATATCTTGAAGTTCAACTCCCAATGTGATGGTGTTAAAGGGCAAGACTTTTGGCAGGTGCTTAGGTCTTAAGAGTGAAGTCTTCATGAGTAAAACCAGTGTTCTTATAAGAAAAGATAAGCCCCCTGAGCATACAGTGAAAAGGTGACTGTCCAAAAACAGGAAGTTGGATCTCCACAGGAGCCATAACTGCTGGCACCTTGGTCCTGTACTTCTCAGTTTCAGAATAAAAAGAAATATGTGCTTGTTGTTTATGTACCCTCAGTCTATAAAAATTGATTTTTTAAATAACTATTCAAACTGACAAAAAATGCATGACTTGAACCACCAGAAAGAAGGCTAGATGGTTACTCTACACCCTAAGAAGCACACGTGTCACTTTCCCTCTGTACTTTAACCTGGTCCTTTAGATCCCCAAACATTACATCTGGCTGTCCATTACTTCTCAACTAGGCTCCAAAACCCATATGTTTCAGTTCCAATACTTCTATTTGTATAAGGCAAAGCTATACAGAAAAATTCTGGACCTTGGTTGACATTAAACTTTAAGCTGTTTTCTTAAAGTTCTGGATTTCTGGCTTCTTTCCAAGGGCCAATATATATGTTAAAGAAAAACTTATAGATTGAAAGGGGAAAGTAGAAAAGCCTCTACCACTTCCTGTGGTGACATACATTGTCTCACCTTTGTAAGTTACATTACTAGAAGCTAATGAAAGATGTGAAGAGAGCTCTACTACTATCACTTGATTTTCAGGTGGCCTTGAATGAAGGAAATCAATTCAGTACTTTGAAAACTTATATAAAATCAGGGCTAAATGATTTCTATCTTAATTTATTTTTTATTTTTTTAATGCAATGCATGTTAAAGGGAGACTTTTTTAGTCATTGACTGTAACTCTGGAGGACCCCATAAATAAGTCATTGAAGTGAAGTGAAAGTCACTCAGTTGTGCCTGACTCTTTGCAACCCCATAGCCTATACAGTCCATGGAATTCTCCAGGCCAGAATATTGGAGTGGGTAGCCTTTCTCTTCTCCAGGAAATAAATCAGTATTTCATGCCACAAAACATTATTTGACAGCTTCACACTTTGAATCTCTTCCTATTTAAATGTCCTTTCATGTACTCTGATTCCATCAAGGAGACAGTTTGAGTTGGGCACTAATGATTTTAATTAGCATGTTCAACACCTGGTAATCTTTTAAAGGGAGAAAATACAAGCAAGAAAATGGTAGTACGAAACACAGAAGATGCAGGATGTGAGAGGTGACGCTGGAGTAACTCCAGGAAGTGATTTTGTTAAATATTTGAAAGCAAATTATTGTACCTGATCTATAGAATAAGACTCTGTGAATGAATACATGACCTACACCAATTACAAATTTTTGGAACTGGAGTCTGAGAACTCATGTCTTTGATTTTCCTTTCTTTTATAAATTAATAAATTGAAGCATATTTTATAGAGTAATAAATTGAGACACGGAATTCTTAGATAAATTATAAGAGATGGTTCAGGCATTTTCTGACAGACTGTGCCTAGAAACTTGAAGACTCAATTCAGCACTCTTTCCACAATACCTACATTACATCTGATACAGAAAAACTGATGGACCACTAAATAGATTTTCTATCTCCCCTTGTTATGATATTCTGCAGCACTTGCAGAAATGGTGAACTTTTTCACATAGCCTTTGCTTAGTCTTATTGGATGCACCAAGTCCACTCACTTGAAACAGCTTTAGTGATATGAAGATAGTTAAGATTTCATACTCACTCACCTTTTCTCTAAACTAAATCACTCCAATAAATCATTGTCACAGACAATATATGTATTTCTTCATTTTTCTTATTCTATGCAAATGGTGTCATTATTTTATAAGGTGCAAAAATAGTCACCTCCCTTACAGAATTCAGTTGGTATCCAACAGGGCAGACTCTGCTTTCCCACAGAGGATTCATAACAGTATATTTTCTGCTTATATGCATATCTGTTTCTTCCTTCTTGTAGTTTGATTTAGCCATGTAAGTATTTCCAGTTTATGGGATTAAGTAGGGCCTCCCAGGTGGCTCAGTGGTAAAGAATCTGCCTGCCAATGCAGGAGACACAAGAGACATGGATTCAATTCCTGGGTTGGAACAATTCCCTGGAGGAGGAAATGGTCACCCACTCCAGTATTCTTACCAGGAGAATTCCATGGATAAAGGAGCCTGACAGGCTACAGCCCACAGAGTTGCAAAGAGTTGGACATAACTGAACACACAATGAACACAACACAATGCATGGGGTTAAATGGGCCTGTGCTATATCATTTCTAGATGCAAACATTCCTAATACAGTGTCCTTCTACACTATTTTCCCATGTCAACTGAGCAGACCACAGGTTCCAGATGGTAACCTGTACGTAATCCTGTAGGTTGAAGGAGCTACTATCTGCCTGGATCACAAAGAAGAAAAATGGTTCCAGAGAGCTGCTTCACAGGAGTGGAAAGGAAAGCTCTGAGATTTGAGGTTCTTTGTTACTAGAGCTTTATTTAACTTATCCTAGATAAAAGTTTTATTCCAAATACTTTCCCTTTCTCCTGAATGTTTTTAGTATTTAAATTTCAGAGAATAAAGTTCTATCATTATTTTACCTAGTCATTCATTTATGATATCTGTTTGATTCTATGAATTTTGTTAAGCACTAAGAACCTCAAAAAGAACATAACCCAGCTATGACTGGGGTGCTTCACAATCTGAGGCAGAAAACAAACAAAAGTATAATAGAGGGATAGATACTAAAAATGAGGCAGGTACTCAGCAATCTGGACGAAACAAGAAGAGAGGATTTGATACTTCCTGGAAAGTCACTATGGCTTTATGAAAGATTTTGCATGAGAGCGAAAAAGGGCCGAACACAAGTTCTGCTGCTGCTGCTGCTGCTGCCAAGTCGCTTCAGTCGTGCCCCACTCTGTGGCACCCCGTAGATGGCAGCCCACCAGGCTCCCCCGTCCCTGAGATTCTCCAGGCAAGAACACTGGAGTGGGTTGCCATTTCTTTCTCCAATGCATGAAGTGAAAAGTGAAAGTGAGGTCGTTCAGTCATGTCCAACTCCTAGCGACCCCATGGAGTGCATCCCAGCAGGCTCCTCCATCCATGGGATTTTCCAGGCAAGAGTACTGGACTGGGGTGCCATTGCCTTCTCTGGAACACAAGTTCACTCACTGGGTAAAAGTTGCCAGAAGCACAAAGCACAGAAGGGAAAGAACAAGTGCATTAGAGGCTCAGGGTGAGAAAGCAAGGTATTTTGATAAAGTTTTTTGGCATAGTTAAAATGAAGGGCTATCATTAGAAATTAAGTTTGAGTAGTAAGTAGGTTATCCAATTATGGAGGGCTCACATGCTACACAAGAGGTTTTGTTTTTGTAAATTTATTTTGGTAACTAAGCTTTACCTTGACTGCCATCAGTCAGATTTGCAGTTGGTATCTGAAGCTCTGTGCTAAGATGAAGTCTGACTGTGCTAATATTAATGCTTAATTTGTAAAGTCCATCATGGGAGTGGGGTATAGCAATAGCATATATGATCAGATCTTTGCAACAAACTAGCATCAACCCAGTACACATGGTAGTTCTTTTTCTGAGGACTACACAAATATTCATGGTTTTATTTCTTTGTTTTTTTTTTAAACAAACAAACAACAATGACCAAATACACATGCACACACAAGTTCTATATCTTCTTGATTATTAAGAGAATGAGACAGAATTCTGGATACATTTTTTTAGAAAGAACAAACAAAAGGAATACAATTTTTGAGTGATCTATAAGAGTTTCTTCCTTCCTTCATTTTGGCACTACAAAGAGAAAGTATAATTATTGCCCCCCATCAAAAAAGTAAAACAGGAAAATTCGAATAAGAACTTGGAAAAGAATACATGGGGTCCAAATTCTACTGTTCAGAAATGAATGTCATTAACAATTGAGGGGTCCTCATTCTAGACAGCATTTCATGTGCAAACACTCATAAAATATTAAGAGATGATTTGTCTGGAAATCTATGAGATGAGCATGCAAAGCTTATGTGTATGAAATTGTATTGTTGGCTATTGTGTATTTATTTACTGGAAGTAATACTATTTTATGGGACATTCCTAGGTGGAAAAACCTAATGACTGTATTGGAAGCAAGTAAACTAATCTTCACAGGCTTAAACTGTGGTCCATACAATATATCCATTCTACAAATGTAAAAATTGAGGTAACTAGGACAAGCTTTTAGTTCAGGGTCATGCAACTGATGGAAACAATTATAAAATTCATGCCTCATCTAATGTAAAATTTTACTTGCCCATGCTGACTGTGTGGAGCAGAACTTTATCAAAACAACTGGTTTGAGATTTATCTACACCTATAAAGAATTTGTTTCTGAAAACTAGAAGAAATATTTGTCTAGAGAAATCATGTCTTTCTCAACAGATTGTTAAACCCTCAGAATCTGAGACACTATATCCTTATCATGTGCTTCCTTCTAAGAACACAGTCTATAAATATAGTATGTAAAAAAAGAACATATGGATTGCCTGAGCAGACCACTATTTATTATTAAATTACATTATAGACAGACTTCTCTGATTTTTATATTTGTAAATTATTTGGGAAGTGATTGTTCTCATTGCATTCTTATAAGTGTGTTACTTGATTCCCAGTTTAACCTTGTCTTCATTAAAACCAGCAGCTTCCAATTCTTCTTATAGATCTGGAGATCTGAGTGTGGTGTGTACAACAATTAAGAAAAAATCATAAACAATAATGAAGAAAAGGGAAATAATGCTCCAGGATCTAACCTGGCAACCAAAAAGCTCAAAGACTATTGATTTTATATATAAAACTGCTACTAAAAAATGTTTCCCACCAGAGTATAACAGCACTCAAAGTAAAAAAGAAATCCAATGTTTAGAAATTTCAAAGAAAATTATATTTAATTGACAACAACTTCCAAACAACCCATAGTTTATTGTCCTAATTTACTATTCAGTTTTATATGACTCTAAGAAGACCACAGTCAATAGATTGATGCTATTACATAAAGAAGTAATGAAATCAATTATTATCTGACTATTTTAATACGGGATTATGAAGTCAAATAGATTTAAGAATATCTAATAGTTCATATTTTAAGACTATCAGAGGAAGTATAAGAGCAAAGTTGCCAGAAGAAAGTGTCAAGGTGAATACCTGCATTTCAGATGACGGAAAGGAGGTGCCAAAGACTACATTGCTTTTGGGTATGACATTTCCCCTAAAAGAATAATTTTGCATTACTTTAAAGGGATATCCACTAGCCAATAAAAAGGTGATACCCTATTATATATTTTATGATTTAACACAAAAACCTGGCAGTTTCTTGACATGGATTTACAGTGTCTAGCATCTCTTATAGTCCACAATATGACACAAGTTTACTTATCTGAGGCAACTTGAGTAAATATATATCTGGTGAGAAATATTTTATTTGATAGACATTTCAATGAAAAAAATTTATTTCTAAAATGGGAGGAACTTAAAGTGGTCATAGAAACATAGTCATAATAAAATATATGTATTCTAGGGAAACTGAAGAAATAGCAGCAGCCAAGAGAAAATCCAGAATAGAATAAATTGTTTGTAAATAAAAAACATGATGAGAGTCTTAATAGACTCATTTATTTGAAAACTGTAAATGCCAAGAGAGGTGTTTTGACACTTCTATATTTTTTGTTTAGGTTTAGAAATATTCACAGTAATTGGGTGAGCCACAGAGGTAAGACAAATGTACAGTAAGGGACACATGAACTCTATAAAAGCAGATTAACGTCACACTAAAAATTCAAGGGATGTGTAGTCTGAGATGAAAAATGATATATTTAATCTCAAGGTTTGATTGGCTTCAAATTGATAGGATGAGAGAAAAAAGAAACACTGTAACAGACAAGATACAAAGTCACAGCCTTCTAATCCTTAATTCAGACGCCTGGGAAATTGACACCTCAGATTCACAGCACTCCAGTTCAGTTCATTTCAGTCGCTCAGTCATGTCCAATACTTTGTGCTCACAGGAATGAAATTATTTCATAGACTGGCCCCACCCCATAGTGTAGGTCCAGGTCTACGTTATCTCAAGCCAAGTTTCACATTCAGAAGAATCTTTGAGGCTGCAAAAGCTTTACTCCTGTACTGAAAAGGGAATTAGACAAGCACTCAGGGGATAAAGCAAAGCGATAGAGAAAAATAACAGATATCCTTCCAAATGATTGAGTTCCAATCAGTTTCTGCTTGTGTTGCTATTCAACCTCCTATTCACACTCTCAAACACATTTCACAGAAGCACTAGCCATCCAACTCAATAGAACTATTTAAATAGAATGTGATACTGACAATGATGACAATAATGGTGAAAAAATTAGTGTGATACCACTCAAAATTTTGCATTTTCATAGAACTTTTGGTATTCAAGGAAAATTTTAAATTTATGACTTTATTTTATAAGTTGTATTTCAGAGGTAACCTCCAAATTATTCTAGGGAATCAACTTACTGAAAGCCAAATAATTAAGTGTGAAATCTGTGACTAGTGAAGAGTACAGTAGATTATGTCTTGTTGAAATGGCTCCTTTTAGCAGAGAAAAAATGACAGTTTTATCAATTTAAATAAATAATTTGAATAGTGTATAATATAATGTTCTAGATCATGAATAAAGAAATAATTCCTCTCACCAAACTCAATAGGGATATAGAAATTGGAACATATGAGTTAATATGCAACATTATTTTTTTGTGTGTTCAATAACTGAGGTATGGGGTGTCAACTAAAAAGGATGCACAATGTGAGAACTGCAAGTTAGTATTTTATTTGCAGGAAAATGAGGACTGCAGCCTGGGAGACTGAACCTCAGATAACTATGAAAACTGCCCCAAAGAGACAGTGGGGGAAGGTCAATATATACGATTTTGGTGAAGGGGGAATTCAATGTACTCAGGCACTTACTTTACAAAAGGTTTTCTGCTAGCACAAGGAGTTGATGTCAACATGAAGGGATTTGGTGATTTTCTAGATAAGAGGAAATGCAAAGATAAGGATCATGAAATCAGCTCCTGAAAATATGTAACTGTCTAAAGGCCTGTTCCATCAGTTTCCCTGGAGCCCAGAGTGCCTCATTCTCCACCCTGAATTCCCCTGAGCTGGTATTGAAGGTTGGCACCCACAGCAGCACAGGGCTTAGTCTCCACAGAGGCAGACAGGAAGCACTGTTGTTCAGTCACTGGCAAATGCTGTTGGCAAGTGTCAATTTGTAGTTGACAAGGGTAGAAAGGCAATGTAGGAGGGAGTGATGTCCATTTTGTTAGAAGGAGGAAGAATCAAATGTCTTCTGGAAATAAGAATGCTTTAAAATGGTATTTAGCACTTTGGAATCTTTATAAGAAGTGGATGTTGAGTTTTCTGCTTGAGAACTCATTGAAGTTCAGTGAAAGTACAACTCAATTCAATAAACATAGTGAATCCTCACTTTACAACAGATATACAGTATAAACACAAAACATTGTGCATGCCCCCATGAATTTAATTAATTGGAAAGAGATGTAGCCATATAGGAAAATGATTTCAATATCACATGGCAATGCTGTCATATAGAGTAGCATGGTATGCTCAGGGGATCAGCAACTTTAGTCTGTAAAATCCTTGACCTGAAAGATCATACAGAATGGAGGTCAGAGGAACTTCTAAGAAAATAATATCTGGGCTGGGTCCTGATTATTTAATAGGATTTAGCCAAGAAAAGAGAATAGTAGGATTGATGGGAAAATAAAGAAGAGTGTATAGTGGTTGGGGAGGATACATTCCAGAGAAAATAAATAGCATTAGAATAGAAACATGTCCTACCATGGGGAGTGCAAGGAAATATCAGCTCTGTGCATAGAGGGGCCTGGAGGAAGTAAAGACCTAGTGGGTTGTCAGTAGCTGAAGGAAGTAGCCATCTTAGTATTTCAAATCAATCATACTTGCTGTTTTATATATATATATATATATTTTTTGAAAGGAACAATATTTGACTCAGAAGAGCAGATAGAAGGTATCTTAGGGATCCAGGGGAGAGTTATGAGGAAGTGAGTAGGATTGCGAGAAAGAACAAGTTCAAGTTCAAGGCATATTTTGATGATAAATTAATGAAGAATCTTTATTTTTGTGGGAAGGTGGGAGTTTTTGGACTGGCCAATTTGGTGGTCCCACATGGAAGTAATTTAATGAAACAGTAGCATAATTTCATTTTTTGTGTGTTTCTTTTTTGGATGATTTTCCACCCATAGAGCATGATTCTAAAGGTGCTATTTCTTTCATCCCATGTAGCTAAAAAATCCATATATGTGTGTGCATTTGTGACTCTAAAAATCAATTTATTATCTATCTATATATCTATCTATTAATATATCCACAAACCATTTATCTTTGTTTTAAAGCTTTTCTTTCCCCTCAAAAATATAATTCTAACATATATCATCATCAGTTTAAAGTACTGAGGAATAAAACTTAAGGTTTGCCACTCCTTGATAATATAAGGTAGTCACAGTTTCACAAGCATTTGCAGTTTTTGTCTCAATAACTTGAACATTTCTCCTTTTTCCTTAAAAAAAGATTTTTTTTTTTTTTTTTCCCAGAAGGTCTTGAAGGATGAAGTCCATGTATAAGGGTAGGGAGTTTACTTGCTCATTATTGATCTCTTTAATAATAGTTCCATGCATTTCATTGATATTTATTTTAAAGGTTATGCTAATTCACCTGCCCTGGGAAGCAAGTTATGAAGACAGAGTTAAGAGTGCAAGAAATGTATTGGTAAAAAATACAGTGGGAGGAAGTACAATTGAGCATTTGCTTTCTAAATGCTTTTTAAGTCTTATATTCATGAAATAAAAGGATTCAGAAAGCAGAAATTTGTTGGAACACCTCACTGTGCGGTGGAAGAGTTCTACTTAGAGCAGAAATGGCCAGATCCTCCTGCCTTCATACTTTCATTGCTTAAGGGAATGTGTGTCCAGGAAGGGAGCCCTTGGTAGATCAGCTGGTAAAGAATCCATCTGGAATGCAGGAGACCCCGTTTCAGTTCCTGGTTTGGGAGATCCCCTGGAGAAGGGGTAGGCTACCCACTCCAGTATTCTTGGGCTTCCAGGAAGAGTGTGTTCTCAGATTTAATGCTATGGAAGAGTCTCACAGTTCAACAACAGACTCTTTCTCAAGGGAGAATGGCTGGATGAAGGACTCCCTTGGCTATGGCTATTCATCCATATACTATGTGAATCCACATTTTTGACACACTTTGGGGAACACATTCCCTGGGATCCCAGTATGTATTTTTTAATTAAGAGGCTTTGAAAACAGAAGTATTGGGATGAATGGCATTTTGCCAACACTGCAGGTAGGCACCAGGTAGTATTCATTTACTCCCTTCCTTATACTGTGCTCTAAATGCTCCTTGCTTTCACATATTCCTATGGTCTTGGAGATTTGCTGAAGGATGTGATTCATATCCTCATTTTGAGGAAGTCTGAAACCCTGATAACCACTTCCTTCTCGTGAGCTAATTTCACAGTCTGGCAACAGAATTCTGGATGCCCTGAGTTATACACATTTCTTCCTGCCCTCATTGTGTATCAGCAGCCTTACCTCTTCTAGCTAATCATGGCTCATTACCCTGTCATGACAGTGACTCCTTTTCTTGCCTGCTGGCCCGTGGACACAGGAGTTCCGAAGCATTGTCAACTGTTCTTTGTGGCTCTATGAGACTATAGTTTTGTCCCTTTGTATGAGTTCACTATGTTTAGGGACCAGGACCTCTAACTTTGCAAAGCCCAGAGTTCAATAGATGGGAAGAAAAAGTTCCCCAGTGGCTCAATGGCAGTGATGTTAAATATGCTTCCAGTCACTTTTTCCCTACATTCATATTTCTCCCTGCTGGAACATGGTGTGTTAAATATATGGATTCCATGAGTATATCACAACCTGGAAGATGTTTCCTGTTCCTGTTTACTGTTCCTACAGCTGTGACTTTCAGAGACCATCCCATGTTCTGTTAGGCTGTTTTTGAACAAAACACTGTGAAATACAACCAGTGGAACCTTTGGAAAAGGGCCCAATACTACAGCTTCTTACCTGTAAAAGGCGTCCACTAGTCAGTAGCTGTGTTATATGGGATTCAATGTCTGTGGACCAGGAACTTTGTCATTATTAATAGTGATGATGATTGAGGTTTCCTAGGTAAGAAAGGAAAACTTCAACAAACTTCAACAAATGTAAGTTTCAATTCTAGGAAAAATAAACCTCAGACTGAAGAAGTGAAGTAAACTTACCACCAAGTGACCATTAAGTCTTCCCAAGGGATGGTAACACCCTGGGAACTTGGTACTGGACTCTGTGCTGGCAGGTTGGCCATTCAGAGGTGGCAACAGCTAGAAGACCCTTGAGAGTAGAACTCCATACTTCAGAGACTATATCTTTGCCCTTAGACCACTCATTTAATATGTCTATATGTGCATAGCAGATGACCAAATATGATAATTTTAAAAAGCCGAGTCTTTTCTGTTTTTCTTAGAGAGACTTGTTAGAGGTTTATCAATTTATTATTCCTTTCAAAGAACCAATTGTTCTTGATTCATTTATTTTCTCTATTGTTTTCAATTTCATTTATTTTTGCTCTATTTTTTCCCCTTTTTTCCTGCTTGCTATAAGTTTAATTTGCACCTCTTTCCTTGGTTTTTAAACTGAAAGTTGGGATCTTGATTTGAGATCTTCTTGATTTTCTTATATGTGAATTTAAAGCTATAAATCTCCCAATAAGCACTGCTTTAGATGCATATCACACATTTTTATTTTAATCTAATTTAGAATGCTGTTTAAATTTCTTCTGAAACAATTCTTTGGTCAACAGATTACTTAGAAAAGTTTTTAATTTCCAAATATTTGGGGATTTTCCAGCCATCTTTTTGTTACTGATGTCTAGTTTACTTCCACCATAGCTTGACAACATACTTTGTGTTATTTCTATTCTTTTGCAATTATTAAAATTTGCTTTATGTCTAGAATGTGGTCTATCTTGATGAATGTGTCCTATCTTGATGAACATGCCATGTAAGCTTGATAAGGATGTATATTCTGCTTGTTTTTGATGGAATATTCTACATACATCATTTGATTCAGTTGACTGATAATGTTGTTCAGGTCATCTATATACTGTTACTGAATTTCTATTTGTTTGATCTGTCAATTACTAATTGAGATGTGTTAGTACTTTGGCCACCTCATACGAAGAGCTGACTCACTGGAAAAGACTCTGATGCTGGGAGGGATTGGAGGCAGGAGGAGAAGGGGATGACAGAGGATGAGATGGCTGGATGGCATCACTGACTCTATGGACATGAGTCTGAGTGAACTCTGGGAGTTTGTGATGGACAGGGAGGCCTGGCGTGCTGCGATTCATGGGGTCACAAAGAGTCAGACACGACTGAGCAACTGAACTGAACTGAAGGTTCACAACTATAATAGTGATTTATTTATCTTTTCAGTTCTATCTTGTTTTGCCTTATGTATATTGACACTCTATGGTGAGTTACATATACCTTTAGGACTTTATGTCTTCTTGGAGAAATTAATTATTTATGTTTATTATGTAATTCATCTTTATCTATTATAACTTTCCTTTAATGCTTCATAAAAAATTCATACAACTATTCAACCATTCATTGGATTAATATTAAAATGATATATCTTTGCTGTTTCTTTACTTTTATCTTATTTGAGTCTTTATATTTTAAATTTCTTGCAGACAATAACTATAACATGTAGTTGATCTTGGTTTTTAATTTACTCTGATGATCTCTGTATTTTAATTGCTATGTTTAGACAATTATCCTTTAAAGTGGTTATTCACATAGTTGGATTAAAATATACTATCTTTGAAACTATTTTCAATTGTTCCTTTTGAAATTGCTGATAATTGTGCTGAAGACTTTAAATTCAGAACATGTTAATTTCCCTTGAAGATGGGGCATTACTTTTTTTTTTTAATTTTTGGCATCATACACTGTTGTAATTGATGCTTTGCAAATCTGTCTTTGGGAGCTGATGGTATAGTGTCTGAACTATTTAGTATCAATGATACCTACATGAGTACCTCTCCATTAGCAACTTCTTACAAAGCATTCATTGAATGAGAGATTAATATATGACAAGCAAATACTGGGGGATAATGAGATAAAAGTAGCCAAAAATAAATATTAATAACAATTATAATAACTTTTAAAAATGAGACACTTATTATATATTATACCCTATGATAAGTGGCCTACATGTATTATCATGTAATCCTCATGAAATGTCCATATTTCAATATATATATTTTCATTTTCATATTTGAAGAATATATGCTTTTAAAAATAAAAGCTAACTGTTCAAAAAGTTAACAGGTTGTAACTTTCAGTGTCAAGATCCACACTAAGGTTTTTAGATCTCCAAAAATCAAAATATCTGTACACAAAAGACATGCTGCCTAGATACCAAATGTTGCTCAAGAGGCTATGAAAAACCAAACATCTATCATTAAGCCCATTGTTAACTAATCAGTTTAAATATACACATTTTGTAAAGAAGCTACTGCTAGCAAAACCAAGAATGTTTCATTTCCTAACTCGGGGATTCGCTGTCAAGACAACTCTTGCCTCAAGTTATTAGTGGTTTTCTTGAGATCATCCTTTTCTTCATTTGTCACTGGAAACTTGCTTCCCCTTTGAGGAGTGACATAATGCCCCCCAAATATATTACTGTACATGAAATTCACACTTCTGATGCTATTTGAAAAGCATATATGTATAAATATTGTGTCAGGCAGAAAATATTTGCTCAGATGGCCAAGTGAGTAAAAATTTATTTCTGGAGGGGAAAAACCACAGGCAGGAAGAAGACAGACAGCAGCAATAAAAGGTACCTCCCATGAAAGGCTCCATTCACATCAGCATAAATGTGGCCAGAAACAGAATAAATTTTGTATAGAAATAAGAAGAGGTAAAAATGTGCTAATGTATTTATCTGAGGGCAGTGTGCTATAGCAATGGGCTGACATCTTCCTGTCCATCAGCAGATTTTGACTTCCAGGGGGAATATATCTGGATGTGTGGCAATGAGGACCACAAGAGAGAAGTAGCACAGCTGGGCTCTTCTAAACTTGGGACCATGTCTATGATAACAGAGGGGGATAAATGAGCTGTGCTCAGTGCAAAAGGCTTGGAGCTAAAGAACTGTCCACATTAGTTACAACTAACTAGTTGCTTTTGAGGGGTCAGTATTGCATTTTTTAGAGCTTCAATTTTCTCATCTGCAACATGGGGAAAATAACACTTTCAAGATGGCTGTGAGGATTGCAGGAGATAACACGTGGGAAAACAGGTAGCATGGAGGCTGGTGCATAATGGATGCTCAACCATGCCAATGTTTCTTCTTCACAATTTTGGGGAAATCATCAAAGCAAAACCATATGTCATTAATGCTGGAATACTGAAATGTGAAACCTGAGTTTTTTTCACAGAGCTGAAGAAAGAATTCTGAAAACTTGCAAACACTCACACAGGCAAAGTTTATTTTAAAGGCTAGAGATAAAACATTCACAGCATAGGCATTGAGAGGGGGTGAAGAGCCCCCAAAAGGTGAGGATTACAGTAATTTTATATCTTTACTAGTATTGATCTGTATATTTTTGGTTGGCTTGTGACTTTAATATACATCATTTTTGACCAGTTGGTTTGAATGTCACATTATCCAGTTTGTCATTTTTATGTTTTGTTTTTTTTTTTGGGTTCCCCAGTTTCTCTAGACATTCCCATGCTACCCCTTAACCTTTTCTCAAGACCCTAGACCATTATTTAGGGACCAAATGTATGTTTAAGAGCTAATGGGCTTCTTGGAGTTTGGTGTTTTTTTGTTTTTTTTTTTTCTTTAATAAACTAGACAGAAGTTAATGATTGTCTTGTCTTGGGTCTGAATGTTTTATGATCCTCCAGACTAGGGAGAAATTCCATTGAATGCATGGAAACTGGAACAAAGAGTGAGATGCTTATTTGAGAAGAGAAAAATAAAATTGAATTAAAAAAAGGAAACAAGGTCTTAGAGTCGTATACTGTCTAGCAATTTCTGCCTGATTAGCACATATTCTCTATTGATATTTTACAAAATTCTCCCAAATGACATCTCTTGTAACAGTTAGATTTCCCATCATTAGGTATCTGCAGCCAGTTTTACTGTCGGAGATCTGGGAAGCCATATGGGTCTCACACCTCTAAAAGCCTCTCTCTAAAAAAAAAGGACCCCTTCTTGCCATCATAGTTCCTCTGTGAGATTGCTCAAGTGATCTTGCGTCATCTCATACTACGTCCTGAAGTGTTTCTACCACCAGTCCTGGACTCACTAGTCCAGTCACTTGTCACTGCAAGCAAAAAACACAGTCAGTGTACTTCAGAGAAATCTCCCAGTTTAATAGAATGTGTTTTGCTGAAACTTTCTCATATCTCCTGTTTGCTTCTAGATCCTCTAATCCATCTCCCCTATCTATTCTTCCCCTCCCCCATCATGACCATTGTTCTGCTTGATTTCTTATGGCTAATTCCTACAACAGTTCTAGTTATTTCAGACACGAATTGTGCTGTATTTCATTATAAGTTCCACCTTTAAGATACTAATGATGAGTTTTTAAATTTGTAACTGCTAGGTCACCTGAACTTTTCCTGTTGTTCTACCCTGGCAGTTGCTGCCAATCCCAGATAGTATAGCATTTTGAACTCCAATCTATCAATCTATTGCATTCTTTTGTCCAGTTCTGAAAGCAGCTCTACTGCCCCTTTCTTGTTAGCTCATTTTTGTACCCCTCTAACCTTGAAAATACCTAATTACAGGAATGAGATCACCAGGCAATTTAACATAACTCCTGACTTATGTTCTTCTGAATGCACACCATGCCTTGCCTAACCTGTTGATTCTTTTCCTGGATTAAAAAAAAAAAGAAAAAGAATAAAGAATTAAATATTTAAAGAATGACCAGCTCTGTACCCCCCATCAGCCTCCCTTAGTAATCCTGCAGACAGATCACACAGGCAAGAAGGCAAGATAACATCTGAAGTCAGAGTGAGCAAGTCAGTCTACATGCAGTGGAGAAGGATGCAGAACCCACTCTGATGATTCACTGAGATTCTTCCCTTTTTTTCTCTTAAAAACTTTCATGGCTGAGCAGAGTCTTCAGATTAAAATATATTTAACAATAAATATATTAAAATGTTTATATTTGTCAATTCATTCTTCTTTGGTAATTGGTACTTTTTGAATCAGCAATGCTGATTAAGGAGCATATTCACGTGTAGTTACTTGGTCTCAGAACATGAGTCCATCTTCTCCCCACACTGATAGCTTTTCTGATTAAAGCACCTTTCTTTTCTACTGACATTTGCCTCTCAAATTATTGACTTCTGAATGATGAGCAGTCAGAATTGAATTAAGTAATGGTTTTAGAAAGAGAAGGAGACTAGAAAGATTATGCTGCTCCCATATTTATATATTTATACTACTGGTTGTAATTATAATAACAAAAACATTTATTTATATTTTTATTCTTATAAGTCATTTTTGTAACACAATGTTCTTCAAATAATTTGCAAAATTACATTGTAGTTTGTCACTAATGACTTTATTGTGTTTCACCAAATTTTTTCACTATTAGCAGTATTCAAAGTAATTCTGCATTTTTTCAAGCTACCACCTCATCTTCTGTTTTTTCTTCTATTCTTTTTTACTTTTATTGACAAGATTCTACTCATATTTATTTCTTCATCATGCCCATGATTTGTTTCTTATTACTCCTTTCCTGAAAATTCAGTATATTTTAGTGGAGGATGAATGGGTGAGAGGAAGCCTGAGTCACTGCAATAAATATATTAAAATGTTTATATTTGTCAATTCATTCTTCTTTGGTTGTTGGTACTTTTTGAATAAGCAATGCTGATTAAGGAGCATATTCATGTGCAGTTACTTGGTCATTCTGGTCTTGTTTATTCAATTACTGACAGTATTCAGAAGAGATGTTGGCATATCCAATATTCTTAGAAGAGAGCATTTGCAACCTTGATGTACATACTTTCTTTTAAAAGACACAGAAAATCAACTTTTACTAACAATAATTTAATCACAAATCCAAAGTTCTAAGAAATCCTAGGCTGTTTTTTTTTTTTTTCCTCAGTCTTTTTAACTCAGTCCTTCAAAGACAGCATCTGTATCTTTGCAATCTCTGGGTTCCTTCACACTCTCTGTATTCATCTATAGCTTTTCAAACCCTTAATATTTTGCTCCATCTTCACATGTCCCACCTTTTTCTCCAGTGGCCCCTCATGTGCCTCTCTGTGTTAACTTCCATAAGTCTGCAAGGGAATGAAATACCCCTTTCTTTCTTTAATATATTGCAATTTCTGTTCATCATTTTTTGCCTGTATATCAAGTTGCACAATCATAGAAACATTATTAGCTTTAAATTTCCATCTATTTAATACTTCATTTAATACTTTTTACCTCCCTCTTTGTAAACAATGCAGCCCTGCATGATTGTTCTGTAGTGGGAACATCTAACACCTATATTCTGAGCCAAGCTGTCAATGCTTACTTACTTGTATTGTCAGTTCAGTTCAGGATTTTTTTTTTTTTTTTCCTTTTGGTGCTCCATAAATGTTGACCACTGAATTAAGACACAAGAGTGACCAACTCATGAAAAGTGAAAGTGAAGTCACTCAGTCATCTCCGACTCTTTGCGACCCTATGGACTGTAGCATACCAGGCTCCTCTGTCCATGGGATTTTCCAGGCAATAGTCCTGGAGCGGATTGCCGTTTCCTTTACCAGGGGATCTTCCCAACCCAGGGATCGAACCCGGGGCTACCGCATTGTAGACAGACGCTTTACCGTCTGAGCCACCAGGGAAGTAGCTTCGTATAAGAATTCCCATTTTTGGGGTGGAAACAGCTACTTTGAATTATCATGGACTCTTCTGGTTACAAGAAAATGTGCCTAAAACTGGTTAAAAAAAATGGGAATTAATAAATTACTAAATTAAAAGTTCTAAGGATCTTTCTAGTGTCTTGCATGATAACATCAGGAAATTCATAGTAAGTTTAGTAATCAATATTTATACTTAGATTCCAAGGTGATCTGGTAGAAATAGTCTAAATTCCACATAAATTTTCAGGCCTAACTTTGACAATTGTTGAAACAGAAAATAATTTCTAAGTCCCTTCCCATTTTTTTAACATCTTTAATCTACTTAGATTTATCATTTTATCATTGCAAGTAGATTGGAAGTGATTCAAGGTTAATAATTGTGTCTTATATTTCTATATTCAAACAGTTCACAACATGGGGCATGATATAGGAGTTCAGTGAATATTTGATATATTTGCTAATATTTTGCCTACCTCATTGTTAGGAAGACTAAGAAAATAAATCAATATGTAGAAATGTCAATATAGGAAGCAAACATATGTATTGATTAGCGTAGGATTTTTGGGCATTGGTGGGAGAACACACAGTTCTTGAGAAATATTTAATGGTAATGTCCAAAGTTTTACTAATGAGTATATTGCTATCCAGGAGAAAATATTTTGTCTCTAAATGGTTGGATTATTCATCATTTTTCATCTATCTGCCAGTCAGTTTCACAATTTTTCACATTTAAGTGAATTTATTTTAATCATATAAATAAAGTATTGAATAGATGTGAATTCCAAACTGATAACTGCACACAGATTCTGTTAGTTAGCACATAAAAATACATCCCCTGGCTCTTGTAGATATTTGCCTTAATTTTTTTTTTTTTTTTTTCCCAGTTTTCTGGAATATTTTCTAAGTGAAACCACTAGGTGGCATTTCAGGGTCTCCAAAGAGCTGCTACTGCTAAGTCACTTCAGTCGTGTACGACTCTGTGCGACCCCATAAACGGCAGCCCACCAGGCTCCACCGTCCCTGGGATTCTCCAGGCAAGAACACTGGAGTGGGTTGCCATTTCCTTCTCCAATGCAGGAAAGTGAAAAGTAAAAGTGAAGTCGCTCAGTCGTGTCTGACTCTAGCGACCCCATGGACTGCAGCCTACCAGGCTCCTCTGTCCATGGGATTTTCCAGGCAAGAGTCCTAGAGTGGGGTGCCATTGCCTTCTCCATCTCCAAAGAGCACCAGTCCTTTATGTCTCAGAGAAGAAAGGTGGGAGGGGGATTCATGATGGGGAACACGTGTATACCCATGGCGGATTCATGTTGATGTATGGCAAAACCAATACAATATTGTAAAGTAAAAAATAAAAAATAAAAAAGAATTCACTCAGTGCAGTGAAAGGCAAAATGGTAAATAAGACATGATTTATTAAAATAGGACTTTTGTGAGGATTACAAGCAACTGAGTGAGAGGGTGCCACACTCCTACAACTTAATTAGCTACAGTTTCCTATAATCAAAGGAAAGAGGGGAGGGTGAAAAATACACCTTCTTTCTCATGAGTAGATGTCATGATTCCATCATCAACTCCTCCTCCAGGATGGGCAGGGGAGTTGTCTTGTCCCTACCTGGTCAATCCAGAACTGTAAAAACTATTTCCATTCTCTGTATAATGAGCACCCTTCAATCCTAGAGAACATTAGCTTACTGAGCTCACTGGGCAGGATGTGGGTCTCATGCCATGACTGTTTATTATTTGGGGGCATGTTTCCTGTCTCTGTTGCATAGTTTTGTGGTTCACCTTGCTTGGTTTTGGTGTTAAGCAAACCTGCTTTCTTGAGTAATCATTAACTTATATGGGTCTCCCATATTTTTTTCTACTTACAATCCCCTGGTGAGATTAACTAATCACCTAATCTGTCCCTTTACTCTGTCCTTATTATAAGCACTAGGCTGAACACTCTGAGTTTATGAGAAGGAAGATGGTAACCTGGGGATTTTCTTTCTCTTGTAACTCCATAGGACTGAGTAGTATTCCAAGAATACATCTAATTACCATTTAAGTATTTTGAGATGATTTGTGTGTGTGAGAAATAAGTTGCTTCAGCATTCTGACTCTTTGTAACCCTGTGGACTGTAACCCATTAGACATCTCTGTCCACAGGATTTTCCAAGCAAGGATACTGGAATGGATTGCCATGCCCTCCAGGGAATCTTCCTGACCCAGGGATTGAGCTCGTGGCTCTTATGTTTTCTGCATTACAAGCAGATTCTTTACCACTAGCGTACCTGGGAAGTATCCTTCAGTTGATTTCACTTTGAGATGATGTACTACCTATTTTTTGAGCATGCAACTATCCTAATAAGGAGTAAACAAGAATGTATTGAGGTCACATTATGTGTGAAGAGCTTATCTTGAATAATTTTAATCTGACAAATCTGAGTTCTAATATGCTTAAAGTCCAACTATTTATGGCTCAAATTAAAGTTATCAAAGACTTTTTATGTTACTATTTTTTTAAATTGTAATTTTGTTCTCTGTTTATTATGATAGAAAAATAGGTTGGTAATAATGAAAGAAATAACTAACAACCATTATACTATGTCCTAGATAGCTATCATTAACATTTTGTTGCATATCCTTTATGCATATTTATATTAACTCTATTATATGCATGGTTTTCTATCCTTTTAATAATTAGAATTATGTCATCAGTATTATTCTATGCAAAATAATCTCATTATTATGTTTGACAGCAATCTACATGTGTGTCCTAACTCTTTTTCAAGAATTTTTATCTAGTTCAAACTTGAAATATAACTTCTTTCTCTTCATAGGAACTGAGGAGAAAAGTCCAAACTATTTCCTCTTCAGGTTAATTCTAATTTATATAAGTGACTCTGTTATCAAGTCAGTCTACCCACCAGAATGAGATAGACAAAGAATGAGTCTTCATATGAAGTGATAGGGTAGGATTTAGAGAAGAAAATAGATTTAACAAACAATCAAAGGCAGATGCTAATTTTTTTTTAACCAAATATATGACAGTCTATAATTTAAGAAAATATTGAATCTAAAGATTGGATGTCTTGTTCACTTGATGCCTGAGATTTTTCTTTTGGATGACAATGATTAGGATGAATTTAAAATTATGTAACAATACATATTTATTGTAGGAAAATGAAAATGAGAATTTTGAAATAACTTTGGGGATTGAAGTGATTAAATGAATCTCCTACTCTCTGTGCAATTGTTTAAGAACACTGAGGTACATTTTTCATTTGTTGCTAATAATAGGCTCTTATTTTTTGATGCTAACTGGATTTTAATATCTTTCTGGAATTGGAAATTTTTAAAATAATACTGTAAATGAAAAATAAATGTTAGCAAAGAGTTTTTATCTATTTACCTACCACACTGAGTAGGCAGTTACTTTATTTTATTCATAGGGTCTAACATGAAGCCAATTTGGAGTGTCTGAAAGCAGCTATTTTGCTTCTTTCCTGTTTGCCCATTTCTATTTCTCTATAGCCTTAAAAGAACCTAATTATAGGAAAGAGATCACTAAGTAATTGAAAGTAGCTTCTAACTTATGCTCTCTTAAATGTTTTCCTAGATAAAAAGAAGTAAGGATGAAGAATTAAGCAGTCAAAAAATGACTGACTCTCTACCCCTGACAGTCCCTTTAGCCAGTCACATGGGGAAATTAACATCTGGAGAAATCAACCAGTCTGCATGAAATGGAGAAGGATGCAGAACCCAATCTCTGGCTTCGATGATTCACTGAGATTCTTCCCATTTTTTCTCTTTAAATTTGTCACAGTCGAGCAGAATCTTGGGAGCTGATCTCTGGACACAAGTCCACTATCTCCCTAGATTGTTGGCTTTTCTGATTAAAGAAACTTTCTTGTCTACTGACTCTTGGCTCTCGGATTATTGACTTTCAAGTGCTGAGCAGCCAAACCTGAGTTTGGTAACATACCCACAATGTACACTCCTGTCATCCCTAACAAGAAGTTCTCAGCAGCCAAGTGACTCTCAGAGTCAAGTGCCCTCAGGACCAGTCTGTGTCACTACTACTAGATCCCAGCATGTCCACTGTCATGTCTCCAAAGGAGCAGATTTTGGCTCTCTGTCCTGGGATGTGATCTCTGCTTTGGCCCCTGTGGATTCTCTGTCTTTCTGAAACTCCCTGGAGATCTGGACCGTGCACCTGAAGTCCCTATTTCCTAAACTTTGTGTCTTCCTTTGTCTCGTAGAGGTTCCTCTGTGAATATCCAGTCCTCTGGGGTCCTGTCCTTGTGCCAGTCACCACACCCTCTTCATGAAAAATTTGGGGAAAATAGTATGAATCTCTTGTAAGAAATGATAGATATAATCAATGTAAATACTATTTCCTTTTCTTATTCTTTTTGGCTAGCAGTTGGTGAGGCTCATTACTTTCCTTCTCTGATTACATATAAGGTCACCTGAAATCAAACCACACCAGCACAGTCCCTTGCACAGATGATAATGTCATGACTTGCCAAGCATAATCCTCTCAAGGTACAGTTTGCTAGATTAAATGTACCTACTAATCCCTTTCCTGATTAATTATAACTTTCAGTTCAGCCCCTGATGTCCCTAAGGAACTCTGATTTTGTTCTATGGAATTCTTCTCATATGATTCATGGTGAATAGCCCTTATTCTTCCTCAAGGTGGCCTTTTCAAGTCTGAGCATCATAACCTATATGACAAGGTGACAAGGTGCAGAAGATAGGTCACTCTGGATCCACCTGAGTGCACAGCAGAGTTTGACAGACTGGATCCTCCTCAACACCCTTCCTTACCAAGCCTAGCCCAGGGGAGGCACAAATGAGACATCACACATCATCTTGCCTAGACATAATTGTAATAATGAAAATAGCCAATAACATTCTCTGGACACTTGAGAGTAAGTTTCCAGAAGGTAGAACTTTCATTTTCTTGCAGAGACCATGGTCCTTGAGAACATAAGATCTCTGTCCTTGAAGCATTTCAACTACCTGCCAGATTTGTTTCAGACCCCATCAAACTGAGTTGGAATGACTCTTTCTATGTAGTCCTCCCTACTTTGGGGGCTTTGGGATTTTAAGTGGGTATTGAAATACTGAGAGAAAGTGATCATTAAAAACGTCCCAAGACATACATATTATTTTCAGGCATGATAGTTAACCTTGATATCTTGGCCCTTTTCCAATTTGAGTAATCGCATTCTGCAAAGCTCAAGCATATATTTTTAATTGAGGAAGTATCCTTCCTTCTTCTCTTAAAACCTGTTCATGAGTTTATTCATGTCAGCAAAACAGATGGGCCATAGTGCCCCAAGGCACCCCTACCTGTGATTGGTGAGACAGTCAGAATTCTGAGAAGATAGTCTTTTCTTGAGCAATTGTAGTAGGGCTTTGAAAAGAGCAATTTCATACAACTCATTTGCATATTGGTATCTGATGTTTATGATACCAAAAAAAATCAAAGAATTGAAAAGAAAATGAGCTCCCGTTTAACATGAAGAAAAATTTAATTGCCTATAATGCACAAACTAATAGCAGAATGGCCAGCTCTGAAATAGATCAATACAAAAGAAATGCAAACCATAGCTTCCACCCAAATGCTCTTTGTAGGTTACTTTTCACAGGTTAAATGGAGTTTATCCATATGTGTGTGTCTGTCACAGTGTCAATAAAGCCTTATATACAAAAAGCTTCAATGAAATACTCTTTTTCTTATTCTAACATTTGCTTCAAGATGTTGAATGACCTGTAGATTGGCTAGATTAGTTTTATATTCCTTTTACTTCTTTTGCTTCCACTGTCAATTCCATCTTTTAATCACAAACTTCATAGTAAAAATGTTAGTAATAGCGAATTTCCTAGCAGTTGGGCAGTTATTATATTCTTGCACTGAGCTAAAAATATTAAATGCCTCATCTCATTTGATCCACACAGAAATCCTCCTCAATAATCACTGTTATTATGATTCTACAGATAGGAAAACTGAGGTTTCCATGTGGATAGATAACTTGCTCAAAGTTACCCAGTTATCAAGTAACCGATCAAGACTTCAGAATACATCTGACTCCAAAACCTGTACTCATTCTACTGTGCTTCCTGCTTCTCTTCTGCAGCTAGAGATAATTAGATATGGACAAGATTAAATAAGCAAACAATAAAAAGAAAAAGTGCCAAAAGTTTCACTGTTTGTCCATGCTAGACTGGAGATTTTAGTTAGGATGTTTGGTTGCTATTACAACAGTGCTTTACTTTAAAAATTCTCAAAAACTGTAAAATCTGATCTATTTTTATATTTATCAAACACCAAGACAGCATGAAACTATTTTTATAAACTCACAACACTCTTATCCTAGAAATCAGTTTTATGACAATATTTGTGAATATTAATTATGATCAAGACTCTTAGTTGAAATAGCTGTCTAGCTTAAAAGAAATAGAGTGGAAGTTTACACAGATGCTCACTGTAAAAGAAATAACTAACCCATTTGTCCATTTTGCAGGTGGAGGGTTAAAGGGCAGCTACCACTCAATGCGTCTTTTATTTTATTTGCCTTTATAATAAGTTAATAAAATGAACATTTGATTATCCAGTAAAATGAGTTTCTTAATTCAATTTCTTAATGTGATAGCAGAAGCTGACATAAAATATAACACACACACACAAATAACACAAGAAGTAGTACCAGTGAGACAAGCTCAGCTTTTTAAGTTTCCAAGGGAGATAACTGTCCAGTTTTGAACTTTTATTAAGCCATACCACATAGATGTTATAGCAGTCAGGTAGTAGACACTGGCAGGAAAGAGGGACGCAGGCCACATGGCAGGAAACCACATGTCTTGTAAACAGTGAGGTTCCTTGGGCAGACGAAGAAAAGCAGGAACCTCCAAACTGACCAGAAATCAAACATATTGGTGTGATTAGTGTCCTGGAGGCAGACAAAGAAAGGTGGGAAAATGGTGAATCTTCAGCCTCCAAATGAAACCTTTTGCACATTATGCTCTCACTACAATAAAATAAGCCTTGCAGGTAAGAAGTCTCCATCATCCACTGAAACTATGACAGCTCCCATCAGGACTAAATAAGGACAAAAATTCCTCTTCCTCTCAGGAAGGTGGAGCTGGAATGAAAATCAGGAAACACAACCCCTAAACCTCTCCCTCCACAATGAATATGTGTGCCTTCATTTCTATGCCCCGCATAACCAGCTTGCCAAAGAAAGCCAGGGAAGCTACTTACCTGAGCCTCCTAGTCTCCCTTTGAGAGCAAACTATTGCTTAACTAAATCTTCAGTTTGTTTTGTTGACCTCTCTGTCTCTTCTCTGAATTGTTTCTGCAAAGAGACAAGAACAGATGTCAACAGAAGATCTCAACCAATGGTTGCCTATCTCCAAAGCTTGCATTCACTCCACTATCTTCTCAAAAGAAATCACTTTATAAATGATCTTCACAAAAAGTTTATTCTTGTCTTTTTTTTTTTGGAGGGGGGGGGGACAGCAGTGCAGAAAGTGTATTGCTCACAGCGTCCGGAAATCTCCCATGTCGTAAAACAGGAATTTCCTTAATAAATAAATAAGTGGTTCCACACTTAACATCAATCACTGTTTCTCTTTTACATACATTTACAAGAGTTTGCTTGCTTACAAGGAGCAGGTTTGTTTGGTTTTTACAAAAATGAGATCATACTATGCTTATTATTTTGGAAACAGGCTTTTTTCGTCTAAAAATATCAGAGACTTCTTTCCAAATATATAGAAAGTTATCTCATTCTTTTAAATTACTGCATAATACTTTACAGCATAAATTTATCCCAGTTTATTCAACAATTTTTCATTGTATAGATGGTGAGGTTGCCTTCTTGTTTTCTAACAGCATCAGATGTTTCCAATCTTTGTCATTTTGAGGAAAAACACCTTGTTTTATTAATTGGCATTTACCTGTTCAACAGCAGTTCAGTTTAGTTGCTCAGTCATGTCTGACTCTTTGTGACCCCATGGACTGCAGCACACTGGGCCTCCCTGTCCATCACTGATTCCCAGAGTTTACTCAAACTCATGTCCATTGAGTCGGTGATGCCATCCAGCCATCTCATCCTTTGTCATCCCCTTCTCCTCCTGCCTTCAGTCTTTCCTAGCATCAGAGTCTTTTCCAATGAATCAGTTCTTTGCATTAGGTGGCCAAAGTATTGGAGTTTCAGCTTCAGCATCAGTCCTTCCAATGAATATTCAGAACTGATTTCCTTTAGGATGGACTGGTTGGATCTCCTTGCAGTCCAAGGTACTCTCAAGAGTCTTCTACAATACCACAGTCCATTCTTGTCTTCAAAGTGACCTTGAAGGAGCAAAGGATGAGGTGGCTTGAAGCAGGACCTTGGTCCTTGTCTTATTTGAAGAAAGTATTCAGCAAACAGACAGAGACTGTGAAGTAGATAGAGGATTGATTAAAAGTGAAGTACCTGTGAAATAACACAAGAGTGGATTCAGAGTGAATCGTGCTTAAATGCACTTATATGGGGACAGTTTTCTGGGCTCCCTTTTGGCCAATCATTTTGAGCTTTCTCATATTTGGTCTGACTCAGGGCCCTACCCAGTGTTCACATGCATCCTTCCCCCAAGATGGATTCTATCTTAAGGGTTTCTGGGAAGTTGGCAGCCTGGCAGTAGGAGTAAAGCTCTGATAGGGCAAAAAGTACTTTTTTTTTTTTTTTTCATTTTGATGGTAAAGGAGATTTCCCAACCCACACATGTTCATAGAAGTTCCTCGAGTATCAAAGGAAGGAAGGAGATGCTGCCAAAATGCGAAAAAATAAATAAATAAATGTAGTTTTTACCCTATCAGAGCTTTACTTCCACTGTTATCTTGATGATAACAGAATACTGGTTGCAGCTGTTCAGCCTGGGGCCCATGTATCTCCTACCTCAAAAGGATAATATTCTACAAAACATTGCTAATCCATAATGGCAGAATTTCTCCAACAATAAGTTGCAATTACTTTTCTACAAAATTATTGCCATAGGAGATACTCTTAAAAAGGATACTCAGAGCAACTGGGCTCCCTCAATTCTGCAGCTTCAAAATAGGAATAAAATTTAACTCTTCATCAAGTCAAGAAGGATTTCAAGTAGAGTAAATTCCTGATATCTTGCTTCAATATACTGAGTTTCATGAATCTCTCAACTTTTCAAAGATTTTCAGCTACTGCTCCAGGAAAAAGGAATGAGATGATTTCCCTCCTAATTTCCTAACATTAAGTAGTGTTCATTCTGAAAAATTCTGCATATCTCCTAAGAGTGAAGCAGAATATACAGCACAGATGGAATTCTGTAAATGAAAGATCTGTGCTGATAAAAATTCCTTCAGATTTGGAAAAGCACAGAGCAGAAAGACATCAGCACACTACCACAGCTTTTAGTTTTCTTTTATGGAACTCTGACTTTGGCCCTGAGGGATTCCACACATGTTTACTGAGTAGCATCTCTGGGTCATACACTGTGATATATATTGGGAAATACTTGAAATGTAGTCCTGTCTTAAAGCCTTCTTCACACTCATCTCAGGTGAGAAGCAATGCCTATGCATATATGTGAGGCATCCTGAGGTTCTTCCTAGAGAACCAGAGTGTCTTCACAAAGTTCAGTCACAGTGCTGGTCCTCAAGGAAAAGTTTTAATTTCTCAGCAGAAAAGTAGATCAGTAAATATATGAAGGCACAAGGGCCTTTATTCACAAATCTCTTATTCCTTGAAACTCTTTATTTCAATGGGTGACTCCTGGACATTTCTTCTCTTAACTTGTAACTGCAAATGCTACTGGAAAACACCTTGTTTCAGGGCATGAATCTGAATTCCAGCTGTGATACCAACAAGTTGTATAATCATAAACTGATTAAGCTCTCTGAACCTTGGGGTTTTTATATGACTAATATACATATATAGCCATATTATATATATATATATATATATATATATATATATATATATATAGCTTACCTCATAAGATGATTATGAGGTTATAAAGAAATTAAATATTTATTAATGCTATGCAAAAGCAAAATTCACTAGTTGATATATCCTTTGTTAAAAACAAACAATAGCAACAACAAAACTTCTAAATGAATGAGAGGGTAATCTGGGAAACATTTTAATTTGTTTCCAAGTCTGAGATCCTATGATTAAGCAAAGCACAGCCTTCTGGAGATTTGTATTTATTTGTATTTATTGATGTCAAATCTAGATAAATTCAATAAAAGGTCATTTTTACCCTTTTCCTTTTGACCCAAAATAAATGTCTTTGTTATATTTATCCATTTAACTTAGTTCAAAATTTGATTTAATACAAATTAATTAATTAATACAAACAGCTAATTCTTTACTTCATTAAACTGCTATTGAAATACCTTTTTAAAAAGGCTTCAAATTGAGTTACTTATATTCTCCATCTTAGAAAACCTTGCTTCATATGTGTTTCAAATAAGGGAACTTCTTCCTAACTCCTGAATAAAATCTTATGTTCACAAATAAAGCTCATTTTATTTTTATGATGTTCACATTTTTCTAGGGATAATTTTTCCACTTTGAGATAGAAAACTAAATGCAAATATTTTTATGAGAGAAAAAAGTGGCTTACATTCACACTAAAGAGGGAATGTTTGTTATCAAATTCTTCTGTCTGAACAGAGCTTCTAGTAAAGGCAGGGAAAGTGTTCTTTCTACTACGAGAAAGCAGGTGAGCATCTGAGTGCAAGAAAGCAGAAGATAGGATGGGAAACAGGCAGGATGAAGAGATTCTTAAAGGAAATTGAGCTAACTGAAGGTTTTCACCAAAGGCTGTTTCTGCTCCTAAGGAAAGAGGCATTTCACTTGCATCCAGAGAAGCTTCAAGTAGAGATTGAAACAATGTCAGTACTGAAAAAAGCCTTGAGAGGTCACCTGTCCAGAAAGCTCCAATTTAATTAACAATGTAAACCAAAATTTTTATTTTTGTTTGTTTTTAACAAAGGTTCTACCAACTAGTGAATTTTGTCATTGCCTAGACATTAATACTTACCTCATTTCTAGAATCTCTGCTCTCAATTTTACCTTAGATATTCCTGGACTAGGCACAAGATATTTATGTATGTGTCAATTATTATCCTCAGTTCCAACTGGATAAAACCAACTTAAGTTGAATATATTAAAAGGGTAAATGAAAGTTTTTAGGTTCCCCAGGAAAGCTGGAGAACCAAATTTGGGAAGATTGGAGTGATGTAAAGTGGGAAGGTAACCAGAACCACAGAGAATCCCCTCAGTTCCCCTTGTATCCAACCTGGGTGGCATTGTTCCTGACCCTCTACTGATGCTACAGCTGTGCTGCTTCCCCACAGCAGGGCAGACACCATGCTGCTGTAACTGAAGACTTCATGAATTCTCTCCTCTCTGCTTCTCTGTACTGCTAATTCCAGATTCAAGATCCAAGTGGCCGAATCTGGTTGGTGGCTTAGACTAGGTCATGCGTGTCCAGGCCCAATCAGTTAGGGGCACTTGAAAAAGTGAGATAAGTCTTTCCCTGATCTTGTAAAAAGGAGCAGGTGCCTGTAACATAATTATATAGTAGATTGAGAAACAAACATAGCAGCTAATCTCAAATAAGTCTGAATGCAGGGTCTAGGGTTTGTTTGGTATTGTTTTTACTGTCCAAGTAGGGTGTCAAGGACCAAGAAGACAAAGAAACTGAGGACCTAAAAGATAGAAATGTGTCTGAAAAGGTGACTTTGGAGCAGAGGTCTTAAGGAAGTGGTGGAACATCTTACACACGTCCTAGGGAAATGTGTTCTCAGCAAAGAACAGCAGATTCAAAGGCTCTGAGGCAAATGCATGCCTGACACAAGCATTGAATAGTAAGATGGACTGCTTAATGGATGGAGAAAGAAAGAAAGAGAGAATCCTGGGAGATAGGTTGGAGGGGCTGGCACATTTCACCTGAGTCTTCTAAGCCATGAGGCTTTGTCTTTTATAAGGAATGAGATGGAGAGCCATGGAAGATTTGGGAGAGAGCAGGGATCTATTGCTCAAACCTAGTGCAGCAGTTGTCTCTGTTTTATTATTCTATCCTCCACAATCTTTTAACTAGTCACTCCTAAGTCTGATGTGGTTTGTATACTCCAGACAACATCTTCCCTAACTAATACCAATTTTGAGGCAAGAAACAAGATGGCAAGAGAAATTTTCCTCATAAAACTCCATTTATTTCCAAGACAAAAATACTTCCCAGAACTTTCTCCCATCCTGAGTTCCAAGACTTCACCTCACATCTTCTAAATAGAGCTGATTTACTTGCTATTTACTAAATCAATAACTGGCTAAAGGGAATGGTGCAGATAGACCTATAATATTTATTTCGAGTTTGGAATAGGGATCCACCTTCTCCAAGATAGAGCATGCCAGGATCTGAGGAAAACCTGCTGCTTTTTCTGCTGCTAAGTCACTTCAGTCGTGTTGGACTCTGCGACCCCATAGACGGCAGCCCACTAGGCTCCTCTGTCCCTGGGATTCTCCAGGCAAGAATACTGGAGTGGGTTGCCATTTCCTTCTCCAATGCATGAAAGTGAAAAGTGAAAGTGAAATCGCTCAGTCGTGCCAGACTCTTAGCGACCCCGTGGACTGCAGCCTACCAGGCTCCTCCATCCATGGGATTTTCCAGGCAACAGTACTGGAGTGGGGTGCCATTGCCTTCTCCGTGAGGTAAACCTAGTATGAGTTAATTGAGACAAATGCAGGCTTGTAGGCAATAAATGGCATCTTCCAGAGTCAGGAATAGCTTGAAAAGAAGAAAGACATTTGCAAGCTGAGCAGTCAAACAACCTAATGGTGGGTATTCTATAGTCTTTAAATCTCTTGGGAGACTCTTGTAGTCAAGATCTCCCTGTTGTTTGGCACACTGTTGACTTTTGCAAGGACATATCCAAAGCATTCTTCTCCTTTTGAAGAGACAAAATACATCCTTGTACTGTATATATTTCAAAGAACATATGTATAACAAAATAAGGACAAATATTCAATTCTTTTGATTTTTGGACTGATATAATTTCCATGCCCTGCCAGCAACAGCTACTATTTCTGGACCACCTTTCAGTATCATGTTAATTAATGTACATGCACTATCTCCAGTTTTAATAATGACTCTATAATGTACCTGCCAACATGGAAAAATTGGCTAAGAGACATTCAGCTGTGTTTTCCAAGACTAGAGTCAAGAAGTGGTTAACCTGGGGCTGCAAAGTCTATTTCTACTACAAAACACCTGTAATTTTAAAAAGCACCTGCACAGAGAAGTATTCTTCCTGTCTCATAGGATACCTTTTTTCTTACTTTGAAAAATCTGATTTTATTTTCTGAATTAAAAAAAATGTACTCATGTTAAGCTTAGAAAGTTTAATTTTCCACTAATCTCTCAAAATACTATCCAGATATTGTTAACAGTGCTCAGAACTGTGTCAAAGTTAACATCCAATACCACATTTTAAAGAAAAAAGATTAAGAGTAGGATTTATTTTTAAGAACCCTTTTCAAAGGTCAAGGAATTGGCAATTCTAATTTTAAAAGAAATTTAATCATTATTGGAAATTTAAATGACAATGGTTTTGAAGTGCTATGATCAGATCTCTTTATTTATTTATTTTTTTCATTCTTTTCTCCTGCTTATAATTATATTTCTTTTTTAATTTTATTTTATTTAACCTTAAAATATTGTATTGGTTTTACCATATATCAACATGAATCTGCCACAGGTATACATATGTTCTCCATCCTGAACCCTTCTCTCTCCTCCCTCCCCATACCATCCCTCTGGGTCGTCCCAGTGCACCAGCCCCAAGCATCCAGTATCGTGCATCGAACATGGACTGGTGACTCGTTTCATATATGATATTATACATATTTCAATGCCATTCTCCCAAATCATCCCACTCTCTCCCTCTCCCACAGAGTCCAAAAGACTGTTCTATACATCAGTGTCTCTTTTGCTGTCTCATATACAGGGTTATTGTTACCATCTTTCTAAATTCCATATATATGCGTTAGTATACTGTATTGGTGTTTTTCTTTCTGGCTTACTTCACTCTGTATAATAGGCTCCAGTTTCATCCACCTCATTAGAACTGATTCAAATGTTTTCTTTTTAATGGCTGAGTAATGCTCCATTGTGTATATGTACCACAGCTTTCTTATCCATTCACCTGCTGATGGACATCTAGGTTGCTTCCATGTCCTGGCTATTATAAACAGTGCTGCAATGAACATCGGGGTACACGTGTCTCTTTCCCTTCTGGTTTCCTCAGTGTGTATGCCCAGCAGTGGGATTGCTGGATCATAAGGCAGTTCTAGTTCCAGTTTTTTAAGGAATCTCCACACTGTTCTCCATAGTGGCTGTACTAGTTTGCATTCCCACCAACAGTGTAAGAAGGTTCCCTTTTCTCCACACCCTCTTTAGCATATATTGCTTGTAGGCTTTTGGATCACAGCCATTCTGACTGGCGTGAAATGGTACCTCATAGTGGTTTTGATTTGCATTTCTCTGATAATGAGTGATGTTGAACATTTTTTCATGTGTTTATTAGCCCTCTGTATGTCTTCTTTGGAGAAATGTCTATTTAGTTCTTTGGCCCATTTTTTGATTGGGTCGTTTATTTTTCTGGAATTGAGCTGTAGGAGTTGCTTGTATATTTTTGAGATTAGTTGTTTGTCAGTTGCTTCATTTGCTATTATTTTCTCCCATTCTGAAGGCTGTCTTTTCACCTTGCTTATAGTTTCCTTTGTTGTGCAGAAACTTTTAAGTTTAATTAGGTCCCATTTGTTTATTTTTGCTTTTATTTCCAATATTCTGGGAGGTGGGTCATAGAGGATCCTTCTGTGATGTGTGTTGGAGAGTGTTTTACCTATGTTCTCCTCTAGGAGTTTTATAGTTTCTGGTCTTACATTTAGATCTTTAATCCATTTTGAGTTTATTTTTGTGTATGGTGTTAGAAAGTGCTCTAGTTTCATTCTTTTACAAGTGGTTGACCAGTTTTCCCAGCACCACTTGTTAAGAGATTGTCTTCTCTCCATTGTATATTCTTGCCTCCTTTGTCAAAGATAAGGGGTCCATATGTGAGTGGATTTATCTCTGGGCTTTCTATTTTGTTCCATTGATCTATATTTCTGTCTTTGTGCCAGTACCATACTGTCTTGATGACTGTGGCTTTGTAGTAGAGCCTGAAGTCAGGCAGGTTGATTCCTCCAGTTCCATTCTTCTTTCTCAAGATTGCTTTGGTTATTTGAGGTTTTTTGTACTTCCATACAAATTGTGAAATTATTTGTTCTAGCTCTGTGAAGAATACCATTGGTAGCTTGATAAGGATTTCATTGAATCTATAAATTGCTTTGGGTAGTATACTCATTTTCACTATATTGATTCTTCCAATCCATGAACATGGTATGTTTCTCCATCTATTAGTGTCCTTTTTGATTTCTTTCACCAGTGTTTTATAGTTTTCTATATATAGGTCTTTATTTTCTTTAGGTAGATATATTCCTAAGTATTTTATTCTTTCCATTGCAATGGTGAATGGAATTGTTTCCTTAATTTCTCTTTCTATTTTCTCATTATTAGTGTACAGGAATGCAAGGGATTTCTGTGTGTTGATTTTATATCCTGCAAATTTACTATATTCATTGATTAGTTCTAGGAATTTTCTGGTGGAGTCTTTAGGGTTTTCTATGTAGAGGATCATGTCATCTGCAAACAGTGAGAGTTTTACTTCTTCTTTTCCAATTTGGATTCCTTTTATTTCTTTTTCTGCTCTGATTGCTGTGGCCAAAACTTCCAAAACTATGTTAAATAGTAATGGTGAAAGTGGGCACCTTTGTCTTGTTCCAGACTTTAGAGGAAATGTTTTCAATATTTCACCATTGAGGATAATGTTTGCTGTGGGTTTGTCATATATAACTTTTACTACGTTGAGGTATGTTCCTTCTATTCCTGCTTTCTGGAGAGTTTTTTTTTTTTTTTTATCATAAATGGATGTTGAATTTTGTCAAAGGCTTTCTCTGCATCTATTGAGATAATCATGTGGTTTTTATTTTTCAATTTGTTAAAGTGGTGTATTACACTGATTGATTTATGGATATGAAGAATCCTTGCATCCCTGGGATAAAGCCCACTTGGTCATGGTGTATGATCTTTTTAATGTGTTGTTGGATTCTGATTGCTAGAATTTTGTTAAGGATTTTTGCATCTATGTTCATCAGTGATATTGGCCTGTAGTTTTCTTTTTTTGTGGCATCTTTGTCAGGTTTTGGTATTAGGGTGATGGTGGCCTCATAGAATGAGTTTGGAAGTTTACCTTCCTCTGCAATTTTCTAGAAGAGTTTGAGTAGGATAGGTGTTAGCTCTTCTCTAAATTTTGGTAGAATTCAGCTGTGAAGCCATGTAGATCTCTTTAAAACACAGAAAAGTTTTAATTTCTTAGGGACTCATCCCTGATAACTTCATATTAAACATAATACTTCCAAAACTTCACTCCCAAATTACTAAATACATTATTTCACCTTAAAATTGAAAAACACTCCCTATCTCATAAGATATAAATGAGCTTATTTCAAAGAGTGTTGTGTGTGAGTCTGAGGTCTGTGTGTTTCTGGGTGATTTGACCACTGCTGACATTACCCCTCCAATTATGCTCAGTTACACAGTGCCTGATTTTTGTGGATTTCAATTCCTGCTTTTCCAATGCCTTCCTCCCTGCCCCATTACTTGATTTTGGACTTTTTTTTTCTCTTGGTCACGATCAAAGAGTGGGGTTCTAACACATTGGTGTCACTTCTGTTTTTGTGTTTGAAGGTGTGTCATGCTTTGACTTTATCGTTATTTTTGTTAATCTACGAGCTGGTTTGATATCAAGGAGAAGTATGTCTTGTGACCCAGAAAATTAACTTATTGGCTTTCATAGAATATTCACCCTCTTGGCTTGATCCCCATCAAAGATGAGATACAAAGTAATCAAAGAAACCAGTCAAAAGAATTACTAGAGTTGCTTAATTCCCAACTCAAAAATCACTGATGCTGAGTTAATAATGAAGGGAAATTCTTACTTTTTACCAAAAGCTTCTTGAATTTTCACTAACTGATCAATTGTTTTTAATCACTATTCATATTAATATGAACACTGATTAATATTAATATGAAGTGATTAATATTAATCACTGTTCATATTAATACTATAGTTTGTTTATCACTCACATACTAAAGGACTTATTGGTTACTTCCAACTGTTGGCAATTATGAATAAAACTGCTCTAAACATTTCTGTAAAGGTTTTGTGTGGATGGAACTTTTTAACTCCTTTGGATAAATATCAAAGAATATTATTGCTGGATATTAGAGTAAAAGTGTGTTTAGTTTTGTACAAAACCACCACACTGTCTTCCAAAGGAGATGTAACAATTTACATTCCTGCCAGCAATGAATGAGTTCCTATTCCATGTTCATGCCAGCATTTGGAGATATCAGTATTCTGAATTCTGGCCAATGTATATTAGAAAATCCTAATAAGTGAAGTCATAGTGGTATCACAATGTTGTTTTAATTTGCATTTCCCTAATGATATCTGATGTGGCTATCTTTTTATGTGTTTATTTACTATCTCTATATATCTTTGATGTGGTTGGTGTCATTCAGGTCTTTGTTTAATGAAGTTGTTTTTTTACTTTTTCTACTTTTTTTTTTTTTTTTAATCAGAACATCTTCCTTATTGATTTTGCTTCTTATGAGATGAGGAGTACCTAATCAAAAATCTATTTTGAACTTGTAACCCTTGATTAATAACTCACTCATAATATTAAATATTAGTCTATATTGGAGTAATACCTATAGAAAATAGGAACAATTTAAAATCCTTCCCTAGTCACCAACTTCGCTAGGGATTTAACAAGTTTCTTAAGATAAAATTGCCCAATGGTCATACATTTGCTCATAGGTTTTCCTTTGTTCTATAATTTGTATCTCTAGTGGGTTTGCAAGAAATCTCTTTATAAGATGTCCTTGATATAACTCGTGCTAATGTCCTTGAGAAATGGAATATTTCCTGCCATATCAGTAAATAAGAATTTCACAGTCATCAGCATTTTCAGCCCTCCAATGTAAGCCACTGAGCCCTAAGAAAACTCAGGAAGACAAAGAATACCTGCCATATAGTAGCCATCAGACTGCAGTCACTCCCCATAGTGAGTCCTGAGGAAACTCAGGATGTGAAAACACAGGCTACTGGCCCGAGATAGCTGAGGTGCATATCAAAGGAAGGAAGGATTTCAGTGAACCCAGACTCTTGCATCTTCCCATACATAGAAAAGCACTAAATTCTTTAACTTGGAACATCTGATTTTCTTTAATTTATTAAAAAAAAAAAAAACAAAAACAAACAACAACAACAAAAAACTTCTGAAGTTCAGACTACCTGCCCTTTGTTACAAGACTTCTATATAACCTGGCTCCTTCCCTTGCTTCCTTGGACCAGTTCTCTCAGGGTCACTTGACATTCTGCCTCTCGAGCTTGAAGTCTTAAAAATTTCCACCTAATAAAACATAACTCTCAACTTTTAGGTTGCATATGTTTTCAGTCAACATCCTTTTAAAGCCATCTAAGCTTTCATATTATTTTAAAAACTAAAAAACTTGGAATCTTCAAAAATGAAATGTTATTCATTGTTCCATAAATTCTGAGGTAGCTTGAAAATGTCAAGATGTGTTTGTCATGACTGAAAAGGCTGACATTAAAAGCCACACTTTCCACTCTTCCCTAGATTGAGGAACTGAGTTTCTGGAACTTTATAAACCTAGGACAAAGTGTACTCATTTAATATAAGTTACCTGTGGTTGTGTCGACTTCTGAAGGATAACAACTTTCTCAAGTGTCTATGAATTGGCTGTTAACAGCCATTTTTAGGTTACCTTGGGACTCTGTGGAAACCATGCCCTGTGCATATAACAAATGCTAAGGAAAGATCAGCTAAAACTATAACTATTTTCTTTTCCTCACAATTTTCCTAATGAGTCATTTCTCTGGCAAGTGTATTTTTGTGTCTTGTAGCCATGAAAATTATTAGTTTAAAACATAAAATTTGTGAGTAATTTTGCTGCTGTCAAACTTTGATAGAATGTTTAATAAATTAACAGATCTATTCTTAGTTGGAGAAGGAAATGGCAACCCACTCCATTGTTCTTGCCTGGAGAATCCCAGGGACGGGGGAGCCTGGCAGGCTGCCGTCTATGGGGTCGCACAGAGTTGGACATGACTGAAGTGAGTATAGGTATGCCCAGTTTTGAATGTTTAAATCCAGTTAGAGGTCAGACTATCTTTATTTAATTGATAAATAATTGAGATAAGACATTGTAGTAGTCTTAGGTATACAACTTAATGATTTGACACATGTATATATTGCTAACGATCACCACAATGTGTCTAGTTTACATCCATAACCACATACACCTCATCCTTGTGATGATACTATTTAAGATATACTCATTTACAAACATTTAAATATTGTTATATTTTACATTACATCCCCATGACTGATTTATAACTTCCAGTTTCTACTTTTTGAACTCCCTTGCCCATTTTGAAGTCTGACACTGTTTCCACTGTTTCCCCATCTATTTCCCATGAAGTGATGGGACCAGATGCCATGATCTTTGTCTTCTGAATGTTGAGCTTTAAGCCAACTTTTTAACTCTCCACTTTCACTTTCATCAAGAGGCTTTTTAGTCCTCTTCACTTTCTGCCATAAGGGTGGTGTCATCTGCATATCTGAGGTTATTGATATCATTATTCAGATCAGATCAGTCACTCAGTCGTGTCTGACTCTTGGCGACCCCATGAATCCCAGCACGCCAGGCCTCCCTTTCCATCACCAACTCCCAGAGTTCACTCAGACTCACGTCCATCGAGTCAGTGATGCCATCCAGCCATCTCATCCTCTGTTGTCCCTTTCTCCTCCTGCCCCCAATCCCTCCCAGCATCAGAGTCTTTTCCAATGAGTCAACTCTTCACATGAGGTGGCCAAAGAACTGGAGTTTCAGCTTTAGCATCATTCCTTCCAAAGAAATCCCAGGGATGATCTCCTTCAGAATGGACTGGTTGGATGTCCTTGCAGTCCAAGGGACTCTCAAGAGTCTTCTCCAACACCACAGTTCAAAAGCATCAATTCTTCGGTGCTCAGCCTTCTTCACAGTCCAACTCTCACATCCATACATGACCACATATCATTATTAGGGAAATGCAAATCAAAACTACAATGAAGTATCACTTCACACTGGTCAGAATTGCCATTAAAAATGGCCACTAACAATAAATGCTGGAGAGGGTGTGGAAAAAATGAAACCATCCTACACTATTGGTGGGAATGTAAATTGTTACAGTCGTTATGGAGAATAGTATGAAGGTTTCTTAAAAAAATTAAAAATAGAATTACCTTATGACCCAGCAATTCCACTCCTGGGTATGTTTCCTGAGAAAAAAACATAGTTCAAAAAGACACATACACCCCAAGATTTCATTGTTTTTAATGGTCAAATAATATTCCATTGCATACATGCAACACATTTTCTTCATTGATTCACCCATTGATAGACATTTAGGTTGTTTCCGTATTTCTAGTATTGTTAACAATGTTTCAATTAGTATAAGGATACACATATCTTTTCAAATTAGTGCATTTTCATTTTATTTGAATAAATACCTGAAAGTGGAATTGTTGGATCATGTGGTACTGTTATAATTTAATTTAATTTTAAAGAAGCATTTATACTGTTTTACATTGGTGGTGTAATCAATTTACATTACCACAAATAGTGTTTGAGGTTTTCCTTTTTTCCACATTCTCACTAATGTTTATTATTATTTTTAGTTAGTTAGTTAGTTCAGTCACTCAGTAAGGTCCTACTCTTTGCAACCCCATGGACTTCAGCACACCAGGCTTCCCTGATCATCACTGGCTCCCAGAGATTGCTCAAACTCATGTCCATCAAGTCAGTGATGCCATCCAACAATCATCTTCTGTCATCCCCTTATCCTCCTGCCTTCAATCTTTTCCAGCATCAGGTTCTTTCCAATGAATCAGTTCTTCACATCACATGGCCAAAGTATTGGAGTTTCAGCCCCAGCATCAGTCCTGCCAATGAATATTTAGGACTGATTTCCTTTAGGATTGACTGGTTTGTTCTCCTTGAAGTCCAAGGAACTGTCAAGAGTCTTCTCCAACACCACAGATCAAAAGCATCAGTTCTTTGGTGCTCAGCTTTCTTTATAATCCAACTCTCACATCTATACATGACTACTAGAAAAACCATAGCTTTGACTAGATGGACCTTTGTCAGCAATCTTTCTGCTTTTTAATATGCTGTCTAAGTTGGTCATAGTTCTTCCAAGGAGCAAGTGTCTTTTAGTTTCATGGCTGCAGTCACCATCTGCAGTGATTTGGGAGCCCCCCAAAATAAAGTCAGCCACTGTTTCCATTGTTTTTGCATCTAATTGCCATAAAGTGATGGAGCCAGATGCCATGATCTTAGTTTTCTGAATGTTGAGTTTTAATCCAACTTTTTCATTCTCCCCTTTCACTTTCATCAAGAGGTTCTTTAGTTCTTTCTCACTTTCTGCCATAAGGGTGGTTTCATCTGCATATCTGAGATTATTGATGTTCCACTCTGCAATTTTGATTCTAGCTTGTACTTCATCCAACTCAGCATTTCACAAGATGTACTCTACATATAATTGAAATTAGCAGGGGGACAATATACACCCTTGACAAACTCCTTTCCGATTTGGAACCAGTCTATTGTTCCATGTCCAGTTCTAAGTGTTGCTTCTTAAACTGCATTCAGATTTCTCATGAGGCAGGTAAGGTGATCTGGGATTCATATCTCTTGAAGAATTTTCCACAGTTTATTGTGATCCACACAGTCAAAGGTTTTGGCATAATCAATAAAAAAGATATTTTTCTGGAATTCTCTTGCTTTTCTGATGATCCAACAAATGTTGGCAATTTGATCTCAGGTTCCTCTGTCTTTTCTAAATCCAATTTGAACGTCTGGAAGTTCAGTGCTTACGTACTGTGAAGTCTGCCTTGGAGATATTTGAGCATTACTTTGCTAGTATGTAAGATGATTGCAATTGTGTGGTAGTTTTAACGTTCTTTGGCATTGCCTTTCTTTGGGATTGGAATGAAAACTGACCTTATCCAGTCCTGTGGCCACTGCTGAGTTTTCCAAATTTGCTGGCATATTGAGTGCAGCACTTTCACAACATCATTTTTTAGGATTTGAAATAGCTCAACTGGAATTCCATTTGAGTTAGTGGAGGAATTTCCTCCACTAGCTTTGTTTGTAGCGATGCTTGCTAAGGCCCACTGGACTTCGCATTCCAGGATGTCTGACTCTAGGTGAGTGATCACACCATCATGGTTATCTGGGTCAAGAAGGTCTTTTTTGCATAATTCTTCTGTGTATTGTTCCTACCTCTTCTTAGTATCTTCTACTTCTGTTAGCTCCATAACGTTTCTGTTCTTTATTGTGCCCATCTTTGCATGAAGTGTTCCCTTGGTATCTCTAAGTTTCTTGAAGAGATCTCTAGTCTTTCCCATTCCATTTCTCTGTCTCTCTCTCTCTCTCTCTCTCTCTCTTTCTTTGCATTGATCATTGAAGGCCTTCTTATCTCTCCTTGCTATTCTTTGGAACTCTACATGCAGAATTCCAAAGAAGAGCAAGGAAAGGTAGGTAAAAAGTAATTTCTTATGATTTTTATTTACATTTCCCTCATGATTAGTGATGTTGAGCACCTTTTAATATACCTATGTATGTATATTGACCATCTGTGTGTATTCTTTGGATACATACCTATTTGAATTCTCTGTACATTATTTAATTGAAATAGTTAAAAGTATAGATACATACATACATACATACATATGTGATTTACAAATATTTTCTTCTATTTGATAAGTTATATTTTTATTTTGTTGATTATCTTTCCTTTGCATAAGTTCTGTAGTTTGATGCAGTCCCACTAGTTTATTCTTGCTTGTATTGGCTTTGATTTAGGTGTCAAATCCAAAAATCTCATTGCCAAGACTAATATCAAAGAGCTCATTACCTGTGTTTCCTTCTAGAAGTTTTATGGTCTTATGTCTTTAATCCATTTTGAGTTAGCTTTGTGTATCATGTTAGATAGTAGTTCAAATTTATTATTTTGCATATTCAGCTTTCCCAACATAATTTACAAACTTGCAATATATGCTTGAGTTTATTTCTGGACTCTCTTTATGTTGCATTGATCTATGTGCCTCATTCATACAAATATCATACTGTTTTGACTGCTAGAGCTCTGTAATATAACTTGAAATCAGAAAATGTGATGTCTTTAGCTTTGTTCTTCTTTCTCAAGATTGCTTGAGCCATTTGTAGTCTTTTTGTTTTCATGAAGAAAGCCAAAGTGATAGTCACTTAGTTGTGTGCATCTCTTTGTGCCCCCATGGACTGCAGCCCACTAAGCACTTTTTCTTTTCTTTTCTTGCTTAAAATGCATTTTCTTAAAATTGTAACAGTCATTGAATTTAATCTGTAGATTGCTTTGGGCAGTATGGGCATTGTAACACTCTTAACTTTTCCATCAATTAACAGGGAACATGTTCCACATCTTTTTCAATTCTTTCATTAATATCTTATAGCGTTCATTGCATGAGTTTTTCAAATTCTGATTAAATTTATTGTTGGGCATTTTATTCTTTTTAATGTGATTGTAAATTTAATTTAATGCACTAATATATCTTTCTAATAGCTTGTTGTTAGAAATGCAGTGGGTTTCTATATATTGATTTTGTATCCTGCATCTATTTTGGATTTGTTAATTCTAACAGGTTTTTGGTGGATTCTTTAGGGTTTTCTATAAATAATATTATGACTATTGCAAATAGGTACAGTTTAATTCTTACTTTGTAATTTAGATGACTTTTCTTTATTTTTTGCCTAATTGCTCTGGCTAAGATTTCTAATGTTATTTTAAATAAAAAGGTGAAAGTGAGCACCTTTGTCTTGTCCTTGATCCTAGAGGAAAAGTTTGAGATTTTTACCATTGTGTATGATGTTAACTCTCCTTGTCATATATGGGCTTTATTAGGTTGAAGCATTTCTCTCTATACTCACTTTGTTGAGCTTTTTATTTTTTTTTAAATCATACATGGATGTTAAATTATGCAATGACTTTTTCCTTATCTATTAGATGATTGATGGTGGTTTAGTCACTAAGTTGTGTCCAACTCTTGAGAACCCAGGTCTGTAGCCTTCCAGGCTCCTCTGTCCATGGGATTCTTCAGGCAGTAATCCTGGAGTGGGTTGTTATTTCCTTCTCCAGGGGATCTTACCAACCCAGGAATTGAACCTGAGTCTCCTGCATTGCAGGCAGATTCTTTACTGACTGAGCTATGAGGGAAGCCCCATTAGATTATTAGTTATTAATATATAATTAAAGAAAACCTATGACAAACCTAGACAGCATATTAAGAAGCAGAGACATTACTCTGCTGACAAAGGTCCATCTAGTCAAAGCTAGGGTTTTACCAGTAATCATGTATGGATGTGAGAGTTGAACCATAAAGAAAGCTGAGAGCTGAAGAATTGATGCTTTTGAACTGTAGTGTTGGAGAAGACTCTTGAGAGTCCGTTGGACTGCAAGGAGATCCAACCAGTCAATCCTAAATGAGATCGACCCTGAATATTCATTGGAAGGACTGATGCTGAAGCTCCAATACTTTGGTCAACTGATGCGAAGAGCTGACTCATTGGAAAAGAACCTGATGCTGGGAAAGATTGAAGGCAGAAGGAGAAGGGGAAAGCAGAAGATGAGATGGTTGGATGGCATCCCCGATTTAATGGACTTGAGTTTGAGCAAGCTCTGGGGGTTGGTGATTTACAGGGAAGCCTGGAGTGCTGCAGTCCATGGGGTCACAAACAGTCAAACACAACTGACTGACCGAACTGAACTGAACTGAATAATTAGATGGTTATATGGTTTTAATCTTCCGTTTTGTTATTGTGATGTATCCCATTGATTGATTTGTGGATGTTGAATCATTTTTGCATCCCTGGAATAAATCTCACTGATTATGATGTATAATTCTTTTAGAGTGTTTGACTTTCAGTTTACTAGTAGGTTGTTTCCTTACTGTTGAGATTTATATTGTATATTTTGGAAAATGGCCCTTTATTGGATATAACTTTTGCAAATATTTCTTCTATTCTGTGGCTTGTCTTTTCACTTTCTTGCCAGTGTGTTTTGCATGTTAGAAAATTTTAATTTTAATGAAATCCAACATATCTAGGTTTCTTTCATGTATTATACCTTTGATGTTATACATAAAAATCATCATTAAAAGCAGTATCATCTAGATTTTCTTCTCTGTTACGTTCTAGGAGATTTTTAGTTTCATATTTTACAATAAGTCTAGAAATTGAGTTAATTTTTGTAAAGTGTGTAAAGTCTATGTCAATGTTGCTTTTCAAATTTTGTTTTACATGTGATATTCAGTTGTTCCAGTACCTTTCTTGCAAAAAAAAATACAGTTTCTTTATTGAATTACCTTTCCTTCTGTCAGTGATAATTGAATACCTTTTTATGGTTCTATATTTTGTCCCATTGATTTTCTTTTGTTTGTCTGTTAGTTAATTTCTGCTTTGCTCAAACCCAGTTGTCTTGATATGGAAGCTTTAGAAGAAGTCAATGCTGAGTAGAGCTAGCCCTCCAACTTAATTTTTTTTTAAATATTTCATTGGCTATTTTGGATTTTACTTTTCATATAACATTTATCACTAGTTTATCAACATCCACAAGATAATGTGTTGGGATTTTGATTGAAATTTTACATAATTACAGATAAAGTTGGGAAGAACTGGCATCATGAAAATATCTGGTCTTTCTATCGAAGAACATGAAACATTCCTTCATTTGTTTAGTTCTTTAACATATTTCCTTTTAATTTTATAGTTTCCTTTACATTAATATTATACAAAGTTTGGTATATTTATAGCTTAACATTTCAAGTTCTGGATGGTAATGTAAATGACATTGCAGTGTTGTTGTTGTTGTTGTTGTTTTAATTTGCTCAAGAAGATTTACTGATTATATGCATAGTTTTGAATAGAGAAGACAGTGGGTTTTCCTATAAAGATGAGCTAAAAAAAGACATCATCACTTGGCAGAATCTGGAGGAAAATACTTGAATGCATAACCAACATTATTGACAGTAACTACCTTATGTCTTTGGACAAGTTGTGACATCCTTAATCAGATGCATGTGTTAGCCTATAATGTCAGAACTCCTTCTCCTGTCTTAGCCTGCTATGGTTAAATGGTTCTATAAATAACTGTGAGGATTTGACTGTGTCTTTAAAGAATCCTTCTATTTTTTTAAACAATAACGCTTGTTAACAGCAGTCACAACACTATGATCATTTCCACCACACCTATGTATACGTTAACTAAATTTTGTTCTGTGCTTGGAAGCTATCAGAGTAGATGAGTTGATCAGTAAATTATCCTCAAGGATGGTTTCATGGTAAACTTCCTATTGAATATCTATATTCATTAACTTCTCCCACGGACATCGATCTCTCCCCATCCCAAAGTAATTGACTTTAATTTATACATGTGGAATTATATCCATGTGACTATCAAAAGAGGAGTGAACTCTGTTGTTAGATTTAATAGATACAATTCCATTATCTCCTTCATTTATGTAACTTTAACAATGGTTTTGTTTTATAGCCAAAATCATACTGGTCATACAGAAGAAATAAGAAAATATAAAGAATATCCTAATAAATATTTAATTACAGTTGCCCTTGTAACACCTTCAAAAAATGCCATGTATAATTTTTTCCCCTCTTTGCTATCCTTTATCAAGTACATTTTTAAGTTTATCATGGGGGAAAAAAAGAGAAAATTGATAGTCTTTTGTGATCAAACATATTTTCTAATTAATCTGGGCATCTCAATGTCATGACAATAAATATTAATTTAATTTCTTTTGCCCTATCAGTGGCATCTTTATAAAAAAAAAAAAAATCTGTCATTTGGCAAAGTAGTTTTTTAGATCAAAAGATAGAACTTACCGTCAGAGGTCTTTCAATTAAGGACTGCTATTAAGTCATTTATTTCATTATATTCATCTTTCTCCTTCATATTTAGTTTTGCTAATTCAGACAATAGACAGGGTATATATGCTGCTAAGTTACTTCAGTCATGTCCGACTCTGTGCAACTCCACAGACGGCCTCCCACCAGGCTCCTCTGTCCCTGGGATTCTCCAGGCAAGAACACTGGAGTGGGTTGCCACTTCCTTCTCCAATGCATGAAAGTGAAAAGTGAAAGTGAAGTTGCTCAGTCCTGTCCGACTCTTAGCGACCTCCTGGACTGCAGCCTACCAACCACCTCAGTCCATGAGATTTTCCAGGCAAGAGTACTGGCATGGGGTGCCATTGTCTATATATATACACACACACACACATATATATATTTTTTTAAATTTTCCACAGAGATTTACTTTAAACCATAAGTCATTTCCCTATGCGATCTCAACTTGAATTGAGTCTTTGACATTGGTCGTGGCTATACATTCATTTTGGTTAGAGGAAAGCACAGCTGGAAAATGAACAGAGTTCAGAAACATTCAAAACATTCAACAGCATTTGAATGTAGAACCAGATACAGACATTTAATATTGTGTGAATATAGACAGATAGATAGATTTAAAGAGCATTTTTTACAGCAAAAATCCAACTGGTCTTTTACCTTTTTTTCTTTTTGTTTAAGTGAAGGATTACAGTTGAGAAGGGGCCCGCAGCAAACACAATCAACTTCAATTATTCCACATTAATGATCAGAAGAGGTTTAGACAATGCCAAGTGCATGTATACTTGACTGTAATTTGGGGGTTTCTATAGTTTTCCTAGACCCTTGTTTCTACCATTTCCTTTAAGAAGCTTTTGAGAAGTCTTGTGTTTAAAATCTCTTCACTATTCTCATGAAGCACTTGGATACAAAAGAGAAGAAAGAATCTAAATTAATTCTTAGGATGAAGCAGAAGGGAGAAGACATATTGAAAAGACCTAAGCAGAACTTCTGCTCAGAAGGCCCATAGTTAAATACATAAGTTATTTTCTGGATTCCCTTGGCTTCCAGTGGCAACAAGTATTAGCCTCAGAAGAAGTTAGATGTTCAGAGATGAAATGCATCAGTGGCTAGTGAAAGTCTCTTTCTTTTTTATAGTAAATTGAACGCAGGATTTATTTGTAAAATATATTATGGACATTACTAAATTACTATTTATGTCTATTTCATCTTTGGAACTATAGTGAGTATAACAATCAGCAGAAATTTTTCAATTGTCTGAATGTTTCTTTCTGATATCTTACCTCTACTAACCAGATGATAAATTCTTTGGGACTCATAATACTGTTTCAGTCAAACACATTGAAAGACCTGTTTTTTAGTATTCCATAATGTTTCCGTAAATAGACTATAAATTACCCAGGGCTCCTTTCCATTATTAATTTTCTAGTGAGAAAAATTGAAGGTAGCTAAAAATCAAAAGAATAAAATTCAAGGGTGCCATAGGTCAAGCATTAGAGAACTATAACTTATCTGTATTCCTTATGGCTCTTAAACAGATAACATATCTTGGGTAGTCACTCAGCCAAGCTTGGAAAATGAGGTATCTTTTCAGAGGAAATAGAGTTAACCCTTGGAGTTGAAGCCCAATTCTGTCTTTTAGTGGTCTTATGACTCTGGATAAATCACTTAAATCTTGGGATCTTGTCTTCATCTTTAAAACAAGGGAAATGGTGATCAATACAGAGGGTTATTGTGAGTAACATACAAAAAGTGATGGATATGAAAGAATGTCCTGTTAGTGGGAAGACATCTGAATATTCTTTCCCCCAATATTCTCCTGGTAATTATGGTCATATATAATCCCTTTATATTGAGTAATTTTGTTCTAGGTAACAGAGTATGGATAGAACAATCCCCTTGTGATTAAGTTACCACAAACTCTTATTTACTGGCTCTCTATTGCTTGCTTGGATAAAGTAGGCTGTCTTGTTGGAGAGATACACAGGAGAAGAAAGTAAAGGTGGCTTTCATCCAACAATCTGCAAGCAACTGTGATCTCCAATCCAACTGCAAGAAATTAAATCTTGTTTATAACCACATATATGACCTTAGAAGAAGATCCTTCCCCATTTGAACTTGGTGCTAAAATCACAGCTCTGTCTCAGACCAAGACAGCAGCCAGTCAGAGGCCTTGAAGTAGAGGACCCAGCTAAGCCATATCCAGGTAAGTGATCCCAGAAACAATTGTGAGATAATAAACATGTGCTGCTTTAAGTCACTAAGCTTGTGGATAATTTAAGTGATAGGTAACTAATAAAAAATACTAAATAATCGACACATCCATTGCTATAGATGCTCAGCAAGAACCTTAGTCTTTTTGTGTTCCATTCTATCATACCCTACATCTGATTTCTCAGTAATCCCTTTGATTCCTCCTTCAAAATATATTCAGAACCGACCACTTCCCTGCTACTCTCCTGAAACAAGTCACCATAATCTCTCTACTGGATTATCAGTTTAAGTGTCCTAAAATCACCCTCTCACCACTGGGTTTCCTGCTCTGTCACTCCCCTATGTGATCTATTCCCTCCATAATATTAGATTCTGCTCCTTCTCTGGATGAAAACTACCAAGAGTCCCTCCCAAATGCTAATAAAAGACAAAATCCTTCTAATGACTTTTGTGTCTCTAAACTGGCCACTGAAATATCAGAGCCTTCATTTTCTGTCACATTCTCTCTTCATCCAGCATCACTTCTCTTAAGGCTTTACCAGGAAATGCTGACTTCTACTGGATGAACTTTGCATCAGGACATTTGAGTTTGCTGTTTCACTGAATATATAATGAGCTTCCCCCAGGTAATATGGCTCAGGCTCATTACCTCACCTCTTTCAGATCTTTGCTGCACTTCACTTTCTCAGCATGCCTGATCCTAATTACCTTATTTAAAATCCCATATATCATCATTCTCTACTATCACTTCCCTGCTATATATTTCTCACTGTAAAGTCATCATCACTCTCTGAGATATTAAATGTTTTACTTATTTTTCTTCTCTTAGACATAAATGCAATGAGGGCAGCCATTTTCCTTTTTTAAAATTATCATTTTGCATACCTTCAGTTCCTAAAGGATGGATTGGCTGAATGAAGAAATGAGAAATAGTAAGAAAATAAAGCAATGAATTTGAAATGAGACTTTGACATGTCTTCCTGAACTTTCTAGTAGTGAGGTCAGAGTCATATAAGTGGTGTTGTCTCTCAAGATCTATGCTGATAAACATGCAGGTATAATGTCCAAGAAAAGGTTTATTTTTTTTTTCAATATAGAGAGAATAACAGCAATAACTAATATAACATATATAAAGTACTTGGAATAATGTCTGGCATAGAGAGATTACAGGCTTCCCTGGTAGCTCAGCTGTTAAAGAATCTGCCTGCAATGCAGGAGACTCCAGTTTGATTCTTGGGTTAGGAAGATCCCCTGGAGAAGGGAAAGGATACCCACTCCAGGATTCGTGGGCTTACCTGGTGGCTCAGGTGGTAAGGAATCCACCTTCTATGCAGGAGACCTGGGTTAGATCCCTGGGTTGGGAAAATCCCTTAGACAAGGGCATGGCAACCCACTCCAGTATTCTTGCCTAAAGAATCCCCATGGACAGAGAATCCCGGCAGTCTACAGTCCTTGGGGTTGCAAAGTGTCAGACACTGTATAAATATAACAGCACATGGGGAGATTATGCAAATAATATTAGTTGATGTCATTACTATTATCAACATTCTTACATTCTCTTCATATTTCTGTATATTTAACCTTAATAAGAAACAAGATCTGGATGAATCTTGCAGTGAGAGAGAAAGGAGAGAGTTGGGCAGTGAATCAGATTCTCAGTTTTGTTCTATTAGTCTTTGTAAAGAAATTTCATAGAATGAATAGTAGTTTTGCTTGGGAAAATTAAAGTTTTAGCATCTAATTCATAAGTAAAACTTTATGTTACTACTAAATGGTTTAAGAACAACTTAAAATATTTGCTTACAAGAATGATTTGGTGACTTGTGAAACTCAGTGATTTTAAAAAATGTAACCCTATCATAATCAACAGCAACAACAACAACATTGGATCAAAACAAAAACAGCAACATCAAAATTGAAATCAAGTCACACAAAAATCAAGTACACATATACAAACATGTAACATTATTAAAAATAAAGTTAGAAAATGTGAACTCAAGACTAGGATAGGTAAGTCATAAGGAAAATGAATTTATATTTTCTTAAAAATCAGAAACATGCTTTTTATCTTTAGGATGAAAACAAGTATTTCTCAATTCTAAGTTAACAAACATTTATAAACACATATGGGAAATACTATAACTAAATATTAAGGATTTAAATTCTTTAAAAAAAGTTTTGGTGCTATTACCAATCTAGATTTTTTTAATATACCTAAGTGCAATCATTTGCATAAACAACTGTTAGCCCTTACTTTCATTTCATATTGGCATTTTTTCATGGCATGATGTTATCTTTATCTAAATCTTCTCCATTGGTCTATAATAAATCTTTGAGTTGGTATGTCATCATTCTGCTTGATTTCTCCATTTTTCTAAGATGTCTAAGTATTTCCCCAAGATTTCAATTGTACACATTATAAAAATAGTATTGCCTGCTAAATATAAGCCCAAGAAGCTGACTGTGGCTCAAATCGTGAACTCCTTATTGCCAAATTCAGACTGAAATTGAAGAAACTAGGGAAAACCACTAGACCATTCAGGTATGACCTAAATCAAATCCTTTATGATTATACAGTGGAAGTGACAAATAGATTCAAGGGATTAGATCTGATAGAGTGTCTGAAGAACTATAGACAGAAGTTCATGACATTGTATAGGAGGCAGTGATCAAGACCATCCCCAAGAAAAAGAAATGCAAAAAGGCAGAATGATTGTCTGACAAGGCCTTATAAATAGCTGAAAAAAGAAGAGAAGCTAAAGGCAAAGGAGAAAAGGAAAGATATACCAGTTTGAATGCAGAGTTCCAAAGAACAGCAAGGAGAAATAAGAAAGCCTTCCTTAGCAACCAATGCAAATAAACAGGGGAAACAATTAAATGCGAAGGACTAGAGATCTATTCAAGAATATTAGAGATACCAAAGGAATATTTCATGCAAAGATGAGCAGAATAAAGGACAGAAATGATATGGATCTAACAGAAGCAGAAGATATTAAGAAGAGATGGCAAGAATACACAGAAGAATTGCACAAAAAAAGATCTTCATGACCCAGATAACCACGATGGTGTTATCACTCACCTAGAACCAAACAGCATGGAATATGAAGTCAAATGAGCCTTAGGAAGCATCACTTTGAGCAAAGCTAGTGGAGGTGATGGAATTCCAGTTGGGCTATTTCAACTCCTAAAAGATGATGCTGTGAAAGTGCTTCACTCAACATGCCAGCAAATTAAGAAAACTCAGCAGTGGCCACAGGACTGGAAAAAAAGTCAGTTTTCATTCCAATCCCAAAGAAAGGCAATGCCAAAAAATGTTCAAATTACCATATAATTGCACTCATCTCACAAGCTAGCAAAATAATTCTCCATGCCAGGCTTCAACAGTATGAGAACCATGAGCCTACGGATGTTCAAGCTGGATTTAGAACAGGCAGAGGAACCAGAGATCATATTGCCAACATCTGTTGGATCATCAAAAAAGCAAGAGAGTTACAGAAAAACATCTACTTTATTGACTACACCAAAACCTTGTGTGGAGCACAACAAACTGTGGAAAATTCTTCAAGAGATGGGAATCCCAGGCCACCTGTCCTGCATCCTGAGAAATCTGTATGCAGATTAATAAGCAACAGTTAGAAGTGACATGGAACAGACTGATTTCAAATTGTGAAAGGAGTACATCAAGCGTGTATATTGTCACCCTGCTTATTTAACTTATATGAAGAGTACATCATGTGAAATGCCAGGCTGGATGAAGCACAAGCTGGAATCAAGATTGCTGGGAGAAATATCAATAACCTCAGATAAGCAGATAACACCACCTTTGTGGCAGAAAGAACTGAAGAGCCTCTTGATGAACATGAAAGAGGAGAGTGAAAAAGCTCTTAAAACTCAACATTCAGAAAACTAAGATTATGGCATCTGGCCCAATCACTTCATGGCAAATAGATGGGGAAACAGTGGAAAGAGTGAGAGACTTTATTTTGGGGGCTCCCAAATCACTGCAGACGGTGACTGCAGCCATGAAATTAAAAGACACCTGCTCTTTGGAAGAAGAACTATGACCAACCTAAGCAGCATATTAAAAAACAGAGGCATTACTTTACCAACAAAGGTCTGTCTAGTCAAAGCTATGGTTTTTCCAGTAGTCATGTTTGGATGTGAGAGTTGGACTATAAATAAAGCTGAGCACCAAATAATTGATGCTTTTGAACTGTGGTGTTGGAGAAGACTCGAGAATCCCTTGAACTGCAAGGAGATCCAGCCAGTCCATCCTAAAGGAAATCAGTCCTGAATATTCATTGGAAGCACTGATGCTGAAGCTGAAACTCCAATACACTGGCCACCTGATGAGAAGAAGTAACTTATTTGAAAAGACCCTGATGCTGGGAAAGATTGAAGGTGGGATGTGAAGGGGATGACAGAGGATGAGACGGTTGGATGGCATCACCAACACAACAGAAATGAGACTGAGTAATCTCCAGGAGCTTGTGATGAACAGGGAAGCCTGGCATGCTGCAGTCCATCGGGTCACAAGGAGTCGGACACAACTGAGTGACTGAACTGAACTAACTATCTGACAGAATGAAATAGAACTGCATAGGAAAGAAAAAGTAACAGATTAATAAAATCATTCTTCAAAAGTAAATTATGGGATGTTTAATAGATGTAGACATTGAACAGTTCTACATTGATTTCCATTGATTAAACGTGACCCTGTTCATCCCCAGGCTCCTCAGGAGTAACCATAGACTCTTTATAGAGTATATGCCATAACCATTTCATCTTCATCTCCACCAGCCAAATTTTACAGACCCATGAATTCACTCTTCAGCAAGGGACAATAATAAGCATATCTTTGACATATTTACCACTGAAGTGCAGTGATAGAGCATGTTAATTCATAAAAGAAATATTGATGTGTGTTTGACATTTTATTTGGTAGGTAAATTTTTTGATTCTTAAATGTGAAAGTATATAAATTTGCATTGTTTCAGCCAAGCCTCTGTAAGTTGTCTATCCTTTCTTTAAAGCCAGATCTAAAGAATTTTTTTTTTTAAATAAAATTGACCAGTCTAGTATGGAGATTTCTCCTCCTTTGGTTTTAGTGATGTGATTGTCTCTTCATTTATTTCCTATATAAATCAATATTTTACTCTTGACTTTACAAAATTAATGCATTACCCTAAAATTATCTGTGACTTCCCACCTTTTTAAAAAATAATGCATAAGAAAAATATCCAGGATAAAACTGCATTCAGAAACACTGTACGTGTCTCTTGGACACAAGACAGTGCTGGTTACTTTGGAATAGTGAGCAGAAGAGATGGAAATGAATCCTAGAAGAGCTACTTAATATTAGATGTGTTCATATGCGAAAATAATATCTAGTCTCAAAAAAAAAAAAAAAAAAGCATTTTTGATGCTATTTAGGAAATGGATCCTTGAGTTGCATTACTTTGCAGCTCAGCTCTTAACTCTTCTGCCAATCTTTCTTTAATGACAGCAAATCTCTCCAGCATAATGAGGCTTACATGGGAAGAAGAAGACCATCAGCTAAGCAGGTACCATGCTCTGTAGCAAGTAGTAGGGTTTTAAAACAGCTCATTAAAAAGAACTCCTAACCACCTACTGAAATTATGCTAAATCTGTTTTAAAGGTGCACATGAAGAGATTGAAACACAAAGATATTTAATCTTGTTCAAGGCAGATAAAAGTAGTTTAACAAGGTTTTGGTTGCTAGTTGAAAAGCATCAAGGGAAACACACATATTTAATTGTGCAGCCATTAGTTTTTGAGCTCTTATGGTTGACAGCATTCTAACAACCCTGCAACTGTAACTGTTACTCCACATTTAATGTTTTTGACATTGTATTTTATAGTTTTATGTGTTTATTTCTACCTACCTACTGCAGATATAGATGATTTTATCTGTTTTGTCTTTTAAGCTTCTGACTATCTTTATAAGTGATTGGTATAATAACTTTACTTATATTTTCCTTTACCAATGATAATTTTTCTTTCTTAATTTTCATATTTCTATTGATAGCCTTTTCTTTTCTGCTAAGTACCTATAACATTTGTGTCAAGTCCCTTTAACATTTTTTTAAAACTAGTTCAGTATTGTTGAACTCTTTTAACTTTAGCTTTTCTATAAAATTCTTTATCTCTCCTTCAGTTCTGAATGATAAACTTGCTGGGTAGAGTATACTTTGTTGAACGTTTGGTTTTTTCTTTCATCACTTTGAACATGTCTTGCCACTCTGACATTCATTATTTCTGCTGAAAAGTTAGTTTATATACTTATGGAAGGTTTGTGTGTGTGTGTACGTATTTAACATAGCCAGTATATATGTGTGTATATGTATTTAATGCACATATGTGTACATGTATGCATATGGATTTAACATAACTAGTTGCTTTCTTTGCTGCATTTTATTTTCCTTTTATCTTTAAGTTTTTCCATTTTAATTTTGATGTGTTTGGTGTAGACTTCTTTGGTTTCATCTTGTTTGGGACTCTCTGTGCTTCATAGACCTGGATGCCAGTTTCCTTCCCCAGATTAGGGAAGCTTTCAGCTATTGCTTCTTCAAATAAGTTCTGTGCCCTTTTCTCTTTTTATTCTCCTTCTAGAACCCCTATAATGCAATGGTAGTACACTAGATATTGCCCCATGCTGCTGCTAAGTCGCTTCAGTCGTGTCCGCCTCTGTGAGACCCCATAGAGGGCAGCCCACCAGGCTCCCTCGTCCCTGGGATTCTACAGGCAAGAACACTGGAGTGGGTTGCCATTTCCTTCTCCAATGCATGAAAGTGAAAAGTGAAAGTGAAGTCGCTCAGTCCTGTCCGACTGTTCAGGATCCCATGGACTGCAGCCTACCATGCTTCTCCGCCCATGGGAGTTTCCAGGCAAGAGTACTGGAGTGGGGTGCCATTGCCTTCTCTGAGATATTGCCCAACAGGCCTCCTATTTAAATTTAAAATATATCCTCATTTAAAATTTTTTGTATGTGTTCAGTTTCGTGATTTCCATTACTTTGTCCTCAAGTTCACTGATTTATTTTTCTGTATAATCTAATCTATTTTTGATCCTGCGAGTGCATTTTTAATTTCAGTTACTATATTTTTACCTCTGCTTGGTTCTTCATCATATTTTCTACGTTAAATTTCTTACAATGTTCATCCATTCTTTTCCCAAGTTTAGTGAGAGTCTTTATAATCATGTCTTGAAATCTTTATTGTGTAGATTGCTTATCTCTACTTCATTTAGTTCTTTTTCTGAGGTTATGTTTGATTTTTGTTTGAAATGTATTCCTCTGTTTCCTCACATTCCCCAATTTGTTTATTCCAATGTGTTAGGTAGGTCAGTTGCATTTCCCAATCTTGGAGAAGAGGACTTATGTAGAAACTGTTCTATGGCACCTAGTAATATCTCCTCTCTGACTAGGAGAACTACATGCTCTAGGAGTGCCCCCTCTGTGTGCTGTGTTAGTCTTCTGCTCTGGTGGGGCTGACTGCTGAGGGCACACTAGGAGGCGGGGCTGGTCTTTGGGCAAGTTGTCTGTGAGGCTGTGGTGGCTTCATGTAGTGGCTGCAGGCCAGCTAGATGGCAATGTAGACTTCCTGAATGGCTGTCTGTGTGGGCCTCTTTGTGTGAGGGGAGGAGTCTTGGGCTTGGTGCTGTCCAGCTAGAGGATGGGGCTGAGTCCCAGTATTTTTGTGTTGTACAACTCAAGGGGATCTGGGGTTGGTGCTGACCCACTGATTTGAGGGGCCAGATTCTTCCTGTACTGTCCGCATGTCCATAGGATTTTAGGGTTGGTGCCAAAGTGTTGGTGAGTAGGCTCTAATGGGCTCTAATGGGCTAGAAGGAGGATTAAATAATAGTAATTGCCAGCATCATTGTTATTGCAGTAGAATAGGCTTCAAAAAGTGACAGCTGCCAGCATCTATATCCCTGGGAGAGTCTTAGTTGTCTGCTTTCTCTTTAGGAGGTTCTCCAAGATCCACACGCAGCCCTGACCTAAGCTCCTTTCACTATCATCTCTGCTCTAGGACTCAGACTATGTGAGATTTTTCAGGTACTTTTTGAGTGTGAAGTCTGTGTTTACTATAATCCTTTACCTCTGCTGAATATAAGCCCTACTGGTTCAAAATCCCATTGTAGGACTCCTAGGCTGAGGAGCTCAATGTTGGACTCAGTTCCTTTACTCCACGGAGATAACCTCTATAATTGTGATTATCCTTCCTGTTGGGGTTTGCTAACTCAGAAATGTCAGTTCTGACTATACCATGCTCTGCTCTTCCTACCCATTTTGTGGCTTCTTCTTTTTGTCTTCTGTTGTGTAAAACCTTTCCTGCTAGTCTTCAGGTTATTCTTAAAAATAGGATCTCTGTAAGTAGTTAATTTTGATACATCTTTGGGAGGATTTGAGTTCAAGGTCTTTCTATGTTACCATCTTGGCTATCTCCTAAAAATTCTTAATAAGCAGTTATTTGCTCCCATGCTTACAAAAATGCTATAACCCTATGCTTACAATAATGTTATTGATTTATTAATTAAAATCATTATTTTTAGATGTCATAAAATCATGTATCCAGTAATTTTATGCCTATCAGTTTATAGTTTGGGGCCTCAGTTTCCTTAGTAATGAAAGTTAGGCTTTGGACAGCTTGAAATTCCTCCAATCAGTCAAATACTATTTACATTTCTGTACTGGACAGTATATGATTTTATATTTTCTATAAAGGATTTTTCTGAATAATATAATAAAGCAGGGGAAGGAGGATAGACATAACATCACAGACCCCTAATAAGCATAAGACAGTGAGCTGTGTGCATAAAAATTGACTTCTACAAAACTCTGCAAAGCCAGTATTGCAGTGTTCATTTAATGAAAGAGAAATAGCAAGAAAATATTGTTGGGTCAGAATTTTAAAAGCTATGTTACAAAGCAGAAGAAAATTACTGGAATAATAGAGGTAGACAGGGACTTTTTAGATAACAGAAGATTGAGCAACCAACTTCTTTTCAGAAGTCTTTTTTTAAATATTAGTGAATCTACCAAAGTCTAGGCTATAAACATCAGAACTTTACAAAGTTCCTTCCTTGAAAATGAAATGACTAAAAATATATCACAGTAATAGAAATTTAAAAAATGATTCTCATTCTAGATATCTTTGTTCATTCAGTTCCAAACTTGGAATGCATCCTTGGAACTTGAAATATCATTATGCAGCCATGGCCCTTTCTATAGTAGAACTTATTTGAATTACTCTTATTGATAGGCCATTCAATATTTAATGCTAGTCCTCAAGGTTTCCAACATGTCTGTTTTGGCCCTAATGTCTTTGCATCAAAACTAATGATGTCCTCACTTCCACATTGAATTCACCATGTATGAATGTATGAAACTCTACTTAACTTTTTGCCAGGTAGGAAATACCTGTTTCCTGGTACCAATCCTCCTACTAATTTGGAAGGTATCTCCATTCATTACTTGCTTCAAGTTTATTAAACTTGATAACATTTTCTCACATATGAGATTTAACTGCTATTTTTAAAAGGAAACTTAAGTGATATAATCAGCAAAATATTAAAGACATTACTTGAAGCTGGAAAATGTCACCATCCAATAATTTTCACCTAGTATAGTATTATAAAATATAGTCAATTCTATAGTCTAATAGTGAGCTTTAAATGGCCTTAGCCATAAAATGAAATGTAAATAATAGAAGTTTAAAACTCTTAAAAAAAAAAATTGCCTTCATGCCTTTTGGTTCCATGAGCTGGAGAGAGTGTTTTGAGAGGCATTTATTTTGATGAATAAAGAAACAGTTATTTATGGTAGATGTTTCCAGAATATTGGTGTTATTCAGTCATGTTCGATTCTCTGTGACCTCATGGAGGTCACAATGGAAACAGTGACAGAATTTCTTTTCTTAGGCTCCACCAAGCTCCTCTGTCCCTGGAATTCTCCAAACAAGAATACTGGAGTCAGTAGCCATTTCCCTCTCCAGGGTATCTTCCTGACCCAGGAATTGAACCCAGGTCTCCCTCGTTGCAAGCAAATTCTTTACCAACTGAACCACCAGGGAAGCCCAAAATGTGCTTAGAAGAAACTTTAGAAAGAATTAATTCTATCTTACTTTCTATAGAAGGAAGATTACCTCTCAGAATTAAACCACAAAATAATTGCTTGATTTTGGAATCTGAAGGTATGTGAGGAGATAGAGTGAGGAGATAAACATTGACAAAGGCACAGAAAGACTTAGATCTGGCAAGTGACTGGAAAGTGCCAGAGAGTTATGAAGTTGCTTGCATGTTAATGAAACACTGGAGAATCAATTCATGCATTCATTAATTCAAGTTTATATTAATTAGCTGCTCCTTCTTATTGGGAACTTCTTCCCAAGTATGTATAGTATTGGTGGGTGAAAACTACTCCCCATATCTTTCAATAGAAGCAGACCCCTTTTGGCTTGAGCAAACAGGCTCATCATATTGGGGTTTTGATGGTCAATAAAAAAACATAAAGATAATGAGGTATTTGTGATTCACAGATACTATGTCATTCTCAAATATTACTGTCAGTTAGGTAGTAAAATACAAGTGATGATATACTGCTTAGACATACTGACATACTGGTTACCAGAAATGCAGTCAGAAGAATCCCCGAAAAAAAAAAATTCTAAACAATTTCTCAAAGAATGATTGGATGATTGCTTTACAGATGCACCCATGGCAGAATTATAACTCAGCAATGGTGATTCACCATTCCAACACAAGCCAGAATCAAGGTTGCTGGGCAAAATATCAATAACTTCAGTTATGCAGATGACATCACCTTTATGGCAGAAATCAAAGAGTAACTAAAAAGCCTCTTGATGAAAGTGAAAGAGCAGAGTGAAAAAGCTGGCTTAAAATTCAACATTCAAAACCTAAGATGGTGGCATCCAGTTCCATCACTTCATGGCAAATAGATGGGGAAACAATGGAAACAGTGACAGAATTTCTTTTCTTAGGCTCCAAAATCACTGCAAGTGGTGACTGCAGCCATGAAATTAAAACACACTTGCTCCTCAGAAAGAAAGCTATGGCAAACCTAGACAGCATATTCAAAAGCAGAAACATCACTTTGTTGACAAATATCCATATAGTCAAAGCTATGGTTTTTCCAATATGCATTTATAGATGTGAGCATTGGACCATAAAGAAAGCTAAGGACTGAAAAATTGATGCTTTTGAACTGTGGTGTTGGAGAAGACTTGACAGTCCCTTGGACTACCCATGGACTACAAGGAGATCAAACTAATCAATCCTAAAGGAGATCAACCCTGAATATTCATTGGAAGGACTGATGCTGAAGCTGAAGCTCCAATACTTTGGACACCTGATGTGAAGAGCCGACTCATTAGAAAAGATGATAGATAGGGTAGAGATAGATAGATAAAGATAGATAAAATATGAGTTGTACCACAATGAAGTGACTAAGGAACACAGAATAGATTTTGTAGGTTTTCATCTCTCAAATACGGATTCAAAACATGCTAGTGCATTATCAGGTCTCAGATGAATCATAAACCTTTACTTGTTAAGAATAGTTAACATACTGATATTTTTGACAATTCACTTAAAAAGTGAGAGAATTATGATCAAAAGGGAGGAATTTGTCACATAATCCTACCAAATTACTGTTGAAATTATGCAGAGGAAATAAAAAAGAATAAATAAGAGATATTTGAATGCAAAATTGACTTTAGACAGAGAGACTGGTAGCTCAGAGGTGTGGGCATGGGAGCACTACTATTTATTATTAAAAAAACACTCTGCTTTGTTTGAATATCAAAGGAATATATCATTGCTAAAAAGGCAAAAGAAATAAAGAAATGAATACATAAACACATTTTCCCATAGTAATGTAACTCTCAGCAATGTGTACTTAGATATAGTTTTTTTGGTAAAGATTTATATTCAGTTATGAAATATAGTCCATAAACCTGAATATTCCCTTTGAAGAAGGTCTATTTCTGTTCACCATCCCTGGTGTGTTACAAAAAAAAAAGAGCACCCACAACCCTGGTTTATAGCAATACCACATTCAATCAGCATTTATACTGAAAGCATAAAAAATGCATTTTCTTTAGTATACAAAAATTTCCCACTGTAGCCATGAAGAGCATTATGTTAGGATATTCTTGGTAAGAAAATTTCCAGACTTCATGGTCTTATATTGCTTCTTAGGAACTGAATGATTTACTTGTCACTATTCCTAAGTCCTTGAAAATTCTTTTCCTTTCAAATGCTTCTATTTCCACAACATGATATTAGTGATTATCTATACACATGGCACCCCACTCCAGTACTCTTGCCTGGAAAATCCCATGGATGGAGAAGCCTGGTGGGCTGTGGTCCATGAGGTCGCTAAGAGTCGGACACAACTAAGTGACTTCACTTTCACTTTTCACTTTCATGCATTGGAGAAGGAAATGGCAACCCACTCCAGTGTTCTTGCCTGGAGAATCCCAGGGACAGGGGAGCGTGGTGGGCTGCCATCTATGGGGTCGCACAGAGTCAGACACGACTGAAGTGACTTAGCAGCAGCAGCAGCATACACACACACACACACACACACACACACACACACACACACAGATCTGTTTTAAATGAAAAATTAAACCTTGGTCCCTAAAATCATAGAGGGACCCTTATATCATACATTAATGGATATGGCCTCACAAACTGTGTACCAATGATATGTGAGGTCTTTAGTAATCCAATGAATCAATAAGTATGTCAAAAAAAATCCTTAAGTGCATGCCTGAATGTGCAATGCATTGTACCAAATGCCTCATCTTTGACCAGATTCAATTGATGATTGACTGCAAAGAACATTTCCAAGTTGAAAATCCAATAAAATTTATTTGAGAAGAATCATAATTTAATCACCCAATAATTAATCCTTTCCACCCTTTCCAAATGTCACTTCCTTTGTGCTGGTGTCATAAGCCTGCCTTAATCCCAATTCAGTCCTAAGTGCAAAACTTCTTAAATTCAAATTTGGTGGGACCCTTTCTCAAAACCTTCAATCATCTAGTATTCTTAATTGTGTGAATCTGGTTAGCTGAAACAGAAAATAATTGAATATAAGCACATTGTACTTCCTTGGTGGCTCAGTGGTAAACATTCTGTTTGCCAATGCAGGAAACACAAATTTGATCCCTTGGTCAGGAAGATCCCTTGAAGAAGGAAATGGCAACCCATTTCAGTGCTCTTACCTGGGAAATCCCATGGACAGAGAAGTCTGGCAGGCTACAGTCCATGGGGTTGCAATAGTGTCAGACACAACTTATTAACTAAACAACAGCGGTATACATTACAAAATAAATGGAAAAATTTGAAGAAGATAGCTAGAAAAATGGGCGGAATCCAAAACTACTCTGTGGGACAAGATATAGTCAATGTCATATACACTTGCTTAAGAATGGTATGGAGATGGATATTATTAATCTGTACATACATACTCTACTGCTGCTGCTGCTAAGTCTTTTCAGTTGTGTCCGACTCTTCGCGACCCCATGGACTGCAGCCTACCAGGCTCCTCTATCCATGGGATTTTCCAGGCAAGAGTACCAAATGGGTTGCCATTGCCTTCTCCAACATATATACTCTAGTCACCTGCTACATATTGAGTAGAACCAAGGGAAGGGGATGAATCATTTTCAGACCAGGCCTTCTGAGCTACAGTCCTGTTCCAGAGAAAACACACTTCTTGACTTGTCTCTCAGTGTGGAATAAATCTCCCTCGTCAGTGGGTGAAATTTTCTTACCTATAGGTAAGTAGAGACAGCTATTCTTTTGGGGTTGCCCAGGGTATCTGGAGCAGAAGTGGTTTTAGTGGGATCTTCACAAAGGCACTGAGATCCAAGAATTCCAAGATGATGTCCCAAGGGCAATAAATCACATGCCTGTCAATGAAGGTTTATATAGCACTGCCAAGACTAAACTACAACTCAACTTGAATTTGTTAACTACAACAAGTTGGTCCCAAATAGGAAAAGAAGTACATCAAGGCTGTATATTGTCACCCTGCTTATTTAACTTATATGCAGAGTACATCATGAGAAACACTGGGCTGGAAGAAGCACAAGCTGGAATCAAGATTGCCAGGAGAAACATCAATAACCTCAGATATGCAGATGACACCAACCTTATGGCAGAAAGTGAAGATGAACTAAAAAGCCTCTTGATGAAAGTTAAAGAGGAGAGTGAAAAAGGTGGCTTAAAGTTCAACATTTAGAAAACTAAGATCATGGTATCTGGTCCCATCACTTCATGGGAAATAGATGGGGAAACAGTGGAAACAGTGGCAGACTTTATTTTTTTGGGCTCCAAAATCACTGCAGATGGTGATTGCAGCCATGAAATTAAAAGACGCTTACTCCTTTGAAGGAAAGTTATGACCAACCTAGATAGCATATTCAAAAGCAGAGACGTTACTTTGCCAACAAAGGTCCATCTAGTCAAAGCTACGGGTTTTCCTGTGGTCATGTATGGATGTGAGATTTGGATTGTGAAGAAAACTGAGCGCTGAAGAATTGATGCTTTTGAACTGTGGTGTTGGAGAAGACTCTTGAGAGTCCCTTGGACTGCAAGGAGATCCAACCAGTCCATTCTAAAGGAAATCAGTCCTGGGTGTTCATTGGAAGGACTGATGCTGAAGCTGAAACTCCAGTACTTTGGCCACCTCATGCAAAGAGTTGACTCATTGGAAAAGACTCTGTTGCTGGGAGGGATTGGAGGCAGGAGGAAAAGGGGACAGCAGAGGATGAGATGGCTGGATGGCATGACTCAATGGACATGAGTTTGAATGAACTCTGGGAGTTGGTGATGGACAGGGAAGCCTGGCGTGCTGCGATTCATGGGGTCACAAAGAATCGGACACGACTGAACTGAACTGAACTGAGGACTGCAATATTTACCAGAAGCCCCATCAGACTCTGCAAAGCATTCTTCTTAGCAGCATGTGCTCCTGGATCTTTACAGAAGAAAGATACTTAGCAAAACTGCCCCAGACAACATGGATTCCTGAAGAAGCCAGAGGTACTGCATCTTGTACTGTGCATGTGTTAGATTAGTTGCTTGTGTCTCTGCTGCTGCTAAGTCACTTCAGTCGTGTCCGACTCTGTGCGACCCCATAGACGGCAGCCCACCAGGCTCCCGCATCCCTGGGATACTCCAGGCAAGAACACTGGAGTGGGTTGCCATCTCCTTCTCCAATGCATCAAAGTGATAAGTGAAAGTGAAGTCGCTCAGTCGTGTCCGACCCTCAGCGACCCCATGGACTGCAGCCTTCCAGGCTCCTCTGTCCATGGGATTCCCCAGGCAAGAGTACTGGAGTGGGGTGCCATTGCCTTCTCCACTTGTGTCTCTAGTCATCTCTGAATTAGGGAACCAATGATAAAATAAAGATGCTTTTGCCTGTTCTCTGTACATAGCCATCTATAGTGTTACATTAGCCCCAAGAGAAACAGATTCAAGTCTGTATCAGCTCACCATGCCCCTGTTCTTGAACCACCATTGTTGTCATTCAGTCACTCAGTCCTGTCCAACTTTGCAGTTCCACGGACTGCAGCACGTCAGGCTTCCCTCTATTTGCACATTTTCAGGACTGCTTTCCTTTAAGGTGGACTGGTTTGATCTCCTTGCAGCCCAAGGGACTTTCAAGAGTCTTCTTCAGCACCACAGTTCAAAAGCATCAATTTTTCAGTGCTCAGCTTTATTTATGGTCCAACTCTTATGTCTATACATGACTACTGGAAAAACCATAGCTTTGGCTAGACTGACCTTTGTTAGCAAAGTAATGTCTCTGCTTTTTATTATGCTGTCTAGGTTTGTCATAGCTTTTCTTCAAAGGAGGAAGCATCTTTTAAATTCATGGCTGCAGTCACCATCTGCAGTAATTTTGGAGCCCAATAAAAGAAAATTTAACTGTTTCCATTGTTTCCCCATCTATTGCATTAGACTGCAAGCCATGATCTTAGTTTTTTTGAATGATGAGTTTTAGGCCAACTGTTTCACTCTCCTCTTTCACTTTAAACAAGAGGCTCTTTAGTTTTTTTTTTTTTTTTTTTCCCCTGGCTGCTGTAAGGGTGGTGTCATTTGTGTATCTGAGGTTATTGATATTTCTCCCAGCAATCTTGATTCCAGCTTGTGCTTCACCCAACTAGGCATTTTGCATGATGTACTCTGTATATATGGAGAAGGAAATGGCAACCCACTCTAGTATTATTGCCTAGAGAATCCTGTGGACGGAGGAGTCTCGTGGGCTGCTGTCCATAGGGTCGCACAGAGCTGGACATGACTGAAGCGACTTAGCATGAAGGCATGCATTGGAGAAGGAAATGGCAACCCACTCCAGTAATCTTGCCTGGAGAATCCCAGGGACAGAGGAGCTTGGTGGGCTGCTGTCTATGGGGTCATACAGAGTCAGACACAACAGCAGCACTCTGCATATAAGTTAAAATAGTAGGGTGACCATATACTGCCTTGAAATATTCCTTTCCCAATTTGGAACCATTATATACCCAGTATCTGTCTTATTCTTAACTCATCACAACAATCCATAAGCTCAATATGAGTGATTCAATGCACAGAGAAGTAAATATAAAGAGACTTAAAAATCTTGCTCTGGTTCACATAACTCTGTGATTCCAGGGCTGAAATTAGAGTAAATCTTAACCTAAACTCAAAGTCTACAGTGGATACAATCTGTATCCCTGTACTGATGTTAATTTTTCTCAAGTTGAGTGTTAACTTTTTTACTGCACTAAATGTACTGAAAAATTCATACTCTGACTTCTGATAAATTGTTTCTCAACTTCTTCTGTGCATTGTCCAGCCACTGCCTTGAGGACACTGCATTCAACTAAATGATTAATACATAGCAGGGAGCTCAAAAAGTGTCTCTTGAATAAATATGTATGCATACAATTTAGGTCATCCTTCGGATGTGATTGACCTACAAGCTTGTGTGCATGTGCTAGTTGCTTAGTCGTGTCCAACTTTTTGCAACCCCATAGACTGTTGAATAAAACTGTTATTCCAGACTAAGATGACTAGAGAAATTCAAAATTATAATAGATGTGTCATTAGGAAAATAAAAGTCAAATAATCTGTTTTTTCTCCTTTTTTGTTATTGTGTATTTACTGAATTTATCTGGGAGTATATTGAGGATAGTCAATACAGCTAATGATAGTATAAATGTAGCACTTAGAATCTTCTAAAGTCTGTTCTGAGGATTTTAAGTTTTTTTTCTTTGTAACTGTCAGTTTCTGAAGACTTCTTTATTTAGTGTAACTTGGTAGGATTTGAGATATGATATTTTAAAAAAGGAAAAATATATACACATTCCAAAGGATCTTCAAATAGTATCCATTTTACCTTTAAGAAGATTTTGCTTCAATTTAAGGTATAAAAGTAGAAGAAAGTTATTTTATAATAGAAATACACAAGGAGTCTAAGTCTCTTTCAGCAGAGAAAGCTTTGTGATTAGTGGAATGTATACAACTATAAACTTAATATTAAATCAAAACACGTCCCAATCACACTAGCGTGTCACTTTTAATGGGCAAAACAGTCCCTAAGAAGTCAAGTTCTCTGCTAACAGCATTGAACCAAATCATCAAAATTCAAAGATGGGTCTATAAAATGCAAATTCCTTCAGCCAAGTGCGCAGTGGGCTGCAACATGTAGATTAATGGGAACCCTGTCAAGTATTTTAATGTATGCCTCAATCGTTGAAACACATGTGATGATTAGTAAAGTATTTGGTCTGAGCAGTAAAAGATATAAAATAAAATCCTGACACCTTCTGAATTAATAAAGCATTTGGTTAGACTGTATTGACAAATTTCTAGTACAGATGAAAAAACCCCATAACTGCATGCATTTTCCCCCAGGCATGCTGAGAACCCACACTGGCCTCTCCCAATGGCATCTTTCTAAATGAGGATCTCTGTGAAAGCACCAGTGCTGTCTCTGAAGAATCTCAGAATTCGAACACTCACCAGTTTGAATATAAACCTACATTTATAACTGGCATCTCTCATATTTCTTTTGAATTCCATAAATGAGATTTCTTTTTCTTAAGTCTGTTTCAGAACTACTTTCACCTTGAAAGCAATTTTCATTATTTTCTTTGAAGTATATCCCTGGAAACACTGAAGCTGAAAAACACACCAGAGCAGAAGCAATGGACTAAATAAATCTACTGTCACTTTGGTTAGTGGTATACATTATGGGAGATGGAGGAGGTGAAATGTTGAAGTTTTATTGAGGCAGATTCATCAGAGTGGTCAAGACAATGAAATTTAAAGGGTCAAAGAGATTCACCTTGTTCTTTCATGTCAGGTTTGGGAAGTGAAGCTGCTATGATAATTTGGTTAGTATTTAGTGCTCAATACCAGCTTTGCCCAGTAGGAACACTCATGACTTGGAGGAGAGAGAAAAAAATCTTAATTTTTAAATGGTGTCTTTTGGAGGCAGGGATATCCAGATGGAAAGTAACATTGCTTTTATTGAGGGATTAAACTATATGCATGGATTGCTTTTACAGGTTTACTATGCATTTCAAAGGTCTATTCAATCTGACATGAGAAGTTGAAGCACATGTAGATATTTTGCACTGAACATAAACACAAACTCAAGGATATTGCTTTTTATCACCTTGAAGTTTGAAACTTGATAGTTATTTACAATAATAGTACAAAATGGAAATGTTATGAAAGGACAAGGAAATGGATGATATGTAAATTATATGGCATCCCACTGAATCCCAGTGGTTTGTGAAAACTGAGAAAATTTCTTTATAGAATCAGTACAAGAGGTCCATCTTGGACAGTGAAGATATTTCAGGACAATGATATTGAATAAACAAATTGCTCTCACATGGGATGGAGGGTATTTATGTTGAGGAGAAGACATCCAGAGTGACAAGTAGAAAAAAGTTTACACCATAACTTTTAAAAGTTATTTCAGATTGGATGGATGTTTTCCCAATGATAAAAAGATGAGATATTGATAATGAGACACATTTTGCCTATAATATTTCTGTAATGGCTTTAAGAAAGTAAAAAAAGAAAAATTAAAACAATGAGCTCTCCATCAATAAAGATGTTAAAGTGTTGAATGACAGCTTGAGAAAGCTGTTGAGGTTTTTCTAACTTAGCAGTTTATATTCCTATGAAATATAAGTAGCCTATTTCAAAAGGAAAAACTACTCACAGAACAGTCATATTTAGGGCAGTTAGAATTCACTATACTCATTGTGACTCTGACAAAATTTTTTTTTGCCAGAAAAAATTATCTTTATGGAGGAGATATGTAAACATCTTGTCATATATTCAAACACCTTGTCAGATATGTAAATACCTTGATTTTGACATGGAGTATAAAATATATGTTTACAAACTTTATTTTTCATTTAACAAATTTTAATAGATTGTAGAAGTTGGAATAATATTTTAGAGGACCCATAGCTTGGGTAAAAGAGATTTTTGGATCTAAATTAGAAAGTTAACAACTGTCAAAATCATATCAAATATTTTTTGAATGATTGAATAAGAAATATATGACTACTGCAGAAAATGTTGGGAAATAGGAAAAGTATAATGCACACAAAAAGTATTCATTTTACTCTGGATTATCTTTTTTCCCAAGATATGTATTTTAGTTTGGAATTGTCTAGTTTCTATGTTGTTCGTGTACTGATTTTTAATTTCATTGTGTATACTGTCTTCCATATAATTAAACATTACTGAAACGGGTATGTTTAAAATACATTCAATAATTTATCTCACATTTATGACACAATTCATTTAATCAGTCCCCATTGTTAAAGATTTGACCTATTAACCACAATGTAATCAAACTCTCTTTTCAAATGATATTTTCTAAGCACAGCCAGTAAAAACATCTGCTTCACTGAATATGCTTAAGTCTTCGACTGTATGGCTCAGAACAAACTGTGGAAAATTCTTTAAGAAATGAGGATATCAGACCACTTAACTTGTCTCCTGAGAAACCTATATGCAGGTCAAGAAGCAACAGTTAGAACCAGACATGGAACAAAGGACTGGTTCAAAATTGGGAAAGGAGTATGTCAAGGCTGTATAGTGTCACCTTGCTTAGTCAATATCTATGCAGAGTACCTCATGCAAAATGCTGGGCTGGATGATCACAAGTTGGACTCAAGATATGCAGATGATACACTCTTAAGGCAGAACGTAAACAGGAACTAAAGAGCCTCTTGATGAGGTTGAAAAAAGCTGGGTTAAAACTCAACATTCAAAAAATCTAAGATCGTGGTATCAAGGCCCACCATTTCACAGCAAATAGGTTGGGAAAAAGCAGAAACAGGGACAGATTTTTTGGGGCTGCAAAATCACTGTGGAGAGTGACTACAGACATGAAATGAAAAGATGCTTGCTATTGGAAGTAAAGCTATGATAAACCTAGACAGCATATTAAAAAGTAGAGACATTACTTTGCCGACAAAGTCCGTCTAGTCAAAGCTATGGTTTTTCCACTAGTCATGTACAGATGTGAGGGTTGGACCATAAAGAAGGCTGAACACTAAAGTATTGATGTTTTCAAACTGTGGTGCTGGAGAAGACTCTTGAGAATCCCTTGGACTTCAAGGAGATCAAACTAGTCAATCCTAAAATAAATCAAACCTGAATATTTATTTGAAGGACTGGTGCTGATGCTGAAGCTCCAATACTTTGACCACCTGATGTGAAGAGCCAACTAATTGGTAAAGACCCTGAGGCTGGGAAAGATTGAGGGTAGGAGGAGTAGAGGATGAGATGGCTGGATGGCATCATCATTTCAATGGACGTGTTTGAGCAATCTGCAGGAGACAGTCAAGGACAGGGAAGTCTGATGTGCTGCAGTCTAAGGGGTCACAAAGAGTTGGACACGACTTAGCAATTGAACAACAACAGTTAAAAATGGTTTTATTTATATAAAAATGTAGAAAAATAAATGACTACATTCTTATATATTTTTTAAAATATTGACATGACTAGGGACTAGGAATAAATTATCTTTCACAGAAGTAACAATTCTTAGGAACCGAGTGGCCATACATGCCAATTTATACCTGCTGGTCTTTGGTAACTATGATTGTTAAAGTAGGGGCAACATTTTCCATTCATTGAAATGTATAAGTTTGATTGATAAATCATATAATCAATTATATTAACAGCAGTGTAAATGCATTTCTTCTACATATTTAAATTTGTATACCTTGTACATATGCAAATTAAAATTTTTTATATACATTGTAGCAACTTATTTAATAATAATATTCCTTAAAGAATTTTTTATAACAATATAACTCAGGCTCATTCCTTTAATGTCTTTAGTCTTCCTTCCTCAAAAGATCAAAAGATGAACAAACATTTATTAATATAGATGATAATAATTTCCTTATTATGATGCTAAAGGATAATTTTTTAAAATATATGACCATAAATTGAAAACATTTCAAAGACTTTCTTTAGTTCATCAGTTAACTAAACCAGTAAGATGTTTGAACTGGTTCAAAGAATTCAGCACAGACACACACACACACAAAGATATACAAATACGATCTTGTGTTTGCATGTGCAGTCACTCAGTCTTGTCCTACTCTTTGTGACCCACAGACAATAGCCTGCCCGGCTACTCTCCATGAGATTTTCCTGGCAAGAATACTGGAGTGGGTTGCCACTTCCTTCTTCACGGGAATGTACCTAAATAAATTTATAGATATGTACAAAGTTACCAATATTTACAGATCGAATGGATTAAATTGATTTCCATTTATATATAAATGAACCTACTATTAGTTCACTACAGAATTGTTCAAAGACTATGACAGGCAGAGACAACTTAGAGGGTGTGCTTGACAAGCCACCAGCTCTCTTTTTTGCCAGTTTTAGAGTCCTACACAGTTTCTTCTGCCAATGGAATTTTAGATAGTATTCAGAATATTTGTCATTGTAAAGAATGCTCCACTAAACATTTGTCAGAATGTAACATTTTCTCATGCGGACATATGTTTTTAAGATAATTATCTAGAAACTGCTGGGTCAAAGATCCAGATTAATGCTTTTTTTTTTTTTTTCCTCTTCCTTTAAGATGTATTCATTTATTTTTAGAACAGCTGCTGAACTGCATTTACAAGTGCTATTTCAATGTATTCTATCATGAACTATCTATAAATGCACTGTTTTTCCTACATTAAAAAATATCAGGTTATTTCACTTTTTTCTTTAATCAGGTCATTGTTTTGATTCTTACTGACTCAATTACTGATGAGACAGACGTATTTTCATGTATCTATCAGTCATTAGTACTTCTTCTAAATTCAATTAACTATTCATATAATTTTTATTTTTTTATTATTTAAGTTTTATTCATATAAGATAATATATTACATGTTTTATAATAGTTATTACCTTGTAGGAGTTTATTTTTTTGTAGTTTGTCAATTATCTTTTAAAAAATGTTTCTTTAAGTTATATTTTTGCATTTTGGTAAATACATATATTTATGTTTATCATTTAAATGATCTCCAAGTTTATAACCCAGAGCCATTGTGTGCATTCACAACATTGTGTAACCATCATTATCTATATCCAAATTTTTCTTTTATTCTCAATAAAAATACTATCTATTAAAATTATAAGGTCCCATCTCTCTCTTCTCTCAAACTCTACACTACTTTCTGACCCTGTGAATTTGCTTATCCTACGTACCCCATATAGTTAGAGATGTACAATGTGTGTCCTTATTGTATATGTCTGCCTTTTGCCTACAAAGCAGAAGACCTGGTTTGGGAAGATCTCCTGGAGGAGGGTATGGCAACCCATACCAGTATTCTTGCCTGGAGAATCCTGATGGACACAGGAGCCTGGTGGATTACAGTCTATGGGGTCGGAAAGAGTTGGAAAGACTGAACAACTAAGCAAGCACACAGCACATTGCATTTAGCATGTTTTCAAGATTTACACATATTGTAACATGTACATTTCATGCAAGTTCAGTTCAGTTGCTCAGTTGTGTCCCATGGACTGCAGCACGCTAGGCTTCCTTGTCCATCACCAGCTCTGGGAGCTTACTCAAACTCCTATCCATCGAGTAGGTGATGATATCCTACCATCTCATCCTCTGTCTTCCACTTCTCCTCCAGCAGTCAATCTCTCCCAGAATCAGGATTATTTACAGCGAGTCAAAACTTCACATCAGGTGGCCAAAGTATCAGAGTTTCAGCTTCAGCTTCCAATGAATATTCAGGATTGATTTCCTTTAGGATGGACTAGTTGGATCTCTATGCTGTCTAAGGTACTCTCAAGAATCTTTTCCAACACCAGAGTTCAAAATCATCAATTTTTCAGTGGTCAGCTTTCTTTATAGCCAAACTCTCACATCCATACATGACTATTAGAAAAATCACATCTTTGACTAGATGGACCTTTGTTGGCAAAGTAATATCTCTACTTTTTACTATTCTGTCTAGGTTTGTCATAGCTTTTCTTCAAAGGAGGAAGCATCTTTTAATTTCATGGCTGCAGTCACCATCTGCAGTGATTTTGGTGCCCAAGAAAATAAATTTTCACAGTATTTCCATTGTTTCTCCATCTATTTACCATGATGTGATGGGACCAATGCCATGATCAGTTTTCTGATGTTGAGTTTTAATCCAGATTTTTAACTCTCCTCTTTCACGTTCATCAAGAGGCTCTTCAGTTCTTTTTTGCTTATTGCCATAAGGGTTGTGTCATCTACATATCTGAGGTTATTGATATTCTCCCAGCAATCTTGATTACAGTTTGTGCTTCATCCAGCCTGGCATTTCTCAAGATGTACTCTGCATGTAAGTTAAATAAGCAGAGTGACAATATACAACCTTAAGGTACTCCTTTCCTGATTTGGAACCAGTTTCTTGTTCCATGTCCAGTTCTAACTGTTGCTTATTGTCCAACTAACACATTTCTCAGGACGCAGGTCAGGTGGTCTGGTATTCACAACTCTTGAAGAATTTTCCACAATTTGTTGTGATCCACACAATCAAAGGTTTTGGTATAGTCAGTGAAGCAGAAATAGACATTTTTTCCTGAAATTCTCTTGCTTTTCCTATCATCCAATGGATGTTGGCAATTTGATCTCTGGTTCCTCTGCCTTTTCTAAATCCAGCTTGAATGTCTGGAAATTCATGGTTCACATACTGTTGAAGCCTGGATTGGAAAATTTTGAGCATTACTTTGCTAGCTTGTGAGATGAGTGCAATTGTGCAGTAGTTTGAACATTCTTTGGCATTGCCTTTCTTAGGGATTGGAATGAATAGTGATATTTTCCAGTCCTGTGACCTCTGCTGAGTTTTCCAAATTTGCTGGCATATTGAGTGCAGCACTTTAACAGCATCATCTTTCAGGATTTGAAGTAGCTCAACTGGAATTCCATCACCTCCACTAGCTTTGTTAATAACGATGCTTCCCAAGGCCCACTTGACTTCAGATTCCAGGATGTCTCACTCTAGGTGAATGATAACACCATCATGGTTATCTGGGTCATTAAGATCTTTTTTTGTATAGTTCTTTGTATTCTTGCCACCTCTTCTTAATATCTTCTGCTTCTATTAGGTCCATACCATTTCTGTCCTGTATTGTGCCCATCTTTGCATGAAATATTCCCTTGGTAGCTCTAATTTTCTTCAAGAGATCTCTAGTCTTTTCTGTTCTACTGTTTCCCTCTTATTTCTTTGCATTGATCACTGAGGAAGGCTTTCTTATCTCTCCTTGATCTTCTTTGGAACTCTACATTCAAATAGGTATATCTTTCCTTTCCTTTGCCTTTAGCTTCTCTTCTTTTCTCAGCTAATTGTAGGCCTTCATCAAACAACCAATTTGTCTTTTTGTATTTCTTTTTTTTTGGGAATTGTCTGGATCTCTGCCTCCTGCACAATGTCATAAACCTCTTTCCATACTTCTTTCAGGCACTGTGTCTATCAGATCTAATCCCTCGAATCTGTTTTTCACTTCTGCTGTATAATCATAAGGGATTTGATTTAGGTCATACCTGAATGGTCTAGTGGTTTTCCCTACTTTCTTTAATTTAAGTCTGAATTTGACAATAAGGAGTTCATGTTGTAAACCACAGTCAGTTCCCAGTCTTGTTCTTGCTGACTGTATATAGCTTCTCCATTTTTGGCTGCAAATATTATAATCAATTTGATTTTGGTATTGACCATCTAGTGATGTCCATGTGTAGAGTCTCCTCTTGTGTTGTTGGAAGAAGGTATTTGCTATGACCAGTGTGTTCTCTTGGCAAAATTCTATTAGCTTTTGAACTGCTTTGTTTTGTACTCCAAGACCAAATTTGTCTGTTACGCCAGGTATGTCTTGACTTTCTATCTTGCATTCCAGTCTCCTATAATGAAAAAGACATTTTTTTTTTTTTTTGGTGTGAGTTCTAGAAGGTTCTTCTTAGACCTGTTAGGCTTCTTCAGCATTATTGGTCAGGGCATATTCTTGGATTACTGTGATATTGAGTGGTCTGCCTTGGAAATGAACAGAGATCATTCTGTCATTTTTGACACTGCATCCAAGTTCTGCATTTCAGACTCTTGTTTACTATGATATATACTCCATTTCTTCTCCATACTCATTTACTATGATATATACTCCATTTTCTTCTTCTTCTTACTATGATATATACTCTATGATATATATTCTATTTCTTCATGTAGGGATTTCTTGCCCACAGTAGTAGATATATTGGTCATCTGAGTTAAATTCACCCATTCTAGTCAGTTCCACTTTAGTTCACTGATTCCTAAAATGTTAATGTTCACTCTTTCTATCTCCTGTTTGGCCACTTTCAATTTGCCTTTATTCGTAGACCTAACATTTCAGGTTCCTATGCAATATTGCTCTTTACAACACTGGACTTTGCTTTTACCACCAGTTACATCCAGAACTGGGTGTTGTTTTTGCTTTGGCTCCATCTCTTCATTCTTTCTGGAGTTATTTCTCCACTGATCTCCCATAACATATTGGTTACCTACCAACCTAGCGAGTTCATCTTTCAGTGTCCTATCTTTTTGGCTTTTTATGATATTCACAGGGTTCTCAAGGCAAGAATACTGAAGTGGTTTGCCATTCTCTTCTCTAGTGGACCACGTTTTGCCAGAACTCTCCACTATGACCTGTCTGTCTTGGGTGGCCTTACATGGCATGGCTCATAGTTTCATTGAGTTAGACAAGGCTGTGGTCCATGTGGTCAGTTTGCTTAGTTTTTTGTGGGTTTCATTCTGTCTGCCCTCTGAAGGATAAGGAAAAGAGGCTCATGGAAGCTTCCTGAAGGGAGAGACTGACAGTGGGGGAAACTGTGTCTGTTCTGATGGGCAGGTCCATGCTCAGTAACTCTTTAGTCCAATTTTCAGTTGACTGGTAAGTCTGTGTGCCCTCCCTGTTTTTTGACCTGAGACCAAACTATGGTGGAGGTAATGAAGATAACGGTGACCTCCTTCTGAATGTCTCATGCATGCACTGTTGCGCTCAGTGTCTCCAAACCTGCAGCAGTCCACCATCAACCCATGCCTCCTTTGGAGACTCCTGAGCACTTCTGGGCAAATCTGGGTCAGTCTCTTGTGGGGTCAGTGCTCCTTTCTCCTTGGTGCTGGTGCACACAGGTTTTGTTTTTGCCCTCCAAGAATCTTTTTCCCCAGTCCTGCGTAAGTTTTGGTGACTCTATGTTGAGGTTAATGGAGACCTCCTCCAAGAGGACTTATATCATTCCTATGTCTGCTGCACCCAGATCCCCTGCGCCTGCGGCAGGCCACTGCTAGTCCATACCTTCTCAGGAGACACTCAAACACAATTCTGTGGGGTCTCTGAGTCCTAGTGTGCACAAGTTTGTTTGAGCCTTCTGAGAGTCTCTGGCAAGTAAGGGATTGATTCTTCACATGATCCACTCCTCCTACTGTCTTGCTATTGCTTCTCCTTTGCCCCTGGATGTGTGGTATCTTTTTTTGGTGGGAACCAACATTCTCCAGCCCAAGGTTGTTCAGCAGCGAGTTGTGGTTCTGGAGTTTTTGCAGGAGAAGATGAGCACATGTTCTTATACCCCACTATCTTACACCATGAATCATTTCATGCAAAGATGGGCACAATAAAGGACAGAAATGGTAGGTACCTAATAGAAGCAGAAGATATTAACAAAAGGTGGAAAAAATACACAGAACAATGCAAAAATGATCATAGTGACCCAGATAACCACGATGGTGTGATCACTCACCTAGAGTCAAACATTCTGGAATGCAAAGTAAAATGGGCCTTAGGAAGTATCACTATGAGCAAAGCTAGTGGAAGTGATGGGATTCCAGTTGAGCTATTGCAAATCCTAAAAGATGATGCTGTTAAAGTGCTGCACTCAATATGCCAGCAAATTTGGAAAACTCAGCATTGGCCACAGAACTGTAAAAAGCTCAGTTTTCTTTCCAATTCCAAAGAAAGACAATGCCAAAGAATGTACAAACTACCACACAATTGCACTCATCTCACCAGCTAGCAAAGCAATGGTCAAAATTCTTCAAGCCAGGCTTCACCAGTATGTGAACCGAGAACTTCCAGATGTTCAATTTGGATTTAGAAAAGTCAGGGAAATCAGAGATCAAATTGCCAACATCCATTAAATCATAGAAAAAGCAAGAGAATTCCAGAAGAACATCCACTTCTGCAATTTCTTTGGTTGTGTGGATCACAACAAACTGTGGAAAATTCTTCAAGAGTTGGGGATACCAGACCACCTGACCTGCCTTCTGAGAAATCTGTATGCAGGTCAAGAAGCAAGAGTTAAAAGTCATGGACTGGTTCCAAATTGGGAAAGGAATATATCAAGGCTGTATATTGTCACCCTGCGTATTTAACTTATATGCCTGGAACATCATGGGAAATGCCAGGCTCGATGAAGCACAAGCTGGAATCAAGATTGCCAGGAGAAATATTAATAAGCTCAGATACACAGATGACACCACCCTTTTGCAGAAAGTGAAGAGGAACTAAAGAGCCTCTTGAAACTGAAAGAGGAGAGTAAAAAGCCTGTCTTGAAACCCAACATTCAAAAAAGTAAGTACATGGCATCCAGTCCCATCACTTCATGGCAAATAAATGGGGAAACAATGGAAACAGTGAGAAACTTTATTTCCTTGGGCTCCAAAATCACTGCAGATGGTGACCACAGCCATGAAATTAAAAGACACTTGCTCCTTGGAAGAAGAACTATGACCAACCTAGACAGCATACTAAAAGCAGAGACATTATTTTGCCAACAAAAGTCCATCTAGTCAAACTATGGTTTTTTCCAGTAGTCATGCATGACTGTGAGAGTTGGACCGTAGAGAAACCTGAGTACTGAAAAATTGATGATTTTGAACTGTGGTGTTGGAGGAGACTCTTGAGAGTTCCTTGGGCATCAGGGAGAGCAAACCAGTCAATCCCAAAGGAAATCAGTCCTGAATGTTTATTGGAAGGACTAATGCTGAAGTTGAAGCTCCAATATTTTGGCCACCTATGCTAAGTACTGATTCATTGGAAAAGACTCTGATTCTGGGAAAGATTGAAAGCAGGAGAAAGGGATGACAGAGAATGAGATTTTAGATGGCATTTCTGACTCAATGGACATGAGTTTGAACATTCTCTGGGAGTTGGTAATGGACAGGGAAGCCTGGTGTGCTACAGTCCATGATGAAGCAGAGAGTTAGACATGACTGCATGACTGAACTGAACTGAACTGAACCTAGTGTGTACCAAAATTCCATTCCATTTTAAGGTTGAGTAATAGTATTTCATTTTATTATACACAACATTTTGTTTATCCATTCATCTATTGATGCACAGTTAAATTATTTCTACCTTTTGGCTCTTTTGAATAATGGTACTATGAACATTGTTATAAAAATACATTCCCTGCTTTTAATTCTGCTTCTATAATTCTGGTTATAGTTAATTACTATATACTAAGACTGGCATTACCAGATCATGTGGCAATTTTACGTATAACTTTTTGAGTAATGGGTAGCTTTTGACAGTACCTACCTAACTTTACATTCCCATCTTAAATGCACATGCTCTAATGTCTTCATGTTCTTGGCAAAAAAATAATATTTATTTTTAGTAACACTGTGTGTGTGTTGTTTTTGCATTTAGTCTACTCCAACCCTTTGGGATCCTATGGACTGTAGCCCACCAGGCTTCTTTTTCTGTGGAATTTTCCAAGCAAGAATACTGGAACAGTTTTCCATTTCCTTCTCCAGGGGATCTTCCCTACCCAGGAACCCAACCTGCATCTCGAGCCTCTCCTGCATTGGCAAGCATATTCTTTACCACTGCACCACATGGGACTCCCCTTAATAGCACTCTAATGGGTATACAATGGAATTTCATTGTGATTTTTATTTGCATTTCCTTGATGACTAGTGATGTTGAGCACCTTTTCATGTGGTTGTTATTTGCATATCTTCTGTAGAAAAGTTCTACACAAACACTTTGCCTATTTTTATCTTCTTTTATTTGTTTAGTTTTATTTTTGTTGTCATTGAGTTTGAAGTTTTTATATACTCTGGATTTTACATTCTTTTCATACATGTGATTTGTACATATTTTCTCCTAGTTTGTAGAATGCCTTTTAATTTTCTTGATAGTATCTTTTGATGCACAAAAGTTCTTATTTTTGTTGAAGTCTAATTTATTTACTTGTTATTTTGTTGTTTGAGATTTTTGTCTCACATCCATGAAATTGTTGTCAGAGCCATGTCCTGAATTCCGCCCCCATCACCACATTGTTTTGTTGCAAGGGTTTTATACTTTCAGTTTTTAAGTTTTGATTCATTTGAGGTATATTTTTACACATGATGTGAAGTAATGGTCCAAATTCATTATTTTGCAAATGGGTATTCAGTTTTCTTAGCACCATTTGTTGAAAAGAATGTCCTTTACCTGTTGAATAGTCTTGGTATTCTTGTCAATAATCAGTTGACCATATATGAGGATTTATCTCTGGGATTTCTGTTCTATTTCATTGCTCTATATATGTCCTTATGCTACTGCTGCTGCTAAGTCACTTCAGTCGTGTCTGACTCTGTGCGACCCCATAGATGGCAGCCCACCAGGCTCCCCTGTCCCTGGGATTCTCCAGGCAAGAACCCTGGAGTGCGTTGCCATTTCCTTCTCCAGAGCATGAAAGTGAACAGTGAAAGTGAAGTCGCTCAGTCGTGTCTGACTCTTAGCGACCCCATGGACTGCAGCCCACCGGGCTCCTCCATCCATGGGATTTTCCAGGCAAGAATACTGGAGTGGGGTGCCATTGCCTTCTCCGATGTCCTTATGTAAGTACCATATCCTCTTAATTTTTGTAGTAACATTTGAAGTCAGAAAGTGTAAGTCCTTCAAATTTGTCCTTTTTCTAGAATAATTTGACTCTTTGGGGCCTCTTGCAATTCCATATCAATTTGAAGATTGTCTTTGGCATTTAAGCAAAAACTTTGGAGAATATTGGCATCTTAACAATGTTGAAACTTCCAATTCATGAGCATGGAAAATATCTTTCCATTTATTTATTTTCTATTTATTTAGTATTTTTCACCAGTAAAAGATTTTTTTTTTAATTTTGGAAGTCATATATGTTTTTTATTTTTTAAATGATGTTTTGTTCTCATAATGTCCCTCTTTAATCCATTCTTTATAGTATAATCTTTGTATTTAATAATTCCTTATTATTAAAATACATTATTATTTATTTTATCTCAATTTGTAAGGTATAATTAATTTATGCAACTGATATGCTTTTTTCAAATCCATACTAATCAATTCCCACAACATTTGACTAATTTATTTTATATTTACCATTTTGAAATACAGCAGAATACATGTGTCAACTTAAAAAATACTCACAACCTAAAAGTTGAGAGTTACATTTTATTTGGTTGGAATTTTTCAGACTTCAAGCCCAGGAAAAAGCGTCTCAAGTAACCCTAAGGAAACTGCTCCAAGGAGGCAAGGGAAGGATCCAGGTTAAAGAGAAGTTTTGCAACAAAGGGCAAGAAACCTGAATTTTTAAAGATTATTTTTAATTAAAGAAAAGCAGATATTTCAAGTTAAGGAATTTAGCACTTTGCCTATGTATGGGAAGATTTAAAAGTATGGGTTCACTGATATCATTCCTTTCATAGGCTTCTCAGCTGTCTGGGGCTAGTAGCCTGCATATTTCACATCCTGAATTCTTGAATGCTCAACAAAGGGAGTGGCTGCAGCCTTGTGGCTGCAAGATTGTGCAGGTATTCCTCTTTTCAAGTGGCCTTAGGGCTCAGGAATTCACACTTGAAGGGCCAGAATCGCTGAAAGCTGTGGCATCCTTATTGATATGGCAGGAAATACTCCACTCCTCGGGGCTTCCCTGGTGGCTCAGATGGTAAAGAATCCACCTGCAATGTGGAACACCTGGGTTTGATCCCTGGGTCAGGAAGATCCCCTGGAGAAGGGAATGGCAACCCACTCCAATATTCTTGCCTAGAGAATCTTCATGGATAGAGAAGCCTGGTGGGCTATAGTCCATGGGTCACAAAGAGTCAGACACAATTGAGAGACTAAGCATGGCACACAGCACTCCATTTCTTGCATGCTATATTGCTGTATCCCTTGGACTGCATGGAGCTCCAACCAGTCCATCCTAAAGGAAATCAGTCCTGAATATGCACTGGAAGGACTGATCTTGAAGCTGAAACTCCAATACTTTGGCCACCTAATGTGAAGAACTGCCTCATTTGAAAAGACCCTGATGCTGGGAGGGATTGGGGGCAGGAGGAGAAGGAGACAACGGAGGATGAGATGGTTGGATGGCATCACCGACTCAATGGACATGAGTTTGAGTAAACTCCAGGATTTGATGATGAACAGGGAGGCTTGGCCTGCTGCAGTTCATGGGGTCGCAGAGTCAGACACAACTGAACAACTGAACTGAACTGATATTGCTGTATGTTAAGTTTGATTTCTGGACCCTGAAACAGTTTGATCTATTTGCACATTCTGGGTGAGCACTATATTGTCTGAATCTCTTTGGTTTAACAGTAAGTTTTCATTTCTGATAAAATAATTCACATTATTCTTAATTATTATTCCCTCTTCTGTTTTTTTGTTTGTTTTTTTGTTTCTCCTTCAGATTACTTTTGCAGTAAATTAAGTTACTTTAGGATTTCTGATACTGTTATAAATGAGATTTTGTTAAATTTTTAAATCAATTTTTGGAGCAATAACATCTCTTATTATAGTGTTTCTGTCTGCTTAGGAACAATGTAAGTTTCTTCATTAATTAGTGTTCTCTTTGTCTTAGGTTATACACACACACACACACATTGGCTTTTCACAATTTAGTGGCATTGCATAATTTTATTATTTTTTTTCGTCTGCAGTTGATTGGTGTATTGATTTGAAAATTGGATATTTAACCCTAAGGATACCACTTTCCCTTCGAGTGAACTCTAACTTAGGTTGAAAAATCACAATGCTTTAAGAAAAAGACTTTTCCAGAAAGCTGCAAAACATGCTGACATTTTAAAAGAGTCCTAAACCTTATTAACTTTTCTGCTGGTTTCAAGGCTGCTGATTTTCAGGACTAGCATGAATCTGGGAGAGGGTCAGGGCATTGACAGTGATGCATTCTTTCTAGTAGGTTCTAAAGAAAAACATCATATTCTTTGCTTTTCAATCATGTAGATGCTACCTACGTTTCTTGTCTCACAGCTCCTCTCTTCCATCTTAAAAACTAACAAAGGCAAATCAATTGCTTCTCACATAACAACATCCATCACATTCACAGTTCTGGGGGTTTTGATGTATATGTACTTAGGAATGGGGGATTTTGGATGCATTCTTAGAAGTCTAACAACATTGCATTATCAAGAAATGTATCATCATTATATTTTTAAATTTAAAATCAATGCTTTAGAAGTAAAGATAAAAGATAACCAAAATTTAAAAATTAATCAACAGATGTATTAACTGCTTAGTCACAATTCAAGAAAGAATTAGCAGCCTATTATACACCAGCAGAAAGCATCTGTAATAAATCAAGGAAAGTCAAAAAAATATATAAAATACAGGATATAAGATAAAAACAAATCAGGATAAAGTGAAATAAATCAGACAGTGAAAGATAAATACCATATGATCTTATTCATATGTGGAATCTAATAAAACCAAATTTATAGAAATAAAGAGCACATTAGTGTTTGCTAGAGGTGGAGGATTGGGGGGAAGGCAGGTGGAAATTGGTGAGGATGATCAAGAGGTACAAATACCCAGTTATGTGTCAAATGAAAAAAACTGCACAACTTAGAAACTGAGAATTATATTTTTATTCAACAGATATCCTGAGGACTTAAGCCTGGAAGACAGCCTCACAGATGCTCTGAGGGACTGTTCTGAAGAAGTAAGGGAAGAGCCAGGGTATATAAAGGTTTTTGCACAAAAACCAGGTAATGAGAACATTTTTTTTTTAAACACTGTTAAATAAGAAAATCAGACATCTCTAGTTAAAAAATTTAGCACTTTGTACTGTTGTTGTTTGGTAACTAAGTTGTGTTCGACTCTATGACCTCATGAACTGCAGCGCAGCAGGCTTCCCTGTCCTTCACTATCTCCAGGAGTTTGTTCAAACCCATGTCCATTGATTTCAGTGATGCCATGATCTTAGTTTTTTGAAAGTTGAGTTTTTTTTTTCTTTGTCATTTCATATATGATATTATACATGTTTCAATGCCATTCTCCCAATCATCCCACCCTCTCCCTTTCCCACAGAGTCCAACAGACTGTTTTAAGCCAGCTTTTTCACTCTCTTCTTGCACTTTCATCAAAAGGCTCTTCAGTTCCTTTTCACTTTCTGCCATAGGGTGGTATCATCTGCATATCTGAGGTTACTGATACTTCTCCCGGCAATCTTGATTCCAGTTTGAGCTTCATTCAACTCGACATTTCGCATGATGCACTTTGGATATAAGTTAAATAAGCAGGTTGACAAAGTACAGCTTTGAAATACTCCTTTCCCAATTTGGAAACAGTATGTTGCTCCATATCCAGTTCTAACTGTTGCTTCTTGACCTGCATACAATCATGTGGTCTGGTATTCCCATCTCTTGAAGATTTTTCACATTTTGTTGTGACCTACAAAGGCTTTGGCATAATCAATAAAGCAGAAGTAGATGTTTTTTCTGGAATTATCTTCCTTTTTATATGATCTAACAGATGTTGTCAATTTGATCTCTGCTTCCTCTATCTTTTCTAAATCCAGCTTGAACATCTGGAAGTTCACACTTCAATATTATTGAAGCCTGGCTTGGAGAATTTTTAACATTACTTTGCTAGCATGTGAGATGAGTGCAATTGTGCTGTGGCTTGAAAATTCTTTGATATTGCCCTTCTTTGAGATTAGAATGAAAATTGACATTTTCCAGTCCTGTAGCCCCTGCTGAGTTTTCCAAATTTGCTGGCATACTGAGTGCAGCACTTTAACAGCATCATCTTTTAGGATTTGAAATAGCTCATCTGAAATTCCATCATCTCCACTAGCTTTGTTTGTAGTTATGCTTCCTAAGGCACACTTGACTTCAGATTCCAGAATAGCTAGCTCTAGGTGAGTGATAACACCATCATGGTTACCTGGGTTATGAAGATCTTTTTTTGTATAGTTCTTCTTTGTATTCCTGCCACCTTTTCTTGATATCTTCTTCTTCTGTTAGGTCTATTCATTTTCTGTTCTTTATCATGCCCATCTTTTCATGAAATATTTGTCTCTTATAAATACCTTAAGGTAATAGTCATGGCAAGAGCAAAGAGGGGCAAAACTCTGTTTGAGCAAGGGATTAAGGAATCTCCCTCCCTCCTCTTTTGGGACAAGGGAGACACTACACATAGGCAGAAAGTCTCCTTGTGGGTTAAAAGTCAAGGGATAATCCCAGGCCATAATAAGTCTTTCTCTTCCCAGAAGCCTTCACTTCATGGTCCATCTTGGCTGACGGGTGCATGTGCACCCCAGGGGAGGGTTTCAGGACAAGTAGGGTATGGAAAAACAAACCAAATAATTGACCGGAAGCAAGTCAAAGACACAGAAAAATTGACCTATATAAATGCCTTAACTGCCTCTTTACTGCATTCCTCCTCACTGAGGGGACGCCCACACCCTTTTATTCAGAATATGCATCGCTGCCTTGCTTCTGTCTCAGATAAACAAACCCTTTCTCTATGTGCTTTCCTACTTTTTGTTGTGGTATGTTTCTAATAAAAAAAATTTGTACCTGCATTTACACTTCATGCTTCCATGATAAATGCATTTTTCACTTTCAGGAAAATACAGAGAAAATTAGCTTCTAGCCTCTAACCATTTCTGGTCTGATGGCTAGGATTTCTGGTTTTCATCCAGGCTACCCAGGTTCAATTACTGGACAGGAAATAAGATCTCACTTCAGGCCACCATTTGGTGCTGTCTTGTCAAGATCTAGGTGGCCAAAGTACTGGATCTTCAGCTTCAGCATCAGTCCTTCAAATGAATATTCAGAGTTGATGTCCTTTAGGATTGATAGGTCTCATCTCCTTGCTATCCAAGAGTCTCAAGTGTCTTTTCCAGTACCACAATTCAAAAACATCAAGTCTTCAGCATTCAGCCTTCTTTATGGTCCAACTCTCACATTTGGAAGAAAAGTTATGACCAACCTAGATAGCATATTGAAAAGCAGAGACATTACTTTGCCAACAAAGGTCTGTCTAGTCAAGGCTATTGTTTTTCCAGTAGTCATGTATGGATGTGAGAGTTGGACTGTGAAGAAGGCTGAGCGCTGAAGAATTGATGCCTTTGAACTGTGGTGTTGGAGAAGACTCTTGAGAGTCCCTTGGATTGCAAAGAGATCCAACCAGTCCATTCTGAAAGAGATCAGCCCTGGGATTTCTTTGGAAGGAATGATGCTAAAGCTGAAACTCCAATACTTTGGCCACCTCATGCGAAGAGTTGACTCATTGGAAAAAACTCTGATGCTGGGAGGGATTGGGAGCAGGAAAAGAAGGAGACGACAGAGGATGAGATGGCTGGATGACATCACTAACTCGATGGATGTGAGTCTGAGTGAACTCCGGGAGTTGGTGATGGACAGGGAGGCCTGGTGTGCTGCGATTCATGGGGTCGCAAAGAGTGGGACACGACTGAGTGACTGAACTGAACTGAACTGGGAAAACCATGGCATTGACTACAGGGACCTTTGATGGCAAGGTGATATCTCTGCTTTTTAATATGCTGTCCAGTTTTGTCACAGCTTTTTTTTTTTCCCAAAAAGCAAGTGTCTTTTCATTTTCCATAAAGATTAGATAAAGACAACCCCCCTGTCTCCTAGGGAAGATAGAGCTGGGATGAAAATCAGAGAATTCAATCATTTAACACCTCTCTCTCCAGAGAACACTCCAGCCCTTCATTTTATGCTCTACAAAACAGTTTCTATGCCAAGAAACTTAGGGAAGCTTCTCACATCAGTGTGTCCACTCTCCCCTCGAGAGCATACTTATCCCTTAGTCAAGTTTGCTTTCTAGACCTCCCTGTCACATATCTGAATTCCCTCTGCATTGAGATAAGAACCTGCCCTCAGAGAATATTAATATGTGATATAATTCTGGAAGTAATTAAATAAAATTAAATGCTTTAATATTTTTTCCATTTTCTGAGAAAAGGAAAAATGTACCAGATAATTTGGATGTTGATAAGACTTTAACAAAATTCTATGTTTTAATTCTTAGAATAATCAATAAAAGATTAGAAAACTGGGGGCATATTTATAGAAAGTAGTTAAATAAAAATAATTTATCCAAAAAATAATAAAAGAGCTAAGTGACATAGAAGAGGCTACCATATAGAAAGTTCAGGATACAATCATATATTTAAATCTATATACCAGTATTATATTTAATATAATTTGTATAAATAATATAATTAAAAGGAAAAATTTTTAGATTAAACTTTAAAAAGCATTATATGTTGCTATCAAAAGACATCTAAGTATAAATTAACAAGAAGATTGATAATATAAAATAAGAAAAGAATTCTAAGTAAACAAATACAGCTGGTGGATTTGAATCCATGTAGAAGAAAGAGATTCTAAAGAAAAAGGGTTTACTATAAATATCTGGCCTCATAAATATCAAATGTTTCATTTGATATTTGATATAATAGTTCTAAATATGTATACCCTTGCATATTGCCACACAATAGACACAATTTCTTATGCCAAATACATGCTGAACATATCAGTAAAATTCATACACATTCATTAAGAAGAAAGCAAACTTTGGATAGAAGTAAACTTTCTTAAAAGATATCTAACTTTTATCTTTATCGTATATCAATAGTAAACATTATTTTTGATAAAACATTAAAATTTGCATTGCTTTATTGGGAAGAAAGCAAGGAGACTATTCGCAGGTCTTCTATTGATTTTTGGACAAAAGTTCCTCAGCAATGCAACAAAGCAGGAAAATGCAGGAAAAGAGAAAATTGGAAAGAAGCAAAAATGTTACTATTTTTGGTTGATAAAATTATGATAAAGAAAAGAGAACTTAAGAGACACCTAGAAAACTATTTGAATTAAGAAGGTATTTTAATGTTTGTTGAATTAAAAATTGATGTAAAATAATGTTTTATATATAGCATTGGGCTTCCCTGATAGCTCAGCTAGTAAAGAATCTATCTGCAATGCAGGAGACCCCAGCTCAATTCCTGGATCAGAAGATCCCCTGGAGGAGGGCATGGCGACCCACTCCAGTATTCCTTCCTGGAGAATCCCCATGGACATAGAAGCTGGTGGGTTACAGTCACTGGGGTCACAAAGAGTCAGAAACAACTGAGCAACTAACACAGCACAGAACGTACTCTCAAGGGGGCTTCCCCGTTGGTACTAGTGGTAGTGAACCACCCTGCCAATGGAGGAGTCGCAGGAGATTGTGACTCCTGTGGGAGTGACCCAGTCACTCCTTGGGTCAGGTAAATCCCCTGAAGGGCATGGCAACCCACTCCAGTATTCTTGCCTGGAGAATCCCATGGACAGAAAAGCCTGCCAGCCTACAGTCCATGGGATTGTAAAGAGTCGGACATGACTTAGTGACTAAGCACAGCACAGCACAAGCACATGCATAGCATTAATTAGAAATTTTTTAAAATATAAAGTAGCCTTATAGTATGAAAAAACTTGAAGATTAGCATATAAAAGCAAGCAGAAACAAAACCTCTTCTAGATCTCTAAGCAGAAAACTTTAAAAACTATTGAAAAAATTTTAAATTGCGACTAAATGGAGTTGAAGATTTAGTCTTGTAAATATATTACTGTCTACAGATTGACCTAAAGATTTAATTTTTTAAATCATAAACTCCAAAAGTAAGAAAACAATCCCTTTTATAATTACATCAAAAAGAATAAAATATATAGGAATATCATTAACCAAGGAGATGAAAAAGCTGTACTTTGAAAACTATAAGAGATTGATTAAATAAATTGTTTTAGATGGAAAGATATTTTTTTGCTCATGGAGAATAAGGATTAATATTGCTAAAATGTCTATAAAACTCAAAGTAATCTACAGAGTTAATGCAATCTCTATCAAAATTCTAAAGCGATCTTCTAAAATGTGCATGGAACTACAAAAGACACCAAATAGTTAAAGAAATCTTGAAAGAGAACAAAGTTAAAAGTATCACACTTCCTGACTTAAAACAATATACAAAACTATAGTAATCAAAGCAGTATTATATTGGCATAAAAATATAATTATAGATCCATGAAACAGAATACAGAGCCTAGAAATAAACTCAAGCATATTTGCTCCATCAGTTTACAATGAAGTAGCCAGAAATATGCAAGGAAAAATGACAATCTTTTCAACAAATGTTAAAAGAAAAACTGTACAGTCACATGCAAAGGGATGAAAATGGATCAATACACCATACACAGAAGTTAACTCAAAATGAATTAAAAACTTGAATTTAAGTCCAGAAATTAAAAAAAAAAAGACTAGAATAAAAATACGTGTATAGATGTTAAGCTTCTTTATATTTTTCCTGGAAATGATTTCAGGAAGATAATACCAGAAGAAAAGTCAACAATAGCAGTTTTGTTAAGAGTGGAACTATATAAAATTTTAGAAGTTCTGCACAGCAAAGAAATCTATCAATGAAATGGAAGGATAATTTACACAGAGGAAATATTTGCAAATCACAAGTTTAATCAAGGGGTAATATCTAAAATATTAAAATTCAATAGCAAAAAAACAATAAACAAATCTGAATAAAAATAGACAAAGGATCTTAATAGACATTTTCCCAAAGAAAACATACAGTTGACCAACACATACATAAAATAAGATGCAATGTCACTGATCATCAGATAAATATATATCAAATTATAATAAAATATTACTTTACATTTGTTAGAATACATATTATCAAAACGACAAGTGTTGGTGAGGATGTGGGGAAAAAGGAAGATTCTTACACTGCTGGTAGGAGTGTAGATTGGTGCGTCTAGTACCAAAAACAGCATTGAAGTTACTCAAAAAATTAAAAATAGAGCTATCACATCACTCAGCATGTCCATTATTGAATTTCTGATAAAAGGAGACAAAAATCACTCTCTCCAAAAGACATGTACACCCATAGGTTCATTTAAGCATTATTTAAAGTAGTTAAAATCCAAATGTTTATTGATTAATGAATGGGAAAGAAACTTGTGGGAAATGTAATTTATGTATCTATATATGTATATATATAATATATATCATTATAATTATATATTATACACATATAATCCAGACATATATATATAACCCAGTCATAAAAATGAAATATTCCTATTTATGGTAACACAGATGGACCTTGAGAGCATTATGCTAAGTGAAATAAGTTAGGGAAAAACAATATACGTGAAGTGAAGTGAAAGTCGCTCAGTTGTGTCTGACTCTTTGCTACCCCATGGACAACAGAGTCCATGGAATTCTCCAGGCCAGAATACTGCAATGGGTAGCCTTTCCCTTCTTCAGGGGACCTTTCCAACCCAGGGATTGAACCCATGTCTCCCTCATTGCAGGCAGATTCTTTACCAGCTGAGCCAGAAGGAAAGCCTACATTTATATGTCATCTAGAAAACAAAAACTGAACACATAGTTATAGAAAACAGATTAGTGGCTGTAGGACATGGGAAGTGGGAGAAAGATGAGTGTGGTGTGGTCAAATTGAGTATAAATTGAGTGAGTGTGGTCAAAAAGTTATAAAATTTCAGTGGTGATATGAATAAGTCCTGAGGATGTAATATACAACACAATGAATATAGTTAACAATATTGTATTGTATACTTGCAAATTACTAAGGGAGTAAATTTTGAAAGTTCTCATCACAAGGAAAAAATTATAACTGTGAATGGTGATGGATGCTAACTAAACTCATCATGGTATGTAACTTGTGTATATGTATCAAATCATTATGTTGTACACCTAAAAATAATAGAATGGGCTTATGTGCTAAGTCATGTCTGACACTTTGTGACCCCATGGACTGTAGCTTACCAGGCTCCTCTGTCCATGGGGATTCTCCCTGCAAGAATAATTGAATGGGTTGTCATTCCCTTCTCCAGGGGATCTTCTCAACCCAGGGATTGAACCCAGGTCTTCTGCAATGTGGGCAGATTCTTTACTGTCTGAGTCACCAGGAAAGCCCAAGATCACTGGAGTGGGTAACCTGGGTCTCCTGCATTGTAGGAGGATTCTTTACCAGCTGACATACCAGGGAAGCCCAATAGAGTGTTTTATGTTGATTATGCATGTGTATGTGTGTGAGTGGCTCAGTTGTGCCTGACTCTTTGCCATCCCATGGACTGCAGCCTTCCAGGCTCCTCTGTCTATGGGATTTTCCAGGCAAGGATACTGAAGTGGTTTGCTATTTCCTTTTCCAGGAGATCTTCCTGACCCAGGGATCGAACCCTGGTCTCTTGCACTGTAGGCAAATTCCTTACTGACTGAGCTACCAGGGAAGTCTCCATGTCAATTATATCTTAATCCAAATAAAGAAAATGGAGATTTATAGATATAGATTTGTCGGGAGCTGTCTTAGGCATTACTGACAAAATGGAGGCATGGCCCCAACCCCCTCTCCTCATCCAGCAGACATGGTCCCAGGATGAAGGAGTTAGGTCTTGTGATTCTGACTTGTTCTTTCCTTTCTTCAATTGAGTTGGCTGGAAAGAATGTTAAGGGACTTATTGTTCTTGAGAGAAGAAGCATGAGAAAGCACAAAGCCTTCTGCAGTTGTGCCCAGAAAATAATCTATAAAGTAACCATTGACATTTGTTCAAGGATCTTTACAAAGAATGTTCCAGGATGAGCATGTAGGCCACAGCTTGAGGCCATGGGAAGGATAGTTATCTGAGACCTGTTTGTGAGGGGAATGTTTATGGCAAAGGAAATTTGCTAAGCTTAGGGTTTAGGAATAATTAAGAATAGCTAGAAGCCTTTTTAGGAGATAGTGAGCTTAGGATTCTACGGACAGGCAGGATTTAGAAAGATAAGAAATAAACTGAGGGATGTGGTATGCAGCCCAGCCATAAGCATGAGTTACAATGTAATTCTGGTTGAAGGGCAACAATGATTTATGGAGACAATTAATCTGGGTGAGGGGGAGCTGAAAATGTAAAACCTCTGACTTAATGCATTTGAAAACACTCTGATGTTGAGAGGGATTGGGGGCAAGAGGAAAAGGGGACGACAGAGGATGAGATGGCTGGATGGCATCACTGACTCGATGGACGTGAGTCTGAGTGAACTCTGGGAGTTGGTGATGGACAGGCGTGCTGCGATTCATGGGGTCACAAAGAGTCGGACATGACTGAGAGACTAAACTGAACTGAATGCTTTTGAAAAAGTATAAAAGAAGATCTTATGCTTGAAATAAACATGCAGTCCTGCACCTTGAGTCAGAGGCTACATTATTCTCCACTGACACTGCTCATCTCTTCAGGCTGATTGCCTGGCTGCTGGAGCTGGACTCCAGCATAGATTGATCTGATATTAATAGACATTAATAGGTAGAAAAATACATACCAAATTGCTGTTTAGTCTCTAAGTCATGTCCAGCTCTTTTTGCAACCTCATAGACTGTAGCCTACCATGTTTCTCTGTCCATGGAATTTTCCAGGCAAGGATACTGGAGTGGGTTGCCATTTCCTTCTCCAGGGGATCTTCCTGACCCAGGGATCAAACCCAAGTCACCTGCATTCCAGGCAGATTCTTTACACTAAGCCACCTGAGAAGCCCATACACACTGAATACATACATGTATATATGTATTCAGCATGTGGTAAGCAGTGTAATAGAGGTGGTAAACAAACTGATTTGACAAGAAAATTAAGTGTTTATATGCCAACATCATAATTTTATCCACAAAAACTTAGCAGTATGGTGATTCCAGCTGAGAGGTACTATTTATTTTTGAAAGTTTTTTTCATTCAAGTTACTTTACAACAATGAAACAAAATATGTTTATTTCCATTTATTTATATATTTTGATATTATTAACAGAATTATTTTTATATCTATCAGGACATAACCAAGAAAGCTTGAAGAATAAAGTATTAGGTAGTTAGAATAGGAAAAAGGAGTCCAGAATGGCGGTGGTTAAAAGACAAAGAAGGGAAATGGAACAACAGAAGGTCTGAGGTCCGGAATGACAACTTCAGGTAAAATAAACAGCCTTCCTGGTTAACCCAATTTACATAGGGTAGGCTCAGGAGGAGGAGGGAAAAAAAAATATATATATATATATATATATATATATATATATATATATATATATATATATATTTTATATAGGAGCCAAAATTGGGCCGGGTCTTCTCTACTGGTCTTTTGGGTTACACTCAAGGATATATTTTCCTTTACTTTCTAAATAAAACTGGGTTGTAACACAGAGCTGTGACACTGGTCCATCCAAGGAAATTACACAGGGCTGTAACACTGGTCTGTCTGTCACTTCAAATTTTTGCTATGATGAGGCAGAACCAAGGACATTACAGACAGCTGTCAATACCTTTTATAACAGAGAACAGGAGAGGGAGGCCAAGGCCAAGAAAAGGGAGAAAGGAAACAGACAAGGCATACCCAGATGCTGGCCGCCCTCCAGGGAAGCCCTATGGCAAACCCTGAGTCCTTGAAGGACAAGGCATGAGACAAATGCCTAATCTGTAGACAGGCAGGACATTTGGCCAAAGAGTGTCCAAACCATGACAAGTCTCCTAAAACAGCTTGCTACAAATGCCATCAATTAGGACATTGGGCAGCACTCTGCCCTTGGGACTCAAGAGCCTTAAGGTCAAGTGCCAAGCCTTCCCTCACAATGACTCAACAGGACTGAAGCAGCCCACTCCAGCCAGCCCACCTGTCACAGATAACCATCACAGGGCTGGAGCCAAGGGTGCAACTGGATGTGTCAGGTGGGTCCAAGAATTTCTTGGTTGACACAAGGGCTACCTACTCTGTCCTGACCTCCTAATCCTAAGCTTTCTCCTCCCAAACCTATACCAATTTGGGTGCTACATGAAAAGCAATTACTAAAAGATTCACTGAGCACTTCTTTGTTGCTGGGATGGACAAATATTTTCCCACCTGTTTCTGGTGGTCCCTGAGTATCCTACTGCCTTATTGGGAAGAGATATACTCACTAAACTGGGGACCACCCTTGTGATGGGAAGCTTTTCAGCTCCTAGAGCTCTACAGCTTCTGGTTACTACAGAGGAACCCATTACACCCTCTCCAATAGGGAGGGATCAAAAACTATGGAAGGACAAAATTAACCCTCAGGTGTGGGACCAGGGGACTCCTGGATGAGCCCCCCAAGCTGAAATAGTCACCATTGTCCTCCAAGATCCCACTCAGTTCCCAAACCAGAAACAATATCCCCTCAAAAGAGAAGCTTGGGAAGGACTACAGCTTCGAATAAATAAACTCCTTGTCTGTGGGCTATTGGTCCCCACCAATTCACCATGTAACACCCCAATCCTCCCTGTAAAGAAAAAGGACAGGACCTGGTGAATGGTTCAAAATCTCCGGATCATAAATGAAGCTGTAGTCCCCCTCCATCCCACAGTACCCAATCCCTATGTAATCTTGGGAGAAATCGCCCCCGCCCCAACCCCAGTGCCAAATGGGTTACAGTCTTGGATCTCAAACATGTATTCTTTTGTATATCACTGGCTAAAGAATCACAATATCGTTTTGCCTTTGAGTGGGAGGCTCCAGGAGAAAGACACTAACAGATGACTTGGACAGTATTACCTTAGGTGTTCAGAGATAGCCCCCACCTGTTTGGAGAGGCTGTTAGCTGGGATCTCCTAAATCTGGACCCAGACCTAATGGGAAAACATTACAATATGTAGGTGACCTACTAATCTGCCCTCCAGATGAGAAAAATGCCCAACAACATGCAATTCAGGTTCTAAACTTTTTGGCAGAGAAGGGATATAAAGTCACCTGTGCTAAGGCACAAATGGTCCAGACAAAATTCACTTACCTGGGAATTCAGATTACACACACATCCAGGAGGCTGTCCTCTGATGGGGTGTAAGGAACCCACCAGTTGCCCTCCCCCAGGACATAAAAACGATTGCACACTTTCTTGGGGCTAACTTGGTATTGTAGAATCTGGATACCAAACTGTGGTCTAATTGCCCTTATACAAAAGCTTGAAGGGATGCTATGATTCAGTCCCCCTGATGTGGGGAACTCCTCAAAAGAAGGTGGAGGCTAAACTAAAACAAGCCTTAACTCAAGCACCTGCCTTGAGGTTGCCATAGCCAGAAAAAGCATTCCAACTTTTTGTCCATGAAAAAGAAGGAATAACCTTGGGAATATTAACTCAAAGGTTGGGACCTGAGCCTCAGCCTGTAGCTCACTTATCCAAGAGCCTCGACCCAACCACCTGAGGCTGGCCTCCCAGCCTTTGAAATCTAGCAGCTATTGCAATCTTGATAGAAGATGCTTTAAAGCTCTCTGTGCGGGGCAAAATAACTAATTTTACCAGCCACCAAGTGAAACAACTCTTAAATGGGAGAGGACATTTATGGATTTCTGATCAAAGAATCCTCAGATATGAAACAGTGCTGATGGAAAATCCAGGCCTGACTATATCCCTTTGTGAGGTTCTTGACCTAGCCACCCTCCTGCCTACCCCTGAGGGCTCTCATGCCTTTCACTCTTGCCTAGAAACCTTGGACAATTGGACAAAACCCTAAGGACAATTGGACAAAACCCTAATATCCTCTGACCAATCCTGAGGAAATCTGGTACATTGATGAAAGCAGCTTTGTGTTGGATGGAAAAAGAAGAGCTAGATATGCAGTAGTCTCCAATTTTGAGACCATAGAGACCAAGCCTCTGCCACCAGGTTCAGTTCACTTCAGTTGCTCAGTCGTGTCCAACTCTTTGCGACTCCATGAATTGCAGCACGCCAGGCCTCCCTGTCCATCACCAACTTCCGGAGTTCACTCAGACTCATGTCCATCGAGTCAGTTATGCCATCCAGCCATCTCATCCTCTGTCATCCCCTTTTCCTCCTGCCCCCAATCCCTCCCAGCATCAGTCTTTTCCAATGAGTCAGCTCTTCGCATGAGGTGGCCAAAGTATTGAAGTTTCAGCTTTAGCATCATTCCTTCCAAAGAAATCCCAGGGCTGATCTCCTTCAGAATGGACTGGTTGGGTCTCCTTGCAGTCCAAGGGACTCTCAAGAGTCTTCTCCAACACCATAGTTCAAAAGCATCAATTCTTCGGCGCTCAGCCTTCTTCACAGTCCAACTCTCACATCCATACATGACCACAGGAAAAACCATAGCCTTGACTAGACGGACCTTTGTTGGCAAAGTAATGTCTCTGCTTTTCAATATGCTATCTAGGTTGGTCATAACTTTCCTTCCAAGGAGCAAGCATCTTTTAATTTCATGGCTGCAGTCACCATCTGCAGTGATTTTGGAGCCCCCAAAATTAAAGTCTGACACGGTTTCCACTGTTTCCCCATCTATTTCCCATGAAGTGATGGGACCAGATGCCATGATCTTCATTTTCTGAATGTTGAGCTTTAGGCCAACTTTTTCACTCCCCACTTTCACTTCAGCCCAATTAGCTGAGCTCATAGCCTTGACTTGAGCTTTACAGCTGGGAAAAGGAAAAAGAGTAGCCATTTATCTGACTCCAAGTATGCCTTTCTGGTGCTACATGTACACGCTACTATTTGGAAAGAAAGTGACCACTTGAGCACCCGAGGGTCCCCAGTCAATTATGGTGATCAAATCCTTAGGCTTTTGGGGGCAGTACATCTGCCCACCAACGTTTCAGTCTCCCACTTGTAAAGGATACCAAAAAAGGAGCATGGAAGTGGCACAAGGGAACCAAGCAGCTGATCAGACAGCTAAGAGAGCAGCATTACAGAACAAAGACCTAATAGGGGTTGCCACCTTAGTTCCACAGACAAATTTTCCAGAAATTCCTTCATATACTGAAGGTGAGAATCTTAAAGCTAAGAGTGAAGGCTTTTAAGAGATCATATGGGGTGGCAATGGCACCCCACTCCAGTACTCTTGCCTGGAAAATCCCATGGACGGAGGAGCCTGGTGGGCTGCCATCTATGGGGTCGCACAGAGTCAGACACGACTGAAGCGACTTAGCAGCAGCAGCAACAGCATGGGGTGGTTCCAAAAGGAGGGACTCCTTTTTCTGCCTGAGAACCTCCAATGGAATTTCATTAACTCCATACATTCAACCACTCATTTAGGGGAGAATGCCCTCCAAAGATTACTAGAAAGGTGCTTCAGAGGAACAGGCCTCCAAAAGACTATAAGGCAAGTGGTCTCCCCTTGTCCCACATGCCAATTAAACAATCCCCAGGGAGTTCAAAGACCCCAGCTGGCTCAGCCCATCCAATTACATGGAATCTACCCAGGAGAGGAATGGAAGTTGGACTTCACCCAGATGCTAGTTTCTCAAGGGTATAAATACCTATTAGTCATGATAGATACGTTCACAGGATTGATTGAAGGCTTTCCCACCCAGACTGAGAAGGCTAGGGAAGTGGTGGAAAAAAAAAAAAAAAAAACTGCTCCATGAAATCATTCCAAGATTTGGTCTTCCCAGGTCATTACAAAGTGACAATGGGACATCATTTACTTATAAGGTCACCCAAGGGGTCTCTAAAGCATTGGACATTGCTTATTATCTCCATTGTGCCTCGAGGCCTCAGTCTTCAGGAAAAGTAGAAAGAGCCAACCAAATCTTAAAATTAACAAAAAAAAGACAATCCAGGAGACCTCCCTGGGATGGAAGGAGGCTTTACCAATAGATCTCCTCTGCACCTGTATTGCCCCTAAGAAACAGGTTGGTCTTAGTCCTTTTGAGACAGTATGTGGGAGACCTTTTGTTGATGCCAATGACCTCTTTCTACATTCAGAGGCTCAGACCCTCTGGTCTTATACCATAGCTATTGGGCATTTCCAACAAGATGTACACTTGTGGGGTATCAACCAAGACTCCAAAGATTCTAAAGAGCCACCATTATATGTTCCAGGGACTCAAGTCCTAATTAAAGTCTGGAAAGGTCAGTCCCCAAAGGCTCAATTCCAGTCAACATGGAAGTACCCCTACACTGTAATACTTTCTACCCCCACAGCAATCAAGGTTCTATGACATGACTCCTGGATTCACTACTCATGAGTCAAGCCATGGAAGAAAACAGAAGAGGACACTCAATCCACCTATGAGCCCCCGGGAGATCTCAGATACCTATCCAGAACTACAAATGAGTGCTATTCTAGTGAACACCACAAAAATTAAGTTTCTGGGGATAATATTTCTCAGGATAGCTCTAAAGAGCCAACATAGCTTGGCAGGGGTTGTACTCCAAAACAAACAGGAGATAGATCTCCTGATCACTGAATAAGGAGGGACTTGAGCCATCTTGAATGAGACGTGTTGTTTCTGGGTTAATACCTCCAGCTAAAGTAAAGAAAGTCTCACAGTTCTCAAGAAAAACATTCAGATCTTTGAGATCTTATAGGATCTCAAAGAATGAGCTGGAGAGTTCTTGGTGTGGCTACAATCTCTCTTTGGGGGATCCTTCTGCTGGCAAAGGAGAACTTGGAGTTGGCTAATGCCCTACTAATCCCTGTTATCACCATATTGATGCTGCTTATGATTGCTCCATGTATTATCAATTGTCTAACCCATTTTTTCTCTGCCCAGGTCAACAAGCTACAACATGCAGTGCCAGTTCAACAAAGATATATAAAACTACAGCTGACCACAGAAAATATCATTCACCCTTAGATGGACACCGCTATATAGACTCTGAGTCTTAAGACTAGCAAGAGGGCGTTGCCCAATGACCCTTACTGTCGCAGCTCAGCAGGAAATAACCAGAGAGATCTTGACGTCCCTATTCCTAAAGAATTGGGCCTGACATCTCTTCCGGGGGAAACGTTAGGAAGTTAGAATAGGAAAAAGGAGTCAAGAATGGCAGTGGTTAAAAGACGAAGAAGGGACAAGCCCTTGAAAATAGAACAAAGGAAGGTCCAAGGACTGGAGTAAGAACTTCAAATAAAACAAACAGCCCTCCTGGCTAGCCCAGTTTACACAGGACAGGCTCAGCGGGAGGAGAAAAAAAAACATGTAAAAAGAGGAGCCAAAATCCAGCCAGGGATTTCTCTTCTCTTCCTGTCTTTTGGGTCAGCCTGCCCTCATGACTGGAGAAGGCAATAGCACCCCACTCCAGTACTCTTGCCTGGAAAATCCCATGGAAGGAGGAGCCTAGTAGGCTGCAGTCCATGGGGTCGCTAAGAGTTGGACACGACTAAGCGACTTCACTTTCACTTTTCACTTTCATGCGTTGGAGAGGGAAATGGCAACCGGCTCCAGTGTTCTTGCCTGGAGAATCCCAGGGATGGTAGAGCCTGATGGGCTGCCATCTGTAGGGTCGCACAGAGTCGGACACGACTGAAGCGACTTAGCAGCAGCAGCAGCAGCAGCCCTCATGACTTGAGGATGTATTTTCTTTTGTTTTCTAAATAAAACTGAGCTATAATACGGAGCTGTAACACTGGTCCATCCGAGGAAATTACATGGGGCTGTAACACTGGTCCAAGCATTGCTTCAAATTTTTGTTGCAATGAGACAGAACAAAGGAAATTACAGACTCCCCTGACAAAATGAAATACTAGCATCATAAGGCCTACTGTCATTAAAAGATGGACTTATCAGTGGCCTGTAGGATAGGATAGCACCAGATAAAAACTTCCCACAGGTTCTACAGGTGTTGGGGACTGCTCCCTGATGTGTGCTCAAGGAAGCCTAAAAGTGTAGAGTACATCTCTGTCCTTCTGCAGAGAGGTAGAAGGGTTGAGAAAGGGTGGGGTCTTAGTTATGCAATTTGGTCGCCTTGGAACAGTCAGAACCAAAATCTTTAGTGCTCACCACTAAAGATTTTGGGGCATTTCCTGTGATACCCAAGTAACTTGACATAACGAGACTGTAATCAAGATTAATAAGAATTAGTAAACTGAGGAAAGAATCACAGTGACTTAAAAAAAAAAAAAAAAAGGGAAATTACTGAAGAGAATTTCAACAAAAACAGCAACAAGAAAAAGTAAGCATCATTCTTGGGAACAACTTTTATTTAGAGATTTAGAGTATATTTCAACAAATATACAGAAAAAAATATATAGATATAAAAGTTATTTTTCAAACATTCACAACATGAGGCAAAGTAAAACACAAAGAATAGGAACTGTTGTGACCTGAATTAGTATTTTAAAAGATGAACTGAAAGAAAAGAATCTTAAAACACCACACATATATGGAAAAACTGAGAGAACAGACTGGAGACTTGAATAACAGATACTGAGACACAGTAGAGTGGTTCAGGTGGTAAAGAATCTACCTTCAATGCGGGAGACCCAGGTTTGATCCTTGAGTGGGGAAGATCCCCTGGAGAAGGAAATGGCTACCCACTCTAGTATTCATATCTGGAGAATCCTGTGGACAGGGAAACCTGGCAGGCTACAGTCCATGGGGTCACAGGGTTGGACACAACTGAAGTGATTTAGCACACACAGCACAGCATTTCTAAGAGAAGAAATTTCTTCTAAGAGAATAAATTTTTAAAGAATCTTTGTGGCTTCTCTTGTCATATTGTATCTTCAGGGAGGAGATTATATATGTATATGCATATATATATGTATATGCATAATGGTGGTGGTTTAGTCTCTAAGTCGTTTCCAACTCTTGTGACCCTGTGGACTGTAGCCCGCCAGGCTCCTCTATTCATGGGATTTCCCTGACAAGAATACTGGAGTAGGTTGCTATTTCCTTCTCCAGGGGAACTTTCCACCCAGGGATTGAACCTGCATCTCCTGCATTGACAAAAGGATTCTGTACTGCTGAGCCACCAGGGAAGGCCCATGTACATATATAAATATATGTATATATACACATATATGTATCATATATGCATGAAATTTTCTGATGAAATTTTTTAATGACCAGGATATATATTAAATTTACAAACTTATAGATAGAAATACTTCTTGCATGAAAAAAGCAGTAACAAGAACATCACTCTAGAATTTTATAATCATATATCCACAAAACAGAAAATACATGAACTTTGTACCTTAAATAGCAAAAATAATTGCTCACTATTAGAACTGAATGAAAACAATTAAACTAGAAGACTTATCTCAAAGTTAAAAAAAAAAAGAATAGAAAAAATAGAAGTAAATAATTAATTTCACAATAAATAGAATGTCTTAAAATGATTAATAATGATATATATAAATGAGAATTTATAAGAGATTAATATTTTATTGGAGCAGAGAATGCATACTAAAAGGAAAATTGAATATTGGTCCAAACATAGCAGGAAAACATAACCACAAACTTGTAGAAAGAAAAATAGAAAATAGAGATTTTCAGAAAATTATAACTCTTAGGTGAAGGAAAAGGTATAGGAAATGAAACTGTTTGACTGGAAGCAGCAATATTATGTAGTGTAGATACACTACCAAGGAAATGGCAGTTTGTATAGATCAGTTAAATAGAAGACATTAAACACTAGGAGAATTAAAAAATCATAATATAACTACCAAACTCCCAGACAAGGACACAGATTAGAAAGAGAAATACAGAATGGCAAGGACAACTCTGTGAAAGTATGAAAAAGACAGGGTAGGAGGGGCGAAGGTAAGCCAACAATCAAATGTAGAAAATTGTACATTTAAAGCACAGAAGCATAAAAGATATCAGTTAAAACATGAAAATATGAAATTATTTTATCAAAAGACAAATATTGTGAGGCTCACCGAGAACAAATGAAAGCATTTATTTTCAAAACAATGACTCTAAATGTTTAATAAAATGGGAAGACTTAAGACTTATAAAGAAAATGAATTCTCCTCCACCTTCTCCAATAAATATATTTAAAATAAATAAGTATCTAAAACCGAAGAGTTAGAAATTAAGGCAAAAATTTTAAATGGTACAATAAAAAATTTTCTCAAATGGTGTAAAGGATGATGTTACAAAATTTTCAAATTAACGCACATTAATTCAAACTAATGTAGTCAGGCAAAAGGCATCAGGAAAGCTGAAAGAGATGAGAAGTTAAAATAATGGCATGTCATAAAAATAGCAACATTGATATTTTTACAATAAAAATCACCAAGGGACAGAGAAATAAGTAAACAAAGGGGATTTTTTTTTAAAAGGAAATAACTGTTAAAACATGAAAAGCCAGAACTCTCTGGGCACACAGATTGGTAAATATCACATGAGAGAAATTTAAGGATAATCACAAAAGAAGGAATGATAAAAGAAACCACAATATTCTAACATTGTATTAATGAGAGTAAAATTGGTATGTCTCCCCAAAAGTAAATGGATACAGTCCACACTCTTATATTGTAAACTTAAAAATGGATAAGATGATAAAAAAGACTCATCAAAAAAGTCACTATTATACATGAAAATAAAAGAAAGTTTTCTTTGTTTTTTTTTTTAAGAAATAATACTTCAAAAAATAATCTTGACTGCAAAAATAAACAATAATATATGGACTCAGAATAGTAAAGCACAATTTTATTTCCTGAAAAGTGGTCTGCAAGAATAGCTCCATTCAGTAGAAAAACAACTCAGAAGGATATGTCAAAATAAATGGTATGTAAAGATAAGTAATGAACTTAGGAAAGCATTGGGTTTGCAAAGTTGCAAAAACCACAAAGAATATGTTTACAACAATCTTAAACTAAAACTCTAGATCTAGATACCCACAAGGCATGAAATAAGGGAGGTGACAAATAACTAAGACACTTCCTCTGAAGAGGAAGATACACCTATTGCTACATTTAGAATTTGACAGAGAAAAAATGGATGCAAGTAGGGTGAATTAGTGGATTCAAAATAGAATTATGATGTTAACCTGAAGATAATTCTGTATATTCAATGGAAAATAGAAAAAGAAAGAATGAGAATAGATGAAAAACGATCTAGCAATAGTTGTTCACAACACGCACACACACACACACACACACATGGATTCAAAAAGAGAAGACAAAGGAAGGAATAATGAAATATCAGGAGGATATGACCAGTTTCTTGCTCCACATGTAAAGAGTTTGAAAAGCACTGCTCCATTCTGACAAAAAAGTTTAACAGACTAAAAAGTCAACAATTCTTTCTGGAACTATAAAGAAGGGAGGAAATAGTGCAGCCACTACTTCTGAGATTGGAGAGAGAAGTGATTACAGGAAATCACAGCTTATTGGAGCAGACTCAACAGCAGAAAACTCCTGAAGAACTTATGTCAGGGTAAGAAAACCTAACTGTAATTGACACACTGCTGAGACTGAAACTGAGGTGTGGATCATTCTATGAGTTAAAACCTCCAAAGGGCCCCAGTCATTCAGGGGACTCTGCCACTTTGTGAGATTTACCACAAGCTTAACAAGGTTCCTACAATAAATATTACAGATAAATTGCTTTGGGTACCTAGCAGAGGAAAATCATACTGTCTCCTATCAGACCAAAATGGAATTAAACTAGATATCAATAACAAAAAAGATAACTAGAAAATCTTGCAACATATAAAGACAAACAACAAAATTTAAATAACATATGGATCAACTAAGACTTCTCAAGAGACATTTTAAATGGTTTTGAACTAAATTAAAATGTGAACAATTTATCAAATTTGTGAGATGCAGAGAAAATAGTGCTTAGAAGGAAACTTATAGCTTTGAATGCATATGTTAGAAAAGAAGAAAGCTCTAAAATCAGTCACCAAAACTTCTACTTTTGGCAACTAAAAAAAAGAAAGTAAGTAGAACAGAGTAAGTAACAAAAATGAGAGCAAGAATAAATGAAAATAAAATAGGAAATCAATAGAGAAAATCAACAAAACCAAAAGGTGTTTCTTTGCAGAGATTAATAAAATCAATAAACTTCTGTCCAGACTAAGGGGAGAGAGAGAGAAAATGAGAACACACATTACTAATATCAGAAATAAAATATCACATCACTACAGTTCCCATGTAAATTAAAATAACAATAAAAATACTATAAACAAGTCTATGTTTATAAATTAGAAAGCCTAAGATGAAGCAGATTTCTTGAATGACATGATCTGCCATAATTTATACAAGAAGGAATAGACAACCTGCTAGATCTATATCTATTAAAGAAATTGAATCAATAATTATTGATTGAAAACAGGAAGCCCCAGGTCCAGGTGGGTCCAATGGTGAATCTACTAACCATTTAAGAAAGAATTTATACCAATTCTCTATAATCTCTTTCTGAGGATAGTGCTAAGGGAATCAGTCCACTTCGGTTCAGTCACTCAGTTGTGTCCTACTCTTTGCAACCCTATGGACTGCAGTACACCAGGCTTCCCTGTCCATCATCAACTCCAGGAGCTTACTCAAACTCATGTCCATTGAGTTGGTGATGCCATCCAATCATCTCACCCTCTGTTCTCCCCTTCTCCTCTCACCTTCAATCTCTCCCAGCATCAGGGTCTTTTCAAATGAGTCAGTACTTCACATCAGGTGTTCACAGTATTGGAGCTTCAGCTTCAGCACCAGTCCTTTCAATGAATACTCAGGACTGATTTCCTTTAGGATGGACTGGTTGGCTCTCTTTGCTGTCCAAGGGACGGACTTTCAAGAGTGTTCTCCAACACCACAGTTCAAAAGAATCAATTTTTTGGTGCTCAGCTTTCTTTACAGGCAAATCTCACATCCACACATGACTACTGGAAAAACCAAAGCTTTGACTAAATGGACCTTTGTTGGCAAAGTAATGTCTCTGCTTTTTAATATGCTATCTAGATTGGTCATAACTTTTCTTCCAAGGAGGAAATGTCTTTTAATTTCATGGGTGCAGTCACCATCTGCAGTAATTTTTGGAGCCCAACAAAATTAAGTCTGTCACTCTTTCCACTGTTTCCCCATCTATTTGCCATGAAGTGAACCAGATGCCATGATCTTAGTTTTCTGAATGTTGAGTTTTAAGCCAACGTTTTTACTCTCCTCTTTCACTTTCATCAAGAGGCTCTCTGAGGGAATAGCCCGCATTAAAAAGTTTAAATTTGACAAAATCACACTTACAATTTAAGATACAGTCACTACTATCTAAATATCACAACATTTTTCAGTGTTCAGATATTAAGAAAAGCCCATCACCACAGTCCAAAATAGTAAGAAGTATTATTCTCAAGAAGTTTAAAGAATATATTAGTCCTTAATTAACATAACAGAGTCTATAAAAAGGCATTTATTCTGCCTTCTGAGCCTCATATCGCCAGCTCTGATGTATAGTCTCTCACTCGCAATTATTCTATGATCCTCAAAGGCCAGTTAAATATCCTTCAGCACAATGTCAAAGCTGAGTGAATCTAAATTCTAGTTTAAATGCAACCATTAGCCTTCATCAGTTACTAAAGAAAAGAAAGTGTTACTGTCTGCTATCTACAAATAGTTCTAGAACCTCTCTAAAGGATATTATTGTCAATCCTTTAAGTGTGGTATATTAAGAATATTTGACACCATTTTTATCAGAAAAAATATCACACAATGGAGAAAAAAGTGTGGGATTTAATGGAAATAAATGAAGCAATACTGCTCTTTTAAGGTCTTTGACATATAGACACCTAAAATTCATATAATGGACTCCCTCACATCTTCCTGATTTTCCTTCACATGTTAATATTCAGTAAGTAAATAGCTGATTAGTTTGGCATTTGTTTGATCTGTGTATCTCAATTAGAGTCCATGAAACAATAAATGTTTTAAAATTTAAAGCAAAAGTTAATACAGTATCCATAGAAGCTATCTTTCAAAATAAGATTTTTATATTGAGATCTAAGATCATGGCATCTGGTCCCATCGCTTCATGGGAAATAGATGGGGAAATAGCGGAACCAGTGTCAGACTTTATTTTGGGGGGCTCCAAAATCACTGAAGATGGTGATTGCAGCCATGAAATTAAAAGACGCTTACTCCTTGGAAGGAAAGTTATGACCAACCTATCTAGCATATTCAAAAGCAGAGACATTACTTTGCCAACAAAGGTCCATCTAGTCAAGGCTATGGTTTTTCCAGTAGTCATGTATGGATGTGAGAGTTGGACTGTGAAGAAAGCTGAGCACCGAACAATTGATGCTTTTGAACTGTGATGTTGGAGAAGACTCTTGAGAGTCCCTTGGACTGCAGGGACATCCAACCAATCCATTCTGAAGGAGATCAGCCCTGGGATTTCTTTGGAAGGAATGATACTAAAGCTGAAACTCCAGTACTTTGGCCACCTCATGTGAAGCACTGACTCATTGGAAAAGACCCTGATGCTGGGAGGGATTGGGGGCAGGAGAAGAAGGGGACGACAGAGGATGAGATGGCTGGATGGCATCAGTGACTCAATGGATGTGAGTTTGAGTGAACTCCAGGAGTTGGTGATGGACAGGGAGGCCTGGTGTGCTGCAATTCATGGGGTCGCAGAGTCGGACAGGACTGAGCAACTGAACTGAACTGAACTGACGATGGTCAAAGTGTGTTGAGGGCTGGAAATACACCCAAAGCACCGATGGGAAGGACACGTGCACTTTCTGACTAACCAGCCTCACTGCCATATTTACTGAGATTTATGGACCTGAAGATAGATCAGCCTAATTAATTTTTACCTAGAAGTTTCCTGAGGTGTAGCAGTTATTCTCTGTTTTATAAGGAGCAATATGGGTGCTTTTCTGAAACCATTTTGCTTCTTATCTACCCAAACAAGCATTATTTCCTTTATTCTCTTTTCTCTCTTACTCCACACAGTGATCCTACTAGAATGTGAAATGTAAGAGTGAATTACTACTGACATATTTTTGAGCTTTTTAAGATATGACTAGACATTAGCTTTCTGAACCTTTATTTCACAAAGCTTTGCTAATAACATAATTTTAATATTGTACATAAGATGTCAATTATTGGAGTTATTCAATATTTAATTTTCAGGTATTTGATAAATTCATTTTCAAGATATCATGTGATGATACACTATTATGCATAATATAACCTAACAAATAAAGACCATTTACAGATGCCTTACCTAGATCTTGCAAAGTATCAGTAAAATTATCAAAAAACAATAGTGCATAAGCAATTCTTTATGAACAAGGATTAATTGAGTCTGCTACCATGTTTTGTGTTGTCTGCTCTAATACATTTTCACATTTGCTGAAATTTTCTTTCCTATTTCTGCCTCCTTCCCTCCTATTTTCTGCTCTCCATAATGTTGATACAGTTCTGTTTATATTCCATCTTCCAAACTCCAACACTGGTGTTTCTCCCTCTAGGACTTTTCTTTTCCATGCATGTACAATATTAAGGAACAGCAACAATTTTTCCCATTACTTCTTTATGACTTTCTGCTTTCCACACCATCACTAACTCTTGAGAGAGAGGCGTTATGATCTGTATCAGCAATGAAGCAAATAGAACTCCTAAATGCTAGATATTTTTACATGAGTATTGAATGATTGTTATCACTATACACTTCTTGTGAACATTCTAAGTTCAGATATCTCTAAGAGTCTAATATCATTGGAGTAAAGTGAGTGACTTCAATACTATCTGTTAGAAAAACATGCTTGTTCACTCTTAATTAGGAGTGCAGGTAAACCAAAATGAAATTTCTCAAGGATTTATTATAAATAAGCCTGTTACAACAGAGAATTTGTTGTACTTTATTTTATCTCCCTCTAATATTAAAATAATGTCCTGTCACAAAGTCACCACTCTTAAACCATTCATTACATTTAAACTATAGCTGAACTTTAATTGAACTGTTTCATCAAGCAAGGTAAATCTATGGCTTTTGTTAATTAGTGTTTGAAGGATATATGGAGGAGTGAACCATAGAAAGAAATTATTGCTCACTCACTCACTGTTTTCATTTTTAACTACAGTACCTTACCCTTATCTCCTAATTTATTGCTAAAACAATATATAGCTTAACTCCTAATGGATATCCTGAAGGTCAGTGAAGAGATAGAAATTGGATTCCAGTTTTTTTCCCCCCCCCTAAGGAAAATTATTAAAGTATCATACAGGAAACTTCTTACCATAATGTCAAAGATTAGAGCTGCATATTAACCTAAATATGGCAAACTCAATTCTCTACTGTCACTATAGGGGACAGTTGTAGTCCAAGGTCAAATTGAAAGAAATATATGGAAGAGTGCCCACAAGTTTGAAAGTCACAGTGAATAAATTGTAAGCCTGATGCCAAAATTTGACCTCTGTGCACCAGTGTTGAATCTTGAAGACAGAATTTTTGGTGAAGTAGAAAAGAATAGTCTTATTGTGTTGCCAGCAAATGTGGATACAAAGGGCTTAGGCATTCAAAAAATGTGTGTTCCACATTAGGGAGGATTTGGAGAGGAGTTTTATAGCATTAGTTTAAGGGCTGAATTGTTGATAAGGATCAGGGTGTGTTTAGAGCCTGCACTCCTGTAATCTGGCCTCAGGTGATCTCCTGATGAGCTTCTGTGTTCTTGTGTTGTTGCTCAGTGCTTAAGTCCTGTTGGACTGTTTGCAAACCCATGGACTGCGGCATACCAAGCTTCCCTGTCCTTCAGTTCAGTTCGGTTCAGCCGCTCAGTCATGTCCAATTCTTTGCAACCCCATGAATCGCAGCACGCCAGGCCTCCCTGTCCATTACCAACTCCCAGAGTTTACTCAAACTCATGTTCATCGAGTCGGTGATGCTATCCAGCCATCTCATCCTCTGTCATCCCCTTCTTCTCCTGCCCCCAATCCCTCCCAGCATTAGACTCTTTTCCAATGAGTAAACTCTTCGCATGAAGTGGCCGAAGTATTGGAGTTTCAGCTTCAGCATCAGTCCTTCCAATGAACATCCAGAACTGATCTCCTTTAGAATGGACTGGTTGTATCTCCTTGCAATCCAAAGGACTCTCAAGAGTCTTCTCCAACACCACAGTTCAGAAGCATCAGTTCTTCAGTGCTCAGCATTCTTTACAGTCCAACTTTCACATCCATACATGACCACTGGAAAAACCATAACCTTGACTAGATGGACCTTTGTTGGCAAAGTAATATCTCTGGTTTTGAATATGCTAGATAGGTTGGTCATAACTTTCCTTCCAAGGAGTAAGTGTCTTTTAATTTCATGGCTGGAATTACCATCTGCAGTGATTTTGGAGCCCAAAAAAATAAAGTCTGACACTGGGTCCACTGTTTCCCCATCTATTTCCCATGAAGTGATGGGACCAGATGCCATGATCTTCATTTTCTGAATGTTGAGCTTTAAGCCAACTTTTTCACTCTCCTCTTTCACTTTTATCAAGAGGCTTTTTAGTTCCTCTTCACTTTCTGCCATAAGGGTGATGTCATCTGCATATCTGAGGTTATTGATATTTTTGCTGGCAATCTTGATTCCAGCTTGTGCTTCTTCCAGCCCAGCGTTTCTCATGATGTACTCTGCATGTAAGTTAAATAATCAGGGTGACAATATACAGCGTTGATGTACTCCTTTTCCTATTTGGAACCAGTCTGTTGTTCCATGTCCAGTTCTAACTGTTGCTTCCTGACCTGCATATAGGTTTCTCAAGAGGCAGGTCAGATGCTCTGGTATTACCATCTCTTTCAGTATTTTCCACAGTTTATTGTGATCCACACAGTTTATTGTGATCCACACAGTTAAAGGCTTTGGCAGAGTCAATAAAGCAGAAATAGATGTTTTTCTGGAACTCTCTTGCTTTTTTGATGATCTAACGGATGTTGGCAATTTGATTTCTGGTTCCTCTGTCTTTTCTAAAACCACCTTGAACATCTGGAAGTTCACTGTTCACATATTGCTGAAGCCTGTCTTGGAGGATTTTGAGCATGACTTTACTAGCGTGTGAGATGAGTGCAATTGTTCGGTAGTTTGAGCATTCTTAGGTATTGCTTTTCTTTGGAGTTGGAATAAAAACTGACATTTTCCAGTCTTGTGGCCACTGATGAGTTTTCCAAATTTGTTGGCACACTGAGTGCAACACTTTAACAGCATTATCTTTTAGAATTTCAAATAGCTCAGCTGGAATTCCATCACCTTCACTAGCTTTGTTCATAGTAACTCTTCCTAAAGCCCACCTGACTTCACACTGCCTGATGTTTGGCTGTAGGAAAGTGACCACACCATTGTGACTCTTTGGGTCATTAAGATCTTTTTTTTTTTTGTACAATTATTCTGTGTATTCTTACCACCTCTTCTTAATCGGTTCTGCTTCTGTTAGGTCCTTACCATTTCTGCCCTTTATTGCGCCCATTTTTGCATGGCTCAACCTCTTCATTCCTTATGGAACTATTCCTCTGCTCTTTCCCAGTAGTATATTGGACACCTACTAACCTGGGGGCTCATTTTTTAGTGTTATATATATATATATATATATATATATATATTTTTTTTTTTTTTTTGCTTTTTCATAATGTTCATGGGGTTCTCAGAACATAAATGCTGAAGTGGTCTGCCATTCCTTTCTCCAGTGGACTCTGTCAGAACTCTCCATGGTGACCCATCAGTCTTGGGTAGTCTTGCATGGCATGGTTTATAGTTTCATTGAGTTATACAAGTCTGTGATCCATGTGATCATTTTGGTTAGTTTTCTGTGATTGTGGTTTTCATTCTGCCTGCCCTCTGATGGATGAGGATAAGAGGTTTGTGCAAGCTTCGTGATGGGAGTGACTGGCTGCAAGGAAAACTTGCTCCATTGGGCAAGGCCATGCTCAGTAAATCTTTAGTCTAATTTTCTGATGATGGATGGAGCTGTGCACCAACCCACCCCCCCCCCCCCAATAGTTTTCTCTGAGGTGGCTCAGTCCTAGAGTCTGCAGTCTCTGTGGTAAGGCTATAGGGTCTATGGTAGAGCTAATGGTGACCTCCTCCAAAAGGGCCTAAGCCAATACATTGTACCTCTCAGGACTGTACTGCCAGTATCCCTGATCCTGCCACATGCCACTGTCAACCCATGTAATCCCATAAGAGACTGAGCCAGACTTGCCTATGAGTGTTTTGGAGTCTATTTTTCTAGAGTTTATCAAATTGTGATCTTCTCTGGAATGAAGAATGCTTCATCAAGTAGTTAAATTACCATTTGTTGGGGATTTTAGTTCTGTAGAAGAGTTCAAAGATTATTATGCGTATCCTTTGAGATAGGATCCTGCCTGAAGGTTACTCTATTCTAGTCTGCTTCTCCCCTGTCTCTGCATCCTCTCCCTTCTATAGTTAGCAACTGTTTTAACCTACCCTTTGCAACTCAGGGAATGTCAATGAGGCTCCAGTCCATTTTAGTCACTCAGTCGTGTCTGACTCTTTAAGACCCCATGGACTGCAGCACGCCAGGCTTCCCTGTCCATCACCAACTCCCAGAGCCTACTCAAACTCATGTCCATCACGTTGATGATGCCATCCAACCATCTCATCCTCTGTTGTCCCCTTCTCCCACCTTCAAGGAGGCTCAATGAAACCTATTTCTTACAAACAAGAATAGGGGATATAAAGTAGGTTTCATACCCAGGAGCCCTATAGGTTCTTGCTTGTTTTAAAGGACACATTTGGTGCATTTTCTTGGCACATCTCTGGTCTCCATCTGGCCATCTTGTATTCTCTACCTCCTCGCTACAGTAATATACCCTCTTTTTTACCCAACCATTGTCTTGTCCTGTATAATCATAGTGTTATCAAAAGGTATGCATGGGGGTCAGACTGCTTGCCACTCAAAAGCCAGTAAACAGGCCAGGTTGTTGGAAAGGGAAGTTTGCTTTATTTCAGATGCCAGCAACTGGAGGGGAGGGTGGAAGACATCTGTGCAAAGGCAGACTTCCCAACCCCTGACAAACAGGGGGTGAGAGCTTTTATAGACAGAGTTGCAGGGGGGAGGTTACATGTAGAAATGTTAAGAGTCATCTCTAACAGTCATCTTCAAATTGGTCATCAGTGGTCTGGCTAGCATCATCTTGGTTGTTTTAGGTATAGTTAATCACATGGAATAACAGACTGGTTCCAAATAGGAAAAGAAGTATGTCAAGGCTGTATATTGTCATCCTGCTTATTTAACTTATATGCAGAGTACATAATGAGAAACACTGGGCTGCAAGAAAATCCAACCAGTCCATCCTAAAGGAGATCAGTCCTAGGTGTTCATTGGAAGGACTGATGCTGAAGCTGAAACTCTGATACTTTGGCCACCTCATGTGAAGAGTTGACTCATTGGAAAAGACCCTGATTCTGGGAGGGATTTGGGACAGGAGGAGAAGGGGACGACAGAGGATGAGATGGCTGGATAGCATTACCAACTCGATGGACATGAGTTTGGGTGGACTCCAGGAGTTGGTGATGGACAGGGAGGCCTGGCACACTGCGATTCATGGGGTCACAAAGAGTCAGAAGTGAATGAGCGACTGAACTAAACTGAATTGCCACATTTAGTCCCTTTGTTCAAACTTTTATTTTTAAGAATACTGGTTTATTTCCTCTATTAATAAAAATAATAAAATTCTATTCAGTCAATGGACAAGTTAACTAGTGAATGATTTTTCGTTTATCAGTCAGTAAAATATGCTCAATATAACTAGAATTCTTACTGACTTCAGTCTTTAAAAACAGTCAGATCTTGCTCTTTCAACCTTTATTTTCATGATTTTTAAACAGAAATGAGACATTGTTGTGGCCTTATAAAGATGAAACCTGGAGAAGTGCAAGGGAAATAGCAAATATATAAACACTTAAAAAAGATGGTGTAGTTCATGATGGAGAATTTTCTGACAGACAATAGGATGGGAATAAAAATTTAATAAGATGTTTTAAAATGTATTGCTTAGTATTCAGAGTATTCACTTATTCTTTTTTATCTTTAAGATTAAATCTAACAAAACTGGCACTTTAAAGTTTGAGGTGGATCTGAACTTTGCTGGATAAACTATGATTTATATCTTAAAATTACCTCATTACTTTATGAAAATAATACTACTTCAAATACTCCTACCATTAAAATTAACTGGGAAAGAATGGAAACTTATCGATTCCACTTAAACAGTTGAGAAGTTTTATGATTTTAGGCTCTAAATCAACTATTGACTAGTTTATAAAGTGGGAACATAGCAAGTTGGTATGGAATGGAGGATTGTAACTTTAAAAGAGTAACACATTAGGAATTTCCTGAAGGTCCAGTGGTTAGGACTCAGTGCTTTTACTGCTGGTACTGAGTTTGATCCCTGAACAGGGAACTATGATCCTGCAAGCCACATAGACATGACCAAAACAAACAAACAAAAAAAAAAAGTGGGAGAGAATAGTCCATTCAATAGAGACATGGGCATAGAGTAAAAATTTATAGACACAAAAGGGGAAGGGAGGGGATGAAATGGGAGACTAAGATTGACACATGAACACTATTGATACTATTTATAAAACAGATAACTGAATAGAACCTACTGTATAGCACAGGGAAATCTACTTACTGCTCTGTGGTGACCTAAATATGAAGGAAATCCAAGAAAAGAGAGGATATATGTATACATATAGCTGATGGACTTTGATGTATAACAGAAACTAATACAACATTGTAAAGCAACTATATGCCAATAACAATTACTTTAAAAAAAAGTACCCCATTAAATAGTCTAATCATTTAACATTTTCCTGAATGTTAAAATATTAATATTAAATTAATTTTTCCTAAATATTGCTTGTCATTTATTTCACACAAAATATTCCCAAATAACAATGAACCCCTATTTAATAGTCACTTATATGCAAGAGACACATCTCATTTCACCTTCATTCAGAAGTTAGGGCAAATATTATACTCACTAATTTAATCTAAGAAATGAAATCATCTGCTTTATTTTATGAGGACACCAAAACATAAAAATTATCTAATTACCTTGGTTTGCCTGACACCAAAATCACATTGATTTTGCTTTATCTCTCTGCTACCATCAACTTCTTATTTCTAGAAACAAGAATTATTTTCATGCATTAGCCATTAATCACTAATTGGTTCCAAGATTTTAATAGTAAATTAATTATTAAACTTCAGCAGATATACTATAATTGTGTACATATTTTTAAAATTAAAATTTCTAGATTCCATCCCAAGAGATGCTGGTTTAGATTGGAGTTCCCAAATCTGCATTTTACCAATCTCCTCATGCTGGAGACCCAGCACACTTTACTGCCCCAAACTTCAGTAGAGTTGATGTAAATTATATGACTAATGTTCATATATGAACATTATATGACTAATGTCTGATGTTCAAAGTACCACCCAAATACACACTTCTCACAAGTTAGCAAAATAATCCTCAAAATTCTCCAACCTAGCCTTCAACAGTGAACCATGAACTTCCAGATGTTCAAGCTGGATTTAGAAAAGGAGAAGAACCAGGTCAAATAGTCAGTGAACATCCATTGGATCATCAAAAAAGCAAGAGATCTCCAATAAAATATTTACTTCTGCTTTATTGACTAAGACAAAGCCTTTGACTGTGTGGATCACTACAAACTGTGGAAAATTCTGAAAGACATGGGAATATCAAACCACCTTACCTGTTTCCTGACAAATCAGTATGCAGGTCAAGAAGCAACAGTTAGAACCAGACATAGAACAGTGGACTGATTCCAAATTGGGAAAGGAGTATGTCAAGGCTGTATATTGTCACCTTGCTTATTTAATTTATATGGAGAGTACATCAGGCAAAATCCCGGGCTTGATGAAGCACAACCTGGAATCAAGATTGCTGGGAGAAATATCAATAACCTCAGATATGCAGATGACATCACCCTTATGGAAGAAACTGAAGAAAAACTAAAGAGCCTCTTGATAAAAGTGAAAGAGGAGAGTGAAAAAGCTGACTCAAATCTCAACATTCAGAAAACGAAGATCATGGCATCTGGTCCCATCACTTTATGGCAAATAGATGGGGAAACAATGGAAACAGTGACAGACTTTATTTTTGGGGCTCCAAAATTACTGTAGATAGTGACTGCAGCCATGAAATTAAAAGACACTTGCTCCTTGGAAGAAAAGCTATGACCAACCTGGACAGCATATTAAAAAAGAGTCATTACTTTGCCAAAAAGGTCCATCTAGTCAAGGCTATGGTTTTTCCAGTGGTTATGGATGTGAGAGTTGGACTATAAAGAAAGCTGAGCACCAAAGAATTGATGCTTTTGAACTGTGGTGTTGGAAAAGACTCTTGAGAGTCCCTTGGACTGCAAGGATATCCAAACAGTTCATCCTAAAGGACATCAGTCCTGGGTGTTCATTGGAAGGACTGATGCTGAAGCTGAAACTCCAATACTTTGGCCACCTCATTTGAAGAGTTGACTCATTGGAAAAGACCTTGATGCTGGGAAAGATTGAAGACAGGAAGAGGAGAGGATGATGGAGGATGATGTGGTTGGATTGCATCACCTAGTCAATGGACATGAGTTTGAGTGGGCTCCAGGAGTTGGTGATGGACAGGGAATTCTGGTGTGCTGCAGTCCATTGGCTTGCAAAGATTCGGACACAACTCAGGAACTGAACTGATACAACTAATATTATAGAACACATTAAATGTTCTGGTCACTCTCCTAAGAATATTATACATCTCATCCCTGTACTTGCTGCAACCCCACTCCAAATTTTTCTTTGAAAATTATTTCACTCTCATTCTGTTATTTTTGTCTTATTCTGTAAGCTCTGTTTCACTTCTGAAGACTGAAGAAGTGAAAATCGTGTTTGCCTGAGAAGACTTCTCAAACCATGCTGCTGCTGCTGCTAAGTCATGCCAGTCGTATCTGACTCTGTGCAACCCCATAGATGGCAGCCCACAAGGCTCCCCAGTCCGTGGGATTCTCCAGGCAAGAACACTGGAGTGAGTTGCCATTTCCTTCTTCAATGCATGAAAGTGAAAAGTGAAAGTGGAGTCGCTCAGTCATGTCCAACTCTTAGCAACACCATGGACTGTAGCCTACCAGCCTCCTCCGTCCATGAGATTGTCCAGGTAAGAATACTAGAGTGGGTTGCCATTGCCTTCTCTGCAAATTACGCTAACCTACACCTATTTTTCTGTCCTATTTAAAAGTAAGGTCTTTTGCTAACACATTTCACTATTTCACCACAGAAAAAGTGTCTTACTTTGAATAATTTACTCCATATGTTTGTGTCTCTGTGTATATGTGTGTGGTTCATAAAGAAAGTCATCTTCAAAAGGACTAGGATTTGGCTACACATCACAGGACTCACTCAGAACTAGAACATGTTGAGATGACATAGATAAAGGGACTTTGAGAGAACAGATTCTATTGAAATAAGCATGCAATTTGTCCTATTTCCTATAGGAATTAGAGACAAGAGTCTGGGGAACTAGATGAATTTGTGTATCCTTGAAGAATATTGAAAGCTGTCATGCCATTCAGATCTAAATGAGTTTATCTATATTAGCATGCTCACCTTGGGATATTTTACACATAAAATGCTGCAGATTAGCTCTTTTCTAAAATGTAAACTGATTGCTAGAAATCTGCTTCAGGATGAAACCAAACTCCTAATTATGACCCAGGCTTGCCTTCTTTGTTGAATTTTTTATAAACTCATTGCAGCCTTATTGAAGTATTTACATTTTATAATTATCACAGTAAATACCCAGGCCTTAACATATGTTGTTCACTAGGTGTGTAATCGGAGAAGGCGATGGCACCCCACTGCAGTACTCTTGCCTGGAAAATCCCATGGACAGAGGAGCCTGGTGGGCTGCATGCAGTCCATGGGGTCGCTAAGAGTTGGACACGACAGAGCGACTTCACTTTGACTTTTCACTTTCATGCATTGGAGAAGGAAATGGCAACCCACCCCAGTGTTCTTGCCTGGAGAATCCCAGGGATGGGGGAGCCTGGTGGGCTGCCATCTATGGGGTCGCACAGAGTCGGACATGACTGAAGTGACTTAGTAGGCTTGAAATACCTTCTTCCTCAAATATTGGCTGGATTTCTTTATAAATGACTTCCTTTTATTCTTCCATGAAGGTGGAGATGGAAAGTACACCTTACTATTTAAAGGAATGAGAAAATAGTATGCATTGTTTTTTAATATTTGCCCCCTGTCTTCTCCACCTCCCCACCCCATAAACACACTTTCCAATTCAACAGATATAATATATTCTGTACTGTTCTCTACTCTGCTCTGTGCCCCCTGAAGACTCTACTCCCCAAGCTATATCACTTGGAATTTTGCAATACTTTACATAAAATTAAAATTTCTGACTTTCATAAAAAGAAGAAAAAATATCTGATAATGTGGAATATGGACTCATACTAATTTGACAACAATGGGCAGGAGCTGACAAGCAATTGCATCCCTTAAATGGGGTAAATATCATACCCAAGGATCTCTTCATTTACACCTAGGTATATATTCTTGGGTTGCTTAAACCATTTATGTTGGCTTCAGGATCCCCAAATGCCACTTTAACTACTGCTATGTGGTCATGAGAAACACTGGACTGGAAGAAACACAAGCTAGAATCAAGATTGCCGGGAGAAATATCAATAACCTCAGATATGCAGATGACACCACCCTTATGGCAGAAAGTGAAGAGGAACTAAAAAGCCTCTTGATGAAAGTCAAAGTGGAGTGAAAAAGTTGGCTTAAAGCTCAACAGTCAGAAAACGAAGATCATGGCATCTGGTCCCATCACTTCATGGGAAATAGATGGGGAAACAGTGGAAACAGTGTCAGACTTTATTTTTCTCGGCTCCAAAATCACTGCAGATGGTGACTGCAGCCATGAAATTAAAAGATGCTTACTCCTTGGAAGGAAAGTTATGACCAACCTAGATAGCATATTGAAAAGCAGAGACATTACTTTGCCAACAAAGGTCCATCTAGTCAAGGCTATGGTTTTTCCAGTGGTCATGTATGGATGTGAGAGTTGGACTGTGAAGAAGGCTGAGCACTGAAGAATTGATGCTTTTGAACTGTGTGGTGTTGGAGAAGACTCTTGAGAGTCCCTTGGACTGCAAGGAGATCCAACCAGTCCATTCTGAAGGAGATCAGCCCTGGGATTTCTTTGGAAGGAATGATGCTAAAGCTGAAATTCCAGTACTTTGGCCACCTCATGCAAAGAGTTGACTCATGGGAAAAGACTCTGATGCTGGGAGGGATTGGGGGCAGGAGGAGAAGGGGATGACAGAGGATGAGATGGCTGGACGGCATCACTGACTCAATGGACGTGAGTGTGAGTGAACTCCAGGAGTTGGTGATGACAGGGAGGCCTGGCGTGCTGCAATTCATGGGGTCGCAAAGAGTCAGACACGACTGAGCGACTGAATTGAACTGAACTGAACTGATGTGGTCACTGATGGAGGATTTGTGCTTTTGAAATTTCATTAAAGGTAACCTACCCTTCGGAGAAGGCAATGGCACCCCGCTCAAGTACTCTTACCTGGAATATCCCATGGATGGAGGAGCCTGGTAGGCTGCAGTCCATAGGGTCGCAAAGAGTCAGACATGACTGAGTGACTTCATTTTCACTTTTCACTTCCATGCATTGGAGAAGGAAATGGCAACCCACTCCAGTGTTCTTGCCTGGAGAATCCCAGGAACTGGAAAGCCTGGTGGGCTGCTGTCTATGGGGTTGCACAGGGTCAAGGTGACGGAAGTGACTTAGTAACCTACCCTTGCTTTATTTTTTCCCATCATTCCTTCCAAATAATATCAAGATGTCTCAGGATATGGAGAAAACATTTCTTTTCCATACAAGTATTTCCTCACATCAGATTAACTTGGAGCCTTCTTAAGCACTTTCTTGCTGGCATCCTAGTCTATCAGCTCCAAGTTTTGCAATGACATATTGCCTGCAAAATGGCATAGAAACAGCTGAATGGGCAGTAAGGCATTTCCATTTTACACTACATTTTCTATCCCTGGGACTCTTTCTATCTGCGAACTCTCCAAACCTTATGATTTCCAGTAGCTGCTCCCTATGTGAACCACAGGAAAATGAGCTTTCCAAAGAGGATCACATTTCTGCTTGCTCCATGCCTTGGTGGAATCAATCAAGGAGAATAATGCCAGGAAGACTGAAAGAGGAAAGGAGAACTAGTAAATTCAGTCTTATTCCAACAAACCACTTAACCTAAGAAAACGATTTGTGGATCTGACAGTAGATATTGCAAATGAATGTTATTTTGCAGGAGCAGAATTGCTGTTACTGCTGTCAGTAAACAGCAGGTGGTTGGAAGTTGGCAACTTTTATGAAAACCATTTATATCACAGTACATTGCATATAAACAGTGTGAATAAAGAGCTAAATTGTTCCAGGAGTAGGATGCAAATATTACAAATGGGTTTTCTTCAATAAGAATTTGGCATCTTATTTGAATTAAAATAAAGAATAAATTTAAGATACCGTTGACACATTCAATATATATTTGGCTCTGAGTGTCACTGGTAAATTATTCCCCACAGTCATGCTAGAGAGATTCTTGTTAATCTTGCTGAATCTGCCATTTTGGAGGCTATTAACAATATTATTTCACTTCTTACCAGTCAGGTCACTGCTTTTGCATTTTGGAAGATATGTATCTATAAATTATCTCTGTATTTTCAATGAAAGTAACAGTACTACAGTACTATATTGGTCTTCAGTTCAGTTCAGTCGCTCAGTCGTGTCTGACTCTTTGCGACCCCATGAATCGCAGCACGCCAGGCCTCCCTGTCCATCACCAACTCTCGGAGTTCACCCAGACTCACATCCATCGAGTCAGTGATGCCATCCAGCCATCTCATCCTCTGTCGTCCCCTTCTCCTCTTGCCCCCAATCCCTCCCAGCATCAGAGCCTTTTCCAATGAGTCAGCTCTTCACATGAGGTGGCCAAAGTACTGGAGTTTCAGCTTTAGCATCATTCCTTCCAAAGAAATCCCAGGGCTGATCTCCTTCAGAATGGACTGGTTGGATCTCCTTGCAGTCCAAGGGACTCTCAAGAGTCTTCCCCAACACCACAGTTCAAAAGCATCAATTCTTCGGTGCTCAGCTTTCCTCACAGTCCAACTCTCACATCCATACGTGACCACAGGAAAAACCATAGCCTTGACTAGGCGGACCTTTGTTGGCAAAGTAATGTCTCTGTTTTTCAATATGCTAGATAGGTTGGTCATAACTTTTCTTCCAAGGAGCAAGCATCTTTTAATTTCATGGCTGCAGTCACCATCTGCAGTGATTTTGGAGCCCAGAAAAATAAAGTCTGACACTGTTTCCACTGTTTCCCTATCTATTTCCCATGAAGTGATGGGACCAGATGCCATGATCTTCGTTTTCTGACTGTTGAGCTTTAAGCCAACTGTTTTAACTCTTCACTTTGACTTTCATCAAGAGGCTTTTTAGTTCCTCTTCACTTTCTGCCATAAGGGTGGTGTCATCTGCATATCTGAGGTTATTGATATTTCTCCTGGCAATCTTGATTCTAGCTTTTGTTTCTTCCAGTCCAGCATTTCTCATGATGTACTCTGCATACACGTTAAATAAGCAGGGTGACAATATACAGCCTTGATGTACTCCTTTTCCTATTTGGAACCAGTCTGTTGTTCCATTTCCAGTTCTAACTGTTGCTTCTTGACCTGCATACAAATTTCTCAAGAGGCAGGTCAGGTGGTCTGGTATTCCCATCTCTTGAAGAATTTCTCACAGTTTATTGTGATCCACACAGTCAAAGGCTTTGGCATAGTCAATAAAGCAGAAATATATGTTTTTCTGGAACTCTCTTGCTTTTTCCATGATCCAGTGGATGTTGGCAATTTGATGTCTGGTTCCTCTGCATTTTCTAAAACCAGCTTGAACATCAGGAAGTTCACGGTTCACATATTGCTGAAGCCTGGCTTCAAGAATTTTGAGCATGACTTTACTAGCGTGTGAGATGAGTGCAATTGAGTGGTAGTTTGATCATTGTTTGGCATTGCCTTTCTTTGGGATTGGAATGAAAACTGACCTTTTCCAGTCCTGTGGCCACTGCTCAGTTATATTCAAATTCTTTTCTGTTCATCTTTGGGAGTCTTCAGTTTTAGTGCTTACATAACTTTGGGGAGATTAGAATCTTCTCGAAGACTTTTTTTTTTTAAGTTTATTAAACTAAAACCTAGAAATAGATAATGTAGCAATAGTTTGAATTCCCTAGATTATTCCTAAACTTCTTTTTGTTTCAGTTAGTAAAACTGAGTAAATCAATCTGGACCAAATAAAATTCAAAACACCCAGATACTTATAGCTGGATCAACTGCACTGTTACAAAAGAAAATATGAAATGTATTCCCTTTATCAAGCTATGTACAATCTTGTAAACACATTAATATATATGTGTAAGTTTGCTGTGCCAACTTATATTTATAAATTACCACAAAATTTCCTTGAAATAACCGATTCATTTAGAATGATGACTGAAAAATTGCATGTTTATTTAATACAAGATTTAAGAAAATCTAAAAACTAGATATTTAGCCTCTAATTAAAATAAATAACAAACCTAAAAACTAGATATTTAGCCTCTGATTAAAATAAGGTGAAAAGACAGCCTTCAGAATGGGAGAAAAAAATAGCAAATGAAGCAACTGACAAACAACTAATCTCAAAAATATACAAGCAACATCTACAGCTCAATTCCAGAAAAATAAATGACCCAATCAAAAAATGAGTCAAAGAACTAAATAAATATTTCTCCAAAGAAGACATGCAGATGGCTAAAAAACACATGAAAAGATGCTCAACATCACTCATTATCAGAGAAATGCACATCAAAAGCACTATGAGGTACCATTTCACACCAGTCAGAATGGCTGTGATCCAAAAGTCTACAAGCAATAAATGCTAGAGAGGGTGTGGAGAAAAGGGAACCCTCTTACACTGTTGGTGGGAATGCAAAGTACAGAGCACAGCCACTATGGAGAACAGTGTGGAGATTCCTTAAAAAACTGGAAATAGAACTGCCTTATGACCCAGCAATCCCACTGCTGGGCATACACACTGAGGAAACCCGAAGGGAAAGAGACACGTGTACCCCAATGTTCATCGCAGCACTGTTTATAATAGCCAGGACATGGAAGCAACCTAGATGTCCATCAGCAGATGAATGGATAAGAAAGCTGTGGTACATATACACAATGGAGCATTACTCAGCCATTAAAAAGAAAACATTTGAATCAGTTCTAATGAGGTGGATGAAACTGGAGCCTATTATACAGAGTGAAGTAAGCCAGAAAGAAAAACACCAATACAGTATACTAATGCATATATAGGGAATTTAGAAAGATGGTAACAATAACCCTGTATATGAGATAGCAAAAGAAACACCAATGTTTAGAACAGTCTTTTGGACTCTGTGGGAGAGGGAGAGGGTGGGATGATTTGGGAGAATGGCATTGAAACATGTATAATATCATATATGAAACTAGTAGCCAGTCCAGGTTCAATGCACGACACTGGATGCTTGGGGCTGGTGCACTGAGATGACCCAGAGGGATGGTATGGGGAGGGAGGAGGGAGAAGGGTTCAGGATGTGGAACACATGTATACCTGTGGTGGATTCATGTTGATATATGGCAAAACCAATACAATATTGTAAAGTTAAAAAATAAATCGAAAAAATAAATTAATTAAAAAAAATAATAAAATTATCATCAAATAAAATGAGACTGGAAAAGCTTAAGTAACTTTCTAAAAACTTGCATATAATGTGTAGCCTAACTAGGATTAGCCAGGAAGTCTCTATCCTTTCTGTCTTTTCTCCTCTTTCCCTCTACTCCACTTCTTTTCCTCCTCCTTCCTTCTTCTTCCCTCCCTTTTCATTTTCTCTCCTTCATTTAGTTTTTCATTATGGTAAGATACATAAGATAAAATTTACCATTGTGTCATTATAAGTGTCAAACTTACTACATTGATTTCATTCATTTGGTGCACAAATGTCAGCACTAACCATTCCCAGAAATGTTTCATCAACTCAAGCAGTAACTGTACTGATTAAATAGCCACTCTCCATTTCTTTTAATTTCCTCCCCCTCTTTTACTTTCTGTGTCATATTTTAACTATTCTATGTACCTCATGTAAATGGAATCATCAGTATTTGTCTTTTTGTAATGAGCTTATTTCAATTAACAACGTCCTTAACTTTACATTGTGGCATGTGTCAGAATTCCCAACTTTTTAAAACTTGAGTAATATCCCATTGTATCTATTCACTTGTTGAAAAAACCTTGACAATCTATTAAAAAGCAGAGACATAGCTTTGCCAACAAAGGTCCATAGAGTCAAAGATATGTTTTTTCCAGTAGTCATGTATGGATGTGAGAGTTGGATCATAAAGAAGTCTGAGTACTGAAGGACTGATACTCTTGAACTGTGGTGTTGGAGAAGACTCTTGAGAGTCTCTTGGACTAAAAAGTTAATCCTAAAGGAAATCAATCCTGAATATTCATTGGAAGGAATGATGCTGAAGCTGCTATACCTTAGCCACCTGATGTGAAGAGCTGACTCATTAGAAGATGCTGATGCTGGGAAAGATTGAAGGCAGGAGAAGAAGGGGATGACAAAAAATGAAACGAGTGGATGGCATTACTGACTCAATGGACATGAGTCTGAGCAAGCTCCTGGAAATAGTGAAGGACTGGGAAGCCTGGTGTTTTGCAGTTCGTGGGTTTGCAAAGAGTCAGACAAAACTTGGTGACCGAACAACAACAACAAATTCACATATTGATGAAAACTCAGTTTACTTTCATCTTTTGGCTATTGTGAATAATACTGGTATAGATATGGTTGTACAGATAACTTTTCAAGACACCGTTTTTCATTTTTTAGGTGTACATGTATATAGAAGTAGAATTATTGATTAGTAGAATTATGTGGTAATTGTATTTTAATTGAGGAAACATCACATTGTTTAGTGTTTATTTCTTTCCTGACAGTAGCCATTCTAATGTGTGTGTGGTGATATTCTATTTTTTTTTAATTGGTACATTGTTAATGTTTAGAAGTATGATTTTTTTTTAATTCAGGTGCATTGATTTTGTGTCCTGCAGCTAAACTGTATTTTTAACTTATTTCTAGCATTATTTTGTGGAACCTTTACTGTTTTCTACATAAAAAATCATGTGGTTTGTGAAGAGATAATTTTGCTCTATTTTTTCAACATGCATAGTTTCTATTTCTTTTTCTTGTCTATTTGTTCTGGTTAGAACTTTCAGTATTACATTGAGTAGAAATGGTGAAAGTGGTAATCCTCTTGTTCCAAATTTAAGAGAAAAAGTTTTCAGTCTTTCATCATAAAAATATTGGATATGTGCTTTTTATGTATGACTACATTTATGCTGAGGTTTTTACTTCTATACCTAGTTTATTGAGTGCTTTTTTGCCATGAAAACTTATTGAATTTTTTAAAATGCTTTTATTGTATCAAACATGTATGTGTTTTTCTTCATATTGCTAATAAAGCATTTTAATTTAATTAATCTTTATTTGTTGAATTATTCTTATTTTACAGAAATCACACTTGGTCATGATGTGTAATCCTCTCAATGTGTTGCTGATTTCTATTTATTAGCATTCTGTTGAGGAAATTTGCATAAATATTCATCAGAAATAATGGTTTTATACTTCCATTTTCTTATAGTTCATCAGGCACTCTATCTATCAGATCTAGTCCCTTAAACCTATTTCTCACTTCTACTGTATAATCATAAGGGATTTGATTTAGGTCATACATGAATGGTCTAGTGGTTTTCCCCACTTTCTTCAATTTAAGTCTGAATTTGGCAATAAGGAGCTCATGATCTGAGCTACAGTCAGCTCCCGGTCTTGTTTTGTTGACTGTATAGAACTTCTCCCTCTTTGGCTACAAAGCATATAATAAATTGACCATCTGGTGATGTCCATGTGTAGAGTCTTCTCTTGTGTTGTTGGAAGAGGATGTTTGCTATGACGAGTGTGTTCTCTTGGCAAAACCCTATTAGTCTTTGCCCTGCATCATTCCATATCCCAAGGCCAAATTTGCCTGTTACTCCAGGTGTTTCTTGACTTCCTACTTTTGCATTCCAGTCCCCTATAATGAAAAGGACATCTTTTTTGGGTATTAGTTCTAAAAGGTCTTGTGGGTCTTCATAGAACCATTCAACTTCAGCTTCTTTAGCTTTACTGGTTGGATTACTGTAATATTGAATGGTTTGCCTTGGAAATGAACAGAGATCATCCACATGGAAAAGAAATGCAAAAAAGCAAAATGGCTGTTGGGGGAGGCCTTACAAATAGCTGTGAAAAGAAGAGAAGTGAAAAACAAAGGAGAAAAGGAAAAATATAAGCATCTGAATTCAGAGTTCCAAAGATTAGCAAGGAGAGATAAGAAAGCCTTCCTCAGTGAGCAATGCAATGAAATAGAGGAAAACAACAGAATGGGCAAGACTAGAGATCTCTTCAAGAAAATTAGAGATACCAAGGGAACACTTCATGCAAAGATGGGCTTGATAAAGCACAGAAATGGTATGGACCTAACAGAAGCAGAAGATATTAAGAAGATGTGGCAAAAATACACAGAAGAACTTTCCAAAAAAATCTTTATGACCAAGATAATCATGATGGTATGATCACTCACCTAGAGCCAGACATCCTGGAATGTGAAGTCAAGTGGGCCTTAGAAAACATCACTACGAACAAAGCTAGTGGAGGTGATGAGCTATTCCAAATCCTGAAAGATGATGCTGTGAAAGTGCTGCACTCAATATGCCAGCAAATTTGGAAAACTCAGCAATGGCCACAGGACTGGAAAAGGTCAGTTTTCATTCCAATCCCAAAGAAAGGCAAGACCTAAGAATGCTCAAACTACCACACAATTGCACTCATCTCACAAGCTAGTTAAGTAATGTTCAAAATTCTCCAAGCCAGGCTTCAGCAGTATGTGAACCATGAGCTTCCAGATGTTCAAGCTGGTTTTAGAAAAGGCAGAGGAACCAGAAATCAAATTGCCAACATTCGCTGGACCATTGAAAAAGGAAGAAAGTTCCAGAAAAACATCTATTTCAGTTCTTTGACTATGTCAAAGCCTTTGACTGTGTGGATCACAATAAACTGTGGAAAATTCTGAAAGAGATGGGAAAACCAGACCACATGACCTGCCTCTTGAGAAACCTATATGAAGGTCAGGAAGCAACAGTTAGAACTGGACATGGAACAACAGACTGGTTCCAAATAGGAAAAGGAGTACGTCAAGGCTATATATTGCCACGCTGCTTATTTAACTTATATGCAGAGTACATCATGAGAAATGCTGAGCTGGAAAAAGCACAAACTAGAATCAAGATTGCCGGGAGAAATATCAATAACCTCAGATATTCATATTCAATAACCTCAGATATTCATATTCACCCTTATGGCAGAAAGTGAAGAGGAACTAAAAAGCCTCTTGATGAAAGTGAAAGAGGAGAGTGAAAAAGTTGGCTTAAAGCTCAACATTCAGAAAATGAAGATCATGGCATCTGGTCCCATCACTTCATGGGAAATAGATGGGGAAACAGTGGAAACAGTGTCAGACTTTATTTTTCTGGGCTCCAGAATCACTACAGAGGGTGACGGCAGCCATGAAATTAAAAGATGCTTGCTCCTTGGAAGGAAAGTTATGGCCAATCTAGATAGCATATTGAAAAACAGAGACATTACTTTGCCAACAAAGGTCCGTCTAGTCAAGGCTATGGTTTTTCCTGTGGTCACGTATGGATGTGAGAGTTGGACTGTGAAGAAGGCTGAGTGCTGAAGAATTGATGCTTTTGAACTGTGGTGTTGGAGAAGACTCTTGAGAGTCCCTTGGACTGCAAGGAGATCCAACCAGTCCATTCTGAAGGAGATCAGCCCTGGGATTTCTTTGGAAGGAATGATGGTAAAGCTGAAACTCCAGTCCTTTGGCCACCTCATGCGAAGAGTTGACTCAATGGAAAAGACTCTGATGCTGGGAGGGATTGGGGGCAGGAGGAGAAGGGGACAACAGAGGATGAGATGGCTGGATGGCATCACCGGCTCGATGGACGTGAGTCTGAGTGAACTCCGGGAGTTGGTGATGGACAGGAAGGCCTGGCATGCTGCAATTCATGGGGTCGCAAAGAGTCGGACATGACTGAGCATCTGAACTGAACTGATCTGATTTTCTTATAATACTTCTGTCTGGCTTTGATACCAGGAAAGTCTGGTCTCACTGAATGAGTTTGGAAGTGTTGACTACTTTTCAAATCTTTGTAAAAATTTGAAAAGAGTAAGTGTTTCTTGATTGCTTTTTATTCTTTACATATTTGGTAGAGTTCACTAGTCAAGATTTCTGGTACTCGGGTTTTCCTTATTTGAGAAATTTGATTATAGATTCAGTCTCCTTACTAGTTATAGGTATCCTAAATTTTCTATTTTTTTCATAATTCAGTCTGGCAAACCACCCTTTTCCATACAGTTATCCATTTCATTTAGATTTTCCAGTTTTTCAGTGTGTAGCTCTTCAAAGTACTCTCATATATATATATATGTATATATATATTTTTTTCTGGTAAATCAGTTGCAAACGTTTCCTTTCTTATTTTTGATTTTACTTCTTTGTGTCTTTTTTTTTCCTTAGTGAACCTCCAATTTGTTTGTTTGCCAATTTTGCTGATCTTTTTGAATAACCAACTCTTAGGGTTCCCCCCCCCCATACTTTTTATTCTTTCTTTCGTTTCTCTCTTATCTAATCTTTATTATGTCCTTCCTTCTAAGAGCTTGGGACTTTTTTTTTTTTTTTTTCTAGTTCTTTAAGCTGAAAATTTAGATTTTTGCTTTAACATCTTTGTTCTTTTTTACTCTAAGTATTTACAGCTATAAATTTTCCCTATCAGCACTGCTTTTGCTACATCCCATACATTTTGATATTTGTTTTCATATTCATTTATCTCAAGACATTTTCTAATTCTCTTGTGATACTTCTTTTTAGAATTGATTGTGAAGGGTGTGCTTCTTAACTACAAGTTATTTTTGGATTTTAAAAATTCTCCTCTTACTATCAATTTCAAATTTTATCCCACTGTGATTAAAAAGATACTCTATCTTATAAATGTTTTCAAATTTTTAAAGAATTTAAACCTCATATACAGTCTGTTTTAGAGAATATTCTATGTCTATTTAAGGGCAATATAATAATCTGCTCTTGTTGACTACAGCATTCCAAAAATTTTTTTTTAGATTCATCTGAACTGTAGTATTGTTGCTGTGCTATATTTCCTTATTGACCTGCTATTGTAGTTCTATGTGTTATCCAAAATAAGCTGTTGAAATATTCTATTACTGGAAAACTGTTGATATTTACCTTCAATTCTGTTAATGTTTGCTTCATATATTTATGGGGTTTCCCTGGTGGCTTAGATGGTAAGGAATCCTCCTGCAATGCAGGAGACCAAAGTTTCATTCCTGGGTTGCGAAGACCCCCCTGGAGAAAGGAAGAACAACCCAGTCTAGTATTCTGTCCTGGAAAGTCCCTTGGACAGAGGAGCCAGGTGGGATATAGTTCATGGAGTTGCAGACAGTCTGACACTGCTGAGTGACTAACACACTGGTCATATATTTAGGAGTTCATATATCTCATGAACATTAGTTCATAATTGCTGTATCTTTTGATGAAATTACACATCATTATATAGTTTCTTAACTTATCATTTGTAACTGTTTTTTACTTAAAGTTTATTTGTTAAATTTTGTTTATTCACCTTTGGATTGTTTGTTTGTTTTTGGTTACAAATTGCATGCCCTCTTTTTCCATCTTTTCATTTTCAACCAATGCTTGCTTGCCCTTTTATCAAAAGTGAATTTCTTATAAATAGTATAGAGCATAATACTTTTTTTCTTATCCATTCTACTAAACCAAGTCTGTTGATTAATCCACTTTTTTTTTTTTTTTTTAAGTAATTGATGATAGGGGAGGACTTACACTGCTATTTTGATTCTGTTTCTTTTTATGCCTTAGAGCTTTATTGACCTTTGTTTTTACTATGTCTTCCTTTGTTTTCAGATTTTGTGTGTGTGTGTGATATATTCTATGTTTGTTTTCCTATAGCTGAGTACATAAAATATCTTAAAGTTATAACAATCCCTTTTAGTTGATAGCAACTTAACTTCAATCACATAAAAATTCTCTATCCTTTCACTGCCTTGTCCCTTCCTTACTTTATATCATTTGTGTCACAAGTAATATCTTTATGTACTATTTATCCTTTAATATGAGCTTTACTGGTGGCTCAGACTGTAAAGAATCTGCTTGCAAAATGGGAGACCTGGGTTTGATTCCTGGGTTGGGGAGATCCCCTGGAGATCTTGAGAGCATACCAACACTATCTGTGAGTGGAGAATCCCCATGGACAAAGGAGGCTGATGGGCTATAGTCCATGGGGTTGCAAAGAGTCAGACAAGACTAATGACTAAGCATATCCTTTAATATAGATCTAAAATCATCATGTATACTTTTGTCTTTTAAATTACATAAAAGAATGAAAAGTATAGCTAGCAATAAATTTACAGTATGACAAGATTTTGTCTAACTATTTACCTTTATCTGAGAACTTTATATTTTCTTATGCATTCCTGGGGGGTGTGCTTTCCAGGTGGCGCTAGTATTAAATAACCCACTTGCCAATGCAGGAGATATAAGAGATGTTGGTTTGATCCCTGGTCAGGAAGATCTCCTAGATGAGTGCATGGCAATCCAATATTCTTACCTGGAGAATCTCATGGACAGAGGATCCTGCTGGGCTACAGTCCACAGATTCACAAAGAGTTGGACATGACTGAAGCAAGATAGCATGCATGCATTCTAGATACTTTCTACTATCTTTTCTTTTAACTTAAATGACTCCCATTAATGGAAATCATGCAGTGTATTTCCTCAGGTTTTATTTATCTGGGAAATTCATAAATTATCTACCATTTTTGAAGGGCAGTTTTTTATATGTGGAATTGTTTTATATTACTTTTTTCCTTTAGCACAAAATACTTCATTCCATTGTATTCTGCCCTGCAAAGTTTCTGCTGAGAAATCAGTTGATAAGTTTATAGAGGTCCCCAGATATATGACAAGTCACTTTTCTTCTGTATTTTCAAGATTTTCTGTCATTGACTTTGAAAAGTTTGATCATAATATGTTCCAATGTGAGTCTCTTTGGATTTTTTTCCTCCTTGCATTGTGTTAGCTTCTTGCATTTGCATTTTCATATTTTACTTTTTCCAAATTTGGAAAAGTTTTGGTCAATATTTTTTTTAAATAAGATCTCCGCACTTTTCACACTCTATCCACCTTCTGGAATACCTATATTCATATACTGTTGTGCATAATGGTATCTCATTAGTGCCTTAGTCTCTGTTCAGTTATTATTATTATTTTATCCTCAGATTCAGTAATTTCAAATGACTTGAGTTCAGTTCCCTAATTATTACTTCTAAGTGTTCTACTCCTGCTGGACCCTCTGAAGTAAACTTTTCAATTCAGTTATTGTGTTTTTCAACTTCAGAATTTGGGGGTTATTTCTTTCTTTTTACCTCTTGTTTATATTCTCATTTTGTTTATATATTAAAGATTTTTTTTTTTGAATGGGTCTTTTTTCCTTGTTTATACCTTTGTGTTATTTTTGTGTGTTTCTTTCTGATGTCCTGTGATATTTTGTTGAAAATTGGGCCTTTGAGAAAACAATTACTTCTCTCATTCTTTGTGGTCTGTCCATTGCTTTTAGAACAGAAATCAGCCTGTTCTAAAAGCTCAAGCATTTTCTGGGTGTGTATCTTCTCTGAGTCTGTGTATGAATTTTTATTCCAGTTCCATTGTATACATTGTTGTGTTTAAAGGCCTTAATTTTCTGACAATCTTATCCTTGCTTCTTCTGAGAGTCAGCTATTTCTTCTATAGCATTTCCTTGTGGATACTTTCTTGGCCCCAGGCAAGCCACACTGAACAATCTTGTGGCTCTGTCTTGCACTGGCCTCTGTCTTGATAACCACCTTTCTTTTTAGCCCTCTAGGTTAGGAGAGACAGACACAGTTAGGCAGTTCCTTTACCAATTCTTGAGATGAAAATGAAAGCAAGTTTCTGCTTCAGCTTGCAACCTGAAGGAGGAGACAGGAACTAGATGGCTTTTTTCTTACCACGTCCCATTGTCTTGGTTATGGGGCTGGGCTAAAGGTAAGGAAAAATATCACAATATTTTCTATAATTTTGAATGTGCTTTTCTCAGTTAGGCATTTGTTTGATTGCTACAGAAACTTAACTGGATTCCAGTGTTCCACGAAGCTACTTTTGTCTTTATATTATTGTTTTTTGTTTTTATGGGGAAATAAGCAATGAAGGCCTGGAGCTTCCTAGTCTAGTCTTTTGCTGATGTCCTGTGGTGATACATTTTGATTCCAGTTTTGTTACAGGGAAGAGCAAAATTTAACTCCATGCTGGAACTGTTTACTTTTATTTTCAATGCTTTTGTTATTATAAACATACATAATGGCCTGTCTCAGAAAACCCCACTCCTCAGCCTGACTGTTAAGTTAAAGTGCCTTTGTTCAGCTCACAGAGAAATAATCTCACTTTGTGAAAGGCTGCAAGAAAGAAGAGATTAACACCTCCCTTCCATGGCCCTTTTCGCTTTATTTCTTCATCTCTTCTCCCTCTCCATTTTGCCTTTTTTTACTTTATTGCCTCACCTTTCCCACATCTCTGTTCTATAAAACAACCTGGCATCCAGATGCCAAAAAGATGGTTATTTTGAAACATAAGTTCACCATCTTCTTGGTCAGCTGGCTTTCTGAATAAAGTCATGCCCCTTTTTCACCACTTGTCTCTTGGATTTTTGGCCTGTTATGTGGCAAGAAGAGTGAGCTTGAACTTGGTAACAGTTTCACCTCCTTTCATGTGTATTCTATTGATATTTTAATTGTGCTTAACATGGGGATTGCATATGACATCCTAAAAGTTAAAACTATCTAATTTGAATTGATATAAACTGAAGTTCAACCTCATACCAAAACTGTACTCTTGTACAACTTCATTCCCCTTTTTCTGTTATTGATGCCACAAATTACACATTCATACATTAAGCCTATAGAAAAAAACCTGGAGTGACAAATCATAATTATTTAGAATAATAGTGGGTTTTATATTTGCCCATGTATTTACCTTCACTGGAAATTTTATAACTTCATATTTTTGAGGTTACTTTTCAGCATTCTTTTATTTCAGCCTAATGGATTATTTTTTTCTTTTCTTTCTAATTTTTTTCTTTCTGTATAACAAGCCTATAGGTAGTAAACTACCTCAGCTTTTCAAAAATCTTGGTATATCTTATATTATTCCTTACTTTAAAGGACACTTTTTCCAGATGTACAATTCTTTGTGGGTTTCTTTCTTTCTTTTTTTTTTGTAATTTTTTCCCTCAGTACTTTAAACAGATCATTTCACTGCCTTCTTACCTCTACAGTTTCTCATGAAAAATTGGCTGATAATATTATGGAGAAACTCTTATACATAACAAATTGTTCCTCTCTTGCTATTTTTAGATGTGTCTTTTTTTTTTCCCCAATCTTGAGCCATTTGTATCTCCAAGTGGTCTGTTTGAGTTTTTCCCACTTAAAGTTTATTGCATGACAGATTTGTCAATTCAGTTTTTTCATAAAATTTTCATAAAAGTTCATAAAATTTTCATAAAATGTCATAAAATTCATAAATTTTTTCATAAAATTTTCATAAAATTTTCCATAAAATTTTTCATAAAAAATGTCTATTATTTTTTTTTTAACTTTTTAAATTTATTTTTGAGATTTTTTAAACTTTTTGATGGAGGATAATTGCTTTACAATATTGTTTTGGTCTCTGCCATACATCAACATCCAGCCACAGGTATATATATACATATATATACACACATATTCCATCCCTCTTGAACCTCCCTCCCACTCTCACCCTATCCCACCCCTCTAGGTTGTCACAGAGCACCTAATCTGAGCTCTCTGCATCATTCAGCAAATTTCCATTGACGATCTATTTTACATATGGTCATGCATACGTTTCCATGCTACTCTACAATCTTTAGCCTCATTTTCTTTCTTTTCTTCTGTAATGTCCATAATAATTATGCTGGTCTGTTTGATGATGTCCCTCCCAGCAATTCACTAGATGCTTCACTTCCATTTTTTTTTTTTCTTTTTTCCTTCAGACTTGGTAACTTCAGTCATCTTATCTTCCAAGTCTGCTGATTCTTTCTTCTGCTTGTATAAACTTGTTGTCAGATACATATAATAACTGTTCATTTTTGTTATTGTGCATATCCACTTCAGAAACACTGTGTGAATGTTTATTGTAATTTCTTTCTATTGATACTTCCTTTCTTTAAACCATACACTTTTTTTGTTTTTTCCCTCTTTGTTGTTGTTTTTAGCTCTTTGTGTACTTTTGTTTTTTCCTTAGCTCTTTGAATATACTTAAGACAATTATTTTAAAATATTTGATTAGTAGTTTCAGTATCCAGGCTCACTTTATATATGCATATCTATCTATCTGTAGCCTACAGATAGATGTCAATTTAGTTGTCCCTTTGAATTAAGCAATTCTTTCTATTGCTTTGCATTTATTGTAATTTTTTGCTCTTGTTGAGCTTTGATTATTTGAGTATTTTAACATGATTATTCTAGCAATCAGGTTTTCCTTATTCCCCAGGACTTGCTGATTGGATTTTGTTGGTTTTGCCTTGATTTTTGTTTGGGCTTTTGAAGACTGTTATAGTCTTTTCTTTTTAAGAAACTTCCAAATTATTTTTACAGAGACTTTCCTGTTCATGAGTGACTCTTAAGTCTGATCCTTTAGCTTGTGTTCAGTTAAACTTTTGACAATGATTTCCTGGAATGCCAAGAGATGAAAGAAACAAACACATAGATGAAGTTCCCAAAATATAAGAGGGATATCAGCCACTTCTCCCAGTGTTTGCAGATGGGCACTGTGCTGATTCTTCATTTAACTAAGCTTTCTCTGAGTCTCTGGATTGGTCAAGATGAAACCCTAAGCCATTCTCAGGGCTTTGCTGAGCATGTACCTTCCTTGGGCATGCAGGCACTTGTATGTACAATCACTTTGGAATGTAAACCCCTTCTTTTCCTTCCTTAGATCTTCCTTCCTGGACCTTCCTTAGTTGGTCTGTTATATTTTTCCACCCACAGTCTCTCACCACAACTCATTTTGGTTTTGCAGTCTTCTTGTAGTTTTTAAAAGCAGTGTCCATCATTTTCTTCCCTTGCCTTCCATGTTATGCAAAACAGATACATATATTGTAGCAACCTTTTGAATGCCCCTCAAGCAAGTTAAGACAATTATACACAATAATTTACCAATAAAGTTTGTCCTGCTTTCTTCAGTTTTGAGGGGTGCAGGACTTAGAACTGAGTTTGCACCTGCTCAAGATGAAGACCACTGCTATGCTATGGAAGGACTGATGCAAGGACAGATATGAATACCACAATATGTTCCTATGATTTTAAAGAAAAATCTTGATTGGAATTTGATTAATTGTTGTAAACTTTTGACTATTTTCAGAGCTCTAAGTTGGTTTGGACATCAGTTTTTGTTTGTTTGTTTGTTTTCAATGTTTCTGTGGAGAAACAAGAGTTTGGAGCTTCCTGGTCCACCATTTTGCTAACAAAAATAAATATATATACTTTTAAGTGTGTTAAGGATTCAATTATCCTTTTAAATATACTTAAATTTCATATATGAGGCCATGATTGATACAGATATTTAAGGTGGTTGAAAGGTAAGCAGGGTGCAGTAAATGGGATTTGAAATTGTAACTTAAAGAGTAGCATGTGTGAGGTTCAAAAAATGTTTAAAAATGTTCAGAAATTGAATTAGTCATTAGTAAACTTAAAAGTAAATCCCAGCTCATGCTTACAGGTTGAAACATGTTCACTCCAAAGTTTACTATCTCTCAGTATCAAGATTACTCCAGGAAATAAGCACAAAGTCAGTCCACTACCCACTCTAAAATTATTTTCCTTCTTTTTTCAAGATAGAACTATGAACGACTAAATCCTTTCAGAGTCAACCTAACTTTCAAGCTACAGTTGGACAGATGGCAGAAAATATGTACACAAGCTCACCTGGTCAATTATTTTACCATCAGAGGGGGAAAGCTATCTTTATGCACATTTTAATTCATTTAGGTCATGGCATTGGAAACTTTCATTTAGTGTTCATGGCAATAGAAGCTTTCCCAAAGGCCTGAATGGAAACAAGTGTCTCTAAGGTGGTAGTATTTCATTTTTTGATAGTGATAGTATTCGACAATATTCTGTACATGAGCCTGAACACATAATTCAAATATATTTCAGGATTTTAAACCAGGAGTCAGCAAACTTTTTCTACAAAACACCAGAGAGTAAGTATGTTAAGTTTCACAGTCCATAAAGACCTGTTGCAAGTACTCAACTCTCCTTGGAGTATGAATAAAGCCATAAACAACATGTAAACAAATGAACTTGGCAGTGTTCCCATGAAACTTAACAAAACAAGCATCAGGCTGGATTTTTCTCATTGGTCATATTTTGTCAACCCCAGCTTTAGACTATTGATTTGGTGTGCTTCCCTCAAACAGTACATGAAAGTCATCTGAGTTAAAAGGTCCCTGGGCACTATCCTGGGATAGTCTGGATTACATTGTAATCATAGGCTCTAGGTGATTTTTATGTATGTTGAAGTTTCCGAACCACTGCACAATTCCATGCTCCATAGAGAAGATATGTAAGAAAACGATTTTTATTCAAAACAGAAAGAGAAACCATTTCTTGGGATTGGAGGTTAGAGGCAGAATTCAGAAGCTTAGTCCTACAATCTTGCTACAAGAAGAGAATTAATGAAAAGATAAAGTCAAGAGAAAAAGAAAATTGAAAGAAAAGTTTCCCACATCATAAGTGACACAAACTCTTTGTTCTTTTTATAAATTTCACAAAACGTGTTTGACTTAAAAGGTGTATAATAGCCTTCAACAACTTTTCTTTTTTTTTTTTAATTTTATTTTATTTTTAAACTTTACATAATTGTATTAGTTTTGCCAAACATCAAAATGAATCCATCACAGGTATACATGTGCTCCCCCTCCTGAACCCTCCTCCCTCCTCCCTCCCCATACCATCCCTCCAGGTCGTCCCAGTGCACCAGCCCCAAGCATCCAGTATCGTGCATTGAACCTGGAATGGCATCTCGTTTCATACATGATATTTTACATGTTTCAATGCCACTCTCCCAAATCTTCCCACCCTCTCCCTCTCCCACAGAGTCCATAAGACTGTTCTATATATCAGCGTCACTTTTGCTGTCTCGTACACAGGGTTATTGTTATCATCTTTCTAAATTCCATATATATGCGTTAGTATACTGTATTGGTGTTTTTCCTTCTGGCTTACTTCACTCTGTATAATAGGCTCCAGTTTCATCCACCTCATTAGAACTGATTCAAATGTTTTCTTTTTAATGGCTGAGTAATACTCCATTGTGTATATGTACCACAGCTTTCTTATCCATTCATCTGCTGATGGACATCTAGGTGCTTCCATGTCCTGGCTATTATAAACAGTGCTGCGACGAACATCGGGGTACACGTGTCTCTTTCCCTTCTGGTTTCCTCAGTGTGTATGCCCAGCAGTGGGATTGCTGGATCATAAGGCAGTTCTATTTCCAGTTGTTTAAGGAATCTTCACACTGTTCTCCATAGTGGCAGTACTAGTTTGCATTCCCACCAACAGTGTAAGAGGGTTCCCTTTCCTCCACACCCTCTCCAACATTTATTATTTGTAGACTTTTGGGTCGCAGCCATTCTGACTGGTGTGAAATGGTACCTCATAGTGGTCTTGATTTGCATTTCTCTGATAATGAGTTATGTTGAGCATCTTTTCATGTGTTTGTTAGCCATTTGTATGTTTTCTTTGGAGAAATGTCTATTTGGTTCTTTGGCCCATTTTTTGATTGGGTCATTTATTTTTCTGGAGTTGAGCTGGAGGAGTTGCTTGTATATTTGCAACGGAAAGAATAAAATACTTAGGAATATATCTACCTAAAGAAACTAAAGACCTATATATAGAAAACTATAAAACACTGGTGAAAGAAATCAAAGAGGACACTAATAGATGGAGAAATATACCATGTTCATGGATTGGAAGAATCAATATAGTGAAAATGAGTATACTACCCAAAGCAATCTATAGATTCAATGCAATCCCTATCAAGCTACCAACAGTATTCTTCACAGAGCTAGAACAAATAATTTCACAATTTGTATGGAAATACAAAAAACCTCGAATAGCCAAAGCAATCTTGAGAAAAAAGAATGGAACTGGAGGAATCAACCTACCTGACTTCAGGCTCTACTACAAAGCCACAGTTATCAAGACAGTATGGTATTGGCACAAAGACAGAAATATAGATCAATGGAACAAAATAGAAAGCCCAGAGATAAATCCACGCACATATGGACACCTTATCTTTGACAAAGGAGGCAAGAATATACAATGGATTAAAGACAATCTCTTTAACAAGTGGTGCTGGGAAAACTGGTCAACCACTTGTAAAAGAATGAAACTAGAACACTTTCTAACACCATACACAAAAATAAACTCAAAATGGATTAAAGATCTAAATGTAAGACCAGAAACTATAAAACTCCTAGAGGAGAACATAGGCAAAACACTCTCTGACAAACATAACAGCAGGATCCTCTATGACCCACCTCCCAGAATATTGGAAATAAAAGCAAAAATAAACAAATGGGACCTAATTAACCTTAAAAGCTTCTGCACATCAAAGGAAAACTATCAGCAAGGTGAAAAGACAGCCTTCAGAATGGGAGAAAATAATAGCAAATGAAGCAACTGACAAACAACTTTTCACCTGAAAGATTTAGGTGTCAGAATTTCTGGAGGCTTCCTCCTAGTCATTTTCTGGAATTATTTCATCTCTTTACAAAAAAATTCACAGTATAAGGTTAACTACAGGCCCATGTCTGAGAGAGCGGTTTGCCTGTCTACTTGAAATAAATAATAGCAGTATTCAAAAAGTTCATCTTCTTCCCTGCACAATCTGTTGGGTTGTATCTCTGACATAACAGACAATGAGCACAAAATCCCATAGGAATCCTTAAGGGAATGTAAATAAGCAGTACAGTAAACAATAATAACCAGCACCCAAGTGAATTTCCTCAATCCAAGGAAAAAAAAAACAATCAGTTTGTGTTTTGCTTTGTTTTAAATGAATTATGTTTAGCCATTGGGAAATATTAGAGCCTAATGATCATTGACCACTTCACATGGGTATATTCTATAGACACAATGCCATTCCTTAATGGGTTCCTCTGTATAATTAAGAATTATATTAAGTAGCTAATAAACTCTATGCACTGGTTTAATTACCATGATTTCCACAGAATAAAATATTAATCTTCATTCAAATGACATATAACACTATACCAATTGCTATGCACAAAGTTGTAACAGAATCAAAATGATGGAGGTAACAGAGGTGAACCTACCAATGTGTACTATAATTTTCTTATGTGTAAGTCACAGAATATAGTATCAACTCTATCTAGTTGTGATGTTTAAATGAGGCAGTGTGTATACAGTCTATAATTAAGCAGTTGCCTAACAAATATTGTGACCGTGTTCAATAATCAGCTATTATTGGCAGATAATAATATATATATTAATAGGGACCATGGAAGTTTAGTCAATAAACACAGAGATGGAAGGAATAGAAAACTGGAATTGTGCATTAGAATTCATTAGATCTCTGCTGCTGCTGCTGCTAAGTCGCTTCAGTCGTGTCCGATTCTGTGCGACCCCATAGACAGCAGCCCACCAGGTTCCCCCTTCCCTGGGATTCTCCAGGCAAGAACACTGGAGTGGGTTGCCATTTCCTTCTCCAGTGCATGAAACTGAAAAGTGAAAGTGAAGTCGCTCAGTCTTGTCTGACTCTTAGCGACCCCAGGGACTGCAGCCCACCAGGCTCCTCCATTCATGGGATTTTCCAGGGAAGAGTACTGGAGTGGGGTGCCATTGCCTTCTGGGCATTAGATCTCTAATTCTGAGCAAATAAGGTTCTTTGCATATATGTTTCTCAACTGACAAAGAGGGAACAGAACCTGTCCTACCATTGATTGGCTTTATTATGAGGCTCAAATAAGACTATGTGAAGATTCTTAGACAAAATGTGTTCTTTCAGAAATTTGTTATAAAGATACCTGACATCAGGTAGTTGCAATGGATATGTTTTGCAAGAAAGTCTAAAAATGCCTTGCACTTAGCCCAGCTGTTTTTCTGTTAAGATTTTTTTAAAGATATCATCTCATCTGAGGGAAATTTATAAAGAATATAAGATGGATCCAAATCATGACAATTACCCTTTATAGAAATTCATATATTTAATAAATGTATCTGCACCTTCTTTCAGTATGCTGTATGTAAAATTGCATCTCCACTGTAGCAAGACATCTATAGAAAATATGAAAGCATTTTAATAGAGAGATAATTTGTCAAACATCTTCAAAGAACTTTGGAAATTATCCTAGCCTTCATATACACATATGAGAGTCAGTTCTGTTCTCAAAAACAAACTTGCTTGTAATGAAAACACTGCGGCTACATACCAGAAAAACTTCAAGACTGTGTTATACTAGCCCCAAGGACAGGTGGCCATTTCTTAGTGCTGTGTTGCTCTCAGTCATGTCTGTTTCTTTGCAATCCTTTGTCCTGTAGCCTGCCAAGCTCCTCTGCCCATGGGATTTTTCAGACAAACATACTGGAATGGGTTGACATTTCCTCCTCCAGAGACTCTCCTCTACCCAGGGGTCAAACCCACATCTCCTCTGTCTTCTGTACTGCAGGTGGATTCTTTAACCATTGAGCCATCAGGGAAGCCCAGCTATTTCTTATAGGGGGCACACTTTTTACAGAATGACAAAGGGAAAAAAATGTAAAAAAAATAACTTTTTTTTTTTTTTATACTGGAGCGGGCTGCCGTGTCCTCTTCCAAGGGATCTCCTGACCCAGGGATCAAGCCCATGTCTGTCGTGTCCCCTGCATTGACAGGCAGGTTCTGTACCACTAGTGCCACCTGGGAAGCCCCCTTTGCTCCACATCTCGTCACAAATAGCTACAGGAGAAAAAAGCCTAGAGGAAAACCCAGAAGTAACTTTTTTGATGACCTAAAAGGATTATCACCCTAAAGAAAGCTGTCCTTCCAAGCGCTGTGACCTCTGAGAATGGTGCATAGACTAAGAAAGTCAAACTTCAAGTTGTCATGATTTGGAAGCCATCTTCCTGCAAATGTTAATGAATCTGCTCTTCTTTGGCTGTGCCTATTGATAACTTTTGTCAATTTCTACCATAGTAATAGTCAGTTAATGTGCAAATAATAAAACCATTTGGAATGTATTTGTGTATTTACCAAGAAAATTTATTTAGATTTTTTTTTTTTTTTTGCCTGTATTGCTATGAACTTTCCCCTTAGGACTGCTTTTACCGTGTCCCACAGGTTTTGGGTTGTTGTATTTTCATTTTCATTTGTTTCTATGCAAATTTTGATTTCTTTTTTGATTTCTTCTGTGATTTGTTGGTTATTCAGCAGCGTGTTGTTCAGCCTCCATATGTTGGAATTTTTAATAGTTTTTCTCCTGTAATTGAGATCTAACTTTTTTATATGAAAGGGAAAAAATTTGTAGGAAATATCCTAAAGTATGGGAATGCCTATCAAGGAAAGAGCAATTGGCATCTGCAAACTCATATGATAAAACAAATGCTATAATAAAAGGTGTTTTTACATCATTCATGTTTAAAAATCACCATGAAATGTGATTTTACTGTAGTAAACTGAATTTAAATATATTTATATTTTCTAATGAAACTTAAAGTAAAATTAATGTTAATTAATTACACTTATACAAAAGCTTCAATCTATTACAGTGTGAAAATTTTAGTTTCATATACATATATTCACATAAGATCTATTTTATAAAATTTGATATTATCTTTGAAAATCTGATCATGTTTTGCTAAAGAAATCTGTTTCTGATTTGCTAAAGAAAAGAAGGTATCAGAAAGGTTTCCGTCTCCTCTTTCAGAATCCCACATGACTCTTGATACTTGACACTTTTGATACTCCCACATGAGTATCAAAACAGAGGTCTTGGGAATGAGAAGACTTTATATGGCACATGTAAGAAAAGAGTATTATAATTAAATTATAGCTTCTTAAACTTGTCTATGTTCAAAAAGAAATATCTTATGATAACATTTGGGTGATGCTACATTCTTCTTTGTTTCCCTGATACTCAGGTGGTAAAGAAGCAGCCTGCAATTCAGGAGACTCTGGTTCTATTCATGGGTAGGGAAGATCTGCTGGAGAAGGGATAGGCTACCACTCCACTATTCTTGGGCTTCCCTGGTGGCTCAGCTGGTAAAGAATCCGTCTGCAATGCAGGAGACCTGGGTTCGATTCGTGGGTTGGGACGATCCCCTGGAGAAGGGAAAGGCTACTCACTCCAGTATTCTGGCATAAAGAATTCCATGGACTGTATATTCCATGGAGTTGCAAAGTCAGACATGACTGAATGACTTTCACTTTCACATCCTTCTACATACATTTATACACTTCTTTCTCATAACCTAAACCTTATCAATTTACACCTAAGGTACTCTAATTAACGAGAATATGTTTAGATGTCTTTATGTTTCACGTTAATCTACATTTTACTACTTCATGGGAATTATTTTGTTTTAGTCTCACAACAGATACAATGACATGAACTATGTATTCAACCAGATGTTGCTCCAACTGCTCTAAAGAACAAGAAATAAAACAGGATCCTGGGTCAGGCTTTTGGAACTTTTGACATATATTTCCAATGTGATCTTAGATAACACCTCTAAGGCTCTGCTACTCATCTGTGAGTGGTAATAATTAGTGTATAGAAATCTCATTAGGTCAAAGTGAACATTAATTGAGAAAAATCCAAGTAAATCTCTCTAGCATATTTCATAAACATTAAAATAGAATCAACAACTGATGAAATTGAATAATGGTGCTCATAATAGTGATGGTACTGTTGCTGTTTCTGAAGGTGGTGAGGGTGGTGATGATGATGATGGTGAGGATAATGGGAACAAAGATGACACAGTAATAATAGCTACACATGTGATTCTCACCTGCTAATGACTAGTGGTTGAATATGACTGTTTTTTTTTAATAGAATATCCATAGAAATACATTTTTGACTTGAGCAATCAGGGTTCAAAAATGTTCAGGCTTAGCCATCAGTGGTCTCAAAGTTCTTGCTCAGAATACACCAAATTGAAGGAAATGTGAGAACATTGCTTTATCTTAGTCATTATTTACGGTAAAATAAGATTTTTGAAAAAATATGTTCAAAATAAAGTGTGAGATCCAGTAAGGTAATAATTCATTTGAATTATTCTATGTCTCATGTTGAGTATGAACTTCCAAATTAGCAAATTTTACAAAAAGGAAACAATTTTATTAAATTCTGTATCAATTAAGCAATTTGATAATAAATGCTTTTACATTTAAGGTTTATTTAAATCTCTTTACATTCCACAGTAAAATTTGATAACTCTATTTTAACCAGTGTAATATTTTTTATTTCATTCTCTCATGAAATCTGAATCACTGGGAGCAAAAGTCAGCATTTTATCAACAAGGAAGTGCTTCACTTTGTACTTTATTGTTAAGATGATCTTGCTTTCTGTAGACACAGTCATGGATAGACGGTGAATTACTGCAGAACAAGAATTATTAACTTTCTGTTTTCTGCATTCCCTAACACTGTAATGGCAGAAAATAAAGAGGAGCTAACGAGTCTCTTCAGAGAAGGCAATGACATCCCACTCCAGTACTCTTGCCTGGAAAATCCCATGGATGGAGGAGCCTGGTAAGCTGCAGTCCGTGGGGTCGCTGAGTCGGACATGACTGAGCAACTTCACTTTCACTTTTCACTTTCATGCATTGGAGAAGGCAATGGCAACCCACTCCAGTGTTCTTGCCTGAAGAATCCCAGGGACGGGGGAGCCTGATGGGCTGCCGTCTATGCGGTGACACAGAGTCAGGCACAACTTAAGTGCAGCAGCAGCAAAGAGCCTCTTGATGCAGGTAAAGGACAAGAGTGAAAGACCCAGCTTAAGACTAAAGAGTAAAAAAAAAAAAAAGAAAAGAAAAGAAAAGAAAAACTAAGATCATAAATGGCATCTGGCCTCATTCAGTTCAGTTTAGTTCAGTTCAGTCGCTCAGTCATGTCCGACTCTTTGCGACCCCATGAATTGCAGCACGCCAGGTCTCCCTGTCCATCACCATTTCCCGGAGTTCACTCAGACTCATGTCCATCGAGACGGTGATGCCATCCAGCCCTCTCATCCTCTGTCGTCCCCTTTTCCTCCTGCCCCCAATCCCTCCCAGCATCAGAGTCTTTTCCAATGAGTCAACTCTTTGCATGAGGTGGCCAAAGTACTGGAGTTTCAGTTTTAGCATCATTCCTTCCAAAGAAATCCCAGGGCTGATCTCCTTTAGAATGGACTGGTTGGATGTCCTTGCAGTCCAAGGGACTCTCAAGAGTCTTCTCCAACACCACAATTCAAAAGCATCAATTCTTCGACACTCAGCTTTCTTCAAGGTCCAACTCTCACATCCATACATGACCACTGGAAAAACCATAGCCTTGACTAGATGGACTGTTGTTGGCAAAGTAATGTCTCTGCTTTTCAATATGCTATCTAGGTTGGTCATAATTTTCCTTCTAAGGAGTAAGCGTCACACTTACTCCTTCTAAGGAGTAAGTAATCACAATATGCAGTGATTTTGGAGCCCCAAAAAATAAAGTCTGACACTGTTCCACTGTTTCCCCATCTATTTCCCATGAAGTGATGGGACTAGATGCCATGATCTTCGTTTTCTGAATGTTGAGCTTTAAGCCAACTTTTTCACTCTCCTCTTTCACTTTCATCAAGAGGCTTTTGAGTTCCTCTTCACTTTCTGCCATAAGGGTGGTGTCATCTGCATATCTGAGGTTATTGATATTTCTCCCGGCTATCTTGATTCGTTCAGCCCAGCATTTCTCATGACGTACTCTGCATATAAGTTAAATAACCAGGGTGACAGTATGCAGCCTTGATGTACTCCTTTTCCTATTTGGAACCAGTCTGTTGTTCCATGTCCAGTTCTAACTGTTGCTTCCTGACCTGCATATAGGTTTCTCAAGAGGCAGGTCAGGTGGTCTGGTATTCCCATCTCTTTCAGAATTTTCCAGTTTATTGTGATCCACACAGTCAAAGGCTTTGGCATAGTCAAGAAAGCAGAAATAGATGTTTTTCTAGAACTTTCTTGCTTTTTTGATGATCCAGTGGATGTTGACAATTTGGTCTCTGGTTCCTCTGCCTTTTCTAAAACCAGCTTGAACATCTGGAAGTTCACAGTTCACGTGTTGCTGAAGCCTGGCTTGGAGAATCATGATTGTGTGATCACTCACCTAGAGCCAAACATCCTGGAATGTGAAGTCAAGTGGGCCTTAGAAAGCATCACTACGAACAAAGCTAATGGAGGTGATGGAATTCCAGTTGAGCTATTTCAAATCCTGAAAGATGATGCTGTGAAAGTGCTGCACTCAATATGCCAGCAAATTTGGAAAACTCAGCAGTGGCCACTGGACTGGAAAAGGTCAGTTTTCATTCCAATCCCAAAGAAGGGCAATGCCAAAGAATGCTCAAACCATCACACAATTGCACTCAACTCACACCATAGTAAAGTAATGCTCAAAATTCTCTAAACCAGGGTTCACCAATACATGAACCGTGAACTGGCCTCATGCTGCTGCTGCTGCTGCTGCTAAGTTGCTTCAGTTGTGTCCGACTCTGTGCGACCCCATAGACAGCAGCCCACCAGGTTCCCCCTTCCCTGGGATTCTCCAGGCAAGAACACTGGAGTGGGTTGCCATTTCCTTCTCCAATGCATGAAAGGGAAAAGTGAAAGTGAAGTCGCTCAGTTGTGTCCGACTCTTTGCGACCCCATGGTCTGCAGCCTACCAGGCTCCTCCATCCATGGCAGGGGAAAATGTGGAAATAATGACAGATTTCTTCTTCCTCGGCTCCAAAATCACTGCAGATGGTGACTGCAGCTATGAAATCAGAAGATGATTGCTTTTTGGCAGGAAAATGAGGACAAACCTAGACAGTGTGTTGAAAAGCAGAGATGTTACTCTGCCAACAAAGGTCCATATAGTCAAGGTTATGGTCTTCCCAGCGATCACGTCTGGTTGTGACAGCTGGACCATAAAGAAGGCAGAATGCCAAAGAATTGATGCCTTCAAATTGTGGTGCTGGAGAAGACCTCTGAAAGTCCCTTGGACAGCAAGGAGATCAAGCCAGTCAATCTTTGGGGAAGTCAACCCTGAATATTCACTGGAAGGACTGACCCTGAAGCTGAAGCTCCAGTATTTCGGTCACCTGATGCAAACAGACAACTCATTGGAAAAGTCCCTGATTCTGGGACAGATTGAGGGCAGAGGAGAAGGCATCAGAGGATGAGATGATTGGATGGCATCACCAATGCAATGAATATGAACCTGGGCCAATTCCAGAAGATAAAGAGAGACAGGGAGGCCTGGCATACTGCAGTACATGGGGTCTCGAAGAGTTGGCATGACTTGGTGACTGAACAACAACAACAACATCCCCTATTCACCCCAGACAATCATATAACATCATACAATATCAAACACATTGTGAATTCTCCATATATATGTGTGTGCATGTGTGTGTGTGAATGAATGGATTATCTTTTCTCAGATGATTAGATAAATTAGCAATGAATAAAATTTTCTTTTTCTGACAAGAACAGTATATTTTTTATGAAAAATTAGACACTGAAAATGTAAATGAAGAAAGAAAATATTACTCAAAATTGCAATGTTAACATCAGGTTTTATTTTGTGTTTTTCTATACATATTACAGACTGGTTTACTTTGTGTGTGTAGCTGTGTGTCCATATATAATTAACATTTAGTTACAACATTTTACTTTATTTTCTTGCTTATATATTTTCTTTAAGATTGGTATAGGTAGGACATTGAGAATGTTTTAAATTTTTATGATGATAAAAAATGTTAAATAAAATACTTTTGTATATCTTGCATAAATTCTCAGAACTGAAATTTTGAGGAAAATTATTTCAAACATGTATATTCATATAGACTTTTCATCTATCTGTCTAATTTATGTCCAAGATATTTACATCAACTTAAACTACTTACCACCAGCAGCCTATGAGATTAAACATATTCAAAATTTCTTATGTGCATTCCATCAATTTAAAAAAGAAAGAAAGTAAAGCTGTCAGCTTGATTTCTTGTTTCTAAGCTCTGGAAAGTTGGAGAAAGATTAGGAGAGAATAAGTGAGAGAGAGATTGCAAGTTCTCTGGGATTGATATATGATTGCTAGTTTTTTTCACTTTTAAAATTTTCCTCATTTTACCCTTATTCATTTGTATGTTGGAAATCTATTTCCAAGTAACTTCGTTATGTGACAATTTGTGTTTCAGATGTGTATATGTTTGTGTGTATAAACTTTTATATTGTATTTTCAGAAATGCTGCATTCATCTTCTGATGCACTGCTGTGTTACTTTTAACAAGTAGCATTGTCACATTATTTAGCCAATAATATGGCAGTCCTTGTTTCATTTAGCTTTAATTGAATCTAAGTAAGTATAGAATCTGTTGTATAAATATATGGATGCAAACATTTTCTTAATGCTGTCAATGTTGAATTTATTTTACACTAGAACAATTTGAAGTGACCGTTCTCAGGTGTAAAATCCAATTGATATGAATCTTCATCAAGCAAAGAAGAGTCTTAAGTTTTAAAAGCAAGTTCACATGTAACATTTGGTGTTTTATCAATCATTTTATTCTCTTTCTCAGTCACAGCAATGCCTCATTTATTCAGCGGTGTTAAAGAATGATATGTTCAATAAAAGTTAATTTTTCAGATAACTGAGGTTTCTTATTTTAGATTATAGAGCTTTTAATATTCTCATTTTTATGAAAATATTTGTGAATACATTTCACATATCTCTATTTTTTATTTTATAAATGTATTCTTTGTTTTTCATTGAAACATATTTTATTTACAATGTTGTGTTACTTTCTGGCATACAACAAACTGATTTAGTTAAATATATAATATATAATTATATTTATATTATTTTTCAAATTATTTTCCATTATCACTTATATAGAATATCTCTCTGCTTTAATAAGTAGTATATTTTTTTCTAGAAGGACAGCAGATGATTATAAAAACTGTACAGACTTAGAATTAATTACACATGAATATTGATTTTAATTTTTCTATTTACCAACCTATGTATTTGGTAACTTGTTCAATCTCTATAATGCTTTGGTTTCTTTATCTGTTAAAAGGACAAATAATCATTACTTTTAACAATGTAGTAAATATTTAGTGAGATAGTAAATGTAGGAGACAATGTGGTCATTGTCAATGTAGTGGATGCTCAGTAAGGACCAGTTACTTTACACTTTGATTCATTTCTTTTTGTCTCCCAACATTAGAACTGTTAAAACACAAAAGGAGTTTTGCCTGGCATTGTGGAAATGAAGAATATGTAAATTCAGTACACCATAGCCCGAATGCATAAGCAAGAGAGTGGCAGAAACAGAAATGTAATTTTAACTCAGGCACTTGCAAAGGAGATGAAAAATTTACCTCTATCCTCTTTGAGCTTTTGCCTGGGACTAAAACTATTAGACAGATTAATATGAGGCAAACACACAAATTTATTTATTGAATTTTTTTTATGATATGAGAGCTTTCATAAGGAAAACTCAAAGTGGCAAGACTTAACTTCTTTTATTTGAACAAAGAGAAGCAATTTGGGGAAAGTAACAAAATCATATGGAGTGGCTAAAAGAAAATAAAGACTATTTTAATAAATTCTATTTTTACAGAATTTTCTCAGCTTTAACTCCCTGTCAAAGAATGTTTGTTTTCTTCTGATACAGGGAGAGCATATTTCACAGAAGTATTTTATCTTTCAATTTCAGGAAGAAAAAAAGGAGGTTAGGACACCCTTATTGCATCTGTTGTTTCTCAAGTGCCTTTAGACCAAAATAACCCTTATGCCCAAGTGGCATATATTGGAGTGGCATATTTTGCCACCATTGACCATATTATAGTAAAGTTCTTAGCTGTCAAGAAGTATGATCTCTGGACTCAGATCACCCCTGAAAGACTAATCCTAGCTCCCTGGGAGAGTAGTTTATTAAAGGGTGACACACTTCACCTTTTCATGATCTCAAACATCCTTTGAAAACAGTGGATTTTTTAATCAGCCTCTGTAGTATTTTGAAAACGATGGCATTATCATGAATATGAAATGTGAGACAGGAGAAGGCACTGGCTGAAACATCTGGCAAACCTTGGTGTATGTTTTCGGTTGCTTTGGCTGGATGGATGCTGAACCTCCGCTCTCTGTTTATGTCTCCACAGAGATAAATTATTAATAACATCACCTTTCAAGTTATCCAAAGCAGTGCTATCCTTGGAGATTGCCCTAACTGTGAAATCCTATCCTATGCAACCTAAAAATAGAGCAAATGCTGTGGTATGAGTTAGTGATGGAACAAGAAGAGAGGTATGATAGAGGGTGTCAGTTGCTCATATCATTTGGTACTAGAAATTCTACAATATTTATGTAGCTTTTGTGCCAAAACAACTACATAAATATGGCTTGTCATCTAAGTGCTCTTGTCAAACATGCATAGTTAGTTGTTTTCTCTCTTCGTGTATATAGCAGTTCACAATGAATAAGTGGAGTCTTAGGCCAAGCCAGACAGATATTTTGAAATGTGTGTTCCTTAAATTAGTCAGAAACCAACATACTTAACATAAAATATCCTGCTTATTTAACTTTTCACATTTTAAAAAGTAATAATTGCTAATACGTTCTTCCCTGGTGGCTCAGATGGTAAAGTGTCTGCCTACAATGCAGGAGACCCGGATTTGACCCCTGGGTCAGGAAGATCACCTGCAGAAAGAAATGGCAATCCACTCCAGTACTTGCCTGGAAAATCCCATGGATGGAGGAGCCTGGTATGCTACAGTCCATAGGGTCACAAAGAATCGGACACAACTGAGCAACTTCACTTCACTTATTTCATCTATCTTGATGCAGACACTGTATTATATGGTTTACATGCATTAATTATCTCTTTTCATCCACACAAATGATCTTGCAAAATAATAATAATAAAAAAATAGCCTACTTTCCATATGAGGGAAAAACTGAATCTTGGAGAAGCTCGTTTCTTGTCCAAGGTCACAGAGATACTTATTTGTGTTGAGATTCTCTTATTCTTTTTCTTAATCTTTCTGTGTTCTTGAGATAAGATAGCAAATTATTTAAAAACACTAATCAACAAACCAAAGAAATCCATTTTAAAATGTATTGTTTTTATTGAACAGAGGGTTTCCCGGGTGGCTCAGATGGTAAAGAATCCACCTGCAATTTGGGAGATCTGGATTTGATCCCTGGGTTGGGAAGATCTCCTGGAGGAGGGCATGACAACCCACTCCACTATTCCTGCCTGAAGAATCCCCATGGACAAGAGGAGCCTGGCAGGCTACAGTCAATGGGGTTGCAAAGAGTTGGACAGAACTGAGCAATTAACCACAAACATTGAACAGAATATTTATGATTTTGATGGTATCAAAGAGTCCTATGTTTTAAGGAACTCTGAAGAAAACCTTTCAGTTTGAGGAAATCAAATTCTTTTCTCCTTTTACCACCCTTAATCGTCATGGTGGGCTTCTCTGGTAGCTCAGTTGGTAAAGAATCTGCCTCAACTTATGAAATACCTGTCATATACATTTTTTATAAGAAAAACACAAAGAAGTCTTGGGCACAGTAAAAAAATAAAAGTACAGATTTTTAAAAGGGGAATCAGTTTTTAAGTTGGATGAAGTTATTATTACACAAAAAAGGAAATAAATTGTATTTGTATGAACATTTTAATGAAACATTGTCATAGAATATTCATTAGCTAGACTTATCTGGAATATGGTGATTACTTCTGAACTTAAACTTAATGTAACACACACAAAAAATATGTTATTTTTAAAAAGCTATATTTTGAAAACAATTTTCCTTATGATTAGACTATAAAGAGAGATCCCATGGAGCACATGATAACCATATGTATATGTTAAAAGTATTATCATATGTTTCAAAATATATCCCAGGCTGCTGGTCTAGATTTTAGCAGGTAGAGCAGCATCACTGAAAGAAAGGCAAACTTGAGTTCAGAATATTCAGTTTCGGTTTAGGATGATCTGAAGTTGTCCAGTCTCAGATGCTTGTCCTGTCTGGGTGATGTCAGCTTCCCAATACTGGAATGATGTTGAGGAACAGATTGGATAAATGTTGGATAAATAGTAATGGACAAAATAAACTTCAAGTTTCCTTCTATTTCCAATATTCTATTCATTTTATGTAGATGTTTTTGATACATGCTTTCTGAGTAGGCAACAGGAAAGAAAGAGAAATATTTGGACTGTATCACAGGTTTGCTGAAAAGTTAAATTATTGCCATGACTAACATGTTAGTTGATGAATGTAATTAATACCAGGATGAATAGAGTGACACTTCAGTCAGTTGGAGCCTTCAACCTTGATAATTTGTCTATTCAAGATACGACTTTTTCCATTGAGCTGTACTCTTCTAATTGATTATCTACATATCCAAAATTATTAACCTAATTAAAACAATAGCACCTTTCATTAAGTGGGCTAAAGATGCACAATACTAGATTTGCATATGAATCCATTTTTAATTTCTCTCTCAAGCATTAGTTTGCCACCTGCTCATCAAGAAGTGATTCCTGAATTTAATCTTTAATATTAGATTAGAGCAATCATTAATCCATTGCTCCCTTTCATGTGGTAAAAAATAGAGCTTGGATTTAAACGACATAAGGAAATAAAGGCAAATGGAAGGAGTTCATATGGGATGTGGTTTTAAAAAAGAACTATTTCTGGCATAATCTTAATTAAAGTGAAATAAAAGAAGGATTAGATGATGAAAAATTGAAATAGATTGTCATTTAAAGTGGTGTGAAAGATTTATGAAGTTTTTATTTAGTTGTTCAAAAAATACTGCCCTATAGGATGAAGAAGGAAAGAGCAACCCACTCCAGTATGGGAAATGCTATGGACAGAGGAGCCTCGTGGGCTATAGTCCATAGGGTCACAAGAGTCAGAAATGACTTAGCAACTAACAGATGAGCCCTATAGAAAGACAGAGTTTGGCACAATTAGAAGACAAAGAAGCATAGAATTATATCAACAATGCAACACTAAAGGTCCTTAGCAGAATGTAAGAAAATAAAGACACTTCCTTGAGACTCAGGCAAGCTAATGAGTAAAAGAAACAATTATTATGCTAAAAAAGGAAAACAGAGTTAAATAAGACAAAGAAAGTTTTGAATGTAAAAGACTTGAAATTCAATTCTTAAGATGATGTATAGTATATACATATTAATTTACAAAGTGACAAAATATAGAGATTCTGCCTTAATACATCATTGCAACTGAAATTCAGGGCTTTCTATCATTGACAGTCCAAAGGTTATCTATACAAAAGCATTATAATAAGACAGCTTTATAGGTCATTTTTGTTTGATTTTGTTTTGTTTTGGTTAAGATGAAGAAATACGACACATCTTTCAGTCTCGCAACTCCTTTTGGTCTTTTTGTCTATAACATATAAACACACTCTACTGCAATAAATCCATTGTACCAGAGTTTGTTGGTTGCCTATTCTAAGCATTACTGATTCAAGTTATTGCATTTACTTCATTGGCAACTTGAAGAGAAGGTGCTGTAAACATCAAGTCAAAGTGTGTAGGGTGATAAGGAAGAAAATATGACATATAACTATGGGAGAAAACAGCAAATGATCAAGAAGAATATAGGTTAAACTGCTATAAAGTAAAACACCACCAGCAAGTTAATATGACAGTAAAGAACACATTGCTAAGTAGAATTCTGGGGGTAGCAAAAGAGTAGACACTGGAGTTTGAGTACAGGTTTTATATCAGCATCTGCGAGTCATTGATGAGAGTTCTGGCATGCTGTGCCACATGTATTTCTGAATTCCAAGAGAAAAATGTCAAATGTTTCTGGAAATGCTAATTGTAGGCTCTGATTGATGAGTTCTTATTGTTATTATTGAAGCTAAAACTGTTTCATTATTGCTTTGAAACTAAACCTGTTTCAAAGCCTCATTTAACAGAATGCACCTCCTGCCTCCAAAAAGAAAAATGTTGTGTGTCCAACAGCTGGTCCAGCCCTTGTTAGTTGGAGACACTAATAGAAGGAGTGTAGCATCTTGGAATTGTCTCATTAAAGTGTGTTAAGTTTACATTGCATCTCCTTAATGAAAATTTCATGGTATCTTTATTTTTATTTGTCCAGCCGGTTTAGCATAAACTATAGTTTATGATAGTTGTACAAAATCAGAGGTTGAGACACAAAGATAACTGACCTGCTGATTGGAGAATGATTGTTTAGTAAAAATTCCTGTTATTTACCTTATAAAATTACCTGGTTTCTTTCTGTAGTTACAATTGTATTTATAATAAACTCCTGAACAAGGGAAATATGTAGATTAAAGTCAGTGTTGGTGGTTGGAGGAAGAAGGTATTGCTTCCTGAACTTCTATATGTATTGACCTATCTTTGCACCAATAATAATATAAAAATTGAATATTAATATATAAATATTTGTTATTATTTAAATTTGATTATATTTATTAAATGTTTATTGTATGTCTTCTACATACTAAAAATACAAGTTTGATTAAATGATGCTTTCTACTTTTGAAAGAGGCCTCAACCCATTAATTTCATTCTACAAGTAGTGATTTATTTACACTATGATTCAGGCACTGAAAACATTGTTTAACAAAAATGACCTGCCCCTTTCCTAAATTCGCCTGTGATCTGAGACATTACATTTACACATATGAAACATGAGAATGCAAATACATTTATTAAGATATGTGTTGTTTGGACAAAAGTCATGACCCTGTATTCAGTTGTCTAGGAAAGGTATTCTCTCAGAGAGAACGAATGTCACTTCACAGGGCACATTCATACATTCCTATAATCACAAGCTTCACCATCTACCTCCAGCCTGAACAGCGACATTAGTATGGCTTTTACTGAGGTATTTACACACCCATATCTGAACTAGAAAGCTTTAAGAACTCAGAAAAGTAAAAGTTCACTATGTACCTGAGTTATGTTCTGGAAGGAATAGGATCTGTGATGAGCAGTAAAGGACGGATAAGGCCTGGAAAGGTGTTGTTGTTCAGTCCCCAAGTTATGTCCAACTCTTCACAACCCCATGAACTGCAGCACACCAGACTTCCCTGTACCTCAGAATTTCCCAGAGTTTGCCCAAGTTCATGTCCATAAGTGGAGAGAGGTTTTTTATGCTCCAGAAGGAGATAGGATCAAACCATAGATGGAGGAGAAAGACAGAGAGGAGAGCAGCTTCCACCAATAGATATTTCCAACTGGAAGATGGAGCTGAGTGGGTGGACCAGCTGGGGATAAGGAAGACCTTGAACACTCAGAGACCATAAAATTGTCTACAGAGAGAGAGTATCCGTTCTGAGGTTTCCTTGAATGCTTCGTCTTTCATCACAAATTTTACTGATGGAGAATTGTCATATAGAAAACCAAATAACGTGAACTATGAGAAACACAAAAGTGAAAAGTAAAGTGTTAGTCACTCTTTATGACCCCATGGGCTGTAGCTCACCAGACTCCTCTGTCCATGGAATTTTCCAGGCAAGAATACTGGAGTAGCCAGCCATTCCTTTCTCCAGGGGGTCTTCCTGGATAAGGGATCAAACCTGGGTCTCCTTCATGGCAGACAGAGTCTTTACCATCTGAGCCACTGGGGAAGCTGCAAGCCAGATGCTATTTCACAATTTCTAGAAAGATGATAGATGATTGATAAGTATACAGATTGATAAATAAATAGAAATGGATATAGATGTAAGTACTTAAATAAATAAGACCACGATTGTCTTATGCTTGTTGCTAGTGGCAGCAAATAGTTGGTGCTCCAATCAAATTAAGTTTAGCTTCTGAATGTCTTCCCAGCCTGTGTTCAATTCATAAGGTTTAGACCTATTTGTTAAATATTTTACTGTGCAATGTTTTCATGATTATAGATCATAGTCCTGCTAACATCCATAGCTTCTCCCTTCCACGAAAGCATACTTGGCACATTTCCAAATAAATGAGGAATATGTAACAGGAATTGGGGTGCACATCTTAACACACTGCAGCAATTTTCCAAGAGAGGAAAATTAAATTATTGCAATTTGATGGTCAAAAGTTCATGGAGGAGACTAAATAAATTATGAAATAAGACTCCAATATAATTTATTTTCATGTGGAATGTATATATTTTAAATAAAAAGAAGAGATTGATGTCTCAGCCACCTGTTTCCAACCCAAACTTTCTAGTCCCTATACCTCTGCTCTCACACATCTTTAATTGCACAAAGGACAGTTATTAAAATGGGAAAGGTGCAGTTCAAGCTAGCTCTTGTTTTGGAAAAGCGCTATTCAGTACACATTGATTTGATTATTTCTTATCCAAATTATGATGATTAGTTGAATTAAAAAATAAAATAATTTTAGTAAGAAAAAAGAAAGACTCCAGAAATTTTAAGTCTCTATCACATCATTTTCTTCTTTATATTATAATCTTCCTAGGTGACATACTGTGGTTTTGCTAAGTCTGATGATGCCAAAACATTACTACTAGTACTATATATAAACATCAAACTCTTTCTGGTTGGTGAACAAAATCAGGTAGCTTTTTTTTTTTCTCTTTCCATAGAGTACAAGAATCCAAAAATTAAAATTTGCGTAATACAGAAGTTAATAGAACTTTGATTCTCTCCCAAAGAGTACATGCAGTGGTCAACATGAGTATTTTGTCCTAAATTAAATAATTTGATGTGGTGGCTTAGATTTCATTTGTCCTAAGTATGAAAGCATAATCAATCCTTGACTCCTCTGAGTCCTAGTCTCTCCATTTATAAAATGAACATACAATTTACCCTACCTGGTTATGATAATGTTTAAATGAGGTACATAAACAAAGATGTTAGCACTGTCCTTGGCATAGAGAAAGCCTTTTTTATAAATACTAGTTCCCCCACAAAGAGTGCTGTATGGTCACCAAATTGTCCAATAAATATAGTGTTTTAATAATTGCCATGTCTTAATCCTTAAACTATGATCATCAAGGGCTTGAGCTAAAATGATCATTTCAAGATTCCTTTTAGCATCTTCATGGTACATTTAGACAATCATTCTGGTCTGTTTAGAGTCATAAATATTTCTGTACAAAAAACTAGTTGTGCTTCACCAAAATGGTAATCACATTGAACTTTACCAAACTGAGACAAAATACACAAAGCACACTTCTTGCTAGACAGCTTTCTGCCTGAGCTGAACAGGCATGTGACAATTTACCTTGTCAATAACCTTGACAAGTGTTGATTGTGCCAAATTGCAACTTATGGTAAAATTTCAGTCACTGTCACAAGTGGCTGAAAGATTTTGGGAGCAGCAGGAATTTCCTGTTGGCTCTGAAATCATTCCCTGTACCTGTTATAGCAGCAGCTTAAGAGTTGAAGCTGACTTGCTCTGGGCCTCTCAGGACACCAGTTCTTAGATGGAAATACTTTTTTTGAGGTCTACAAAACATAACACAACTAGAAAAGATCAGATTTGCCAGCCAATTCTTGACAACTGGGTTTATGTGATGGTCTTATTACTTTAGCCAGAATCCTCCTTGAGTAATGTTGAACAGATGTATTATTTTCCAGTGACTGCTTCATTGGTGCACCCTCTCCAAGTATCCCTTACCCTGTTAAATGCATAAAACCTCTAAAGCTGATTTACTAACAAGAAAGCTGCTTGACATTCTTGGTAAATTTGGCAAAAGAGCGTGAATAGTTTGGAGAAATATTTGCTCTTGTTGTGGAGAGATCAAGGGAACCTCTTCTAGGGACTGTGTCTCAAGCTCTCCAAAACACTTATAACTTCCAAATTCTTTGTATGTGTTTTTTGTTTGTTTGTTTGTCTTGTTTTTAAGTGAAGGGCAGTTGTTTTACAATGTGTTAATTTCCACTGTGCAGCAAAGTGATTCACTTGTACATACACACACACACGCACATACACACATATGCATATATATATATTCTTTTTAATATTCTTTGCTATTGTGATTTAATCACAGCATAATGAATATAATTACCTGTTCCATAATAGGACTTTGCTGTTTATCCATTCTCTAAATAATAGATTCTGATTTTCCAACCATCCATTTTAATAACAGATGCCCCAGTCAAAGCTAATTTTTGCCTCTGGGAGTTTTCCTAGTCTAGGTTCCATTAAAGACCCATGCCCTCTTCTAATGATGCATTCTAGGAAGTTTCAGTTTCATTCAACTGAATAGATTTAAGTAACTGTCCCTTGTTTAGAAAGCATCAAGGAAGAGGACACCATATTCATAACCATCAAGCTTTGACTTATTAAGTATGACTCACAGAAGCAGTCTTATTTTCCACTTCTTGAAACTGATCTCTGGTGGCCTCAGCCTGCAGCATCCTGAAGCAGGGTTTCAGTTCCTGGCCAGAGATTGAGGACAGGTTGTGGCAGTAAGAATGTTGAATCCTAGTCACTAGACCAGTGGTCAGTGATAAGGCCCTGGCCCTTTGGCTTTGCAGAAAAGAATCCCCACAAAGATGGAAAGTGGTGAAACAAGTAAAGTGTTTATTAGGAGGGAAAAGAGCACATGTGTATAGACACTATACAAGGGCAGACTAAGAGAGAATAGTGCCCTCTTTGTAGTTTGAATCACCTTTATGGGGCATATCCTCCAGATTTCCTTTAGCCAATCATTTTGCTTTGCCTGTTTCTGAGTCCATATTTGGTTTATTTCAGGATCCTCCCATGCGTGTGCACATGCATCTCCTACCTAAGATAGATTCTAGCAAAGAGGTCAATGGGTAGTGACATCACCTATTATAGTTTGGCCCCTCTCCCTTTTTGACCTTCAAGGAGCATTATAGTTGGGAAGGTCTCCTTGATATTGAGAATGAGAAATGCACAGTCTCTATATTTCATCTGGGCAAGCCTCAGCCTCTCCTATCTTCATCTTGGAGTACAAACTCCAGCTACTCAGCCTGGGGCCCATCTATCTCCTGCCTCAAAACTACATTGCATAGAAAATGCAACATTTTAATAGGATATTAACTTGGGGTAGCTTCTGAGGACTAATGAAAGTTATGAAGGATCTAAAGTCACACCTTGAAACAGCATGTTCCTCCTAAGTCACTCTTGCAGGAGATATTAGTTCTGAGAATGATTCCTGATTAGCAAAGTTTACATGGACTAAGCCTAGGCCCCAAGGCTAAGCTGCTTATATTATCAGCTGGAAACTAATCTGCATCCAGATATTTCGTGTGCCCAGTCACATGTTAGGTGGTGCAATGATAAAAAATCCACCTGTCAATGCATATGTGAATTCATTCCCTGGGTTGGGAAGATCATCTGGCAACACACTCCAGTATTCTTGGAGAAGTCCAGTATTCTTGCCTGGAGAAGTCCACAGACAGAGGAATATGGTGGGATAGAGTCCATGGGGTCACAAAAAGTCGGACATGACTGAGCAAACATGCACAACAGCAACTGTTCCATATTGTTTATCTAGGAGAACAAATGGGAACTGAGGACTGAAACACAACTTCTTATAAAAACGAAACCCTTCAAGGATAACCTTTAAACACACATCCCTAGTGCCAAAGGAAAGATGTGGGTTTGCACATTTTTGAGGGGAGGAGGTGATATAAGTTAGCTGGTGATATAATGGTGGTGAATTTTACACAAGAGGACTTTAAATGAGAAAGAATTGACCTGTGTGCATTTCCAGAAAAGGATTTCTTAAGTTGCTTAAAAATAATAAATAAGAATTTTATTTTCCCTCTCTCCCTTCTGAGAGATCTGGAAATTAGAACAGTTTATCTTTCCCCATTTTCCTTGGCTGATGTGCCCACTGGAAAAATAAATGCACAATGTGACAGTTGTGAGTCAAGCTTTCTTTGGGGCAAAACAAGGGCTACAAGCTGGGAGACAACATTTCAGCTACCTGTGAGAAAATGCTCTGGAGAGGTAGGAGGGAAGGTCATGAGATACATGACTATGGTGAAGGTGGGCATGTGCAGTCAACCACACATTTTTGCAGAAGATTGCTGCTAGCCATGAGGAACAGATGTCACCATTAATGATTTTATTGCTTTACAAGATACAAGGAGATGAAAGAATTGGGCTCATAAAATCTCCTGAAAATATCTAACTATATAAAGGCCTGCTCTGCCACTTTTTCCCAGAGCACAGAATGCCTCATTCCTGATCTCCACCCTGAATTCCTTTCAATGGATGTTGAAGGTCAGCAGCCATAGCAGTTTGGGACTTAGTTCTTGTAGAGGCAGGTGGCAAGTGCCGATTTTTAGTTGGCACATGTTATAGCCAATATTTCCAAAGTCAAAGGTACATAGAGAATGGCTTTGAGGAATTCAGGGCATAAGATCTTGGTTCTCTTTATCTGGTTACTGCTGAAGAGTGTCTACAAAGTGATTTATGATGTTAGGTCCATTACGGCTTAGGGGGGTAGGTTTTTCTACCTCCACATATGTCACTTTGTTATGAGAATTATTTTGATATAAAAGGCAATCAAAAACCCAGTCTATTCAAGAAAGGCTATTTACCTCTTCATCAACTGCTGATTTAATTTAATGGACTTCCCTGGTGGTGCTAGTGATAAAGAATCTGCCTGCCAAGCAGGAGACCCAGGTTTTATTCCTAGGTTGGGAAAATCCCCTGGAGAAGAAAATGACAACCCATTCCAGGATTCCTGCTTTGGAAATCCCATGGACAGAGGAGCCTGGTGGGCTACAGTCCATGAGGTCTCAGAGTCAGACATAACCAAGCAGGTAAACAACAAAAGCAACTGCTGAAGGGCATAGCAACCTATTCCAGTAGTCTTGCCTGGAGAACCCCACAGAGAGAGGAGCCTGGAGGGTTACAGTCCATAGGGTCGCAAAAAGTAAGACATGACTGGAGACTTAGCACACATTCAACTGCTGATATTTACATTAGAAATAGTGCTATTACCATTGATGTGTTATTACCTGAGAAACATCTAACAGAGCAATATTTGTTTTCTAAACATGTCCCCTGCCTACCTGTGAAAACCCTCATCCTCTTTGTATCCCTTGATGTTATTCAGTTGCTCAGTCAAGCCCGACTCTTTGTGACTCCATGGACTGCAGCATGCCAGGTTTCCCTGTCCTTCACTATCTCTCAGAGCTTGTTCAAACTCATGTCCCCATGAGTTGGCAGTGCTATGTAATCATCTTATCCTCTGTTGTCCCCTTCTCCTCCTACCCTCAGTCTTTCCCAGTATCAGGAACTTTTCCAATGTGTTGGCTCTTCACATCAGTTGGCCAAAGTATTGGAGCTTCAGCATCATTCCTTCCAATGAATATTCAGGGTTGATTTCCTTTAGGGTTGACTGGTTTGATATCTATGATGCTTCCCCTTTCCTTAGCTCAGGGCATTATATAAGCTTCAATTAATTGGCTGTACTTATGAGACTCACATATATATGTAATTTTTTCCTCTGTTAATCATCTTATGTCATTTTAAATATTAAACTGGCTGAATCTAGAAGGGAAGAAAGAAAATATTTTTTGTTTGCTTCCTCTAAATGACAGCAAAAAATTGGCACTTGCCTCTGTCTCTAAAAGGATTAAATCATGAGCTCTGTAGTCACTGACCTTCAGCATCCCTGAAAGGAGTTCAGGGTGGAGATCAGGAATGTGGCACTCTGTGCTCTGGGGAAAACTGGCAGAACAGGTCTTTAGATGGGTATTTTTGGGAGATTTTAACTTCTTTAGGAGCCCAACTTCTTGTGTCTCATCACATCTAGAAAAGCACTAAAATCTTTAATGGTGACATCTGCTTCTTGTAACAAACCTCTGCCAAAATATGTGCTTGACTGCACATACCCTGCCTGACTAAAATTATATATAATACTGACCTTCCCCTTGTTGACTTAAAAAAATGCACAGTGTGAGAGTTACAAGTTAAGTCTTATTTGGGACAAAATGAGGGCTGCACCCGAAGAGACAGCACCTCAGATAGCTCTGAGAAATTGCTCTGAGGAGGGAGAAGGAAGGTCAATATATGTGATTTTGGTGAAGGTGGAGTACATACAATCAAGCACTTTGTTTTGTTTTGTTTTTGCACATTTCTACAATTCACAAGAAGCAGACGTCACCCTGAAGGATTTAGTGCTTTTTTAAGATAGGAGGAGATATAAGAACTGGGCTCATAAAATCGACTCCTGAAAATATTTATCTGAAGACCTGTCCTGCCAGTTTTCCCCCAAGCACAGAATGCCTCATTTCTGCTCTCCACCCAGAACTCCTTTCAGGGGGTGTTGAAAACCAGCAGCTACAGTAGCATGTGATTTAATCCTTGTACAAGTGGACAGCTAATGCCAATGGCAACAGCCAATTTGTAGTTGACAGACCTGTAAACAAAAAATTAGTTAGTTGATCTAAGAAAGAATTAGAAAATTTTGAGTCAAATTTGAGGATTATAACCTAGGAAGAGCATCTCAGAAAGCTCTGAGAATTGTTCTACCCACTGGAAATCAAGACACACTTTATATGTTTCTGAGGCAAAGGGTTGTACATTAAATGATGTATTAGAGATAGTTTACACAATCTAGATTTAAGCGCCATTGTGGTAGACCTTTCAAGGTCTTCCCTGTCGGTCAAATGGTAAGGAATCTACCTGCACCTCAGGAGACCCAGGTTCAACCCCTGGGTTGGGAAGATCCTCTGGAGAAGGAAATGGCAATCCACTTCAGTATTCTTGCCTGGAGAATCCCATGGACAAAGGAGCCTGGTGGGCTACACAGTTAGCGGGATTACAAAGAGTCTAACACGACTGAGCTTCTTCGTTCAGTGGTAGACCTTGTGACCCTTTACAAGATTGAGAAGAAATGCCATCTTTTATGGAGTTGTTTTGCCGATGCTAGGAGAAGATTGCTGTTGATGGTTGGACAGGTATTCTTACTGATGGGGGAATGTTTGGTCAATGCATAGTGTGGATATACAATGCACAGTGAGGGAAGAGGGACTGCAAAGGACAGAGAAGAATTTTAATTTTTCCTGTCTTGCCATACAATGTGAATTTTATTTCAGACCCCCTTTTTTGGAGCAGTTCCTCAGAGTTATCTGAGGTCCTGTCTCCTGGGCTATAGTTCTCATTTTGCCCCAAATAAAACTTAACTCATAACTCTCAAATGGTGCTTTCTTTTTTTTGTTTATTTGTTTTTGTTTGCTTGTCTGTTTATATTTTTTCAGTCAACAACCACTATAGTCCAAACAGCCCAAGAGGCACCCTGACCCTCAGCTTCTGCTGGTGTCAAGTAGTGGAATGGAGCAGCACAGGAACTCATGAAGTCTTGCAATAAAAGATTTATTTTTTGTTAAGACCCTAATAAAAATATGACGTTTCCAATCTGCATCTCTTCCCATTGACCCTGAATGCGGTGACAGAAGTGTATCAGTACCCACTCGAATAACTAACATCTGTTATTATGGATGCAAAATAATTTACATGCAAAAACTCCATATATAGACACAAAGCCACATAAAGAAGGCATCATTTTTACTCTTGCCTACTGCACACATGAGGAAACTAAAGTTTTGAAAACTTAAGTAAGTTGGTTGGAAACTTGGTTAAAGGCAAGAAAACCACAGTATTTCACAACCACATTTGGTACAAACATGGTATTTCACAACCACAAGTGAAACAAACAAGTGGCTTTATAATATGGAAGAACTTTACTTCCTTGGCACTTAGGTGTGAGCTGCAAGCAAAATGGAGCACTGTCTAGACCAGGTGAAGAAGCAGATATTCCAGTAAATACACTGAGGGTCTCAGGTACCTGGACTGGACACTGATAGGAGACACTCAACACCCTTAATGTGAGTTGAATACAGTTATGTAGAAAACACATGTTATTTTTATTCTAGAGTGTGAAAGCCACAACTCTTATGTTATTTCTGATACCTTGCATTAGGTTAGGGGTAGAAACTTTTAGGAATTGCTCTGTATCAGTCCATGATTTGGATAAGCATACTTCCAGAGGTAGACCAGCACAATGATTGAATGAAGGGTCTGGGATAAATAAGCAGGATATTAGTTGTTTGATTTTAGACAAATTACTTAAACTCTTCATGTTTCAGTTTCCTCAGCTATGAAGTAAGAACAAAAGTTTCTACCTTCTAAGATGGTTGTGATAATTCCATGAGTCGATACACAGAAAACCTTTGAAACAGTGACTGACAGAGATGAAACACATTAAATCCAGCTATTGTATAGTCAATGATTGTGATGCCCATCATGAGTAAGTAATACTCCTCTGCCTGCCTCAAAGAAATATGTCTTAATCAATTCATCACTATCGATACCATGTCACACTAGCTCTTTAAGGACACCTTCTCAAGTAGCCAAAGCTTTCAGGTAAATTAGAGACTGATGTGACATAAATCACAACATAAGTACTTGCTTCATTTAAATAAAATATGCTTGGAGGAGGAAGATTATCTACCTCAGTTTTAATACATTCATTGCTATCTACCTTTTGGCAAAATGATTTCCAGCTATGACATAGAATGACTTCAGCAACTCTGTTCAGATTGAAGTTACAAAAAATGAAGAAGGATCTATTGAATAGGGATATAATGTAGTGACTTGGAAAGACACATTTATGGCTTTGGAGCAAGGTCTTTGATGGAAACTTTACTGATTGTCTTTCAACCATAATTTTTTGTCAACCCTCCAAATGTTTAGATTTTTTATGTATGTCTGCATCTCTTAAACACACACATGTGGGCATGTGCACGCGCGCACACACACACACACACACACACCCCTTTCCAATATTGAGTTAACACTTCCTAAAAATAAAAGTTCAATTTCAACAATTCTTTCAGTGTAAATTAAGAACCTTCAGGAAATTATACAAGTACTATTTGTATTTTGGACTAAATCATGAAAAAGTCCAAGCTCTCCTTTATGTGATAAAAAGATTAAGCTTGTATTTATTATGGTTCAACTGATGCAAATGTAACCCAAGAGCATGGCAGAAATAGCAAATTAACATATAGAACCAGACAGAGAGTAAACTGGAAGTCAACAGGGAGCTAAAAGGCAACCAAAAAGAGAGTGAATTATCTTGTCAAATGGGCAAGTTTGAGAAGCAGAAATAAAATATGCAATGAGGGCATATTGAAGTCCAGCGTAAGATCAAGAGACAATATTTGCTCAGTTCTTCCATGTAACCTAAACTTAACCATAATGATTAGCTTAGCTGAGATTTAAGTAGCTTAAAACTGAATAAAACAAACATATCCACTCACAGTCATAATTCAAAACTCTCTCTGCCTGTAGAGTGAGACTTGACTTACATCAAATGACACAAGAAGTATACTGATTTTATTCCTTTTATTACAAGTACAGCTCCCTGGGGCAGGACTGGTTGCTGAAAATTCATGTAAGCTGGTACATTGTGAGCCCTTATTTACACGGCATTAATAATACATCAGGAAGACAAAGGAATACTCCAAATAATAAACTCTCCTAACAGCCCTGAACCACATTGAAATGCAGTTATTTCCTCAGTCCAGTTCACAACACAGTTTCCTCTTGCTGAACTTTGTTCCCTTTATTCTTAGTGAGCTTCTGGTGAGGAAGGACTTTCTTCAAGATATAGATTATGTTTCAAGATCCTAATTGTCTTGATGAGAGGGTCTAAAGATTTGTGATTTTTTTTCCCCCACTTTGGAAGCATCTAATATGGATCATTCTTGTGACTAAAGGGAGGGTTTTAAGATGACTCAAGAGAACATGGACTAAATCATCCTGATTTTTTCTGTTCTCCGAAATTTTGGGTGTTTGGGGACATTGATTTCTTACCCAAATGATGTGCAGATTTGAAAAGAAAATAAGAAAAGGCAGAAAACTAGATATAACTGACACTATCATCAGAAATAAACATTTTGAGGAAACAATGGGGCATTTTATATGCAGATGAACATTTTCATTTTTTAAGAGAACATTTTTAAAACACAGCTGCCTTATCGACTGTAAAAATGCCTAGGTGGTAGGCACCTATGGAAATATTTCTAGAACATTACATGATGGTTAACCACAGCAGTTTTTTTCACTATGACTCCTACTTTCAAATCACGATTCCAAGCTGGTTGATGCTTCTGTGCCTATTGTCTCATATGTAATGCAAGAATATCTAATTTATAGTTGTGTTTTGCTTGGCAAATTGTATGTATCCAGTATATTTCAGATATTGTTATTGTTGTGTTTTTAAATTTTACTATTATTTTATTAGTATTAGGATGGCTTATTATCACATTTAAACTTAAGTGATCTCTTACTGTTCTGCCTGAATAGTTCCAGCGTCTCTATAGCATTATGCACTCACCATGAGGAGGAGCTGGTAAACACTGAACCAACTAGTTGCTATATTTTCTACAATACTTTGAAACACGGCAAAATAGGGGGAAAGCTTTGAAGACAAGATTGAATGGGAACACTACATTTTCCATTACCAATTCTGTGATGTCAGAAAGTTGTTCTACTTCTCCTGGGGTGGGGTAACAAAGGCAGACAAGGCCTACCTCACCCCAAGATAAACAATGGTAATAAAGATCAGCAAACCCATTTATTTATCTTAAGTTATGAGAGTTGATGAATAAAGACTGTCTCTACAGTCTTTTTGAAGCATCACATTTTCTTTATTTCAGTTCATTTCAGTCACTCAGTCATGTTCAACTCTTTGCAACACTATAGACTACAGAACGCCAGGCCTCCCTGTACATCACCAAATCCTGGAGCTTGCTCAAACTCATGTCCATCAAGTTGGTGATGCCACCCAACCATCTCATCCACTGTCAAACTCATCTGTTCTTGACTTTAATCTCTCCCAACATCAGGGTATTTTTCAATGAGTCAGTTTTTCGCATTAGGTGGCCAAAGTATTGGAGCTTCAGCTTTAGCATCAGTCCTTCCAATGAATATTCAGGACTGATTTCCTTTAGGATCAACTGGCTTGATCTCCTTGCAGTCCAAGGGACTCTCAAGAGTCTTCTTCAACACCACAGTTCAAAAGCATCAATTCTTTGGCACTCAGCTTTCTCTATAGTCTAACTCTCATATCCATATATGACTACTGGAAAAACCGTAGCTCTCACTAGATGGACCTTTGTCAGAAAAGTAATATCTCTGCTTTAGAATATGCTGTTTAGGTTGGTCATAGCTTTTCTTCCAAGGAACAAGTGTCTTTTAATTTCATGGCTGCAGTCACAATCTGTACTGATTTTGGAGCCCAAGAAAAGAAAATTTGGCACTCTTTCCCCTGTTTCCCCATCTATTTGCCATGAAGTGATGGGACCGGTTGCCATGATCTTTGTTTTTTGAATGTTGAGTTTTACGCCAGCTTTTTCACTCTCCTCTGTCACTTTTACCAAGAAGGTGTTCAGTTCCTCTTCACTTTCTGCCATAAGGGTGGTGTCATCTGCATATCTGAGGTTATTGATATTTCTCCCAGCAATCTTGATTCCAGTTTGTGCTTCATTCAGCCTAACATTTCTCATGAGGTACTCTGCATATAAGTTAAATGAGCAGAGTGACAATATACAGCCTTGATGTATTGCTTTCCCAATGTGGAACCAGTCTGTTGTTCCATGTCCAGTTCTAACTGTGGGTTCTTGACATGCATACAGATTTCTCAAGAGGCAGGTAAGGTGGTTTGGTAGTCCCATATCTTTAAGAATTTTCCATTGTTGTGATCTACACAGTCCAGGACTTTGGTGTAATCAATAAGCAGATGTCTTTCTGGAGCTCTCTTGCTTTTTCTGTGAGCCAACGGATATTGGCAATTTGACCTCTGGTTCCTCTGCCTTTTCTAAATCCAAAATGAACATCTGGAAGTTCACATACTGTTAAAGCCTGGCTTGGAGAATTTATTTAGCCTTGGATTAACCTTAGTGATGTTCAAGGGATTCTGAAAAAGGTTTCCAGGATCCTCAATGATCTTTCTCTCTCTTCCCCTCAATTCTATGACTATTCAATATTTTCTCCTTTGAGTAACCTGATTCTGTGAAAAACACAGTGACAAATAGTAAGCTTACTTAATTAATATCTGATCAGTAATTCTAACTCCATGAAAATACCTTTCATTGTGTATTCAGTTATGTATTTAAAATTTTTTTTATCATCCCCTAGAATTTGATGCACTCCTCTGCACACAATCCATGGCATTTAACACAGTGACAGCCACACAATAAAAAATTCCACAATACATATATTTACTGAAAAAAAATTTATTGATTATACTAACATACAAGGGAAAAAAAAGAACTCCCCACAGTGATTATTTGGGACATGACATACTAGTTATTGATATATTAATTTCAGCTTATGGCATAGCATAAATGATTCCAGTAACTAGATCTGATGCTATGAAGAGTTGTAGTCAAATACATGTGAAGGAGCTACTAAATTCTGAGCTTTTGGGTAAATTCAAAACTCAAAATAGCATCTTTGCTGATAAGCAGATGGCAGTATTTTACTAAGACAGAAATGGTCCTATTTTGTACAAAGATTAAGGCAGAAATTGAATAAAAACTGTTAATATTAGCCCAACAGATAAGTGATCATGACAAAAAATAGAATATATAAGCATCAAATCTCTCTTGTTTGGATTCAAAGCCTGGATGAAGTAGGTAAGATGTGAGACATTCATGAGTTTCGTAGATTATTAAAGCAAACGGTAGAAGCCTCATGCTCAGGTTCTTAAACACACTCATGAAAATATCCATTAATGATCTTTGGCACTGGGGGCCTAATTATTGTTTTGCTTCATTTTTTTTTTTTTAATTTTTAATTGTCTTCATTCCTAGGACTGTAACTCAGGAGGGAAATAAGAGGTGCACTTTCACACTTTCAAAGTAATTTTTATTAGCTTTTAAAACATTTTATCAAATGAAAAAGAAAACCTACATAATTAATCTCTTGTAAGATCAGCATGGGCTTTGGTCACATAAAATTGGTTTTCAATAGAGATTCAACCACATTATAGCTGCTACACATTGCGCTTATTAAATAGCTTCCCTTTTCTCACTCCTCTATTGCAGTGTTTAACACAAAACAGAGGAGAAACACATAACTTTGGATTAAGGTAAACTAGAGTTGAAGCCTGTTTGACTCATGACTTGAGAAAAGAATGCATTTTGTTGAGCCTCAGTTGTAAAAGGAGAAAAAAGAATCTGGTAGGACTGTGGTGAGAAAAGAGTAAAATGTAGGATCGCAGGAATGGTCCATGGAGGTTACACCATACATGCCAATGAATTGTCGTCCTCGGCCTCTCCCTTCCTGCTCTTCCCCTATCCAACCTATACCATTCCCAGAGTGAGTATTTAATCAAAGAGGGATAAAATGATATATGTAAATGTCCATTCCATAAGCATGGGTTCCTCTGCTCTTCTGCTATAGAAGATCTGTCAGTTAATGCTGCATTGGTATCTAGAGATGAGAAAATCATCTGTCCATGAATGTTTTTGCTAAGGAAAATATGACTGAAAATGAGACTGGCACAAGAAGACATGTGTTACCTTGAAGAGAGCTTTGTGTTCATAACCACAGGCACACAAACAGTCACACAGAGTTTAGGAAGAGGACAGCTAAGCTGACACAAACACACACACAAGTGGGCAGTGTAGATGGCAGAAATGTATGAGTGAACAAAGAAAAAAAGAGCCAGGAGAAGAAAGATCTGCAGGTTTGAGGTATTACATCCTCCCCATGGTCTATTGAAGGGTCTTTCTCTTCAATACTGAGATTACATAATGGAATCGACAATCTACCACCAAGCTGTTCTAACTTTCTTTGTGCTATTTCTATGCTTAGGTGTTTTCTTTGAAACCTTCTTTCCTCCAGCTCAAATCTGTATTATTATTATTATAAAATAATCTATACAGGATATATTTGCTCAGTGAGACTCCCACCATTCAACACCAAGAAATGGTAATGAAGAAGAAATAATTTTCTTTCAGTTATTATTGCCAATCAGTACAAAATATTGTTACAGATGACTGGGCTGCATGAAAAAATGAGATACGAATCCTTACCTTCATTATGATTCAAAGTATTCACACAAAAGAAAGTAAAGTAATAATACCGGATGATGTCATGGGAGGGGTCCAGGATGATCCATGATTAACTATTAGATAATTGGCATAGAAAGAGTGCCTGCTTTGGAAATCCATAAAAGAACAAGGCAGGTACAAACAGATGAAATTTGAACAGCAAATTTTGGGTGATTTGCACAATGGAGAAAAGTGAAGAGTCGTCTCAGTTGGTAAAATTGCATAGACAAAGTTATAGTAGTCAGGAAGAACCATTGTCTCCATGGCAATGAATAAACAAATTTGCTTTTAAGAAAAACAGGTTTGAGTAAATCAGAGGAAAATGACATGCTGGTGTATCATCCTAGAAGGATTTGTCTGTCAAGCAAAATAATTTGTTGTAAATAAGAAAAAAAATTATAAAATAAGGGAAGAAAATAATATATTAATATTTTGTGCATGCATGCTAACTCGCTTCAGTCTTATTTGACTCTTTGCAACCCTATGGACTATAGCTGGCAAGGTTCCTCTGTTCATGGGATTCTCCAGGCAAGAATACTGGAGTGAGGTGCCATGCCCTCCTCCAGGGGATCTTCCTGACTCAGGGATCAAACTTGTGTCTCTTGCCTCTCCTCCATTGGCAGCTGGGTTCTTTACCATTAATGCCACCTGGGAAGCCCAATATTAATATATAGGTATATTTTTAAAAAATTGTTTAGGTCAGTGGAACTGTGTGATATGTAATGGTGAACACGACATTATTCATTTGTCAAAATATATAGAGCTGCACAACATTAAAGCATGAAACTCAACATAGCTATGGATTTTATTTAACAATAATGTTTCTATGTTGATTTATTCATCTGTGATAAATATACCACATCAAGTATCATGTTAATAATGGGAAATAAAAGGGGAAAGGAGTGAGACAGCATATAACGGAACTGTCTCTACTATCTTTTCAACTATCTATAAACCTAAAACTTCTCTAAAAATAATGCTTAGTAATTAAAAAATATATTTACAGAGAGAAGGCAACAGCTAACAATGCATGTAATGGCCCAGAACATTATATTTCATATATCTCCAAAATCTAACCAGAGTTATGTGATCCTTCTCTAACTTCAAAATTACCCATAGCCTGCTCCAGAATTTTTTTCTCTGTCGGAGTTTTTGCAGACCCTTAATTTACTTTTGAGAATCACCTTGTCTTTTGGACTAAGACCCTGTACTTTACTGCTCATCTTGTTGGCTTTCATGAATTGATTTCTTGCTTGAGTTACTAGACTATATGCTGTTCTATCTGGGGGGAGGTCATAAGAATGTGTGGTGTTTTCCTGATTTTAATAGTAATATTACAGAATAGTCGTGTGATTTGGTAGATATTTGGAAGGTTTCTTGAGTAGAATAAATAAATGAACCTATAACCACACATTTAAGGCATTGTTTAAATTTATATATATATATATATATATATATATATATATAATAATTTTGGTGTTAAGAAGCTGTTTAATACTATGATGTTTTAAAAACACACCTTTCCTTGAATTCTAAAAATAAGGCATTATTTAAATCTTGCTGAGGGACTTCTGGAACAGATTGCTTTCCACATGAACTTTGTAAAGACCTTTAAAAAAATGTTATGTAATTGGTGATAAAGAGAAGAGTGGGGAGACTGTATTAGTTTTATTTTAATGCTGTAATAAATCACCACAAACCAAACAGTTCAAAACAACACAAACTATTATCTGAAGGTTAAAAGTCCAAAGTGAGTCTTGCTACAGGGCTAAAATCAAGGCATTGGCAGAGTCTCATGTCTCCTAGAGGAGAAGGCGGTGGCACCCCACTCCAGTACCCTTGCCTGGAAAATCCCATGGACGGAGGACCCTGGTGGGCTGCAGTCCATGGGGTCGCTAAGAGTCAGACACGACTGAGCGACTTCAATTTCACTTTTCACTTTCATGCATTGGAGAAGGAAATGGCAACCCACTCCAGTATGCTTGCCTGGAGAATCCCAGGGATGGGGGAGCCTGGTGGGCTGCCATCTATGGGGTCACACAGAGTCGGACACAACTGAAGCGACTTAGCAGCAGCAGCAGCAGCAGCAGCAGCAGCATGTCTCCTAGAAGTTCCAGGGGAGAAACGATTGCCTTGTTTTTCTTATAGACACAACTCACATTCCTTGGCTTGTAGCCCCTTCTTCTGCCTTCAGATCACATCACTTCAATCCATGCTTCCATCATCACACTACCTTGACTCTAATCCACCTGCTCTGTTATTATGAAGACCCATGTGACTACATTGGGTGAATTTCATTAGTCCAGCATAATCTCCCCTTGTCAAGATCTTTAACTTAATCATATCTGCAAAGTCCCCATTTCTAAGTCTCTTTCTATGGATAAGGGTGTGGACATCTGTAAGGATCCATTATTTCACTGACCACAGGGAGCTAGATCAGAATGTGAGTACAGATGGTTATCTGATTAAGAAATGGAAATAGAATCACAGGTGATAAGGGAGTTAAAATATAAGTAATGCAATCCTGAAAATGGGAAAAAGGGAGAACCAAATGTGTATATTTTTGTGTACACACTTACCATGGAAGGTTATTTTACAATGAAATTCATTTTTAAGAATTTTCTTGTAGACATACTGTTTGAAATTTACAAAATATGGATTTTTTACAAACTCCATTTTGCTTCCCTGGCAATTATAACTAATGTGGAAATTCATTTTCAATATTAGTTTGTCAGGAAGCTCTATAATGTGTGGAAGATTTGCAGGGGAAGGGACCAGATAAAGTGATTTGACTACATTATGCAAATGAGTCTTCCAATTCCTGTCTCTGTTCAATTTATGAACAGAAAACTTACACATTACTTCAAAAGATTTAATGTAAATTTTTTCTTTTCATTTTCCCCAAGAAAGAGATGATTATAATAAACATGATGTAAATAAAGTTTCTATTCCAAAATATCAGGGTTACCAAGAAGTTGCTATTTTAAACAAACTGTGCTATTGTTTTACCTTGATGAGTTTGAGTGGAGAGACAAACCTAGTTAGAATCATGCTTCTGCTACTTAGTAGTAATTCAGTCTGAATCTCAGTTTTCTCAACTGACACATGGGTATACTAATATCTTCCTCACTACTATTTTTCATAATAGATGGGATTGCATATAAAAAACATCTGAAACACAACAATGGCCATTTTTTATTGACTGACTCCTCATGGCTCAATAAATGGTGATCATGTTATATATTATATATTATGCATCATTCTTTAGTCCTTTTCTCAGAAGTATATTACTGAATATTTAATATTCTGTAACTTCACACAAAGTAGATAAATATCTGTATCTGCATAGAGCATGCATGCTAGCAGACAGAGGCAGACAATAAAATAATGAGTATTGGAGCTGGTTAGACAATGATAAGTACAGTACAAAATACAATAAAACAAAGAGTTTAGGGATGTGTGGGAGCACTGTCTGTAATAATAATTATGTTATCGAATACACTGGTGGCAGTAGTGGGGGGAGTACAGGGAGGGAGGAAGGAGGGAGGTTCAAGATGGGGAACATGTGTACACCTGTGGTGGATTCATGTTAATGTATGGCAAAACCAATACAATATTGTACAGTAATTAGCCTCCAATTAAAATAAATTTAAATGAAAAAAAAAAAAGATAGAAAGGAAAGGTACCTTTCATTAGAATGCCAGCAATGTGGGGAGATGGTGGACTCAGTATCTGTCCAAACCAACCTCCAAAGATTCTACTCAGCCACAAAAGCTATGGGAAACATGGAAGGAATCTCAGTTAATCACTGAGATGGGGGACTAGAGTTGTTGCTACCCCCACTGTATGCAGGCTTGTCAACTCCTGGTGATCTTCCTCTAGATGCTGTATTGATCATACAGTTAGTCTGCGAGCTTCTGAAGGGAAAACTAAGGAAGAGCTCAGTCATCTATTATTTATTTTCATTTCTACTTCTTTGATCTATGGAAAGAATCAATAGATTAGACAAGGTGTGTGTGTGCTCAATTGCTCAATCATAGCCAACTCTTGGAGACCCTATAGACTGTAGCCCCCCAAGCTCCTCTGTCCATGGGATTTCCCAGGGGAGAATTCTGGAGTGGGCTGCCATTTACTCCTTCAGGGAATCTTCCAGATCCAGGGATTAAACCTGGGTCTTCTGCATCTCCTTCATTGAGGTCAGGTTCTTTACCACAGAGCCACCGGGAATTTAAAAGATTTGAAAGGTGTGCTCGGGCTGGAGATGAGGAGACATGTGGTTGCCTGGTTAAAAGTAAGTTACAATATAGCTTTGCTAAAGTGACAAGAAAAGGGGTTTCCTGCTGAGGGTGGTTTCCTACAAAAAACTGCTTATACTTGGAGTGGTAATGACAAACTTCATTGTGAAATTGAAATTTAAGTAAAAGAGTTAAAGGAAGCAAAGAGTTATCTAAAGAGTTTTATGGCAAACAAGTGTTTCAGGAAGAACAAACAGAAGGGCAGAGGCAGGGTTGTTGAAGGAGTAGCCTGTAGATGAGGTGCTGGAGCATCAGGAGAATCCTAGGAAAGGTGGGACTATGCCTATAAGAATTTGAAGACACTATAATACCACTAGCTTGTACCCTGTGAAATGGAGAGAAATATCAGTGGTCTATTCATACAGGTGCGATGACCTTACTTCTATTATAAATAATTATCTTTCTGCTATGTTAGAAATGCACTTTTAAAAGGCAAGAGTGTAAATTAGCAGTGTTGATAAACATACTTGGTGGAAGTTGATGATGGCTGAGATCATGACAGAAGGAATGGAGGTAGAAAGAAATGTTTGGGTTCTGAGTCTAGTATAAAGGTAGATATGGGGACTTCTTTGGTTGTCCAGTGGTTAAGAATCTACCTTTCATGTAGGGAATGAGGGTTCAATCTCTGGTCAGGGAACTAATATCCCACATGTTATGGGGTAACTAAGCCTATGCACCACAACTAGAGAGAAGCCATTATTTGCCTCAAAGAGCCAGTTCAAAACAATGGAGGATCTCACATGCTATATTGAAGATATGCAATTGGGACTTGATGCAAAATATATAAATAAATGTTTTAAAAAATAAATACAGAAGTGTTCACAAAATATGATCTATATTAAATTTGATACAAGTCAAAATTAATAAATAGGTGTTTAAAATTTCCAAAATTAATAAACAGTTGTTTGATGAATAGTTTGCAATAAAAGTTTTATTAACCCATGAAAATGTGAATCTGTATTGATAAGATATATAATTTTAAAATGTCCTTTATTATACTATTATTTACATAATACAAATTCTCTGTGACTATATTTAACTAGTGTCTCCTTGGTTTGTCATAAACTACAGGTTATATATTAAACACTCTACTGTGTAGCCATCTAAAATGCATTCTCTATGCATTTTAAACTGTTTTGCTTTATAAATTTTGATGCTATCTAATGCAAAAAAATTAATGAGTTATATTTTCTTTGTAGTTTCTAATTCTTATCAATATAAAATGAACATCCTTCAATGTTCAATGTTCCTTCAGATACCAATTCTGGTATCTGCTATAAACATTTCATACTTGTTTTGAAGACTTTGTTTTTTCATTTCATTTGATTTATTTCCCAATGTTTTGATTTTAACGTTTTTTAAAAAATTTTAGGTACAGCAGTAAAAAGAAGCACATAGATTATCTCATTTCAAATGTTCCTTAGATGTGCTCCTTTCCCATGAAATAAGAGATACAGAAATGTTTAATAATGTGCCCATGTATACCTGGGCTTTAAAAAAAAATATTGTAGGAAATTCTACTTTGCAACAAGTTGTCCACTACACAAGGTATAATTAATATAACTGTTGACATTATAGAGCAGTGTGAAAAATCGAGTTAATCACCTCCCTAAATAGTCCCAGAAACCAGTTGCAATGTTTACATTGCTACAACATCACTCAAAAAAATAAGAATCTTTGAATTTCATCCACAATTTGATTCAGTAGTATGTTTCAAATTGGAAGAATATTTCAAGAAAGGGCAATCATTAGTGGATCATTTTAGAGGAATTACATTCTTTTCAAATTGATATATGTTTTTGTATTTTAGATATAATGAGCTCATTTGTACTCAGATCATGGATAATGTTTGCTTTGTTTTGATTGTCTTAATATCCTTTATAAATACACTATTGTAATTTCCCATCTAAGAATCATATTTTTTTGGTCTGGTTGAATTATACGTGGACATGCAATTTGGTTTAGCTTTCTATTTCTCTTTCTCTTTCTCTCTCTTTCTCTCTCTCTCTCTCTAAATATATATATATATATATATATATATATGCTAAAGGTAAAGTTCAAAAGGAAAGATATACCCATCTCAATGCAGAACCCCAATGAAGAGCATGAAGAGATAAGAAAGCCTTCTTCAGTGATCAATGCAAAGAAATAGAGGAAAAGCATCTTGATGAAAGTGAAAGTGGAGAGTGAAAAAGTTGGCTTAAAGCTCAACATTCAGAAAACTAAGATCTTGGCATCCGGTCCCATCACTTCATGGCAAATAGATGGGGAAACAGTGGAAACAGTGCCAGACTTTATTTTAAGAGGCTCCAAAATCACTGCAGATGGTGACTGTAGCCATAAAATTAAAAGACGCTTACTCCTTGGAAGAGAAGTTATGACCAACCTAGATAGCATATGGAAAAGCAGAGACATTACTCTGCCAAAGGTCCATCTAGTTAAGGCTACAGTTTTTCCAGTGGTCATGTATGGATGTGAGAGTTGGACTGTGAAGAAAGCTGAGCACCGAACAATTGATGATTTTCAACTATGGTATTGGAGAAGACTCTTGAGAGTCCCTTGGACTTCAAGGAGGTCCATTCTAAAGGAGATCAGCCCTGGGTGTTCTTTGGAAGGAATGGTGCTAAAGCTGAAACTCCAGTACTTTGGCCACCTCATGTGAAGAGTTGTCTCATTGGAAAGACTCTGATGCTGGGAAGGATTGGGGGCAGGAGGAGAAGGGGACGACAGAGGATGAGATGGCTGGATGGCACCACCAACTCAATAAACGTGAGTTGAGTGAACTCCAGGAGATGGTGATGGACAGGGAGGCCTGGCGTGCTGCAATTGATGGGGTCGCAAAGAGTTGGACACGTCAAGTGACTGGACTGAACTGAACTGAACTGAACTTAATAGAATGGGAAAGACTAGAGATCTCATTAAGAAAACTAGTGATCCCAAGGGAAGATTTCATGCATAGATGGGCACGATAAATTACAGAAAGCTAACAGAAGCGGAGGATATAAACAAAACAAGGCAAGAATACACAAAAGAACTGTACAAAAAAGATCTTCATGACCCAGTAATCACGATGGTGTTATCACTTACCTAGAGCCAGACATCCTGGACTGTGAAGTCAAGTGGGTCTAAGGAAGCATCGTTATGAACAAAGTTAGTGGAAGTGATGGAATTCCAGCTAAGCTAATTCACCTCCTGAAAGATGATGCTGTCAAAGTACTGCATTCAATATGTCAGCAAATTTAGAAAACTCAGGACTGGAAAAGGTCATTTTTATTCCAAATCCTGAAGAAAGGCAATGTCAAAGAATATTCAAACTACTACACAATTGCATTCATCTCACACACTAGCAAAGTAATACTCAAAATTCTCCAAGACAAGCTTCAATAGTACGAGAACTGTGAACTTCTAGATGTTCAAGCTGGTTTTAGAAAAGGCAGAGGAACCACATACCAAATTGTCAACATCCATTGGATAATCGAAAAAGTAAGAGAGTTCCAGAAAAAAAATCTACTTTTGCTTTATGGACTATGCCAAAGACTTTGTGTGGAACACAATAAACTGTGGAAAATTCTTAAAGGTATGGGAATACCAGACCACCTGACCTGTCTCCTGAGAAATCTGTATGCAGGTCAAGGAGCAACAGGTAGAACTGGACATGGAAAAACAGACTGGTTCCAAATTGGGAAAGGAGTACATCAAGGCTATATATAGTCACCCTGCTTATTTAATTTATATGCAGAGTAAAATGTGAAATGCCGAGCTGGATGAAGCACAAGATGGAATCAAGATTGCTGGGAGAAATATCAATAACCTCAGATAGGCAGATGACACCACCCTTATGGCAGAAAGTGAAGAGGAACTGAAGAGCCTCTTGATGAAAGTGAAAGAGGAGAGTCAAAAAGCTGACTTAAAACTCAACATTCAGAAAACTAAGATCATGGCATCTGGTCCCATCACTTCATAGCAAATAGATAGGGAAACAATGGAAACAGTGAGAGACTATTAAATTGGGCTGCAAAATCACTGCAGATTGTGACTGCAGCCATGAAATTAAAAGACACTTGCTCCTTGGAATAAAACCTATGACTAACCTAGACAGCATATTAAAAAGCAGAGACATTACTTTGCTGACAAAGGTCTCTCTAGTCAGAGCTATGGTTTTTCCAGTAGTCATGTATGGATGTGAGAGTTGTACCATAAGAAAGCTGAAAGCAAAAGGATTGATGCTTTTGAACTGTGGTGTTGGAGAAGACTCTTGAGAGTCCCTTGGACTGTAAGAAGGTCAAAGCAGTCCATCCTAAAAGAAATTAGTCCTGAATATTCACTGGAAGGACTGATGGTAAAGCTGAAACTCCAATATTTTGGCCACCTGATGCGAATAACTGATTCTGGAAAAGACCTTGATGCTGGGAAAAATTGAAGGCCGGAGGAGAAGGGGATGACAAAGGATGAGATCATTGGATGGCATCATTGACTTGATGTATTGACTTTGAGCAAGTTCCAGGATTTGGTGACAGGCATGGAAGCCTGGCATTCTGCAGTCCATGGAGTCACAAAGAGTCAGACCAAACTGAGTGACTTAACTGAACTGATAGACTGGAAAAAAGACAACTCTCATTAGTGGTGTCAAAAGAGCTGGATGTCACTAGCAGTATTGTGGAAACTATGTAATGTACTCAAGGAAGGCGATGGCACCCCACTCCAGTACTCTTGCCTGGAAAATCCCATGGGCAGAGGAGCATGGTAGGCTGCAGTCCATGGGGTTTCGAAGAGTGGGACATGACTGAGCTACATCACTTTCACTTTTCACTTTCATGCATTGGAGAAGGAAATGGTAACCCACTCCAGTGTTCTTATCTGAGAATCCCAGGGACCGGGGAGCCTGGTGGGCTGCTGTCTATGGGGTCGCACACAGTCGGACACGACTGAATTGACTTAGCAGCAGCAGCAGCAGCATGTGATGTACTAAATGATTATGAGCTTCTGGTGAAGAGCTGAAGGGATAATTGACATGATTTCGATGCTATTTTCTCATTTGATATTATTTTTCAAGAAATAGAAAACCTCAGAACACATAGAAAAACCCCTGGCACATAATTAGGCAAACATTAAAGAGAACAAGGACTCTGGAACTGATTTTTATTTACAACTGGAAAAGATAAAAATAGGAATTCCTTTCAGCAACTAAGTATTATTAAAACCCAGCTTTATATTTAAAGGGTTCAATCAACTGTATTGCAGGCACAATGGTTGTTAAAATGTCTGAGTTGATTAAAATGTGGGGGAAAAAAATCACTCAGAGAAGATATCTAAGATGTGTCTTTCCCATGGAACAGGTGTATGTTCAATATCAGTTCAGTTCTGTTCACTTCAGTCACTCAGTCGTGTCTGACTCTTTGCGACCCAATAAATCGCAGCACACCAGGCCTCTCTGTCCATCACCAACTCCTGGAGTTTACCCAAACCCATGTCCACGCAGTCAGTGATGCAATCCAGACATCTCATGTTCTGTCGTCCCCTTCTTCTCCTGCCCTCAATCTTTCCCAGCATCAGGGTCTTTTCAAGTGAGTCAGCTCTTCGCACCAGGTGGCCAAAGTATTGGAGTTTCAGCTTCAACATCAGTCCTTCCAATGAACACCCAGGATTGATCTCCTTTAGGATGGACTGGTTGGATCTCCCTGCAGCCCAAGGGACTCTCAAGAGTCTTCTCCAACACCACAGTTCAAAAGCATCAGTTCTTCTGTGCTCAGCTTTTTTATAGTCCAACTCTCACATCCATACATGACCACTGGAAAAACCATAGCCTTGACTAGATGGACCTTTGTTGACAAAGTAATATCTCTGCTTTTTAATATGCTGTCTAGGTTGGGCATAACTTTCCTTCCAAGGAGTAAGTGTCTTTTAATTTCATGGCTGCAATCACCATCTACAGTGATTTTGGAGCCCCAAAAAATAAAGTCTGACACTGTATCCACTGTTTCCCCATCTATTTGCCATGAAGTGATAGGACCAGATGCTAAGATCTAAGTTTTCTGAATGTTGAGCTTTAAGCCAACTTTTTCACTCTACAATTTCACTTTCATCAAGAGGCTTTTGAGTTCCTCTTCACTTTCTGCCATAAGGGTGGTGTCATCTGCATATCTGAGGTTATTGATATTTCTCCCAGCAATCTTGATTCCAGCTTGTGCTTCCTCCAGCCCAGCATTTCTCATGATGTACTCTGCATATAAGTTAAATAAGCAGGGTGACAATATATAGCCTTGGCACACTCCTTTTCCTATTTGGAAACAGTTGTTTGCTCCATGTCCAGTTCTAACTGTTGCTTCCTGACCTGCATACAGTTTTCTCAAGAGGCAGGTCAGGTGGTCTGGTATTACCATCTCTTTTAGAATTTTCCACAGTTTACTGTGATCCACACAGTCAAAAGCTTTGGCATAGTCAATAAAGCAGAAATAGATGTTTTTCTGGAACTCTCTTGCTTTTTTGATGATCCAGCGGATGTTGGCAATTTGATCTCTTGTTCCTCTGTCATTTCTAAAACCATCTTGAACATCTAGAAGTTCATGGTTCATGAACTGCTGAAGCCTTTCTTGGAGAATTTTGAGCATTACTTTGCTAGTATGTGAGATGAGTGCAATTGTGCAGTAGTTTGAACATTCCTTGGCATTGCCTTTCTTTGTGATTGGAATGAAAACTGACTTTTGCCAGTCCTGTGGCCACTGCTGAGTTTTCCAAATTTGCTGACATATTGAGTGCAGCACTTTCACAGCATCATCTTTCAGGATTTGAAATAGCTCAACTGGAATTTCATCACCTCCCCTAGCTTTGTTTATAGTGATGCTTCCTAAGGCCCACTTGACTTCACATTCCAGGATGTCTGGCTCTAGGTGAGTGTGAGTGATCACACCTTTGTGATTATCTTGGTCATGAAGATCTTTTTTGTACAGTTCTTCTGTGTATTCTTGCCACCTCTTCTTAATATCTTCTGCTTCTGTTAGGTCTCTACCATTTCTGTCCCTTATTGAGCCCATCTTTGCATGAAATACTCCCTTAGTATTCCTAATTTTCTTGAAGAGATCTCTAGTCTTTCCCATTCTGTTGTTTTCCTCTATTTCTTTGCATTGATCACTGAGGAAGGCTTTCTTATCTCTCCTTGCTATTCTTTGGAACTCTGCTTTCAAATGGGTATATCTTTTCTTTTCACCTTTGCTTTTCACTTCTCTTCTTTTCACAGCTATTTGTAAAACAGCCATTTTACTTTTTTGCATTTCTTTTTCTTGGGGATGGTCTTGATTCCTGTCTCCTGTACAATGTCATGAACCTCCATCCATAGTTTATCAGGCACTCTATCAGTTCTAGTCCCTTAAATATGTTCAATATTCCTGTTACTAAACATAAAGAGAGAGGCCTATCTAGAAAATAATTATCAGTAAAATAGTTGTCACACAGAACTAACTGGAAGTGAATGCAGTAGAGAGAAGATCAAATAAGGTTTGGAGAAAATTGTACTGCTCAATGAACTACAGGTTTGAATCAAAAGATACAGTAATAGTTTAAGACATCAATTGTTCATTAAGTTATCAACTTTATCATAGAGAAGAAGCAGGCTGAAAAATCCCTCTTAAAGAGGGCCTAGAAGGATGGCAAAAAAAGGAGGTCCTCAGAGATAGCACAGCCAGGATCCCTGAAGTACAACATGCTGGAGAGATCTGAGACTTAAGACACATGACCCATCTTGGGTACCTCTTAACTTTTCCTTGTCAAGATTTCATAAATAAAATGGACCAGTATTTTTCATGTGGTCCTCTTTCTTTATTTTTACAATGAATGTGGTAAATATAATCAAGCCAGCCCGATGTTACCACTCTGTGTTAGATGAGTGAGGACATTAAAACTAGGAAGTACATCTGTGATTGAATGACGTTGTTTTGTTTCCTCTTGGGAAGAAAGGCTGATTTAAATTTTCTTGTGAATTAAAGGTGAATACTTAGGATTCAGAAGATGGTCATATTTAGATTTCTTTATAAATCTCAAGTACTCTTTTCTCCTCCCTACAGGTATATGTTAACTGTTAGCTACTATACCTTTAAAGTCACACTTTATCACATGTCTTTCTTTGGGTCTCTGACTATGATCAGCAGAGAAATATTCCTCTTGCCAGCAGAAACTTTAAGAGCCATTCTGTGGTATCTTATATCATCATAATAGTAATTTCCAGAGACTGGTTATTTCATTACCCTGGGTTTCAAAATGAAAATAACAATGATGGAGATTGAGCATGAGAAGTAAATAAACCTTTGTTTTTGCGAGTCAGAGAAATTTGGGGGCTACTGGTAACCAGAGTGAAATCAAATGAAAGATGACCAAGACAAATCCACCACTGACTGATTTATTTGACTCATCCCAGGTGAAAATGTCTTTGTGATTACTAATAAAAAAGATGGTTGTAATGAGATACCTTTATTTCCACTTTTTCTTGAAATATTCTGAAAGAGAAGGAAATTAATGAAATTAAAAAAAATATGAAGCCAATTACAGGGTTGCTATTGCTAAGTCACTTCAGTCGTTCCGACTCTGTGCGACCCCATAGACGGCAGCCCACCAGGCTTCCCCGTCCCTGGGATTCTCCAGGCAAGAACACCGGAGTGGGTTGCCATTTCCTTCTCCAATGCATGCAAGTGAAAAGTGAAAGTGAAGTCGCTCAGTCATGTCTGACTCTTCAGCGACCCCATGGACTGCAGCCTTTCAGGCTCCTCCATCCATGGGATTTTCCAGGCAAAAGTACTGGAGTGGGGTGCCATTGCCTTCTCCGAATTACAGGGTTAAACTATGTGTTAAAAGTAAGTACTACATTTTTCAATTCACTTTTTAAGTCAATTCACTGACTTGAGTAAGTTTCTAGGCCAAGGGAAATGGGGACACTGTCCGTATGTAGTGGAAGACCTCATGGGGGTTGAAACTGGAGGGAAAAATCATACACTGACAGTGATGTCATATTTGACTGTCATCTAACTTCTTAGTTGAGAGAGAATGGCAGAAGAAATCCTTGATGTAGAAAGGAATCCCAATGGTCAGAATGAAATGCAGAGATTCTGAAATTTAATACCACAGGTGAAAAATGACGCCAGAATAAATACAGTGGGCAGTAAATGGAGAGACACAGTGGAAATGAAAAGTACAAAATATGTAAAATTAAAGTTAGAAAAATAAAAGATACAAAAGACAGAGCAAGAGGATTTAAAATACTTGCAATTAGTGCTTTTGATTAAAAGAACAAAGATAAGTGAAGAAAAAAATGCATCTAATTAAATCATTTCTAAATGAACAATTCTGTTTATGGCTTCAAGGGACATTCTGTGTGTCAAAAATCATTTCAGAAGAATGAGCAATGAATTGTCAACAATTCCAAACTTAACAGGGATCCCAGTAGTAAAAGCAATTCAGAAGGAAATTCAGACTGCTCTCAGATAGCCACAGAGAAGCAGTTTATGTTTCTGGAGTAAATTGAGGTGATGGTCATAAAGGGTAGAGTTGTCTTTAAACTCATCAGGTTGTATACATTAAATAAGTACAGTTTTGGAACTTCTCTGGTGTCTCAGATGATAAAGAGTCTGCCTGTAATGCGGGACACCTGGGTTTGATCCCTGGGTCAGAAAGATCCCCTGGAGAAGGAAATGGCAACCCACTCCAGTATTCTTGCCTGGAAAATCCCGTAGATGGAGGATCCTGGCACGCTACAGTCAATAGACTCTCAAAGAGTCAGACATGACTGAGCGACTTCACTTTCTTTCACTTTGGCATGTCAATTATACCTCAATACATTGGTTTAAAAAATAATACAACGGAGCAATTTCTACAATATTCTGAAGAAAAGTAAGCAAGTGATTCTCTAACAGTATGTCCAAGTAAGTTATTTTATTTTATTTTTAATTTTGTTGTTCATCATGGATTTATTCTTGTATCAGACTTTAATGTTATTTTATTTTGACTGTGCTTTGGAGCGTGTGGGATCTTCATTTCCCAATCAGGCACTGAACCCATGCCCTCTGCAGTGGAAGCTCAGAATCTTAACCATTGGGTGCCAGGGAAGTCCCAAATTGCCATTTTAATTCGCAGGTTATAGACATACCTATACAATCATTTAAAGTTTGGAGAAACTATGTCAAAGTGACTCCTACTTGAGAACAAAAATGAAAACTCAATCCAACTAAGAAATGAGTCCAAAAAAGTAACTTGAAAATAAAATGCACTGTAAAAATATTTGGTAGTGAGAATTTACTTCCATTAAAGTAGAATGAATTTGTTGTTATCCCGTCCCTCAGTAGTGTCTAATTTCGACCTCATGGACTACAGAACGCAAGGCTTCCCTGTCCTTCGTTATCCCCCCAAGTTTGTTCAAACTCATGTCTATTGAGTCAGTGATGCCATCCAATCATCTTATCCTCTATTGTCCCCTTATTCTCTTGCCCTTGATCTTTCCCAATATCAGGTCTTTTCCAATGAGTCAGTTCTTTGCATCAGGTGGCCAAAGTATTGGAGCTTCCACTTCACCATCAGTCATTCCAATGAATACTAAGGATTGATTTCCTTTAGGAATGACTGGTTTGATCTTCTTGCAGTCCAAGAGTCTCTCAAGAGTCTTCTCCAACACCACAGTTCAAAAGCATCAATTATTTGGTGCTCATATTTCTTTATAGTCCAACTCTCACATCCATACATGACTACTGGAAAAACCATAGCTTTTGACTAAATGGATCTTTGTCAGCAAAGTGATGTCTCTGTTTTTTAATACACTGCCTAGGTTTGCCATAGCTTTCCTTCCAAGGAGCAAGCATCTTTTAATTTTCAATGCTGCAGTCACCATCTGCAGTGATTTTGTAGACCAAGAAAATAAAGCCCATCACTCTTTTCATTGTTTCCCCATCTATTTGCCATGAAGTGATGGGACTGGATGCCATGATATCAGTTTTTTGAATGTTGAGTTTTAAGCCAACTTTTTTACTTTCCTCTTTCACCTTCATCAAGAAGCATTTTAGTTCTTTGCTTTATACCATAGGGTGGTGTCATCTGTATATCTGAGGTTATTGATATTTCTCTGAGCAATCTTGATTTCATCTTGTGCTTCATCCAGCCCAGGATTTCACATGAAGCACTCTGCATATAAGTTAAATAAGCAGGGTGACAATATACAGTCTTGATGTAACCCTTTCCCAATTTTGAATCAGTTGTTTGCTCCATGTCCAGTTCTAACTATTGCTTCTTTACCTGCATAGAGGTTTCTCAGGAGGCAGATAATGTAGTCTGGTATTCCCATCCATTTAAGAATTTTCCACGGTTTGGTGTGATCCACACAGTCAAAGGCCCTAGAATAACCAACGAAACAGAAGTAGATGTTTTTCTGGAATTCTCTTGCTTTTTCTATGATCCACCGGATGTTGGTAATTTGACCTCTGGGTCCTCTGCCTTTTCTAAATTCAGCTTGTACATCTTGAAATTCTCAGTTCACATTCTGTTGAAGCCTAGTTGAGTACTATAATCTGGTAGATTATAAAATGTAGATTAGAAGATAAAAAATCAACAAATTTTAACAATGTAGAAATCATAAATTAAAAAAAATATGGATATGAAGTGAGGGAAGACAGAGGTATTATATGTGTGCTAATTTTTTTGCCTAAAGAAAAAATCAGTGGATACTCAACATGGATAAAATATGTTCTTTAAAATTAGGATGAACTTTAAATATTTATATCATTTTTTGAAAAATATTTTTGCATGTCTATATCTTGCAATAATATTCACCTGTACTTCAGATTCAGTACTTCACATTTTTTTCTTTAATTTAAGTAAGATGAAATGTATGCTTTATTTAAATATCATGCCTGCTATAATCCTGGCTTTTAACTATTTATTCTCTCTCTTTAAAAGTTAAATTTTCTCTGCCTCTTTTCTCTCTGTTTACATACTTTTCTTCCTTTCTGCCCTCTATTTGTAGATATAAGTGATATCTGGAATAATGTTCATAAAATATATGAAATGGTTGTTTCTGAAATAGGAAGTTGGGGTCATTTTTATTTGTATTCCTTTACTTTTCTGTAAAGGAAAAGTAAAAGCTTACTTAAAAGTTACATAAAAACTGACATAAAAGTTACTTTTATTACTTTTCCCCCTCATTTTTCATAAATATATATCATTTAAAAATTAAACTATACTTTTAAAATGAACTCACTCTTTTTACAATATGTGAAGCAGCAAGATTCTTCACAACACCTCAGGGCTGTATGCTCACCAGTTCCCTGTCCTGGGTGACCTTCCAGTTAACAGTGGTTCACTGAGGTCCCCTTGGGACCTTGCATTCTTTATCTATTCAGCAAATGGCTTGCACTAGATGTTTTCTGAACTACCTTAAGGCCATGTGCTCTGTGGTTCTAACTAGATCCCCAAGGACTCAGAGAATTAAATTGCGCTTGAAATAATAAATAGAAAATGTACTTTAAAAATTATGGAAGACAAAAATGAAGCTTAAATAACATTTTCTGGCCACATTCCAAAGTTTCCATTATTCTATTGATTGAGAGAACATATGAATTGCACTTTAATCAGTGCCCAGTGAACATTAAATTGACCTTGAATTCATGGCCAGTGTTGAAGTACAGGTCTTCATCAATTTGATGCAGCCAGCAGTGAAGAGCCAAATGGAGAAGCTCTGATTGTGCCTCAAGGCTGGAATTTATTATATTTTCAGTAAAAACAATTTTTGAAGTAAGATGACGGTTTTCCTCTGAATTGTTTCATTAAAATTTGATCAGAGAGAAGAATGCTTCTATTTAACTTCAGAAAATGTAATTTTGGCTTCACTCACAGCAAGAAGTTTTCCACAGTGTTGCTCACAGTTGTGGAGAGCGCTAGGATGAATTGTATTTCCTCGTGAAGTACTATTCCAAAAACACAGCCATCAGGAACAATACCATCTATTTGTCAAACTTGTCTTAGAAAAACTACATACTTGTAAATATTGTCCGTTTATAATATCTGCTTGCATGGCACTTGTGAATGTTCTTGAATATTTGGTTACAATAAACAGTAGCTATGCTCAGGGTTGGAACTTTCATCAGTTAAGAAATATCATTTACCAAGTAGTCTTTCTTGTCCATTAAATATTTAGGTTTTCCTTACTGTAAAGCAGAGGAATGAGAAAGGCACAACTACCTTGCTGGTCGTGTGTGGGAGACACAATTTGGCCATGGCTTTGGTATTCAGTTCTACTGCAACAAAAATGGTCTAACCTGTTTGATCTCCAGTATTATTTTAAAGCACACTTTCTTTTAAAATTTCAATCCAATTTTAAGCCCATTATCCTTTCTACCAATAAGCCATCATGGAGACTAAGATTAATACCATTTTAAAAGGACAGGAGATAATTTCACTGTTGGCAGTATTATGAATAAAAGTTCCTATTTCTCCCTGAGGTATATCTCACAGAGCCTAGCAACAAATTACAGTGTATTTACAAAATAAATTTAATAAATAAAATAAAACACTGCTTTGTTACTATATAGAAAGAACAAAAATGATTCCATTAGAAATACAAGCAAACCTTCTGTTAGACATTTTTGTTAAGTCTAAGACAGAAGAAGTTAGGGCTAAGGATTTGTCATTTGAAGTTTAACATTTTGTGAATCAATTGATCTTCCTAGAAGCCAAACACACACACACAGACACACATACACACACACACAAACACAGATACATAGACACACACAAACATGAGTATAACAAACTTATCAACAAACAAAAAGGGGAGGTTTTTGGCAGACAAATGTTAACTCTCATCATCCCCATCCTCTAGTGTCACTTGCAGCTTCCTTGATGTCTCAGTAGGTAAAGAATCCACCTGCGGTGCAGAGGCAGAGGAGACGTGGGTCTGTTTTTGGGTCAGGAAGAACCTCTGGAGGAGGAAATAACAGACCACTCCAGAATACTTGCCTGGGAAATCCCACAGACAGAGGATCCTGACAGGCTACAGTTCCTGGGGTTGTAGAGTCAGACACAACTGAGCAGGCACGTACTTCTGCTGCTGCTGCTGCTAAGTCACTTCAGTCATGTCCAACTCTTTGCGACTCCATAAATGGCAGCCTACTAGGCTCCTCTGTCCCTGGGATTCTCCAGGCAAGAACACTGGAGTGGGTTGCCACTTCCTTCTCCAATGCATGAAAGTGAAAAGTGAAAGTGAAGTCTCTCAGTCGTGCCCAAATCTTAGCGACCCCATGGACTGCAGCCTACCAGGCTCCTCCATCCATGGAATTTTCCAGGCAAGAGTACTGGAGTGGGTTGCCATTGCCTTCTCCGGTAGGCATATACTACATAATGAAATTATAAAAACCCAAAAGACAAGAAAAATTCTATGCACTATTATTGGCTTCTAAGATGGACCAGGGCTGTGAGCCAAGAGATGTGAGCAGACTTTCCAAGTTAAGGGACACATCAGACCAATAACTAGACCTTCCAGCTAGCAAGGGAATGGAATCTTGGTCTTACAACTGCAGAGAACTGAATTCAACCTGAATGAAGCTGATGAATTATCTCCCAGAGGCTCCAGATAAGAGCCTGAAATGGCCCATATCTTGGTTTGTCTGTGAGATCCTAACAGGGAAACCAGTTGTTCTTAGTATGCCTGGACTTCTGACCCAGTCATAAGATAAACATTTTTTTTTTTGCTTTAGGCTCATTCATTTGTGATAATTGGTTACATAGCAAGAGGAAATAAATACAAGAGGCAAGTGAGTGGTAGCCAAAAGGACAAGGCCAGCGTTGGAAGGTAGGAATGTTGTCAACATAAACAGATAGCAGGAAGAGTTCCTTCATGGTGATGGAGCAATTCTGTACCTTGATTTTAGGAGTGGTTGCACTAATTTATAAGTGGAAAGCACTGCATATAACTGAACACTCCCCTATGTAATCAGACATACACACACACAAAAGGTTCATATAAATAATGGTGAAAACTGAATAAGGTCTATAGTCTAGTTAATGGTATTGCATTCATATCAGTCTTCTGGTTTTTATATTGAACTATAGTTAGGTCAGAGAAGGCAATGGCGCCCCACTCCAGTACTCTTGCCTGGAAAATCCCATGGATGGAGGAGCCTGGTAGGCTGCAGTCCATGAGGTCGCTAAGAGTCAGACACAACTGAGCAACTTCACTTTCACTTTTCACTTTCATGCATTGGAGAAGGAAATGGTAACCCACTCCAGTATTCTTGCCTGGAGAATCCCAGGGACAGGGAAGCCTGGTGGGCTGCCGTCTATGGGGTCCCACAGAGTCGGACACAACTGAAGCGACTTAGCAGCAGCAGCATAGTTAGGTAAGTTGTCACCACTGGGGAAGTTAGGTGAATGGCAAATGGACTGTATGCCTTTTTTTTCATCGAGGTAGAGTTGATAGCATTATTGATTCAATATTGACATATTGGCATTATTGACAAAATGAACATAAGTTTGAACAGTATCTCCAGGAGATACTGGAGGACAGAAGAGTCTGGCATGCTATAGTCCATGAGGTCACCGAGAGTCAGACACGGTTAGCGACTGAAGAACAAAAGTTGATTTACAATGTTATGTTAGTTTTAGGTGTACAACAAAGTGATTTAATTATACATAGATTTATATTCTTTTTTTCTGATCGTTTTCCCCCGAATCTGTACACTTTTGCAACTTCCTATGAATCTGTAATGACTTCAGAGATTTTTAAGACAATGAAAAAATGAAACTGACCATTACAGTGTAGACCATCCATCTCTTAGTAAATCTTTGAAGCAAAATGAATCCCAAAGTTGACCTCATCTCAGAGTTGTGAGTTTCAACAATAGATTAAATTTTCATAATGAAATTCATTTCTTGAACACATACTTTATGAGGTACTTGAACTGTGTTACTCAATTTAATTCTCATACCAAATATCAGATCTGGTTACCAACACTTTCAGATTACAGACAAGTGTATATGAACCTCCGAGAAATGACTTATCCACGATCACAGGTTTACCTTGAACCAAAGATAATGGACAAAGGAATCTTCTTTGACAAATCACTGCTACTCCAAAAAGCAACAGAAAAGAACTAAGGATAATGTAGGAAGACTGAGACATATGTAGATTTTTAGAATCCCAGAGTCTTAGTTACTATAGAGATAATTTTTTTTTCTTCCTCTCCCCAGAGTAGAGATGATGGAGAGAAGAACATTTATAGAAGTTTGATGGTCACCCATAAATTTCTGATGGATGCAGTTGGGCTTAAGAAAATAGTTTGGCCTGGCACTAGAATATTGCATTTATTCATAAAAATGTCCAACTACCTCTAAGTAACCTTTGTATTTATTAATTAAAAGGTCCTCATAAGCTTCCTGTTGGAGAAGGAAATAGCAACACACTCCAGTATTCTGCCCTGAAGAACTCCATGGTCAGAGAAGCCTGGTGGGCTACAGTCCATGGAGTAGCAAAGTGTCAAATACGACTGAATGACTAACACACAAATTTCCTGAAGTCAACTAGATTTTTTTTTTTTTTAAGAAAGAATAGTATTTCAAAAATTACATTGTCTGCATTCTTTAGTTAAATGAACAAGTTTAGAAAGGCCACTTTTTCCTCCTTTACAAAAATAAACCAACTTTAGCAAGTTCCAGATGCAAAACAAGAGGTCCACAACAGACATTTATTTCAACAAAGTTATTTAAGATTCTCCCTTTCTTAAGGTGCTCAAGGAATCAGATGGGCGACTATGGGCTAACACCACTTTTATAAAGTACTGGCAAAGGTTATAGCTGGGAAGGCAATGGCACCCCACTCCAGTACTCTTGCCTGGAAAATCCCATGGATGGAGGAACCTGGTGGGCTGCAGTCCATGGGGTCGCTGAGGGTCAGACAGGACTGAGCGACTTCACTTTCACTTTTCACTTTCATGCATTGGAGAAGGCAATGGCAACCCACTCCGGTGTTCTTGCCTGGAGAATCCCAGGGATGGGGGAGCCTGGTGGGCTGCCGTCTATGGGGTCGCACAGAGTCGGACACAACTGAAGTTACTTAACAGCATAGCTGGGAAAGCCTTTGCTTGTTGAATGAAAGAGATATCACAGAACTGAGTAATTGATAATACTTTGATCTTGAATTAGGTTAGGTTTTGAGATCTGTTTCCAGCCAGTTGATCTCTTGAAATATGTGGGCTGTGCAATAATTTTTTTGATTGCTCTATGATTTTCTTCTTGCTTTTAGATTTCATATATTCTTAATTTGTTTTACAGATCATTTTTTCCCCTCTTTGGAATAAACCAATGTGGATAAGAGAGCCCAAAAGGGAATTAATCAGTTTTGGTGATTAATATTGTTCTGAAATTGCGGTTAAAGTAAAATTTTTCTTTAGGATAATACAGAGAACAACATTCTTTTAGGATAAAGTAAGTATTCTAAGCTTTCCTCTCCTACGCATCTTCCCTCAGGCACTGAGACTGCAGCCATTCAATACATGGGGACAGGCAGAAAGAAGAGACTTCAAAAGTCAAATATATTTCAACAGCTAATTTTTAACAAGTCTGGCAATGAGATATTTCCATTCTTCTCTCTTCTGTGTGATATATGTAGGAGTGAGTAGCTGCAGTAGTGATTCTGGCTGTTGTCTAAAGAAGTTCTGACACAAAGCCTCAGTGTTACATATCACGTACATCCCACAGTCATAGCTGTTTTGTCGAGCAGGGGCTTTCTCTGCCACAAAGGCCAGTTTGTATCCTTTTCTGCCTAAGAAAGCTTCTAGTTTCTCTGCTACCTTCTTTGTACGGAATGAGTTACTACTACTATGAGAATCATAATGAAAAAAAGCCATTTTTATCTTGCAGATAAACAAACAAGCTCCAGTGGTTCCCCCAGCTGTGTGTGTGGAATTATCATTGATGGCTAAAAATATAACTCTCTTATTTGGGAGGTCCAACTGCTCAAGGTACATGGCCATCTCTGCTGGGTTGCCAGTGCACTTGATGAACTGAGTAACTTCGGAGCTGATGAAGCAGACATGGTCAGTGCAGTCATGAAATTGACTGTTGGCAAAGTATTCAAAGGCAAACCCAATATCATGGTCATTGAGACAGCTTGGAGGATCCAGTAGTGAGACATCTAATTGCCGCAGTACATTGTCCATGTAACTCAAGACTACTGGATCCATCTTATACTGACCAGGGGTGTTCAGAAATTCCAGAAGCTGCTTTGGACCTCACCACCACTTCCAGCCTCCAGGCAGCTCTGTACAGGCTGGAAAAGTATCTAGAATTTTATTAGGAATTCTATAATATTCAGACCATTGATAGAAACAGTTTTCATGGTGAATATTCTCACTTGATCTTCTTTATATTTTTCACATAGCTTTGCCCAGTTGAAGACAAGCTTTTGCAGGTTAAGCATTGCATTCTGTCTTTATTTCTAGCCTGAACTAGGGTAAAAACCCTGCCTAATGCATAGCAGTGGAGCTTAATGATATGGAACATAAATAAAGAGGAAGTGTCCTACCCCACCAAGGACATAAGACTTTACTTTAGCATTGTTTTCAGTCAAATCTCTAATGGAGAATTAGGATTGCAACCTGTTGAAACATCTTTGAAAATACATGCAGATGTATTGCCAAATATATACCGAAAATTAAAGGAAGTTTGTGTTTAATGTTGTCCTTTCAAAAAAAAAAAAAAAAGAAGAAGAAGAAGAAAAAAATGAGAGGAGAAAAGAAAAATTTTTTAAGTTGTGGGGGAAAAAAAACCTCCCATTTATTCAAGTTCACTCTGTCTTGATTTTCTAGAATAAGTCAGACCAAAATAAAGAAAAAAAGAAGCTACTTAAACATTTACCCTTGGAATTTATTAGTTCTAAAATAGGCTGATATATTGGGTTAGCCAAAAAGTTGTTTCAGGTATCACTTCATGGAAAATAGATGGGGAAATAATGGAAACAGTGAGAGACTTTACCTTTTGGGGCTCCAAAACCACTGCAGATGATGACTGCAGCCATGAAATTAAAAGACACTTTCTCCTTGGAAGAAAAGCTGTGACCAACCTAGAAAGCATATTAAAAAACAGAGACATTACTTTGCCAACAGAGGTCCATCTAGTCAAAGTTATGGTTTTTCCAGTGGTCATGTATGGATGTGAGTGTTGGACTATAAACTGAGCACCAAAGAATTGATGCTTTTGAAATGTGGTGTTGGAGAAGACTTTTGAGAGTCCCTTGGACTGCAAAGAGATCAAACCAGTCAATCCTAAAGGAAATCAATCCTGAATATTCATTGGAAGGTCTGATGCTGAAGCTGAAACTCCAATACTTTGGCCACCTGATGTGGAGAGCTGACTCACTTGAAAAGACCCAGATGCTGGGAAAGATTGAAGGCGGGAGGAGAAGGGGATGACAGAGGATGAGATGGTTGGATGGCATCACTGGCTGTATGGACATGGCTTTGAGCAAGCTATGGCAGCTGGTTATGGACATGGAAGCCTGGCATGCTGCAGTCCATGGGGTCACAAAGAGTCGGACATGACTGAGCTACTGAACTGAACTACGGAAAATTCTGAACGAAGTTTTTGGCCAACCCAATACTTAGCTAGTTTAAGAATAATGCAAATTTATTAATGGTAGTTAATAAATTAATTATACAAGTATTATTATTATGGGGCTAACCAGGTGGTGCTAGTGGTAAAGAATCTGCCTGCCAATGCAGGAGACCTAAGGGATATGTGTTCAATCCCTGGGTCAGGAAGATCTATTCCCTGGAAGAGAAAATGGCAATGCACTCCAGTATTCTTGCCTGGAAAATCCCATGAACAGAGGAGCCTGGCAGGCTACAGTTCATGGGGTCGCAAAGAGTCATACACAACTGAGCACGCACACAATTGTTAGGGGAAGCCAAAGGCATTTTGGCATGAAAGCTATTAGTTTTTGAATTTGACATGATGGAATTTAAAAACTTGCCTTAAATTGCTTTTTTTTCTCTGAGACAGAATATTCAACCTCTATTAAGAAAAGGACAGTCCAGCAATCACTCTTATAACAAGGCAAAGAGATCTTAATGGGATGGAGTCAATTCAACCACCAGAAAAGAGACTTGAAGTATCTGTTAAGATGAAGGGATGAGAGAAACTGGGAACCAAAACAAGGGTTAGAAAGATACCTATAGGACTAGGACCTATTCAGCTGGCAGTATACACCTCAGCAGATTTCTTTAAGATATAAAAAATATGAGGATGCTCTTGAAAAGGACCAATGTATGAGGTTTAAATAAAAAATATATATATATTGTAAAGAGTCAATCATTTTTGATTTTCAAAACATTAGTGATTTCATGTGGTTCAACCTATAGTACAAGACAGAAAATGAAACAGATTTAAGAGAGCAATCTTTTTTCCTTAAAGGGTGGTAGATACATATACAAAATTATTTTATCATTCCTTATAAGTTGCAGGGCATGGGCATTTCAAAAAGAAGCATCTAAATTCATATATTGAATCAGTATGCCCTGCTTTCTGGGATCAGCAGCAAGGTTTGATTCTCCAAAAAATTCTTCATGCAGTATGCATGTCGTGCATGAAAAATGAAGTCTCTGAACTTCCTCATGGGAGATCATTGTACCATTCACTAGTTCTCATTAAAATCTCTCTCGTCCTGATTCCCATCTTAAATTTTCCTTTCATTAATTTCTTCTATTATGTCCAGTCATGCCCAATTTTATGTGAATATATGTGCACTGGTCTTGAAAAGTAATCTCACCAGTTTTATTTTAGAGGAATATTTGATTATAGCACTTGAGAAAGTGCAAGCTTGGTACTCATATTCAAGTGGCAGATTCATCTTAATGTTTAACACCTATTTGTCATTAAAAATATTTTTTTTTTGTTTTTAGTATGGCTGAAATTTGATTGTTAATTAAAATTTCATTGCATATATCTTGGGAACCTGCAATTCAAGAAGCCTGATGAAATGTAAATGATTTGATGTACATGTGAAAATAAGATAAGAGGTCAGACATAATTTATAATAATCACTGTTAATTATTGGGATTGTTCAATGAGTTATGAGAAAACTGGGGCCACTTTATTTACATGTATTAGAATAATAGCAATGTTGATAGGCACAGGAATACATTTTTATTGCTCCAATATCTCAAAAATAACTATCTTTGAAATTATTTTTCATTATAGGTTATTGCAAGATATTGACTATAGTTTCCTGTGAAAGTGAAAGTCACTCAGTAGTGTCCGACTCTTTGAGACCCCATGGGCTATATAGTCCCTGGAATTCTCCAGGTCAGAATACTGGAGTGTGTAGCCTTTCCCTTCTCCAGGAGATCTTCCCAACCCATGTCTCCTGCTTTGCAGGCAGATTCTTTACCAGCTGAGCCGCAAGGGAAGCCCTGTGCTATACAGTAAACCTTTGTTGCTTGTCGCATATCTATGTTTTTTAACTAGAAATGCAGCATTCTATTTATATTAAGTCAAACAAGTGGAATGAAAATGTCATAAACTTTTTAGTTGGGCAAAAATTCATGTTTTCTAAAATATATATTACATGTATTATTTACATATAGGTATATAAAAGAGATACTCTTGAGAAAGAACACCAAAAAAAAAGGAGATGGAAAAGTTGGAAAACATAAGCTAAATAAACTAATTTCAAAAATGATATATGTGTATTTGACATGCACCTGAAATATTGTAAGTCAACTATACTTCAGTAAAATATATATATTAAGGAAAAAAATAGCTGTCTTTTTATCTCACTCTTTCTGGTTGCCACTCCATTCCTCTCCTTATCTTTTAGCAAAGTGTCTTCAAGTGCATGTCCATACCTACTACCTCTAATTGTACTTCTGCGTTCTCTCTTGAAACCTCCCTAGTCAGGCAGTCATCTCTAGCAGTTCAGGGAAACTGTTTCTTTCAAGACACTCATGGCCTCCACATTGCTAAATTCAGTGCTTACTCTCATTAGCAGTATTTGACACGATCCATCTTTCTCTCCCCCAGAAACAATTTCTTCATTTAATTTTCACGACATGTTAATGGACAGCTCCCCCTCACCCTTCTGACAAAATTTAGCTACATCTTTTCAGTTTTCTTCCTTATCTCTAATCACTAAATATTAGAATTCAAGACACAGGATTCAATTCATGTCTCTTCTCCCTCTCCTTTCTACATTCACCACTGAACCACAGATGATTTTATGACTCTAAATACAAGATATATGTTCATATTTTCCAGATGTATCTCTCCAATCCAGGCTTCTGCCTTGATGTCCAGACTCTTCTATAATATTTTAAAAACTGAGTTCATATTATATCAGTTCAGTTCAGTCCAGTTGCTCAGTCGTGTCTGACTCTTTGCAACCCCATGAACCGCAGCATGCCAGGCCTCCTTGTCCATCACCAACTCTCGGAATTTAACCAAACTCATATCCATTGACTCGATGATACTATACAACCATCTCATCCTCTGTCATCCCCTTCTTCTCCTGCCCTCAATCTTTTCCAACATCAGGGTCTTTTCAAATGAATCAGATCTTCACATCAGGTGGACAAGACATTGCAGTTTCAGCTTCAACATCAGTCCTTCCAATGAATACCCAGGACTGATCTTCTTTAGGATGGACTGGTTGGATCTACTGAAATCCAAGGGACTCTCAGGAGGCTTTTCCAACACCACAGTTCAAAAGCATTAATTCTTCTGTGTTCAGCTTTCTTTATAGTCCAACTCTTACATTCTAAAGGAGATCAGTCCTGGGTGTTCATTGGAAGTACTGATGTTGAAGCTGAAACTCCAATACTTTGGCCACCTGATGGAAAGAGCTGACTCATTGGAAAAGACCCTGATGCTGGGAAGGATTGAGGGCAGAAGGAGAGGGGACGACAGAGGATGAGATGGCTGGATGGCATCACTGACTCGATGGACATGAGTTTGTGCAGACTCCAGGAGTTGGTGATGGACAGGGAGGCCTGGCGTGTTGCGGTTCATGGAGTCACAAAAAGTCGGACATGACTGAGCGACTAAACTGGACTGAACTCACATCCATACGTGCCTACTGGACAAACCATAGCCTTGAGTAGACAGATCTTTGTTGACAAAGTGATGTCTCTGCTTTTCAATATGCTATCTAGGTTGAGCATAACTTTCCTTCCAAGGAGTAAGCGTCTTTTAATTTCATGGCTGTAATCACCATCTGCAGTGATTTTGGAGCCCCAAAAAATGAAGTCAGCCACTGTTTCCACTGTTTGCCCATCTATTTCCATGAAGAAATGGGACCGGATGCCATGATCTTAGTTTTCTGAATGTTGAGCTTTAAGCCAACTTTTTCACTCTCCTCTTTCACTTCCATCTCCTCTTTCACTTCCATCAAGAAGCTCTTTAGTACTTCTTCACTTTCTTCCATAAGGGTGGTGTCATTTTCATATCTGAGATTATTGATATTTCTCCCAGAAATCTTGATTCCAGCTTGTGCTTCCTCCAACCCAGTGTTTCCCATGATGTACTCTGCATATAAGTTAAATAAGCAGGGTGATAATATACAGCCTTGATGTACTCCTTGTTCTATTTGGAACCAGTCTGTTGTTCCATGTCCAGTTCTAACTGTTGCTTCCTGACCTGCATACAGGTTTCTCAAGAGGCAGGTCAGGTGGTCTGGTATTCCCATCTCTCAGAATTTTCCACAGTTTATTGTGATCCACACAGTCAAAGGCTTTGGCATAGCCAATAAAGCATAAATCGATGTTTTTTGGAACTCTCTTGCTTTTTTGATGATCCAGCTGATGTTGGCAATTTGATCTTTGGTTCCTCTGCCTTTTCTAAAACCACCTTGAACATCTGGAAGTTCATGGTTCACATATTGTTGAAGCCTGGCTTAGAGAATTTTGAACATTACTTTGCATCCTCAAATGTGCCCTTCTCAGTCTTTTCAGTCAGCCTTCTACAGTCATCCTTTGGTATCTGCAGAAAGTTGGTTCCAGGACACCCATGGATAATAAAATCCTTAAATCCTCAGTTTCCTTACATAAAATGTCATAGTACAGTGGACCCTCTGTAACTCACTGAGGAAACACCCACCAGAGAACCAACTGTAATCAATTTTGACTCCAATTTCTGTAATATTCCACTTCTAAATGTAACAGAAAAGTGCAAACCTGACTCCATGATGGATCGATTCCTTGAGCTCCAACCTTTGTACTCTATTACCTATGCTTAGCCATACTAGCTCTGCACCTTTTGTAAATGAACATTGTCTATAACCTGAAGTATACAAGATAGCCCACTCTCAAGGCTCTGTCTTTTTAAATGTATAACACTTTCATTGGTATACAGATAAAAAGTTGTAGAACATAGAATAATATTTTTCTCTTTAAAGGTTTCTAGAAATACTGCAACCATACCTTCCTGAACAGCTGCGGGAAAAACAGGATTCTGGCACCAAGATGTTTGCAACAACCAGCCACCCACAAGTATAAAAAAAGCCTGGACTCTAACTTGGGTAAAATGGGTGTTTTGGAAACTTGTTCACCATTTTATTAGTTTTCTGCTTTTCTGAACAAAGTCACTATTCATTGCCCCAAGACCTGGTCTCTCAATTTATTGGTCTGTCATGTGGTAAGCAGTATAAGCTTGGACTTGATAACACAAACTGTTAGCAAATCCTATAAGTTTACTTAAAAGTTTTGTGTAGATTGTGATGATTTATCATCAGGTTCACTGCTCTCTCTGTAGTCCAAACCACCATTATCTGTATCTGGTTTGTTGTAAACAACTGTTTGCTATTGTCTGACCTTTCCATTTGTGCTTCTTAATCTATTTTTCCACACAACAACCAGATCTAACTTGTTAAAATATAAATCAGCTATTTTTCTTCTTTATTCAAAATCTTCAGATATTCTTCCTCCTTCATGGAATGAAAGCCAACATTCTAGCCCAGACCATCAAGGCCTCACAAGGCTTCTTTCCCCACTTTTGTATCTCTCTTGTTTTTTTCTCCTTAGCCTGTCACTGATATTTTTGCCTCCTCCTCCATGAGAATAGATTTGTCTACTGTTTTCACTGCCACAGTACACAGCATGATATTTAGTACATAATAGAAACTCAAGAGTATTGATTGATTTGATTAAACTAATTAATAATTGTTTATTATTGTTGTTATTATAAAAGAGTATCTAAGTCATAAGCTTATATCTACCATGATACCAAAATAAATATTGAACAATGGGGAGCATATTAATCAGCTGTTCAATTAACTAGCTTAACATACTTTTTAATTAGCAAAAGAAATTGATGCCGTCATTTTTTGAGTGGACAACCTTCATTCATTTATTTTAGCACTTTTTAGGAAATGCATTTATGCACCATTTAACATTAATAAATTAAGTGCTATTATCTCTTCATTTATAATCACTATTTACATAAACACTAAGGAATTGGGTATTGCTATTTATTGAATTACAACCTCTGTTGACATAAAATACTACACACAGAAATTAGTCTAAGAAAGTCCAGAGAGTAGTTGGGATATTTGCTAATTTTTGAAATTTAGATAAATTTCTTAGAGTTGTAAGTTAAACTGAAATTTCATAATACTTTAATATTTTAACTTCAATATACCATGTAGTTTTATTGAAAATTTATTTCAGGGTTTTGTTTTGTTTTGTTTTGTTTTAAGAACTCTCTCATTATTTAGATTATTTTTTTTCCTTTGGCCTACAATATATGCTTGGTCAGTTTCCACATTAACTAATTAGTCATTTTTTCTTCTAGATGATACCAGTTACTATGAAAATTATTTTCTGTGGAAAATTATATAGGAGAGAGAATGTTTTGGCTGCAAAGTTGGGACTCATATTCAAAGTTATGACAAAATAACTTGAATGGGAGCCTAATCTTTAACTTTGATATCAATCAAGTAATATATTGAGACTTCCCTAAATTGGAAATCAACTTGGAAGCATTTTACCATGAATCCAATTGAAATATTAAGGGAAAATATTTTATTTTCAAATTCTTATTGAAAGTTAGTGTTATGTCATGAGAAGTGGTAATTAATAATTATAAGAGAAACTCTGGCAATAGAAATTGTGTGAATAGGAAAACAACTGGAATTTGTTAGATCTGGTGTGTATAATTTGAGAGTACGTAATATTTATTGCATTTTAGTGGTAAACACATTAATAAGCCCTTCTCTTCAGTTGCATGCCTCATTGAGACATCAAGATTTTATAAAAATATACATCACAAGTTTATAAAAATCTACCACTGACAAATTGTATATGAAATATTTATTTATAGTATTTATAGATATTAATTTATATTTATAGATATTTACAGTATGTATAGATAGGATTACATTAATTAACAATCCTTATTTAGCTAGTCTGCTCATTCAAATTTTACTGAAAGTGCTCTTTAGATCAACTTATTCATAGTTATCTAAATGTCCTAATGCTTGGAGAGGATTAAACATGAATTTGTCCTGTTATGCAAGCATGAATAGAGTAGTACATACTCTACATACAGTATTTTTAAAACCGTATAACTTTTATATCATAAAGCATTAATAAAGTAGTGCTAATACATATATATATAGAATATATTATAAAATAATTTATTTAAATAGAATCACATTTTTATCTCTCTGTTACTCCATGTTTTAAAACTATTAAGTTTAATTTTTCCACATTGAGGTAAATTTAGATACATATGATTTAAAGTCTGGGCCATATGATATTTATAAAATTAACTTCAGGGATTTGTGAGAGGCACCTCAAAGAGTCAGTTGGACAAAAGCTGAAACTGAGAAACAGTTACCATATTATGAAGCAACAAGCATGTTGTGAATAATATCTCACAGAGTCAGACACGACTGAAGCAACTTAGCAGCAGCAGCAGCAGCAAATCACTGCAGATGGTGACTGAAGCCATGAAATTAAAAGATGCTTGCTCCTTGGAAGAAAAGACATGGTAGGTAGAAAGCACAAAGAGATTTTCCATTGGAGCTCCAAATTTAAAGCCACAAAGATGGATGTAAATGGCAGCCATAAGTTGGGAATTCAGCTACCTCTTACCTAAGCAACTGTACTATTTAGGGTAAATGATTTCTTAGTAACACTGATTTGCCTAAAGAATACTGGGAGTCTTACAATAGATCATAGCTTAAAATCAAGTAACCACATTAAAATAAAACTTACATTTTCTACAGTAAAATTTTAAAATTACAAACTGTTGATTTAAAATCAGGAATTATTTTCATTTGTTATAGTTCCCAAATCTGTTTTTCTTTGCTATCAACTTTTATGGAATTGAGATATAATATTTAGTTTTAAAATAACTTGGAATTCATGTTAGTAGGTTTCCCATTATTCCCTTTATTTCTATATCAGAAATTTCTAAGTTTTGATACTCTTTTATTATATAATGTGTTCTTTACTCTGTGATAAGAACATTCCAGCTCATTTGTGCAAGCCTAGGACCCACCTACCAAATTGTTGAGTTATCATTATGGAGTCTGAACAATTTCTTTGATTCACCATATCTTAATAATTTCATTACACTTGTAAAAGTCAAAGAAAATAAGTTATTAATAAGCACTGATTATGAATATGCATTAAACAACTGGAAGGGAAAAATTTTAGCCTATTGCTCTTTTGATCTTCACACGTTTTTCAAATTTTATATCAAACAGAACCTCAAGTATTTAACCAGTATTAGTTGCATTAGTTTTACCTATTGGAAGAGTTTGAATAACACAGAGAAACATAGTTTTCGGAAAAACAATTCTAGGTTTATTGACTATAGCAAGTTTTCCAAATGTTCTGCTGTTAAAGAGCCAATTCTTGTTTAGATGGAGATTTATTTTCTTCTGTATACCAGTAGGATTCTTTTGACCAGGACGGAGACAGAATTAATAAATACGTTGGTTTTAAATGCTTCAGAGCACTAGGATTCGGAGGATTCCACAAAAAGAAATATAGACAATGTTCTTTCGGTTTGTCCTATAATCAATATTCTTGCCAAGTAATAGGGATCATGTCTAAACGGACCTGTCTTCTTTGGTTTGGCTTTGAACAAGCCTCCAGTACGGCCTCAGCTGTTCACATTTGGGTTTGGAATCATATGGCTGACATTTTGAGTTGTCATCAACCATTTTGTTGTTAAACATGAAAAACAGACCTCTTCTAAGTATTGTTAATTAATGCTCTCTGACAGTGTCTTATCACAGGCTAGTATTGGGTATTTGGAGGGTTTTTCCCTTTAAAATTTTGTTTCACTGCTGTTATAATGTGTGATTCTGCTTCTTAACTTCTCTTTATTAAGTACATGTTCGTTCTGATGCCAAGTGGAGTTTTCAGTGTTTGTATAAGTGTCTTCATTATATATTATATTAATTTGTTAAATTAATTTATTCCTACACCCAGGAAGAAGCAATATTGCATTCTTTCTAAGATGTAGCAATATTTTGTCTCAGATGGTAAAGAACCTGCCTGCAATGAAGAAGACCCATTTTGATCCCTGGGTCCAGACGATTCCCTGGAGAGGGGAATGGTTACCCACTCCAGTATTCTTGCCTGAGAAATTCCATGGACAGAGCACCCTGGCAGGTAATAGCCCATGGGGTCACAAAAAGTCAGACATGACTGAGTGACTGACACTTTCCCCTTTTCCCAAATCTTTAAATGCTTCCAAATATTTATTTTTTTTCCAAATATTTAAAGACATGCAATTTCACTTTTAATAACCTAACCAAAAAAAAAAAAAAAGACATTAGAATAGAAATAAAGCCAAATATATTCTGTCAGCTATTCAAGCCACCTCAATTGCAAACCACGATGATTAAAAAATATAATAAAAATATGAAGGTGCCACCACTCTTGCACAGATTTTTAAACCATATGGCTCTAGATATGTAGCCTGGATCTGCCTTTTACAAAGTCTGTGAGTAGAGCAGCCTACATAATCTGTCAATTTCATTTAAGTTATTTTTAAGATCCATGTTTTTACAAGTACTCAAACCTTAGGCATCATTTCCCCCAGAAAACCTTTCTAGTCCCTTGCCAATATAAGTTTGGTGATTTTTATAAATGTACTCCCTTGTGGCAGCCTATTTTGTGTTGCAGTTTACTGTTTGCTTATGTGCTTCTGCAACAAGATCAACATCTACTTAAACTAGAGGCTGAACTACTTCTCTTTATCTCAGTTTCTAACACTTGTTTAAAGTATAATAAGGGCTTCACATATAATCACAATTCTTTCTTTCCTTATATTGCCCAATAAGGTTGGAAAAGATTATCCATATTTAACTAATCAAAGAGCATATATATTCAATGAGCCAAGACAAAATCAAGATTACCTGATTATGCTATTATTTTAATTTGAAGTAACTGGTAGAAGTTTAATGAAAAGTGTAGGAGAAAATTTTAATATGGAAATATATCCCTGGATGAGAAGATTCAATAACACAACACTGACGTACATGTGTGCATGCTCAGCAGTGTCCAACTCTGAGATCCCATGGTCTGTAGCCCACTATGCTCCTCTGTCCATGGAATTTTCCAGGCACAAATATTAGAGTGGTTTCCATTTTCTTCTCCACAGAATCTTCCTGAACCAAGGATCTCTTGTGTCTCTTGCATTGTCAGGCAGATTCTTTACCACTGTGCTGCCTGGTTTCTCTCCAGATCACTGTAAGTCCAACTGCACCGTGTTGAAGGAGTTTCCTTGGAAAAGGAAAATGGACAAGAAAATGCACAAGGAGGGAGAATAATATTTGGAAAAGAAGAAAATGAGCATAACTAGTTTGCCAAACCATATGACAAAGCCATAATAATGAAGTCAGTGTGAGATTTATGCAAAAATAAACAAAAAGATTTAAAAATAGAATCCATAAATAAGTCCATGCATATTACAGTAATTTAGTTTACATAAAGTGTGACATTTCAAATCAGTGGGGAAAAGATAAGGTATTCAATTAAAAATATTTAAACAACTGGCTATTTGAACAAGAAAGTAAAGAGTCAGATACTTATTTTATACATTCTCCTATCTTTCTGCCTCTCTTACATACATACATATGTATAAATACATGCACACATATTTAATCAAGGCATATCAAACGTATTTTTTAAAAACCCTTAAATATTTCATGAAAATATAATATTTTCAACATTGGGAAAAATAAGATCTCTAAAATAAAACGTGAACTATTAAAGAAAAATGCATAGGTTTATCAAGGTTAAAATGTCAAACTTATGGTTAACAAAAAGTAAAATGTTGTAACAGTTTAAAAAAAGATAAAAGAATAGAATGATAAAAATAATTTCAGCTATTCTCTATAGAGTATATAAGAATGTCTTAGCATATACAAGAAAAGAATAAACAAAAGCCTAGCCAAACTGTATAAAGACAATTTACAGAGGAAATTCATATAGTTAATAACTCATGAATAGATTCTAAGTGTCACTAGTGACCCTATAAAGCACATTTTAAAAGACATTATAATGTGTTTTTACCCATAAGGCTGAGAATTATTTAACAATAGAATCAAATATTGAAGTATCTTCAGGGAACATATTGATGATAGTTTAATCTATATAGCAGTTTTGTAGGGCAATTTGGCACAATTAGCTAACATTTAATATGTACATGCTGTAGCGTACATGGAAATTGAAATATAAAGTAGTAGGCATGAAACACATAATGTTATAAGCCAATGGTAGAACAGTAAATTTAAAACTTTTTAATAAAAAATAAAATGTGCATAATACATGGCTCAGTAATTTTAATCATGCATTAATATATACCTAAAGGAACTCTCCCATGTTAAAACTAGAAAGCAACTAAAAAGATATATACTGTAGCATTGTTTATAATAGCACAACAATAGAAAACAATCTACTGTTTGTGTGTGTGCTGTGTGCTAAGTCGCTCCAGTCATGTCTGACTCTGCAACGCTATGGACCGTAGCCCACCAGGTTTCTCTATCCATGGGATCCTCAAGGTAAGAATACTGCATTGGGTTGCCATGCCCTCCTCCAGGGGCATCGTCAAGACTCAAGGTTCAGACCAGTGTCTCTTAAGAATCTACTATATATCACAGGAAACTCTACTCAGTATTTTGTAATAACTTACATGGAAAAAGAGTATGAAAAATAATTGATATATGTATATTTATAACTAAATCACCTTACATAGGACGCTAACACAATTTTGTAAATCAACAATACTCCAAAATAAAATAAAAATTAAAGAGAAACATAAAACAGTTATGATTCCAGATGGCACAATATTATCCAATAGGTTAAAAGAATAAAAATTACATTTTTGTTAACCCACAGATATCTAAGGTTTATATGTTATAGCAGCTAGCAGTATCATAATCAATATATAATTGGCAATGTAAGTGGGATTCTTCTATTTAAATAGCCTCATCTATGTAATTCAGTGATGGAGTGGCTAGGAAACCAGTGTTCGAGGTTGGAAAGAGAGAGTCTCATGTTACTGGGTTCTAGAAGACTTAGCTTCTGTCAGCAAGTCTGAGAGAGCAAATACATCTATCAAGTTTATGAATCCAGCAGAAGACTTTGGAAAATGGACTTTTAGTTGAATATTTGGTATGAACTGGCTTCATTTAGTAAGGTATTAGAAATAAGAGATGAACTTTAAAAAGCTGTCTGGTTGAAAAGCAGAGAAGAAAGAAAAAATATATAGAGAGGGTTGATAAATGTGGGGTCAAAACTGGTTGGAAAAGTCAACTATTTCTAGATATAAAACAGAAAAAAAAATAAAAGTTTTAAAATGCCTCTGAGAAACAAAGTCTCTTTGACAGACCTATCCATTTGGCAAAGAATAATCTTTTTATAATATCAACAAGGCTATAAAGTGATATATTAGGTATATATATATAATATTTGCTATATTAGGATACAGACACCAAAGACTGGGAAAGATTATATATATATATATATATATATATATATATATATATATATATATATATATAATATGTATTATATATATAATATATAAAGATTAGATAGACAGGTAGACAGTTCTGTATCTATCTATCCAGAGAGAGAGAGAGAGCAAGGAAGGAAGGAAGAAAGAAAGAAAAGAAAGCCTGGGAAATAATTTGGATATGACTAAAGGCACATGACTTGATTAAGAAAGTAAGTGGGTAGCTCATTACTAAGTGGAAGGAATTGTATTCCCAGACAAACCATGAACCGGGGTCGAAGAAGAAGAAGAAGAAACCTTTACTCAGACATGAAAGAGGCAGCAGAAGCTATGTACGCACAATAAAGCACATTCCTCAACATCCACTTCAGATGTGCCCATGTTTGTAAACAATGAGGAAAACTCTTATAACACAGGGCCAAGAGTAGTGGAAAATAATACATAGAAAACAAATATCCCAGAAAACATAACTGAGGCCTAAGCAAAGACCTTCTCCAGTGTCAGATTAGAGAGCTCTCCCAATAATTTCACTGGATGATTTCAACATCTTCAAGGATGAGTAACAGCTTTATGCCTTCTGTTTCTCTGTTTTACAATAAATGTGGTTTGATACTGTGGGTACTCGTTACAGCTTCACTATTGTACATAGAGTTTTTCTATGAGGGAGGGAATAAATAGTCTTTTGTTTCTTGGTTACCAGACCTTGAAAAAAATACATAGTTTATTGTTGCTTGTTTTCACACTTCACTTTTAAAAAGATATTGTATTGCAGATAATTTTCTGGTATTTTCATTTTCTCGCACAAAATGATTTTATAATTCATCTATATTGTTGCATGTCATTGTATTTTATTCAGTTTAATTGTTGTAACATAACCTATTCCATGAATATACTACAAAACTTTATCTATTCAATATTGCTTATATGTGGAATCTGAAAACATGGTACAGATGAGCATATTTACAAAAGAGTAATAGAGTCACTTACTGCAATAGTGTAATAGAGACTTATTGCAAAATCCAGGCTTAAATTGAAGAAAGCAAGGAAAACCACTAGATTATTCAGGTATGACCTAAAACCAATAACTTATGATTGTACAGTGGAGGTGATGAAGAGATTAAAGGGATTAGATCGGGTGGTCAGAGTGCCTGAAGAACTAGGGATGGATGTGCGTGCGTAACATTGTACAGAAGGTGGTGACCAAAATCATCCCAAAGAAAAAGAAATGTGAGAAAACAAAATGGTTGTCTGAGGAGGCCTTACACATAGCTGAGAAAAGAAGAGATGTGAAAGGCAAGGAAGAAAGGGAAAGATATATCCAACTGAATGTAGAGTTCTGGAAAATAGCAAGGAAAAATAAGAAAGCTTTCTTAAGTGAATAGTGGAAAGAAATAGAGGAAAACAATAGAATGGGAAAGACTAGAGATCTCTTCAAGAAAATTGGAGATACCAACAGAATATTTCATGCAAAGATGGGCACAATAAAGGACAGAAACAGCAAGGAAGGATTTAACAGAAGCAAAGGAGATTAAGAAGAGATGGTGAGGCCCTCCTTCAGGGGATCTTCCTGTCCCAGGGATTGAACTCACTCTCTTATGTCGCATGCATTGCAGGCAGATTCTTTACCGCTGAGCCACTAGGGAAGCAAGAATACACAGAGGAACTGTACAAAAAAGGTCTTACTGACCTGGACAGAACAATGGAGTGTTCACTAATCTAGAGCCAGACATCCTGAGGCCTGATGGGCCTTAGGAAGCATTATGATGAACAAAGCTAGTGGAGGTTGATGGCTTACAGTGAACAGTGCCAGATTCGTGATCTCGGAAGATTTAGTTTTGGGGCCGGGGATGAGGCTTGATCACTCAAGAGCTTTTGAGTATCAGAGTTTTATTAAAGTATAAAAAAGACAGAGAAAGCTTCTGACACAGACATAAGAAGGGGGATGGAGAGTGTCCCCCTCACTAGTCTTACCAAGGCCTTATATACTTTTAGCAGACCCACTCCCACAACATACATCTTAAATTAACAAGATTGGAACTAACAATAGAAAGGTCTTACCAGACTCACTGCCATAATACACACCTTAGGATAACAAGATCAGTTAGAAGGTTCTTGTTAAAGAGAAACATGTCCTTGACCAAGATACATTCTTATATCGACTAAGACAAAGCAATGTAGGGGGAAAAAAAAAAAGTTTGTCCTTTTCTCCTCCTTAAAAACTCCAGACTCCTATCTCCTCCTTAAGAGCTCCTCTCCTCCTCAGGGACCCTGGAATTCTTATCAACCTGCCTAGGAATTGACTCTCTCAAGGTATGGAATTCCAGCTGAAAACATTCCAAATCCTAAAAGATTATGCTGTTAAAGTGAGTCACTCAATGTGCCAGCAAACTTGGAAAATTTAGCAGCAGCCACAGGATTGGAAAGGTCAGTTTTCATTCCAAAGAAAGGCAATGGCAAAGAGTATTCAAACTACCATACAACTGTGCTCAGTTTACATGCTAGCAATGTAATGCCTAAAATCCTTCACCCTAGGTTTCAGTAGTATCTAAACTGAAAACTTACAGATGTACAAGTTGGGTTTAGAAAAGGCAGAGGAACCAGAGATCAAATTGCCAACATCCATTGGATCATAGAAAAAGCAAGAGAATTTTAAAAAGCCATCTACTTCTGCTTCATAGACTACATGGAAGCATTTGTGTGGATCACCAGAGAGCTTCCCAGGTGGCATTAGTGATAAAGAAATTGCCTGCCAATGCAGAAGACAAAAGAGACCTGGGTTTGATCCCTTTGTCAGGAAGATCCCTGAAGAAAGGAATGGCTACGACAAACTGTGGGAATTCTCCAAGATATGAGAATACCAGACCACCTTAACTGCCTCCTGAGAAGCCTGTATGCAGGACAAGAAGCAACATTTACAACCAGACATGGAACAATGAACTGTTTCAAAATTGGGAAAGGAGTAAGGCAAGGTTGCATATTGCCACCCTGCTTATTTAACTTCTATGCAGAGCACATCATGTGAAATGCCAGGCAGGATGAAGCACAGATGGAATCAAGATGCTGGATGAGATAGTAACAACCTAAGATATGCAGATGATACCACTCTAATGGCAGAAGGTGTAAAGGAACTCAAGAGCCTCTTGATGAAGGTGAAAGAGGAGAGTGAAAAAGCTGACTTAAAACTCCACATTCAACAAACTAAAATCATGGCATCTGGTCCCATCATTTCATGGGAAATAGATGGGGGAACAGTGGAAACAGTGACAGACTTTACTCACTTGGGTTCCAAAATCACTGCAGATGGTGACTGCAGCCATGAAATTAAAAGACACTTGCTCCTTGGAACAAAAGCTATGATAAATCTATATAATGTATTAAGAAATAGAGACATCATTTTGCCAAGAAAGGTCCATATAATTAAAGCTCTGGTTTGTCCATTAGTCTCACATGGATGTGAGAGTTGGATCATAAAGAAGGCTGAGAGCTAAAGAACTGAGGTTTTCAAATTGTGATGCTAGAGAAGACTCTTAAGAGTTCCTTGAACAGTAAGGAGATCGAATCAGTCAATCTTAAAAGAAATCAACCCTGAATACTCACTGGAAGGGCTGATGTTGAAGCGCCAATACTTCGGTCACCTGATACAAAGGACCGACTCTTTGGAAAAGACCCTGATGCTGGGAAAGATTGACAGAAAGAAAAGGGAGCAACAAAGGATGAGACGGTTGGATGGCATCACCAACTCAGTGGACATTAGTTTAAGCAAACTCTGAAAGATAGTGAAGAATAGGGAAGCCTGGTATGCTGCAGTTCATGGCATCGCAAAGAGTTGGACATGAACTCTTTTTGTTCAGTTAGAAGCTGAGCAAAAACAACAGTAAAGTCACAGGTATAGAAAACCACCTTATGGTTACCAAGGTGGGCAAGTGGGGAAAGGATAAACTGGGAGGTTGAGATTGACACAAACACTACTATATTTAAAATAGATAATTAATAAGAGCCCACTGTATAGAATAGGTAACTCTACTTGATACTCTGTAATAAACTAAATGGGCAAAGAATCTAAAAAAGAGTAGATAGATAGATAGGTAACTAATTCACTTTGCTGTACACCTGAAACCAATACAACATTGTGAATCAACTAACTACACTACAATAAAAAATTTAAAAAAATAATGAAAAGTTTTATCTTATCATGTTCATCTATCAGGGACAATTGGGTCATGTTCACTTTCGGTTTTGCAATTATTCTTGCATATAATTCCCAGTAAAGTTTGTCAAGTCTTGGGTATATGATTAAGAATGGTACTGCTAGATCTAAGGGTGTGTAGATATTCAACTTCATGAAATAACATCAAACTCCCCAATGAGAATATACCTGATAGCAATTATTAAAGAGTCTATTATGATTCACTTTTTCCCCCAACATTTGGGCTTTTAAAACTGCATAATTTTTGCCAGTTTTAAGGTTATCAAAAAAACAGATTACCATGGTTTTAATTTTTCACACCAAATTACTAGTGAGATGGAACATATTGTCATATATATATACTAAATAATTATATTTTCTCTTCTATGAAAGTGTTAGTTGCTCAGTCATATACAACTCTTTGCTACCCCATGGATTATAGCCCACCAGGCTCCTCTCTCCATGGGATTCTCCAGGCAAGAATACTAGAGTGGGTTGCCATTCCCTTCTCCAGGGGATCTTCCCAAACAAGAGATCAAACCCAGGTCTCCTGTGTTAGAGGCAGATTCTTTACCTGCTGCGCTACCAGGGAAGCCCAATACAATGTTCTCTTCTACATAATGTTCATTCTGTTCTGAGTTGTTTCATATTATTGATTTTGTGGTTTGTTACACATTCACAATGTTATTTATTGGTTATCTGGGTTCTAAATTTATTCTGGAGATCTATAGCTTATCTTTCCACTTAGTGATTGGCAATTATATTTTGGAATATTCAAATTTATGAACATTTTTATAGCTAACCCTTTTTATATTTTACTTAGGAAACTGTTCTCTAGCCAGAAGTTAGAAAGGCACTCATCTAGATTTTTGCTTATGAAATCAACCTTCTTAAACCATTAGGGACTGATGTTTGTGTAACATGTTTACTATTATTATTTTGTACAAAATGTTACATTTATTAAAATCTTCTTCAGGTTCTTTGTTGGATATATTCTATAAATCTACAAACAAATGTATACAGAAACTGGCCACGTTATGGATGGTGGGGTAGTGTACAGAATAAAAGGAGCAGACAATGTAGGAAATAGATCATTTTATTCTGCCAATGACTGGCCACAAACAATAAAAAGACTGTTGAACAGCAAGTGTAAAGGAACAGCTGTGGAATACAGAATGAGGTCCTAGAAGCTTATCTTGCTTGACATAATGCTAAAGAGCTCAATTAACCTAACTTTATGATTGCTTCCTTTACTCTGATAGTTTCCACTGAGTTGAAATGGGCTTCAAGTTCAGATTTTCTTTTCTTCTAACCTCAACCTGAGGTGGGTCAGCAATAAACATTTCATAAAATCATTGAATTATAAACAGAGATCTAGAATTCTCAGTTATACAAGTATAGGTGATGGTAAGAAACACAGAGGAAATTTTTAAAGTATAGAATTCAGGACTCTAATATTGGCACTTGCTAATTAAATAATTTTTTCTTTGGGCCAAGAAATATTCCTAAATATTATACAGGCAATTTTAACAATTAAACAAACTTGGGAAGTGTCAAGACGTTAGTTTTGGGTAAGACTGTTGAAGCTGAAACTCCAATATTTTGGCTATCTGATCCTGAAAGCTGACTCATTTGAAAAGACCCTGATGCTGGGAAAAATTAAGGGCAGGAGGAAAACGGGATGACAGAAGATGAGATGGTTGGGTGGCATCACCGATTCAATGGACATGAGTTTGGGTGAACTCCAGGAGTTGGTGATGTATAGGAAGGCCTGGCGTGCTGTGGTTCATGGGGTCACAAAGAGTTGGACACGACTGAGCAAATGAACTGAATTGCACCACTTTTAGCAGTGGAATATATAGAAGGTTCAAGACCCTAGGCTCAGTAATACAATAAAAGTGAGATTTCATATTTAACTACAGGTGATATAAACATAAGTATAATGTATATATATACATTTATAGACAGAACCTGCATTTGTGAAACATACATGCAACCTTATACCTTGATTTCTGCTCTAGAGAAGGAAGCAGTAGAAATAAAATTTACTTGAAACCTAAAATAAGTAGGGTTTCTGATTTCCAATTCTGCATGTAAGGACCTTGGAAATTGCCAGTCCACCCTAACAGCAAGTAAAAAGCCAAACACATTAGATCAAATGGACTTATTATAGGTAGATAGATAGATAATAGATAGATAGAAACATTCCATCCAAAGCAGCAAAATTTTTCTCAACTACATTTGAAACTATTCAGAACATAGCACATGCTCAGCCAAAATTCAAATTTCAATGTTTAAAATTTAAATCATATTAGGCATCTTTTCCAACCACAATGAAACAAGAAATCAATTGCAAGAAGAAAACTAGAAAGTCACCAATATATGGCAATTAAACAACATGCTACTGAGTATCAATGGGTCAATGAAAAAATTAAAAACTGGAAATACACCAGTGCTATCATCAAAAAGTTTTACACCTCCTCTTAGGGTTCATTTCTTTCCAAGCATTATAAAAATTAAGGATCAGCAAAAGTGAAAGAGGAAAATGAAAAAGTTGGCTTAAAACTAAGCATTCAGAAAACTAAGATCATGGCATCTGGTTCCATCACTTCATGGTAAATAGATGGGAAACCAATTGAAACAGTAAGAGACTTTATTTGGGAGGGCTTGAAAATCACTGCAGATGGTAACTGCAGACATGAAATTAAGAGACACTTAGTCCTTGGAAGAAAAGTTATGACCAAACTAGACAGCATATTAAAAAGCAGAGACATCATTTTGCCAATAAAGGCCCATCTAGTGAAAGCTATGGTTTTTCCAGTAGTCATGTATAGATGTGAGAGTTGAACTATAAAGAAATTTGAGTGCCAAAGAACTGGTGCTTTTGAACTGTGATATTGGAGAAGACTTGAGAATCTCTTGGACTGCAAAGAGATCCAACCAGTTCATCTTAAAGGAAATAAGTCCTGAATGTTCATTGGAAGGGCTGATGTTGAAGCTGAAACTCCAATACCTTGGCCACCTGAGGGGAAGAACTGACTCATTTGAAAAGACCCTGATGCTGGGAAAGATTGAAGGCGGAAGGAGAAGGGGATGACAGAGGATGGGATGGTTGGATGGCATCACCGACTCAATGGACATGAGTTTGAGTAAACTCTGGGAGTTGGTGATGGACAGGGAGGCCTGGGGTGCTGCAGTCCATGGGGTCACAAGGAGTCAGACATGACTGAGCGTCTGAATTGAAGTGAAATGCATCATTTTGCATTGAAGGAAGAGAGCACTAAGGATTCATCAGATTGTGACTACTTGCTTTTAAATCTATATCTTAAGGTCACTAATGAAAACTGGTTTAAAATTGGTCATTGAGGCCTCTTGTGATCATTCCAGATCTCTCCTTGATCATCAAGATCACTATGGAACGAAAATTTAAGAGCTTTGAAAGCTTTTCCCTTTCGTTTGTTTTCCTGATCACACTGCTTAGTGCTTATCACTTTTAATCTCTAGGGGACATTCAATGAATCCTGTGTCAGAAATGAATTTGGAAACACACAGAGACCTGTAATCATGGTCTATTTCCCTTCTGTGCCTAAAGGTTGAGGCAGCTTTTCCTTCTTAACTCTTTTTTGTCTTTTTTTTTTTTTTAATTTTATTTTATTTTTAAACTTTACCTAATTGTATTAGTTTTGTCAAATATCATGACCCAGAGGGATGGTATGGGGAGGGAGGAGGGAGGAGGGTTCAGGATGGGGAACACATATATACCTTCTTAACTCTTGAAGTACCAAGCATTTGATGAGATCTTCTCAAATCTCATTAATGATCTAACATTAGCATTACTAATTCCATGCTTTTTTTAAATTTTATTTTATTTTTAAACTTTACAATATTGTATTAGATTTGCCAAATATCAAAATGAATGCTTTAAGGATAACTATTCTCAGTGGCAGCATAAAAACTCTTCACCTGTGGGAGCATAGAAAACTACCTGTCTTATCTCAAATAAGATATAACATATTCCCATAACCTCCTACTTAAACCATTTCTATTCTGCCTAAATTGTTTATTTTAGCTTTTCTTATAGTGAGGATCTGCTGGTGATGAATTTTTAGCTTTGTGTATCTGCAAAAAGCCATTTCTTTTTTTTAGTTTTTTTTTTTTTCCTGTTTTTTAAAAATGTGTATTTATTTGGCTGTGGTAGGTCTTAATTGTGGCATGTGAGATCTATCTACTCTGTGGTATGCAGGATCTTTAAGTTGCAACATACAGGATCTAGTTCCTTGACCAGGGATCCAACCAGGAACCCTTGCATTGGCAGCATGGACCATTAGGGAAGTTCAGAGTCTTTATTTCAACTTACTTTTTGAAACTATATTCACTAAATGTAACATTCTAAATTTACAGTTATTTTGTTGTTGTTTTTCATTTCTTTTCAGTTACTTAAAGAACTAGTCCACTCTTCTCACTTATCTTGTGCTTGAGCTTCATTGAGTTTCTTAGATATGTGTGCTTATAATTTTAATCAAATTTGTGCATTTTTAATTTTTTTCAGCTATTTTTGTTTTCAGTTAGTTTCCACCAGTATTTCAGCGCCATTTCTTCTAGTTAGTAAGTTTTTCCTTTGCACTGGCCTGAAAACTCTCTTTTTAGCCTGAATAAAGCTGTTAGATTCCTGCCTCTGATACTATAAAGCTCTGGGCTTCCCTAGTAGCTCAGCTGGTGAAGAATCCTCCTGTAATGCAGGAGAATCCGGTTCAATTCCTGGGTTGGGATGATCCCCTGGAGAAGGGATAGGCTACCCATTCCAGTATTCTTGGACTTCCCTGGTGGCTAAGACAGTAAAGAATCTGCCTTCAATGTGGGAGACCTGGGTTCAATCCCTGGGTTGGGAAGATCCCCTGGAGGAGAGCCTTGACAACCTACTCCAGTATTCTTGCCTGGAGAATCCTCATCAACAGAGGAGTCTGGTGAGCTACAGTCCACGGGGTCACAAAAAGTAAGACATGACTAAGTACAGCACAGTGAGATTTTAGGCAGGCCGTTTTACTGCTAGGGCATTACTTCTATCAACCAGAAAATGCTGAATTAGATGATATCTAAAGTCCATCTCAGATAAAACAGTGTACATTTTTTTCCTAAGACTATTTTCTTGTTATAGCACAAAAACTGTTTCAAACCACTCACAAAGTACAATGACATCTTTGCTGCTATAAGTACATGCAAAATAAGCACATGTGAGTATTATTTCTGATTAAAGGACATCAATTTGCAATGACTCACATCGTGAATAAAGAAAGAACTAAACTAGGGCATGCACAAAGATGAATGGCTAATGTTGTATGATAATTATTGTTGACCATGGGGTAGGACATATGGTATTTTCTTCAAAAATTCTCAGTGATCCAAAATAAAACTAAACACGTATGATTTTAGGACTGATTCAGCATTTTTTAAAATAGTTATACGGTTTTAAACCATAAAACCACAAGGGTGTTAACTATTCTGTTAAGAAAATGATTTGGATGTTGGATAACAATGAGATTGAGGCTGATTAGTAAGGTAAATGAGTATAGAATGGTTAAAGTGTCAATTACCTGGTAGCTTAGTTGGTAAAAAATCTGCCTGCAGTGCAGGAGACCCAAGTTCAATCCCTGGGTTGGGAAGATGCCCTGGAGAAGGAAATGGCAACCCACTCCAGTGTTATTGCCTGGAAAATTTCATGGACAGAGGAGCCTGATGGGCTACAGTCTGTTGGATTGCAAGAGTCGGACACAACTTAGTGACACAGTGGTAAAGAGCTAGCCTGCCAGTGCAAAAGACATAAGAGATGCTGGTTCAGTCTCTGGGTTGGGAAGATCCACTGGAGGAAGATATGGCAATCCACTCCAGTATCCTTGCCTGTAGGATCCAATGGACAGAAGAATCTGGAGGGCTAGGGTCCATAGGATCACAAAGAGTCAGACAAAACTGAAGCAACTTAGCACAAGCACCCACATACAGACAGGACTATGATTAAAGTTTCCAGACATCAGTGCTTCTATGAGAAATGATCTGGTCATGAAAACCTGAGAGAGATAAATTAATATGTAAAACTCCCAAGAACCAACAATTCTTGAAGACAGAAAGATTCACAGTATGGTCTAACTTTGAGTGGATAAAATGGTATAGAGATGAAAGTTAGGAGTACATTATGCTAGAATGGATTGACCACAGGATTCGGGCATTTACAATGATATGTATTTCAGTGGAACATAAAACCATGGTTCCCTAGAGCTCTTATTAATGAAAGTGTAATAGTGACTGAAAAGTAAATCGATGGCAAGACGAGGATTCAAGAGAAGTAAAATCTCATAGTTTATGGTTTAAAAAAAAAGGCTTTGAAAGAGAAAAGAACAAAATTCTTAGCATGAAAAGTAGAAATTGTGAAAGTAGCCTTCAGATCCAAGCCTCGTGGGCTTCCCAGGTGGTTCAGCGGTATAAAGAGTCCACCTGTCAATGCAGGAGACGTGAGTTGGTCCCTAGGACAGGAAGATTCCCTGGAGCTGGAAATAGCAACCCACTCCAGTATTCCTGCCTGGGAAATCCCATGGACAGAGGAACCTGGTAGGCTATAGTCCATGAAGTAGCAAAGAGTCGCAATTAGTAACTGAGCATGCAGGAATAACTAGCCTTGTAGCATAAAAGTCTTAGGAAAGTGCTTACCATTGGAGCAAGCTGCAAGAAACGCAGGTTAGGAGCAGCAAGACTGCGGAAAGAGTATCTGTGCAAAAATTTCAGAGGATAAGTGTAAGAGTCCACACACAAGTGTAAGAAGACACATTTCCCACATGAACCACTTCTCTAGGTCTCATTGTTTGCCCATTAGTTTTGATAAAGTGAGGAGTTTGGATTTGACAACTATGGAGAAGGCAATGGCAACCCACTCCAGTACTCTTGCCTGGAAAATCCCATGGGCGGAGGAGCCTATGCAGTCCATGGGGTCGTGAAGAGTCGGACACGACTGAGCAACTTCACTTTCACTTTTCACTTTCATGCATTGGAGAAGGAAATGGCAACCCACTCCAGTGTTCTTGCCTGGAGAATCCCAGGGATGGGGGAGCCTGGCAGGCTGCCGTCTATGGGGTCGCACAGAGTCTGGACACGACTGAAGCGACTTAGCAGCAGTAGCAGAGCTTTTCCTCGGAGATGTCAATGGCAACCCACTCCAGTACTCTTGCCTGGAAAATCCCATGGACAGAGGAGCCTGATAGGCTGCAGTCCATGGGGTCTCTAGGAGTCAGACACGACTGAGCGACTTCACTTTCACTTTTCACTTTCATGCATTGGAGAAGGAAATGGCAACCCTCTCCAGTATTCTTGCAATCCCAGGGATGGGGGACCCTGGGGGGCTACCGTCTGTAGGGTCGCACAGAGTTCGGACACGACTGAAGCGACTTAGCAGCAGCAGCAACAGCAGAGCTTTTCCTAGTTCTAAGCTTTTCAATGTTTTGGTTCTCCAGGACAGACTTTTCCCCCCTTGAATGTCCTCAAGTGATAAAAGGCATAGTCTGTTAAAGTGGCACTTGAACTCTCATGAACCACGGATGCCCTAGGTAGAAGTTTAGGAGGAGAATGGACACAAATATTGTATTTATAATCAGAAGAACAGAAAAATAATGTAATCAGTTTGCTTAAAAATATACCAATATGATCACACAATAGATTATGGATGAAGAGGCAAGTTTTTGTATTTAATTAAATGCAAAAATTCTACTCCCCCAAGAATATCTCCCTCACCTAATCTGATCATCTTTTGATTTTCATTACTTGTGATCGTATCGCTCAATACATTTTCTTCTTGTAATGAATTCTTAGGAACATGAGCCCTCACTAAAGCCATGTTATATTAAATATTTCATGATTTAAAAAAAGGAGTTTCAAAATTCTGTATGTATGTTCAAATTTGGGGTTCAAGACAAAAAGTAGTTTGTGAGACTGAAATATTATCAAAACTGAAAGCTGAAAAGTAATTTAATTTCAAAACCTTTCTTGGCTGAATGTGTCAATCAAATCAGTAAATATTTTTGAACATTGACCTCAGCTGTGGCAGGCAGGCATAACACCTGGTTTAACGTTTAGAACTTCATTGTGAGATGGATTGTATAAATCAACTATGCCATTTATATCATGGAATACAATATCACTGATTAAAACAATGCCAGTTCTACAAGCCCATATAATTATGTAATGACTAACTTACAATGTTCCACCAGACATATTTTGTATAAAAATAAGTATAATATGACAACATTTTGGTAGAAGAAGTAAACTTAAATATATATATATATATGTATGTAAGTATTTAGTTAAGATACATAACAAAACTAACATGTTCCTCTAGGAAACAAAATCGTAAAGAGTCAAAGATGGCTTAATTTTTTCTTTATTTTTAATTTTTTTGAACCCAATGTGTAGCATGTGGAGTCTTAGTTCCCTGACTAAGGATGGAATCAATGCCCCCTTCAGTGGAAGCATGGAGTCTTAATCCCTGGACCACCAGGGAAGTCCCAAGGATGGCTTTATTTTTAATCCATTCTGTTTAAAATGGTTTCTACAGTGGTTGTGAAGCAATGTGGTTGTTATATAATAATTATACAAAAACTTTTAATGAGATAAATGTAAATGTGCTAATATTGAAGGTTTCTCTTTACATATATATATATATATATATACACACACACATACAGTACAAATATATCCTTATATATACTACTAAAGAACCTAAGGAACCAACTTGCACAGTGAATTCTCATATGTGTGTGTGTGTGTGTGTATGTGTACACACCCTACACATGCACAGACATTAGTCTACAGTTTAAATTTTCCAACTTTTCCTTTCACTGTTTCCCTTGTGAGAGTAATCTCTCACAATGCCCTTAGATAAAGTTCCCTCTTGCCCCGTAACATTTAATTGCTTTCCTTCTCAGGTAAATGTTCTTATTCTCATGTTAAAAAAAAAACTAAGTGTAAATAAAGCATCCTTGCAGAGTCTGGACTGTCTGGTATTTCATTATAATAAGAATTCTATCTTCGTAAATGTCAACAAAATCCAAGGACCATCACCACTCAAGTTTTAGCAATTTTCTGATCATTTTCTCCAGGTTGGCTATGAGGAGGGAGGATCAGTGAAAAAATAAGTCCTCTTTGAACTGGACTGCTTGGTACCCTTAGTAGTCCAGCTCCATGCTTTTTGGATGTGGGACAACTTTAAAGAGACTTTCTTGTAAGGGGCTGTTTTGAAAAGGTTCACAGCCAGGATCCTCTCTTCTGCCTTGATGCATGTATTTCTCTTCTAGGTGGTTGTATCTATAGTTTCTTCCTTTGTTAATGATGCTTAACTTGGAGCTTTCCATTGCTGTCACTCCTAAAATTCTCTGGATTGTCATATTTGTCATATTTTTCATATACAATCATTGTCTGGTTGTATATGAAATTTCATATCTGTATTATCTTTTCATTTTTCTCTCTTAACCTCAATTCTCCAGAAAGAGAGACATAATGACTAGACTTATATATGAATACTATATTGGTTAGTGTTCCTAGGAGTTGGATTTCAGAGACATGAGGGGAAAGGAAAAAGAAGGGGAAACTTAATATAAGGGTTTATAACAGAGCTTGCCACCACCAGGCATTACTAGTTTCAGTTCCTTCAGTGCCCAGCTGGTCAAAATTGTCAATATTGGGCTTTAACTCAGGAAAACAATTGGGTTTTCCAAGCAAGGAATCCCCAGAAAAGGACATAGGGCAGGAAGCAAGAGGGTGCTGTGGTGGCTTAGGAAAGAATCTAAAAGTTTTAATCTATGTCAAGTTGGCTATGCCTACACTGAATAGCTGGGAGAAAAGACAAATGAGAACAAGAGAAATCAAGTAGAGCATAGGAAGTGCTCCTCCACTCCATCACAAGAATTCACTAGCACCATTCTGACTCCTGGGCAAGATCCCACAGAAGTAGAGGATGGAGTTCCTAGTCAAGCTTCCATGTCAATGCCTTATTACGTATATGTACATATGCATAAATCAGAAAGGAAACCCAATCAACTATCAAGATGATTACATTTGAATTAAGGAATTGTACTCTTGGAATTGTACTCTAGGACTTCCCTAGTGGCTCAGATGGAAAAGCGTCTGTCTACAATGCAGGAGACCTGGGTTTCTATCCCTGGGTCTGGAAGATTCCCTGGAGAAGGAAATGGCAACCCACTCCAGTACTCTTACCTAGAAAATCCCATGGATGGCGAAGCCTGGTGTCCATGGGGTCACAAAGAGTTGGACACGACTGAGCGATTTCACTTTCACTTTTGGAATGGGAGGCTCTTTACTTAAACATTTTTACCATTTAAAATTTGAGTCAAGTGTTTAGAAAAGAAACAACTAGATGACAGTTGATTGAAGCATCTCATATATACCTCCTGAAGCCCATTGACCTTTTTATTTCTTCAAAATAGACCATGTATCAAATTGGGTAAATATAATTTCTTCTCATCTAAATAAAAATTTGCTAAGTCTGTGTCTGCCAAACAATATCTTATTTTGAAGAATTTTTAAATATTTATTTATTTGGCAGCACTAGGTCTTCATTGTATCATGCGGAAGCTTTAGCTACCCCATGTGGGATCTAGTTGCCTGTTGCTGTTGTCCAGTCACTCAGTCGTGTCTGACTTTTTGTGACCCCATGGACTATAGCAAGTCAGACTTCCTTGTCCTTCACCATCTCCAGGAGTTTGCTCAAATTCATGTCCATTGAGTTAGTGATGTCATCCAACCATCTCATCCTCTGTTTTCCCTTTCTCCTCCTGCCCACAATCTTTCCTATCATCAAGTTCTTTCTGAATAAGTCAGCTCCTTGCATCAGGTGACCAAAGTACTGGAGCTTCAGCATCAGTCCTTCTGATGAATATCAAAGTTGATTCCTTTTAGGACTGACTGGTTTGATCTTCCTGTTCAAGAGCTATCAAGAATCTTCTCGAGCACCATAATATGAAAGCATAAATTCTTTGGTTCTCAACCTTCTTTATCGTCCAACTCACACATGACCAGTGGAAAAACCACAGCTTTGACTATATAGACTTTTTCAACAAAGTGATATCTCTGCTTTTTTAATACACTGTTTAGGTTTGTCATTTTTTTCCCTCCAAGGAGAAAGCATCTTTTAATTTCATGGCTGTAGTCACCATCCATATTGTATTTGGAACCCAAGAAAATAAAGTCTGTCACTGTTTCCATTTTTTCACGTCTATTTGCATAAAGTGATAGGACCAGATGCCATAATTTTAGTGTTTTGAATATTGAGTTTTAAACCACCTTTTTCATGCTACTCTTTCACCCTCATCAAGAGGCTCTTTAGTTCCTCTTCACTTTATGCCATTAAGGTGGTGTCATTTGCGTATTTGAGGTTGTTGATATTTCTCCTAGGAATCTTGATGGCAACTTGGGCTTCATCAAGCTGGCTGTCATCCAGGTATTTCACATGATGCATTATGCATATAAGTTAAATAATCAGGGTGACAATATACAGCCTTACCATATTCTTTTCCCAATTTTGAACTCATCCATTGTTACCTGACTGGGATCAAACCTGAGTCCACTGCCTTGGGAGTGCAGAATCTTAGCCATTGGATCACCAGGGAAGCCCCTGTTTTAGTGTCAAATAAGTGATACCATCTTCTATCATCAATTAACTGCTTTCATTTTCTTAGAATTATATTTTCAATGATTACATATGTTGAGGGTCTTCCCTGATGGCTTAACAGTAAAGAATCTGCCTGCAATGCAGAAGACACAGGCTTAATCCCTGGGTTAGGAAGATCCCCAGGAAAAACAAATGGCACCTCACTCCTGTATTCTAGCTGGTAAATCCCATGGGCAGAAGAGCCTCATCAGGCTCCATAGAATTGCAATGAGTCAGACAAAACCGAGCAACTAAACAACAAGAACAATTAGTGCTGAGACTCAATGCTCTACTTCATTAGTGATGGTTACACTATCATTTCCAAATTTGAATACATATCATTATGTGTTTGGTCTTTCCTACATGAGCACTAAAGTTTTCTCAGCCTTTGTCTATGACATTCAAGTTGTTAGAAATATTTTTTAATATATATTTTCCTGGACATGTGGACAGGAAAGTCTCTATGGTTTATTGGAAAGTGAAAAGTGAAAGTGTTAGTCATTCATTCATGTCTGACTCTTTGTAATCCCATGACATATCCTGCCAGGCTCCTCCATCCATGGAATTCTCCAGCCAAGAATACTGGAGTGGGTTGACATTTCCCTCTCTGGGGGATCTTCCTGACCCAGGAATTAAACCTGTGTCTCCTGAACTGGCAAGTGGATTCTTTACTGCTGAGACACAAGGGAAGCATGTGGTTTATATCTGAAGAAAAAAATTGTTGACCCAAAGTGAATGTATATTGAATTTTACTTTATATTGTCAAATTGCTCTACAAAGTGGTTGCATAAATTTATATCCCGACAACAGTGCCTACTCTACTACCTCCTCACTGATGGTGTTGTCAAATTTCCTAAAACTTACCAGTGTAATGGACATGAAATGGCATCTCATTATAGTTTTATTAGGTATTTTTTGTTTACTACTGAGGTTGAGCATCCTTTCAAACACTTATTGACTGTCTTGATTTCCTCCATTCTGAATTACCTGTTTAAAGTCATTGCAAATTTTTCTATTAGATTACTTGTTTTCCCCAATTTTTTGGAGTTATTTGTATTTTTGGATACTTAACCACCAAGACAAATATACATTGCATATATCCTCTCTCAGGCTGGGGCTTGTCATTTAACTTTTTTCTCATAGTGACTTTTATTGATCCAGAGTTTTAAATTTTAATGTAGTCAAACTGATCAGGTTGTGTGTGTGTGTGTGTGTGTGTGTGTGTGTGTATGTGTGTGTGCATTTTTTACAGAGATATTCCCTATACCATAGCAAAAATCTTTGATAATACATAGTCTTTAACTATATAAAATATTTATTTTGCTCATTAATGTCTTCATTCACTTGGAATTGGCACGTGTGTGTGTGTGTGTGTGTGTGTGTGTGTGTGTGTGTTGTGTGTAGATGCAAAGATTGGGCCATCAAGTAGAATTAGGTTTGAAATATTTGGGACTGAATTTCTTTTCCATGTGTATGCTTCACTCATGCTTCACCATTATTTGTTAAATTTGTTTTCTCTAATTAATTTAGCCATTTCACTCATATATGCCAATTCTATGTTTAAAACTCTTTTTCTGGTTTCTTTTGTTCTTATGTTGTTGTTGTTGTTGTTTAGTCACTGTCATATCTGACTCTTTGTGACCCCATGGACTGTAGCATGACAGGCTCCTCTGCCCTCCATTATTTCCTTAAGTTTGCTCAAATTCATGTCCATTATGTCAGAGATGCCATCCTAACATTTCACCTTCTGTCTTCTCATTCTCCTTTTGCCTTCAGTCTTTCCAGCATCAGGGTCTTTTTCAATGAGTCAGCTCTTCGAATCAGGTAGCCAACGAATTAAAGCTCAGGTAGCAAAAGTATTGGAGCTTCAGAATCAGTCCTTTCAATGAATATTCAGGGTTGATTTCCTTCAGGATTAGCTGGTTTGATCCCCTTGCAGTTCATGGGACTCTCAAGAGTCTTCTCTAGCACCACAGTTTGAAAGCATCTGTTCTTCAGCACTCAGCCTTATTTATGTTCCAGCTTTTACATCCCCACCTAACTACTGGAAAAACAATAGCTTTGACTACATGGACATTTGTCACCAAAATGATGTCTCTGCTTTTTAATATGCTGTCTAGATTTGTCATAGCTTTCCTTCCAAGAAGTGTCTTTCAATTTCATAGCTTCATTCACCATCCACAGTGATTTTGGAGCCCCCAAAAATAAAATTTGTCATTGCTTCCCTTTCTATTTGTCATGAAGTGATGGCACTGGATGGCATGATCCAAGATTTTTGAATGGTGAGTTTTAAGTCAAGTTTTTCACTCTCCTCTTTCAACCTCATCAAGAAGATTTTAAATTCTTTTTCACTCTCTGCCATTAGGATGGTATTATCTGCACATCTGAGGTTATTGGTATTTCTTCCAGCAATCTTGATTCCAGCTTGTGATCCATCCAGCCCCATATACAGCGTGATATATCTGGTAGTTCATCTGGTAAAGAATATGCCTGCAATGCCAGAGACCCTGGTTCGATCCCTGGGTCAGAAATATCCCCTGAAGAAGGGATAGGCTACCCACTTCAGTATTCTTGGACTTCCCTGGTGGCTCAGACAGTAAAGAATCTGCCTGAAATGCAGGAGACCTGGGTTTGACCCCTGGGTTGGAAAGATCCCCCAGAGAGGGAAATGGCTACCCATTCCAGTGTTCTTCCCTGGAAGTTTCCATGGACAGAGGAGCCTAGTTGGGTACAGTCCATGAGGTTGCAAAGAGTCAGATATGAGTGAGCGACTTTCACTTTGACTCTGCATAAGCTAAAGAAGCAAAGTAACAATATACAACCTTGTTGTAGTCCTTTCTCAAATTTGAACCAATCCATTGTTCCATGTCCAGTTCTAACTGTTGCTTATTGATCCACATACAGGTTTCTCAGGCAATAAGTAAGGTGGTCTGACATTCCTATCTCCTTAAGAATTTTCCACTCTGTCCTGTAATCCACAATATCAAAGGCTTAGGTGTCAATGAAGGAGAAGTAGACTTTTTTTTCTAGAATTCCCTTGCTTTCTCTATGATTCAAAGAATGCTGGCTATTTGATCTCTGATTCCTTTTCTAAACCCAGCTTGAATATCTAGAAGTTATCCAATTGTAATACCATGCAGTTTTTAATTCATACAGGTTTATAATATGTTGTGAAACCTGGTAGGGCAAATTTCAAGTTCTTTATATTCACTTTAGTTACTTAAAATTGAGTTCATCTGAATTTTAAGATCAAGTTGTCAATTTCAAAACCTGAAATATACTTTTAGATTTTCCTTAAGAATTCATTAAATGTATTTTCTTGGGCTCCAAAATCACTGCAGATGGTGACTGCAGCCATGAAATTAAAAGACACTTGCTCCTTGGAAGAAAAGCTATGACCAACCTAGACAGCATATTAAAAAGCAGAGACATTACTTTGCTGACAAAGGTCCATCTAGTCAAACCTACAGTTTTCCTGGTAGTCATGGATGGATGTAAGAGTTGGACTATAAAGAAAGCTGAGCACTGAAAAGTTGATGCTTTTTAACTGTGGTGTTGGAGAAGACTCTTGAGAGTCCCTTGGACAGCAAGAAGATCAAACCAGTCAATCCTAAAGAAAGTCAGTCCTGAATATTCATTGGATGGCCTGATGCTGAAGCTGAAACTCCAATACTTTGGCTACCTGATGGGAAGAACTGACTCATTGGAAAAGATCCTGTTGCTGGGAAAGATTGAAAGCAGAAGGATAAGGGGACGACAGAGAATGAGATGGTTAGATGGCATCACTGACTTGATAGACATGAGTTTGAGCAAATTCTGAGAGTTGGTGATGGACAGGGAAGCCTGGCATGCTGAAGTCCATGGGGTCACAAGAGTCATGACTGAGTAACCGAACTGAACTAAACTGAGCTGAAGTGGGCTTCTTCTATTTAAATGGCCTCATTTTTGTAATTCATTCCTGGAGTGGCAAGGAAACCTGTGCTAGAGATTGGAAAAGGGAATCTTATGTTATTGAGTTCTAGAAGACTTAGCTTCTGTCAGCAAATCTGAGAAAGCAAATACATGTCTACCAAGTTTATGGATCCAGCAGAAAAGTTTGGAAAACAGACTTTGAGTTGAATATTTGCTATGAACTGGCTTCATTCAGTAACATATTAGAAATGAGATGAACTTTAAAAACTGGGCTGGTTCAAAAGCAGAGAATGAAAAAAAAAAAAAAAAGATGGGTAAACGTGAGAAAGGAAGACTATACAAAGATAAATAAAACTAAAAGCTGGTTCTTTGAGAAGATAAAATAGACAAACCAAACATGGGCATAGGTTTGGGTGGACTCGGGGAGTTGGTGATGGACAGGGAGGCCTGGCGTGCTGCAGTGCATGGGGTCGAAAAGAGTCAGACATGACTGAGGGATTGAACTGAACTGTTGTGACCCACTTAGACAAAGACTTGGCGTGGTCAATAAAACAAAAGTAGTTGTTTTTCTTGAACTCTCTTACTTTTTTGATGATCCAACAGATGTTGGCAGTTTGATCTATGGTTTGTCTGTCTTTTCTAAATCCAACTTGAACATCCAGAAGTTCACAATTCACCTACTCTTGAAGCCTGGCTTGGAGAATTTTGAGCATTACTTTACTAGCATGTGAGATGAGTGCAATTGTGTGGGAGTTTGAGCATTCTTTGGCATTGCCTCTCTTTGGGACTGGAATGAAAACTGACCTTTTTCACTCCTGTAACCACTGACGAGTTTTCAAAATTTGCTGACATATTGAGTGCAGCACTTTCACAGCATCATCTTTTAGGATTTGAAATAGCTCAGCTGGAATTCTGTCACCTCCACTAGCTATGTTCATAGTGATGCTTTCTAAGGCCCACTTGGCTTTGCATTCCAGGATGTCTGGCTCTAGGTGAGTGATCACACCACCATGATTATCTGGGTTGTGAAGAGCTTTTATGTATAGTTCTGTGCATTCTTGCCATCAATGGGGAAACAGTGAAAACAGTGTCAGACTTTATTTTTTTTTTTGGCTCCAAAATCACTGCAGATGGTGACTGCAGCCATGAAATTAAAAGACGCTTACTCCTTGGGAGAAAAGTTATGACCAATCTAGATAGCATATTGAAAAGCAGAGACATTACTTTGCCAACAAAGGTCCATCTATAGTCAAGGTTATGGTTTTTCCAGTGGTTATGTACGGATGTGAGAGTTGGACTGTGAAGAAAGCTGAGCACCGAAGAATTGATGCTTTTGAACTGTGGTGTTGGAAAAGACTCTTGAGAATCCCTTGGACTGCAAGGAGATCCAACCAGTCCATTCTAAAGGAGATTGGCCCTTGGTGTTCTTTGGAGGGAATGATGCTAAAGCTGAAACTCCAGTACTTTGGCCATCTCATTGGAAAAGACTCTGATGTTGGGAGGGATTGGGGGCAGGAGGAGAAGGGGACGACAGAGGATGAGATGGCTGGATGGCATCACCGACTCGATGGAAGGAAGTTTGAGTGAACTCCAGGAGATGGTGATGGACAGGGAGGCCTGGCATGCTGCGACCCCTGGGGTCTCAAAGAGTCGGACACGACTGAGTGACTGAAGTGAACTGAACTGAACCTCTGTTAGGTCCATATTATGTCCGTACTTTATTGTGCCCATCTTTGCATGAAATTTTCCCTTGGTATCTCTAATTTTCTTGAAGAGATCTCTAATCTTTCCCATTCTATTGTTTTCCTCTATTTCTTTGCATTGATCAATGAGGAAGGCTTTCTTATCTCTCCTTGCTATTCTCTGCAACCCTGCATTCAAATGGGTATATCTTTCCTTATCTCCTTTACTTTTTGCTTCTCTTCTTTTCACAGCTATTTTTAAGGTCCCCTCAGACAACCATTTTGCCTTTCTGCATTTCTTTTCTTGGGGATGGTCTTGATCCCTGCCTCCTCAGGAACCTTCGTCCATAGTTCTTCAGACACTCTGTCTATCAGATCTAATCCCTGGAATCTGTTTGTCACTTCCACTGTATAATTGTAAGCAATTTGATTTAGATCATACCTGAATGGTCTAGTGGCTTTCCTTACTGTCTTCAATTTAAGTCTGAATTTGGCAGTAAGAAGTTCATGGTCTGAACCACAGTCAGCTCCCAGTCTTGTTTTTACTGACTGTACAGAGCAAAAAGGAGAGTCAGAAAAGAAAAGGGCAATCAAATCAATAATCAAATCCTAAGTGAAAATGGGTACTAAAAATTAGACACTCAAAGATACAAAAATGACCCAGAGGGATGAAACAGGGAGGGAGGGGGGTTCTGGATGGAAAATACGTGTATACTTGTGGCGGATTCATGTTGATATACGGCAAAACCAATACAATATTGTAAAGTAATTAACCTCCAATTAAAATAAATTTATATTAAAAATAAAATTTAAAAAATTAATAAGAAAAGATCAAAAAGCAAAAATTAAAAATTCAGAATAAAAATCAGACTCTCACAAGTTCAATATACAAAACAAAACATCAAAACCAAAAATTTTTAAATTATAAAGTTTATTTACAAAATAAAGTTTTCTTTAAATTTTAAAAGGTAAAAGTAGACTATAAAAATAAGAATTAAAAAATAATAAAGAATCTTATTAGGACAGTATGAAGGAAAATAATAGGGGGGAAGAAAGAAAATAAAAACAAAAATGGCAAAGAAAAAATTTAAATTATAAATAAAAATAAAAGAAAAAATATAGAGAGGGAAAGGTATATATATATAATATAGGAGTGAGAGGAATGTTCATATGATTCCTCATTTTTCCTGATCCAGTTTTTTGCCTACTGAGAATTTCCTCCAATATATCTAGGAAGGTCTCTGAAACTCTTGTGGGCAGTGTGGAGTCAATTGAAACAGATCTTCCCTTGTTTCAGCTTGTACTTGCTCTTAAAGTTTAGAGTTGCCTCTAAAGCAGACAGTCTCAAATTAACTGCAGGATTTTTAATCTGTTGTACCTGTCATTTTCAGGGACAGTTAGCCCTTCTTTGCTTTTCTCATGCTCCTGCTTGATTTTTTGGCCTTTCTCTGCTAGCAAGTCTCTCTCCAGTGTCTGATCTATGCTGTCATAAGAGGGCAAAAGTGACCACTTATTCAGCTCACTAGCTCAGTTGTTCTGGGGAGAGGGAGGGATATTGCAAATCCCGCTGGCATGTGTGGGGAGTGCTTGTTGTGAGTAGACCCAGTGGGGAATCGTCACAGCGTGAAGCAAGCATGCTCCTCCCAGGCAAATTGATCCTGGGGGACAAACTGTGGGACCCTTGGCAGAGTCAGCCCACTCAAGATCCCAGCTTGACCACATGGACACTGTCTGAGGCAGATCGTGTGCTTTCCCAAGGGAGCTGGTCTTTGATTGTGACACTCTTAACTTGAGATCCATGTCACTCAGGACCCTAGGAAGATGTGGGCAGTGACCGCAGCTGCTTACAGCTTGGCAGTAGATTCTATCTCTGGGCCAAGATTGTAGTGACCCCTTGCTTTCTGCCCCTGGCAGTTGTGTGCCTGCTTCCCTGAATCTGGTGCCATAGACTGCAGCCAGTTTGCCCACATTTGGTATTCCTTAGGGCATGGTCCTTTATTCTGTGGGCAAGTCAGGAGTAAGAGTGCCACGTTAGTGCTTTCCTGCCGGAATAATCTTTTGTTCCTCTAGCAGTCCCAGGGTTTTCCTTGTCCTGACTGTGGTGTGTCATACTAGCCCCCTCTGAGTGCCTTCATGGCATTCAAGCCTCATCCTTTCTCTGAGGACTGACCCCTCCACAGCCTGAGCCTCTGCACCGAGCCCCCACTCACTCTGGGTGAACATGAGCATGTGTGAGTCACTTCTCGGCTGGATACTGCCTTTCAGCACAATCTCTGTGGTGAATTTTCTCCTTTTTGCCTCTTTGCGCTCTCTTCTGAGTTTCCTAAGCCCCTCCTTGATCTCCTCTGTGAGAAGGTTTCCTATTGTGTGGAAATTTCACCCTCAGGTCTCCCTTCTCAGGACAAGTTCTCCATCTCCAAATCCTTTGACTCTATTTTCAGCTTTACCTTTTGCCCTTCCTTATTCTGAGGAGATTGGTTTGCCCTTCTACTTGTCTGGGGTCCTCTGTCAGCATTGAGAAGTTGTTCTGTGGGAATTGTTACAGGTGGAGGTGATCTTTTGATCTATTTGTGGGAGAAAAGATGGTTTCCCTGTCCTATTTCTCCTCCATCTTGAAGCTACCCTTCAATTTATTCTTTTAATCACATTTTTAATTCAGCAACAAGAAGAAACCAGACTGCCTTCAACACTTTTCTGAGAAATATTTTTAGCTTAATATCCAAGTTTATCACTGAATAATGATGATTCAGTGAATAATCAATGTGTGTGCTTAATCCCAGAGTTATGTCCAAGTCTTTGTGACCCCAAGTACTACAGCCCACCAGGCTCCTCTGTCAATAATAATAATAATATAATAGCAATAATAATATCCACTGAATAATAATAATGTTCATCACAATATAAAAAGATTCAGTCACATTTTTTTGCCATTTTTTAATAAGGTCTTTCTTCCAATGACCAACATCATGTCCCTCATTTCCTTCTGACACCACAGTGGAAGCACTTTTAATCTCTTAATTTTTAATTTCTACCAAATTAATTTTTAATTTCTACCAACATTCTGTTCACATTAACATAACATATGTTATGAATTCTCTACAATGAGAGAAGCTTTCTTTACCATCCTCCCCACTGCCTTCTGAGACCACTTTAGAATCACTTTCAACATCCATTTTTCTACCAGCAGTCTTTTCAAGATAAGTTTTTCTTGTATTTTAATGTTTCTCAAAGTCCTTCCAGCCTTTTCCTGTTACTCAATTCCAAAGCCACGTCTACATTTTTTTTTAGAAATTTACTACAGCAGCACCTGCTTTCCAGTACCAAAATCTATTAGTCAGGTTTCTCTACAGAATTAGATCTATCTATCTATCTAGATGTAGATATAAATACATATATACTGAACTACTTTAATCTCATCTCAGATGGTCAGTGTTTAGGAGCTTCTTGTTGTTATTCAGTTGTCCAATCATGTCCCCATGCAGACCCCATGGACTGAAGCACTCCAGGCCTCCCCGTCCCTCACCATCTCCTGGAGTTTGCCCACGTTCATGTTCATTGCATTGGTGATACCATACAACTATCTCACCCTCTGATGCCCTTCTCTCCTTATGCCCTCAATCTGTCCCAGCATCAGGGACTTTTCCAATGAGCCGTCTGTTCACATCAGATAACCAAAATATTGGAACTTCAGCATCAGTCCTTCTAGTGAACATTCAGGGTTGATCTTCCTTAAGATTGACTGGTTTGATTTCCTTGCTCTCTAAGGGACTTTCATGAGTCTTCTCCAGCACCACAGTTCAAAGGCACAAGTTCTTTGACATTCTGCCTACTTTACGGTCCAGCTCTCACAACTGTACATGACCACTGGGAAGACCACAACCTTGACTATACAGATCTTTGTCCGCAGAGCAATGTGTGCTTTTCAACATGTTAAGTTTTTCATTGCTTTTCTGTCAAGAAGCAATCATCTTCTGATTTCATGGCTGTTGTCACCATCCATGGTGATTTTGAAGCCCAAGAAGAGGAAATCTGTCACTACTTCTATCTTCTGGCATTTCTTTAATCTTGCCCCAGGTGGTTTCTTGACTGCTTCTCCCTTTTCTCTACATCCTCTCCCTTCACCAGTTAGCAACTAGTTTAACCTGCCCTTTGGAATGGAGGGAAGGTCATGGAGGCTGGAGTCTATTCCCTACAAATAAGAAATGGAAAACACAGAAAGATTTCCATGCTCAGGAGCCTCACAAGTTTCTGCTTAGTTTCAGTAACACTCATTACATTTAGGACTCACCCTAACATTGCATAATCTCATCTATATCCTTAATTATATCTGTAAGGACCTACTTTCCAAATAAAGTCACATTCTGAATTTCCAGGTGGATATGAATTTGAGGAAGGAGAGGTCGCTATTCGACCTATTATACTTATATGAAATCTATCAATAACTTTCTATGTGTGAAATTAGGAACTTTAATAACAACACATTAAAGTGGATTTTACTCTTGAAATAGTAAATATAAGTGATAAAATGCCAATGAATAAAAGAGTAAGGGAAATTTTATTTTGAATTATATTTATGCTTAATTATATTTGCAAGTGACTATTCAGCTATTAAAAATGCATATAAATGACAAACCATAAGGGTATTTCTGATACTTTTAACAGTGATATGTTGGCAAACTACATATTTGAAATGACATCACCAGTGAGAATTTGGCAATTTAGTGTGACTTTCAAAGGAGTTAAGAAAAAAATAGCAAATATCATTAATAGCCAATAAAACTTCAGAGTGCTTCTAATGGAGGTGTGAATTAGGCATTGAAAGTCCCAGACCTTGGATGGGAGGGAAGTTTAGGGGAGAATGGATACATATTTACATATGGCCGAATCCCTTCACTGTTCATTTGACACTACCACAACATTAATTTACTGTTCACTTGACACTACCACAACATTAATTGACAATCAATTAAAGGGGTAAAGTTGATGGGGGAAAGAAAGTACCAGGCCTGTTACAGTTTCTGCATGTCATTTAAGGTAATGAAAATATATTTCTGTTAACAATTCACTATTCAGATTCTCATTTAAGAAGTTAAATTTTCAGTTTTGTATGGGTTATCCGTAAAGTCAATACTTAAAATTTTTTTGACTATTTCTTTATTTAAAAGTTACAAATCATCAATGAAACAAAACTACAATTAGCAACTTGATACAATCAAGTATAACTCTCAATTTGATACCATCCTTTATACACACAACTATATCCACTGGTACATGTGCAATACGTTTACTGTTTTTCACATTAAAAACTAAATAGAATATCAGAAGACATAGCTATGGTTATCCCAGTAGTCATGTATGGATGTGAGATTTGGACCATAAAGAAGGCTGAGCACTGAAGAACTGATGCTTTCAAATTGTGCAATTGGAGAAGACTCTTGAGAGTCCCTTGGACACCAAGTAAATCAAAGCAGTCAGTCTTAAAGGAAATCAGTCCTGAATATTCATTGGAAGGGCTGATGCTAAAGCTGAGGCTCCAATACTTTGGACACCCGATGTGAAGAGCCGAGTCATTGGAAAAGACCCTGATTCTGGGAAAGATTGAGGGCAGGAGGGGAAGGGAATGGCAGAGGATGAAATGGTTGGATGGCATTACTGAATCAATGGACATGAGTGTGAGCAAATTGCAGAAGACAGTGAAGGACAGGGAAGCCTGGCGTGCTGCAGTTCATAGGACTGCAGTCAGATACAACTTAGCGAGTGAACAACAACAATCCAATTCTGTAGAAATAAGACTGATTTGAGGTCATAGAGAGAATTAGTGATTTCTCTAGAAATGCATTGAGCAACATGGTAGACATTAGACCCAAGGGCTTATTTAAATTTAAATTAAGTAAATTAGATAAACTTAAAAATACAGTTTCTTAGTCACAGTAGCAATATTTCAATGTTCTGTAGCCACAGATGGTTAGTGGCTGCCATATTCAACAGTGCAGATACAAAACATTTCCATTATAGCCACAAGTTGTTTTTGACTCTACCCTCTAGTATCAGACTTTCAATGTTGTTCAAATATGCATATGTATGTATATATGTGTGTATTCACATACATTTATGAATCAACACATTTTACATGCTAATTAATATGTGCTAGCTTCTAATAATGAAATGTTCACATATTTAGTCCATCATGTTGCTGTGCCCACTTACTTTTGACTACAAGAGAATTGCATTACTGAACTGGTAACCTTACCTTTTCTAGGATACATGAATATAAATGCGGCTCCCTGAAACTTGATTACAAAAAACAGGAACTTTAGTTCAGTTGGAGCATTGGTTATAAGGCTGAGAAGAGAGAGAGACAGTCTACTCTATCACTGGAAATTTACACACAGATAAAGTGAAATACCCGTCAGAGTGATGAATGGGGTTTCTTGTTATCTTACTGTCTATATCATTTCCAGTTCTGATTCCCCATTGATGCCTGGATTGCATGGGGAAAGCAAAAGGAGAATTGTCCTGCATATTTTATTTCTGCTCAAGCAATATAAGAAGATTTTCAGTTATATTTATAAACAGGATTGGTCTCATTTTTACTTCATTAATCTTAGAATTTAGAGTAATTTTTGCCCCACATAATCCAAGCCTATTTCAGTAAGTCAGGATATTGTATTTTCTTCCCTGCATTTCTGTTAGTGTTTTGTTTTGGAGTTCTTTTTTTAGATTTATGTGGCATCTTTTTTCTGCAAGACAAAGGAAAAGGTATTTTGAAATGTATATTTGTAGAATCAGGCTAAATGAAATAAGAAACCCCAAGATATTTTGACAAAGCAAAATCAGAAATAACTGACCAGTTGTAAGGCATATAGGAAGATAAGTCTTGGCATTTTTTCATGAATATCTGCATGTTCCCTGTTTGAACACATATACTGTATTAAGAGTCATACTATTGGACATGGATGACCCCCCCTCTCCCACTCCCTGGGCTTATCTGAGAGCAGGAGCAGCTTTAGTAGAATCAAAGCAGTGATTTCTCATCTGAGCTCATTCATGAAACTTTGAATAAACTATTTGGTCATTCTGAGCTTCAGGTCTCTCTTCTAAAATATGTACTAATAAAATATTTTCCTGCTTGATTCATTCAACTGTTAAATTCAAATATGAAGCTAATTATGAAAATAATACCATCTATATTTCTTGCTCACCAGGTATACACTGCTCTGCATGCATTCTTAGTAGACTCAGTTGCATCTGACTCTCCACAACCCCATGGAGTACAGCCCACAAGACCCCTCTGTCCCTGGGATTTTCTAGACAAGAATACTGGAATGAGTTGCCATTTCCTCCTCCAGGGGATCTTCCCAACCTAGGGATTGAAACTGCATCTCTTCACTTCCATTGGCAGGCAGATTCTTTATCACTAAGCCACTGGGAGGCCTGCAGGTGTACACTGGATCCTAGACAAAGTTTAATAGTGTTATCTCATATAATCCCTGGAGAAGGTAATGGCAACCCACTCCAGTACTCTTGCCTGGAAAATCCCATGGATGGAGGAACCTGGTAGGCTGCAGTCCATGGTGTCCTGAAGAGTCAGACATGACTGAGTGACTTCACTTTCACTTTTCACTTTCATGCATTGGAGAAGGGAATGGCAACCCACTCCAGTGTTCTTGCCTGGAGAATCCCAGGGAAGGGGGAGCCTGGTGGGCTGCCGTCTATGGGGTCACACAGAGTCGGACATGACTGAAGTGACTTAGCAGCAGCAACATATAATCCTCCTAACTCTACAGAGGTTTGATGTCAATAAAGCAGAAGTCGATGTTTTTCTGGAACTCGCTTGCTTTTTCAATGATCCAATGGATGTTGTCAATTTGATCTCTGTTTCCTCTGTCTTTTTTAAATCCAGATTGAGGATCTGGAAATTTACAGTTCACATACTACTGAAGCCTGGCTTGGAGGATTCTGAGCATTACTTTGCTAGCATGCAAGATGAGTACAATTGTGTGGTAGTTTAAACATTCTTTGACATTAGCTTTCTTTGGGATTGGAATGAAAACTGACCTTTTCCAGTCCAGTGGCCACTGCTGAGTTTTCCAAATTTGCTGGCATATTCAGTGCAGCACTTTCCCAGCATCATCTTTCAGGATTTGAAATAGCTCAGTTGGAGTTCCCTCACCTCCACTAGCTTTGTTCGTAGTGATGCTTCCTAAGGCCCAGTTGACTTCACATTCCAGGATGTCTGTCTCTAGGTGAGTGATCACACCATCGTGATTATCTAGGTTGAGAAGAACTTTTTTGTATCATTCTTCTGTGTGTCCCTGCCACCTCTTCTTAACATATTCTGTTTCTGTTAGGTCCATATCATTTCTGTCTTTTATTGTGCCCATCTTTGCATGAAGGTTTCCCTTGGTATCTCTAATTTTCTTGAAGAGATCTCTAGTCTTTCCCATTCTATCATTTTCCTCTATTTTTTTGCACTGATCACTAAGGAAGGTTTTCTTATCTCCCCTTGCTATTCTTTGGAACACTGCATTCAAATGGGTATATTTTTCCTTTTCTCCTTTACCGTTCACTTTTCTTTTTTTCCCAGCTATTTGTAAGGCCTCCTCAGACTACCATTTTGCCTTTTTGTGTTTCTTTTTCTTGGGGATGGTCTTGATTCCTGTCTCCTCTACAATGTCATTAACTTCTATCCATAGTTCTTCAGACACTCTGTCTATCAGATCTAATCCCTTGAATCTATTTGGCACTTCCATTTGTAAGGGATTTGATTTAGGTCATACCTGAATAGTCTCGTGGCTTTCCCTACTTCCTTCAATTTAAGTCTGAATTTGGCAGTAAGGAGCTCATGATCTGAGCCACAGTCAGCTCCCAGTCTTGTTTTTGTTGACTGTAGACAGCTTCTCCATTTTTGGTTTCAAAAAATATAATCAATCAATCTGATTTCAGTATTGACCATCTGGTGAGATTCATGTGTAGAATCTTCTCTTGTGTTGTTGGAAGAGGGTGCTTGCTATGACCAGTGCATTCTCTTGGCAAAACTCTATTAGCCTTTGCCCTGCTTCATTCTGTACACCAAGGCCAAATTTTCTTGTTACTCCAGGTATTTCTTGACTTCCTGCTTTTGCATTCCAGTCCCCCATAATGTAAAGGACATATTTTTTTGGGTGTTAGTTCTAGAAGGTCTTGTAGGTCTTCATAGAACCATTCAACTTCAGTTTCTTTAGCATTAATGGTCAAGGCCTAGACTTGGATTACTTTACTATTGAATGGTTTGCCTTGGAAATGAAAAGAGATCATTCTGTCATTTTTGAGATTGTACCTAAGAACTGCATTTCAGACTCTTCTGTAGGCTATGAAGGCTACTCCATGTTCTAAGGGATTCTTGCCCTCAGTAGTAGATATAATGGTCATCTGAGTTAAATTCACCCATTTTAGTCCATTTTAGTTCACTGATTGTTAAAATGTTGATGTGCACCCTTGCAATCTCCTGTTTGACCATTTCCAATTTACCTTGACTTCTACTTGTACTTTAAACATATACTGTAAATATCTACTTCTGCTTTATTGACTACACCAAAGCCTTTAACTGTGTGTATCACAAAAAACTGTGGAAAATTCTTAAAGAGATGGGAATACCGGACCACCTTACCTGCCTCCCGAGACATCTGTATGCATGTCAAGAAGCAATAGTTAGAAACAGAGTTCTTACTGTTTAGTAGCTAAGTCATGTTAAACTCTTTGAGGCCCATGGACTATAGCACACCAGACTTCCCTGTCCTTCACTATCTTCTGGAATTGCTCAAACTCCTGTTCCTTGAGTCTGTGATGCCATTCAACCATCTCATCCTCTGTCACATCCTTCTTCCCCTAACTTCAATCTTTCACAGCATCATGGTCCTTTCCAATTCAGCTCTTTGAATCAAGTATCAAAACTATCAGAGCTTCAGCTTCAGCATCAGTCCTTACAATGAATATTCAGGGTTGACATCCTTTAGGATTGACTGGTTTGATCTCCTTGCAGTCCAAGGGATGCTCAAGAGTCTTCTTCAACACCACAGTTCAAAAAGCATAAGTTCTTCAGCACTTAGTCTTCTTTGTGGCCCAAATCTCTCTTCAGTACATGATTACTGGGAAAACCATAGCTTTGCCTTCATGGCAAAGTTATGTCTCTGCTTTTTAATATAATATCTAGGTTTATATTAACTTTCTTTCCTTTCACAGAGCAAGCGTCTTTTAATTTCAGGGCTGCAGTCACCACCTGCAGTGATTTTTGGAGCTCAAGAAAATAGAATCTGTCACTGCTTCCACATTTCCCCCATCTATTTGCCATGAAGTAATGGGACAAGAGGCCATTAAAACTCTGAATATTTAGTTTTAAGCCAGCTTTTTCACTCTCTTCTTTTGCCCTCATCAAGAGGCTCTTAGGTTCTTCTTCACTTTCTGCCATAAGGATGGTGTCATCTGCATATCTGAGGTTATTGATATTTCTCCTGGCAATCTTGATTCCAGCTTGTGCTTCATCCAGCCTTGCATTTTGCATGATGTACTCTGTATATAAGTTAAATAAGCAGGGTGACAATATACAGCCCTGATGTACTCCTTTCCCGATTTTTAACCAGTCTGTTGTTCCATGTCCAGTTCTAACTGTTGCTTCTTGACTTGCATACAGGCTTCTCATGAGACCGGTAAGATCATCTGGTATTCACATCTCTTTAAGAATTTTCCACCATTTATTGTGATACACATGACTGAAGAAACAGATATTTTCAGGAATTCCCTTACTTTCTAATAATCAAATGTTAGCAATTTGGTCTCTGGTTCCTCTGCCTTTCCAAAATTCAGTTTGTGCATTTAGATTAATAAAAGCTTGTATAATAAGCTAATACTTACTCATCCATCATTTGGCCACCAATTAAATATATTACAACAGCGATTCAGACCAACAAGATGCAAAGGACTTCCCCATATATGAGTCCGGGAGGATATAACCTAAATTCAGAGTTTACTCTCAAGGCCAAGTTTCCTAAAATGTGAACAATCAAAAACACAGACACAAAACAATCTAGGAAGATCAGGTAGAATATTTACATCCCAACAGTTAGAACTGGGCATGGCACAACAGACTGGTTCAAAATTGGGAAAGGAGTATGTCAAGGCTGTACTTCTCTCTCTCTCTCTCTCTCTCTCTATATATATATATATATATATATGTGTGTGTGTGTGTGTGTGTGTGTGTGTGTGTGTGTGTGTGTATGTGTATCAGTTCAGTTCAGTCACTCAGTCGTGTCCAACTCTTTGCAACCCCGTGAATTGCAGCCCGCCAGGCCTCCCTGTCCATCACCAACTGCCAGAGTTCACTCAGACTCATGTCCATCGAGTTGGTGATGCCATCCAGCCATCTCATCCTCTGTCGTCCCCTTCTCCTCCTGCGCCCAATCCCTCCCAGCATCAGAGCCATTTCCAATGAGTCAACTCTTCGCATGAGGTGGCCAAAATGCTGGAGTTTCAGCTTCAGCATCATTCCCTCCAAAGAAATCCCAGGGCCAATCTCCTTCAGAATGGACTGGTTGGATCTCCTTGCAGTCCAAGTCAAGAGTCTTCTCTAACACCACAGTTCAAAAGCATCAATTCTTTGGTGCTCAGCTTTCTTCACAGTCTAACTCTCACATCCATATGTGACCACTGGAAAAACCATAGCCTTGACTAGACAGATCTTTGTTGGCAAAGTAATGTCTCTGCTGTTGAATATGCTCTCTAGGTTGGTCATAACTTTCCTTCCAAGGAGTAAGCGTCTTTTAATTTCATGGCTGCAGTCACCATCTGCAGTGATTTTGGAGCCCAAAAAATAACACTATATATATGTATACCATCACTGGTGGCTGTGATGGCACACAAGTGTGGCCAAGAGGAGCTACTCCACGTCCAAGGACAGGGACAGCAGCTGAGAGGAGCAACCTTATGTCTAAGGAGTGGTGGCTGGACGGGTGCAGGAGGGCCTAGAGGAGCCCTCCACGTTCAAGGTCAGGAGGGGAGGTGGTGAGGAGATACCCATTGTCCAGGGTAAGGAGCAGAGGCTGCGCTTTGCTGGAGCAGCCGTGAAGAGATACCCCACGTCCAAGGTAAGAGAAACCCAAAAAAGATGGTAGGTGTTGCAAGAGGGCATCAGAGAGCAGACACACTGAAACCATAATCACAGAAAATTAACTAGTCAATCTAATCACACTAAGACCACAGCCTTGTTTAACTCAATGAACCTAAGTCATGCCCTGTGGGGCCACCCAAGATGGGCGGGTCATGATAGAGAGGTCTGACAGAATGTGGTCCACTAGAGAAGGGAATGGCAAACCACTTCAGTATTCTTGTCTTGAGAACCCCATGAACAGTGTGAAAAGGCAAAATGATAGGATACTGAAAGAGGAACTCCCCAGGTCAGCAGGTACCCAATATGCTACTGGAGATCAGTGAAGAAACAACTCCAGAAAGAATGAAGGGATGGAGCCAGAGCAAAAACAATACCTAGTTGTGGATGTGACTGGTGATAGAGGCAAGGTCCGATGCTGTAAAGAGCAATATGGCCTAGAAACCTGGACTGTCAGGTCCATGAATCAAGGCAAATTGGAAGTGGTCAAACAGGAGATGGCAAGAGTGAATGTCAACATTCTAGGAATCAGCGAACTAAAATGGACTGGAATGAGTGAATTTAACTCAGATGACCATTAAATCTACTACTGGGGGCAGGAATCCATTAGAAGAAATGGAGTAGCCATCATGGTCAACAAAAGAGTCCAAAATGCAGTACTGGATGCAATCTCAAAAATGACAGAATGATTTCTGTTCGTTTCCAAGACAAACCATTCAATATCACAGTAATCCAAGTCTATGCCCCAAGCAGTAACGCTGAAGAAGCTGAAGTTGAATGGTTCTATAAAGACCTACAAGACCTTTTAGAACTAAAACCAAAAAAAGATGTCCTTTGCATTATAGGGGACTGGAATGCAAAAGTAGGAAGTCAAGAAATACCTGGAGTAACAGGAAAATTTGGCCTTGGTGTACAGAGTGAAGCAGGAAAAAGGCTAATAGAGTTTTGCCAAAATAATGCACTAGTCATAGCAAGCACCCTCTTCCAACAACACAAGAGAAGACTCTACACATGGACATCACCAGATGGTCAACACCGAAATCAGATTGATTATATTCTTTGCAGCCAAAGATGGAGAAGCTCTATACAGTCAGCAAAAACAAGACTGGGAGCTGAGTGTGGCTCAGATCATGAGCTCCTTATTGCCAAAATCAGACTTAAATTGAGGAAAGTAGGGAAAAACACTAGACCATTCAGGTATGACCTAAATCAAATCCCTTATGATTATACTGTGGAAGTGAGAAACAGATTTAAGGGACTAGATCTGATAGATAGTACCTGATGAATTATGGAGAGAGGTTTGTGACATTGTACAGGAGACAGGGATCAAGACCATCCTCATGGAAAAAGAAATGCAAAAAAGCAAAATGGCTGTCTGGGGAGGCCTTAAAAATACCTGTGAAAAGAAGAGAAGTGAAAAGCAAAGGAGAAAAGGGAAGATATAAGAATCTGAATGCAGAGTTCCAAAGAATAGCAAGAAGAGGTAAGAAAGCCTTCCTCAGTGATCAATGCAAAGAAACAGAGGAAAACAACAGAATGGCAAAGACTAGAGATCTCTTCAAGAAAATTAGAGATACCAAGGGAACATTTCATGCAAAGATAGGCTCGATAAAGAACAGAAATGGTATGGATCTAACAGAAGCAGAAGATATTAAGAAGAGGTGGCAAGAATACACAGAGAACTGTACAAAAAAGATCTTCATGACCAAGATAATCACGATGGTATGATCACTCACCTAGAGACAGACATCCTGGAATGTGAAGTCAAGTGGGCCTTAGAAAGCATCACTACGAACAAAGCTAGTGGAGATGATGGATTCCAGTGGAGCTATTTCAAATCCTGAAAGATGATACTGGGAAAGTGCTGCACTCAATATGCCAGCAATTTGGAAAACTCAGCAGTGGCCACAGGACTGGAAAAGGTCAGTTTTCATTCCAATCCCAAAGAAAGGCAAGACCTAAGAATGCTCAAACTACTGCACAATTACACTCATCTCACATGCTAGTAAAGTAATGCTCAAGATTCTCCAAGCTGGGCTTCAGCAATATGTGAACTGTGAACTCCAGATGTTCAAGCTGGTTTTGGAAAAGGTAGACGGACCGGAAGTCAAATTGCCAACAACAGCTGGATCATGGAGTAAGCAAGAGAGTTCCAGAAAAACATCTATTTCTCCTTTATTGACTATACCAATGCCTTTGACTGTGTGGATCAGAATAAACTGTGGAAAATTCTGAAAGAGACGGGAATACCAGACTATCTGACCTGCCTCTTGAGAAACCTATATGCAGGTCAGGAAGCAACAGTTAGAACCGGACATGTATCAACAGGCTGGTTCCAAATAGGAAAAGGAGTATGTCAAGGATGTATATTGTCACCCTGCTTATTTAACATATGCAGAGTACATCATGAGAAACACTGGGCTTGATGAAGCACAAGCTGGAATCAAGATTGCTGGGACAAATATCAATAACCTCAGATATGCAGATGACACCACTCTTATGGCAGAAAGTGAAGAGGAACTAAAAAGCCTCTTGATGAAGTGAAAGAGGAGAGTGAAAATATTGGCTTAAAGCTCAACATTCAGAAAACGAAGATCATGGCATCTGGTCCCATCACTTCATGGCAAAGAGATGGGGAAACAGTGGAAACAGTATCAGACTTTATTTTTCTGGGCTCCAAAATCACTGCAGATGGTGATTGCAGACATGAAATTAAAAGACGCTTACTCCTTGGAAGAAAAGTTATGATCAACTTAGATAGCATATTGAAAAGCAGAGACATTACTTTGCCAACAAAGTCCGTCTAGTCAAGCCTATGGTTTTTCCAGTGGTCATGTATGGATGTGTGAGTTGGACTGTGAAGAAAACTGAGCATGGAAGAATTGATGCTTTTGAACTGTGGTGTTGGAGAAGACTCTTGAGAGTCCCTTGGACTGCAAGGAGATTCAATCAGTCCATTCTAAAGGAGATCAGCAATGGGTGTTCTTTGGAAGGTGATGCTAAAGCTGAAACTCCAGTACTTTGGCCACCTCATGCAAAGAGTTATCTCATTGGAAAAGACTCTGATGTTAGGAGGGATTGGGGGCAGGAGGAGAAGGGGACGACAGAGGATGAGATGGCTGGATGGCATCACTGACTCGATGGACATGAGTCTCGGTGAACTCCGGGAGTTTGTGATGGACAGGGAGGCCTGGGGTGCTCCGATTCATGGGGTCACAAAGAGTCAGACATGACTGAGCGACTGAACTGAACTAAACTTATATGTATATACTATATATATATATATATATATGTATATATGTACATATATATATAGGTGTATATATACACTATATATATTTATATAGACATGTACTGCATTGTATCTATCTATCTATCTATCTATATATATATGTAGACATGTACAAGTGAAACACTGGGGTTGATGAAGCACAAGCTGAAGTCAATATTGCTGTGAGAAATATCAATAACCTCAGATATGTAGATGACACTACCCATATGGCAGAAAGTGAAGAGGAACTAAAAAGCCTCTTGATGAAAGTGAAGGAAGAGAGTGAAAAAGTTGGCTTAAAGCTCAACATTCTGATAACAAAGATCATGGCATCCAGTCCTATCACTTCATGGCAATTAGATGGGGAAACAGTGGAAACAGTGTCAGACTTTATTTTTCTGGGCTCCAAAATCACTGCAGATGGTGATTGCAGCCATGAAATTAAAAGACGCTTACTCCTTGGAAGGAAAGTTATGACCAACCTAGATAGCATATTGGAAAGCAGAGACATTACCTTGCCAACAAAAATCCGTCTAGTCAAGGCTATGGTTTTTCCAGTAGTCACATATGGATGTGAGAGTTTGACTATAAAGAAAGCTGAGTGCCGAAGAACTAATGCTTTTGAACTGTGGTGTTGGAGAAGACTCTTGAGAGTCCCTTGGACTGCAAGGGATCCAACCAGTGCATCCTAAAGGAGATCAGGCCTGGGTGTTTATTGGAAGGACTGATGTTGAAGCTGAAACTCCAATACTTCAGCCCCCTAATGCAAAGAGCTGACTCATTTAAAAAAACCCTGAAGCTCGGAAAGATTGAGGTCAGGAGAAGAAGGCGATGACAGAGGATGAGATGATTGGATGGCATCAATGACTCAATGGACATGAGCTTGAGTAAACTCCAGAAGTTGGTTTATGGCCATGGGGGCCTGCCATGCTGCAGTCCATGGGGTGCAAAGAGTCGGACACAACTGAGCGACTGAACTTGAACTGAATTGATAAACATATTCAGCCTTGTATATATATGTGTGTGTGTGTGTATACACACACACACACGTATAAATTAATTAGATCAACAAACTTAAACATTAATATCAGGGCTTGCCAGAAGGCACTAGTGGTAAAAAGCCCACCTGCCAACGCAGAAGACATAAGAGATGGCAGGTTGATCCGTGGGTCAGGAGGATGCCCTGGAGGAGACAATGGCAACTCACACCAGTATTCATTCCTGGAGAATCCCATGAACAGAGAAGCCTGGCCATGCAGTCCATAGGGTTGCAAAGAGTCCAATAGGACTCAAGGAGTTAGCCCACACACACACATCAACTTAATACTGAATATTTCCCCAGTCAAATGAAATTCATTTTGGCCAGTCTCTTTAAATGTAAACGTTTTTTACTAAAACTAAATAGAGTTTATTATAAATTCAATTTTGATAGTACCTTTTAGAAGTAAAGAGATCTCATATGTATAATGTGTACATAGACATAAGCAGGCAAACTAGAGATCTCATGGCTCTACTTAAAAGCTTAGTAACGAACTAGGTATTACAATATAAATTTACTAGTTTACAAAGTACATTAAGTTTGCTTGCTCAGATAACTAAGGCTTACTCTCCGTAAGGTTTGCCTGAGGGAGCATCCCTAGCAGTTTGAATTTTAAAACTGCCACATTTTCCCCTGGTTTCAGGTCTTGCTTGCTTGTATTTATTTACATATTGGTTTGAGATTTGCAAGAGAAAGACAGTTGCTTTTAGCTCCCTAAAGAACAGTTCTGTCACCTAACAACAGGAAAATCAGTGACAAGGTTTTTAACTAAACTGAAATTTGTTTTAGGAATTGTGTGTCCTAGAATTTTAGAGTTTTATTTATGTATCAAAGGTTTCTATGTGGCATTCAGCAAAGGCCTTTCTAAGTTTATGAATTAAACCCAAAGAAAAATCACTATTTTAATTTTGTTAACCCTTGTATGTTAGTTTCCAGTTTTTATGTATTTAGTGTGACTCAGGTAGGCATTCCATGGTGGCTCAGAAGGTAAAAACCTGTCTGCAATGCAGTACACCTGGATTAAATCCCTGGGTCAAGGAGTTCCCCAGGAGAAGGGAATACCCGGCCATTCCAACATTCTTACCTGAAGAATTCCATGGACAGAGGAGCCTGGTGGGCTCAACTGAGCCACTGATTGAACTGAATTTTTCCTTCCCTGGGTATCTTCTAGTTCAATTAAACTCATTGAAAGGTACGTTTGCATTACTTCCTCTCACAGGATTTTTCCAGTGCTCCTTTGGCAAAAAAAAAAAAAAAAAGAATCCTGTGCTTACTCTTGCTATTGCATGACAATACATACTGTAATCATGTATTGTTATTTCTGATGAGGGCTCTGCATTTAAGGCAGAGGTGTTTTCTTATTAACCTTTGCAGTTGTCGAGATAGATAGCAGGATGCCTGATGCTTAGTGAATTGAATTTACTCACTTTATAGCTGCACACAAGGTATGTATAATTAAAAAAAAAAAAAAAAAAACTTGTTAGTTACAAGTTATTTTCAACTTCTAGAACTAGTCTATGAGTACAAAGAGAATTCTATGTCTTTTCACTATGATGGGCTGGGAATGTTCTTTCAGGTCATATGTCTGCTATTTGATTTCATTTTTACTTAGTATCATTATGTTATTTTACTTAGCTTCCTAAGTAGTTTTCCTACTTGCTTTCCTTAAAGAAGAAACATTTCACAAAAAATTGGTTCAAAACTGAATTGATTTATGTGTACATATATATATAGTTCATTCTCTTGGGAGAAACCTTAGTTTGAGTTTGTAAATGTAAGTTACCACCCAAACTTAAAGACAGTTCTACAAGATCCAGCATCATAGTAAAATGATAATATATTCTTAAAAATCAGTTTGCTAAACCTGTTTTACCCAGATAAGAGAGTGTGAGGTGTGGTGGCTATGACGGCAAATAATGTGACTTTTTATTTAAATCTACAAATTCTCAAACTATTGGGCTCTCAATAAATGTTTGTTTACTGCATTTCTTTGAACTGAATTAAATTATGCTAAATTTAGTTTAATTGATCCACGTAATAAGCCTGTGATGTACAGATGGTACAGATAATTAACATTTATTTAAAGAAATTTTATATAAGAAAAGTTCTAAATAAATTGAGTCAAGTTGTAGAGTTAGAAGTCGGAGAGACAGAACTCAAACACAGGTTTTCAACTGCAAAATCACTGCCAAGTTCTAATTTAAATGTCCTTCTGATTTTAGTAAGACATTTAAAAATATAGTTCACCTAAAGGAGAGAGGAAAAGACATTTGATATTTCAGAGTCTGTGTATAGGATTCTCATAAAAAAAAAAAAATTTCCAAATTAACCATTTTTTTTTCCTTCTTTTATCTCAACCTGCTTTTCAACCCAACATATGAGGGTGACAAAAATTAAGAGTATAGTTTTCTTTCAGTAGCTGTTGTTGTTCAGTCGCTCAGTCATGTCCGACTCTTTGCAACCCCATGGACTGCACAGCACACCAGGCTTCCCTGTCATCCACCATCTCCCAGAGATTGCTCAAACTCATGTCCATTGAAATAGTGATGCCATCCAACCATCTCGTTCTCTGCAATCCCCTTCTCCTCCTGCCTTTAATCTTTCCCAGCATCAGGGTCTTTTCCAATGAGTCAGTTCCTTGCATTAGGTGGTCAAAGTATTGGAGTTTCAGCTTCAACATCAGTCCTTCCAAAGAATATTCAAGATTGATTTCCCTTAGGTTTGACTTGTTTGATCTCCTTGCAGTCCAAGGGACTCTTAAGCGTCTTCTCCAACACCATTGTTCAGAAGTATCAATTCTTCAGTGCTCAGCCTTCTTTTTGGTCCAACTCTCACATCATACATGATTACTGGAAAAACCATAGCTTTGACTTAGATGGACTTTTGTTGGCAAAGTAATGTCTCTTTTTTTTAATATGCTGTCTAGGTTGGTCATAGCTTTTCTTCCAAGGAGCAAGTGTCTTTTGATTTCATGGCTGGAGTCACCATCTGCAGTTTTTTTGGAGCCCAAGAAAATAAAGTCTGTCACTATTTCTATTGTTCCCCCATCTATTTGCCATGAAGTGATGGAACCCAATGCCAGTGATCTTGGTTTTTTGAATGTTGAGTTTTAAGCCACCATTTTCACTATCTTCTTTCACTTTTATCAAGACGCTCTTCAGTTCCTTTTCACTTTTTACCATAAGGCTGGTGTCATCTGCATATCTGAGGTTATTGATATTTCTCCTGGCAATCTTGATTCCAGCTTGTGCTTTATCCATCCTTGCATTTTGCTATATGTACTCTGAATATAAGTTAAATAAGCAGGGTGACAGTATACAGCCTTGACATAAACCTTTTCCAATTTGGAATCAGTCCATCGTTCCATGTCCGGTTCTAACTGTTGTTTCTTGACCTGCATACAGGTTTGGCAAGAGGCAATTAAGGTGGTCTGGTATTCCCATCTTGAAGAATTTCCAACAGTTTGTTGTGATCCACACAAAGGCTTTAGCATAGTTAAGGAAGCAGAAGTATATTTGTTTTTCTTTTTCTTTTTGTAATTCTCTTGCTTTTTCTATGATCCAACATATGTTGGCAATTTGATCTCTGGTTTCTCTGCCTTTTCTAATTCCAGCTGTGTTTTGGAAGGTCTCGGTTCACATACTGTTTAAGCCCAGCATGGAGAATTTTGAGTATTTCTTTGGTAGCATGTGAAATGAGTGCAAATGTACTGTAGCTTGAACATTCTTTGGTAATGCCCTTTTTTGGGATTGGAATGAAAACCTAACTTATTTTACATAGCATAATATCCTGAAGCTTCATCTGTGCTGTCTCATAATCCAGAATTATCTTCTTTTTGAAGGCTTGTGTGTGTTAGTCATTCAGTTGTGTCCAACACTTTGTGACTCCATGTATTCTGCCAGGTTCGTCTCTCCATGGGATTTCACAGGCAAGAATACTGGAGTGGGTTGCCAATTTTCAAACAAATCCAAAAAGCATGCTTTTCTATTAATTTGGCTCTTCCAAAATACTATTTATTTATCTCTATATTTGCATATTTTGACTATTTCTCTCTCTCCCTGTTTCTAGATCTGCATTGTTCCTCCTCATTGCTACTTGCTTTTTCTTTCTACAGCCTGGCTTGTGTCAAGTTCCCTAATCAAAACTTGTCAGTGGTTTCTATAATCCTTACATAAATACAAAACATTTTGGTCAGAATTCAAGGATAATAGAGTATTTTTATTACCTTTTCCTTGCAAGCTTCTGCCACCTTAAAAAGTACACAATGTGAGAGTTGTGAGTCAAGTTTTATTTGGGGCAAAATGAGGACTATAGCAGGGAGACAGCATCTCAGATAGCTCTGAGGAACTGCTCCAAAGAGGCAAGGGGAAGGTTGTATATATTTGATTTTGATGAAGGAGAAGTACATACAATCGAGTACATAATGTAGAAGATTTCTAACTCATGAGGAGTAAGTAGATATCATGAAGGACTTTAATGCTTTTAAGATATAAGGAGATAAAGGAATTGAGCTTATAAAAATCAGCCCCTGAAAATATCTATCTGAAGACCCATTCTCTAAGTTTTTCCAGAGTACAGAGTGCCTTATTTGTGCTCTCCATCTTGATCTCCTTTCAGAGGGTTTTAAAAACCATCAACTGAGGAAGCGTATGATTTAATCCTTGTAGAGGTAGATGACAAATACCAATGGCAATTGACAATTTGTATTTGAAGTTCCAAAATCCTAATTTCACTCATTCAAATGAGTGAACCACTGTTCCCAGTTGGTTATTTATATGTTTATATCTTATAAAGATCATTCTTGATTCAGTAAGGAAAATAATTTAAGTGGTGGCAGGGAAGGTGCAAGAAGATACATAAAATCTTTAAATGAATTACTTTAGAAAGAAAGATAATAAGGAAAAATATAGTTAAATATGTACTAAAGATGTTTTCTTTAAATAAAAGGAAAATGTATAGCAAAAAGTAGAATTAGAATATTGGGTCCCAGAGAGACAAATATTGAAATTTAACAAAGTTTGGATGTACTATGTTGAAGTTACTAGAATCACTGAAGCAAAAATTATGAGATAATATTTATTATAAAAATACTAACAAAGAAAGGAGAAAGAGTATTCAACGAACCTGATTCTTATGTTTAAGAAATAAAATGAAATGAAAGAGAAAAGATGCTATATTTTTTAAAGTGATGACAATATAAGGATAGTCCAAGAAATTACAAGTCTATCAATTGAAGTGGTGATTGGACAATGATGATCAAAGAAGTATATATTGTGTTGAAATAGCTGCTGGCATCTTAAGTAAAAGACATAAACTGAAATATATTAATAAATTGGGAAAGAGGGTAGAGAGTGAAAATACATAAACACACAAAAAGTAGAAAGAAAGAGATGTGAGAACTGTAGAATATTCACATTCATTTAACGGCAGGATTGAGAGGATCCATCTTGAAAAAAATAAATGTTAAAATTCAATGAAAGCTTAATTAGACAAGTTTTCCTCCCCATCACAGTGACAATAGGGCTTTCATCTTTTGATCATCAATTTTTCCATAACAAAATAATCTTGAAAATTGACTAGATACTGATTCAAGCAGAATTTGATGTTATCTAGCTAATGCTTTACAGGAGGGAAATCTTAGGAAGGACTTGAGATGAATTTGTGACACAAAGGATTAGACCATTAAGATAAGTTTAATTGTACAAAACAATTGAGAAAGTACTCAGTTCAATATGTATATGTTATTTGTCATGGGTTTAGCTGCAAATACATGTTTTTGGAGATTTATATACATATTTGTTCTACTAATCTGTGTGACTAAAAAGTGGCACCATCCCTCACCTGTGATACAGTTATAGTGGTGCTGTCAGTCTGCTGTTTAGATTTATATCCTATGCTTTACCACAGGCTGTTAAAATTTAACTATAAGTTTTGATATAACTACATGCACAATATATTATGATACCATCCTTGTATACTACACAAGAAGAACAACCTGAAATTAGAGCCAAAGATTCAATTTTCAGATCCATATAATATGAAAATTAGTGAGTAGTTTAAATAAGTTTAGCTATGAAAGTGATTTACTTTTTGACTAGAGGCTCAGGCTTGTAAAGGTCAAAATTACTTCAAAATTATTGTGGGAATTCTGTAGGTTTTGAATAAACACATTAATAAGATTTACAGGAAAAAGGGGAGCATGGAAAAAAATCAAAAGTCCATGTAAAAAATAAAAATACAACAATGGCCTGTTACTTTTCAAAAAGAAGAATAATTAGAAGAAAGTTTATATATAATTATTATATATATAATTATATATATATAATAATTAGAGGAAAGTGGATCATATTTTGAAAGCAAAGCTGATTATATATGCTATTCTCAGAGCAAAATGAATTACAGATGTTTCAATGGTTTAAATTTGAAAGATTATTACAAAGAAATTAAAAATGAATACTTTTTTAAATATACAAAATATAGAGGCTAAAAAAGTGTTGACTGAAAAAAGGGCACAATATGAATGTTGTTAAGCTAAGTTTTATTTGGGGCAAAATGAGGACTATAACTTAGGAGACAGCATAGCTCTGAGGAACCACCCTGTAAAGGTAGGGGAAATATTGGTATATATGTGATTTTGATGAAGAAGAATACATACAATCTAGCACATAATTTTTGCAGAAGGTTTCTGCTAGTCAAGAGGAGCAGTTGTCACCATGAAGGACTTTAATGCTTTTCCAGATATGAGGAGATGCAAGAATTGGGCTCATAAAGTCTCTGGAAAATATCTAACCATCTAAAAGAAACTCTTCTGCCAGTTTTTCTGAGAGCACAGAATGCATCATTTCTGATCTTTACATAAAAATTCTGGCAGAGTGTGCTGAAAGTCAGTGCCTGTAGCAGTTTGAGGGGCACTTAATCCTTGTAGAGGAGATGACAACTGTCAATTTTTAGTTGGCAAAAGAAAAGATAGATATTTGAAAATTTAAAATGATAAAAGTTCCATGTAGAAAGTTACACCAAGTGAAAAAAAATGTGTAAATTAGTGAAATATTGAAGTACACGTGACAAGAAAGTAAATATTTATTTAACAAATAAAATTACATTAATAAGTTAATAACAATATGTCATTAATCTATGACTGGATGCACAAACATATGCATAATAACAAAAACGCATTCTACAAGATGCAAATTAATTTTTATAGGCAAAAAGATTTATATTTTTACCTAATTGTGGAAAAAATAAACATTTTTAAACACAAAATTCTAATGTTTGGAAAAATAAAGGCTTCATTAAGTGGGGAAGAATAAATACTGCAATTTATACAGTTTCACAGTGTTAATAAAAATTTCAACAGTGTATATGTATTTTGATAATAAAGCTCTGCTGCTGCTGCTGCTGCTGCTGCTGCTGCTGCTGCTAAGTCGCTTCAGTCATGTCCGACTCTGTGCAACCCAATGGACGGCAGCCCACCAGGCTCCCCCATCCCTGGGATTCTCCAGGCAAGAACACTGGAGTGGGTTGCCATTTCCTTCTCCAATGCATGAAAGTGAAAAGTGAAAGTGAAGTCGTTCAGTCGTGTCCAACTCTTTGCGACCCCATGGACTGCAGCCCACCAGGCTCCTCTGTCCATGGGGGTGCCATTGACTTCTCCGAATAAAGCTCTACTTATAGACAATTATAAGTGTCTTTTCATCTGTACATAAATATTTTATGAAAGAGTATTCAATGAAGCATTTCTTGTGCAAGGAGAGAGTGTTCAGTTAACTTCAGTTCAGTTGCTCAGTCGTGTCCAACTCTTTGTGATCCCATGAACCACAGCACACCAGGCCACCCTGTCCATCACTAACTCCTAGAGTTTACCCAAACTCATATCCATTGAGTTGGTGATGCCATCCAACCATCTCATCCTCTGTCGTCCCCTTCTCCTCCTGCCCTCAATCTTTCCCAGCATCAGGGTCTTTTCAAATGAGTCAGGTCTTAGCATTAGGTGGCCAATGTATTGGAGTTTCAGCTTCAGCATCAGTCCTTCCAATGAACACCCAGGACTGATCTCCTTTAGGATGCACTGGTTGCATCTCCTTGCAGTCCAAGGGACTCTCAAGAGTCTTCTCCAACACTACAGTTCAAAAGCATCAATTCTTTGGCACTCAGCTTTCTTTACAGTCCAACTCTCACATCCATAAATGACTACTGGGAAAAAAATAGCCTTGACTAGATGGACCTTTGTTGGCAAAGTAATGTCTCTGCCTTTTAACATGATGTTTATGTTGGTCATAGCTTTTCTTCCAAGGACCAAGTGTCTTTTAATTTCATGGCTGTAGTCACCATCTGCAGTGATTTTGGAGCCCCCAGAAATAGTCTGTCACTGATTCCCCTGTTTCCTTATCTGTTTGCCATGAAGTGATGGGACTGGATGCCGTGATCTTTGTTTACTGAATGTTGAGATTTAAGCCAACTTTTTCACTCTCCTCTTTCTCTTGAATCAAGAAGCTCTCTATCTCTTCTTCACATTCTGCCATAAGGGTGGTTTCATCTGCATATCTGAGGTTATTGATATTTCTCTGGCAATCTTGATTCTAGCTTGTGCTTTGTCTAGCCCAGCGTTTCTCATGATATACTCTGCATAAAAGTAAAATAAGCAGGGTGACAATATTCAGCCTTGAGTACCCCTTTCCTGATTTGGAACCAGTCTGTTGTTCCATGTCCAGTTCTCACTGTTGCTTCCTGACCTGCATACAGGATCCCCAAGAGGCAAGTCAGGTGGTCTGGTATTCCCATCTCTTTCAGAATTTTTCACAGTTTATTGTGATCCACACAGCCAAAGGCTTTGGCATAGTCAATAAAGCAGAAATAGATGTTTTTCTGGAACTCTCTTGCTTTTTTGATGATGCAGCAGGTGATGGCAATTTGATCTCTGGTTCCTCTGCGTTTTATAGATCCAGCTTGAACATCTGGAAGTTCACGGTTCATGTATTGCTGAAGCCTCACTTGGAGAATCTTGAGCATTATTTTACTAGAGTGTGAGATGAGTGTAATTGTACAGTAGTTTGAGCATTCTTTGGCATTGCTTTTCTTTGAAACTGAAATGAAAACTGACCTTTACCAGTCCTGTGGCCAATGCTGAGTTTTACAAATTTGCTGACATATTGAGGACATCACATTCACAGCATCATCTTTTAGGATTTGAGATAGCTCAACTGGAATTCCATCACCTCCACTAGCTTTGTTCCTAATGATGCTTCCTAAAGCCCACTTGACTTCACATTCCAGGATGTCTGCCTCCAGGTGAGTGATCACATCATCATGATCATCTGGGTCTTGAAGATCATTTTTGTCCAGTTCTCCTGTGTATTCTTGCCACCTCTTCTTAATATCTTCTGCTCCTGTTAGGTCCATACCATTTCTGTAATTAATGAGCCCATCTTTGCATGAAATGCTCCCTTGGTATCTCTAATATTCTTGAAGAGATCTCTAGTCTTTCCCATTCTGTTGTTTTCCTCTGTTTCTTTGCATTGATCAATGAGGAAGGCTTTCTTATCTCTCTTGCTATTCTTTGGAACTCTGCATTCAAATGGGTACATCTTTCCTTTTCTCCTTTGCTTTTTGCTTCCCTTCTCCTCACAGCTATTTTTAAGGCCTCCTCAGATAGCCATTTTGCTTTTTCACATTTCTTTTTCTTGGGGCTGTTCTTGATCCCTGACACCTGTACAATGTCACAATCCTCCATCCACAGTTCATCAGGCAGTCTTCCTAATAGATCTAGTCCCTTAAATCTATTTCTCACTTCCACTGTAAGATTGTTAGGCATTTGATTGAGGTCATGCCTGAATGGTCTAGTGGTTTTCCCCACTTTCTTCAATTTCTGTATTTGGCAATAAAGAGTTCATGATCTGAGCCACAGTCAGCTCCCAATCCTTTTTTTCCTGACTTTAGTGAGCTTCTCAATCTTTGCCTCCAAAGAATACAATCAATCTGATTTCAGTATTGACCACCTGGATGAAGTCCATGTGTAGAGTCTTCTCTTGGGTTGTTGGGAGCGGGTGTTTGCTATGACCAGTGCATTCTCTTGGCAAAACTCTGTTAGCCTTTGCCCTGCTTCATTCCGTACTGCAAAGCCAAATTTGTCTGTTACTCCAGATGTTTCTTGACTTCCTACTTTTGCATTCCAGTCCTCTATAATTAAAGGGACATCTTCTTTGGGTGTTAGTTCTAAGAGGTCTTGTAAGTCTTCATAGAATTGTTCAGCTTCAGCTTCTTCAGCATTACTGGTTGGGGCATAGACTTGGATTACCATGATAATGAATGGTTTGCCTTGGAAATGAATAGAGATCATCCTGTCGTATTTGAGATTGCATCCAAGTACTGCATTTTGGACTGTTTTGTTGACTATGATGACTACTCCATTTCTTCTAAGGGATTCCTGACCACAGTAGTAGATATAATGGTTATCTGAGTTAAATTCACCCATTCCAGTCCATTTTAGTTCCCTGATTCCCAGAATATTGACGTTCACTCTTGCCATCTCCTGTTTGACCACTTCCAATTTGCCTTGATTCATGGACCTAACATTCCAGGTTCCTATGCAATATTGCTCTTTACAGCACTGGACCTTGCTTCTATCACCAGTCACATCCACAACTGCATGTTGTTTTTGATTTGGTTTTGTACCTTCATTCTTTCTGGAGTTAGTTCTCCTCTGATCTCCAGTAGCATATTGGGCACCTACCGACCTGGGGAGTTTATCTTTCAGTATCCTATCTTTTTGCCTTTTCATACTGTTCATGGGGTTCTCAAGGCAAGAATACTGAAATGGTTTGCCATTCCCTTCTCCAGTGGACGGTATTCTGTCAGACCTCTCCCCCATGACCCGGCCATCTTGGGTGGCCCCACATGACATGGCTTAGTTTAGTTGAGTTAGACAAGCTATGGTCCATGTGATCAGATTGGCTAGTTGTCTGTGATTGTGGTTTCAGTCTGTCTCCCCTCTGATGCCCTCTCTCAGCGCCTACCATCTTACTAAGGGTTTCTTCCAAGGAAAGAGTGTAAAACAATCTAATTGCACAGAAGTAGAGGTGAGCTAAGGAAATGTGGGATTCTATACAAGGGAGTATCCGCAGACAGATAGAGAAAGGCTGAGGAGCTTGCATGTACTAAAAGGAGAAATGTTAATATTTTAATTGTAAAAAGAAATACTCCCCACCTTGAGTAAAAATGAAAGAGATATTTACATTTATTTTTTGTGTGTATATGAAATAAATAGAAAATTCATGTTCATTGTGTGTGTGACAACCTATAGAATAATATTCTAGCGACTGCCAAGTGTAATTCTGGAAAGTGAGACTGGTTATCTAGGATGGGAGAAACACATTTTATTACTTTTTTTTTTTTAACATATGTGTGTGCTAATTTTTTTACTTAAAAATGTGTTTGAAGAATACAATTGCTATGTGACCTGAACTTATATTTAGGTGTCTTGATAGAGGAAATTAAACACTGTAATTGTTTTGTTAAAGTCTGAGCCAGGGAATACAAGACAAATAGGCTGTTTGGGAATGTGTAGAGTTAGCTCAATTTGGAATATCACAACAAAAGCCAAAATGATTCACTCCTCATAATGTGCTAGTCAAAGTTTTAATTACCATATGTGTATTAACTCAACATAATCCCTACAATTGAGTACAAAAGTTTAAAGTTCATGATACATTTTCAAAATTCTTATCACAACTGCATATATAATTTCTGTGTCATTCATTACAACACACACCCATCAGAGTTGTGAACAACACTCCATGAATAAATATACTAACATTTTTGCAGAGCATATATACATACTTACACTGAGTGTGATAAAGAGACTCTTAGCCTCTAAGTTATCGTAACCTGAAAGGTTTAAAGTTCTTTTGGAACATTCAAGGAAAGGCATCCAGTTATGAAATTCAGAAATGGATCTGGGCATCATGGCCAGAAGGATGGTCATTGTAGGATAAAATTATCCAAGGTCAGTGTGCATGTTGAGAGAGGAAGCTGACCTGTGGTTTGAACTTGAAGTATGTCAACATTTAAGAGACAGGATAAAAACATGGATCATAAACAGTATGTAAAAAGCATTCTCAGGAAATGTATATATATTATTCTATTCCATCTTTCCATTAATTCGATCAGATAGATGTCGTCATCTCCATTTGTTAGATCAGGAGTCAGACACTATTAGTTACCTAAGATAGGTCACAAACTAGTGAATGTTACTGTCTCTGTACTGTTCTAAAGACATTGCTTTTTCTATCACACTCCAGTACACAAAATAGGGGAGACACTTATGTGGATGAAGAATTGTGCTTAGTCGTTCAGTCATGTCTGACTCTGAGACCCCATGGACTGTAGCCTGCCAGGCTCCTCTGTCCATAGGGATTCTCTAGGCAAGAACAGTGGAATGGGCTGCCAGGGTATCATCTGGAGTGCCCACCTCCAGGGGACCATCCCAACTCAGGGATTGAACCAGGCTTTCCACATTGCGCGGTGAATTCTTTACTGTATGAGCACTAGGGAAGTGCCACCTGCCATATCAGTAAACAAAGGATGTTGCAGCCATCAAACTCTCAGCTAACTGTAGCCACTTCCAAGGCTCCACCCTGAGGAGATGCAGAATGGAAAGTAAGTTAGAGAAGGAGAAATATTGTATGACATCCCTTGTATGTGGAATCTAAAAAGAAATAATACAAATAAACTTACAAAACAGAAAGAGACTCACAGACTTACAGAATGAACTTAATGATTGCCAAGAGGAAGGGTGGGGGGGCAGGGATAGTTAGAGAGTTGGGGATGGACATGTACACACTACTATATTTTAAATGAATAACCAACAAAGACCTACTGTATAGCAGGGTTATGTGGCAGCCTGAATTTGAGGGGAGTTTAGGGGAGAATGGATACAAGTATATGTATGGCTGAGTCCCTTTGCTGTTACTCTAAACTATCACAACATTTTTAATTGGCTGTACCCCAATACAAAATAAAAAGGTTTTTTTTTTAATATGCAGTACGAATAAAACAAACAGATAATGGCCCCAGATAGCTGAGGTGCACATAAATGGAATGATTTCAGTAAGCCCAAGCTTGTGTATCTTCCCATAGGAAATGGCAACCCACTCCTACGAAGTTCTATATATCCTGGCTCTTCCCTTACCTCTTTGGAGTGGTCTCTCAGGGAAATCTGAGAGTCCTGTGTTCTGGGATTGAAGTTCTCAGAAAATCCACCAAATATAATATCAACATAACTCTCAACTTTGAGGTTGTTCACTTTTTTCAATCAGCATCTAGAAACATCATAATATTTTACTAGTGTTATTACCTTTGTTATTAGTTATATTTAACTTGTAATGAACTTACTTTTTATTAAATTATTAAGTTATTTCTAAACTACTTTATTAACAACTTCATTATGTATGAATTTAACTTTCATTTTTTTCCAAAACTATTGACTGCATGCTCATAAGCACTGGAGAATCTATTTGATCCTTGGGATAATATAATAAATAAATAAATTTTCAATTTTGAGTAGCTTAAGGAACTAATAGCTACTTACAGAACAGGTGATGATAGTTCTCAGGAGGGTCACAAAGCTTCTTTGGGAGAAAACAGAGGTGCTTTCTCCAAGAAGCTGAAATCTAAGCTATGAACTAAAGTATGAAAGAGAAAAAGAGGGCAAATTCTTCATGCAGAGTCATGAGAAGAATGCTCCAAAGGATAACACAGGATGAGCAAAAGCCTCACCTGACCAAATAAAGGACAGTGTAAACTGGAAAGTTCACTGTGGTTGCATGATTGTGTAGAAAGAGGAGAGGGCAGAGGAAAAAGGGTCTAGATCTAAAAGGCTCTTTGTGATCCCTCCTGGGAGGTTTTGATTACTGCATGATGTCTGGCTACTCCACCAGCATGTGACTCACAAAGAAGTTTGACAATTAACTTGAAGCTTTCATTTATGTGTTCATACTAGTGTGGGACAGGTTTTCCTGGTGGTTCAGATGGTAAAGAATCCACCTACAATGTGGAAGACCTGGGTTGTGTCCCTGGTTGGAAAGATTTCCTAGAAAAGGGAATGGCTGCCCATTCCAGTATTTTTGCCTGGAGAATTCAATGGATAGAGGAGCCTGGCGGGCTACCTACAGTCCATGAGGTTGCAATAGAGTTGGACACGACTCTGCGGCTAACATTTTCATTTTCACTTTACCAGCAAGGAACAAATTTGCAGCAAAAACATAAATGAGAGCACTGATCATGTGAAAAATGCACTATACTTGAGATAATATTTTAATTCTATATATAGGAGATTAGTTACCATTTTCAATTAATGTGCTATTCCCATGGCTTGGATCCTGAGTCACATAAAGCTTGAAAGAAGTTCCTGGTATTTCGGAACTCAACAGCAATTGAGCAACTGACACAGAAATGGCATTTAATTAACTCTTTCAAGGCAGTGTGGAGTAGTGGGAGGTACATGAACTTCAGAATAGAGGAGCTAGGATTATAGGTCAATTAAATCTTGATAAAACTGGGGAAAATGTCTTGGGGTTCAGTCCTATCCTTCCACTTGCAACCTGTGTTACTTTGGGAATTTTTAAAAATTGTTTTAAGTTGATATGTTGAAGTTTTCATTTTGATTCAGTTCTCTGTCTGTCTGTCTCTCTCTCTCTCTCTCTCTCTCTCTCTCTATATATATATATATAGCCACATGAGTGGCAAAGAATCCACCTCCAATGCAGGAGCTGCAGGTTTGATCCCTGGTTCAGGAAGATCCCCTGGAGAAGGAATGGCCACCCACTCCAGTATTCCTGCCTGGCAAATCCCATGGACAGAGGGGCCTGGAAAGATAAAGTCTGTGGAGTTGCAGAAGAGTTAGGCACAACTTAACAACTAAACAATAACAACAGTATGAGATCTTATTTCCCCCAACAGGGATAAAACTTGTGCCCCCTGCAGTGGAAATGCAGAGTTTTAACCACTGGATTTCCAGGGAAGTTTCACTTTGGGATTTTTTTTTTTTTTCCCCTTAACTTTCACTTTCTCACCCTCCAAATTGTTCTCTTCAGAAGTAGAAATTATGAAATTGAGCTCTAATCCCCTCTCTTTTTATTTTAAAAACTGATATTACAAAAATTCTTGTTTTCTCTCTGAAGCTGTTTGTCCTTATCTACTGGATCATGGGAGAAAAGTTTGCTTAGTCTACTGACATTTGAGTTTGCAAAGGAGAAAAAAAAAATGAATGCAGCATACATGATTAATATTAATAATAACAAGAAAAGCTCCCAGAAAGGTTTCCCACTAATCTTTTATTATTCAGGCTCTGATGCATAATGAACATTCTGAATATTTAATAACTGAAAGAAAGAAAACCAACTGAACATCTTGAGCTGTCATATATATGCATGAGAAAGCTCCTTATCCCATGAAGAGAGAGAACAGACTGGATCTGTCAACGATAAAATATGACATTTTTACACCCCTAGTCAAATGTCACTACGGATTGCAAGTGACATCTTATAACCAAGAACAACTTCCTATAGAATATGAAAAATATAAGTGCTTCTTTCCTTGCTAAGAATTTATATAGAAAGGTCATTGCAGTGCATATAAAATCCCACTGAAGCTGCTTAATGCAATTTCTGTTTTCACTCCAATATCATCAGGTGGTGAGTGTGGGCTTGGTCTAATTAAAAAGCAGATTGTAATTTGCATATGCAGAGACACTGGAAAAGCAGATAAGTGAGGATTTGCTTGGGGGGAAATGGTTGATCAAGCAAGAAATAATGGGGAAATGACAGAACAAAAATTTCTAGGCCTTTGCCCTTTGTAGAAAGGTTGTTTTCTTCTTTATTCTTCTTCCTTTCTTTCTAGATATTCATAGCAAGGTATCAGCATCTCCTTAGGGCAAAGGCATGTTCCTCCAAAACACATAAAGACTTTATGAGATACAAAGTTTTTTTAAGACAATAACATTTTTCCAATTCAATTCACCCTGGAAATAAAATTAGTTTGGTGTATTATGTGAATTGTGGCTTTTTTCTTTCTTTTTATATTCCACATTTTGAATATAACAGAGACTAAGAGAATAGTTGGGGGAAGAGCATAGAACCCCAAAGCAGTTGTTCGAGAATGAAGAAAGTATACATAAAAAAAGTTAGCCTTTCTTTTTATTGGATAAGCTGTTATACTACACTTCTCCTCTCCATTTGTAAACTGTCATGCTGTCAGATGAGTTCTTATTGTTGTATCTTCTTTGCTTCCACTGTGCTCTTATTCCTACCCTAGAAAACAATAAAATTGGTTTCAATATTGTTTCCATTTTTGTCTTCATTAACGTTTATTTATATTTGGCATAATGAAGTTTTCAGTAAAAGATTGACAAGCCCTGAAATCAAGGTTAGAAATCCTCTAAAAAATTACTGCCAAGGGGGATTTCCCAAATATGCTTAAGTTCACATAATCACTGGGTGTTGAGAAAAACTCCTGTTTATCAGTGTGCTGTGACAGACACCAGCATCCCTGGACATCACAACATCTGCTGGCTAACAGGAACTTATTGAGTTCATCAGTCCATTCGCAGATATAAAGTAGTCATGAAACTAAAGTAGGAAAAATGGAAATCCGTTCTATTATGAATGTTCAAAACTTATTAGGTATATGAAAAGTGCACTATATATTTGTCCACCAATTTTTAAAACCCTGGTACATTTTACTATGATTAAAAGTATTTTCCTTCATTGAACAGAAAATGTGCCTTCCAAAAAGTCATGAGATATTGAAATAAGGGCAAAAATATTACTTATATATTATGTTGATAACCATGACATCACAATGCACATATAAGAAAATACTTTAAATATTAACAGTGATTGTTTCTAGGTGTTAAAATGTGATTTTTTCTATATTTCAGTTTTAATTTATTTGCTATATCCAATTGACTAGATTTTGCGATAATAGAAAAGTTTACCATTTAGAAGTGGCGCACTTAAAATATATTTCAAATCAAATCCTCTAACACTTTACATTATAAAATTTCTGTCTTCAAATATAAAATGAACAAAATCTCCTTAATTTGAACTAAGCTGAAGAGTTTAATGACCAATACTGGCTTTATCATACACTGAGTGTCTGTTTACTCATTTGTTTATTCAACACCATGTCTGAGTGCCTGCTAAATGCCTAGCAAGTTACCAGGCATACTGTAGATATATCACGGATTTTTTTTCTTTTTTTTACACTAAGGCAAAAGAAGAAAAATATGTTAGACACTCTGCTAGAGGGTGAAATTATTGAGATGATCAAGAAAATCCCTCTTGCTTTATTTTGTATATATCTGTATATGTATTCTGATAGCTCAAGGGATTAAAAGTCCAGATATCATTGATTAACTTTGGAAAACTGCAAAATGCATACAGACTACTATATATAAAATAGATTATTGATAAGAACCTACTGAATAGTACAGGGAACTCTACTTAATGGTCCATAATTATCTATATGGGAAAATAATCTGAAAAGGAATGAATACATTATATATAAAACTGACTCACTTTTCTGTACAGCTGAAACTAACATAACATTGTAAATCAACTGTACCCCAATTAATTTTTTTAAGTACCCCTTTTTCTTAAAATATAGAAACTGCAGTTTTGTGGCATTTTTCTCTGTCATTTTAGCTGTTACTTCTAACCAATACCTTCATTATGACAGCCCATGGAAAAACAGTATACCAACAGATACAACATAGCTGGGAAAAGGACATTTTTAGAGCAATAACAAAAACAATCATAGTCTCTTCTAATTTATATGCTAAAGCATGCAACTTTTTTGGCCACACCACACCAGATTTCAGGATCTTAGTTCCCAGACCAGAGATTGAACTCAGGCCACAAAGGTGGAAGTTTTGAGTCCTAACCACTATACCACCAGGGAATTCTTAAGACATGCATACATCATGTCCTCTCAGTAGATATGTAGCATTATTTCATTTTACAGATAATTAATCTGTAAAATGAAAATTACAGGGAAATTGAGCTTCTTCAGTGGCTCAGTGGTAAAGAATCCTCTTGCAGTGCAGGAGATATGGAGACATGGATTTGATCCCAGAGTTGGAAAGAATTCCTGGAGGAGGAATTCTGGGCAAGATTCCAGTAATCTTGCCCAGAAAATCCCATGGACAGAGGAGTCTGGAGGGCTACAGTCCGTGGAGTCACAAAAGATTCAAACACAACTGAGCAACTAAACAACAGGAACAAAGAGAAATGATATTCTTTTCTAGGTCACATCTATATTAGACCAGCGGTGTGCCCATCAGTCAGCAGTCATCAACGCTGAGGTAAGACCTTCTACCAACAAAAAGATTATGGCTTGTTGATGGCTTAGATGATGATTATCATGTTTTAGCAATAAATTATTTTTAAATTAAGGTTAAAAAATAGAACTGGAGTGTATAAATCTCTGGAGTCTCTGCTGAGTTCATTTCAGCATCCTCAAGCACATTTGGTATCATAGGATCTCACTAAATGGATTTTAAAGATATTTTTTGACATTTAATATACTCTGAAGTGTACATGTAATGTATACCTAAGGTAGAAAGTATGAAAATAAAATGAACCCATATATCTCCGACATGTTAAAATCTAGAATAGTATCAATAGTTTTGATCTGTTTATCTGAAAGTCTGTAGAGATTCTTGTTATCTCAAACACTTTAAAAAATATAAATAGAATCTAGTTTCGGTTTTAGTCTTTGCTTTATTTTCTTTGTGAGTCAGAAGGTCCACAATATTGTTAAGAGTGGAGTTTGTTGTTGTTGCTATTGTAAAGTCTGTAAGTTGTCTCTTCGCAACCCTGTGGACTGCAGCATGCCAGGCTCCTCTGTCCTCCAAGATCTCTCAGAGTTTGCTCAAATTCATGTACACTGAGTTGGTGATTCTCTCTAACCATCTCATCCTCTGCTTCCCCTTCACCTATAGCCTTCAGTCTTTCCCAGCATCAGGGTCTTTTCCAATAAGTCAGCTCTTTGCATCAAGGGGCTAAGGTACTACAGCTTCAGCTTCAGCATCAGTCCTTCCAATCAATATTTAGGTTTAATTTTCTTTAGAATTGACTGGTTTGATCTCCTTGCAGTCCAAGGGACTCTCAAGAGTCTTCAGCAACACAATTCAAAAGCATCAATTCTTCAGCATTCAGTCTTCTTTATGGTCCTGTTTTCACATTATAGACTAACTATTTTGAGCTTGAAAATGTATAATTTGCAATGTTCTGAAGGAGATCAGCCCTGGGATTTCTTTGGAGGGAATGATGCTGAAGCTGAAACTCCAGTACTTTGGCCACCTTATGCGAAGAGTTGACTCATTGGAAAAGACTCTGATGCTGGGAGGGATTGGGGGCAGGAGGAGAAGGGGACGACAGAGGATGAGATGGCTGGATGGCATCACTGACTCGATGGACATGAGTCTGAGTGAACTCTGGGAGTTGGTGATGGACAGGGAGGCCTGGTGTGCTGCGATTCTTGGGGTCTCAAAGAGTTGGACATGACTGAGCGACTGATCTGATCTGATCTGAAGCATGAAAAAAAATTCTATAAAAATTGGGGTTTTAATCATGGCTTAGTTTGAAACTCTGGGCTCCTTAATCTTAAGACAAGTCTTTGTTCTGTAGGCAAAAATGCCAATGTTCATGTTTCATACTTTAAGAGAAAAATTAATAAAACATGTATTGTCAATGTTTTGTTCTTTCATGTGGCTTCATCCCATCTCTTTGAGATGTTAGGTGTTCTCATAGATGGTAGCTTCCTGAATGTATGCTTCTGATGAATTTAGCTGGGTTATGAGTTAAGCTACTGTGACAGAGACTCAAAACAGCTAAGACTTAATGATTAGGCATAGCAGTCCAAGATTGGTGTGGTGGTTCAACAGTGTCAGTGAGCTGGGCTCCTACCATCATGTGACTTCACCATCTGAAATTCCCTTAATCCTATGGTCCAGGATGACTCATCATTGTTTCTCTAGTCCTCTAAGAGAACAGAAGAATAAAAGAGGGAAAGCTCACCTGTCTTCATTCAAGAACAGTAGAAGCTACCTATCAAGTGCCCACATATCTTACCAGTAATCACATGGCACACCAAGTCACAGTGAAGTTGGAAAATGCAGTAGTATACTTTCAGCAACATTTGAGAGATGCATTATTATGAAGAAGGAGGATTGAAAAGCAGAGGGTAATCTGTTTTCTTTCTTTGTTTATTACTACATTCTCTATGAGTTCTAAGACACCATGATGCAGAAAATGTAGTGATAAGCAATGAAATATTACATAATACATATGGAGCTTGAAAAGCTACTCCATGACTAAGAGGCAGAGGCTATGGAACTGTTCTTAGGGAATTTCAAGACACTGTGATGCACAGAACAGTTACACAACCTCTGTGCATCAGCCATGGAGCAACATTTCAAGCTCCAAATATATTATGTAATATTTAATTTTTTTAAAAGTCAGTTTGAGTTCTCCAAAGCCCTATAAAAAGACTGAGTAAGGATTTGAGTGAACATCAGATCAGATCAGATCAGTTGCTCAGTCGTGTCTGACTCTTTGCGACCACAGGAATCTCAGCATGCCAGGCCTCCCTGTCCATCACCAACTCCTGGAATTCACCCAGACCCACATCCATCAAGTCAGTGATGCCATCCAGCCAACTCATCCTCTGTCGTCCCCTTCTCCTCTTGCCCCCAATCCCTCCCAGCATCAGAGTCTTTTCCAATGAGTCAACTCTTCGCATGAGGTGGCCAAAGGACTGGAGTTTCAGCTTTAGCATTATTCCTTCCAAAAAAAAAAATCCCAGGGCTAATCTCCTTCAGAAGGGACTGGTTGGATCTCCTTGCAGTCCAAGGGACTCTCAAGAGTCTTCTCCAACACCACAGTTCAAAAGCATCAATTCTTCGGCGCTCAGCCTTTTCACAGTCCAACTCTCACATCCATACATGACCACAGGAAAAACCATAGCCTTGACTAGATGAACCTTTGTTGGCAAAGTAATGTCTCTGCTTTTGAATATGCTATCTAGGTTGGTCATAACTTTCCTTCTAAGGAGTAAGCGTCTTTTCATTTCATGGCTGCAGTCACCACCTGCAGTGATTTTGGAGCCCAGAATAATAAAGTCTGATACTGTTTCCACTGTTTCCCCATCTATTTCCCATGAAGTGATGGGACCAGATGCCATGATCTTCATTTTCTGAATGTTTAGCTTTAAGCCAACTTTTTCACTCTACAATTTCACTTCATCAAGAGGCTTTTTAGTTTCTCTTCACTTTCTGCCATAAGAGTGGTGTCATCTGCATATCTGAGGTTATTGATATTTCTCCCGGCAATCTTGATTCCAGCTTGTGTTTCTTCCAGTCCAGCGTTTCTCATGGTGTACTCTGCATATAAGTTAAATAAACAGGATGACAATTACAGCCTTGACCTACTCCTTTTCCTATTTGGAACCAGTCTGTTGTTCCATGTCCAGTTCTAACTGTTGCTTCCTGACCTGCATACAAATTTCTCAAGAGGCAGGTCAGGTGGTCTGGTGTTCCCATCTCTTTCAGAATTTTCCACAGTTTATTGTGATCCACACAGTCAAAGGCTTTGGCATAGTCAATAAAGCAGATATAGATGTTTTTCTGGAACTCTCTTGCTTTTTCAATGATCCAGCGGATGTTGGCAATTTGATCTCTGGTTCCTCTGCCTTTTCTAAAACCAGCTTGAACATCAGGAAGTTCACGGTTCACATATTGCTGAAGCCTGGCTTGGAGAATTTTGAGCATTACTTTACTAGCATGTGAGATGAGTGCAATTGTGCGGTAGTTTAAGCATTCTTTGGCATTGCCTTTCTTTGGGATTGGAATGAAAACTGACCTTTTCCAGTCCTGTGGCCACTGCTGAGTTTTCCAAATTTGCTGGCATATTGACTGCAACACTTTCACAGCATCATCTTTCAGGATTTGGAATAGCTCAACTGGAATTCTATCACCTCCACTAGCTTTGTTCATACATAGTTCATTACAAAATGATCCAGAAAGCATTATGAAAATATGGGGAAGTCAATCAGGAAGATTATAAAAGCCAGTAAGTCACCACAGTGGATAATCAGGGTCTGATTCTATTGGAGACTTTCTGAAAAGCTGTGTGGTCTAAACCCTCAATTTGTCCAATAAAGACCAAGGAATGTAGGGTCATTATTCACCATATTCATCAAATTCCTTTCTTCATTGGTTGAGGTTTGCTCCCAGGAGCTGACTATTAGACAACAGTGCCCTGCCCTGTGTATGAGCCAAACATACTCCCCTGGCCAAAGAACACCATACTGAGACACTGAAGAAGCTGTGCACATGCATATGCAGGTAACCTGGAAAAAAAAAAAAAAGCTGGAGAATTATGAGCAGGGCACCAGCAGTGATTGCTAGAACCCTATAAGATAATATATCTCCATTTTCCCAATAAGGACATTTGATGCTCTTAGAGGTTTTGAACACCTGCAGTGTGGGTTAACTGGGTTCAATCCCTGGCTTGGGAAAATCCCCTCGAGGAAGGCATGGCAACCCACTCCAGTATTTTTGCCTGGAGAATCCCATGGACAGAGGAGTCTGGTGGGCTGCAGTCTGTGGGGTCACAAAGAGTCAGACACAACTGAGCAACTAAGCACAGCACAGCACAGAGTTTTTGAAACTTGCCTTGTTAGGGTCCCCGTAAGACTTCTAACCCTTTCCAATTTACTACATATCCTATGCTTTACATGACTGATCAACTAGAGAGTTCAAAGGCTCTCACTATAAAATCTCTACTCTTTTCTCAGAATTTTGATCCTTCAATATGACTGTGCTGTAAACCCTTGTCTAAGTTTCTCCATTGATCCAAAGATGCTATTCAGTCTTTTTTTCACTCCAAAGCAGCTTCCAGTCCTAAAGCAGCTCTGACTCCATTTCTTCCATTTCCAGAGTCTGTTGGTGGTAATTGCTGCCATGGAATAATTGGTTAATAATGTAGCATTGAGTTGGTTGCTTGCATTTCTTATCCTCTATGAATCTGTACACTGCTATGGGAAGGACCAGTTTGACCTAGAGAAGGCTTAATATAATTTTGGTGCTGAATTTTCTCTGAATTTCTGTTTATAAGCAGAGAAAGTTAGTTGTTTCCACCTTGGGGAACATTCCCCTTAAAGCAGTTGAAGCTGTTTGGATTTTATTTTTCAGAATGAAGAAATGAAGTATACACATTGTGTGTGCATGTGTGTGTTTCTGTATCCACTTCTAAACTAAATGAAATATGTGGGTCTATTCCCATAAACTAATTTTTTTTCCCCATTCAATATATGATGTTACACAGAAGTAACTGAAAGATCGAAGAGAGAACAAAATTTAAACACTTTCCCAACCAATGAATTTTACCTTTTCTGCCTTTCCTGGGAGACTCCTACCAAATTAGAGGGGGAGGGGAGGAATCTTTTCAAATAAGATATAATATTATAATATTCCTTCCTTCTTAAACAGAAAAAATACAACATATTGAATACTTGCTTGATGACTCAGCTGCATTGTTATTTAACAATCACATTCTCTGTAATTCTCTCTCTCCCAATCCATCTCTCATTCTCTCTCCAATACAATCTGCCTGGAATGTGTCCATTGTCACATGTGTCCATTGTCACATGGGTATTGTCACCCATGCCCCCTAGCTTTGACCCAGCCCCTGGGCAACTTGGTTGGTTTGTCACATCTTCTGGGTGGTGCTTCTAACCCCTGGCATCAGTTTCATAGGTTTACACTTTATTTCAACAGTATTTATCTCAATTTTAAGTTTATAGTTATATAAATAATTATTTGTGCAACACAGGGTTCCTTCTATATATAAGCCCTATAAGGACAGACCCATATATTCCATTTTCACCACTGTATTTTCAACAAAATGTATGATACAGGGCAATCAAAAAATTTGGCTAGATAATGATTCTGAAATGTTTAGTCTAATGTAAAATAAAAGATAAGAAACTTTTCATTCTTTCACATATTCTTCTATTCAAAAAGGACAGTTTTAAAAATTTGTCATTATTTTAACTACAATATAAACCATAATTCCAAATTCTTTTGGATTTGAGGTCTTATCAAACTTGGATTTTACATATATATCTTCACATGTAAGTGCTAAGTCACTTCAATTGTATCTGACTTTTTGAGACTCTATGGATGATAGCCCACCAGGCTCTTCTGTGCATAGAATTCTCCAGGCAAGAATACGGGAGTATATGTGCCACAGCTTCCTTATCCATTATCTGTGGATGCAGATCTAGGTTGCTTCCATGTCCTGCTGCTGCTGCTGCTGCTAAGTCGCTTCAGTCGTGTTCGACTCTGTGCGACCCCATAGACAGCAGCCCACCAGGCTCCCCTGTCCCTGGGATTCTCCAGGCAAGAATACTGGAGTGGATTGCCATGTCTTTCTCCAATGCATGAAAGTGAAGAGTGAAAGTGAAGTTGCTCAGTCGTGTCCGACTCTTAGCGACCCCATGGACTGCAGCCCGCCAGGCTCTTCCACCCCTGGGATTTTCCAGGCAAGAGTACTGGAGTGGATCGCCATTGCCTTCTCCCTTCCATGTCCTAGCTATTGTAAATAGTGCTGATTTGTACTGATGTATGGCAAAAACCATCACAATACTTTAAAGTAGTTATCCTCCAGTTAAAATAAATAAATAAACAGAAAAAAACAAACAAACAAACAGAATACTGGAGTGGGTTGCCATGCCCTCCTCCAGGGGATCTTCCCAACCCAGGGATCGAACTCTCTTCTTTTACATCTCCTACATTTGGCCACGTGATGTGAAGAGCTGACTCATTTGAAAAGACCCTGATGCTGGGAAAGATTGAGGGCAGGAGGAGAAGGGGACGACAGAGGATGAGATGGTTGAATGGCATCACCAACTCAATGGACATGGGTTTGTGTGGACTCCAGGAGTTGGTGATGGACAGGGAGGTCTGATGTGCTGTGGTTCATGGAGTCACAAAACGCTGGACACTACTGAGCAACTGAACTGAATTGAACATTGGCAGGCAGTTTCTTTACCACTAGTCCCACCATATCTTCATAATCTTACCTTATTTAATGATTTAAATAATGGTTTCACATTGACATTGGGTGATGACACTGCTGTAGTGTTATTAATTCTTCCTAAATGGCTGGATTTTTAATATTTTCCATTTTTTATTATTGTATCTTATCTTGCAATAAGCAATATTTATGTGCATAAACTTTAAATTTTTATTTATTTATTTAGATCCATTCCTAGAAACAGAGGTCTCTATGTATACAGATATTAATGCCTTTTTTTAGAATCGCATCACTTCATGGCAAATGAATGGGGAAACAATGGAAACAGTGAGAAACTTTTTATTTTCTTGAGCTCCAAAATCATTGAGATAATGACTGCAGCCATGAAATTAAGACACTTGCTCCTTAGAAGAAAAGCTATGACAAACCTAGACAGTATATTAAGAACCAGAGACATTACTTTGCCAACAAATGTCCATCTAGTCAAAGCTTTGGTTTTTCCAGTAGTCAGGTATGGATGTGAGAGTTGGACTATTATAAAGAAAGCTGAGAGCTGAAGAATTGATGCTTTTGAACTGTGGTGTTGGAGAAGACTCTTGAGAGTCTCTTGGACTGCAAGGAGGTCAAACCAGTCAATCTTAAAGGAAATCATTTCTATTCAGTTCAGTTACTCAGTCATGTCTAACTGTTGATTACCCCATAGACTGCAGCACGCGAGTCTTCCCAGGTCCATCACCAACTCCTGGGGCTTGCTCAAATTCATATCCACCAAGTCGCTGATGCCATCCAGTCATCCCATCCTCTGTTGTCCCCTTCTCCTTCTGCCTTCAATCCTTCCCAGCATCAAGGTCTTTTCCAGTGAGTTGGCTTTTCACATTGGGTAGCCAAAGTATTGGAGCTTCAGCATCAGTCCTTCTAAGGAATATACAGGACTGATTCCCTTTTGAACTTAAAAAGCATATTAAAAGACGTGATGTTGAAGCTGAAACTCCAATACTTTGGCCACCTGATGAGAAGAGCTGATTCATTTGAAAAGACCCTGATACTGGGAAAGATTGAAGGCCGGAGTAGAAGGGGACGACAGAGGATGAGATGGTTAGATGGCATCACTGACTCAATGGACATGAGTTTGGGTAAACGCTGGGAGTTGGTGATGGACAGGGAGGCCTGGCATGCTGCAGTTCATGGGGTCGCAAATAGTCAGATACGACTGAGCTAATGAACTGAACTGAAAACATCTTTTTAAAACAATCTCTAAAAACAATGTATCAGATTTTATTTCTCCCCACTATATAGGAGCCCCATTCTCCCTTTCCACTTCCAAGATAAATTAAAAAAACTTTGTCTGTATACCTTCACATTTTTCTCTATTTGTAGAAGTTTGAAAACATAAATATACATAAAAAGAAAGGTGTGTTTGTCCAATTATCCTTTTATTGATTTTTTTTTTGCTCAATACTCCACCACGTAAATTAAGGAAGATATAAAATATTATTTGAAACAACTACTATTTCATTGAATAGATTCTCAAAATACATTCTTCTATTAATAGCTATTTTAGATTGTTTCCAAGTTTTATTTTGTTTTTGCCAGTGCAAATAATACTGTATAGAACATTCTTGTACATAAACTGTACTTAACAAAGTGAAACTTTGGAAGTTTCACTTCCAAACTCTCTAAAATGAGATTTACACAAGTGAGATAACTGAGTCAAAGGCTATCTGCCTGTAAATTTCAATAGATATTGTCAGATTTCTTTCAAAAAATACTATAAATTCCACGTCTTCACTACATGAGATAAAAATAAAAGCAATCATTTTCTGTTCTTGGCAAGCCTAATTGGATGCTGGTAACTTGATTTTTTTTTTTTTTTCATTTCTGACTTGCCAGCTTCCAAATTCTGCCAGTTTTTCTCTGTGTAATTTATTTTTTTTCTCATGAATTTTAGGACCTGTTTTTGTAATTAATATATACCCTTTTATCTGTCATATGGATTGCAAAAAATTTATTAAAATATACTGTTTATATATATATTTATTTTTAAATTAATTGATGCAGTAAAATATGCTGATGGACAAATCTCTAATAATCATGGGTCTTATGGCATTGCACAAATGGAAGTCTGCATGTCTATGTCTAAATTTATATATCCTATATCTAAATATTTGACAGTTATAAAGTATTATAAAATATGCTGCTAAATAAAATATATCCAATCTCTGAATAATATACCTACATAACTACATAGAAAGTCAATTTAAAATTTAATACATACACAATGGCATAAGGACCCCTGGACCACATTACCATGAGGATGGGAGTGATTTCTATTTGTTGGAGTTCTAACAGTCATCCTTTATCATTTTCATTATATATTTTTTCAAATTTTTGGAAGACAAACATTACCTACCAACAAGTAATAATGACTGATAAATTGTTCAGTGTTTTTACTTCCCTCTCTACACCCTCATGCCCTTTCTTTCTTAATTTTTTCTTCCATTTATCAGCTTCTTCTGAATAATGTTGAATAGAGGCCATGATAGTAGTGATTCAGGTGTCTATTCTATTAGATAGTAGTTATCTAACATTTCCTATAAAGTTCTCAACCTTATAAGAAATCATTTTAAAGTGCCATGACTAACACAATGATTGTTGTAGATTTCTGAGATAGACATTTCATCAAGTTAAAAAGAAGGCTTAAGATGTATTTATTTTCTAAAATTTTGAATGCTGAATGGTTGCTTACTTTATCAAAATATTTTTTTGCACCTATTAGGATGATGGTAGAGTCCTGTTATTTTAATATTCTACTGTGTTGTGTAACATTTCTGATTTTGAACATTTATTCACTCTTAAGATAATCATATATTTCTATACATATGCATTTATTTTTATACATTTCCATAAATATGTTTTTAATGCACTTTTTAAGTTAGTTCAGTAAATATTTCTAAGCCTGGCATGTTTTGTGGTTTGTTTTTTTTTAATTTGCTTTTAAAGGTGTTTGATTGTCCCTTTCGTGGATTTATTTCTGTGATTCTGCCTTCAGTAACCATGAACTCACTTCTTAATGTTGCAGTCTCTCTTAATACAAGTAGAAGTCATTGCTCTAGAGAGCATGGGGGAAATATTTTAAGTATGCAAAAATCCCACTTTATTTGTGACTTAGTCAATTCTGAATTTTACATGTTGTGTGTGTGTATGTATATAACCTCATTTATGGAACTATACTATGTTTTTCTGGTATTAGCTGAAGCAGGAATTGTGACCAGTGACTAAGAACAGAAACTTGAGATTCATCTTGGCTCCACTTAACCCTTGCTCATGTTTCTAATCTGATCTGATCACAGCAGAGAGTTATTTAGTTGACTCCTCAAGCTCTTGTTTTGTCAGTTTCTTTTTGTCTTCTCTGCATTGTTCAAGGTAAGCTTTGCTTTGCAACTAGACATCACAGTTCTGTCTTAACCATAATCTTTCTTCATAAATCTAATGCCAAGAAACAAATATTAATATTTAGGCTTTATGAATTAGTTCATTGAACTGATTCTAAGTATTCCACTAGAAATAAAATACATATTTTAAAATAAGGGCACTAAGAAATTCTTTTTGGATCCTCAGAGATTTTTCTTGCTTATTCATATTCTCCATATTTTTTCTTGTTGTCTTATGTAGCTTTTATTTTCTAGAGTTTATGATAAATTAAGCACTACATGGATGAAGGCATACATTGACGGTCAAATAAATACTTGATGTTCAGTGTCTCAGTCGTGTCTGATTCTTTGTGACCCCAGGGACTACATACAGCACTCCAGGCTTTCCTATCCATCACAAACTCCTGGAGCTTACTCAAATTCATGTCCATCAAGTTGGTAATGCCATCCAACCATCTCATCCTCTGTCGTCCCCTTACCTCCTGCCTTCAATCTTTCCCAACATCAGGGTCTTTTCCAAAGAGTCACTTCTTCACATCAGGTGACCAAAGTATTGGCCTTTCAACTTCAGCATCAGACTTTCCAATGAATATTCAGGACTAATTTCCTTTGGGATAGATTGATTTGATCTCCTTTCAGTCAAAGGACTTGCAAAGTCTTCTCCAACACCACAGTTCAAAACCATCAATCCTTTGGGGCTCAGCTTTCCTTATGATCCAATTCTCACATCCATATTTGACTACTGGGAAAACCATAGCTGTGACTAGATGGACCTTTTTTGGGAAAGTAATGTCTCTGCTTTTTAATATGCTGTCTAGTTTGGTCATAGCTTTCCGCACCCTCCGCCCCAAGGAGTTGGCTTCGTTTAATTTCATGGCTGCAGTCACCACCTGCAGTGATTTTGGAGGCCAATAAATATATAAAGTCTCTCGCTGTTTCCATAGTTTCCCCACTTAATTGCTATGCCATGATGGGACCAGATGCCATGATCTTAGTTTTATGAATGTTGAGGTTTAAGCTGGTTTTTTCACTCTCCTCTTTCACTTTCATCAAGAGGCTCTTTAGTTTCTTCACTTTCTGCCATAAGGGTGATGTCATCTGCATATCTGAGGTTATTGGCATTTGTCCTGGCAATCTTGATTCCAGCTTTTGCTTCATCCAGCCCGGCATTTCCATGATGTAATCTGCATATAAGTTAAATAAACAGGGTGGCATTATACAGCCCTGATGTACTGCTTTCCCAATTTTGAACCAGTTTGTCACTCCATGTCTGGTTCTAAGTGTTGCTTTTTGACCTGTATACAGACTTCTCAGGAGGCAGGTAAGGTGGTCTGGTATTCCCATCTATTGAAAAATTTTTCACAGTTTGCTGTGATCTACACAGTCAAAGGCTTTAGTGTAGTCAATGAAGCAGAAGTAGATGTTGTCCTGTAATTCTCTTGCTTTTTCTATGATCCATCGGATGTTGGCAATTTGATCTCTTGTTCTTCTGCCTTTCCTAATCCAACTCGAATATCTGGAAGTTCTCGGTTCACGTACTGTGATCACCTAGCTTGGAGAATTTTGAGAATTACTTTGCTAGCGTGGGAAATGAATGCAATTTTGTGGTAGTTTTAAGATTCTTTGGCATTGCATTTTTTTGTGTGTGACTGGAATGAATATTTTTCCAGTTTTGTGGCCACTGCTGAGTTTTTCAAATTTGCTGGCCTATTGAGTGCTAGCCCCTTTCTTTTATAGGAGTTACAAATATATTGAAAAACATAGTCATGAAATATTCGCTTTGAGATAGAAATTCCTAGTATTTAATTATATATAATAATATCTTTGGATGGATAAAATGGATATCTAGGAAAATGGCAGTGAACTAAGAGTTCTTCAATCTGGACTTGGTTTGCACTCTGACTACACATTATGTATTGTAAAATTTGTAAATCCGTTTTTATATTAAATTTTAAATAAAATAAACTTTCTAAATAGAACTTTCAGGCACATAGATGAATAAACATTTCCAACAATTCTACTCCTTTTTCAAACTAACAATTAACAATTTGGAGGATATTCTTTGACATTTTTGTGTAAACTGATATAACTGTTTAAACATGAAGAGTTCTGTTTGTTGTTAGTTTTTACTTTGCTAATAAAGAGTCACATTATTAAATAATCTCATTGCTTCATTGTTTTCTCTAATAATATACCAATGGGAAATTTACAAGGTAATAGTTATTGATAAGTCTAAACCTTGTTAACTAAAAGACATTATAAAATTCAATATTCAAAAGACTTTTAAAATTTGTTGTTTGGTTTTAATACTCAATTTTTCCAACAAACTTACTCAAAATATATCTTTATATATAGCATGTGGTCTTTAGGATTGCCATATCAAAGTTTGTCATTATTATTATTTTATTTTAACTTTTCAGATACTGTGAGATAATACCCAAAACATTGTGGTAGTTGACATTTCCACAAGCAGTGGATAAGAGGAACAATATTATCAGCTGGTCCATGATCTGTCTAAATTGTTACAAGCATGATGGATTAAAAATAATATAATTTTTAATTTTAGTTACTATTATGGGGATTTAATATCTTTATTAGTGATTTTGATACCTTCAAAAATCAACTGTCTTTCGTGTATCTGTCAACAATATTGTGACATGAAGAAGAGTTGGCACTGCCCAAGGCAAGACAAAACGTGTGCTATCATCTTTTACACTTTCAATACAAATTTCTGTTGTAAAGAAGAACTAAACAGCCTCTTGACAAATGTGAAAGAAGAGAGTAAAAAAGTTGGCCTAAAGCTCAACATTCAGAAAACTAAGATCATGGCATCCGGTCATCACTTCATGGCAAATAGATGGGAAATCAGTGGAAACAGTGTCTGACTTTATTTTTCTGGGCTCCAAAATCACTGCAGATGGTGATTGCAGCCATGAAATTAAAAGACGCTTACTCCTTGGAAGGAAAGTTATGACCAACCTAGACAGCATATTCAAAAGCAGAGACATTACTTTGCCAACAAAGGTTCATCTAGTCAATGCTATGGTTTTTCCAGTGGTCATGTATGGATGTGAGAGTTGAACTATAAAGAAAGCTGAGAGCTGAAGAACTGATGCTTTTGAACTGCAGTGTTGGAGAAGACTCTTGAGAGTCCCTTGGACTGCAAGGAGATCCAACCAGTCCATCCTAAAGAATATCAGTCCAGGGTGTTCATTGGATGGACTGATGTTGAATCTGAAACTCCAATACTTTGGCCACAAGATGTGGAGAGCTGACTCATTTGAAAAGAGCCTGATGCTGGGAAAGACTGAAGGCAGGAGAAGAAGTGGATGACAGAGGATGAGATGGTTGGATGGCATCACGGACTCAATGGAGATGGATTTGGGTGGATTCTGGGAGTTGGTGATGGACAGGGAGGCCTGGCATGTTGTGGTTCACAGGGTCGGAAAGTGTCGGACATGACTGAGTGACTGAACTGAACTGAACTGAATACTCTTTGATAATGATGATTGGAAAGGAAATGATTTTGCCATATCAGTAGTTATAGCCCAAATGCCAGATGCTATACTGATATATTTCAGTACACTCATCCCAGGCTATAGATGTTACAACTTGTCAAGTTGTAGTTCTTTGTCATCATAATTTTGAAGGCGGTAAAGGTAAATGGACTGTAGTTATAATGGAGTTCATCATAGTACAATTTAAGTCTTTGGTGTTGGTATGTGTTAATTCTTCCTGAGATAAAACATTGTTTTTCATTTATTCCATTAATCAGATAAGGACAGTTTCAGGAGCCTTTCCTTGATAATTCCTTGCATAATAACTCTTAACTTTCAGAAAATAATTATAAAGTGGAGATGGCAAACGAAGCCAAAAGTTCTTATGTTTTTTTTAAAGACTAATAAAATAGCAAACTTCTGACACAATCAATGAAAGAACAATAGAGTTAGTTAGAGACAAAGAAACAGAATGTACACACATAAGCACATATGCAAATAGTATTACATATAAAAAGAAGACATATGCTTAACTATGCTGGACATTAAAAAAATACATATGTAATTTCAAAAATATACCAATACATTTGAAAACTCTTAGAACACTTTACTAAAAATACATAGTAACCAAAATTTGCTCAAAGGGAAATAAACAATATGAATAAACCTAAAAATATCTTCGGCACTCAGCTTTCTTTATAGTCCAACTCTCACATCCAAACATGACTACTGGAAAATCCATAGCTTTGACTGGATGGACCTTGGTTGGCAGAGTAATGTCTCTCTGCTTTTTAATATGCTGTCTAGGTTGGTCATAGCTTTTCTTCCAAAGAGCAAGCACCTTTTAATTTCATGGCTGCAGTCACCATCTGCAGTGATTTTGGAGCCCCAAAAATAAAGTCTCTCACTGTTTCCCTTGTTTCCCCATCTATTTGCCATGAAGTGATGGGACTGGATGCCATGACCTTAGTTTTCTGAATGTTGAGGTTTAAGCCAACTTTTTCCCTCTCCTCTTTCACTTTCATCCACATCCTGTAGTGCAATTGCCTGGACACTCACAGGCAAGTCTAAGTTAGTCTCTTGTGGGGTCACTGCTCCTTTCTCCTGGGTCCTGGGGTACACCTTTCTCATTCTTACTCTATTTTTCTAGAAAGAACAGAGAATACTATGACTTGATGAAGACATAGATCAATGGGAGTGCTTTTGTAATTCCTTTGTTAATGGGATTATAGACGTTAATTGCTGCAATTTCTTTGAGTAACTATTTTTTATATTAAAGTTGAAGATACACATCTTCTGTTACCTAGCAATCCATTCCTAAACATATTTCTTAGAGAATTTCATATATGTTTATAAACGAGTTACATATCTTAATTGTTGTTACAAATAACAGTGCTTAGAGTGTGTGTTTATATATGGATATACTTGTGTATACATTATGTACATATACCCACAGTAATACAGTCATTTTCTTATCAACAGAAGAATGGGGTAAATAGGGGTTTATTTATACAATATGAATATAGTCGGTAAAACTAGAAACACTGAAGTAACAAATGCCAACACGAAGAGTTTGACAAATTTATTGATTGACAAAACATACACAGTAAGTAACTACTTAGATAAACATGAAAGACAAGATATATATAATAAAATATAACATAATTTTATATAGATGTACATATTTACAAAGATAGTATATACATACACATGTGAATAAAGAAACAAAATTCAGATTATTGCTGATTATTAGAAAGGAAAACAATTGTATTTGATGCAACCAGATGGGTATCAGGTACTATAACTGGATTAGAAGTATAATATTTACTTATAAAGCTGAAACAATTTTTTTTAATTTTATTCTTTATGAGTTCGCTGTATTTCAAAAAATTTTAAAAACTAAATAGGCTTATAACATATACTAGTAGTTTGTGCTGCTCAGTGTGTCACTCAGTTGTGTCCAACTCTTGTGACCCTTTGGACTGTAGCCCAACAGGCTCCTCTGTCTATGGATCTCTTCAGGCAAAAATACTGAAGCAACTTGCCATTTCCTCCTTGAGGAGATCTTAGAGCACTTAAGAAATATGTAATCTAATTTTTATTCTATTCATTATTTTCAACAACATAGCAATTTTCCAAAGTTTAGAATTTTCAAATTACCCTTGTCAGTGTATAAATCCCCCTGAATAGCTTCTGAATAGTGAAATAATTCTAATATATTTGATGTTGCTATATATCTTGCTGGACAATTATATAGACCATGTTCTGGAATGTTTAGTCCACTGTGTTCAAAGAAAGCTACAAGGAACTAACAGGTGCAATAATGCTTATTAAATTAATTTTAATAAGACGCCATAAATACTAATTTAAAATACATTTTAGAGTAGGAACATGGTTACAGGTATTGAATACATTTTATTCAAATGGTTGTTGTTTATTTACTAAGTTGTATCCAACTATTTTGCAATCTCATGGGCAGACCCCTCTGTCCATGAGATTTCCTGGGCAAGAATACTGGAGTGGGTTGCTATTTCCTTCTCCAGGAGATGTTCTCATCCTGGGTATGGAACCCACAACTTCTGCATTGGCAGGCGGATTCTTTACCACTGAGCAACCAGAGAAGTCCCAAGATATAATAAAATTGAAAGTAAAGGTTAGCATCATGATGGTATAAGTTGTCTCTCCTTTTTGTCTTCTCCTTTAAAATCTAAAATTCACCTTTCATTCATGAACAAAAAATGCCTCCTTGGGAGCTTTGAGACCAGCACCATATGCCAAGCTTCTCAGAAGGAGCACTGACCATCCATGCATCAGGAAATAGGATAGACTTTGGTGCAAACTGTGGTACCAGCAGGAGCCTCATCCCCTTTAGCTATATTCAGCAAACACCTGGGGAGCACTGACTTGAGCAAATAAGGCAGGTTTTTTTTTTTAGTAGTCCCAGTGTCTAGAGGAGAGGTTCAAATATTCTGTTGGAGGGGTAGAAATGCAAGCTTGGAGGCATAGGAAAGAGTAAGAGAAACTTTACCCAGTGTGCCTCTTACCTATGATAGAGCAATGTGGAACTGAACTAGCCTGCCGTGACCGCTCCTGTGAGGGAAATGAAGTGTGGTGAGTGCTCAGCTTCACCAGTGTGCATAGTGCTGCAGGGGAAAACTTTTTTGGTACCACAGCACCCTGAGTACAGAGACAAGACCTCCATGACTGGGGAGAAGGTAGGTCAAGAAAGAGGCAAATGAGAACATGAGATGGCATTAAAAGGATCCAGCAGAAAGCATGCCCACAAACTGCTGGGTAAGCATAACTGTCTGAACCCCTTAACTGGCCCCAATTCATAAAGTATCAAATCCCTACCTCTCCTCCTTACTACTCTGCCAGTTCCTTTCATGCTCTTTCAAGAGTGACAGTGAGAGCAGGCTCCAGTAAATAGTAAGTACATGTAGAAAACAAGCTGAAGTCTTATGGCAAGAATATATGTGTTTTCTGAACCACTCAGTCCTGTCTGACTCTCTGTGGCCCCTGGATTATAGCCTGGAATTTCCCAGGCAAGAATATCGGGTTGGGTTGCCATTTCCTTCTCTGAGGGGATCTCTTAGACCCAGGAAGGGAACCTGTGTCTTTTGTGTTTCCTGCATTGGCAGGTGGGTTCTTGAAGAAAAGAAACTATAAACCTCAGCTGCAATACCACCTTCAAGAAAACAAATCTGAGGTTTCCAGCAACCATCCTGATGAGCTATGAAATCAAGGAAAAACACTCAAGAATTCTGCCACAAGAAGAAGCAAGGGTCATGAAACAACTGTATTGATACAAAATTAGAGAATATCTCAGATAAAATCTGATGTAAGAAGTATCTCCCATCTGAAAAGCAGCTAGTAAACACTGTTGGATATGACAACTCTTTCAAATGTCAAACAGCAAAGCAACATTCCAAAGAACATGAAGAATCAAGGAAGTATGGAATCACTAAAAGATATCAATAGTCTTTCAGTAATCAAACCAAATACATGGAAACCTGAGATTTACTCCAAAATATATTTCTTTGGCCACACCGCCTGCCTAACCTGAGAGGTCTTAGTTTGCTGACCAAGGATCAAACCTGTGCCCCCTTCAATGGAAGCTCAAAGATTTAACCACAGGACTGTCAGGAACATCTCAACTCAAAAATATTTAAAATAGCTATCTTGAGGAAAATCAGTGAGCTACAGAAACAAAGTGAAAAAAATACAAGCAAAAAACACAGAGACACAAATCAAAGATAATAGAAAATTAATACATGAATAAAATGAGAGATATAGTAAAGATATGTAAGTGAAAAACAGATTTTGAATAAAAAAAATAAATTCTGAAACTAAAGAATTTAGTGACTGAAATGATGAATGCAAAAGAGAACACAGACAGCAAAATAGACCAAACAGAAAAGAGAATCAGTGAATTGGACTGTAAGAATTTTGAAACAATCCAGTAAGAGGAGAACAAAGAAAAAGGATGAAAAAGAATACAGAAAGTCTTTGTGATCTATAGGATTCCAACAAAAAAGCAAATATCAGAATCACTAAAGTCCCAGAAGGAAAGAAGATGGAGAAGGGTGTATAATGTTTATTTAAACAAATAGTGGCTGAGCACTTCCCAAGTTTTGGAAGGAACTTAAACATTTATTTTCCTGAAGTTAATAGATCACTTATAATTTCAATCCAAAATGATCTCCCAGACATGATAATGAAACTGTCAAAAATCAAAGATTAACAGAATTCCTAAAATGACCAAGAGAGGAAAAAAAAAAAAAAGATTATAACCTACAAAGGAACTGCAATAGACTATCAGAGTTCTCAGTAAAACACCTTACAGGTCAGGAAATAGTGCAATAAGTAAATACATATAGCAACCAAGAATATCCTATCTGGCAAAGTTAGCTTTCGGATTTGAAGGAGAAATGAAGAATTTCCCAAATAAATAAAAGCTGAGGGAGTTTATCACCACTAGACCTGCCTTAAAAGAAATGCAGAAATGAGCTCTTCAAGCTAAAAGAAGAACGTGTAATTAGTAATGTGAAAAAAAATGGGAAAATAGACAATACACTAGTAAAGGTGAAAATATATAGTCATTTTGGAAAACTTTAATTCCATAACAGAATGATGAACTGACCACTTAGCTATAGTACAAATGTTAAAGTATGTTAAAAATAACAATGTGAGTGTGTGCTCAGTTAGGTCTAACTCTTTGTGACCCATGGGCTGCAGACCACCAGGCAACTCTATTCATGGAATTTTCCAGGCAAGATTACTGACATGGGTTGCCATTTTTGTTTCCAGGGGATCTTCCCAAACCAGGGGTCAAACTCATGTCTCTTGTTTCTCTTGCATTGCAGGCATATTCTTTGCCACTACTGCCCCTCACTCAAATAATAACTACTATAATTTGATAATGAGTATTCAGTATAAACGAACAGAGATCATTCTGTCATTTTTGGGATTGCATCCAAGTACTGCATTTTGTACTCTTTTATTGACCATGATGGCTACTCCATTTCTTCTAAGGGATTTCTGTCCACAGTAGTAGATACAATGGTCATCTTACTTAAATTCACCCATTCCAGTCCATTTTAGTTCGCTGATTCCTAGAATGTCGACATTCACTCTTGCCATCTCCTGTTTGACTACTTCCAATTTGCCTTGATTCATGGACCTCCAGTACTCTTGCCTAGAAAATCCGATGGACAGAGGAGCCTGGTAGGCTATAGTCCATAGGGTCACTGAGGGTTGGTCAGAACTGAGCGACTTCACATTCACTTTTCAATTTCATGCATTGGAGGAGGAAATGACAACCCACTCCAGTGTTCTTGCCTGGAGAATCCCAGGGACGGGGGAGCCCGGTGGGCTGCCATCTATGGGGTCGCACAGAGTCGGACATGACTGAAGCGACTTAGCAGCAGCAGCAGCAGCAGCATGGACCTAATGTTCCAGGTTCCCATGCAATATTGCTCTTTACAGCATCAGACCTTGCTTCTATCACCAGTCACATCCACAACTGGGTATTCTTTTTGCTTTGGCTCCATCCCTTCATTCTTTCTGGAGTTATTTCTCCACTGATCTCCAGTAGCATATTGGGCACCTACTGACCTGGGGAGTTTCTCTTTGAGTATCCTATCATTTTGTCTTTTCATACTGTTCATGGGGTTCTCAAGGCAAGAATACTGAAGTAGTTTGCCATTCCCTTCTCCAGTGGACCACATTCTGTCAGACCTCTCCACCATGACCCGTCTGTCTTGGGTGGCCCCACACGGCATGGCTTAGTTTCATTGAGTTAGACAAGGCTGTGATCTGTGTGATTAGATTAACTAGTTTTCTGTGATTATGGTTGTGTGTCTGCCCTCTGGTGTCTCTCACAACACCTACACTTACTTGGGTTTCTCTTACCTTGGACATGGGCTCTCTTCACAGCTGCTCCAGCAAAGCACAGCCACTGCTCCTTACCTTGGATGAGGGGTATCTCCTCACCGCCACCTCTCCTGACCTTGAACCTCGAGTATCTCCTCTCAGCCCTCCTGTGCCAGCGCAGCCACCACTCCTTGGACCTGGGGTAGCTCCTCTCGGTTGCCACCCCTGACCTTGGGTGAGGGGTAGCTTTTCCTGGCCACAGCCCCTGACTTCAGGTGATAGATAGCTCCTCCAGGCCCCTGCCCCTGACCTCAGATGTGGGGTAGCTCCTCTTGGCCATCGCCCCAGACCTTGGACAAGGAGTAGCTCCTCTCCACCGTGCTTGTGCACGGTCCATTGCAGCCGGCACGCTTCTGCCGTGAAGTCCATCATTACTGAGATGGACAGTAATGTCCATCTGTGATGTCATGTACTGTGATTACTGTGATTGAATATCACAGTAATCCAAGTTTATGCCCCAACCAGTAACACTAAAGAAGCTGAAGTTGAATGGTTCTATGAAGACCTAAAGACCTTTTAGAACTAACACCCACAAAAGATGTCCTTTTAATTATAGGGGACTGGAATGCTAAAGTAGGAAGTCAAGAAACACCTAGAGTAACAGGTAAATTTGGCCTTGGAATACGGAATGAAGCAGGACAAAGCCTAATAGAGTTTTGCCAGAGAATGCACTGGTCATAGCAAACACCCTCTTCCACCAACACAAAAGAAGACTCTACATATGGACATCACAGGATGGTCAACACTGAAATCAGATTGATTGTATTCTTTGCAGCCAAATATGGAGAAGCTGTATATAAGAGCTTTGTTTTTTGCCAGCAAAAACAAACTGGGACCTGACTGTGGCTCAGATCATGAACTCCTTATTGCCAAAGTCAGACTTAAATTGAAGAACGTAGGGGAAAACACTAGACCATTCATATATGACCTAAATCAAATTCCTTACGATAATACAGTGGAAGTGAAAAATATATTTAAGGGACTAGATCTGATAAACAGAGTGCCTGAAAAACTATGGACAGAGGTTTGTGACATTGTACAGGAGACAGGGATCAATACCATCCGCATTGAAGAGAAATGCAAAAAAGTAAAATGGCTGTCTGGGGAGGCCTCACAAATAGCTGTAAAAAGAAAAGAAGCAAAAACGAAGGATAAAAGGAAATACAGGCATCTGAATGCAGAGTTCCAAAGAATAGCAAGGAGAGATAAGAAAGCCTTCCTTAGCAATCAATGCCAAGAAATAGAGGAAAACAACAGAATGAGAAAGACTAGAGATCTCTTCATGAAAATAGAGATACCAAGGGAACATTTAGTGCAAAATGGGCTCAATAAAGGACAGAAATGGTATGGACCTAACACAAGCAGAAGATATAAAGAAGAGGTAGCAAGAATACACAGAAGAACTGTACAGAAAAAGATCTTCATGACCAAGATAATCAAGATGGTGTGATGACTCAACTAGGGCCAGACAACCTGGAATGTGAAGTCAAGTGGGCCTTAGAAAGCATCACTATGAACAAAGCTAGTGGAGGTAATGGAATTCCAGTTAAGCTATTTCAAATACTGGAAGATGATGCTGTGAAAGTGCTGCACTCAGTATGCCAGCAAATTTGGAAAACTCAGCAGTGGCCACAGGACTAGACAAGGTCAATTTTCATTCCAATCCCAAAGAAAGGCAATGACAAAGAATGCTCAAACTACCGCACAGTTGCACTCATCTCACATGCTAGTAAAGTAATGCTCAAAATTCTCCAAGCCAGGCTTCAACAATACATGAACGGTGAACTTCCAGATGTTCAGGCTGGTTTTATGAAAGGCAGAGGAACCAGAGGTAAAATTTTCAAAATTCGCTGGATCACCAAAAAAGGAAGAGAGTTCCAGAAAAACATCTATTTCTGCTTTATTGACTATGCCAAAACCTTTGACTGTGTGGATCACAATAAACGGTGGAAAAATCTGAAATAGATGGGAATACCAGACCACCTGACTTGCCTCTTGAGAAACCTATATGCAGGTCAGGAAACAACAGTTAGAACTGGACATGGAACAACAAATTGGTTCCAAATAGGAAAAGGAGTACATCAAGGATGTATATTGTCACCCTGCTTATTTAACTTATATGCAGAGTGCATCATGAGAAATGCTCGGCTGGAAAAAGCACAAGCTGGAATCAAAATTGCTGGGAGAAATATTAATAACCTCAGATATGCAGATGACACCACCATTCTGGCAGAAAGTGAAGAGGAACTAAAAAGCCTTTTGATGAAAGTGAAAGTGGAGAGTGAAAATGTTGGCTTAACGCTCAACATACAGAAAATGAAGATCGTGGCATCTGGTCCCATCACTTTATGGGACATAGAATGGGAAACAGTGGAAACAATATCAGACTTTATTTTGGGGGGCTCCAAAATCACTGTAGAGGGTGATTGCAGCCATGAAATTAACAGACGCTTACTCCTTGGAAGAAAAGCTATGACCAACCTAGATAACATATTCAAAAGCAGAGACATTCAGATCAGATCAGTTCAGATCAGTCGCTCAGTCGTGTCCGACTCTTTGCGACCCCATGAATCGCAGCACGCCAGGCCTCCCTGTCCATCACCAACTCCAGGAGTTTACCTAGACTCACGTCCATCGATTCAGAGATGCCATCCAGCCATCTCATCCTCTGTCGTCCCCTTCTCCTCTTGCCCCTAATCCCTCCCAGCATCAGATCTTTTCCAATGAGTCAACTCTTCCCATGAGGTGGCAAAGTACTGGAGTTTCAGCTTTAGCATCATTCCTTCCAAGGAAATCCCAGGGCTGATCTCCTTCAGAAGGGACTGGTTGGATCTCCTTGCAGTCCAAGGGACTCTCAAGAGTCTTCTCCAACACCACAGTTCAAAGCATCAATTCTTTGGCACTCAGCCTTCTTCACAGTCCCACTCTCACATCCATACATGACCACTGGAAAAACCATAGCCTTGACTAGACGGACCTTTGTTGGCAAAGTAATGTCTCTGCTTTTGAATATGCTGTCTAGGTTGGTCATAACTTTCCTTCCAAGGAGTAAGCGTCTTTAAATTTCATGGCTGCAGTCACCATCTGTAGTGATTTTGGAGCCCAGAAAAATAAAGTCTGACACTGTTTCCACTGTTTTCCAATCTATTTCACATGAAGTGATGGGACTGGATGCCATGATCTTCGTTTTCTGAATGTTGAGCTTTAAGCCAACTCTTTTCACTCTACAATTTCACTTTCATCAAGAGGCTTTTGAGTTCCTCTTCACTTTCTGCCATAAGGGTGGTGTCATCTGCATATCTGAGGTTATTGATATTTCTCCTGGCAATCTTGATTCCAGCTTGTGTTTCTTCCAGTCAGCGTTTCTCATGATGTACTCTGCAAAGAATTTAAATAAACAGGGTGACAATATACAGCCTTGACGAACTCCTTTTCCTATTTGGAACCAGTCTGTTGTTCCATGTCCAGTTCTAACTGTTGCTTCCTGACCTGCATACAAATTTATCAAGAGGCAGATCAGGTGGTCTGGTATTCCCATGTCTTTCAGAATTTCCCAGTTTATTGTGATCCACACAGTCAAAGGCTTTGACATAGTCAATAAAGCAGAAATAGAGGTTTTTCTGTAACTCTCTTGCTTTTTCTATGATCCAGCGGATGTTGGCAATTTGATCTCTGGTTCCTCTGCCTTTTCTAAAACCAGCTTGAACATCAGGAAGTTTATGGTTCACATATTGCTGAAGCCTGGCTTGGAGAATTTTGAGCATTACTTTACTAGCATGTGAGATGAGTGCAATTGTGGGGTAGTTTGAGCATTCTTTGGCATTGCCTTTCTTTGGGATTGGAATGAAAACTGACCTTTTCCAGTCCTGTGGCCACTTCTGAGTTTCCCAAATTTGCTGGCATATTGAGTGCAGCACTTTCACAGCATCATCTTTCAGGATTTCGAATAGCTCAACTGGAATTCCATTACCTCCACTAGCTTTGTTCATAGTGATGCTTTCTAAGGCCCACTTGACTTCACATTCCAGGATGTCTGGCTCTAGGTCAGTGATCACACCATCATGATTATCTGGGTCGTGAAGATCTTTTTTGTACAGTTCTTCTATGTATTCTTGCCACCTCTTCTTAATGTCTTCTGCTTCTGTTAGGTCCATACCATTTCTGTCCTTTATCCAGCTCATCTTTGCATGAAATAGTCCTTTGGTATCTCTGATTTTCTTGAAAAGATCTCTAGTCTTTCCCATTCTGTTGTTTTCCTCTATCTCTTTGCATTGATCTCTGAAGAAGGCTTTCTTATCTCTTCTTGCTATTCTTTGGAACTCTGCATTCAGATTCTTATATCTTTCCTTTTCTCCTTTGCTTTTCACTTCTCTTCTTTTCACAGCTATTTGTAAGGCCTCCCCAGACAGCCATTTTGCTTTTTTGCATTTCTTTTCTATGGGGATGGTCTTGATCCCTGTTTCCTGTACAATGTCACGAACCTCATTCCATAGTTCACCAGGCACTCTATCTATCAGATCTAGGCCCTTAAATCTATTTCTCACTTCCACTGTATAATCATAAGGGATTTGATTTAGGTCATACCTGAATGGTCTAGTGGTTTTCCCTACTTTCTTCAATTTAAGTCTGATTTTGGCAATAAGGAGGTCATGGTCTGAGCCACAGTCAGCTCCTGGTCTTGTTTTTGCTGACTGTATAGAGCTTCTCCATCTTTGGCTGCAAAGAATATAATCAATCTGATTTCAGTGTTGACCATCTGGTGATGTCCATGTGTAGAGTCTTCTCTTGTGTTGTTGGAAGAGGGTGTTTTTTATGACCAGTGCATTTTCTTGGCAAAACTCTATTATTCTTTTCCCTGCTTCATTGCGTATTCCAAGGCCAAATTTGCCTGTTACTCCAGGTGTTTCTTGGCTTCCTACTTTTGCATTCCAGTCCCCTATAATGAAAAGGACATCTTTTTTGGTGTTAGTTCTAAAAGGTCTTGTAGTCTTCATAGAACCGTTCAACTTCAGCTTCTTCAGCGTTACTGGTTGGGGCATAGACTTGGATTACTGTGATATTGAATGGTTTGCCTTGGAAACGAACAGAAATCATTTTGTCGTTTTTGAGATTGAATTCAAGTACTGCATTTTGGACTCTTTTGTTGACCATGATGGCTACTCCATTTCTTCTGAGGGATTCTTGCCCACAGTAGTAGATATAATGGTCATCTGAGTTAAATTCACCCATTCCAGTCCATTTCACTTCGCTGATTCCTAGAATGTCGACATTCACTCTTGCCATCTCTTGTTTGACCACTTCCAATTTGTCTTGATTCATGGACCTGACATTCCTATGCAATATTGCTCTTTATAGCATTGGACCTTGCTTCTATCACCAGTCACAGCACAGCTGTGTATTGTTTTTGCTTTGGCTCCCTTCATTCTTTTTTTTTTTTTTTTTGCATTCATATGGTATTTTATTCAAGTCAAAATAACCCCAGGAAACACATGCTGCTTCTCATGGGTCTTTCTTTAACTTTCAGTTCAGTTTAGTTCAGTTCAGTCACACAGTCTTGTCTGACTCTTTGCAACTCCATGGACTGCAGCATGCCAGGCTTCCCTCTCCATCACCAGCTTGCTCAAATTCATGCCCATTGAGTTGGTGATGCCATCCAACTATCTCATCCTCTGTTGTCCCCTTCTCCTCCCACCTTTAATCTTTCCAAGCATCAGGGCCTTTCCTAATGAGTCTGTTCTTCGCATCAGGTAACCAAAGTACTGGAGTTTCAGCTACAGCATCAGTCCTTCAAATGAATATTCAGGACTGATATCCTTTAAGATGGACTGGTTGGATCTCCCTGAAGTCCAAGGGTCTCAAGAGTCTTCTCCAACACCACAGTTCAGTGGCTCAGTGGGAAAGAATCTGCCTGCAATTCAGGAGCTGCAGGAGCCATGGGCTTGATCCCTGTGTCTAGAAGATCCCCTGGAGGAAGTTATGGCAACCCACTCAAGTATTCTTGTCTGGAGAATCTCATGGACAGAAGAGCCTGGCAGGATCTCAAAGAGTCAAACATGACTGAAGCAACTTAGCATAGCATAACATATATACATATTTACATATTACATTTTCCTTATCCATTCATCCATCAATATTTTTTTAATTTAATTTAATTTAATTTTTTTAAATTTTATTTTATTTTTAAACTTTACATAATATTCTTTCTGGAGTTATTTCTCCACTGATCTCCAGTAGCATATTGGGCACCTACTGACCTGGGGAGTTTCTCTTTCAGTATCCTATCATTTTGCCTTTTCATACTGTTCATGGGGTTCTCAAGGCAAGAATACTGAAGTAGTTTGCCATTCCCTTCTCCAGTGGACTGCATTCTGTCAAACCTCTCCACTATGATCCGCCCATCTTGGGTTGTCCCATGGGCATGGCTTAGTTTCACTGAGTTAGACAAGGCTGTGTTCCTAGTGTGATTAGATTGACTAGTTTTCTGTGAGTATAGTTTCAGTGTGTTTGCCCTCTGATGCCCTCTTGCAACACCTACCGTTTTACTTGGGTTTCTCTTACCTTGGGCATGGGGTATCTCTTCACGGCTGTTCCAGCAAAGCACAGCCATTTCTCCTTACCTTGGACCAGGGGTATCTCCTCACCACCACCCTTTTTGACCTTCAATGTGAGATAGCTCCTCTAGGCCCTCCTGGTGCAGCCACAGCTCCAGGTAACTCCTCTCGTTGCCGCCCCTGGCCTCCAGCGTGGGTTGCTCCTCCCGCCCCCCGCCCCTGGCCTCGGGCGTGGGGGCGTGGGGTAACTCCTCCAGGCCACGGCTCCAGGCCTTGGGCTTAGGGGCACCTTGGGTATCTCCTCTTGCACGCCCCCCCCCAACCTCGAACGCGGGGTAGCTCCTCTCTGCCGTTCCTGCACCGGCAAGGGACTCTCAAGAGTCTTCTCCAACACCACAGTTCAAAAGCATCAATTCTTTGGCACTCAGCTTTCTGCACAGTCCAACTCTCACATCCATACATGACCACTGAAAAAACCATAGCCTTGACTAGACGGACCTTTGTTGGCAAAGTAATGTCTCTGCTTTTCAATATGCTATCTAGGTTGGTCATAACTTTCCTTCCAAAGATTAAGCGTCTTTTAATCTTGTGGCTGCAGTCACCCTCTGTAGTGATTTTGGAGCCCCAAAAAATAAAGTCAACTCAGTAGATGCAAAAAACAGAGTATTTGATAGAGTTCAATATTCTTTTATAATGAAAGTACTCAATGGATTGGATATAGAAGGAATATTCTATAAAAAATTTAAAAAAGACCATCTATGCCATACTCAAACCTAATATATACAATGAGGGAAGGTTAAAAGCTTTTCTCTTAAAATCACAGACAAGACTAGCATGTCCACTCTTACCACTCTTATTCAGTACAGTTCTGGATGTCCTAGCTAGAGCAATCATCAGGCAAGGTAAATAAATAAAATCCATCCACAATTGGAAAGGAAGAAATTAAATTTCTGTTATTTGCTGCAAAAGAAATAAAGTAAGCCCATTCTCAATAACACCAAAAACAATAACGTATTTAGGAATAAAGTTAATGAAGAAAGGGATAATCTGTACAAAGAAAAACAAGACTATGTCATAAAAAAATGAAGGGACAAAAAATTGAGGATATTCCATTTTCATGGATCAAAATACTTAGTATTGTTAAAATGTCCATATTATTCAAAGCCAAATATAGATTCATGCTATTTCTATCAAATATCAGTAACATTTTTTTTGTAGAAGTAGAACAAAATAAAATCTGTAAGAAACTGCAAAAACACAAAAGCCAGAAACACTCCTGAGAAAGCTGGAGGCATCACACTTCCTGATTTCAATCTATACTACAAAGATATAGTAATTTAAACAATAAGATACAAGCATAGAAATAGACACATAAATCAATGAAACACAACAGAGAGCCCACAAATAACCCCCACATATATGATCAGCTAACATTTTAACAAATGAGCCAAGAATATTCAACGCTCTGGGACAACCTAGAGGGGTGGGGTGGAATGGGAGGTTGGGGGTTGGGGGATTCAAGAGGGAGGGGATATATGTATACCTGAGACAGTTAACTTTGGCAAGGTGATAAGGAGTCCAAGCTTAAGGCCTCTTTAAGGAGGAGATAAACATTCTTTCTTTTTCACATTCTTTTGCTTTAGACAATAGGGCTGGCAGGCAGCAACATTTCTTGTTCAGGGGCATGCCTTTTTTTTTTGAGCTTCAGATGTATGTTATGGAAGAGGACTGGCTAAAAACTTCCATAGCCTTAAGTTCTGGGTTCACCTGTTCCTTCTGGCTAATCTCATGCTGATGTCATCCCAGGGTGAATGTTATGGGAAAGGGTCTGGGCAAAATTATCACAGCCTTGAGGTATTTTTTTTATTTATTCTCAGTAGCTAATTGAGAAGAACGAGTGAAAGTCGCTCAGTTGTGTCTGACTCTTTGCGACCCCGTGGACTATACAGGCCATGGCATTCTCCAGGCCAGAATACTGGAATGAGTATCCTTTCGTTTTCCAGGGCATCTTCCCAACCCAGGGATTGAACCCAGGTCTTCCACATCACAGGCGGTTTCTTTACCAGCTGAGCCACAAGGGAAGCCCAAGAAGTACATAAGCCCCATTTAAACTAGTTAGGTGGGTACTCTCCTGCTCCCTTCTGATGTCTATGTCAGAAGATTTTTCTGTCACTTTCACTTTAAATAAAATCTACACAAAGCTCTGAGTGACTGAGACTGTTTTTGGTCCCCAAGTTAAATCTCCTCCTTCAGAGACAACAAATGTGGCAGCATTGTCCACCATTCACCGCTAAGCTATTGTACCTATGGCTGATTCATGTCAATGTATGGCAGAAATCAGCTCAGCTGGTAAAGAATCCACCTTCAATTCAGGAGACCTGGGTTCAGTCCCTGGATTGGGAAGATCCCTTGGAGAAGGGAACATCTACCCACTCCGGTATTTTGACCTGGAGAATTCCATGGACTGTATTAGTCCATGGGGTCACAAAGCGTCAAAGATAACTGAGCGATTTTCACTTTCACACGGCAGAAAACAACACAATAATGTAAAGCAAGTGTCCTCCAATTAAAAAATAAATAAATTAAAAAAAACAACAATAAGTATGTGACTTGAGGGGGTATTAGCTAATGATATAAAAATAATCACATTGCAATATATAAATGTATCAAATCAACATGTGCATCCTAAACTTATACAATATAACATGAAGATGACTGGATGGCATAAATCTGGAAGAGCCAAAATACAAATGTCTAATGAATCCTAAAGTTCAAAGCAGTGCATCCATGCTGCAAAGATGACGGATAATGGGAAAAGGTAAAAGATTATTTGAAAACTCATAAAAAAAGTGTTTTACTGTATGCCAGGTAGCAAACAAGCAGTAAATAAAAATGGAGGAGCAGAGATAAGTATGGGGGAAGTGAAAGTCACTCAGTCTGACTCTTTGTGACCTGATGAACTATATAGTCCATGGAATTCTTTAGGCCAGAATATTGAAGTGGGTAGCCATTTCTTTCTCCAGGGACTCTTCCCAACTCAGGAATCTAACGCAGGTTTTCTGTATTGCAGGCAAATTCTTTACCAGCTGAGCCATGAGGGAAGCCTGAATATGGGGAAGGAGGGGAGATATCTATCTCAAAATGTCCTTTAAAATCTAGTAAATACTATGTCTGTGTGTAATTGAACCACTTTGCTGTAGATCTGAAATTAACACATTGTAAATCACCTATATTTCAATAACACTTTTTTAAAAATCCTTTAAATAATCTTATATTAAGATATCTTTAAATAGCCTATATATATTAAAGTATTTCTGGAAATATACAAATTTATGCAGAAAGGAACTTAGACTAGAATACAGGGATATTGGAGGAAAATTTTTCACCATATTAATTTTATCCTTTAATTTTAAATTTTGAATCCTGTGAATATATTGCCTACTCAAAAATTTTAGAATGCTAACACTAGGGGGATAAAAGGAAAGAAAATGAGAGCCTAACTGTTTACAAAATTTTAAGTACCCAAGCTCTAAACTACAAAGATCTTTAATTTCATGCATAGTTAAATAAAAATTTTCTATTAGGGAAAAAGCAAAATGTATTTAAATAACTAATTACAAGGCCAACAATGGGCCCATGATCATTAACTATACTTTTCTCATTGATACTTCCCTGTCATTATAAAGATTATCCATAAAGAGGTGAATTCTGAGAGGGTAGTTATGCTTTTATGACTTGAAGTAAATTCTATAAGGCAATGTTGCTTTTATATATCTCATTTAATCAGTTATCAATCCATTAAATGTTGAATGAATGGATCACCTACTATGAATGTTACCTACATTAAATGTTGAATGAATGATCACCTACTATGTGTTCAGTTCAGTTCAGTCGCTCAGTCGACTCTTTGCGACCTGGTGAATCGCAGCACGCCAGGCCTCCCTGTCCATCAGCAACTCCTGAAGTTCACTCAAACTCATGTCCATCGAGTTGGTGATGCCATCCAGCCATCTCATCCTCTGTTGGCCCCTTCTCCTCCTGCCCCCAATCCCTCCCAGCATCAGAGTCTTTTCCAATGAGTCAACTCTTCGCATGAGGTGACCAAAGTACTGGAGTTTCAGCTTTAGCATCATTTCTTCCAAAGAACACCCAGGACCGATCTCCTTTAGAATGGATTGGTTGAATCTCCTTGCAGTCCAAGGGACTCTCAAGAGTCTTCTCCAACACCACAGTTCAATTCAATTCTTTGGCACTCAGCTTTCTTCACAGTCCAACTCTCACATCCATACATGACACTGGAAAAACCATAGCCTTGACTAGACGGACCTTTGTTGGCAAAGTAATGTCTCTGCTTTTGAATATGCTATCTAGGTTGGTCATAACTTTCCTTCCAAGCAGCAAGCGTCTTTTAATTTCATGGCTGCAATGACCATCTGCAATGATTTTGGAGCCCCAAAAATAAAGTCTGACACTGCTTCCACTGTTTCCCCATCTATTTGCCATGAAGTGATGAGACCAGATGTCATGATCTTCGTTTTCTGAATGTTGAGCTTTAAACCAACTTTTTAACTCTCCTCTTTCATTTTCTTCAAGAGGCTTTTTAGTTCCTCTTCACTTTAGGGGAGAAAATATTCTTCCCTTAAGGGCTTTGCTGGGTTGTTACACAGACAAATTGTAATACACACACATACACACATGCATAAACTTTGGATTCAGAATAAACAATATCTAGTCTAGAAAGTTTTGTGTATGTGCCACAATTGCTGGCTTCAGAAAGTAATATTCAGAAAAAAATAATTCATGAAACAATAAGGCTGGTAGTAATTTTCTAGAAACTATGAAGAGATGAGTATCATTATTTCTTAGAGGTTAGAATGGCAAAGATTTATTTTAAAAAATTTTAGGGTTCATGATCCACTGAACATCATTCTATTCTGGCAAAAAGGGAATAGAACTATGGATAGAGGTTTATGACATTCTACAGGAGGCAGGGATCAAGACCATCCCCAAGAAAAAGAAGTACAAAAAAGGCAGAATGGTTACCTGAGGAGTCCTTACAAATAGCTGAGAAAAGAAGAGAAGCTAAAGGAAAAGGAGAAAAGGAAAGATACACCCATTTGAATGCAGAGTTCCAAAAAAAGCAAGGAGAGAAAAGAAAGCCTTCCTCAGTGATAAATGCAAAGAAATGGAGGAAAACAGTAGAATGGGAAAGACTAGAGATCTCTTCAAGAAATTTAGAGATACCAAGGGAACATTTCATGCTGAGATGGGCACAATAAAGGACAGAAATTGTATAAACTAAGAGAAGCAGATGATATTAAGAACAAGTGGCAAGAATACACAGAAGAACTATACCAAAAAAAAAAAAATCTTCACAACCCAGGTAAACACAATGGTGTGATCACTCACCTAGAGCCAGATATCCTGGAATGTGAAGTCAAGTGGGCCTTAGCAAGCATCACTACAGACAAAGCTAGTGGAGGTGATGGAATTCCAGTTGAGCTATTTAAATTCCTAAAAGATGATGCTGTGAAAATGCTGCAGTCATATGCAAGCAAAATGGAAAACTAAGCAGTGGCCACAGGACTAGAAAAGGTCAGTTTTCATTCTAATCCCAAAGATAGGCAATGCCAAAGAATGTTAAAACTACTGCAAAATAGCACTCATCTCACACACTGACAAAGTAATGCTCAAAATTCTCCAAGTCAGGCTTCAACAGTACATGAACGGTGAACTTCCAGATGTTCAAGCTGGATTTAGAAAGGGCAGAGGAAGCAGAGATCTAATTGACAGCATCTGTTGGATCACCTATAAAGGAAGAGAGTTCCAGAAAAATACATCTACTACTATACCAAAGTCTTTGACTGTGTGGATCACAACAAACTGGAAAATTCTTAAAGAGATTAGAATGCCAGACCACCATACATTCCCCTGAGAAATCTGTATGCAGGTCAAGAAGCAACAGTTAGAACTGGACATGGAACAACAGACTAGTTACAAATCAGAAGAGTTTGTCAAGGCTGTATATTGTCACCCTGCTTATTTAACCTATACACAGAACAGATCATCTGAAATGCCAGGCTGCATGAAGCACAAGATGGAATCAAGATTATTGGGAGAAATATCAATAATCTCAGATACACAGATGACACCACTCTTATGGCAGAAAACAGAGAAGAACTAAAGAACCTCTTGATGAAATTTAAAGAGGAGAGTGAAAATGTTGGCTTAAAATTCAACATTCAGGAAACTAAGATCATGACATCTGGTCCCATCACTTCATGGTAAATAGATGGGGAAACAGTGGAAACACTGGGAGACTTTATTTTCTTGGGCTCCAAAATCATTGCAGATGGTGACTGCAGCCATGAAATTAAAAGATGCTTACTCCTTGAAAGTAAAGTTATGACCAACCTAGACAGCATATTAAAAAAGCAGAGACATTATTTTGCTGACAAAGGTCCGTCTAGTCAAAGCTATGGTTTTTCCAGTAGTCATGTATGGATGTGAGAGTTGGACTGTGAAGAAAGCTGAGAGCCAAAGAATCGATGCTTTTGAACTATGGTGTTGGAGAACATTCTTAAGAGTCCCTTGGACTGCAAGGAGATCCAACCAGTCCATCCTAAAGGAAATCAGTCCTGAATATTCATTGGATGGACTGATGCTGAAGCTGAAGCTCTAATACTTTGGACACCTGATGCCTAGAACTGACCCATTGGAAAAGACCCTGATTCTGGGAAAGACTGAAGGTGAGAAGAGAAGGGAATGATAGAGGATGAGATGGTTGGATGGCATCACCGATTCAATGAACATGAGTCTGAGTAAGCTCTGGGAGTTGATGATGGACAGGGAGGCCTGGCATGCTGCAGTCCATGATGTTGCAAAGAGTTGGACATGACTGAGTAACTAAACTGAACTTAAACAGGAACAATGTGGTGGCAGATTTTGTCTCCATACAGGATCTGAACAATGAGTGTTATTTCCTTAGTCTCTGAAGCTCAGTCTGTTATCATTGTACAGAAATTACTCTCAGATTATCTGGAAAAACTCAACCACTGTTAATGATTTCTGAGGAGAGGAAACTCAAAGGCATCTGGGGCAGACACAAAAGACTTTGATGGAAAAGAATTGGCAAATTTTTACAGGGAAAGAGGGTGGGAAAAGAAGGAAGGAAGGAATTTCTCTGAGTAACTATTTTTCCCTCTTAGGTAGAATTTCTGTTCTTTTTTTCCCAAGAAATTCATTGTTTTATTGAATGTTTCTTACAAACTTTCTCTTTCATACCTGGAATTTCTGTTCTTAAACAACCTCAAGTAATTTAGCCATTTAATTTCCAAGAAATCTTGCTACCCAAGCTGGTGCTAGAAGTCAAGTAAGCAAATACATTTAATATTCAGAGAGAGGCTGTATTTTGTCTTCCCTGCAGTGTTACATAATTAAAATAGGAGTTGAGATAAGAATAAAGATAAGGAAGTGTATTGCTTTTGTTATTGTCCATTTAGGTTGTCTGAGAGTTTCTTCCAAACTAATCTGCATTGAGTTGCAATATTCTTTGAGTAATAATTCCTGAGATTAATGTAAAAACCTTCTCCAGGAGCTAAAGGATTTCTATGGACATTATCTAATTAGTCTTTTTAAAGTTTTGCATAAAAGAAGGTTGGTGCTTGTGACCCAATAAACACAAAGGAGAAACTGTAGATGTGAAATTCTAACTAACATCACTTAGCAAAGCATTAGTGATGGCTATTTGAAGAGGCTCCTCATCCTTACCAAGTGCCTTTTTTAAATTTTTTTAAAGATCTTTCTTTCAAGGCAGGGCACAGGGCTTGCAAGTAAAGAAATTTGGTTTGAAATTCCATCTGTGCTAGTTATCAAACTGTGTGACCTTGGACATGTTAGACCTTTCTAAAGCTTCTAGAAAGATCTTCCTGAAAATCTTTCTAACCTGTAAAATGTTAACAGCCAGAATACTGTCATTTTGAAGATTCAGTTAAATAATGTGTATAAAACTCTGGCATCACCGAAGTGATGGACATGAACTTGGTCAAACTCCAGGAAATGGTGACAGACAGGGATGCCTGGCATGCTGCAGTCCATGCAGTTGCCAAAAATCAGACATGACTGGATGACTGAACAACAACAACATAAAGCTCTGAGAATTGTTACTTACAGAGTGAATGTTCAACCAATGTTAGTTCCCTTATGCTCAGTCCTTCAATCATGCCTGACTCTTTGTGGCCTCATTGACTATAGTCTGTCAGGCTCCTCAGTCCATTCAATTCTCCAGGCCAGAATAGTGGAGTGGGTAATCATTCCCTTCTGGTCTCATCACTTCATGGGAAATAGATGGGGAAACAGTGGAAACAGTGTCAGACTTTGTTTTTTTGGGCTCCAAAATCACTGCAGATGGTGACCGCAGCCATGAAATTAAAAGACGCTTACTCCTTGGAAGGAAAGTTATGACCAACCTGGACAGCATATTCAAAAGCAGAGACATTACTTTGCCAACAAAGGTCCGTCTAGTCAAGGTTATGGTTTTTCCTGTGGTCATGTATGGATGTGAGAGTTGGACTGTGAAGAAGGCTGAGCGCCGAAGAATTGATGCCTTTGAACTGTGGTGTTGGAGAAGACTCTTGAGAGTCCCTTGGACTGCAAGGAGATCCAACCAGTCCATTCTGAAGGAGATCAGCCCTGGGTGTTCTTTGGAAGGAATGATGCTAAAGCTGAAACTCCAGTACTTTGGCCACCTCATGCAAGAGTGACTCATTGAAAAAGACTCTGATGCTGGGAGGGATTGGGGGCAGGAGGAGAAGGGGATGATAGAGGATGAGATGGCTGGATGGCATCACTGACTCGATGGACGTGAGTCTGGGTGAACTCCTGGAGTTGGTGATGGACAGGGAGGCCTGGTGTGCTGCAATTCATGGGGTGGCAAAGAGTCAGACACGACTGAGTGACTGAACTGAACTGAACTGAACTGAATCATTCCCTTCTCGAGGGGATCTTCTCTACCCAAGGATCCAACTCAGGTCTCCTGCATTGCAGGCAGATTCCTTGCTATCTGAGCCACTAGGGAAACCCAGGGACATAATATTAGCTCTAAAATATCACATTCAATAAAACAATACTAAAAGCCAGAGCCAATATTTATTTATTTAAATTTTTATTGAAAATGTAGTTGATTAACAATTTTGTGTTAGTTTCTTATGTACAGCAAAATGATTGCTATTTATGTGTGTGTGTGTGTGTGTAACTGAATATACATGTATTTATTTATCCTTTTTACATTATTTTCCATTAAAAGTTATTACAAGATGCTAAGTCTAGTTCCCTGTGCTATATAGTAGGTGCTTGTTGTTTATCTATTTTATGTATGGTTGTATGTATATTTTAATCCCCAAAACATGATTTATCCATCCCCTTTTCCCTTTGGTAACCACCATAGAGAACAGTATGACAGTTTCTCATAAAATTAAAAATAGAGCAACTTTATGATCCAGTGAGCCCACTTACGGGCATATATCTGGAGAAAACTCTAATCTGAAAAGATACATACACCACGATGTTTATTGACACAGTTTACAGTGGTCGAAACACGGAAGCACCCTAAATGTTCATAAACAGATGAATGGCATAAAGCAGATATGATGCATATATACAATGAGACACTACTCAGCCATAAAAAAGAATGAAATAATGCCATCTGCAGCAACATGGATGAACCTAGAAATGATCATAAAATGTGAAGTAAACCAGACAGAAGAAGACAAATATATGATATCGCTTATATGTGGAACCAGAAAAACTGATACAAATAGACTTATTTACAAAACAGAAATACTCATAGACATGGGAAACAGACTAATATTTATATGCATTACAATGTATTAAGTTAACTGAAAAGGGTCAATCTGCATCCTATTTCTTCAATAAAGCCTTGACAGAGTTCTGAACCCCATTTTAGGCTCCCAACACATTAAGTTGCTCCATGCATCTCTCCACAGATGCACAACAGAATCTTAGACTCTCTTAATTCTTCAGCATTCCCACTTTTCTCCCTGCTTGCTCAAAACACATGTTCTTCATTTTATGCCCCATTTCTAAGGAGATTTTCTAAGTGCTCTTTTAATAAACTCACTTATATTAAGTTATTAATGTCTTGAACAAACTGTCTTGGAAAGTCACAGAGTTTTCTTTCTTTCTTTCTTTCTTTTTTTTTTTTTTTGTATTTTGCTTAAGTGGAGCAACTTCCCAAGAAATGAATCTTATAATTTTACATATTACAAATATTCAAAGAAGGAAGTATGAATCATTGCCTATGAAAGTGAAGTCGCTCAGTCATGTCCGACTCTTTGCAGCCCCATGGACTGTAGCCTACCAGTGGCTTTATGTCTCCGTCCATGATTGGGTCTTTATTCTCCTTTAGGGATTTGCTAATTTTTAATTCTTTCACTTGCATGATGTGGGAATTTATATTTCATTTCTTTTTTTCTCATCCTGTGTATGGGAGAGTGTTTTCCTATGTTCGATTTTTATTTCCTACTTTAGGGATTGTTATGCCCAGGTGTCTTCCGATTGTTAGAGATTGTCATCTTGTATATTCGCTCTTTAACATCTGAGCCACCAGGGTCATGTGGGTGGATGGGATAGGAGTTCAAACAGCTACTCAAGTGCCAGGAACTTTATAAACACCTTTAATTAAAAGCAATAGTAGTGTCTGTTGCACCAGTGTGTTTCATTAAAAAGAAAAAAAGTTCTTGCTCTTACTCTCAAAAGGATAGCATTTGACAATTAATTATATGATAATCTTATCTTTCATCTACATGTATGTAAGAAAGTTAAATTTAAAAATAACATCAGTAATTCAGAGGAATTAAATAATTTTGTCCTAAACATACATTTGCTATAGCCAGTGTACAAAATTTGGAGGATAATCCTTATCAGTGGACATGAGTCTGAGCAAACTCCAGGAAATGGTGAAGGACTGGGAAGCCTGTGTGCTGCAGTCCACGGGGTCGCAAAGAGTTGGACACTCTACTGCGTGACTGAGCAACAATAACAACTTAGCATATGGCACTAATACAGATTATTTTCATGAACTGCCTGACAAGATCTGTGGTCCCTCCTCTAATAAAACGTTATCATTTTGAGACTTCCCTGGTAGTCCAGAGATTCTTAATTCAGGGGGCTCAAGTTCAGTTTCTGGTTGGGCAAGTAGATCTCACATGCCACAACTAAAAGATTATGCATGCCACAACTAAGACCTGCCACAGCCCCCCAGTAAATAAATAAATAAATATTAATGATATTATCACCTTGTATCGCCAAGCCTAGATTTAAAATGTGATTTTACTTAAACCTAATTTATTATGTTTTATGTCCAAGTGACCTGGGAAAAGAAAGCCAAGAGAACTCAGAGGTGTGTGTTTTCAGTGAAAAAGTTAAACATAAGTGTGAGTTTGAGTTGAGTTTTGAACATACTTAGTTGGAAATACAAGTGGCACATTATGGTGGACATGTTAAATTCAGAGTGAGGTTTATGTGTCTGGAACTTGTAAAGGTGTTCTGAAGTATATGAACAATATGTGAAACTATTTCATCTAAAGTGAAAGTGTTAGTCACTCAGTTGTGTTGACTCTTTGCAACCCCATGGACTGTGGCCCTCCAGGCTCCTATAACCGTGGGATTCTCCAGGAAAGAATACTGGAGTGGGTATTCCCTTCTCCAGGGGATCTTCTCCAACCAGGGTTGAACCCAGATTTCCTGCATTGCAGGCAGATTCTTTACTGTCTGAGTCATCAGGGAATGAAAGCAATATAGAGACAATACATAAAACTATTCCAATAAGGCTATAATCAAATGCTACTCATTTTACTCATTTTGCATAATAGTTTACTGCATGTACATTAAGTAGATTATAAGCTTCTTAAAAGGTGTTAGGAAGCCAGACCACCAACACTGGACTAATCATGTAGAAATTATCAACAAATATTCAGTAAGTTGACTTGCTTTGGCACAAATAAAATACTGTGACCATGTTTCTTTCAACTCCTATGTGTTTCAATTTTGTTCTCTATAAAATGGGGTTTCTGAACTAGACACTATTTCCAATTCCTTTCAAGTCTAAAGCTCTGATTTTATATATTGTTGAACACTACTATATAACTCTTGTTGGTAGTTTATTAAATGCCTATAGATGGTTCTTCAAAAGCCCATGATTAAGTGAGATATCCTGGTTATCATTCTGGGTGAGCAAAGAAAGTCTTGACTTGTGCCCTAAAAATAACTTTATTGTACAAAAGTCTATGTGGCCAGGAAATATATTTGGTTCAAGTGGTTGGTTTTCTTATTGAAAGATAGCACTGAATGTTTCAGCCTGTTTTATCTATATGAGACAATTTATTTTAGGTGACTTTTATGAATGTGTGACTTTTCACCTATTATGTCTCAGAATGGAATACAATTGGAAAATAGTTTTTGGTACAGAAATTTTAAAGTTATGCACTCAAAAGAATTCTTTAAGGAAGAAACAGGTGATTTTTCCAAATAGGAAGCAACATTGTGAAAGATGGGTATTTGTTATGTATTTGAGTCTTGCAGAGATTTCAAAAGATTCTCTTTTTCTTTCATTTCTTTCTCAAAGTGTGTTTACTACCTATAGAGTTTTATCAAGTAATTTATGTTCAATGAAACTCTGTTTTTCTCACATCAGAATATTGACATGGTCAAGAAATAGCTCAAAAAGTTAAAATTAAATAGCATTAGATAATATTACATAAAGTTGAATATGCACTTATATGAATACACTTATTCAACATCATTTTACCAAACACAGTACAAGCTTTTAACAAGCCCTTAAAAATATAATTGCTTATTTCTGAATGGAGTAAACATGGAATAAAATAAATAAAAAGCAAAGCATAATATACTCCAAAGATACTAAGATACAGAATCAGAATGGGACTATTTAAAGTCCAGCTAACATTTCCAGAAAATCTAAGGTATGATAGACATAAAACTGAGAATTCATGCAATGACTATGCCACTTTGTCTCCTAAATTCTCCTATAAATGATGTTGCTCTTATTTTATAGATTAGATAATTGAGTTTCAGAAGTCAATGATTCTTTCCAAAATTTTGCAAGGTATTTTATGTATGTATCTAAGTTTGGTAGCTAAATGCAGGCTACTCATTTAAGTTTTAATCAGATAAATAACTATTATTTTTAGTATAAGTAAGTATCAAATACATATCTATGCCAAATATACATAGCTTATCTGCAATTTAAACTTAATTGTATATCTTGTATTTACACTTGCTAAATCTGGGAACACTGTCTATGATTATACCCAGAATTTTTCACTAGAATACCCTTTTATTTCCACTATTTGCTATGTAATTTAGGCATCTGGACATTCCATGTAGATGTAGCAAAGTGTAGAAAGTGCACAAAATTTGGAGCTATTAATAGAAGAGGAGGCTTCAAGTATATTTGGCTACTGGTTGGCAGGATAGCCTTAAGAAACCACTTAATGTTTAATTCCTACTTTATTTACTATAAAATATGAGTTGTTCTGAACAATTGATCAAGTTGTCTCATAACTGGACTTCCCAGGTGATGCAAGTGGTAAAGAATCTGCCTGCAAATGTAGGAGACACAAGAGACAGGGGTTTGATCCATGAGTTGGGAAGATCCCCTGGAATAGGAAATAGCAACCCACTCCAGCAATCTTGCCTGGAAAATTCCAAGGACAGAGGAGCCTGGTGGGCTACAGTCCATGGGGTCACACATTGTTGAACATGATTGAGAGGCTGAGCACACAAACACCTCACAATTAAGCAACTTAAAAATAATTTATTAGTATTATTATATCTCATGAATCTATGGGTTAGTAAAATGAGTAGGGTTCAGGTGGGAATTTCATCTACACATGACATCAATCAAGCAAATCTGATAACTGGCAACTGGCAGCTAGACCAGTCTGGAGCAACAAAGACAATTTTTCTCTCCAATCTATTTCATGTAAGCATATTTTGTCTGATATTAGTCCAACCATGCTAGCATTTTGTTATTACTTGCATAGAATTCTTTTTCCGGTATTTCACCTTCAATCTATTAATATCTTTAGATTTAAAGAGGACATATACTGGATCATGCTTTTTCATCCACCCTGTCAGTCTCTGCTTTTTGCTAAGAGATTTTAATGCATTTATACAGACTCAGTGGACATGAATTTGAGCAAACTCCAGAAGATAGTGAAGAACAGGGAAGAGTGGTGTGCTGCAGTTTATGGGGTCACAAAAAGTTGGACAAAACTTAGCAACTAAACAACACAAAGCAATTCTGATATTATTTCTGTCATTTTTCTGTATGCCTTGATATTTCTGTACCTTATTTCTCCATCAATGTTTTCTTTTTTATTTAGCTAATGTTTTAGTTGATAAAGTTTGGTTCATTTCTCACTTTCTTTTTTGTATATACTGCAAACTTTGTCTATTTGTGTGGTTACCATGGGGATTACACATAGCATTCTAAAGATATAACAATTTAATATCAATTGACATAAAATTAACATCAACAACATATGATAATTTGACTCCTACATCACTCTTCCATCTCTACATTAGTCATAACACAAACAACTTTATGCATTGTGTGCCTAACAATGTAAATTATATTTTTGCATTTGTCTTTTAAAGTCTGTGGAAATTTTTTAAATGGAATTAAATATTAAAATTATAATAGAGCTGGCTTTTACATTCCTCATATATTTATCAGGATACTTATGTCTTCATATGGTTTTGAATTACTTTCTAGTATTCTTTTTGTCAACCTGCAGGGCAATTTTCAGTATTTGTTATAGGTTAGGTACAGTGATTATCAACTTTCTCATATTTTATATTTATGTCTTCATTATATTTATGTCTTCATTTCTCCTTAATTTTTAAAGGACAGTTTTGCAGGATATGGAAATTTAAGTTAACTTTCCTTTTCTTTCAGCACTTTGAATATGTCAATTCTTCTGTCTTGTGTACTCTTATTTTTTTTATGATAAATTAGCTACTGGTAGTAACCAGATTGAGGAACTCTTGTATATATAATAAGTTAATTTTCTCATACTGTTTTCAAGATTTTTTCTTTCTCTTTGTCTTTAACCAATTTGATTATAATTTGTTTAATTGGAGGTCTCTTGGAGCTTATCTTAATGAAAATTCACTGAATTTCTTGGATTTATAGATTCATGCCTTTCATTAACTTTGGGACTTTCTAGCCATTGTTTTTTCAAATGCTCTCTCTGCTTCATTTTCTTTCTCTCATCATTTTGGATTCACATTGTATATTGGCCCTGCTTCATAATGATGATGGATCCTTTATGTTGTGCTCATTTTTCCTTCTCTCTTCCCCAGGCTCGGTAACTTCAGTTATCCTATATTCAGTTCATTGATTGTTTCTTCTTCCTTCTTAGATATGTGTTGTGCTGTGCTTCATCACTCAGTCATGTCTGACTCTTTGTGACGCCATGGACTATAGCCTGCCGGGCTCCTCTGCCCATGGGGAATCTCCAGGCAAGAATACTGGAGTGGATTGTAATGCCCTTCTCTAGGAGATCTTCCCAACCCAGGGATCAAACCCAGGTCTCCCATAGGCAGCAATTGCAGGCAGATTCTTTATCATCTGAGCCACCAAGAGTACTGGAGTGGGTAGCCTATCCCTTCTCCAGGGGATCTTCCCAACCCAGGAATCTAACTGAGTTCTCCTGCATTGCAGGTAGATACTTTACTTGCCGAGCTACCAGGGAAACCCACTCAAATATATTTCATATATAATAGAATTCTACTGAACCATGAAAAAGAATGAAATTCTGCCATTTGCAACAGTTTAAATGGACCTGTAGGGTACTATTCTAGGTAAAATAAGTCAGACTGAGAAATATAAATACTGTATGATATCATTATATGAAAAATCTAAAAAATAATACAAATGGACATATACAACAAAAGAGAAATGGATTCACAGATACAGAGGACAAACTAATGGTTACTAATGAGACATTTGAAGCTGAGAGGGGGTGAGATAGTGTTATGGGATTAAGAGATACAAACAACTATGTATAAAATAAATAATATATACAAAATGGATATGTTGTAATAATAAGTAATATAGCCAATATTTGTAATAATTTATGAAGTGCAATCTATCAGAATATTGAACCACTATGTTTTACACCTAAAACTAACATAATTGTGTGAATGAACTATATTTCAATTAAACAGAAGGAGCCAAAGAAAAACAACACCCAATTGTGGATGTGACTGGTGATGGAAGTAAACTCCTATAGTGTAAAGAACAATATTGCATAGGAATCTGGAATGTTAGATCCATGAATAAAGGCAAATTGGAAGTGGTCAATAAGTAAGTGGCAAGAGGGAACATCAACATTTTAGGAATCAACAAACTAAAATGGACTGGAATGGGTGAATTTAACTCAGATGACCATTATATCTACTACTGTGGGCAAGAATCCCTTAGAAGAAATGGAGTACCCATCATAGTCAACAAAAGAGTCCAAAATGCAATACTTGGATGCAATCTCAAAAAAGACAGAATGATCTCTATTTGTTTCCAAGGCAAACCATTCAATATCATAGTAATCCAAGTCTATGCCCTGAACAATAATGCCAAAGAAGCTGAAGTTTAAAAGTGATATGAACATCTACAAGACCTTCTAAAAATAACACCCAAAAAAGATGTCCTTTTCATTATAGGGGAGTGGAATGCAAAAGAAGGAAATCAAGAAACACCTGGAGTAACAGGCAAATTTGGCCTTGGAATACGGAATGAAGCAGGGCAAAAGCTAATAGAGTTTTGCCAAGAGAATGCACTGGTCATAGGAAACACCTCTTCCAACAGCACAGGGGAAGACTCTGCACATGGACATCACCAGGTGGTCAATACGGAAATCAGATTGATTATATTCTTTGCAGCCAAAGATGGAGAAGCTCTCTACAGTCAACCAAAGCAAGACAAGGATGTGGCTCAAATCATGAACTCCTTATTGTCAAATTCCAACATAAATTGAAGAAAGTAGGGAAAATCACTAGATCATTAAGGTATGACCTAAATCAAATCCCTTGCAGCTATACAGTGGAAGTGAGAAATAGATTCCTAGGATTAAATCTGATAGAGTGTCTGAAAAACTATGAAGAGAGGTTAGTGACACTGTACAGGAGGCAGCGATCAAGAACATCCCCAAGAAAAAGAAATGCAGAAAGGCCAAATGGTTATCTGAGGAGGCCTTACAAACAGCTATGAAAAGAAGATAAGTGAAAGGAAAAGGAAAGATATATGCATTTGAATGCAGAGTTTCAAAGAATAGCAAGGAGAGGTAAGAAAGCCTTCCTCGGTAATCAATGAAAAGTAAAAGAGGAAAACAATAGAATGCAAAAGACTAGAGATCTCTTCAAGAAAATCAGAGACACCAAGGGAAATTTTCATGCAAAGATGAGCACAATAAAGGACAAAAATAGTATGGAACTAACAGAAGCAGAAGATATTAAGAGGTGGCAAGAATACACATAAGAACTATACAAAAAAGATCTTCACGACCCAGATAATCATGATGGTATGATCACTCACCTAGAACCAGACATCTGGAATGCAAAGTCAAGTGGGTCTTAGGAAGTATCACTATGAACAAAGCTAGTAGAGGTGATGAAATTCCAGTTAAGCTATTTCAAATCCTAAAAGATGATGCTGTGAAAATGCTGCACTCAACATGCCAGCAAATTTGGAAAACTCAGCAGTGGCCACAGGACTGGAAAAAATCAGTTTTCATTGCAAACCTGAAGAAAGACAATGCTAAAAATTGCTCACGCTAACACACAATTGTCCTCATTTCACACGCTAGCAAAGTAATGCTCAAAATTCTCCAAGTCAGGCTTCAACAGTACATAAACCATTAATTTTCCAGAAGTTCAATTTGGATCTAGAAAAGGCAGGGGAACTAGAGATCAAATTGCCAACATTTGTTGGATCATGGAAAAAGGAAGAGAGTTCCAGAAAATCATCTACTTCTGCTTTACTGATTATGCCATAGTCTTTGACTGTGTGAATCACACACACACACACACAAAAAAACACTGTGTAAAATTCTTAAAGGGATGGGAATACCAGATCATCTGACCTGCCTCCCGAGAGATCTGTATGCAGGTCAAGAAGCAACACTTAGAACTGGACATGGAATAACAGACTGGTTTCAAATCAGGAAAGGAGTATCTCAAGGCTATGTATTGTCACCCTGCTTATTTAACTTATATGCAGTGTACTTCATGACAAATGCTGGACTGGATGAAGCACAAGCTGGAGTCAAGATTGCCAGGAGAAATATCAATAACCTCAGATATACAGATGGTACAACCTTTATGGCAGAATGCGAAGAAGAACTAAAGAGCCTCTTGATGAAAGTGAAAGAGGAGAATGAAAAAGTTGGCTTCAAATTCAACATTCAGAAAATGAAGATCATGGCATCTGGTCCCATCATTTCATGGCAAATATATGGGAAATAGTGGAAACAGTGACTTATTTTGGAGGCTCCAAAATCACTGCATATGGTGACTGAAGCCATGAAATTTAAAGATGCTTGCTCCTTGGAAGAAAAGTTATGATCAACCTGGATAGCATATTAAAAAACAGATACATTACTTTGCCAACAAAGGTCTGTCTAGTCAAAGCTGTGGTTTTTCCAGTAGTCATGTATGGATGTGAGAGTTGGACTATAAAGAAAGCTGAGAACTGAAGAATTGATGCTTTTGAACTGTGGTGTTGGAGAAGACTCTTGAGAATCCCTTGGACTGCAAGGAGATCCAACCAGTCCATCCTAAAGGAAATCAGTCCTGACTAATCATTGGAAGAACTGATGCTGAAGCTGTAACTCCAATACTTTGGCCACCTGATGTGAAGAACTGACTCATTTGAAAAGAACCTGATGCTGGGAAAGATTGAAGGCGGCAGGAGACAGGGACACCTGACGATGAGATGATTGGATGGTATCACTGATGTGATGGACATGAGTTTGAATAGGCTTTGGGTGTTGGTCATGGACAGGAAAGCCCGGTCTGCTGCAGTCCATGGGGTCTCAGAGTCAGACATGACTGAGCAACTAAACTGAACTGAAAGAAGATAGAGCATATTTCCCCACTCAAGTGTGGGCACTGCATTGTAACTTTATTTCAAAGAAAATCATACAGAAAGGGAGATAAGAAGAGTAAGTTTATAGTGAAGAAATCTGTCAAACATAGTTAACCTATTTAAAAAATTGATGTTGCTACTAAAATGACTAACTTTTTTAAAGTAGCAGGAAATTGTAATTTGAGACAAGCAAACTACGGCAAACATAGGCATGTCTGGAGAAAGGGGGATGGGGCTGGCTTTTCCAGGAGAAAGCAGGGAACTTGGGAGGACTCTGGTGATTCTTTACTGGCTTCAAACAATGGGCAGCATGTTGTGGCTGCATCTGAAGAAAATCTTCCTTCTTGTTGGAGTCTGTAAGCTGCTGCTGATGCCTGTGTGGGACTTCTTCCTTTAGGGGTTTTTGATTCCAGTTTAAAACAGAGTTGTTTTTTTTTTTTTTCCACACTATCTCAGCAATGTCATGAAAAATAATATGTTGATAGCTAATATTAACATGATATGATATAAGAAAATGACACTTTACCTTTGTGGTCTTCCTCCCTAAAGCCCATTTGTTGTTGTTGTTCAGTCATTCAATCGTGTCTGATTCTTTGCAACCCCCATGGACTGTAGCATGCCAGGCCTCCCTGTTCTTCACCACCTCCCAGAATTTGCTCAAACCCCAAAACTCATGAAATGAAGTGAAAGTCACTCAGTTGTGTCCAATTCTTTACTACCCCATGGACTATACAGTCCATGGAATTCTTCAGTTGGATCTTCCTGATCCAGGAATGGAACTGGGGTCTCCTGCATTGCAGGTGGTTTCTTTACCAACTGAGATATCAGGGAAGCCAGTATAGCTCCAGTTTAATAATGGAAAAAACATCAAACAATGATGCAATGACCCCACTCCCAGGCATATCTCCAGACAAAACTCTAATTTAAGAAGATACATGCACTTCAATATTCAGAGCAGCACTGTATACTGTAGCCAAGACATGGAAGCAACCTAAAGGCCCATCGACAAATGAATAGATAAAGAAGATGCTACACACACACACACACACACACACACACACACACACCACACATACACACAACGCAATACTACTCAGCCATAAAAGAGAATGAAACAATGCCATTTGCAGCAAACATGGATGGATCTATAGAGTATCATACTAAGTGAAGTCAGAAAGTTAAAGAAAAATACCATATTATATCACTTATATAGGAAATATAAAATACAATATAGATGAACATATTATGAAATGAAAATAGAGTAACAGACATAGGAAACAGACTTGTGATTATCAATGGGAGAGAGATGGGGGAGGTATGGATTGGGAGTTTGGGATTAGCTGATGAAATCTATTATATATAGACTGTATAAACAAAAAGGTTCTACTGTCTAGCAAAGACAACTATATGAAATATCTTTTAGTAAACCATAATGAAAAGGATTTATTAAAATGTATATATATTATATATATATATGTATGTAACTGAATCAGTTTGCTATATACCATAAACTAACATAACACTGCAAATCAACTATGCTTTAGTAAAAGACAAATTAAAAAAGAAAAACATCAAACAAATTCCAATTGAGCATTATTCTACAAAATACTTGACCAAACCTCCTCAAAATCATCAATATCATGTGAGAAACAAGGAAAGTCTGAGAAACTTTCACAGGCCACAGGACTCTAAAGTATAACTAATAAATGCAATATGATGTCTTAAATGAGATCCTGAAACGGAAAAAGGACATTGCACCGAAACTGAGGAAATTTGAATAATTATAGTGTATCAATATCAATTCATTCGTTTTAACAAATTAATCATGCAAAATATTATCAATAGGGGAAACTAGGTGTGGGATATTTGTGAACTCTCACAACCCTCCAAGTAATTATTCTATAAATTGAAATGTGGGACTCTAAGTGCCTATGTTCAGACCCTTTAGAGGAAAAGCAGATCAAGTGATGAGAAAAACCAGACGAAATTTCTGCCCCTCTGATCTCATATACTAGGAAAAAGACAAACCAAAAATGGGTAAACTAATAAAATGATAATTTTGCATAACATAAAATGATAAGGGAATGAATCATATATTAAAATAAAGTGTCTTTGTGAGACAAAACAGATGTTGATGTTTGATATGTATTGATATTTAGCCAGATTGTCAGCAAGGCAAGTTACAGTGTTAAAAACCACCCAGACTCTGACTATTCACTCACATATTATGCAAAATAAAACAGCAATTTTAAAATAAGTAAAATATTTTCAAATTATTTTCTTTTGACAAGTTATTTTTGTGTTTATTAGTACTCACCCATAAACCATATTTGCTGCAGCAATAAAAATACATTTATTTTGATCTTTAGGCAACTACATCTCAGCTCAGATCTAGAAGGTAAGAAAGAATCAGAGACTTCAAAAGCAAGGAAGGGCCAAAATCCTGTTTTGTTTTGTTTTTGTTTGTATTTTTTTCCTATAGGATAGCTCTTGTAGTGGTTAGTTGTCTTTAACTTCATTCAAAACAATTTTTTAAGATTGTATTGTGATAGGTATAATATCAGCACACATTTCAAAAAAAACTTAAAATTGGTGAAATTCTGATAGCCACTTTAATATTCAAGATGGAAGAAAAAGTACCATTTTGGCATATATGCTTTATTATTTCAAGAAAGGTAAAAATGCAACTAAAACACAAAAAGAGATTCACGTAGTGTATGGAGAAGGTCCTGTGACAGATCAAATGTGTGAAAAGTGGTTTGCAAAGCTTTGTGCTTGAGATTTCTTGCTGAATGATGCTCCACAGCTGGGTAGACCAGTTAAAGTTGATAGTAATCAAATCGAGACATCAACTGAGAACCATCAAGGTTATACCACATGGGAGATAGCTGACATACTCAAAATATCCAAACCAAGATTTGAAAATAATTTATACCAGCTTGGTTACATTAATTACTGTGATGTTTGGGTTCTATATAAGTTAAGCAAACAAGAAAGAAAGAAAAAAAAAAAAAAACCTTCTTGACCATTTTTCTGCATTCAATTTTCTACTTAAATGTAACAAAAATGTTCTGTTTTTAAACAAATTATGATGGGTGATGAAACATAGATACTGTACCATAATGTACAGTAGATGAGATCAAGGGACAAGTGAAATAAAACACCACCAACCACACCAAAATCCAGTCTTCATCCACAACAGATAATGTGTATGTATGATGGGATTGGAAGGGAGTTCTCTATTATGAATTCCTTCCAGAAAACCACACAATTAATTCCAAAAGCTGCTCACAATTAGGCCACCTGAAAAGCAGTACTCAACAAAAAGTGTCTGGAATTAGTTAACAGAAAACATTTAATCTTCCATCAGGATAATGAAAGAATGAATGTTTCTTTGATGACCAAACAAAAGCAGTTACAGCTTGACTAAGTTCTGCTTCATCTACTATGTTCACCAGACATTGTCCTTTGGATTTCAATTATTTTGGTCTATACAAAATTATCTTAATGGAAAAATTTTTGATTCCCCAAAAGACTATAAAAGGCACTTGGGACAGTTCTTTGCTCAAAAAGATAAAAAAAAGTTTGGAATATGAAGTTGCTTTAAAAAAGGCAGAAGGTAGTAGAACAAAATGGTGAATACATTGTTTAATGAAGTTCTTGGTGAAAATGAAGTGTGTCTTTTATTTTTACTTAAAAACTGAAGGAATATTTCAGCCAACCCAATAACAATGGTTACAGTGAAAGTGAAAGTTGCTCAGTCATGTCCGACTCTTTGCAATCCCATGCGCTATAGACTCCATGAAATTCTCCAGGCCAGAATACTGGAGTGGGTAGCCGTTCTCTTCTCCAGGGAATCTTCCCAACCCAGGAATTGAATCCAGGTCTCCCACATGGCAGAAGGATTCTTTGCTAGCTTAGCCACCAGGGAAGCCCAAGAATACTGGAGTGGGTAGCCTATCACTTATCCAGTAGATCTTCCTAACCCAGAAATTGAATCAGGATCTCCTGAATTGTAGGCAGATTCTTTACCAGCTGAGCTACCAGGGAAGCGATACAACATGAGTACATAACAACAACAACAAAAGTAACAATTTTAAATATATTGAGTGCTTCCCTTATATGTCATAGATTATTCTTAATATTTTATGGGTACTACCTGATTTGATTCTAACAACAACCCTGTGCAATAGGTATTATTATGTATCCCAGCTCTACTGGTTAAAAAATAATAATGAGGTTCAGAGACATTTACTTGCCACAAGGTAGGAGTTGAGCTCATGTCATCTGAACCCATAACATATACTCTTAACCTTATGACCACACTTCAGGCTCTGATTCAGCCAACATTTGTTGAGTGTTTAAATGAATCCTAAGCAATGTTCTAGGCAATCACTGTTATTAATCAACCAGAGCAGGTTGGTTCTAGAGGTCATGATCCATTTAGACACAGAGGCAGGGATGAGTTTGAAGTGCTTTGAGAATAGAAATAAGCCCAGGATAACTAGCAGCTGAGTATAATTAGATCAGGCTTTGATTGCATTATTTGCTTTTCTAAATACTATTTTCTATTGTTTTCTTTTCTGCATAATTGTATTTATGGTGAGGTTTTCATAATTAGTATTTTTTAACTTCTTGATTTAGAAACTTATTTGAAATCTATTTTCTACAATTGATAGATATGTTAAAACATTTATTACTGATTTTATTCTTTTGCTTTTAAGATGTAAACTGTTACAAAGATTGCTGAAAACTTTGAAGTTGAAGGTATGTACATCTAATGATCAAACAATTCTACTCCTAAAGTCAACCCTCTTAATCTTATACTGAGATGGAGTGGACTCTGTGGTCATTCTCCCTCCCTCCCTGCCCATGTCTTCCACACAACTTCTGACTGTAGAAAATTTTTCACCAAAGAATAAGTTTGATCAGAGAAATGATCAATCTCCAAAAGACTGTCAGAGCTGACTGTGCTGTTTCTGCATGCAGCCCCTCCCTTCACCTATAAAATCTCTGGACCACTGGTAATTAGTGCATGGTGTTGTCCTTCAAACTGCAGTCTGCCCCCTCCTCAGTTCAGTTCAGTTCAGTCACTCAGTCATTTCTGACTCTTTGAGACCCATGGACTGCAGCATGCCAGGCCTCCCTGTCCATCACCAACTCCCAGAGTTTACCCAAACTCATGTCCATCAAGTTGGATGATGCCATCCAAGCATCTGATCCTCTGTTGTCCCCTTCTCCCCACTTCAACCTGTCCCAGCATCAGGGTCTTTTCAGATGAGTCAGTTCTTCACATCAGGTGGCCAAAGTATTGGAGTTTAAGCTTTAGCATCAGTCCTTCCAATGAATACCCGGACTGATCTCCTTTAGGATGGGCTAGTTGGATCTCCTTTCAGTCCAAGGGACTCTCAAGAGTCTTCTCCAACACCACAGTTCAAAAGCATCAATTTTGCAGCTCTTAGGTTTCTTTATAGTCCAACTCTCACATGCATACATTTTTACTACTGGAAAAACCATACCTTTGGCTAGACGGACCTTAGTTGGCAAACTAATATCTCTGCTTTTTAATATGCTGTCTGCTGCTGTTGCTGCTAAGTCACTTCAGTCATGTCTGACTCTGTGCGACCCTATAGACGGAAGCCCACCAGGCTTTGCTGTCCCTGGGATTCTCCAGGCAAGAACACTGGAGTGGGTTGCCATTGCCTTCTCCAATGCATGAAAGTGAAAAATGAAAGGGAAGTCATTCAGTCGTGTCCGACTCATAGCTACCCCATGGACTACAGCCTACCAGGCTCCTCCATCCATGGGATTTTCCAGGCAAGAGTACTGGAGTGGGGTGCTATTGCCTTCTCTGAATATGCTGTCTACTTGGTCATAATTTTCCTTCCAAGGAGCAAGTGTTTTTTAATTTCATGGCTTCAGTCACCATCTGCAGTGATTTTGGAGCCCCCCAAATAAAGTCTGTCACTGTTTCCACTGTTTCCCCATCTATTTGCCATGAAGTGATGGGACCAGATGCCATGATCTTCGTTTTCTGAATGTTGAGTTTTAAGTCAATTTTTCACTCTCCTCTTTCACTTTTATCAAAATACTCTTTAGTTCTTCTTCTCTTTCTGCTGTAAGTGTGGGGTCATCTGCACATCTGAGATTATTGATATTTCTCACAGCAATCTTGACTTCAGCTTGTGCTTCATCCAGTCCAGCATTTCTCATGATGTACTCTGCATACAAGTTAAATAAGCAGGGAGACAGTATACAGTCTTGACATACTCCTTTTTTGATTTGGAACCAGTCTGTTCCAAATCTGGACATGGAACCAGTTGTTTCATGTCCAGTTCTAAGTGTTGCTTCTTGATCTGCATACAGATTTCTCAGGAGGCAGGTCAGGTGTTATGGTGTTCACATCTCTTGAAGAATTTTCTGCAGTTGGTTGTGGTCCACAAAATCAAAGGTTTTAGCATACTCAATAAAGCAGAAATAGACATTTTTCTGGAACTCTCTCCCTTTTTCAATGATCCAACGGATGTTGACAATTTGATCTCTGGCTCCTCTGCCTTTTCTAAATCCAGCTTGAACATCTGGAAGTTCACAGTACACATACTGTTGGAGCCTGATTAGAGAATTTTGAGCAATACTTTGCTAGCATGTGAGATGAGTGCAATTGTGTGGCAGTTTGAGCATTCTTTAGCATTGCCTTTCTTTGGGATTGGAATAAAAACTGACCTTCTCCGGTCCTGTGACCACTGCTGAATTTTCCAAATTAGCTGGCATATGAGTGTAGGACTTTCACAGCATCATCTTTTAGGATTTGAAATAGCTCAACTGGAATTCCATCACCTACACTAGCTTTGTTTGTAGTGATGCTTCCTAAGGCCCACTTGACTTCACATTCCAGGATGTCTGGTTCTAGATGAATGATCACACCATCGTCATTTTCTGGGTCATGAAGATTTTTTCTGTATAGTTCTTCTATGTATTCTTGCCACCTCTTCTTAATATCCTCTGCTTCTGTTAGGTCCATAGCATTTCTGTCCTTTATATTGCCCATTTGTCCTTTATTGTGCCCTCCTTAGTTGCTGGCATCCAAAATAAAGCAACGTTTTCTCTTTCCATCAGCCTTGACTCTTTATTAGCTTTAATCAGTTTGCTGCTGGATCCCCACTTCTGGTTGCAGGACTAAGATGTTATTTCCATTTTTATCATACATGAATCCATTAATAAATTTTTCACTACATCATTTGCATCATTTTGTGTATACACAAAATTATCTTTATTTACTTTTTTTCAGTGCCCACAACGTACTGCACACAAAGTAGGAACTCAATATGTTTGTATTGCAATGTACTCAAAAATTGAAAAAGAAGTGACATAGCAAAGAGAATATATGTTCAGTTGTATCTATTCTTTTGGAAAGCTTCCTTTAATTATTTTCACCATTTCCTTCCCTGGCCAGTTGTAAGGGGTAGAGAGTTGCATAATTAAAAAATAAATCAGAAAAACTTTCTTATTAACAACTAGCATGTAAAATATCAAGAAGTTTTACTTCTGGAGACAAGCAAGAAAAGATTAAGAAAGTCTGAGGATTATAGCATCCAAGAATCTCTTGCTGTATTGTGTACATCACTCTATTTTGAGAATCACAAGAGATTAAGCACTATGTTGGATTTATGCTTTATGTAAGCACCAAATCCCCAAAATCTTAACATTTCTCCACCTCAGATAACCCTCAATACACTTCAGTGCTTATATAAATACAATGAAATTCAAGTTTACTCTCAAAAATACTATATGACTATATAGTCTTTTTGAATGACCATATGGTATTGATGATATTTCAGTTTTACACTCCATAAGAGAGAAAAGTTTGACTATTTATTATGAATTTATTGCCTAAAACTATACTATTTTTTTCCGTGTAAGAGAGTCAATACACATTTAGCATTGGAAATGGTAGAACATAATATAAAGAGTTCTTTGCAATTACACAACATTTATATTTTTAATCAAAATATTTTAATACTTGTGAACTTCTGATTTTTTAGGATTTTCAGAATTAAAAAGTGTACAAAAACTGCCCCAACATTCTGAAATATGATTAACTGCTATTTTAAATGTATGCTGCACATACAAGAAGAAAAAGAAGAAAAAAATTACAGGTAAGGAAATTACTTAAAGAGATAATAATGAGACATTATTATGAGTGTGAGATGACCATTGTGGTTAATACACATGAAGTAGAAGAAATGCCACCTGGGGAATAACCCAGAAGGGAGCCTGCACATACAAGAAAAAAAAGAAGAAAAAAATTACAGGTAAGGAAATTACTTAAAGAGATAATAATGAGACATTATTATGAGTGTGAGATGACCATTGTGGTTAATACACATGAAGTAGAAGAAATGCCACCTGGGGAATAACCCAGAAGGGAGCCTGATTAGTCAGGAGTCCATCCTATGGATAGCAACTGGTCCAGGAATGAACATGTGACTGGCAGATGAAATACAAGGCAAGGTTGCAGCAAGATTTGGGAAACACAGTTTTCATGCACTAAAGCAAGTTAAAAGAACATGTTCCATCAGGATGTCAAAAAGAAATGTGCAGCATTATTAATATGTTTTATGAACAATACAATAGCATGCTTTATGATACAGGGAATTATGTTGATTGCAGAACAGAAGGGTGGAAAATCTAGAGTTTTTAGAGACTCAAAAAGCCTGTATTTACATTAGGTTTCCTATTAAGTGCACTACTGGATTCATAATTGTATAAAACAGTTTGGAAAAGATTGTTTGGTTTTGAAGGAGAATACTTTAGTTACTGCAGAGACTTCTAGAATAAGCCACTATTGAAAACAAAAATATTTTCTGACATCCAACTTGAAAACTTTCTATGAATGCAGCTTTTCATAAGGGAAAAGGGTAAAAATAATCTTACCATTTTCACATGGGTTCTTGTTTCAGCTTCAACATCATTCCCAGACTGATCTCCTTTACGATGGACTGGTTGGATCTCCTTGCAGTCCAAGGGACTCTCAAGAGTCTTCGCCAACACCACAGTTCAAAAGCATCAATTCTTCGGCACTCAGCTTTCTTTAGAGTCCAACTCTCACATACATACCTGACTGCTAGAAAAACCATAGCCTTGACTAGACGGACCTTTGTTGGAAAAGTAATGTCTCTGCTTTACTCCTTCCAAGGAGCAAGCGTCTTTTAAATTCGTGACTGCAATTTGCAGTGATTTTGGAGCTCCCAAAAATAAAGTCTGACACTGTTTCCACTGTTTCCCCATCTAATTCCCATGAAGTGATGGGGCCAGATGCCATGGTCTTCGTTTTCTGAGCTTTAAGCCAACTTTTCCACTCCCCTCTTTCATCAAGAGGCTTTTTAGTTCCTCTTCACTTTCTGCCATAAGGGTGGTGTCATCTGCATATCTAAGTTTAATGATATTTCTCCTGGCAATCTTGATTCCAGCTTGTGCTTCTTCCCGCCCAGCATTTCTCATGATGTAATCTGCATATAAGTTAAATAAGCAGGGTGACAATATACAGCCTTGACATACTCCTTTGCCTATTTGGAACCAGTCTGTTGTTCCATGTCCAGTTCTAACTGTTGCTTCCTGCCCTGCATGTAGGTTTCTCAAGAGGCAGGTCAGGTGGTTTGGTATTCCCATTTATTTCAGAATTTTCCTCAGTTTATTTTGGTCCACACAGTCAAAGGCTTTGGTATAGTCAATAAAGTAGAAATAGATGTTTTCTGGAACTCTCTTGCTTTTTTGATGATCCAGTGGATGTTGGCACTTTGATCTCTGGTTCCTCTGCCTTTTCTAAAACCAACTTGAACATCTGGAAGTTCACGGTACTGACAGCCAATTTCCAGAATATTATGTTTCTACACAATGTGCTTATTCAGCTAGCCCTTTTTCAGTATTTGTTCTACAATAGGTGCTACAGTGCTTACAAAATACAGCAATGACCCTTGCCTCTTAAAGAATTACACACATATAAAGTAAGGAAAAGTAAGGGCAGGAAACTAACATTTATTGAGAGCTGAAATTAGGCCAGGATGACTAGCTATTTTCACATGGCACTTACATGAATTTCCTCCCAACTCTCTGAAGTTTGTGGTTTTATCTCCTTTTTATAAATGGAAGTGGATGCTTCAAAAATTAAGTAACTTCTAGAATTAGCATGAACTGTAAAAAAGCTGATATTTAAAGTCACTCCTAGGTAAAAAATAATGAAAGCCTCTCATAAGCACATGAAAGACTTAAAGAAAATGCTATAATGAATCAAGGATATAGATTGAATGCCTAAGTCTATAATTTTTCCTGTAAAAAATAAATTCTTGAACACTTGAAAATATGAAACATGATATTCTGGAAAACAATGAAGGATGTCATTAGCAACACAAAATTTTGAATTATTTCTGGTTCATAAATCATTTTGAAAGTGGACCAGAAAAATAAACCTTCTAGTACAGTTGTCATTGTTCCTATTATGGTCAAGTTCATCGTCAGTGGATTTGAGAGCAGAAAAGAACTCCAGAGCAATGGTCAGAATGATGATATGCAGGAGGCAGAGGATGCACTTATCTTGCACAAGGTAAGAGACATATCTCCATCTAGACCATAATTAACTAGGGATGTAGAGACCACACACCAAGATGGCAAGTCCTGCCCTACTTTTAGTATACCTACTCCTTACACCTACTCCTTACCACCACCAGGGTCAGTCAAGCATCATGGTAACTAGTGCCTTCAATGATGATAAAATAGGAATGAAGAGTAAGAAAGGGATTCTCTGATGACTCAGGGGTTAAAGGATATGCCTGCAGTGCAGGAAACATAGGAGATGGGGGTTTGATCCCTGGGTAGGGAAGATCCACTGGAGAAGGAAATGGCAACCCACTCCAGCATTCTTTCTTGAAAAATCCCATGGACAGAGGAGCCTGTGGTCTACAGTCCAAAGAGTCACAAAGAGTCAGACATGACTGAGTGACTAAACACACAGAGTACAAAAGACAGGAGACACAGCCAAAACAGCCAACATTTTGAAAGGTTGTTGCTGAGCCATGAAAGATGCCAGGATTCTTCACCTCCAAGGAAGACGAATTCAATCTGGGGCCAATGATGAGGCTTGATCATTCAGAATTTTGTGTGATAAATTTTTATTACAGTATAAAAGAGATAGACAAAGCTTCTGAGGTAGACATCAGAAGGGGACAGAAAGAGTGCCCCTCACTAGCCTTTAGCGGTATGTTATATACCTAACAGCAAGCTGTTAATTAGAGAAAACAGATGTCTCAAAACTCAGAGTGTCACCAGGTCCGTCACCCACAACATGCATTTTGAAATAACATCGGTACCAGTTGAGTCATTCCAGGCCATAAAATGATTGACATGAATCTTGAAGAAAGGCAGGTTTCCAAGTAAATATATAGTTTCATTAACATAGATTAGGCGAACAATGTATGAGTCAAACATACTGTTTTGTTGAACCCTTATCAGTTCTGAGTCTTAAGCAGAACAAACTTGAAGAAAGACAGAGTCTAGGTTAAATACATAGTTCATTAATGTAGCTTAAGAAAAACATTTCCATAAGAAAAACTCATTGGTTAGCTGAAGGTTTGAGAAAAGTTAAGTTCAGGTGGAACCAGGTGTCATCATGGCAACAGAATTTTAAAAGAAACCTCCTTTTAATTTTGTATAGAGAAGGAAAAAATCTGACACTTGTAGTTTATTTCCTCCATTTGGAGACCCTAGCCAGGCTGGAAGAAGCACAAGCTGGAATCAAATTGCCAGGAGAAATATCAATAACCTTAGATATGCAGATGACACCACCCTTATGGCAGAAAGTGAAGAAGAACAAAAAAGCCTCTTGATGAAAGTGAAACAGGAGAGTGAAAAAGTTGGCTTAAAGCTCAACATTCAGAAAACGAAGATCATGGCACCTGGTCCCATCGCTTCATGGCAAATAGATGGGGAAACAGTGGAAACAGTGTCAGACTTTATTTTTTGGGCTCTAAAATCACTGCAGATGGTGACTGCAGCCATGAAATTGAAAGACACTTACTCCTTGGAAGGAAAGTTATGACCAACCTAGATAGCATATTGAAAAGCAGAGACATTACTTTGCCAACAAAGGTCTGTCTAGTCAAGGTTATGGTTTTTCCTGTGGTCATATATGGATGTTAGAGTTGGACTTCGAAGAAGGCTGAGTGCCGAAGAATTGATGCTTTTGAACTGTGGTGTTGGAGAAGACTCTTGAGAGTCTCTTGGACTGCAAGGAGATCCAAACAGTCCATTCTGAAGGAGATAAGCCCTGGGTGTTCTTTGGAGGGAATGATGCTAAAGCTGAAACTCCAGTACTTTGGCCACCTCATGCGAAGAGTTGACTCATTGGAAAAGACTCTGATGCTGGGAGGGACTAGGGGCAGGAGGAAAAGGGGACAACAGAGGATGAGATGGCTGGATGGCATCACCGACTCAATGGACATGAGTTTGAGTGAACTCCAGGAGTTGGTGATGGACAGGGAGGCCTGGCGTGCTGCGATTCATGGGGTCACAAAGAGTCAGACACGACTGAGCGACTGAACTGAACTGAGCCTTCCTGTGTTACTTTCTCAATTTGAAGGAATTAAAATCAGGACAGAAGGAAAGTTAGTGGAAGGACTAGTATATTAGAAAAATGTATCAGTAGACCAATAAATACATTTAAAAATAAAGATAATTCCTATTGTCAGAGAGTGAATAGAATATTGTTTCATACATTGACATCTATACAAAAGAATAAAACAGACATTTTGGCATTTGAAATTTAATTACACACAGACACACACACATATCTGGGAGATGGTGAACAGAGAAACCTGGTGCTGCAGTTCATGGGGTCTCAAAAAGTTGGATACTACTGAATAACTGAACAACTATACACACACACACACACACACACACACACACCAAGAGGAATGAAAAGAACTGATGAAAAGTGATTCTCTAGAGCATGGCAGAAAAGGGCAAAGATTTAGTGTGGAAAAGAAAATTCAAGAGATAAGGATAGAATCAGAAATACTAACTTAAAAATGTATTTAAATTTGCAAACATATTTAAGTCATCAGATTATAAAATTTGTTCCTTGAGAGTACAGAAAAGCGTTAATAACAAAGATTAATATATTTTGGTGAATTTTTGAAAACTGAGGACGAACAAAAAATATGGAAGCTTCTAAAAGAAAAAAATAGACCTATTATTTACTACAAAAACATAATTGAGAAATAATGTCAAAGTTCATATGAAGATTGCAGTGTGAATTAGAATTTCATACCTGGAAATACTATTAATAGCATTAAAATAATAAATATATTTTAAAATTTACACATACAAAAAATAAAAAATAATTATCACAATCACATCTTTTCTAAAAATATAACTGAAAAATTCAACATAATAAAATAAAAACTGCATATGTGAGAAGAACCTGAAATAGCTATAATATCAAAAACAAAAATGAAACTTGTCAATATTAATATCAGGAAAAATAAAATTTAAGTGAGTACATTAATAGGACCCAAGAAATTATTTTTCATGTGTAAATTATTTAATGAATCATGACTATATAGCAACTGTGTATATTGCTATACATATGCAAATATTTTCTCTATCCAAAAAATGAAAAAAACTGTAAATTGATAAAAATGAATGTAGACATTTTTTAAAAATCTATAATATGAAGTTTGATTATGAACACATCAATAATATAGAAAACATTTGTAAAAAAAAAAAATGTATGTGATTTTTAATCAACATAGATTGCTCATTTTTTTCAAACAAATTTAGACCAATTAAAAACATAAGTATATTTGTTGAAAACAAAGAAACAAAACAACAGTGGGAATAATAACTTTGAGAATTCTGTGAATGGGAGTTGAAGGTGGGGTTCATTATAGGAAAAAGGAAGGGCATGAATGGTGATCTAGGAAATTTTAGTGGGTATAATTTGCTGGTTGCTGCTATGATCCTAAGCTTCAGTTCAGTTCAGTCGCTCAGTCGTGTCCGACTCTGTGCAACCCCATGAATCGCAGCACGCCAGGCCTCCCTGTCCACTACCAACTCCCGGAGTTCACCCAGACTCACGTCCATTGAGTCAGTGATGCCATCCAGCCATCTCATCCTCTGTCGTCCCCTTCTCCTTCTGCCCCCAATCCCTCCCAGCATCAGAGTCTTTTCCAATGAGTCAACTCTTCGCATGAGGTGGCCAAAGTACTGGAGTTTCAGCTTTAGCATCATTCCTTCCAAAGAAATCCCAGGGCTGATCTCCTTCAGAATGGACTGGTTGGCTCTCCTTGCAGTCCAAGGGACTCTCAAGAGTCTTCTCCAACACCACAGTTCAAAAGCATCAATTCTTTGGTGCTCAGTCTTCTTCACAGTCCAACTCTCACATCCATACATGACCACAGGAAAAACCATAGCCTTGACTAGATGAACTGTTGTTGACAAAGTAATGTCTCTGCTTTTGAATATGCTATCTAGGTTGGTCATAACTTTCTTTCCAAGGAGTAAGCGTCTTTTAATTTCATGACTGCAGTCACCATCTGCAGTGATTTTGGAGCCTCCAAAAATAAAGTCTGCCACTGTTTCCACTGTTTCCCCATCTATTTGCCATGAAGTGATGGGACCAGATGCCATGATCTTCGTTTTCTGAATGTTGAGCTTTAAGCCAACTTTTCCACTCTCCATTTTCACTTTCATCAAGAGGCTTTTTAGTTCCTCTTCACTTTCTGCCATAAGGGTGGTGTCGTCTGCATATCTGAGATTATTGATATTTCTCCCGGCAATCTGGATTCCAGCTTGTGCTTCTTCCAGTCCAGTGTTTCTCATGATGTACTCTGCATATAAGTTAAATAAGCAGGGTGACAATATACAGCCTTGACGTACTCCTTTTCCTATTTGGAACCAGTCTATTGTTCCACTTCCAGTTCTAACTGTTGCTTCCTGACCTGCATACAGATTTCTCAAGAGGCAGATCAGATGGTCTGGTATTCCCATCTCTTTCAGAATTTTCCACAGTTTATTGTGATCCACACAGTCAAAGGCTTTGGCCTAGTCAATAAAGCAGAAGTAGTCGTTTTTCTGGAACTCTCTTGCTTTCTCCATGATCCAGAGGATGTTGGCAATTTGATCTATGGTTTCTCTGCCTTTTCTAAAACCAACTTGAACATCAGGAAGTTCACGGTTCACATATTGTTGAAGCCTGGCTTGGAGAATTTTGAGCATTACTTTACTAGCGTGCAAGATGAGTGCAATTGTGTGGTAGTTTGCGAATTCTTTGGCATTGCCTTTCTTTGGGATTGGAATGAAAACTGACCTTTTCCAGTCCTGTGGCCACTGCTGAGTTTTCCAAATTTGCTGGCATATTGAGTGCAACACTTTCACAGTATCATCTTTCAGGATTTGGAATAGCTCAACTGGAATTCCATCACCTCCACTAGCTTTGTTCATAGAGATGCTTTCTAAGGCCCACTTGACTTCACACTCCAGGATGTCTGGCTCTAGGTCAGTGATCACACCATCGTGATTATCTGGGTCGTGAAGATCTTCTTTGTACAGTTCTTCTGTGTATTCTTGCCATCTCTTCTTAATATCTTCTGCTTGTTTTAGGTCCATACCATTTCTGTCCTTGCTTACCTAGTTCTAATTTCATGGAGCTGTCACACTGTGGTCAAAATCACACAAACTCTTGATATCTAATGGCCAAATTATGAAATGATTTCAGTTGGCATTGTAAGACTGTGTCACATGGTAGGGAGGAGAACAACTTTTGATGGTCAGTGTGTTACATATCAGCACTTCACCAAATTTTTTACATTAAGCCTTGTCCTTAAAATTTTTTTAAATTGTAGTATAATGCTTTACAATGTTGTGTTGCTTTCTGCTGTACAATGAAGCAAATCAATTATATATATACATATATCCCCTTCCTCTCCTCTCCCACCCACCCTCATCCCACCCATTTAAGTCATCACAGAGCACTGAGCTGAGGTTCCCATCCCTTATAGCATCTTTCCACTATAATATTTGTATGATTGTTATTCAGTCGCTCAGTCACGCTGTTTGTGATCCCATGGACTGCAGCATGCCAGACTTCCCTGTCCTTCACCATCTCCCAGACCTTGCTCAAACTCATGTCCATTGAGTCAGTGATGACATCCAATCATCTTATCCTCTTTCATCCCCTTCTCCTCCTGCCTTCAATCTTTCCCAGCATCAGAGTCTTTTCTAATCATTCAGCTCTTCGCATCTGGTGGTCAAAGTATTGGAGCTTCAGCTTCAGCATCAGTCCTTCCAATGAATATTCAGGGTTGATTTCCTTTAGGATTGACTGGTTTGATCTCCTTGCAGTCCAAGGGACTCTCAAGAGTCTTCTCCAGCACCACAGTTCAAAAGCATCAATTCTTTGGCGCTCAGCTTTTTTAATAGTCCAATGCTCACATCCATACATGACTATTTGATGATACACTGGGTTAAATGGGAAGGAATTCCTGATGCTTCATTCCTATCTGGGTGCTTCCAAGCTGAGGAGAACGATACCATGGCATCTACAACCAATTCACAGATCATAGTTTGTCACCTCACCTTGCTGCAGAAATTATATTTGCAGAAGCGTAAGGTTTAAGAATATATGTGCATAACTCAACGAATAAAATAACATAACAAGCATGTAGATATAAAGATGTAAAGAGAAATTTTAAGCCTAAAATACTCTGTGTATGTGTATGTGCCTGTGTGTAAGAGAGAGAGATCGAGAAAAAAAAGAGAGATTGATCTATGAAACATTTGCCCTTTTCATGCCCATTTACAAAGTATGTATGAGGACATAAGTAATTCCCCTTGGGTGATTAAAAGCTCAAAATATTCTTATATTTCTAAAGCAGCATGCTCTGTTCAAAGCTTATTATAATTGCTCTTTTTGTTTAAATTGTAATAGAGTGCTTGAAATATTAACACCGAGGCCCTTCAGATTTCCTTTCATGGGAACAGTATCCACAGTTGACTGAATTCTACTTTTCAGTAATTATTTATTTAAAAAACTTTGGTTATATTAGTTCAGCTTAATTAAATTTTGTTTAACAGGTATTTCTGCTATCATTTTACAGTCAATTTTGAAATGATGAGTACACTTGCTCATTATAATTTTAACATATGAACTGTTTGGCAGAAGTCTCACTGAGCTTGAAAATTATTCTTTGGATATAAAACACTGGGCATCAATTTTATAACATTTGCAGATACATATTGTCTCTGTTTACTACACACACACACATATACACACACATACACACACACACACCCTTAACTCCCCTTACCTCTTAGGGAATTGGTTGTAGAAGCAATCTGGAGTATTAATTATGGGATTAGCATCAGATAGTCTCAAGATTCTCCTCCATCATGATTATTTACTGGATATGTGATCCTAGCATCCTTTTTTTTAAATTTACTTCATAGCAGTGTTGTGAATGATTTAAGTAGTATATAAACATTCTTAACACAAAGCTTTATAGTTGAAGCTCAAAATATGGTATCTGATACCATTATATAATTATGTAGCCAATACTAATACATATGTATTGCTTTCTATATTGCAGAGATTATTTCAAAATTTCAAAACATTAATTCTAACAAAACTTGTGAGTTGTATATCAATAAAATTGTCTCCATCTTGCAAATTAGATCACTGAAGCATAGGGAAGTTAAGTGATTTACCTAAAGAATTTTAAGTGATGATTTATAGTGTCCCAAGCATCCTTATTTGGGTCCTTGTGTGAATGATGCTTCTAAATTTAAGCAATCCATACCAAATAAGTACAAGATGTGTTGTCATAAGCCCTTTCTACTGTACCTTCCAAAACTTAATTATCTGGTAAAGAAAACTTTTTCCTTCTGCTTAAATAATCTTCTGTCACTCCAGACTTAATAACACTTTATTGAAAACCATAGTAAAATAATTAGAAGTTGTTTTCCTATATCTAAGTTCCTTTGAAAATACTGCAATTTTAAATATCCATTTCATTCTACAGGTTATGGCCATGTATCTCTGAATATTTTGAAAGACCTTCTTCTTGCCTTAGAAGTGATATGTTCACCATCCAACATACCAATTGCTCATTTACTTAGATTTTCAATTTCAGTGACCTTAAACAGCTTTACAAACTAAGTATCAAATTAAATTATTTCACTTTCTCCTATGATTTCCTATCATTCTAAGTACTTCATTAGTTCCAGTCTGTTTTCATGGAATTTACATGGCAATGATTCTCCATCCTGGCTCTTATCATAGTTATTAGTAATTTTTTTTTAATGCATTTGCCTAGTCTCCACCTGTAGGAATTCTGATTCAACTGATTTGATAAGCATTCTGAAAATCCATATGTTTTAAAACTTTCTCCCTATGTTTCTAATATGCACATTCCCTCAATTATTAATAGTTTCTTTCTTACTTTATTAGAAGTACAGTCATCTGTAAGTATCCACCAGAGATTGGCTCTAGGACCTACCCCAGATACCAAAATCCATGGATATTCAAGTCCCAGAGGTGGCCATGTGTATCTGCTGTTACTCATCTACAGTTCAACCTATCATGAAACTTGCAGTACTGTATGTATTTACTGGGGAAAAAATATGTATATAAGTGGACTCCTGCAGTTCAAACCTGTATTGACAAAGGTCAACTGTATTCAGTTTGGTGTGGAATCATGACTTCATCCTTTGTCAATACTCTTAATTCTCCTTCTCTTTGGGCCACAAAGCTCTTAACCATAATCGGGCCCTCACTTCTACATTTCAACTCTTCTAAATTTCGATTCCACCTCTTAACCATGGGCTTTTCCATTTTCCTTTCCTTCTAGTCTCTGATTCTCAAGACTCAGAAAAACATCCTTCCTTCTAGACCAGGCTGTAGCCTGTCTACGATCTAGAGCAGGGAAACTCCCAAATAATCTAAACTTTGTTGTATTTGTTTTGTCTTGTTTTGTTATTTAATTCAGGCTATCACAACGTCTAGTATGTTAATGTTAGTCACTCAATCGTATTAACTCTTTGGGACTCCATAGACAGAGCTCACCAGGCTCCTCTGTCCATGGAATTCTCCAAGCAACAGTAATGCAGTGAGTAGCCATTCCCTTCTTCAAAAGATCTTCCCTACCCAGGGGTCGAACCCAAGTCCCCTCCATTTCAGGAGGATTCTTTACCATCTGAGCCACTAGAGAAGTCAATTGTCATAGTGGACAATATGAATTATCCAATGGAATATACATTACTTAGCATTTCTAAAAGTAATTGGTATGTGAAATTCTGTCAATGTACCATTTTTTCCCTACTTTTTTTTTTTTTCTCTCTCTTTTTACCCTTTGGGAATTTCTGTTAAAAAAAAATACAGGAAAACAGAATATAAGCTCTGATTATAAAATACTCAGTTCATTCAGGGTCATGATTCAGGTTCATGATTGCTAGTCATTCAGTCTGAATTTTCCATCAGATGCTATATTCCAGTTTCTTGCATCCAAAGTACAAAACGATAGAAACCATAAATGTTAGATAGGAGCAACTGAGATTCTTCCCTGTGCCCTGATCACTAAAGTCTGTGTATCACAGCTGAGCACTAAAATGAACATAGGACACCTCTCCCTTTACCGTCACAGGTTGGCACAACAGCTTAAGACTCATTAGAAAAACAAAGACACTGGGAATGGGCCTTTAGGCTTTATAACCAGTGCTTTTCAGAGTTTAAAAGAAAGGCTCAGATTTATAAGTCCTCCTAAGAATTCAACTCACCCTACTCTGATTTGATTTGCACATCACCTAGTTAAATCTGTCTAATATTTTTAAATGTTCTGGATATTTTCTGATGAGATACATAGGCTACATTCTGGAGGCATGACAAGGCTTCTAAGACTGATGAATTACCCCCAGAGGATCAGGTCCTCCAAAAAGGGCTTACATTCTTGACAATATAGGAGAAATGGGGATTATTGCTTAATGTGGTGGCCATATTAAAGTTTCATGAAGAAGAAGATTAAAAAGACTTTTTCTTTCTTTCTTTTTTTTAATGGCCAAAGGCAGAAAAGGTGAACTGCCTGTCTAGCAGAGGGACCAAAATGTTTTTAGCATGTTTAAGGATGATAGACAGATAGAGTATAGTACTAATATTAGAGAATAATGGATCGTGCAGTTGCATAGGTATTATCAAGCCAAATTCAGAGGGCATATATATTAGATTAAAGCAAGGTTTCTTAACCTTAACATCTGTGACATGTTGCATGAGACCATTACCTGTTGTGGAGGCTGTTCTGTGCTATGAATATTAAAAGAATCACTAGGCCAACTGAAGGATTTTGAATGAGGGAAAAAAAAGAAAAGAGTGTTTTATGTTTTATGGAGATAATTCTGTTGATAATGTACAGAATATATTGGAAATAAGAAGATATCATTTAGGTGCTAAGTTGCAATAACACAGAGATCCAGAACTAATTGGTGACTCTGGGAAGAGGAGGACAAAATGTTAGTAAGAAGATGGGAGCTAAGTAAACCAGGTTCATCAGAATTATGACTGAGTTTGAGGAGAGAGAAAAGGAATGCTGATGGTTTTGAAGCCTTACATGGATACAGTGAATACTACTGTATTATTCCTTTTACTCTTCCAGGCAGATTTTATTGTGATTTCTTTCCCTCCACCTTTATCCAAGTACATGTTAAATATTTCTTCTTGATATTATGGAGAGAATAAGTTATGGTGATTTAGAAATATCTATAAGTTAAAGATGGAGAACAATTTGTGAAACCAAGCAGGATGGGATCCTTCTGAGTACAAAAGCCTTCCTATGTCCCTGTTTCTTCTTTGTAGGAAAAAGGCTTCAACTTCCTAGACACTCCCTGAGTTCCAAAGGGCAGATTCAAACAGTTACTCCTTGGGAGAGGTAGATGTGAGGGAATGCAGAAATAATCAGTAGTGCAGCTATGGAGTAGGGTCCTAGTTCCTCTTGGTACTTCCTCAAAGAATATACATAACAATCTGATGCAGAGCTCTGAGTTTTTCTATAAGGACTAAGGCCCCTACCCAGGTGGAGGATGGTAACTTTGGACTGAGCATAAACCTGAGGACACCAGACCAATTGGAACTAGAAGTTTGATTCCTGGGCCACCCTATTTCCTCACCACCAACCAAACAGAGGGAGGTCACACACCTTGCAGATAGTTCCCCAATTTTTGCCTATAAATCTCTTCCCCCAAAACCATTGGAGAGTCTGGGTCTTTTGCGCATGAGCCACCCATTCTCCTTACTTGGTCCTTGCAAATAATCTTTCCCTGGTCTAGACACTGAATCTGCTCCAAACTCCAACACATCAATTTGTTTGGAGTCACTATGTGTTGGGCACATCAACTTGGGTTCTGCAAGTTAAAAATTGGAAAATGACAATGTCATAGGTGAAGATCTTTATGTAGAGAAGAGGAAGAAGGCAGGTGGTGGGAGAAGAAAATGTCAGGAGGTAAATAAAAACTCGAAGTCAGAGATATAAAGAAAAAAAACTTTCAAGAAGAGTAATAATAGCTTCAATATTTGGGACATTAAGTATCATGAGATCTAACAAGAAACCAAAATATTTGTGTGAATAAAAGATATAGGCATTTATTGAGTAGTTTTAGGGGCAAGAATTAGATGGATGTGAGCTATGGGAATTGGTGATGGACCCGGAGGCCTGATGTGCTGCAATTCTTGGGGTCGCAAAGAGTCAGACACGACTGAATGAATGAACTGAACTAACTGAGCTATGGAATGGTGGCTGGCTATGTAGAAGCATAAGATTAGTACTTTTTCAGTATTTTGTTAGAATAAGAAAATAAATAAATGGAATGCTATCCTGGGAGAGATTCAAGTAAATAATTTCTGGAGGTAAGAAAGATCTACATATATAGGAGGAATGCATAAGTGAAAGAAAAACAATTGAAAACTTGAGAAGTGAATTCTAAATATTATAGATTTGGGATGGAATGGTGGCTAGTTATGTAGAGGCATAAGCTGAGTACTTTTTCAGTATTTTCTTAGAATAAGAAAATAAAGAAATGGAATGCTATCCTGGGAGCAATTCAAGTAAACAATTTCTGGAGGTAAGAGAGATCTACGTATATAGGAGGAATGCATATGTGAAGGAAAAACAATTGAAAGCTTGAAAAGTGAATTCTAAATGTTGTTAGGGGAAGCACACTGATTGAAACCTCCCACCCTGACCAGGCACCATAGTAACCATTTGCATGAGTTGTTTTATGACAGGAGCTCCTGATAAGGAATATGGAATTAATAAGCCACCACCAACTGGAAGAGTTCAGGAAAGGTCAAAAGGAGACATCGTGTGTCCATCCACTTCCCAGAATCCCTCTCGCTAGCATCCATCTTGGCTGAGTGGTGCATGCGCCACCAGGAAAGACTCTGAATTAGAATGATTGGCCAAAGACCACCCGGAAACTAATCCCATCACCATAAAACCCGAGACTGGGAGCCACGCAGCAGAGCAGTTCTCCTGGGTTCCCTTACCCTATTGTTCTCCACCTGGGTGCCCTTTCCCAATAAAATCTCTTGCTTTGTCAGCACATGTGTCTCCTCAGACAATTCATTTCCGAGTGTTAGACAAGAGCCCAGTTTCGGGCCCTGGAAGGGGTCCCCCTTCCTGCAACAAATGGCGACTCTGGTGGGACTATTCTTCGTTGACACTGACATCCTGACCACTCGAGGTACTCAGGGGCCAGCTTGCCTGCCAATGGACCAGACCCAGCGGCCGTAACTGGGACCCTTTTGTCCCTGGTCTCCTCCTGACGCAGACAACTGGCCAGAGTGCCCCGATCGGGTAAGGAACAAGAGACTTTATTGACCTCTCTCCCCTTCCCTCTCTCTTTCCTCTCCTTAACCCTTCCTAACCTTCCCCGTTTTTCTAGTCCCCCAGTCCTGGACGCAGGAATCTGGTCAAAGGGCCTCAGCCTGAACTGAGGATTGGACACTGATCATCTACTCTTGTCAGAGAACTCAAATTCTGGTTCTGGTCTGGCCTGATTTCTGGTAGGGCCAAGTTCCAGTCCTCCCTTCTCTGGAGGCCCAGGGCAAAGTCCCATAAGGCCTGAGTATCTGCAGGTGACAGAAGATGTCTGTAAGGCAACCCCTTTTGCCCCCCTCTCCCGCCTCCTCCCCCTTCTTCTTTCAACCTGGCATCTTTTCCTCCCTTTGAAATCTCTGAAGCTGTTAGCACTTGGATCTGAAGTTCTGTGTCTGTATAGGAGGTTTTCTGAGAGACTGTATTCTTGTATTTAAGGGAGTGTCTGATGAGAACTGCCAGGTTTATATGTGTGTGTCTTAACTCTGTGTTCTGTGTTGTGATTTTTGATGGCCATTTTGCTTTGTCTGGCCACCATTTAGTTTAGACCTGCCGCCTTTTTCTTAGAACTTGATTTTCTTTCCCTGTGCCTTGAGACCAGGGCTCTCAGGAACACTTATCTAGACCATCTCTAACTCCTGAGACTGAGGGAAAAGGGGAAAAAGACTAAAAATTTTATTTATTTCAACTTTTTTTTTATAAACTAGTAAATTTTATATTGTACTATCTAATTCATGACTAAACTTAGAAAATAAAGCTAGATCTTGCACTGTGTCTGTCTAAATATGTCTTGGTATGTCTGTCTCTGGGTAATATTTGTGAGGTTAATTTGTAAATGAGCTCTATTTATTTGGTTTAAAAAAAGGTAAGTGCTTACAAATTAAATAATTCTAATTTAAACAATAAATTCCAGATTCATGTAAACTGGGAAATATTCAGTATTAAATACCTGATATTAATGTTTGTTTGTTGACCTATCTAATATAGACATGTCTTAGAGTAATTAACATTAAGTAGAATATTTTCATTGTACCTAGGTTTAATATAAGTTAAATATTACATCTGTTACAAGTTTATCAACAAGGAAATTACCTCAAGTGAAGAAACTTCAAAAAAAAATGTAAATGAGATATGAGCTTTTATATAAACTCTATTAAGAATAATTATCTTTATAAATATCTGTCTAAAATAGTCTCTCCAGATTGGCGTAACTTAAATTTCTAAGGGTTGTGCCAAGTGTGCTGAGTGTTGGAAGTCTATTGAATAGTTAGGTCATTTCCAAATAAAATAAGATTTTGAAACATTTACTACTAAACACTAATTTCCTTTTACAGAGAAACTAAAGAGATTTGGGACTATAAATGAATAGTATTTGGTGCCATCCTAAAATGTTCTAAGAAAGCAAGGGTTTTAGAAATTATCACTGGTATTTATGCTCACCAATATATAAAATGCTAACATAAAAGTTAGTTCCTGGTTGCTAAAGGAAAGTAGGAAGTGTGTTTTCAGTAAAAAAAAAAAAAAAAAGAAAGAAAGAAAAAGGTATGAAAAAATACTAAAAAGAGTTATGCATGATCAGGATTTTCTAAAATTGTACTACAATTACTTAGATAAATGGATTTTGTTAGAAATGACACAGCCATAACAAAACCGGTTAGAGTCAACTAGGTTCAAGATGGCGGAGCTGACCTAGACCTTGAGCCTTTGTATTTAGGCCTATTGTGACATATCAACAAGTTAAATGATACACCCATTAACATTGACTACATCTGATGAAATGTTCTAAACCCATTAATTGATCTTTTCAATAAAACTTCCTAAATAGAATTCTTTTGAAGTTCTTTTGACCTTCAGCTAAATTTGGGGTGCTTCAGAGGACCCCGAAACATCCCAAAGAGAGATATTAAACTGTGTTTGTTTGATTGGTTAAATTACATGAAAAAGATTATCAAATGAGTGATAATCATGGTATACATCATGGTATAATGTATGGTAAAATTACTAATACAGATATCCTAGAAATTATATGGAGTTCTTAACATTCAGATGTTCAAGCTGGTTTTAGAAAAGGCAGAGGAACCAGAGAACATGGAAAAGGCAAGAGAGTTCCAGAAAAACATCTATTTCTGCTTTATTGACTAGGCCAAAGCCTTTGACTGTGTGAATCACAAGAAACTGTGGAAAATTCTGAAAGAGATGGGAACACCAGACCACCTGACCTCCCTTTTGAGAAATCTGTATGCAGGTCAGGAAGCAACAGTTAGAACTGGACATGGAACAACAGACTGGTTCCAAATAGGAAATGGAGTACGTCAAGGCTGTATATTGTCACCCTGCTTATTTAACTTATATGCAGAGTACATCATGAGAAACGCTGGGCTGGAGGAAGCACAAGCTGGAATCAAGATTGCTGGGAGAAATATCAATAACCTCAGATATGCAGATGATACCACCCTTATGGCAGAAAGTGAAGAGGAACTAAAAAGCCTCTTGATGAAAGTGAAAGAGGAGAGTGAAAAAGTTGGCTTAAAGCTCAACATTCAGAAAACGAAGATCATGGCATCTGGTCCCATCACTTCATGGGAAATACATGGGAAAACAGTGGAAACAGTGTCAGACTTTATTTTGGGGGGCTCCAAAATCATTGCAAATGGTGACTGCAGCCATGAAATTAAAGACGCTAAAGACGCTTAATCCTTGGAATAAAAGTTATGACCAACCTAGATAGCATTTTGAAAAGCAGAGACATTACTTTGCCAACAAAGGTCCATCTAGTCAAGGCTATGGCTTTTCCAGCAGTCATGTATGGATATGAGAGTTGGACTGTGAAGAAAGCTGTGTGTTGGAGAAGACTCTTGAGAGTCCCTTGGACTGCAAGGAGACCCAACCAGTCCATTCTGAAGGAGATCAGCCCTGGGATTTCTTTGGAAGGAATGAAACTAAAGCTGAAACTCCAGTACTTGGCCACCTCATGCAAAGAGCTGACTCATTGGAAAAGACTCTGATGCTGGGAGGGATTAGGGACAGGAGGAGAAGGGGACGACAGAGGATGAGATGGCTGGATGGCATCACCGACTCGATGGACGTGAGTTTGAGTGAACTCTGGGAGCTGGTGATGGACAGGGAGGTCTGGTGTGCTGTGATTCATGGGGTCACAAAGAGTCAGACACGACTGAGTGACAGAACTGAACTGAACTGAACATACTGGTGTGTCCTGGTATTCTAATGGAAAACCTGATGACTTCAGAAAAGTTAACAAAAGGACTGAATGAACCAGTGAATATGCTTATAACTTTTTTGGTTTCTATCTGAAAAATTATGGATTTGATTCGTAGGTTTTCAGGGAGTAGGGAAAACCTTCCTCTCAAACTAATTATGACAATACTTTGGAAAAATTAAACGAAACAATTATATTTCCTCTCTCTGACTCCTCCAAAAATTCGAAATTCTTAGGTTTCCAGTAAGCTTATCAAATGAGTTAGGAAGGTTAGTTATCTCATGGGTATAAACATCTCAAGAAATTTTTGAGAGCTTAAAAAGGGAAGAATTCACCTAGATTTGTTAGGCAAAATCTGTGATAAGCCTTTGGTATGAGTTTCCCAGCCCTGTTTTATTTTAAAAGTTCAGTCTGAGTCTCTATGATGTTTCAGCAAAATAAAAAGTCTATAATCAATTATGGTTATATAAATCATCAGACCAAAATTAGTGAGAACAGACCTATTTGGCAAACAAGCTTGCCTTAATATGGTTATGTTTGATAAAAACGAGGGTAACTTTAGGGAGAAAAAGATATTTCAAAAAAAAAATGTTAAATCCCAGTTTGTTAATGGAGGTCTACATCTAGTAAGACGCATCCCTTGGTTCTTTGCTATTATGTGATATTAATGTAAAATTTAATTGAATTCTTAAAGAACACCCTAAGTTTGTTTCTGAAGCTTATCTCAGTAATCTATCTTTGGATGAAGATCAGATGCCTCATGACCTGCAGCCAGGACTGGAAAAAGACATAATTTAAGGGACTGTCTCCAGCCTGGATGGAAGGACTTTTTTATCAGGTACTCTTAACTAGCTCATGCACAATGAAACTGAAGGGAAATTAACTCTTAGATTAAATCCCACTTTCCCTACACTGGATTGGTCTATAGAGAAGACAGCTGACCTGATCTCACCTTAAAATGATGCTCAAGCAGGAGAAACTACACTATACCAGGATGAGAATATGACGACATCAGAGGTAGACAGCTTGCCCAAGATGCTGGACCTGATTAGTATGATCATTTATGTTTTCTTGACTTCTTAGACCTTTGCATATAAATCAAATGCTTTTCTATCATAGGCCTGATTCTATGCTAGTTTTAGAAATCAATTCAATTGTTGGGTTTATGGCCAATTACCTGTGTCTAGTTCTGGGTTACCTTGGTAAATTTCTCTACTACAAGATTCTAACTGGTTGGCCCTGAGAAAATTTACTTTAAAAAAAATTATAGTCATATTCAGGTCACTGTGATATTACTAGATGGGATCCCCACGCTGGGCCAATTAATAATGCCTGCTCTGACTCTGGCCATAAATTTGAGCTTTTTTCTATTACTCAAGCTCAATCAGAGAGATAAGAAAAGTTTCAGCAAAGGAGGAAAAAATCTCCCACAATTATGGGATGGATTTATATAGATAACACCAGGCTATGGTAACTTAGGCTTAAAGTCTCCTGTGTGTTGGAAACAATTAAATCATACTAAGGACAATCAATCTAGTAACACTAGAAAACTGGGCTATGTGCCTTGTAGACGGTGCCAATATATAATTTCCCTGGAAGATAAAGATTCTACACAGCAGACTAAGTCAGATGACCTGAGATATACTGGGCTACATCTAATGGAAGCTCCTAACTTAAGTCTTACTTGTGACTTTACTAATACTGCCGGCTATGTTTTTTGTATTTCACCTGTTTGACAAAATTGCTGTTTCTTACACTGTCAAATGTGTGTCTGAGGCCTCTAATAGAATAATATATACTCCCATATGAGATCGATGATGGTAACAGTTAACTCTAGATATGGGAAGAAGCAACAAGAGGGAATATTTTTTGGACCAAGAGGCTAGTAAGACAGGTGGTCCAGAGAGTTTTGGATTCTGTTTTATGGCCTAGTCCAGTAACAGCACATTGAGTGGCCTGTCAACAAAATCTTTGCCAAACCTGAGAATGGACATTCTCATTACCATGGGATAAAATGGTCATGAAATGCCCCCCTCAAAATCATGGTCAAGTTTATGAGCAAAAAGGGGCTCTGCCAACTGAAGACTGACACTTACCATCTACATCTACAAAGATTAAATCATGGCCACTGCAACTGCTTACTTTCAACACTCTTGAAAGTAGTTCAGGGTGATAATCAGGAATGAGGCACTCTGTGCACTGGGAAAAACTGGCAGACCAGGCCTTTAGATAGTTAGATCTTTTCAGGAGAAGATTTTATGAGTCCCAATTCTTGCATCTTCTCATATCTAGAGAAACACTGACGTCATTAACAGTGAAATCTGCTTTGGCTATTAAGGAAAAGTTTACAATTAAAAGTCAAAATAGAGTAGCTATGGTTCAGATATCCTGGGAAATAACTAGGTGATGCTATGGGTGTACTTTCAGATTAGACCTTGTATTGCTAAACACTTGAGTTTTCTGAATCATGTCAGGCTTGGATGCCACCATTCTCAAAACAATGTTTGCTGGAAGCTAGTAATTGCAACCTTACTTTTTATAAAACTAGGCAACTGGCTACCTGGCTACAAGTCTCCCTGAAGTGCCAGGTCCAGACTGGGTTTCAGGCCTATTCTTCTAGAAAGAAATGAGATTTATTTTGTCTACTAAATTCCAGTTATCACTCCTCCAACTACTTCTAATTGGGTCTGTTACACCAAAATGGCAGACCAAGGGATTGAGATTTTAATCATATAAGACTCAGATCTAGAACTTGGAACTCAGAAATACTTCCAATTAAGTGTCTATACTCCAAGCTGAGGCCATCCTATGCTCCATTTTGACAGGGAGTTATCACAGTCATAGTTGCCTAGTTCCCTAAATTAGAACTGAGTAGAACTCTGTGGAGCTCTGGAGTAGAGATCTGCTCTGTGTTCTCCATTTGTTGTCTGTAGTATATAGGCTCATTCAGCCTCCTTGACCTTCCCTGAGTTCCAAAGGGTGGATTCAAATAATTGCTAATCAGGGGAGGGAGGGGATACAGAAATAGGAGAAACAATCAAGGTTTGTACAGCCTTCAGACAGAGTCCTGGTTCCTACTCAAAAAAATATGCATAACAATGTCTTTGAGCCCCCACCCAGGTGGAGGATGGTAACTTCAGACTGAACACAAGATTCCTGGAGCACAGCTCTGTTACCTCACCACCAACCAATCAAAATAGGTCAAAACCCCTGCAACTCACAACCCAAATGTTGCCTTCTGTTTCCGGGGACCAGAGATGACCATCCTGTTAGGTCTCCAGTTTGGCCCCTGTCTATTTCATCTCTGAAAGGGGCCAACAGTTTCAAACTAAATTGCTGTTATTACAAGGTGAATGCTGGTTTCAGGCAAAAAATACCTTGACTTAGATCTGGTAGAGAGAGACTTCTGCTCTGATAGGCAGGCCTATGCCCATGCACAGCAGGAAGAAATTACAGAAGAAAGAGACCTCCACCCCAATTCCCAAGAAGTATCTTGAGTATGGAGTCTCTCAGGGGAGAGTTGTTAGGGGAAGAACACTGATTGAAACCGCCCACCCTGACCAGGCACCATAGTAACTATTTGCATGAATTGTTTTATGACAGGAGCTCCTGATAAGGAATACAGAACTAATAAGCCACCACCAACCAGAAGAGTTTGGGGAAGGTTGAAAGGAAATACCGCGTGTCCGTCCACTTCCCAGAATCCCCCTTGCTAGCATCCATCTTGGTCGAGCGATGCATGGGCCACCAGGAAAGACTCTGAGTTAGAATGATTGGCCAAAGACCACCCGGAAACTAATCCCATCACCATAAAACCCGAGACTGCAAGCCACGTGGCAGAGCAGTTCTCCTGGGTTCCCTTACCTTACCACTTCCCAGAATCCTTCTCTCTGGCATCCATCTTGGCTGAACAAGGCATGCACCACCAGGAAGGACTCTGAGTCAGAATGATTGGCTAAAGGCAACCTGGAAACTAATCCCATCACCATAAATTCGGAGACTGCAAGCCTCATGGCAGAGCTGTTCTCCTGGGTTGCCTTACCCTACTGCTCTCCACCCAGGTGCCCTTTCCCAATAAAATCTCTTGCTTTGTCAGCACATGTGTCTCCTCCGACAATTTATTTCTGAGTGTTAGACAAGAGCCCAGTTTGGGGCCCTGGAAAGGGGTCCCCCTTCCTGCAACATAAATATTACAGATTTTGGTTAAATGCAGGCCTATCTCTGTTTTGTGTAACTGTTAAGAGCCAATTTTTACTCCTCTGTGGTAGATCTGTAATTATTATAATTACACATAATGGCCTGCCTAGGAGAATCCTGCCTCTCTGCCTGACTGTTAAGCTGAATTGCCTTTGTTCAGAAAACTGACAACCTATAGATTGCAGGAAGGAATAAATTAACGTATTCTCCTGGATGTGAGCTATGGAATGATGGCTAGTTATGTAGAGGCATAAGATGGGTACTTTTTCAATATTCTGTTTGAATAAGAAAATAAAGAAATGGAATTGTTGCAGGAAGGAAGACCCCTTCCAGGGCCCAAAACTGGGCTCTTGTCTAACACTCAGAAATGAATTGTCTGAGGAGACACACGTGCTGACAAAGCAAGAGATTTTATTGGGAAAGGGCACCCAGGTGGAGAGCAGAAGGGTAAGGGAACCCAGGAGAACAGCTCTGCCACTTGGCTTTCAGTCTCCGGTTTTAGGGTGATGAGATTAGTTTCCAGGTTGCCTTTAGCCAATCATTCTGACTCAGAGTCCTTCCTGGTGGTGCACGCCTTGTTCAGCCAAGATGGATGCCAGAGAGAAGGATTCTGGGAAGTGGTCAGACATGTGGTGTCTCCTTTTGACCTTTCCTGAATTCTTCCAGTTGTTGGTGGCTTATTACTTCAGTAATCTTTACCAGGATCCCCTGTTGTAAAACAACTCATGCAAATGGTTACTATGGTGCCTGGCCAGGGTGGGCAGTTTCAGTCAGTGTGCTTCCCCTGACAGAATGCTATCCTGGGAGCGATTCAGGTAAACATTTCTGGAGGTAAGAAAGATCTACTTATATAGAAGGAATGAATAAATGAAAGAAAAAGAATTGAAAACTTGAGAAGTGAACTCTAAATCTTATAGATATTGGTTAAATGTGAGCCTGTCTCTGTGTTTGTGTAACTGGGAAGAGCCAATTTTGACTCTTCTGTGGTAGATCTGTTTGGGGGGGCACTTTTGTTATTATAATCACACATAATGGCCTGCCTCAGCAAATCCTGCCCCTCTGCCTGACTGTTAAGCTAAATTTCCTTTGTTCAGAAAACTGACAATCTGTAGATTCCAGGGAGGAAGAAATTAACAAATTGCCCTGCCTGAGGCTTGCCGTTCTACGAGATACTTGAAAGATTAAATGGCCTTTTTACCTTGTTTTCTCACCCACCCCCATCTCTGATCAATAAAAGTTGGGGTCTGGCATCCAGACCCCAACAAGATGGTTATTTTGAGACATTAGTCTGCCATTTCTCGGCCAGCTCAGCATTCCATCTCTTGGATTCACTTGCCTCTTGTATAGCAAGCAGAGTGAGCTTAGACTTGGTAACTTTTGTGTAGACTTTCATAAATGAACTACTTTCTGCTTCAATATCTTTGAGCTGTGTTAGGAAAAGCATGTCTACAAAAGGGAAAAGAAGTAACTGTGTTCTCCTAATGTCAAAGTCATGAACAGAAACACGTCCACAAGAATCAATAAGACTTGTGTATTTATAGCCAGTGCTTCTGGATGGAGAAAAAGGTGGCAGTTTTCTTTAGTGAACTTTATACTCTGCCATTTGATTGTCTTTAAATGTTTGCCACATTTTTGCAAGAGGCCCTAAACTTTCTCAGTAAAGCTTGTTAACCATACATGCTAAAACATCAAACTTTCACAAGCCATGTTTACCCAATTTGTTTCAGAAAAGCAAAGTAGCAGAAATAACTTATTTATTGACTCTAAAACAAGAAGTTTAGTCATTTCAACTGAAATTCTTTATTTTTGTTTTGGTTTAGACATCAAAATGAGAACTGGCATTAAAATGCAAAGCCTCAACTCTGCCTGTCTATAGCTCACTGAATTGCCTCCTGCCTGTCTCAGGTTTCCACTGTTGCTTTCAGCTGGGGAAGGTAAAATATTCGAATAGATATGGGGTTTGCTCTTTGAGGTAAGTTAAAATTGTGAACAATATGAGCATTATTCATTTAATGCTGTGTTTCAAGTCAAGGGTGAAAAATGACTGTAGTTACTAGATGCTGTAAAATAATGCAATGCAGTTTTTGTATGTACAGTCACCCTTTGTATCTGCAGGGAATTGTTTTCAGGAACTCCTGTGGATACCAAAACATGTAGTAGTTTTTCTGTTATATAAAATGGTGTAGTACTTGCATATAACCTATACGTATCCTCTGATACTTTAAATCATTTCTAGATTACATATAATACCTAATGCCATGTAAATTCTATGTAAATAGTACTACTTATAATATAGATGCTGTGTAAATAGTTGCCAGCATGGGGTAAACTCAAGTTTTTTTTTTTTTTTGGAAGTTTCTGAAATTTTGGGGGGGATAGCTTCTATCCTTGATAGGTTGAGCCCATGAAAATAAGACCTCTGGATAATGGAGTCCAACTGTATGGTCATAGCTGTTTTTTGTTAATATTTAACTTTAAATTTGCATACTTAGTTATTCAACATATGTTCCTTCACCACAGGCTCAAAGAAATCATGCATCATCAAAGTTTATTACTATAGACGTTGATGAATTTCATCTTTGCTCCCACTTCCTACAAGTTAAAAACACAGACTGCAGAAGTTATTAGTTAATATGAACTCATTTGCCATCCCTAGTGTTTTCTACCCACATTGTGTTCACTATTACTTACTGGAGACTTTGGAGTTCCTTTTTTGTGCAGGCCTTATACTGGAGAATAAAGATAAAAAGTGAAATGAGAAATACTTCCTACTCTCTTGTGGCTCACAGTAGGTATAGTCACTACAGAAGATGTACACGGAATGAGTAGGGAGGAGTGAAGGAAACCTTGAACAGAGGAGACCCATGAATGCTATGTTGAAATATGCCAGGTCATCAGTCAAGGTTATTGGGCATCCAGGAAATTGAAATAGCATGCACAAATCCAGACTCTGATAGGACATGATAGATTTGGGAAATTGTAAGCATTTCAGAATATCCAAGGCTTAGGAAACATGACTCCATGGTTAAAATAAGGAAAGATTTAGGAGTGACAATGTGAGAAAGGTACAATAAAAGGAATGTTCTGGAAACTACATTTCCCTAACAAAGATGTTAGCAATAGTGATTGAAAGTGGCTTTTGTGCTAATGGAGAATATAAGAGTGAGAAAGTCCATGCTGCCCTCCAAATCCAACATCTGGAGCTTTCTCTAAGGATGGGATTTTTATAAGAAATTAGGCAAGAAAGTCAGGGACTAGATCCAAAAGAGCTTTTCTCCCTGTACTTTCTTGAGGTGATAGAAGTCATAAAATGTTCTTGCCAGAATGAGATAGTGGTTTCAAAATTCAGGAAGAGACTTATGGGATTCAGCAAAGTCTGGGCTGGAGTAGATTAAGACTGGAGTGAGGGCCCTTTACCTAGGTAGACTCTTTTCTTGGAATTAAAGGACACAAAGATGTGACTGAGAAGATGCCATGAAACTCCTGCTGATGACTGTGTAACAGATTGGCATTGGATTTGTCTGCCATTGATCATATATTAATTACTTCTATTTTCAGGCAGCATTAGGTAATGAAGTTAGACAGTTTCAGATTAGACTTAGCCCAATCATCAGCCATTAGAATTCCAGCAAAGTCTGAACCTACTTCCCTGCCTCCATCCTTTTCTCTGTTCCTTTCTTTCACATTAAAAATTCTATTCTTATGCATTTATTTGCATAGTATAGCTTATTTTTTAATTATGCATGTACACAATAAAAAAATCAATTTTATGAAAACTGCTATAAAAACCAGAAATTCCCCAATGGGAATCTCAATTCCCATTTCTTCAAGCAAGATATTATTGGTATTTATGTATTATTTTGGTATTTATATATTATTAATGTTTATATGTTATTTATATATTCCTTCAAGCAAGATATATTTTATATATATATATAATTGATGTTCATTTTGGTATTAGTATTATTTTGATACTCATTTCTAATTACCTTGTGAAATGTGTTATTCTTCATTTGCATTAGAAAATTATACAGAAGCATTCTCCCATAAAATATGAAGTTTTAGATTTCTGTCACATAGTGCTCTACCTCTGATGGCAGAGCAGGTAAAGAATTTGTCTCCAATTCAGAAATAGAAATAGAATGAGAGCTATATAAGTAAGTTTAAAGTTTAGAGCATTTCTAGGTGAAAGAGATCATTCATGGAAATATTGTTTCCAATCTTCACACAACTGTGTAAGGTAAATAGTATTATCCCTACTTTAAAGTTGAGAAAATTAGGGTTTGGAAAATAGTTGGAGGATTTCTTCAGCTGGCCAATTAAACACGCATATTCTACCCCAATATCACATGAGGATTACATCAAAATTTTACTTACAAGCATAAATTTACAATGAAATAGAAGCAAAAACAATGACTATAATGTTTTTGGAAGCTGCAAAGCTGACAGATGCATGTGAAATAACAGACCAGAAAGTGATAGTCTGTTAGCTAGCAGTGGGGGAAAAAAGAAACTCAGTATATATCAAAATAAAGGAAGAGAGAAAAGGAGAAAAGAGGAATAAAGAAAGGAAGAGAAAGACAGAAAAGAGGAAAACCAAAATGTGCATAACTTCATTCTAACAGGTACAATAGTGGGTGTAAAGCCAGGACTAAAAACATTATATTTCCTTAAAATGGAAGACATTTATTCCCTCTCCCACTCTGCCTAGTTGGACAGCTGCTTCATAAGGGAAAAAGGAAAGGTTTATTTTCTATAGAATACAAAATAATGTTTATTGCATTGGATATACAAGCCCAAAATTATCCCCCTTGGGCCCAGAGGTATACCTGAGATAAATATAGTTACATTAAAAGAGGATATTTAAATGAACACTTATAAATAGAAAATCAAGATAAACATTGTTAAAATTCTGAATACTCTGGACAAAGAAAAGATAATGGCAAAACTGAATGCCAAAAGATTAGAAAGCTAAATTTTAAATTCAGCACAAATATCTCCCAAAATAGACATCCCTATCCAACCAGTGTATGAGTTTATTTTGATAATACAATAAACATGTGATTGTTTATAAAGTTTCACTTTTCTTGCACTTTGCTTAAAAAAGATACTATAAGATATTCTTTATTCACCAAAACATTAAATGTCTTCAGGATAAAACACAGTGTGAACAGAATCAGATAATGACAAAAGAGAAAGATTTTACCACCGGACCTTCTCTTTTATAAAAGTGAACTACAAATTCAATTGCAATTTGTTTGTACTTTCAAATCTCATTACTTTGTAAGACTGTTCATTTGTACAGTGCTGTTAGTAGCTTGTGGAGAAGGAAATGGCAACCCACGCCAGTATTCTTGCCTGGCAGGCTCCAGTCCATGGGGTCACAAAGAGTCAGACATGACTGAGTGAATGAGAACATTAATAGATTGTGCTATGACCTACAGATAGAACTCAGCCTAGCTATGAAAAAAAAGTCAAAAAAGATTGGTGAGGCTAGAAATGTTTAAAATGATATGGATTCTTTAAATGAATCTATAATCCTCAATTTGCACACCATTTTAATATTAATTTCCTCTCAGTGCATTCACTTCCAAACACACCAAATACATTTAATCATCCCTAATTCCCTATTTCTGTTACAAGAACTGGGAAACTGATGGAGCAGAGGTACAGGGCTATGCTGGTTCAGGCAGCTCCAGCAGAGAGTCTGAAATAAATAGATCTGAAATAGATCTAGAACAGAGGTCACGCAGTATGATTGAAAATCGTTGATCCCTTGAAAAGACCAACAGGAAGTGATGAGCAGACAAGAAGACAAAGGGAGGAAGTGGAGGTTGAAACAAGGATAGCAGAAACAGAATAAAGGCATTGATGACTTGCATCGGGATTCAAGACAAACTTCAGACATCCTCAGAGCCTGCCATGGATTGTCCTGAGTTTCTGTCATAGGACAGAACCAACGCAGTTCATTCTTATATATACCCATTTTCTACTGAATGAAATACAAAAGATAGGACATTGATTCTTCAGAACCTTGTCCTAACATTTTGTTGCCAGTCTTGCTTCTTTAAATCAGCCCCATTCTTCCTTGACTGGTCTCTCTTCACTACAAAGTAGGTTAATTTTCTAACCATTTTACAGCATCATATAGTAAATAAGCTCGCAAGGATGACTCACTGACTATCAGAAGAAGTTTACGCTCAGTTTCACTATTGTCATGTAATGGAGACCCTGTTTCAGTATTTTAAACAAACAAAAGCAAAGCATGACAGATCTCAAAAAAGGATGAGTTTCAGAATATGGTGAACATGATTTTAACATAATAGTTAAGGTCAGGAAGCAACAGTTAGAACTGGACATGGACCAACAGACTGGTTCCAAATAGGAAAAGGAGTACGTCAAGGCTGTATATTGTCACCCTGCTTATTTAATTTATATGCAGAGTACATCAAGAGAAACGCTGGTCTGGAAGAAGCACAAGCTGAAATCAAGATTGTTGGGAGAAATACCAATAACCTCAGATATGCAGAGGACACCACCCTTATGGCAGAAAGTGAAGAGGAACTAAAAAGCCTCTTGATGAAAGTGAAAGAAGAAAGTGAAAAGGTTGGCTTAAAACTCAACATTCAGAAAACGAAGATCATGGCATCTGGTCCCATCACTTCATGGCAAATAGGTGGGGAAACACTGGAAACAGTGTCAGACTTTATTTGGGGGGGCTCCAAAATCACTGCAGATGGTGATTGCAGACATGAAATTAAAAGACACTTACTCCTTGGAAGAAAACTTATGACCAACCTAGATAGCATATTGAAAAGCAGAGACATTACTTTGCCAACAAAGGTCTGTCTAGTCAAGGCTGTGGTTTTTCCAGTGGTCATGTATGGATGTGAGAGTTGGAGTGTGAAGAAAGCTGAGCGCCGAAGAATTGATGCCTTTGAACTGTGGTGTTGGAGAAGACTCTTGAGAGTCCCTTGGACTGCAAGGAGATCCAACCAGTCCATTCTAAAGGAGATCAGTCCTGGGTGTTCTTTGGAAGGACTGATGCTAAAGCTGAAACTCCACTACTTTGGCCACCTCATGGGAAGTGTTGACTCGTTGGAAAAGACTCTGATGCTGGGAGGGATTGAGTGCAGGAGGAGAAGGGGACGACAGAGGATGAGATGTCTGGGTGGCATCACCAACTTGATGGACATGAGTCTGAGTGAACTCCGGGAGTTGGTGATGGACAGGGAGGCCTGGCATGCTGCGATTCATGGGGTCGCAAAGAGTTGGACACCACTGAGTGACTAAATTGAACTGAAGCCTCTGGAAATTAATAGCCTGCATTCAGATCTCACTTCACTGTTTACTATCATAAGTTGTCAAACTACTTAACTTTCTTATATTTTGATCTCCTAATCTCAAAAATGGGGTAATCACAACAGAATCAACTTCATAAGGCTGTTTTGAGAATTTAAATGAAACGCAAAAATACACATATAAAAGTTGCAAATTTTAAATGCTCAGTAAGTGTTCACTATTATTAATTATTGATTGAGAAAACATGCATTGATAAAATAAGGCAGTATAAATTTGTATGTTATTCACAAGTGCATTTCCATAAATTTGGAACTGGAAAACAATAGTTAACAAGCATATGGTGTATTCATAAAGTCTGTAGAGGATGTTTAGTGTACATTTGGATTTCAGATTGATTTCAATAGTTTTCTGGTCTCTTGGGTTCTAGAACCAGTGTGTTTAGCATAATTACATTCAAGACTTTTTAATTTGCTAATCATATTACTTTTGGAATCAGTGTTTTTAAATCATTTTGAAATTCTATATCCTTTTGAAAGTCTGATAAAAGCCTTTGATGCTCTCCTCACCATGGAAATGCATAAACATGAATATATACGAAATTAGATATTCTAATCTCACTAAATGAGTTAATACAAACACAGCCTTTGAAATTATGTCTGAAATTGCCAATACATTAAATGATATACATTAATTATAATTTTATGTTTAAAGGAATGTGTAAGCACATTTCCACCACATTTTTTTTCATGAAAAAAAGAAAGAAAATAAAAATATCACCAATTAGAAGAATAAGATCAGATCAAGTTGAAATTTCAATGAGACTAGGAATTACACATAATGTCCTCATAGTGTTCAAGGGAAAGCTAACAGATGTACTGAAAATTACATGAAAGAGTGGAGAGATACATAACCTGACATTTATAGCTGGTGACCTCACACAAATGTAAAATCTGAACAATTTTCTAGAGTAGATATCTTGCTTGGAAGGATCAAATTGACATTATCTTTAGAACAATGGCAATGGACTATTGGTGCAGTAGTGAAAGTTTTTTTGAACCTCATTTCACATAATGAAGAAGCAAAGGAGTCAAACCTGTTAATGAAGTACACAGAGAACTCATTTCACTGGATGCTGTCTCTCTGTGAAGCATATCACATAAAAGAGGTTTTTATCACTTTGAGTAACCTGCAGCTCTGATCTCTATTGCCTGGGAAGAAGTTCAAGTCAGATCAATGAGGGTAAAATGACTATATATTATATAGTCATTTTACTATATGAGATCTAGAGAGAACTTCTTACTGAGATCTAGAGAGAACTTCTGGTTTACAATACTTCTCTAGCTTATTCCTACAATAGTACTTCTTCTGGTTTATAATACTTCTCTAGTTTATCCCCATTAAAATAGCTGATACAAAGTATATGTTTTATTCAGAGGTGAGAAATGTTAAAACAGGCAACAATACAATGTAGGAGACACTACTTGTAACACTAAAAGGGAATAGGAGGTTAGAGACATGATGAAAAGTATAGAATCCTTGACAGGAAAGAAAAATCACAAAGCTGATAAAAGTGGTGACCACACATAAATCATAAAAGATGGAAAATACAAGATAAGGGTAGGGGATTGAAAGGTACAAATTACAATGTATAAAATAAATTAAGCTATAGGACATATTATACAGTACAGGGAATACAGCCGATATTATATAATAACTTTAAATGGAGTATAATCTATACAAACATTGAATTACTATGCTGTACACCTAAAACTAATATAATATTTCAAATTAACTATTTGTCAATAAAAAATAAGCAAATAAAATGAAATTATGTAAATTTTTGAAAAATTATAAGATATTGACATAAAATCAGAGGTATTCAAAGTTTAAGATGATAGTACAAAATAAAGTAAGATATGATTCAGGATCTACGACCTTAGTTAAAACAATGACAAATTTTAAAAAAAGTGAAATAGAGGAAAATAAATTCATGCCAGAAATAAACTCTATGTAAGAAGTAGCATAAAGACAAAGTCGATACTGCTGAGAGCAGTTCAGTTCAGTTCAGTCGTTCAGTCCTGTCTGACTCTTTGCGACCCCATGAACTGCAGCACGCCAGGCCTCCCTGTCCATCACCAACTCCTGGAGTTCACCCAAACCCATGTCCATCAAGTCGGTGACACCATCCAACAATCTCATCCTCTATTGTCCCCTTCTCCTCCTGCCCTCAATCTTTCCCAGCATCAGCGTCTTTTCAAATGAGTCAGCTTTTCACATCATGTGGCCAAAGTATTGGAGTTTCAGCTTCAACATCAGTCCCTCCAATGAACACCCAGGACTGATCTCCTTTAGGATGGACTGGCTGGATCTTCTTGGTATATACAAAGCAGAATGTAGGGGAAAAGAGTAAGAGAAAACAAACAACAAATTAAAAGGAAATAGAACTATTTCTTAGGAAAGACAAGAGATGCCACAGTTACATAACTATTGTCCTGTTAAACTACAAGAATCAAATTTGAAAAGTTCCAAGATACAATGCAAAAAAATTAAAAAAAAAAAAAGAAAACCTAAACCTAGGCATTGAGGTAAATATTGCTTTCCTAAAGAAAAATAAAAATTAATAAAATATCATTAACATTATACAGAATTGAAAATCGATGGATTAAAATTATTGGCTTTTGCAGGATGTTTAAGTCTTAATCTCCAGTAACTCAGAATGTGACTGCATTTAGAGATAAGACTTTGAAAGAAAGAACAGTAGTAAATCCAGTCCAATAAAATGTCAGAAAGTAAAATAAAAGGATGCAAACTAATAGAGGCCTGGCCATGTGAAGAAACAATAAGAATTGCCAACAGCAAGCTTAGGAGAGAAGCCTTCAAAGACATAAACCTTCCTGGCACCTCAGCTTTGAAAATCAAGCATCCAGAACAATGAGAAAAGAAATGCCTATTGGTTAAAACACTCAGTATCTGGTACTTTGTTATGGCACTCCTAGCAAACTGATGCCAGAATATTTAAGGCAAAATAAAATATCAAGCTACATGGAAGGTTACAAAAAACCTGAGATAGGTCTCAGAGGACATTATACAATACCTCCAGAGCTCTAAGGAACACAGTAGTTTAAGAATTTTATATCTAATCAAACTTCTATGAGTTAAATGAAACAGATGAATATTTATAAATATAAGAGAATTTAGTACAGTTTGAATGATGCATATATGTTTATTTAAGAACTGCTATAGAATATAATTTAGCAAAAGAAAATGCTGTTTAATTAACAGCAAAATATCTCTCAGAGAGCAATCAGTTCAGTTCAGTCATTCAGTTGTGTCTGACTCTCCGTGACCCCATGGACTGCAGCACACCAGGCTTCCCTATGATCACCAACTCCCAGATCTTGCTCAAACTCATGTCCATAGAGTGGGTGATGCCATCCACCCATCTCATCCTCTGTCATCCCCTTCTCCTGCCTTCAATCTTTCCCAGCATCAGGGCCTTTTCCAATGAGTCAGTTCTTTGCATCAGGTGGCCAAAGTATTGGAGTTTCAGCTTCAGCATCAGTCCTTCCAATGAATATTCAGGACTGATTTCTTCTAGGATGAACCAGTTTGATCTCCTTGCAGTCTAAGGGACTCTCAAGAATGTTCTCCAACACCACAGTTCAAAAGCATCATACATTAATTTAAATTTATAATTAAGTCTCAAAATTTTGTGGGATTTTTATTTTGAACAGAACAAAAATCTTAGAAACTGGGTGGATGGAAACTTAAAATATGGATGTAGAAATAAAATGACTCATAACAGGTACGAGGGGAAGGAAGAATAAATACTGGGAGTATTATAAACCACACTTTCTTAGTTTAATTTTAGGGATCAAAATGTAACATAAAGAACATAAACCAAATATTAGATATATGAATGTAAAAAAATGAAACTAAGGAAAAAATAAAATAATGAAATGTAATATGTGGTGAAGCTGAGAGGAGAGGATGGGGAGATGTACAAAACATAAAGTATACTGCCATATACACTGCTATGTTAGGAAGTCAAGGGTTACCACTGAAAGGAAAAGAAGACAATATATTATAGAAAGCTATGGTTAAAGCAGCAATGGCTAGAAAGACTTTTCTTAGAAAAGAATTTAAATTTTTAAAAAGTATTTACATACAGAAAATTAATAGCAAAACATGAAATATAAATACAACCATATCAATAATCATACTAAATGCAAAGGACTATAGACCAATCAAAAGTTAGATAGTATCTGAATACAGAAAACAAAGATGTAAATATATGTTGTCTTCATGAGACAAACCTTAGATTAAAAAAAGAGTTTATGTTTTATTTTAAAGGAATAGAATAGTGTATATTATAGAAACAATGAAAATATTAGAAATAAAATGAATGTATTAGCATGAAACTAAATAGACTTAAGCAAAAAAAAAAAAAAAAAACTCACTAGTAACATAGAGGAACTTTCCTAAAAGAGTCAATACACTAAAAAGACATAGCAAATATAAGTGTACATATGTTATAACAGAGTATCAAAATACATGAGGCAAAAATGGGAAGAACTGAAAGAAGAAAGAGACAAAACAAGAATAACATTTGGAGATTTCAATACATGATAACCAATAATTGATAAAACAACAAAACAAAAAATCAGCAAAGACATAGAAGAGCTTAATAACACTTTTAACAACTTGATCTAACATATAAAATGTTGAATTCAACTATTCAAGAATATGCACTATTTTTCAGCATATATGAAGTGTTTTCATATGATAGACTACAAAAAAATTTTAAAATATTAAAGCCATAGAAAGTATGCTCTCTGACCATTGCAGATTTAAATTAGAAATCAATACTGAAAAGAAATATGGGAGACTTCCAAATATCTTGAAGTTAAATTATCCTCTTCTATCTAATGAGTCAAGAAAAAATTCATGGAAATTTTAAAAATACTTTTAACTTAATGGAAACAAAAACAGAATATTATAAACCTATCAACAGGTCAAGTAGTATTTATAAGTAAATTTACATTGCAAATGCCTAGACAGGAAGAAAGAAAAGGATTGAATCAGTTAGCTAAACTACCATCAGGAAAAACTAGAAAAATGGAAGTATACTAAACTCAAAGCAAGCAAAAATTTTTAAAAATAGAGCAGAAATCAATGAATTTTCTTCAAAAAGAAAACAGCATGCAAGAAAGAAAGGCAATGAAACAGAAAAAAAATGGCTTTCTGTTCAGATCAAGAACATTCATATACCTTTAGCTATATCAGAGGTTAGCAATTTGGCTTGTGCTCTGTTTCCTGAAAAAAGAAAAAAAAAACTTTTATAATATAAAACATAGCAATTCTCTCTCGTTTATGTGCTGTCTGTGGTTACTTTTATGTTACAGTAATGGGGTAAATTAGGTGCAATAGACATTATGGCCTGTAAGTTCTAAAACATTTTTTATCTAGTTTTGTACAGAAAAAAAATGTACCAACCTCTGATACAAACTGACTAATACAAATGAAAAAGACAAAAACTATCATATTGAGGAATAAAAAAGGTAATAATTACCAACTGTTCAGAATATAGAATATGGGAAAAAATAGGTCAACAAGTTAGACAATTTAGATGAAGCTAATAAAATCTAGGAAGACAGAAATTACTATAACTTGCTCAAGACTACAGGAAAACAAAAAATAAATTTCTAAAAGTTGAACTAATGATTAAAAATATTAGTCCAAAGAGAAGCTTAGACTCAAATTGCTTCAGTGATATATTCTACCACTTTATTTAAAGAAGAAATATCATTTACAAACACTTCCTATTAATAAGACAACATTTTCCAGTTTATTCTATGAGTTCATTACCCTCCTACTAAACCAGAAAAATTGGAGAAGGAAATGGCAACCCACTCCAGTACTCTTGCCTGGAGAATTCCATGGACAGAAAAGTCTGGCGGGCTGCCGTCCATGTGGTCACAGAGAGTCGGACATGACTGAATGACTAACACATAAATCAGACAAAAATATCACAGCCAAAGGAGACTACAGACTAACATTTTTTTATGAGCATAGACATAAAAATCTTTAACAAAATAGTAACAAAATTAATGTAGCAACATACATAAAGAATTTTACACCATAAAAAGTAGAATTTATCTTAGGAATGTAAAGTTGGTTTAATGACTAGAAATCAGTTAATGTAATACATGAAGTTAGTATAATAAAGCATATGAATATCTCAGCTGATGTAGAAAAATTAACAATAGTTTATATAAACATAATAAAACTCTTAACAAACTAGGAATATAAGGGAACTTGTTTAACCTCCTAAAGACTATCTATAAAAATCTCATAGCTAAAATTTTACTTAATGATAAAAGACTGAATTCCACCCACTCTAATATAAGGAAGAAGTTCAGGATGCCTGCTCTTGCCACTTTCAATTAATATTATGCTGTGTTTCTAGGCAGTGAAGTCATGTTGAAGGAAGAAAAGAAGGAAAGGAGGGAGGAAGAGAGGAGATAAAGTTATCAAGATAGAAAAACAAAAAAATCTGTCTTCACAGATGACATAATTCTATATGTGGGAAATACTAATACACAAGAAGAAAAAAATGCTAAAAAAAAAAATGCCCAAGTTTATTATAGTGGCATAGTATAGCATCAACACATGAAAAATAAAATTAATTTTACCTCTAAACACTATCAGTGAACAATCCAAGCTAAAATAATATTAAGGAAACAATTCCATTAGCAATAGTCTCCAAGAAGAAAAATAAAACAAATTAAAATCTAAATGAAAAAATGACAAAATATTGCTGAGAAAAATTTAAACAAAGGTAAATGAAATATATTTCATGATCACAGATTGGAAGACTAAAAATTTCAAAATCAGCAATTTTCTACAAAACAATCCACAAATCCAGCATGCTGCTGCTGCTGCTAAGTCACTTCAGTCATCCGACTCTGTGTGACCCCATAGACGGCACCCCACCAGGCTCCCCCATCCCTGGGATTCTCCAGGTAAGAACACTGGAATGAGTTGCCATTTCCTTCTCCAAACACTGAAATGAGTTGCCATTTCCTTCTCCAATGCATGAAAATGAAGTCGCTCAGTCGTGTCTAACCCTCAGAGACCCCATGGACTGCAGCCTTCCAGGCTCCTCTATCCATGGGATTTTCCAGGCAGGAGTACTGGAGTGGGGTGCCATTGCCTTTTCCGAAATCCAGCATACTTCATATCAATTATCAGTTGAGTTCAGTTCAGTTGCTCAGTCGTGTCCGACTCTTTGTGACCCATGAACTGCAGTATGCCAGGCCTCCCAGTCCATCACCAACTCCCAGAGTTTACTTAAACTCATGTCCATTGGGTTGGTGATGCTATCCAAGCATCTCATCCCCTGTTGTCCCCTTTTCCTCCCGCCTTCAATCTTTCCCAGCATCAGGGTCTTTTCAAATGAGTCAGTTCTTTGCATCAGGTGGCCAAAGTATTGGAGTTTCAGCTTCAGCATCAGTCCTTCCAATGAATATTCAGGACTGATTTCCTTTAGGATGGACTGTTTGGATCTCTTTGCAGTCCAAGAACTCTCAAGAGTCTTCTCCAACACCACAGTTCAAAAGCATCAATTCTTGGGCACTCAGTCTTTTCCATGCCTTCCTCCATGAGATCTCCTGACCCACAGATGGAACTCACGCCTCTTATGTCCCCTGCATTGGCAGGAGGGTTCTTTCCCACTAGTGCCACCTGGGAAACTCCAGCTATATATCAACTTATATCAACTATAATGGCTTTCATCAAAAAAAAAAAAAAATAGAAAGAAAGAAAGAAAAAAGCAGAAAATACAGAGTGTTGGAAGGCACATAGAAAAACTGGAAACCTCAAGCATTGCCACTAGGAATGTAGAATGGTGCAACTACAATGGAAAACATTTGATAAACTTTCAAAATTCTAAAGATAAATTTTTCATATGACCCATCAATTCTACCTTTAGGAATTTATTTGGCCTTTGTAGGGGAGGAGGGGTATGCCCACAGACTTCATAGCAGCATCATTCATTGTAGTCAAAAACAGAACAGTTGTCATCTTGTAAATGAATAAACAAAATATGGCATATTCCTGCAATAAAAATGAACCAACTACTGACAAGATAGATACATTTCAAAAATACTATGAATGAAAAAAGCTAGACATAGAAGCATTGATATGAAGCTTCAACTGTATTGATATGGAAACATTTTTTCAGCTGAGTGATGTGGGTATATGGTTGCTCAACATATTTTTCAATATATCATTTTAAGTATTTTATAATATGAAAAAGTACAAATTTTAAAATAGAAACAAACTTAATGAGAAATACAAACAATAAGGGGGAGGATAATAAAGCATACCCTCTTCTTTTATAAGAAAATAATATCATAAAGTCTCTAATTTTTCCTAAATTCATCTATAAAGTTAATAAATTCCTAATTAAATTGACAACAGGATTTTTAAAGAACTTGAGTAACTATTCTGGGGAATTTCCTAGTGGTCCGGTGGTCTGCTCTCACTGCTGAGGGACTGGGTTCTATCCCTGGTAGGGGAACCAAGGACCCACAAGCCACGGGGGTGCAGCCAAAAAAAAAAAAAAGAAACAGTTTTTTAAAAAACTAGAGTTATTATTGTTAATAAATATAAATAAAAGCTCAGCTCATTAATAGGCAGGAAAATTCTGGCTATAATCAAAGAGCTGTGAGCAGAAATTAGCCCTGCTTGAAACCAACTCCAACTATATAGCTACATCAGTTAAAAATAACATGCTAGTGTATAAATAAATAAAACATTAGAGAAACAAATGGAAAGTCCAGAAATATACTTAAATAAATATAGGAACTGTGCATATAAAAGTGGTAATGAAGCTTCAGTGGTTTAAATAAACTCTATTAAATAAATGTTGAGGCATTTAATAGATATCTAGAAAATCAATTCACATAGACAATTAATTCCAGATGAAACAAGTATTAAAGGTGAAATATAAAATACTTTAGGTAAAAATATGAGGTCTTTATGGTCATAATATGAAGAACTTTTTTCAAAATATAATGGAAATTCAAAATTATTGAAGCTTTATTAATTTGAATTTTTAAAAGGATTCTACATATTTAAAAATCACTAAATCAAAATATAAATTAAAAGTAGAGGAAGATCGTTTTAATCATAGTACAGATGAGTTGATAGCATCTTTAATAAATAGTTTCATGAGTTATTAGGACCATTTAATAAACCCTTAGGAAAATGGCAATTGACGTGAGTAAACAAGTCAGAAAATGAAACACAAGTGGTTCTGGCTAGCTGAATAAAAATCACAATTTAATTCAAACTAAGAAATGTTCAAATTAAGATTATAATGGGATATGAGTTTTGCTTAAAGTAATAAATTCCAAACAAATTTATAGTACACTTCATGGTTTGATAGGGAAACAGAAATTCTCTTACATTCCTACAATGTAAAATGATTATTCTCTGTTGGGGCAGTTCAGCAACACTTATCCACATTTAAAATGCACACAAACTTTAGCATAACACTTGGATTTCCATGACTGTGTCCTGCTAATATCAATACTATATGCATAATAATGAATGTACAGGTTGAATATTGAGTATGTGTGTGTATTAGCAAAGATGAAAGCAATCTAAATGTCCAGCAATGTACTACTTGTTTAAAGATTGTATGGCAAATACATAAAACTAGATATCATGCTTCTGTGAAAAAGAAGGAGAAATCCATGTACTGAGGTGGACAAATCTCCAAGGTATATAATACAAATTAAAATAAAGCAGAAGATAGGACTACTCGTATATGCAACATTGGATTAAAAAATACAGTTCACATTCTATACATTAAATATCCCTGGATGGATACAAGAAACCAAACAGCAAGAGTTACCCTGATAAAAAGCATGTTTGGGAGATGGTCAAGGACCTTAGAAGGATACATACATTTTACTATATATGTATTTTTTCTATTAATTAAGTTTATTTGGTTTGAATGTTCAGAGAAATAAATGATGTTCACTTGTATGTAAAGCTTCTGGTTCAGTAATATATCTATTTGTATAGTATCAGTTTTATGAAATGTTCATATATGACTTACTCAAGAAATTATTTTAAAAATATTCAGGATGGATGATAGAATAGGACTTTTAGTCTCCTATTTTTTTAATATCTCTTTTTAAAGATTAAGTAGCTAATAATTTTTGGCTACACTGGGTCTTTGTTGTGGGCTTTCTCTAGTTGTGGTGAGCAAGGGTTACTCCATTTTTACAGTGTGAGGGCTTCTCATTGCAGTGGCTTCACTTGTGGAGCACAGACTCTAGGTTCATGGGCTTTGGTACTTGTGATTTTCAGGCTCCAGAGCGAGAGGTAAGTAGTTGTGGCCCATGGGCTTAGTTGCCCCCCAGTGTGTGTGATTTTCCTGGACCAGAGATCAAACCCATGTCCCCTGTATTGGCAGGTGGATTATTAACCACTGAACCCCCAGTGAAGTTCTAGTCTCCTGTGTTTGATTACAATTCTTAGTCTAAGAAGAAAACAAGATCTGCCAAATATTCGAAAGCAAACTGCTAGATCACTGATGAAGGAGTTTCATTAACTTATATGATTGTTTATTTATTAAAGGCATTACTTATCTGTACTGTTGCAAAAGTTTTCCCAATTTTTCACTTGTCTTTGACTTTGTTTTTTCAGAAGACTGGCAGTTCTCAGGTGTTAGGTTTTTTCCAAACTGTTGCTGGCATACTATGGCCCTCATCTCCCACAATCTCTCCTGAGCAATACAAGGGAAGATTTCCCTTCACCTTGATACACATGTAGGGAGTTTTAAGGAAAACCTTTCAAAAATTCACCTTTGCCCCTAGGAGTTTTGGAGTGTGAAACTATGCCATATAGAACCCTGAAGCAGTCTATTCTTGAGAGGACGGCTCAAGAGTCTGAAGGGGGTTTCTGGGGAGCCAGGGGCATTTGTAACTATTCTGGGCATAGGTAAATGTTTGTTTTATAATGGGCTGGTTTTGAATCGCACAAATGGAAACTCGACTGGGTCACTTTAAATACTGGGTTGTCCAAAAAGTTTTTTTGAATTTTTCTGTAAGATAATATGGAAAACCCAATCGAATTTTTTGGCCAGTCCCAATAGAACTTGCATTTTGAAAAGAACTGCATCATCTTGGAAAGAGCAATTCTCAACAGTTAACTTCAACAGAAATTATCTGTGCAATGAGGTAAGCTTTCAGATCTGGGAGCACATAGAGTATTTGTAGCCATTACAAAAGAGGTCAAGAAACTACCAATTTCAGGGAGCTTCAGAAACTATGAAGCAAAGAATCCTCATTCAGAATCCAGAATGCATAGGAGATCCTACCTGTTCAAACAATCTTGCTAGGAGCCAACCCAAAAGACACTGGAGATCCAGACAGAGACAGTGAAGAACCCAGAGGGTTACCAACAGAGACAGTTGTTAACCCTTCTACGCAGCTTCCCTTGTAGCTCAGTGAAAAATCATCTGCCTGCCAATGCAGGACACATGGGTTTGCTCCCTGATCTGGGAAGATCCCACATGCCAAGGGGCAACTAAGCCCATGCACCCCAACTATTGGGCCTGGCTCTAGTGTCCACAACTGCTGAAGTCCACAAACCCCAAAGCCTATGCTCTGCATCAAGAGAAGCCACTGCAATGAGAAGCTAGTGCACTGCAACTAGAGAGTAGCTACTGCTGGCCAACTCTAGAGAAAACCCCATGCAACCAAAAAGACCCAGCACAGCCAAATATATATATGCTCATATATATAAACTGATCTGAAGCTTTAAAACATACACACACTCCAGGGAGGCAGGAACATTGAGCCCAATATCCAGGGTCACCAGGCAGAAGCTGGAGCCCTGGTGGGTCTGTTAAACTGGAGATGGAGCCACAGAAGAAATGTCACCTGAGACAAAAAGAAGGGCAAAAATACGATGTAGTTTTTCCTTCCTCTTGATCTTAATACTATTCCAATGTTTTCCATTGGTCAAGCCCTGTCAGAGGTCACCCCCTTGCTGGATGTAGAGTCACTAAGTGCCAGCTACCCAGAACTTCAGAGCAGAGGGGAAGGTGGAGGAATGTATGTGAGACAAAGGTGCTCATTAGTCAGATGAGCCATTCCCTCAGTGCCCAGCACACAAGGGAGACGAAAAATTGCAAGGTAGAACACAGAGAAGAAGCCAATTATTTTCATCACCCATCCTTCTCAGTCCCAAATCCCCTCTCCACACAAAGCCTCTTCTCAGAGTGTCTAATCAATGCGATATTCAGCAGGCTGTCAAGAATGCCCTAAGTCTGATCTGGCCCACACTGTCACCAAATCCCAGCCTCTGTGGACCACTCATACCAAATTCAATCTCAGAGACAGAGTTTTGGGTAAAGAAGAAAAGAATAGCTTTATTGTTTGCCAGACAAGGGGATCACAGTGGGCTAATGCCCTCAAGAGTGTGTGTCCTGATCTGGAAGGGGTAGTAAGGAGTTTTATAGTAGTGGTTAAAGGGGGTGTGATCAGCTCATGGATATTCTTCTGATTGGTGATAAGGGAGTCAGCATCATAAACATTCTGGTTCCAACCAGTCTAGGGTCTAAAGGTTAGCAATTTTCATCTGGTGGGGTGTCTCATTTCATTTCAGTCCCTCCGTCATGTCCAACTCTTTGTGATCCATGGACTGCAGCACTCCAGGATTAACTGCCCAACACCAACTCCTGGAGTTTGCTCAAACTCATGTCCATTGAGTCAGTGATGCCACCCAACCATCTCATCCTCTGTCATCCCCTTCGCTTCCTGCCTTCAATCTTTCTCATCATCAGGGTGTTTTCCAATGAGTCGGTTCTTTGCATCAGGTGGCCAAAGTATTGGAGTTTCATCATCAGTCCTTCAAATGAATATTCAGGATTAATTTCCTCTAGGATTGACTGGTTTGATATCCTTGCAGTCCAAGGGACTCTCAAGAGTCTTCTCCAACACCATAGTTCAAAAGCATCAGTTATTCAGCACTCAGCTTTCTGTATGGTCCAAATCTCCCATCAATACCTTACTATTGGAAAAACAATAGCTTTGACTACATGGAACTTTGTCAGTAAAGAAATACATCTGGTTTTTCAAAATGCTGTCTAGGTTTGTCACAGCTTTTTTCCCAAGGAAAATGTGTTTTTTTATTTCATGGCTGCAGTCACCATCTGCAGTGATTTTGGAGTCCAAGAAAATGAATTCTGTCACTGTTTCCATTATTTCCCCATTTATTTGCCATGAAGAGATGGGACTGGATGCCAAGATCTTTTTTTTGAATTTTGAGTTTTAAGCCAGCTTTTTCACTCTCATCTTTCATTTTCATCAGAGGCTCTTTAGTTTTTCTTCACTCTCTGCCATATGGGAGGTGTCATCTGCACATCTGAAGTTATTGATATTTCTCCCAACAATCCTGATTCCAGCTAACGCTTCATCCAGCCCGGCATTTCTAATGATGTACTCTGCATAGAAGTTAAATAAGCAGGGTGAAATTATACACGCTTGATGTAATTATTTCCCAATTAAGAACCAGTCCATTTTTGCATTTCTTCCATGTCTTCCATGTATTGCTTCTTGACCTGTGTACAGATTTCTCAGGAGGCAGGTCAGGTGGTCTGGTATTCCCATCTCTTTCAGAGTTTTCCACAGCTTGTTGTGATCCACATAGTCAAAGGCTTTGACATAGTCAATAATGAAGAAATAGATGTTTTTCTGAAAATCTCTTGTTTTTTCGATGATCCAATAGATGGCAATTTGATCTCTGTTTCCTCTGCCTTTTCTAAATCCAGCTTGAACATCTGAAATTTCACAGATCACATACTGTTGAAGTCTAGCTTGGAGAATTTTGAGCATTACTTTGCTAAAGTGCGAGTTGAGTGCAATTGTGCAGTAGTTCGAACATTCTTTGACATTGCCTTTCTTTGGGATTGGAATGAAACTGACTTTTTCCATTCCTGTGGCCCCTGCTGAGTTTTCCAAATTCGCTGGCATATTGAGTGCAGCACTTTCACAGCATCATCTTTCAGGATTTGAAATGCTCAACTGGAATTCCATCACCTCCACTAGCTTTGTTTGTAGTGATGCTTCCTAAGTCCCACTTGGCTTCCCATTCCAGGATGGCTGGCTCTAGGTGAGTGATTGCACCATTATGGCTATCTGAGTCTTTAAGATTTTTTTCTGTATAGTTCTTCTGTGTATTCTTGCCACCTCTTCTTAATATCTTCTGCTTCTGTTAGGTCCATACCATTTATGTCCTTTATTGTGACCATCTTTGCATGAAAATTTCCCTTGTTATCTCTAATTTTCTTGAAGAAATCTCTAGTCTTTCCATTCTATTGTTTTCCTCTATTTCTTTGCATTAATCATTGAGGAAGTCTTTCTTATCTCTCCTTTCTATTCTTTGGAACTCTGCATTCAAATGGGTATATCTTTCTTCTCCTTTGCCTTTCACTTCTCTACTTTTCACAGCTATTTTTAAGGCCTCCTCAGACAACCATTTCCCTTTTTGCATTTTTCTTGGGGCTGGTCTTGATCACCACCTCCTTACAATGTCACAAACCTCCATCCATATTTCTTCAGTCTTTCTCTCTATCAGATCTAATCCCTTGAATCTGTCACTTCCACTGTATAATCGTAAGGGATTTGATTTAGGTCATATCTCAATGGCCTAGTGGTTTCCCCTACTTTCTTCAATTTAATTCTGAATTTGGCAATTAGGAGTTCATGATCTGAGCCACAGTCAGCTCCCAGTCTTATTTTTGCTGACTGTATAGACCTTCTCCATCTTTGACTGCAAAGAATATATTCAGTTTGATATTGGGATTTACCAACTGGTGATGTCCATGTGTAGAGTCATCTCTTGTGTTGTTCAAAGAAGGTGTTTGCTATGACCAGTGCCTTGTCTTGGAAAACTCTGTTAGCCTTTGCTCTGCTTCATTTTGTACTCCAAGGTTAAATTTGCCTGGTATTCCAGGTATCTCTTGACTTCCTACTTTTGCATTCCAGTCCCCTGTGGTGAAAAGGACATCTTTTGTGGGTTTTGGTGGGAGTATACTTTCTGTTTAAACAACATAGGAATGTGTGTCAGGCCATTATCTGTATCTTTCAAGGAACTGTGAGTTTGGTGATTTTACCATGTGGCAGATTTTTGTCAAAATTATTACCTGTCCCCTAGCCCATTGGCTATTCTTTGTTTCTACATCTTCACATTTCCCAGTCATTAACTCCTGAGTCATCCTTTTACCTCAAAAGACAAGGACATAAAGCATTGTAAACGGTTTTAAAACTACACCAAATGCAGGCTCTGTGCCGCATATTCTGGTTCTAGTCACTAGACAGCTCACCAGCAATAATAACATTTTTCCTAACAAAAGAAAGTAGAAATAGGAATTTCATGGATTCTGCTTCAAATCTGGCTGTCTTTTCATTGATACTAATGATTTCACTCAAGTTGTTTAAGCTCTCAGAAATGAAACGTGCTTGTTGGTACTTGGGAATAACCAAGTCAAACAAAGTTCATCCTCCGACCTGGGACCAGGAAGATGCCTAATGACTACTGGTCTCTTTCCACAATTTTATTAATTATAATATTCTCAATCTTTTCTCCATCTATAAGAAACTCAATTATTGGATAAATCCAACCTTAAGTCTCTTTGTCAAGATTAAATCTCTGAAGAGTCTTGTTTATCCATACAACTCTTTTTCCCATTTGTTGTTGTTCAGTTGCTCAGCTATGTCCTACTCTTTTCAACCCCACAGACTGTAGCACGCCAGGTTTCCCTCTCGTTCACTACCTCCCAGAGTTTGCGCCAACTCATGTCCATTGAGTCAATGATGTCATCCAACCATCTCACCCTCTGTTGCCCCCTTTTTCTCCTGTACTCAGTCTTTTCCAGCATCAGGGACTTTTCCAAAGGGTTGGCTCTTCACATCAGGTGGCCAAAGTACTGAAGCTTCATCTTCAGCATTAGCCCTCCCAAAGAACATTCAGGGTTGATTTACTTTAGGATTTACCTGTTTGATCCCCTTGCCATCCAAGGGACTCTTGAGAGTCTTCTCCAGCATCACAGTTTAAATGCATCAATTATTTTATGTTCATCTTTTTTGTGGTCCAACTCTCACATCTGTATGTGACTACTGGAAAAATCATTGCTTTAACTATATGGATTTTTGTTGGCAAAGAAACACCTCTACTTTTTAATGACACTGTCTAGATTTGTCATAGCTTTTCTTCCAAGAAACAAGCATCTTTTAATTTCATGATTGCAGTCACCACCTGCAGTGATTTTGGAGCCCATGCTTCTGCCACATGGTAGTTATACAATATACTCAACATGAGGGTTATAGAGGGTGAACAGTAGAAGAGGTGACTTCATTCACAGAGTGAATTTCAATCTGCATAAGATGCTTGAAACCAAGTATGGTACACATTAGGCACTAGATAGAGCTTGGATATTGTGATCATTTGGATGTACAGGTAAGCTTTTTAGATCTTCTGTTAAGTAACTAATATACACTCAATTGTGATTTGTTACTGGGAGAATTTTCTATTTATTTGTATTCATTTTGAAAGATTCTCTTCCACTACATTTATCACCACAGAGAAGTTCATATGCACAAAAATAACTGCAAAGATTCAGCCCCCAAAATACTTCAAACAGATTTAATCTATTTTGTAGATGGTTTTCCTAAAATAAATGACAGCCTGAATTGAATCCCATGGGAAAATGGAGATCTTATCTATGGCAATGTATCTATATGTATTAAAAAAATTACATTTGTATATTCACTATCTTTGTGTACATTCCTTCCTCATATAATAAATATTAAGAAAATAACTTTCACTCATTATCAGAGAAATGCAAATCAAAACCACTATGAGGTACCATTTCACACCAGTCAGAATGGCTGTGATCCAAAAGTCTACAAATAATAAATGCTGGAGAGGGTGTGCAGAAAAGGGAACCCTCTTACACTGTTGGTGGGAATGCAAACTAGTACAGCCACTATGGAGAACAGTGTGGAGAGTCCTTAAAAAACTGGAAATAGAACTGCCTTATGATCCAGCAATCCCACTGCTGGGCATACACACTGAGGAAACTAGAAGGGAAAGAGACACGTGTACCCCAATGTTCATCGCAGCACTGTTTATAATAGCCAGGACATGGAAGCAACCTAGATGTCCATCAGCAGATGAATGGATAAGAAAGCTGTGGTATATATACACAATGGAGTATTACTCAGCCATTAAAAATAATACATTTGAATCAGTTCTAATGAGGTGGATGAAACTGGAGCCTCTTATACAGAGTGAAGTAAGCCAGAAGGAAAAACACCAATACAGTATACTAACGCATATATATGGAATTTAGAAAGATGGTAACAATAACCCGGTGTACGAGACAGCAAAAGAGACACTGATGTATAGAACAGTCTTATGGACTCTGTGGGAGAGGGAGAGGGTGGGAAGATTTGGGAGAATGACATTGAAACATGTAAAATATCATGTAAGAAACAAGTTGCCAGTCCAGGTTCGATGCACGATACTGGATGCTTGGGGCTGGTGCACTGGGACGACCCAGAGGGATGGTATGCGGAGGGGGGAGGGAGGAGGGTTCATGTATACCTGTGGCAGATTCATTTTGATATTTGGCAAAACTAATACAATTATGTAAAGTTTAAAAATAAAATAAAATTTAAATTTAAAAAAAAGAAAATAACTTTCATCTATATAACATATATTTTTTTCAAAAAAGGAGATGAATAAATTTATGTTTTAATATATGTTTGACCTGTTTTCTTTACTATCTATTCTTATAAAGAGTTTTGGTCCCTGACTTGCCTCTAGTAAAGTCTACGTAGTCCTGACATATGGTGTCCTTCACACTTCAGATAGGCTGCAACGAAGAGAAATCAATTACAGATTGGTCTACCCTGGCAGATGCCCTAACCTTAGTGAGCCATCAGCTACTAATTGACAGGTCTGCAGCCTCACATCTCACATTTGTCTCCCTTTTACCTGGCCCATGGTATTGTTTTTAAAACAAAAACTTCATATATCCACATTACAAAGAAACCACAATTTTAATTGCCTTGGCTTGTGCTTTTCAGGTTCTGTAGTGAACACCTGTCATTTTTAGGCCAATATAGTTTAAAGCACTGTTTGTTCATTTTCCTTTCCTTTCCCCCTTTCTAAATAAAGGTTATATCACTACCCACTCCTCAGTACTCCCCCCGACACTCCTCTACCACCAAAGACACATTCAGCCAGGCTGTTTTATGTCCAATTTGTTTATTGTGATGAGAAATGTGAAAATCTTTGACAGAGGTCATTAATTTTATTGCTTGAGTTTCAAAAAGTAGTTCCTGGGCTATTTACATCTCTTGATATTAACACCTAAGAAGATGAATGTGCTGAAGGTATAAAGTTGAAAGCAAATTGTGTTTGCTGTCTCCTTCTAAACATAATTTATGGCTTAGAAAAGATCTTTATGGTTCATGATCAAATATTTCCTTGTTGTTACATTTGATGTTTGCCGCAGTGACACTGAACATCTTTGGGTCTTTTGATTCCAAGACATTTAGCTTCCTGGTGGATATTGGTACTAAAGGTGAAATTATTACAATTCATCTTAGTAGGAACAATTCCTCTTTGAATTAACTGATATGAATGTGTTAGTTGCAAAATATTTTCAATTTAGGAAGACAAAATATGTTTAATTTATAAAAGAGAAACTTAAAGGAATCTCAGAAATTACACAGTGTCATCTTATTTATTTATTTCATTGATTTTTAAAGTTCAACTTTATTAGTGGGAGGGGACATGGGTAAACCTATGGCTGATTCATGTTGATGTTTGGTAGAAACCAAAAAATACTGTAAAGCAATTATCCTTCAATTAAAAATAAATAAAGTGAAAAAATTAACTTTTATTGAGATATTCACAAAATTGTAAGATATTTATAGCATACATTATGGTGACTTTATATATACATATGTACACACATACATATAGATATACATTGTGAAAGAATTCCTACCATTTATCTGGTTAACATTTCTATCACTTTACATATTTATCTTTTGTGTGTCTGTGTGTGAGAAAATTTGATTTCTATTTTCTTAGAAAAGTTCAATTATTCAATATAGTGTTATAAGCTTTATTTTTAAAGCTTTTTTTAGGGGGCATTGCTGCACCACAGTTTACAGGATCTTAGTTCCCTGATCAGAGATGGAACCCACATCCTCAGCAGTGAAAACACAAAGTCTTAACCACTGGACCACCAGAAAATTCTCTATAAACTTTAGTAAGCATTGAATCTTTGAATCCCCATAATTAACTCATAGTAAAAGTTTAGACATTTTTACCAAACTCTCCTTATTTCTCCAATCCCCATACCTGACAACCACTTTTCTTCTTGGGGCGACTGTGAGGAGATACCCCTTGTCCAAGGTAAAGAGAAGTGACTGCACTTTGCTGGAGCAGCCGTGAAGAGATACCCCACGCCTAAGGTAAGAAAAACCCAAATAAGACAGTAGGTGTCGCGAGAGGGCATCAGAGGGCAGACACACTGAAACCATAATCACAGAAAACTACTCAGTCTGATCGCATGGACCACAGCCTTGTCTAACTCAGTGAAACTAAGCCATGCCATGTGGGGCCACCCAGACAGGCAGGTCATGGTGGAGAGGTCTGACAGAATGCAGTCCACTGGAGAAGGGAATGGCAAACCACTTCAGTATTTTTGCCTTGAGAACCCCATGAACAGTATTAAAAGGCAAAATGATAGGACACTGAAAGAACTCCCCAGGTCGGTAGGTGTCCAATATGCTACTGGAGATCAGAGGAGAAATAACTCCAGAAAGAATGAAGGGATGGAGCCAAAGCAAAACAATACACAGTTGTGGATGTGACTGGTGATATAAGCAAAGTCCGATGCTATAAAGAGCAATATTGCATAGGAACCTGAAATGTCAGGTCCATGAATCAAGGCAAATTGGAAGTGGTCAAACAGGAGTTGACAAGAGTGAACGTCGACATTCTAGGAATCAGCAAACTAAAATGGACTAGAATGGGTGAATTTAACTGAGATGACAATTATATCTATTACTGTGGGCAGCAATCCCTTAGAAGAAATGGAGTGGTCATCATGGTCAACAAAAAAGTCCAAAATGTAGTACTTGGATGCAATCTCGAAAATACAGAATGATCTCTGTTTGTTTCCAAGGCAAACCATTCAATACCACAGTAATCCAATTCTATGCCCCAACCAGTAACCCTGAAGAAGCTGAAGTTGAATAGTTCTATGAAGACCTATGAGACCTTTTAGAACTAACACCTAAAAAAGATGTCCTTTTCATTATAGGGGACTGGAATGCAAAAGTAGGAAGTCAAGAAACACCGGGTGTAACAGGCAAGTTTGGCCTTAAAATACAGAATGAAGCAGGGCAAAGGCTAATAGAGTTTTGCCAAGAGAACGCATTGGTCATAGCAAACACTCTCTTCCAACACAAGAGAAGACTCTACACATGGACATTACCAGATGGGCAACACCGAAATCAGATTGACTATATTCTTTGCAGCCAAAGATGGAGAAGCTCTATACAGTCAGCAAAAACAAGACCAGGAGCTGACTGTGGCTCAGACCATGAACTCCTTATTGCCAAATTCAGACTGAAATTGAAGAAAGTAGGGAAAACCACTAGACTATTCAGGTATGACCTAAATCAAATCCCTTATGATTATACAGTGGAAATGAGAAATAGATTTAAGGGCCTAGATCTGATAGATAGAGTGCCTGGTGAACTATGGAATGAGGTTCGTGACATTGTACAGGAGACAGGGATCAAGACCATCCCCATGGAAAAGAAATGCAAACAAGCAAAATAGCTGTCTGGGGAAGCTTACAAATAGCTGTGAAAAGAAGAGAAGCAAAAAACAAAGGAGAAAAGGAAAGATACAAGCATCTGAATGCAAAGTTCCAATGATTAGCAAGGAGAGATAAGAAAACCTTCCTCAACAATCAATGCAAAGAAATAGAGGAGAACAACAGAATGGGAAAGACTAGACATCTCTTCAAGAAAATCAGAGATACCAAAGGAACATTTCATGCAAAGATGGGTTCGATAAAGGACAGAAATGGTACAGACCTAACAGAAGCAGAAGATATTAAGAAGAGGTGACAGGAATACACAGAAGAACTGTACAAAAAAGATCTTCACGACCCAGATAATCACGATGGTGTGATCACTGACCTAGAGCCAGACATCCTGGAATGTGAAGTCAAGTGGGCCTTAGAAAGCATCACTACGAACAAAACTAGTGGAGGTAATGGAATTCCATTTGAGCGAATTCAAATCCTGGAAGATGTTGCTGTGAAAGTGCTGCAATCACTATGCCAGCAAATTTGGAAATCTCGGCAGTGTCCAGGGGACTGGAAAAGGTCTGTTTTCATTCCAGTCCCAAAGAAAGGCAATGCCAAAGAATGTTCAAACTACCACGCAAATGCACTCATCTCACACGCTAGTAAAGTAATGCTCAAAATTCTCCAAGCCAGGCTTCAGCAATACGTGAACTGTGAAATTCCTGATGTTCAAGCTGGTTTTAGAAAAGGAAGAGGAACCAGAGATTAAATTGCCAACATAAACTGAATCATCGAAAAAGCAAGAGAGTTCCAGAAAAACATCTATTTCTGCTTTATTGACTAGGCCAAAGCCTTTGACTGTGTGGATCACAATAAACTGTGGAAAATTCTGAAAGAGATGGTAATACCAGAACACGTGACGTGCCTCTTGAGAAACCTGTATGCAGGTCAGGAAGCAACAGTTAGAATTGGACATGGAACAACAGACTTTTCCAAACAGGAAATACGTCAAGGCTCTATATTGTCACCACGCTTATTTAGCTTATATGCAGAGTACATCATGAGAAACACTGGGCTGAAGAAGCACAAGGTGGAATCAAGATTGCCGGGAGAAATATCAATAACCTCAGATATGCATATGACACCACCCTTATGGCAGAAAGTGAAGAGGAACTAAAAAGCCTCTTGATGAAAGTGAAAGAGGAGAGTGAAAAAGCTGCCTTAAAGCTCAACATTCAGAAAACGAAGATCATGGCATCCGGTCCCATCACTTCATGGGAAATCGATGGGGAAACAGTGGAAACAGTGTCAGACTTTATTTGTTTGAGCTCCAACATCACTGCAGATGGTGATTGCAGCCATGAAATTAAAAGATGCTTACTCCTTGGAAGGAAAGTTATGACCAATCTAGACGGCATATTCAAAACCAGAGACATTACTTTGCCAACAAAGGCCCATCTAGTCAAGGCAAGGCTACGATTTTTACAGTGGTCATGTATGGATGTGAGAGTTGGGCTGTGAATAAAGTTGAGCATAGACGAATTGATGCTTTTGAACTGTGGTATTGGAGAAAACTCTTGAGAGTCCCTTGGACTACAAGGAAATCCAACCAGTCCATTCTGAAGGCGATCAGCCCTGGGTGTTCTTTGGAAGGAATGATGCTAAAGCTGAAACTCCAATAGTTTGGCCACCTCATGCAAAGAGTTGACTCATTGGAAAAGACTCTGATGCTGGGAGGGATTGGGGGCAGGAGGAGAAGGGGACGACAGAGGATGAGATGGCTGGATGGCATCACCGACTCGATGGACGTGAGTTTGAGTGAACTCCGGGAGTTGGTGATGGACAGGGAGGCCTGGCGTGCTGCAATTCATGGGGTCGCAATGAGTCAGACACTACTAAGCGACTGAACTGAACTGAAGTGATTGAGTCTCTATATGAGTTTGATTATTTTTTAGATTGTATAAGTAAGTGAGATCATAATATTTATCTTAATATATTTGAATCATTACACTTAAGATAATGTCCTTAATGTCCATCCATATTGTTGAGGGAAAAAAGCAAGGTTGTCTTCTTTCTTGTGGCTAAATACTATTCAATTGTATATTTATACCACATCTCTTTGTCCATTTATCAATTGATAGACACTGAATTTATTTCCATATCTTGGCTAAGTGAATAATGATGCTATGAACATGGTACTGCATACACCTCTTCAATATCCTGTTTTAATTTCCTTTGGGTGTTTACCCAGAAGTGAGATTGCTGGATCATATAATAATTCCATCTTGGGCCTTTTGATTCTAAGACATTTAGTTTAATTTCTTGAGGCACTTTCATACTATTTTCCATGGTGTCTGCACCAGTGTAAATCCCCACCAAGAGGCTACAATGGTTTTATTTACTTCACCTCCTTGCCAGCATTTGTTATCTCTTCTCTGCCTGACAATAGCCATCCTAATAGGTATGTGAAGATATTTAAATGTAGGTTTAATTTACATTTCCCTAATAGTTAGTGATGTGTACACCTTTTCATGTACTTCTTCATTTGTAAGTCTTCTTTGAGAAAATTATATTCTGTTCTTCTGCCTATTGTTAAATCAGATTTGCATAGATCAGATTTGTGTGTTTGGGGTCTTTTGTTTGATTTTTACTATTGAGCTTTATGTCTTTATTATGCATTTTGAATATTAACTCATTATCAGATATATGAATTATTTTTTTCATATTCTATAGGTTACCTTTTAACTTGTTGATGGTTTCATTGCTTATGCAGAAGTTTTTCAGTTTGGTGTAGTCCTGCTTGTTTTATTCTTACTTTCATAGTACTTGTTTTTGGTGTCACATTAAAAAAAAAAAATCATTACCATGATAAATATCAAATAGTTGATCCACCATGTTTTCTTCTAGAAGTTTTGTGACTTTTGATCTTATGGTCAAGTCTTTGATCCATTTTGGATTGATTTGTATGTGTGTGTGTGTCTGTGTGTACAGTATAAGATAAAAAACCACTTTATTTTGTATATCCACTTTTACCAGCACCATTTATTGAAGAGACTGTTATTTCCCTATTGTATACTCTTGGCTTCATTGTAATAAGTTGATTTGACATGTATGCATATGTTTATTTCTGTCCTCTCTCTCCTGTTTCATTGGACTATCTCTGTCTCTTTTTATGTCAATATTCTCTTTTGATTACAGTAGCTTTGTAATAAAGTTTGAAATCAGAAATTGTGATTTCTTTAGGTACATTCTTCTTTCTTGGAATTGGTTTGAGTAATCAGTGTTCTTTGTACTTCTATACAAATTTCAGGTTTTGTTCTCTGTTTCTGTGAAAAATTCCGTTGCATTTTGATAGACATTTCATTGAATCTATAGATTGCTTTAAATAGTAATGGACATTCTAAAAATATTAGAAAAATAGGAATTTGAGAGAAAATAATTAAATAAAAAGCTAGAAGATTTGAAACACAGAAAGAGAGTCACAAACATAGAAAACAAATTTATGGTTACCAGGGGTGTAAAGGGGAGATGGAGGAATTGGGAGATTGGAATTAACAAATACACATTACTATATATATAAGAGATAACTAATGAGAACCTACTGTATAGCACAGGGACCTCTACTTATTATTCTATAATGAACTATAAGAGAAAATAATTTAAAAGACAGTGGAGATAGATATATATATAGATAGATAGAGATATATATTTATATAGATATATATAATATGTAACTAATTTTGCTATGCATGTGAAACTAACACAGTAAAAATATCTTTAAAGTTTAAGGAAAATCAAGGCTTCTAACCTGTAATTTTAATAAATCAAATGTTAAAGTTAAAAAGTTAGGAGATAAAAATGCAACATGAATTTATTAATGAATTTATTAATAAAAAATAAATATTTACCAGTACCTGCTATGAGCCAGGCACTGTTGTAGAAGATAAAATACAGTGTAGAAGGGGAAACAGTGGAAACAGAGTCAGACTTTATATTTCTGGGCTCCAAAATCACTGCAGATGGTGACTGCAGCCATGAAATTGGAAGATGCTTACTCCTTGGAAGGAAAGTTATGACCAACCTAGAAAGCATATTCAAAAGCAGAGACATTACTTTGCCAACAAAGGTTCGTCTAGTAAAGGCTATGGTTTTTCCCGTGGTCATGTATGGATGTGAGAGTTGGACTGTGAAGAAGGCTGAGTGCCAAAGAATTGATGCTTTTGAACTGTGGTGTTGGAGAAGACTCTTGAGAGTCCCTTGGACTGCAAGGAGATCCAACCAGTCCATTCTGAAGGAGATCAGCCCTGGGATTTCTTTGGAAGGAATGATGCTAAAGCTGAAATTGCAGTACTTTGCTCACCTCATGTGAAGAGTTGACTCAATGGAAAAGACTGATGCTGGGAGGGATTGGGGGCAGGAGGAGAAGGGGATGACAGAGGATGAGATGGCTGGATGGCATCACTGACTCTATGGACGTGAGACTGAGTGAACTCCGGCAGTTGGTCATGGACAGGGAGGCCTGACGTGCTTCGATTCACGGGGACGCAAGGAGTCGGACACGACTGAGCGACTGATCTGATCTGATCTGAACCAAGACAGATAATAGCACTTACCTCAAACTGCTTACATTTTTATAGGAAAATACACATGGAAAAAAAAGACAAATGAAATATAATTTTCAGACAGCAGTAAAGTACTAAAAAGATAATTAAGCAGGTTAGGGAAAAAAAAAATAAAGAGTTACAATAACAAAAAAAATGACTCTTAGCATCCCAGAAAATACATTTATTACTTGGATTTCAAGGAAGCCTGGAGGATCAAGCTTTTACAGTTCCATAGAAAGTGCTAGTTATTCAGCTGTGTTGGATGGTTCAGATCAGATCAGATCAGATCAGTCGCTCAGTCATGTCCGACTCTTTGCGACCCCATGAATCGCAGCACGCCAGGCCTCCCTGTCCATCACCAACTCCTGGAGTTCACTCAGACTCACGTCCATAGAGTCAGTGATGCCATCCAGCCATCTCATCCTCTGTCGTCCCCTTATCCTCCTGCCCCCAATCCCTCCCAGCATCAGAGTCTTTTCCAAAGAGTCAACTCTTCGCATGAGGTGACCAAAGTACTGGAGTCTCATCTTTAGCATCATTCCTTCCAAAGAAATCCTGGGGCTGATCTCCTTCAAAATGGACTGGTTGGATCTCTTTGCAGTCCAAGGGACTCTCAAGAGTCTTCTCCAACACCACAGTTCAAAAGCATCAATTCTTTGGCACTCAGCCTTCTTCACAGTCCAACTCTCACATCCATACATGACCACAGGAAAAACCATAGCTTTGACTAGATGAAACTTTGTTGGCAAAGTAATGTCTCTGCTTTTGAATATGCTATCTAGGTTGGTCATAACTTTCCTTCCAAGGAGTAAGCGTCTTTTAATGTCATGGCAGCAGTCACCACTGCAGTGATTTTGGAGCCCAGAAATATAAAGTCTGACACTGTTTCCACTGTTTCCCCATCTATTTCCCATGAAGTGATGGGACCGGGTGCCATGATGTTCGTTTCCTGAATGTTGAGCTTTAAGCCAACTTTTTCACTCTCCACTTTCACTTTCATCAAGAGGCTCTTTGGTTTTTCTTTGCTTTCTGCCATAAGGTGGTGTCTCTGCATATCTGAGGTTGTTGATATTTCTCCCAGCAATCTTGATTCCAGCTTGTGTTTCTTCCAGTCCAGCGTTTCTCATGATGTACTCTGCATATAAGTTAACTAAGCAGGGTGACAATATACAGCCTTGACATACTCCTTTTCCTTTTTGGAACCAGTCTGTTGTTCCATGTCCAGTTCTAACTGTTGCTTCCTGATCTGTATACAAATTTTCTCAAGAGGCAGATCAGGTGGTCTGGTATTCCCATCTCTTTCAAAATTTTCCACAGTTTCTTGTGATCCACACAGTCAAAGGCTTTGGCATAGTCAATAAAGCAGAAATAGATGTTTTTCTGGAACTCTCTTGCTTTTTCCATGATCCAGCGGATGTTGGCAATTTGATCTCTGGTTCCTCTGTCTTTTCTAAAACCAGCTTGAACATCTGGAAGTTCATGGTTCACATATTGCTGAAGCCTGGCTTGGAGAATTTTGAGCATTACTTTACTAACGTGTGAGATGAGTGCAATTGCGTGGTAGTTTGAGCATTCTTTGGCATTGCCTCTCTTTGGGATTGGAATGAAAACTGACCTTTTCCAGTCCTGTAGCCACTGCTGAGTTTTCCAAATTTGCTGGCATATTGAGTGCAGCACTTTCACAGCATCATCTTTCAGGATTTGGAATAGCTCAACTGGAATTCCATCACCTCCACTAGCTTTGTTCATAGTGATGCTTTCTAAGGCCCACTTGACTTCACATTCCAGGATGTCTGGCTCTAGGTCAGTGATCATACCATCGTGATTATCTGGGTCGTGAAGATCTTTTTTGTACAGTTCTTCTGTGTATTCTTGCCATCTCTTCTTAATATCTTCTGCTTCTGTTATGTCCATACCATTTCTGTCCTTTATCGAGCCCATCTTTGCATGAACTGTTCCTTTGGTATCTCTGATTTTCCTGAAGAGAGCTCTAGTCTTTCCCATTCTGTTGTTCTCCTCTATTTCTTTGCATTTATCGCTGAAGAAGGCTTTCTTATCTCTTCTTGCTATTCCTTGAAACTCTGCATTCAGATATTTATATGTTTCCTTTTCTCCTTTGCTTTTCACTTCTCTTCTTTTCACAGCTATTTGTAAGGCCTCCCCAGACAGTCATTTTGCTTTTTTGCATTTCTTTTCCATGAGGATGGTCTTGATCCTTGTCTCCTGTACAATATCACGAAATTCATTCCATAGTTCATCAGGCACTCTGTCTATCAGATCTAGGCCCTTAAATCTATTTCTCACTTCCACTGTATAATCATAAGGGATTTGATTTAGGTCATACCTGAACAGTCTAGTGGTTTTCCCTACTTTCTTCAATTTCAGTCTGAATTTGGCAATAAGGAGTTCATGATCTGAGCCACAGTCAACTCCCAGTCTTTTTTTTGCTGTCTGTATAGAGCTTCTCCATCTTTGGCTGCAAAGAATATAATCAATCTGATTTTGGTATTGACCATCTGGTGATGTTCATGTGTAGAATCTTCTCTTGTGTTGTTGGAAGATGGTGTTTGCTATGATCAGTGCATCTCTTGGCAAAACTTTGTTAGTCTTTCCCCTGCTTCATTCTATACTCCAAGGCCAAATATGCCTGTTACTTCAGGTGTTTCTTGACTTGCTACTTTTGCATCCCAGTCTCCTATAATAAAAAGGACATCTTTTTTGGGTGTTAATTCTAGAAGGTCTTGTAGGTCTTCATAGAACTGTTCAACTTTAGCTTCTTCAGCATTACTGGTCGGGGCATAGAATTGGATTACTGTGATATTGAATGGTTTGTTGAAAATGATTAGAAATCATTCTGTAATTTTTGAGATTGCATCCAAGTACTACATTTTGCACTCTTTTGTTGACTATGATGGCTACTCCATTTCTTCTAAGGGATTTTTGCCCACAGTAGTTGACATAATGGTCATCTGAGTTAAACTTACCCATTCCAGTCTATTTTATGCTGGGAAAAATTGAGGGCAGGAGGAGAAGGGGACGACAAAGGATGAGATGGTTGGATGGCATCACCAACTCAATGGACATGGGTTTGGGTAGACTCCGGCAGTTGGTGATGGATCTAGAGGCCTGGCATGCTGCGGTCCATGGGGTCGCAAAGAGTCAAACATGCCTGAGTGACTGAACTGGACTGAAGTCCATTTTAATTCACTGATTCCTAAAATGCCAACGTTCACTCTTACCATCTCCTGTTTGGCCACTTCCAATTTGCCTTGATTCATGGACCTAACATTCCAGGTTCCTATGCAGTATTGCCCTTTATAGCATCGAACCTTGCTTCCATCTTCAGTCACATCCACAGCTGGCTGTTGTTTTTGCTTTGGCTCCATCTCTTCATTCTTTCTGGAGTTATTTCTCCACTGATCTCCAGTAGCATACCGGGCACCTACCGACCAGGGGAGTTCATCTTTTAGTGTCCTATCGTTTTGCCTTTTCATACTGTTCATGGGGTTCTCAAGGCAGGAATAATAAAGTGGTTTGCCATTCCCTTCTCCAGTGGACCACATATTGTCAGAACTCTCCACCATTACCCCTCCATCTTGGGTGACCCTACACAATATTATTCATAGTTTTACTGAGTTAACAAGGCTTTGGTCCATGTGATCAGATTGTTTAGTTTTCTGTAATTGTGGTTTTCCTTCTGTCTGCCCTCTTATGGAGAAGGATAAGAGGCTTATGGAAGCTTCCTGATGGGAGAGACTAACTGAGGGGGAAACTGGATCTTGTTCTGATGCTTGGGTCCATGCTCAGTAAATCTTTAATCCAATTTTCTGTTGATGGGTGGAGCTGTGTTATTTACCTGGGGCCAAACTATGGTGGAGGTAATGAAGATAATGGTGACCTCCTTCAAAAGGTCCCATGCATGCAATGCTATGCTCAGTTCCTTCAATCCTGCAGCAGGCCACTGCTGACCCATGCCTCTGCCAGAGACTCCTGGACACTCACGGGTAAGTCTGAGTCAGTCTGTCATGGGGTCAGTGATGCTTTCTCCTGGGTCCTGGTGCACACAAGTTTCTATTTGTATCCTCCAAGAGGCTGTTTCCCAGTCCTGTGTAAGTTCTGGTAGCTCTATTGTGGGTTTAATAGCGACCTCCTCCAAAAGGGCTATACCAAGGTCTGCTACACCCAGAGCTGCTGCCCCTGCAGCAGTTCACTGCTGACCCATACCTCCACAGAAGACACTCAAACACAGTTCTGTCTCAGTCTCTGTCAGATCTCTGGGTCCTGGTGCACACAAGGTTTGTTTGAGCCATCTGAGCATTTCTGGCGTATATGGGGTTTGATTTTAAATGCGATTTTACCCTTCCTACCATCTTGCTGGGGCTTCTCCTTTGCCCTTGGACGTGGGGTATCTCCTCATACCTGTCCCAGAGCCATACAGCCATAATTATTTTTAAAAATAAATAAATAAATATTAGGAAATTGAGATTCAAAAAAACAAGCAAACAAACAAACCACAATATTAATACAACACAGAGACCTGTGTTCTCACCCCTGGGTGCTCTGCATATAACCTGACATGCTCATCATCAGACAGGCTAGGAAATCACTGCAACTGTGGCCTTGGGAAAGTCAGTGGATATGCCTTTTTTGTCAGGCAAATGAGCCATTCCCACTTGTATCACTAACTTCCAATTAAATATCTAAGATTAGTGCATCTGATGGAGACTTGGCTTCTTTAGCATCCAGGAAGGCTATAAAAATAGATATTTTCAGTTTTAGATTATGAAGCACACTTTGTCTCCTAAATATGTAGTTTATTAAAACACAGGAGACAGTTTCAGAAAAAAAGCACCAAAACAATGACAAACATCTCCCACAGTGGATAAAAGGCTCAAGCTGCAATTCCAGGACATGCTTTCATCTTCCTCTGCCTTCAATGTCTTCACTTCCTCATCTGCAAAATTGAAGAGTAGGATCAAGTTATTGCTGAAGTCACTTCCATCTTTCCCATTTTAAAATTCACTAATTCAAAGAGAAATGACAAGGACAGTTAAAATGCAATATTCAGAAAATAGACAAGTGGAGCAAAATGAGAAAAGGATTCTCTGAGTCAAACAAGAAATTCATTGCATTCTTGTTATTGCAAAACGACGACAAAATGTAGATGTATGAGAAAGAGAAATAGAGACTGAGAAAAAACAGTATGCAGAGAAAGTGACATGTATTTATGAGACAGTTGAATTTTTCTTAGAAACTCAATGAACCAAACTTACTGGTAAAAGAAGATAACCATGAATATTCTGCAGCTTCATATTCATAGTAGTGTTCACAAGATAAAACTCACAATGCTGAATGCCTAACCTGAAGGGGGGAAAAGTCTATGAATATAAGAAAGGCTTATCACTTATTCACTCATTCAACAAACATTTTGCTTTATCTTCTACATTATTAAAAACGAAATGGATGCTCCCAGTTGACAATGACTCACAGTCTAGAAATTAATGATTGCAACAGTATGGCAAAAGTCAAAAAATCAATAACACATGTAGTATCAGAGGACAGAGGAAGAGTACTTAACAACCAAGAAGTACACAAATATTTCCAAGAGGAGATAAAACTGAATCTTGAAGGAAGAAAAGAACTCACCAGGAGGATAAGAAGAGGATGCTTGTTTTAGGAAAGAAGAGAATATATGACCTGAGAAAATAAAACTGAAAAAATGTGTTTGACTTAATTTGAGGATTCAAGGTCATCACAGGTGATATGGTGGTGGTTGTCATTTTTCAGCTGCTAAGTCATGTCAATTCTTTGCAACCCCATGGACTGGAGCATGACAGGCTACTCTGTCGTCCACTATCTACAGGGGTTTGCTCAAATTCATGTCCATTGATTCAGTGATGTTATCTAACCATCTCATCTTCTACTGCCCCCTTCTCCTTTTGCCTTCAATCTTTTCCAGAATCCAAATGAATCAGCTATTCACATCAGGTGGCCAAACTATTGGAGCTACAGTTTGAGCATCAGCCCTTCCAATGAATATTCAGGGTTGATCTTGCTGTCCAAGGGACTCTCAAGAGTCTTCTCCAGCACCACAATTTGAAAGCATCAATTCTACAGCACTCAGCATTCTTTATTGACCAAATCTCACATTGATACATGACTACTGGAAAACCCGTAGCTTTGACTATATGCATCTTTGTCATCAAAGTGACATCTCTGCTTTTTAATACACTGTCAAGGTTTGTCATAGCTTCCAAGGAGTAAGGGTCTTTTCATTTCATGGCTGCAGTCACTATTCACAGTGATTTTGGAGCTCAAGAAAGTAAAATCTGTCACTGCTTCCACTTTTTCCCTTTCTATGTGCCATGAATTGATGGCACAAGATGCCCTGATCTTAATTTTTTGAATGTTGAGTTTCGAGCCAGCTTTTTCACGCTTCTCTTTCACCTTCATCAAGACACTCTTTATTAGTTCCTCTTCACATTCTGCCATTAGAGTGCATCATCTACATATCTGAGGTTGTTGATATTTCTTCCAGTGATCTTGATTCCATTTTGTGATTCATCCAGCCTGGTATTTCGCATGATGTACTCTGCGTATAAGTTAAATAATCTGGGTGACAATATACAGTGTTGTCGTATCCCTTTCCAAATTTTGAACTAGTCCATTGTTCCATGTCTGGCTGTAACTGTTACCTCTTAAAATGGTGGTTATATATGGAAAAAGGAGTCTGGAAATCCAAGACATGAGGCCCGTCCCACTTGGTTTTGTGTTTCTTGCCAAGTGTTGGTGCTCTACAATGTGGCATAGAAGAATTTGGGACAAGGGAGTACCAAGGCCAGAGTTGGGGATTTTGGAGGTTGGAAGCAACAGGACAAATTAAAGGATGACTCTAATAATGCACAAATCAAGCTATGAAAAATCCAAGGCAAGGGAATGGAGATGAAAAAAATAACAATAGCATCAAAGAAAATATGGTGGATTGTTTAAGAGGGTGCTTGAATGTGATTTCTTCAAGCCCTCCATCAAACTCCTTTCAATCTGAAACACGGGAAAGAAAAATGTGTGTGTGTGTGCATGTGTGTGTGTGTTGTGGAAAATCTAAGAGGGTACATTATCACATTGTTTTGTGGTCGTTACTCAGATTGCCATATTTCCTAAATGTTAGCATTTATATAAGGCTAATATATTCAAGAAACTATTGTTTTATGGAAAAAAAGTGGAATTTTTATTGCATCTTTAAAGCAAGTAATATTTAGCTCCTCAGAAAAGAAAAAGGCAGGTTTTTAGTGGTGAGAAATAAATTAACCAAGATAATACATTTGGTATTACTCTGACTTGGGCTAGGGATAGTGAGAGGAGGACACAAACTAAATAAACCATCCACACATATGGGGAATAAGTGTAGAATGTGAAGGAGAAGATAATAATCAGCCTCCTCTTGAAAAATTATTGATCTTGTCTTATGGGTGGTAGCAATAGTAAGAATTGAGGGAGCGATAGTTGAAGAAATAATTTGAAGGCAAAATGGGGATAATTTTGATAGGTGACCTGGGCTGTGAGATAGTGAGGGATAGCTTTCAGAATTTGGAAAACAATAGGAGAAAAATCAGGACCTGGGAGAACTGAAAGGGTTTCTAAGTTTGGGAGAGATGGAAGAGATACACTTTGATAGCTGATTCTTATTTTGTCTAATAGGGACAAAAAAGAAAAGGACATTTCAGACAGCAGGATTATCCCATGTGAAGAGGTGATTATTCAGTGACAAGACATGTTTACAGCACTGTGAATGACCAGGCATGTTGGAATGATAGGGTATCAGTGTGTGTGTGTGTGTGTGTGTGTGTGTGTGCATGAGCATGTGTGTGTGCATGAGCATATGTGCACATGTGCACATTTGGGCCAGCAATGCTGAAAATATGATGAAGCACTCATATGTTGAGAGAGAACTTAACCACTGAAGAGGGCATGAAGTTAGAGAGGTATGAGCCAAGTTTTAGAGGGTCTTATAGAGAATCCCAATGAGTCTGAGCTTCATCTGACAATGTGTCATTAAGATCTATTGTGAGGTCTGTAATTTTGAAAGATCTATCCTTATCATAGAAAATGAAGGGAGGTAGGATAGACACAAAATTAAGCCATCCTATTTATCCTACCTATCCTCAAATTTTATTTTGTATATTAATCTCCTGAGGACCTCATGAAAAAGTACAAGAAAAAGATTCTGATCCACTGTTTGGAGCCAGAGTTTTTGTATTTACAAGATTTCTATCAGCCTGAAGGTATTGGCTTACAAGACACATGGGCAGGAGTTTGAAAAGTAAGGGTTAAAAAGTCATTTTTCTGACCCTGATGAAGTGTTGAGGCTATAACTGTTGTCATACACCTGTTTAGTATTAACCAGGTGATTTCCTGGTTAGTAATATTCATGATAGCTAGCATGCATGAATTTCAATTATTCCCTGGTATAACCACTTGAGAAGGTTCACACAGGCTTGTTTCCTCTACACCTTACCTTCTGTGTAAATCAAAACCACATCCTATTGGCATGTTTCTCTTCTTTGTATAAATACCCATTTCATGAAGTTATATGTCTAACTGCTTTTTCTAATAGAAATATAAAAACAGATAACAAATTGTAGTGCATTTTTCTAATATTCACAGGATAAAGTTTTTACTCTGAACTGGAGATGCGGTAAAAAGATATTCGTTTTCAAACTATGTTTGAACACTATCATAACAAGGCTTCTGGTTCCTCTCCTGTACAAACAGATTGAAAATCCGTATTTGTCAGTAAAAGGAGCTTTCTTATGTTTCAATATTCTTCCAGTGATGTGTGCATATTGCTGTACTTGGTCATTGATTTTAGGTCAAAGTGTTACTGGATATTCATTCTCCAAACTCAAAAAGAAAACTTCTGACAAATTTTTATTTTTGTATATTGGGTCAAGCAATTCCCTAAAGTAACTTTTCCTTCATTATCTGACATAAACTTTGTATATGATTTGCAAGAATAGCAAATGAATAGGAGCTTGTTTTAGTTGTAAAATATTTTCTCAGATTCATTTGAGGCTTTTATTTCTTCCTGTGTCGTGCTGTGTTGTGCTTAGTCACTTCTTCATGCCTGAATACTTGCAACCCCATGGACTGCAGCCTGCAACACTCTTCTGTCCATGGAATTCTCCAGGGAAGAGTACTGGAGTGCCCTTCTCCAGTTATTTCTTTGTATCTCATATTTATTCTTTCTTATCTTCTGGACTCATTTCTAGTTTCACCTGGGAAATTTTCATAGTCAAAATTTTTTACTCCTCTAAGTTTACCTTAAAAAATAGATATCTATCAAATAAAAGCAAAAAAAGGTGGTGAGATTTTTTTTAATTTTTTTAAGGTACCCATTAGATATATTGTCAAAAACTGTGAAGGATCAGAGATTTTACTTTCTTGCAAGCCAGTAAGTTCACCAGCCAGTTTCAATGTTCTGTGAGAAGATGCAAGCAAGATTCCTAGATCAGAATCATAGGACATTTATTCCTGGAAATCAGGGCATTGCATCCCCAAACCTGCTGGTTTTCTTGTTTCCTCAGACTAGTTCCACAAGGTGAGAAAGTGGAGAGCCCCAGATGGATGCTGTCCATTCAATGAGTTCCTATCACTGCCAAAGAACCCTAAGCTTAGGGAATCCAAATCTTTTATTTCTGCTAGAAGAAGATATGATCTTTATTATATGGATGGTAAACAAATCTGTCTTTTACTCTGAAGGGAGACACCATTTCTATACTCCTAAGCTGCTCACTCTATAAACATCCTTGAAAATACAGTTGAGCAGAAAAACTGTCGGTGTCACTGGTTGAAAGAGGTATAGGAATGTGAGAGGCCCAAGGACAATCATCTTCCAACACTTATCAGCAGATTTCTCTAATTTAGATATAAACTTTATTTTAGTCTGTTGGGTCAAGCCAGTCCTTAAAGTCAGTCTTCTTTTATTGTTTGACATAAACTTAACTTTGTATATGATATGCAAGAATAATGGATGTATAGGAATTTGATTTAGTTGTGAAATCTTGATAAATATAAAAGTTTATTTTTTAAATTTTATTTTGAAATGTTGCCACCATGAAAAGTCATCATTACATTTCTCAAAGAGGGAAGCATTAAAGAGCTTTGGATTTTGAAAGTCATGAATTTAATTGTAGTTTGGTTATAGCTAAATGGACAACTTTGGACAGTATGTCTTGCCTGTCTAAACCTCAGACACCAGGAACCTAGGGAAGGCATACTACTATTTCTATAATGCAGACCTCTCAGACAATACCTGGATCATTGAAGACGTTCACTGACTATGTCTTTGGTTCATATCCTTCTTTCCTTCCCTTACTCTGGGAGTTTAGTCCTATAATTAGGAGCATACTTGCCTTCTGATTTAATTCTAAATAGTTGAGAGAAGAGCTCACCTGTCTACCATTTACTTTCAAGTTATTCTATGACTCATCAAAGCAGGGAAAGAAAAAGGAAATATAATCTGGATCAGTGTATTTAGAGGTACAAAAAGCAGATACACTGGACCACAAACCTTATTGAAAAAAAAAATTTTTTAAGCAATTGTTACAGTGATGTAACTTGACTGGAGTTATCTACAGGCACCTTGTCTAATGATTGGAAAGGAACACAAACATTGGAGCTATGCCACCTTAAACCCAACACTATTGGCTTTGTTCATAAACTTGAAAGGTTATCAAACCTGGATGATTTCAATGTTCTATGACTAAAATGAGTTTTACAATATGCATCTACTCTTTTGTTGGGATTTAATGAGATAAAAAGGTGAAACACCTAACACGCTATATTACAGATACGTTAAAAAAAAAAAGTTTATTTCCTCCAAAAATTAGCTATTTCTTTCCTGTGTCTAATATTTCTGTTCTAAATCTTTCTCTTAAGTATACATTTGAGGCCTTCATGATGATGCTTGAGAAACATCTCACTTGACCTTACTCTTCTTTCTACTACATCCTGCTTCTTCCTCAAACTACCAGAATACACAAATGAGTGACTAATGCCAATTTTTCTTAAGTGAATTTTCTTAAACATGACCCCTTTTACTGACTACAACCCTGAATTCCATGCATGCACACTAAGTAACTTCAGTCATGTTCAACTCTGTGTGACCCTATTAACTGTAACTTGCCAGGATTCTCTGCCCATGGGATTCTCCAGGTAAGAATACTTGAGTTAGTTGTAAAACTCAGTTCAGTTCAGTTCAGTCACTCAGTAGTGTCTGACTCTTTGCAACCACATGGACTGCAGCACTCCAGGCCTCCCTGTCCATGACTAACTCCCAAAGTTCACTCAAACTCATGTCCATTGAGTCAGTAATGCCATCCAACCATCTCATCCTCTGTCATCCCCTTCTCCTCCTGCATTAAATCTTTCCCAGCATCAGCGTCTTTTCCATTGAATCAGTTCTTCGCATCAGGTGGCAAAAGTATCGGAGTTTCACCTGTAGCATCAGTCCTTACAATGAACAGATCAGATCAGTCCCTCAGTCGTGTCCAACTCTTTGCGACCTCATGAATCACAGCACGCCAGGTCTCCCTGTCCATCAGCAACTCCCAGAGTTCACCCAGACGCATGTCCATCGAGTCAGTGATGCCATCCAGCCATCTCATCCTATGTCGTCCCTTTCTCCTCCTGCCCCCCATCCTTCCCAGCATCAGAGTCTTTTCCAACGAGTCAACTCTTCGCATGAGGTGGCCAAAGTACTGGAGTTTCAGCTTTAGCGTCATTTCTTCCAAAGAAAGCCCAGGGCTGATCTCCTTCAGAATGGACTGGTTGGATCTCCCTGCAGTCCAAGGGACTTGCAAGAGTCTTCTCCAACACCACAGTTCAAAAGCATCAATTCTTTGGCACTCAGCCTTCTTCACAGTCCCACTCTCACATCCATACATGACCACTGGAAAACCATAGCCTTGACTAGACGGACCTTTGTTGCCAAAGTAATGTCTCTGCTTTTGAATATGCTATCTAGGTTGGTCATAACTTTCCTTCCAAGGAGTAAGCGTCTTTTAATTTCATGGCTCCAATCACCATCTGTAGTGATTTTGGAGCCCAGAAAAATAAAATTGACACTGTTTCCACTGTTTCCCCATCTATTTCCCATGAAGTTATGGGACCGGATGCCATGATCTTCGTTTTCTGAATGTTGAGCTTTAAGCCAACTTATTCACTCTCCACTTTCACTTTCATCAAGAGGCTTTTTAGTTCCTCTTCACTTTCTGCCATAAGGGTGATGTCCTCTGCATATCAGAGGTTATTGATATTTCTCCCGGCAATCTTGACTCCAGCTTGTGTTTCTTCCAGTCCAGCGTTTCTCATGATGTACTCTGCATAGAAGTTAAATAAACACGGTGACAATATACAGCCTTGACATACTCCTTTTCCTATTTGGAACCGGTCTGTTGTTTCCATGTCCAGTTGCTTCCTGACCTGCATGCAAATTTCTCAAGAGGCAGGTCAGGTGTTCTGGTATTCCCATCTCTTTCAGAATTTTCCAGTTTATTGGGATCCACAGAGTCAAAGTCTTTGGTATAGTCAATAAAGCAGAAATAGAGGTTTTTCTGGAACTCTCTTGCTTTTTCCATGATCCAGCAGATTTTGGCAATTTGATCTCTGGTTCCTCTGTCTTTTCTAAAACCAGCTTGAACATCAGGAAGTTCACAGTTCACATATTGCTGAAGCCTGGCTTGGAGAATTTTGAGCATTACTTTACTAACGTGTGAGAAAATGCAATTGCGTGGTAGTTTGAGCATTCTTTGGCATTGCCTTTCTTTGGGATTGGAATGAAAACTGACCTTTTCCAGTCCTGTGGCCACTGCTGAGTTTTCCAAATTTGCTAGCATATTGAGTGCAGCACTTTCACAGCATCATCTTTCAGGATTTGGAATAGCTCAACTGGAATTCTATCACCTCCACTAGATTTGTTCGTAGTGATGCTTTCTAAGGCCCACTTGACTTCACATTCCAGGATGTCTGGCTCTAGGTCAGTGATCATACCATCGTGATTATCTGGGTCATGAAGATCTTCTTTGTACAGTTCTTCTGTGTATTCTTGCCATCTCTTCTTAATATCTTCTGCTTCTGTTAGGTCCATACCATTTCTGTCCTTTATCGAGCCCATCTTTGCATGAACTGTTCCTTTGGTATCTCTGATTTTCCTGAAGAGATCTCAAGTCTTTCCCATTCTGTTGTTCTCCTCTATTTCTTTGCATTGATTGCTGAAGAAGGCTTTCTTATCTCTTCTTGCTGTTCTTTGGAACTCTGCATTCAGATGTTTATATCTTTCCTTTTCTCCCTTGCTTTTCGCTTCTCTTCTTTTCACAGCTATTTGTAAGGCCTCCCCAGACAGCCATTTTGCTTTTTTGCATTTCTTTCCCATGGGGATGGTCTTGATCCCTGTCTCCTGTACAATATCACGAACCTCATTCCATAGTTCATCAGGCACTCTATCTATCAGATCTAGGCCCTTAAATTTATTTCTCACTTCCACTGTATAATCATAAGGGATTTGATTTAGGTCATACCTGAATGGTCTAGTGGTTTTCCCTACTTTCTTCAATTTCAGTCTGAATTTGGCAATAAGGAGTTCATGGTCTGAGCCACACTCAGCTCCTGGTCTTGTTTTTGCTGACTATATAGAGCTTCTCCATCTTTGGCTGCAAATAATATAATCAATCTGATTTCGGTGTTGCCCATCTGGTGATGTCCATGTATAGAGTCTTCTCTTGTGTTGTTGGAAGAGGGTGTTTGTTATGACCAGTGCATTTTCTTGGCAAAACTCTATTAGTCTTTGCCCTGCTTCATTCCCTATTCCAAGGCCAAATTTGCCTGTTAGTCCAGGTGTTTCTTGACTTCCTACTTTTGCATTCCAGTCCCCTATAATGAAAAGGACATCTTTTTTGGGTGTTATTTCTAAAAGGTCTTGTACGTCCTCATAGAACCGTTAAACTTCAGCTTCTTCAGTGTTACTGGTTGGGGCATAGACTTGGATTACTTTCATATTGAATGGTTTGCCTTGGAAATGAACAGAGATCATTCTGTCGTTTTTGAGGTTGCATTCAAGTACTGCATTTCGGACTCTTTTGTTGACCATGATGGCCACTCCATTTCTTCTGAGGGATTCCTGCCCGCAGTAGTTGATATAATGGTCATCTGAGTTAAATTCACCCATTCCAGTCCATTTTAGTTCACTGATTCCTAGAATGTTGACATTCACTCTTGCCATCTCTTGTTTGACCACTTCCAGTTTGCCTTGATTCATGGACCTGACATTCCAGGTTCCTATGCTTGCTTCTATCACCAGTCATATCCACAGCTGGGTATTCTTTTTGCTTTGGCTCCATCCCTTAATTCTTTCTGGAGTTATCTCTCCACTGATCTCCAGTAGCATATTCGATACCTACTGACCTGGGGAGTTTCTCTTTCAGTATCCTATCATTTTGCCTTTTCATACTGTTCATGGGGTTCTCAAGGCAAGAATACTGAAGTGGTTTGCCACTCCCTTCTCCAGTGGACCACATTCTGTCAGATCTCTCCACCATGACCCACCCGTCTTGGGTTGTCCCAAGGGCATGGCTTAGTTTCATTGAGTTAGACAAGGCTGTGTTCCTAGTGTGATTAGATTGACTACTTTTCTGTGAGTATGGTTTCAGTGTGTTTGCCCTCTGATGCCCTCTTGCAACACCTACCGTCTTACTCGGGTTTCTCTTACCTTGGGCATGGGGTATCTCTTCACAGCTGCACCAGCAAAGCACAGCCATTATCTTTGCCCTCTGATGCCCTCTTGCAACACCTACCGTCTTACTTGGGTTTCTCTTACCTTGGGCATGGGGTATCTCTTCACAGCTGTACCAGCAAAGCACAGCCATTGCTCCTTATCTCCTCCTTATCCTTATGAGGGTATCTCCTCACCACCGCCCTTCCTGACCTTCAACGTGGGATTGCTCCTCTAGGCCCTCCTGCACCTGAGCAGCCACGGCTCCTTGGACGTGGGGTTGGTCCTCCCGCCACCGCCCCTGGCCTCAGGCATGGGGTTGCTCCTCCCGGCCGCCGCTCCTGGCCTCGGACATGAGGTAACTCCTCTCGGCCGTTCCTGCGCCATTGCAGTCTGGTGCTCTTGGCCATTGCCCCTGACCTCGGAGGTGGGTTAATTCCTCTTGGCCACTGCCCTTCGTGCATGGGGTCGTCCAGGCTTCTGCCCCTGACCTCGGACATGGGGTGGCTCCTCTTGGCAGCGCTTAGTGCACCGGTCGCAGCCACCTGCGCTTAGCGCGCCAGTCAATGAACATTCAGGAATTATTTCCTTTAGATGGATCCTTTGGATCTCCTTGCAGTCCAAGGGGCTCTCAAGCATCTTCTCCAACACCACAGTTTAAAAGCATCTCAATTCTTCAGTGCTCAGCTTTCTTTATAGTCCAACTCTCACATCCATACATGACTACTGGAAAAAACAATAGCTTTGATAAGGTTGACCTTTACTGGCAAAGTAATGTCTCTGCTTTTTAATATGCTGTGTAGGTTGGTCATAGCTTTTCTTCTAAGGAGCAAGTGTCTTAATTTCATGGCTTCAGTCACCATCTGCAGTGATTTTGGACCCCCCCAAAAATAGTCTGTCACTGTTTTCATTATTTCCCCATCTATTTGCTGTGAAGTGATGGGACCAGATGCCATGATCTTAGTTTTCTGAGTGTTGAGTTTTAAGCCAGCTTTTTAACTCTCCTCTTTCACTTCCATCAAAAGGCTCTTTAGTTTTCACTTTCTGCCATAAGGGCGATGACATCTGCATATCTGACGTTATTGATATTTATCCTTGTGATCTTGATTCCAGCTTGTGCTTCACCCACCCCAGCATTTCTCATGATGTTAAGTTAAATAAGCAGGGTGACAATATACAGCCTTGACATACTTCTTTCCCGATTTGGACAGTCTGTTGTTCCATGTCCAGTTCTAATTGTTGCTTCTTGGCCTGCATACAGAATTCTCAGGAGGCAGGTCAGGTGGTCTGGTATTCCCATCTCTTTAAGAATTTTCCAGTTTGTTCTGATCTACACAATCAAAGGCTTTGGTGTAGTCAATAAAGCAGAAGTAGTTGTAAAATTAACTAACAATTATAATGGGGATTTACTGTACCATACTCTAGGGAATCTTTCTGACCCAGGGATTGAACCTATGTGTCTTACATCTAACCTGCATTGTCAGGATGATTCTTTACCACTAGGACCACCTGGAAAGCTCTGAATCCTGAAATAAGCCCATCCAAATCCAATGCCAAATCACCCCCTCTGACCATTCTTTCAAGCATGTTTCATTCTGTATGTTGTGATAGATTATTCTAAAAATAGCCACAGCAATATTGCTAGTCCCCCCCATACTCTGTGAAGACCTTGCCACTCCTTATCAAGAAGTTAAGTATTTCTTCTAAGGCAGAAGTCTTTTAGGCAGATCCCTGGCTACCAGGACATGTAAACAACCTAAGTGTCCATCAACAGATAAATGGCTAAATATGTTGTACATATATACAATGGAATGTTACTTGGTCATAAAAAAGAATGAAATAATGCCATTTATAGCAACATGGATGGACCTAGAGGTGATTATACTAAGTGATGTAAGTCATATAGAGAAAGACAAATATCTTTGATGTCACTTATTGTGGCTTCTAAAAAAAGTCACACAGATAAACTTATTTTCAAAACAGAAATAGATACACACTTAGAGAATGAACTTATTGTTACTGGGGGGAGGAGTGGGGGAGGAAGGATAGATTGGGAATTTGAGGTTGAACAGAAAAGCTTAAGATTCTGCAAATGCCTCCTTAAATTGGGCTATAGGCACCTCACTTGCTCGTCTGATCTCTGCTTCTTAATCTCTTTCTAAATATATTTCCCTGACAAAAATCCTAGCTTGTATCTGTAATCCAGTGATAAAATGAGCAAGCTCACAAGTTTGACTTTCTGGGTTTGAATCTCAAATTTGCACTAACAACCTATTTCACCACCAGGCATGATTTTTACCCCAAGTACTTAAGTTTTGACGTCTATTAAGTGAAAGAGGAGAGTGAAAAAGTTGGCTTAAAGCTCAACATTCATAAAATGAAGATCGTGGCATCTGGTCCCATCACTTCATGGCAAATAGATGGGGAAACAGTGGAAACAGTGGCAGACTTTATTTTGGGGGGCTCCAAAATCACTGCAGGTGGTAATTGCAGCCATGAAATTAAAAGATGCTTACTCCTTGAAAGGAAAGTTATGACCAACCTAGATAGAATATTCAAAAGCAGAGACATTACTTTGCCAACAAAGGTATGTCTAGTCAAGGCTATGGTTTTTCCAGTAGTCATGTATGGATGTGAGAGTTGGACTGTGAAGAAGGCTGAGCGCCAAAGAATTGATGCTTTTGAACTGTGGTGGTGGAGAAGACTCTAGCCCTGGGTGTTCTTTGGAATGAATGATGCTAAAACTGAAACTCCAATACTTTGGCCACCTCATGCGAAGAGCTGACTCGTTGGAAAAGACTCTGATGCTGGGAGGGATTGGGGGCAGGAAAAGATGGGGACGACAGAGGATGAGATGGCTGGATGGCATCACCTACTCGATGGATGTGAGTTTGAGTGAACTCCAGGAGTTGGTGATGGACAGGGAGGCCTGGCATGCTGCAATTCATGGGGTTGCAAAGAGTCGGACATGACTGAGCGACTGAACTGAACTGAACGGAAATGGTCATGGTATCATGTATCTCTTAGGGCTAATGGAGAGATTAAATTAATTAATGAAAATAAAGATCTTAAAACCAGGCCTGTAAAACAAACAAAATCGACTATTATTATTCCGCATTATAATTGTTTTCCTATCCTTACATGTCTCTGCATAATACTTTCTATGTATATGACATTGTATTTATGGTCAGAATAAAGAATAACACTTTATTTGAGTCTCTCCACTGCTACTGCTGATACTAACATTATTTGACTCACTAGGCCCAAATTTAAAATAATATTTGAACTACTGTCTTCCTTTAGCCAATTTTAGTAAATTTTGGTAATGAAACCCATTGTACTCTTCTCTCCTTTTTCATCTAGTCTTTTGGACTCTAGATAGCTGATGAAATTCTGACAGAATGAGAATTAGCATTTAAGGGTGTTTTACTGATATCTCAGTGGGATCACCACCCCACCCAAAGAAAGAAAATAAATAGATACTGTAAGTAGCATTCTTCTGGCCACTCATTGCCACTTCTGGCTGTCATGCATCATTCACACTCAAATTCTTCTAAGGTCTCTTATTGTGTTAAATTCTTCTTTTCCCCTCCAGTTCTCTCATCAGAAAAAGGGCTGAATTGAATTAGTTCAATAATCTCAGCTCTACTGTCAGCCTCTACTTATCTCAGCTTTACTATTAAGGCTATCCAAAAAAGTAACTTATTTGGTTTCATTTTTCATTAACATATAAAATATATTTTCCCAAGTAGTCTCCTGAATGTGCTATAAAACAAAATTGCTAGTTTAAATATGTGCCTGTGTGTACTGTAATTCATTATAGTTTTTTCATGATACACATGACACTTTTTCAGCTTTGACCTTTCTAATTGGCCACATTTAGTGTATTTGTTGGTGCTGTTTAGTTGCTAATTCCCAGGCAAGAATCCTGGAGTGGGTTGCCACTTCTTTCTCCAAGGGATCTTCTTGACTCAGAGATCAAACCTGCATCTCCTGCATTGCAGGCAAATCCTTTATTGCTGAGCCACTGGGGAAGCCCTTAGGGTAAATTGCTCAATATTACATAATATTGAAGATAATTTTCCAATCAAATGAGTGAATTGCAGAAGGATATTTTAAAAGATACTGGAAAGAGAAAAATCTATCCTGGAAGACTAGCAATTTGATTTATTAAAGGAAAACAAGCAGTGATTTTGCAGGTTGATATCTCAAGAGACTGCATTTTGCGAGAGAACTTTTCCTTCCTGTAAATATTGGACAGTTTTTAAACAATTAGGAATCTGTGACCAAATATTGATAAATGGTAGATAAAACTTCCCTCAGGAATTGAACAAGCGGCAGATGATTGAGTACCTTGAAAGTCTGTGACTGATGCTTTCCTTCAAGACACTGTTACCTGCAGCTTGTTGTTCAGTCACTCAGTTGTGTACAACTCTTTGCTAGAATGCCTCGAATTTGAAAAGTAATGAAAAGCTGGTATGGGAATTTTATTGGGGTATATATAATTTCAAGTCATAGAAGTAACATCTGATCCACACCCTCACCATCTATAATATTTAATATCAACGGTTAAGCCTATTAACAGAAAACTATAAAAGCAAATGTATATGCTCCAAAAACATAATGCCTTTATGATGACAAAAACACAAACTGCTATAGAGCATACTGCCTCATCCCTGATATCTTATGATTAACATTAACGATTAACAAAAAGGTCCAAAATGTCTGAATTCTGTTAGATGATTGAAAATCATAGATTCACCCTGACATATCTGAAGCACTGTCTAATGGATTGAAGAATGACCAACAGGCTAGATGTAATGTCAGTTGACAAACAGAAGTTTATTCAGCTAAGAGGCTTTCCTATGAAGTGCCATGGGGATGAGAGTTGGTTGCACCTAATCTGTTTTTGTTATTAATGATATGGAGCAGAGGATAAACAACAGATAAATGAGCAGGGAAAAGAGGAACAGAGAGAGTTGCATATCCATGCAATACAATGATGAGGCCCAAAGCAATTTGAAAATCTATAATGCATCCAAGAGATAACAAATCACTATTGACATTAGGAAATAGCAAAATATACATGAAAGCAAGCGAGGTATTCAAATTCAGAAAAAAAATAAAAACATGAGAATATATTAAGTTAAAATGATTAAGACTTGAAGGGGCAAGAACAAATCATATATGTAATTTTAATATGTTCAAGACAATAGGTATCTCTTAGTGTTATATGTACTTAGCCTTTGCTTGCTTTAATTCATCATGGGCTTCCCTGGTAGCCAGCTGATAAAGAATCTGCCAGCAATGTGGGAGACCTGGGTTCGATCCCTGGGTTGGGAAGATCCCCTGGAGTAAGGGAATAACTACCTATTCCAGTATTCTGGCTTGGAGAATTCCATGGACTGTGTAGTTCATGTGGTCACAAAAAGTTGGACACAATTGAGTGACTTTCATTTTTACTAATTCATCACGATTGTCATGCTGTTAATGTATTTATGCTTATTGTGAAGGCTTGCTGCTGCTACTGCTGCTAAGTTGCTTCAGTTGTGTCCGAATCTGTGAGACCCCATGGACTGCAGCCTACCAGGCTTCTCCATCCCTGGGATTCTCCAGGCAAGAACGCTGGAATGGGTTGCCATTTCCTTCTCCAATGCATGAAAGTGGAAAGTGAAAGTGAAGTCACTCAGTGGTGTCCAACTCTTAGCGACTCCATGGACTGCAGCCTAGCAGGCTCCTCCATCCATGGGATTTTCCAGGCAACAGTACTGGAGTGGGGTGCCATTGCCTTCTCCCACTGTGAAGGCTTCAGTTCAGTCGCTCAGTCGTGTCCGACTCTTTGGGACCCCATGAATCGTAGCACCCCAGGCCTCCCTGTCCATCACCAACTCCCAGAGTTCACTCAGACTCACTTCCATCGAGTCAGTGATGCCATCCAGCCATCTCATCCTCTGGCGTCCCCTTCTCCTCCTGCCCCCAATCCCTCCCAGCATCAGAGTCTTTTCCAACGAGTTAACTCTTCGCATGAGGTGGCCAAAGTACTGGAGTTTCAGCTTTAGCATCATTCCTTCCAAAGAAGTCCCAGGGCTGATCTCCTTCAGAATGGACTGGTTGGATCTCCTTGCAGTCCAAGGGACTCGAAAGAGTCTTCTCCAACACCACAGTTCAAAAGCATCGATTCTTCGGCACTCAGCCTTCTTCACAGTCCAACTCTCACATCCATACATGACCACTGGAAAAACCATAGCCTTGACTAAATGGACCTTTGATGGCAAAGTAATGTCTCTGCTTTTCAATATGCTATCTAGGTTGGTCATAACTTTTCTTCCAAGGAGTAAGCATCTTTTAATTTCGTGGCTGCAATCACCATCTGCAGTGATTTTGGAGCCCCCAGAAAAATAAAGTCTGACACTGTTTCCACTGTTTCCCCATCGATTTCCCATGAAGTGATGGGACTGGATGCCATGATCTTCGTTTTCTGAATGTTGAGCTTTAAGCCAACTTTTTCACTCTCCTCTTTCACCTTCATCAAGAGGCTTTCTCTTCACTTTCTGCCATAAGGGTGGTGTCATCTGCATATCTGAGGTTACTGATATTTCTCCCTGCAATCTGGATTCCAGCTTCTGCTTCTTTCAGCCCAGCCTTTCTCATGATGTACTCTGCATATAAATTAAATAAGCAGGGTGACAATATACAGCCTTGACGTACTCCTTTTCCTATTTGGAACCAGTCTGTTGTTCCATGTCCAGTTCTAACTGTTGCTTCCTGACCTGCATACAAATTTCTCAAAAGGCAGGTCAGGTGATCTGGTATTCCCATCTCTTTCAGAATTTTCCACAGTTTCTTGTGATCCACACAGTCAAAGGCTTTGGCATAGCCAATAAAGCAGAAATAGATGTTTTTCTGGAACTCTCTTGCTTTTTTGATGATCCAGCAGATGTTGGCAATTTGGTTTCTGGTTCCTCTGTGAAGGCTTACTTACATACAGATACATAGATTGTTATTGTATATTCTTCTGAAAAATAATGTAAAACAATATCAAAAGGACAGTGATGTAGCAAATACTCAACTTCTTTATGACTTTTCTTTTCAGGATCCTCTCAGTATGGAAAGTGTCAGTAGTAGTGCTGTGCCTCTTGTGGACATTGGGGACACATAAATTGACAACAGAAATTCACTATATCTACTCTTGCTCTGGAGAGATTCCCTCCCACTTTGTTTTGTGTTTTTGACCAAATACAATGAGATTTATTGTACAGGTTGACATGTTCACTTTCATGAATTTAAAACCTTGCAAAGCTATAGCCCCATTTTGGAGTTACCTTCTATGTGATCCTAATGATCTTTCCACTCTAAAAGATTTTACAACAATTTCCTAATTTTACACATTGTGAATCAGAAAGGACCAAATAAACAAAAAAAAGTTAGTCTTTGTGCAGAAAAAATAAGAGATTTTTAAGAAAGGCATTTGGCCCTCACCTCTGAACACATTATAGCTGATTGCATCCTCTTTATCTGTGGAAGACAGACCTAAGCTGGGACTAGAAACACCAGTCAACATAAAAGAACCAATTTATTGACTCCAGCTATAGTGGACTTCAAAAAGGCATGAAACAAATAATGAAACACTTAAAATAAAAATCAAAAGGTGGCCAAGTTGGTCATAGATCTACCAAATTGTGTTGGCTCAGGCTGTAGTAATTACATTAAAACATTCTTGGAACAGATACAGCCAAATATCAAATCATAGGCTCTTGGAATGGAAAGATAGATGAGGTCATCTATATTAACCCTCTAACTATATGCATAAATTCCAAATAAGTGATCCTGTAGCCTATTATTGCACATTTGTAGTGATGGCAAATTCACTGCCCCACCATACATTTCATTCCCTTTCAGGAAAACTGTAATGATTTGAAAGTCCTTTCTTCCATTAAGTGCAAATCTAGCTCCTCATAATTCTCACTTATAGATCTTAGTTCTTCTTTCTGTGGCTACAAAATAGAAACAGCCTAACAATTCCTTGTTCATACTAAATATGTGAAGGCAGAAATCATGGTAGCCTAAGTCTTCATCACAAGCTAAATATCACTTCCCCCAACCCTATCTCTTCTCTTGATAAGCTCTTGATGGTATATTCACCACTGTTTTGTCCTCTATATCTTCATCCCTAGTTGATCTTGGTCATTTAGAAGAGTTGTAGACAGGATGAAATATGCCACTGCTCTAAATGGTGATGCAGTCATGTGGCCCCATTTCTACTTGGTGTGGATATGGAATTTATTCTACTGCCAAAGGCAACACCAGTTCTACTATTAATAGAACATCTGTTGGTTCATAATGGTTGGTTCTCACCTGCACTGAATAACTTCTGGTACCTTCTTCTCTCAAATCTCTTTTTCTCATTGATAGATCATTGGTGCTTCAAGAATCTTTGAATGAAAATGTAATTTCTCATCCCACTACTCCTTCATGCAGGTCGTGTTAAAGTGTTAGTCACTCAGTCATGTCTAACTCTTTGTGACCCCTTGGATTCTAGCCTGCCAGGCTCCTCTGTCCATAGAAATTTTCAGGTAAGATTATTGGAGTGGATAGCCATTCCCTTCTCCAGGGGATCTTCCTGATTCAGGGATTGAACTCAGGTCTCCTGCACTGCAGACAGATTCTTTACCATCTGAGCCACCAGGGAAGCTCATACAATGATTTCAAATCAGTTATGTGACAGCACAGCTATTTATTATTAAATTACTGACAAGTGAGTAAGGAATCTGATAAAATGAATGGGAATTTTATACAGAGAAGGAAAGGGGATAGGAGAATATACATGTTAAAGAAAAAACATACTTTGCTAATCTACACATTTTTCCTAAAGTCCTATTCCCAAGAAATATGTTCAGTTCAGTTCAGTTCAGCCGCTCAGTCATGTCTGACTCTTAGGGACCCCAAGAATTGCAGGATGACAGGCCTCCGTGTCCATCACCAACTCCCGGAGTTCACTCAAATTCATGTCCATCGAGTCAGTGATGCCATCCAGCCATCTCATTCTCTGTCGTCCACTTCTGCTCCTGCCCCAATCCCTCCCAGCAACAGAGACTTTTCCAATGAGCCAAATTTTCACATGAGGTGGCCAAAGGACTGGAGTTTCAGCTTTAGCATCATTCCTTCCAAAGAAATCCCAGGGCTGATCTCCTTTAGAATAGACGGGTTGAATCTCCCTGAAGTCCAAGGGACTCTTAAGAGTCTTCTCCAACACCACAGTTCAAAAGCATCAAATCTTCGGCACTCAGCTTTCTTCACAGTCCAACTCTCACATCCATACATGACTACTGGAAGAACCATAGCCTTGACTAGATGAACCTTTGTTGGCAAAGTAATATCTCTGCTTTTGAATATGCTATCTAGGTTGGTCATAACTTTCCTTCCAAGGAGTAAGCATCTTTTAATTTCATGGCTGCAATCACCAGCTGCAGTGATTTTAGAGCCCCCCAAAATAAAGTCTACCACTGTTTCCACTGTTTCCCCATCTATTTGCCATGAAGTGATGGGACCAGATGCCACGACCTTAGTTTTCTGAATGTTGAGCTTTAAGCCAACTTTTTCACTCTCCACTTTCACTTTCATCAAGAGGCTTTTTAGTTCCTCTTCACTTTCTGCCATAAGGGTGGTGTCATCTGCATATCTGAGGTTATTGATGTTTCTCCCTGCAATCTTGATTCCAGCTTGTGCTTCCACCAGCTCAGCATTTCTCATGATGTACTCTGCATAGAAGTTAAATAAACAGGGTGACAATATACAGCCTTGACATACTCCTTTTCCTATTTGGAACCAGTCTGTTGTTCCATGTCCAGTTCTAACTGTTGCTTCCTGACCTGCATATAGGTTTCTCAAGAGGCAGGTCAGGTGGTCTGGTATTCCCATCTCTTTCAGAACTTTCCACAGTTTATGTGATCCACACAAGTCAACGGCTCTGGCATAGTCAATAAAGCAGAAAAAGATGTTTTTCTATAACTCTCTTGCTTTTTCAATGATCCAGTGGATGCTGGTAATTTGATCTCTGGTTCCTCCGCCTTTTCTAAAACCAGCCTGAACATCTGGAAGTTCACGGTTCACGTTTTGCAGATTTATTGAGATATAATTGTCATTTTTGAAGACAAATAGATTTGGCCATGAATATATGCTCATCCACCTATGACAGAACTGCAAAATTTCTCTAATACTTAATTTTCTTCTTTATAAAATTATGTTAATTATAACATCGAGTTTAAAGGTTTAAAATGAGAATTAGGTAAAATAACATACTAAATTGATGTGCACAATTTATGAGTATAAAGCCCTACATCTATGTACAGTAACTTTTCTTTTCCTCCCTGGTACCTAAGATATGATTCATGAAAAGTTGTAAGTCTAAAGATATCTCTTTAGTAATTCCCATTGCTCTTAATTCAAACCCTGGCCTAAAAGTAAATAGATACTTAAATAATTGTGATTTGAGAGGAAATGAAAGTAACTTGTTGCCTGCAAGCATTCCCTCTACCTCATGCTATTGTGTTTTGATCCCTTTTGAGTAGTTTCTCAAATCTCTTTTCTCTGTGAGAGCTGAATGATCAGGAAGTGTAGGGGAAAGGGAAAGAAAGTAGATAAAGCTAAGATGAAGGTATGAATCAGTGGCCACTTCGAGAAGGTCAGCTCAGGAAGGATGCTTCTGCATAGCTGGGAAATGGAAAAACTACAATGCAAGTGATATGGATGGCAATGGGGAAGGGGAACAATTTGGTCCTCGTTGGGAAGTCCCCCTATAAACTTGGGATATTTATGTCATATTTTAGAATGGATTAGACTTGTGCCTAATTGACATGGAAGGAACATATCAAAGCCAACAGAAGACAGCTGACCCAAAGGGCAGGAAACACTCATTTTTGGCATTAAAAAAAAAAAAAAATTACCAGAAGAATAATAAGAGCCAGGGCATGAAACTCATGGCAGAGCATAAGGTAATCAACCAGAAACCCATGGAATGACTCAGGAGGCAGAAGTTAATGTAAGATGAAGATTCTGATTATCTCATGGAAAGAGCAGGGATGCTAGACTTGCATCACCAATGGACAGTGGTACCTGAGTACAGAAAGTAGAATTCTCCAAAGGTCCAGAGAGAGAGACTGTACAGACAGATTGTACAAAACAAATATCCCTTTAAACTATATCCTGTGTTGTCCTTGACCAAATCAATGTATTCAAATTCTCATATTATTTTGTTAAGACACCTTTATCTTTCATGACATAGAAATACTGGGAATGCCATAATATGTACATCTGACCTAAATGCCACACCATAATAATCACTGGTATATTAACTATTCATTATGAAGTTGGTTATATCTAAGCACATAAAGCAGGAGGGTAATGATTAAAGTACCAGTGACTGAAGGAGCCACAACTATACATGGCTTTTTGCTTTATTTTAATTTTGACTATAGATAATGCTCTCTGTTTACTTGCCTTGCTTTAGAGAAACTCTGGTTTTTAGTTTGTTTCAATGTGTGATTATTTTCAACCTGCAAATATATCATTACTGTATTCTTTGCTGATGAATTCAGCCACTAATTTCCCATAAATTAAGAAAAATAATCCTTTTCTTGAATAAGTAGAATTTTTAAAATATACTTGTAAAAGAGTAAATAAAATCTCACTTTCATCATGGTTTGAACAAATCCAATTTAGTTTTTAGGGGCTTTTATTGCTCTAAATGAGGCACAATTTTAGTTCTTAAAAGGCTATCTTGAAAAAGGTCAGCTGTGTTATGAGTCTTCTGTCAAGAGCCTTTACTTCAGGTGTGTATGCAAGGCAGCACAAAATGAGTGACCTCACTGTCTCCTGAACACTCACACACATGGACTCACACCAACACACCAGCCGTGTAACAGACAGCAGAAGTTCAATCACACTGCTGATTTAGCCTAACCCAGATTCAATCCAAAGCCCCTGAAGTGTGACCTTAGATGATGTATTTAATATCTCTGAACCTCGTTTCCTTGCCTGCCAAACTTACACATTTATTATACCAGTTTGAATAATGCTAACATTATGTCTAGCAAATAGAAGGTGTGTGTCATATAGTGGCCAGTATTATCATCATCCATAGGTAGAAAACATTTAGCATAGTGCCATATGCTTATATGCTATTTAAGAAGTAGTGTCTAGTACTATATGTATTACTCTTTTATCTTAGTATTAGGTGTGGAGCACCAGACCAAATACCATAGATAAATAAATATATATATATATCCCACAGTAAACGTGGAAAATTCTTCAAGAGATGGGAATACCAGACCACCTGATCTGCCTCTTGAGAAATTTGTATGCAGGTCAGGAAGCAACAGTTAGAACTGGACATGGAACAACAGACTGGTTCCAAATAGGAAAAGGAGTACGTCAAGGCTATATATTGTCACCCTGTTTATTTAACTTATATGTAGAGTACATCATGAGAAACGCTGGGCTGGAAGAAACGAAACACAAGCTGGAATCAAGATTGCCAGGAGAAGTATCAATAACCTCAGATATGCAGATGATACCACCCTTATGGCAGAAAGTGAAGAGAAACTAAAAAGCCTCTTGATGAAAGTGAAAGTGGAGAGTGAAAAAGTTGGCTAAAAGCTCAACATTCAGAAAACTAAGATCATGGCATCTGGTCCCAGCACTTCATGGGAAATAGATGGGGAAACAGTGGAAACCGTGTCAGACTTTATTTTTCTGGGCTCCAAAATCACTGCAGATGGTGACTGCAGCCATGAAACTAAAAGACACTTACTCCTTGGAAGGAAAGTTATGACCAAGCTAGACAGCATATTCCAAAGCAGAGACATTACTTTGCCAACAAAGGTTCGTCTAGTAAAGGCTATGGCTTTTCCTGTGGTCATGTATGGATGTGAGAGTTGGACTGTGAAGAAGGCTGAACACGGAAGACTCGATGCTTTTGAACTGTGGTGTTGGAGAAGACTCTTGAGAGTCCCTTGGACTGCAAGGATACCCAACCAGTCCATTCTGAAGGATATCAGCCCTGGGATTTTTTTGGAAGGAATGATGCTAAAGCTGAAACTCCAGTCCTTTGGCCACCTCATGCGAAGAGTTGACTCATTGGAAAAGACTTTGATGCTGGGAGGGATTGGGGGCAGGAGGAGAAGGGGATGACAGAGGATGAGATGGCTGGATGGCATCACTGACTCGATGGACGTGAGTCTGAGTGAACTCCGGGAGTTGGTGATGAACAGGGAGGCCTGGGGTACTGCGATTCATGGGGTCCCAAAGAGTCGGAAACGACTGAGTGACTGATCTGATCTATATATTTCAGCTTTAGCATCATTCCTTCCAAAAAAATCCCAGGGCTGATATCCTTCAGAATGGACTGGTTGGGTATCCTTGCAGTCCAAGGGACTCTCAAGAGTCTTCTCCAACACCACAGTTCAAAAGCATCGAGTCTTCCGTGTTCAGCCTTCTTCAGAGTCCAACTCTCACATCCATACATGACCACAGGAAAAGCCATAGCCTTTACTAGACGAACCTTTGTTGGCAAAGTAATGTCTCTGCTTTGGAATATGCTGTCTAGCTTGGTCATAACTTTCCTTCCAAGGAGTAAGTGTCTTTTAGTTTCATGGCTGCAGTCACCATCTGCAGTGATTTTGGAGCCCAGAAAAATAAAGTCTGACACGGTTTCCACTGTTTCCCCATCTATTTCCCATGAAGTGCTGGGACCAGATGCCATGATCTTAGTTTTCTGAATGTTGAGCTTTTAGCCAACTTTTTCACTCTCCACTTTCACTTTCATCAAGAGGCTTTTTAGTTTCTCTTCACTTTCTGCCATAAGGGTGGTATCATCTGCATATCTGAGGTTATTGATACTTCTCCTGGCAATCTTGATTCCAGCTTGTGTTTCGTTTCTTCCAGCCCAGCGTTTCTCATGATGTACTCTACATATAAGTTAAATAAACAGGGTGACAATATATAGCCTTGACGTACTCCTTTTCCTATTTGGAACCAGTCTGTTGTTCCATGTCCAGTTCTAACTGTTGCTTCCTGACCTGCATACAAATTTCTCAAGAGGCAGATCAGGTGGTCTGGTATTCCCATCTCTTGAAGAATATATATATAAATGACACATAAAATACAAGTGATGGTTGCACAGTATACTAAAAGCTATTCTTATACAAATAGAGTAGGTGAGATGCATCTAGGTCAAGACCACATTTCTAGGAGCCCATGATAAATGATACTGAGAAGAAGGATGATTCATATTGCATATAAATCTCCTGGTACCAAACTAAACCCACAATATTTGCTTAATAAATGGTCACTATTGTGATCTCCAAAACGATTATCAAGACTAATAGGTTTACCATTGGCTCAATAGCCCCCATGTCAATATGAATATTTATGCTGCTTATAAGGGTTAACTTTAGGAAACCAGCTTTCATTTTCAATAAGCCTCTTGATATTTTGTTTTGTTTTCTTTTTTCAAAGTATTTAGCCCTTTTTTGATACAAGAATTATCTGAAACAAACAACACGAGCCTGTGCAAAGAAAAGAGTGAAGTGAAAGGGAAGAAACATCTGTGTCAGAATAATGGTAAATATGGGCAGATTGGATGTTTGTTACTGATGCGGTTCCCTGACATAGACAATCCGTATGTCATTCTGTCAGCACACAGTGTTTGGGAGCCAACAATCACTGAACAAACTCACTGCCAAGTGCAGACTGTGGGGTACAGATGTGAAGGGGATTTTTCTGTTAAGGAATATTCTCTGTTCACAATTCCAAGAACTAGGACCACAATCTTTTCCATCTAAGAAGGTTGAACTGCTTTAGCCAAGTTCAGTGTCATATTTTTGAGAAAAATTACCGTAATAAAGCTAACAGATAATCAAGAAAACTAGTTTTAAAGTGTTTTATTTGTTTGTTTGTTTTTGTCATTGGTTATTGCTCATGCCCATCTAAGCCTGCTATTAGATTGAGATTCAGAGAGTTGAAAAAATTCACCCAAGATTCACTCTGAAAATACACGTATATGCTCCAAACAGAACAAATAGAAATTTTCAAGCGTTATTTGGCAAAAGCTTAAGAATAAATTGTACTTCATGTACCATAGATTTAGAAGTTCCCCATCTGTGTGCCTACAAGAAGTCAAGCATAAGGTCACAAATAACTGAAGTACTTCTGCCTTTCTCTTCTTAATGTTTTTGTTGATTTAATTTTGTCAGTTATATGCAGGATAGCTCTAATATGTATAACATTTGATTCTTACACTTGTGAGAAATGGGTGGGCCATGATTATGATTAAATAGATAAGTCATGGTCATCATGAATTAATTTCAGATGCATGGACCACCTAATTTTCCCACCATTTCTTTAATATATCCAAGACTATTTTTAAGAGGCAACTACAAACTCCAGAACCCTTGGAGAATGAGCACTGTGGCTTAAGTTTACTTCATGTAAGTGACTACCAAGAATCATTCCTGAAAAATGAAGTCTGGTGGGAAAAAAAAAGAAGAGAGAACAAGATGATGGAAGATGAAAAAAGAAGATGACTGAGATAAAATTGATGATGAGGACTGAAGGAAAACCTCACTGTTATTTGGCAGCAAAAATTGGAGACTCTCATTTCTGGTCATCTCATATGACAAAGGGAATAAGTCTGATAACATATAAAATTTGCTATAGATATCTTAATTGGACTCCAGGAAAATTGAGAAGCTAAAAATCTTTAGGCTTTCTGGCTTCTATCTTTCTTATATTCTTATCTCTTCAACTCAAAATTCACCCATGGAAGTCTTAAATGAACATCCACTAATCCTCATTAAAGCCCTAGCTGACAGAACTTTATGAAAGCTCCTCTGGTCAAAGGTATTGGTGATGCCAACTTTAAATAATCCAAATTTCCTGTTTTTCCTTTGTTGCTTGTGCTACTGGTGTCATATCCAAGAAAGTACTGCCCAACTCAAGTTTATGACTATTAACACATATGGTTTCTTCTAACAATTTTGCAGTTTTAGATTTTGCATTTAGATGTATAATATTAATTTTTGTGTAAGATAGATGGTTGGGATCAAACTTCATTCTTTTGTATGTGAACATCCTGTTAAGACTAGCATCACTTGTTGAAAAGACTATTCTGTCCCCATTTAATTGTCTTGACATCCTTGTTGAAAATAAATTGACAATATATGCAAAGATTTATTTCTAAATTTTAATTTTATTTTCTTCAAATATATACACTAATCTTATTCTAGGAATACATTATTTTATTTACTCCAGCTATATAAATTTTCAAATCAAAAATAGTGGTAGTGACTACTAATAGATGCAGGGTTTCTTTTTGAAGATGATGAAATATTCTTGAGTTACATAATAGTGATGAAGGTGTAACTCTGTGAATGTACTAAAACCATTGATTTCCACATATTAAATGTATGGATTTTATGGTGTGTACATGATGTTTCCCAAAATGCTTAAAAATTCAGGAAACATTTCCCATAGAATCTGAGATCTGATATAAAGTTTTGATATAAAGATTTGTCAGGTGAGGAAAAATATAAAATTCTAGATGGGTTACTGAAGGATGTAAATGCAGAGTGATATAAGACCACATCAAATAGTCAGGAAGCTCAAAACTGTTTTGTATGATTTAAGTGTGAAATAGAATAAAACATTATGGGTGATTGTGTGGCAGGAGGAGGAAAGAATCTGTTGAGAATTTTATTCTACCCAACAAAAAGACATTCAGATTTTATTTTTTGACTGATCAAAATGTTTTTACTATGTACCATCTATATAAGTACTTACAGAGTTTCTAGTTATAAAATATAAGTATATGCTATTAAATAACTAGTTTAATAGCATATTCATACATTTTACATTAGTTTAAATTATTTAAAAGTCATAAAATATGGGCAAATATACAAAATAAACCTTAAAAACATGAACAGAAAGTCTAATTCCTTTTTCTCATCTCAAGCAATAAAGCTCATTCCGTGGGTATCACCAGGTAAATATGGAACTCTTTGCTGTTTTTTTTAAAGTGGATTTTAATTTAGTTTGCAATAATAAATCTAGAAAATATATCAAATTCCGAAAGGGACCCATTTTTAATAATTAAACCTAACCTGAGATGTTAATAGTGAAAAATTTGAGGGCTGGAGAATTGACACATTTTAAATAAAAGAGCCTTGATAGTCACACATTTCTTTATCCACTTGCCTTTATCCTACATTAGTCTCCTTTATTTTTGTTTAATTTATTTATTTTTAATTGGAGGACAATTGCTTTATAATGTGTTGGTTCTACCATAAATAAACATGAGTCAGACATAGGTATACGTCCCCTCCCTCTTGAACTTCCAACTTATCCCACCCCATTAAGTTGTCAGAGAGCACCAGTTTGAGTTCCCTGCTTCATAAGCAAATTCCCACTAGCTATCTGTTATACATATGTAATGTAAATGTGTATGTCTCAATGCTACTCTCTAAATTTGTCTCACCCTCTCCTTACTCCACTGTATCCACAAGTCTATTCTGTAGGTCTGTGTCTCAATTGTTTCCCTAAACTGACAAATTTCTTTTTGTATAATAGACTTTTGCTTCATTCACATCACTAGGACTCAAATTTGTTCCTTTCTATAGCTGAGTAACATCCCATCGCATATATGTACCACAACCTCCCCATCCATTCATCTGTTGATTGACATCCAGGTTGCCTCCATGTCCTGGCTATTGTAAATAATGCTGCAATGAACACTGAGGTACATATGCCTTTAGAATTGTGGTTTTCTCAGGGCATATGCCCAGTATGGGATTGCTGGATCATATGGTAGTTTTATTCCTAGCTTTGTTCTGGGCTGGATGAAGCACAAGCTGGAATCAAGATTGCCAGGAGAAATATTAATAATTTCAGATATGCAGATGGCATGACCCTTATGGCAGAAAGCGAAGAAGAACTAAAGAGCTTCTTGATGAAAGTGAAAGAGGAGAGTGAAAAAGTTGGCTTAAAAATCAACATTCAGAAAATGAAGATCATGGCATCTGGTCCCATCACTTCATGGCATATAGATGGGGAAACAATGGAAACAGTGTCAGACTTTATTTTTTGGGATGCCAAAAATCACTGAAGATGGTGACTGTAGCCATGAATTAAAAGACACCTGCTCCTTGGAAGGAAAGTTATAACCAACCTAGACAGCATATTAAAAAGCAGAGACATTACTTTGCCAACAAAGGTCCATCTAAGTCAAAGCTATGGTTTTTTCAGTAGTCATGTATGGATGTGAGAGTTGGACCATAAAGAAAGCCGAGAGTCAAAGAATTGATCCTTTTGAATTGTGGTGTTGGAGAACACTGTTGAGAGTCCCTTGGACTGCAAGATCTAAGCAGTCCATCCTAAAGGAAATCAATCCTGAATACTCATTGGAAGGACTGATGAAGAAGCTGAAATTCCAATACTTTGGCCACTGACTCATTGGAAAAGACCCTGATGCTGGGAAAGATTGAAGGCAAAAGAAGAAGGGGATGACAGAGGATGAGATGGTTGGATGGCATCATCAACTCGATGGACATGAGTTTGTGTATACTCCGGGAGTTGGTAATGGACAGGGAGGCCTGGCATGCTGCAGTCCATGGGGTCACAAAGAGTTGGACATGACTGAGTGACTGAAATGAATTGATTCCTAGTTTTTAAAGAAATATCCATACTGTTCTCTATAGTGGCTGTATCAATTTACATTCTTACCAACAGTAAAGCAGAGTTCCCTTTTCTCCACATCCTCTCTAACATCCTTTGTTTATAGATTTTTGATGATGGTCATTCTGACCAATATAAGGTGATAACCTCCTTTATTTTTAAGGGTCAAGCTATGGTGTAACAAAAGAATGGGATCTGGCCTTACCCTCAAACTATCCAGTTTAGCTGGTTATTTTTCTGGCTTGAGTGGAAAATGATTTGTATGTTACTTGAAATATATCATTCATGATTTTCCACTGTAAAAAGTGACAATAAGATAAAGTTTTGTTTATTCTTTTTTTTTTTTTGCTTTGTAATCAGTATATTAAAGAGACATTCATACATTTCAAGAATTGCTTAAATTCTGATACCAGCTTTAAGCTTGTGAACATATGACTTTAAACATACAATTAAAGCTATCCATCATAATTTGCTATACTACCAACATTAAATTACAGTTACTCTGGAGCATAAGTTAAATGGTTTAAAGTAAGCCTGTAACATACCTACAAAAACACCTTCCTATCTCATACATGCAAATTACTTCTCCATGTAAAGGTCTCATCACTCTAACCTCTAAGTTTCCCTGCTCCAGAAGTCACTACTCTAAGGCTTACTGCGGTCCAAATGTCGGGGGGCAGGGGGCAAAAAAAGTAACCAGGACAAATAGCTATATATATTAATAAAAGATGGCACAGCAAAAGAAGGGAATGCAATTCTACAAGTGTAAGCCCTCAAGAAGCAGCATATTATGATAAACCCCTTCTATACAAAGGTATCATTTCTATCACTGATACCACAGGCTAAATTAAATTATACAGCATGCCATCTTCAAGTAACAGTTGAGGCAATAGAATAAATGCAGAAGCATCGCAATGAATCCCACTTACTACATACAGACCAACACCTCTCTACATTAATTTCTTTGTCTGACTGCCAGTTAAACAGTTTTAATTTCATAGCTTAACAATTAAGGGTCATACACTGAAGTCAATACATACACCTGGCATTTCAATCTAAGCTATTCCATATACATAGCTGAAATCAATTACAAAATATGGCCTAACAAATGCTAGGGGAAATTTTTTAAAGTCATTTTTACAAGTACTAAACTTATCTTGCACACTGAAGTCATCATACATACAGGGCAAAGTCAGAGCTTTTATATTTGAGTTTATTCTTCATTTAACTTTTAAACACTACTATAGTTGAATATTAAAACAAAAGCAAGTAGTGAGCATATGATTATAGTCCTTCACTCAATCGCTACTGCAAATAAAACACCAGCAGTGAGTGTTATTCACAGGCCCTACTAAGAGGTCTGACACTGAACACCACCCCGAGGATGATGTTCATCATCCTCATATGCTTCTCCATTGTAATGGCACCGTCTTTCCTGATTTGGATCAAAGTCCACCAATTCTACCTGGTCCATTTCATCAGTCTCTTCTACTTCCTTCCTCTCAGGCAGAAGTTTTTCCAGCAAAGAGAGTTTATCAGGAGAGAGAAAGCCATTCTCAGGAAAGTTTACCTTAAATTCAATGATTAGGGGACCCTTTTCATATGGCCTACGATAAATTGGCATGCCTTCATTTAGCACACACTTGATATCTCCATGCTTGACAATTTGCCCTGGATGAGAAGTGATGACTATGGTTCAGTTGTCAAGAGTAGATATTGGCTTCTGGAAGCCACACAACGCCTCAACCAGCTGTATGTCCATACACATGAAAAGGTCTTCTCCTCGTAGAGTAAAAACAGCATGGTCCTTCTGATCTAAAACAATGATGATATCTCCTGGCTCCAGTCCTGGTTCTTGGTCTCCTTCACCATGGAATGTTATCTTCTGGCCATCTTTCATGCCTTTGTCAATATGAACTTCTAGAATTTTCTTTTCTCGAACTATCTTCCTTCCATTGCAGCTTTTACATCTATCTTTTGGACTGATCCGCTCCCCATGGCCCTGGCACTCCATGCAGACAGACTGAATTTACTGAACCATTCCAGGTCCTATCTGATGAATTCTTATTTGCATTCCAGTACCTTGGCAATTGGGACAGCATTCTACCGCTCCTTTTTTACCACCTCGGCCTTCACATTTGTCACAAATCACACTCTTTTGCATTGCTAGTTTTCTTGTTGCACCATTATATAAATCTTCTAAAGTTACTGTAAGTTGATGGACAACGTTCTTACCCCTCCTCTCTCTCTGCATCCTGCCTCCTCCTCCGAAAAACATATCAAAGATGTCCATGGGGGAGCCAAAACCACCACCTGCTCCACCTTCTTTAATTGCCTGTTCTCCTCCTTTGTCATATAACTCCCTTTTCTTTGCATTAGAGAGCACTTCGTAAGCTTGAGAAATCTGTTTAAACTTCTCGCCTTCATTTGGATTCTTATCAGGGTGGTACTTCAAGGCCAGTTTCCTGTAAGCCTTTTTCAATTCTTCTGGGGTGGCATTGGGTTTCACCCGCAAAACATCATAGTAAGTGGTTTCTTTCACCATTTTCTACAGCCGGTGAGAGGGCCGATGCCGGTGTGGGGGAGCGGGAAGGAGCGCGTTGCTGTGCGCAGCTCGGGCAGCCGCCGCTCCTCCGCCTTTCACCGAGCGTTCTGGAAAGTTCCGGCTGTTTATTCTTGATTACTCGAAAGAAACACAGATTCCTGAAGGGTTGGAAGACTGTTCTCTTCATCTCCCTTTACCCTTCATATAAAAAAGATAACGACAACAAAAGTGCTTCATATTTCATTAAGTAATATTCAAAGTCTTCTCACTATTTCATTTGATCATACTTTCAACTTGTAATACAGTAGAAGAAAAGAGTTTGCAATATCCATTTCATAAAAAAAAATAAAGGTAAGTAAAAATTTGTGGTGGGAGTATATACCCAAGCCTGCACCCAAGCTTCTTGCAAGTCCACAGGGGTTCGTGCTCAGGGCAGCAGGCAGGGCTCAGAGGGGAGGGACCACCATTCTGAGTTAGAATGCAAAGTCATGTGGGGAGCTGCTAAAGTTGCTGGCAATGCTCCTCAGGTCTGGAAGTGGCTGTAATGGAGGAGGAGGAAGAGCAGCAAGAAGTGGGTGGGGCCCTCAGAGGAGGACAAGGTGGTTCCTAGATCATCTAGTTACTGAAGTGATCCAACAGCACAGTTCAAAAGAATTCTGAAAACATAGAATCAAATAAAAAAATTTAGAAATGAAAGAGATGTTACAATGCTTACTGAGAAATGCAAAGATTCATGAGATTATTATAAAATATTATATGCCAACAAATTGAATCACCTATAAGAAATGGATATATTTCCATAAATTTACAACAAGACTGAACAAGGAAGAAACAGAAAATCTGAAGAGAATAATAACATGTAAGGAGTTTGATTCAGTAATCAAAAACTTTCTAGAAAGGAAAAGGCTCAGATCTGATGAAATTTCACATTACTGGTGAAATGTATTAAACATTTAAAGAGGAATTAATATCAGTCTTTCTAAACGTCCAAAAACTGAAAATGGAACCAGTCCAAAATCACTTTACAAGACCAAATTCACTCTGAAACCAAAGTCAGACAGGACACTACCAAAAAAAAAAAAAAAATCACAGATCAATATCTATGGTGAATATAAATACAAAAATCTTCACCAAAATACTAGAAAACCCACTTCCACTAAAAGGATTATATATCATGATCAAGTGGCATTTATCCATTAGATGCAATGATGATTCAAATCTGTAAATCAATGCAATACACCATGTTAGCAAAATGAGGGTAAAATTATATGATTATCTCAATAGATGTAAAAAGAAAAGCATTTGATGAAATTCAACATCATGATTAAAATTTTCAAGGAATCACATATAGAAGGAATACACCTCAACATAGTAAAGGCCACAATGACAAGCCCACCACAAACTTTATGCTCAATGATGAGGAACTGAAAGCTTTTTCTCTAAGTTCAAAAAGAAGACAAAGGTGCCCATTCTTATTATTTCTATTCAACATAGTACTGGAATTCCTAGCTAGAGCAATTAAGAAAAAAAGAAAAAAATCCAACTCAGAAAGGAAGTGGTAAAATTGTCTATATTTGCAGATTACATGGTATATAGAGAAGATACCTCTTAGAACTGATGAACAAATTCCACAAAGTTTCAGGATACAAATTCAGTATATAAAAATAAGTTGCATTTCCATATACTGGCAATGTATTCAGTTCAGTTCAGTTCAGTCTCTTAGTCATGTCCGACTCTTTGCAAGCCCATGAATTGCAGCACACCAGGCCTCCCTGTCCATTACCAACTCCCAGAGTTCACTCAAACTCACGTCCATTGAGTCGGTGATTCCATCCAGCCATCTCATCCTCTGTCATCCCCTTCTCCTCCTGCCCTCAATCCCTCCCAGCATCAGAGTCTTTTCCAATGAGTCAACTCTTCACATGAGGTGGCCAAAGTATTGCAGTTTCAGCTTTACCATCATCCTTCCAAAAAACACCCAGGACTGATCTTTAGAATGGACTGGTTAGATCTCCTTGCAGTCAAAGTAACCCTCAAGAGTCTTCTCCAACACCACAGTTCAAAAACATCAATTCTTTGGCGCTCAGCTTTCTTCACAGTCCAACTCTCACATCCATACATGACTACTGGAAAAACTATAGCCTTGACTAGACAGACCTTTGTTGGGAAAGTAATGTCTCTGCTTTTGAATATGCCATCTAGGTTGGTCATAACTTTCCTTCCAAGGAGTAAGAGTCTTTTAATTTCATGGCTGCAATCACCATCTGCAGTGATTTTGGAGCCCAAAAAAATTAAGTCTGACATAGTTTCCAGTGTTTCCCCATTTATTTCCCATGAAGTGATGGGATCAGATGCCATGATTAGCAGAAACATAAATTTTAAAAGTAATCCCATTTATAATAAAATCAAAAAGTTAAATATCTAGGAATAAATTTAATCAAGGGGATAAAAGACCTGTATACTTTAACCAAGCCCAATCTTTAAGAAATTTAAAGCATTGATAAATGGAAAGATATTTCATTTTCATGGATTGGAAGAATTAATATTTTAAAAATATTATCAATACTGACAAAGCAATCCGTAACTTTACCATAATCTCCACCAAAATTCCACTGATATTTTTCTCATAAGTAGAAAAAAAAAAAAAAGCTGGGCTTCCCTTGTGGCTCAGCTGGTAAAGACTCCACCTATAATGCGGGAGACCTGAGTTTGATCCCTATGTTGGGAAGATCCCCTGGAGAAGGGAAAGGCTACCCACTCCAGTATTGTGGCCTGGTGAATTCTATGGACTGTATAGTCCATGGGGTCACAAAGAGTTGGACACAACTGAGCAACTTTCACTAGTAGCAATAGGAAAAAAAAAAAAAAGCTATTTTAATATTCATATGAAACCATAAAAGGCACTGAATAGCAAAAGCAACCCTGAGAAAGAACAACAAAGTTGAAGGCAACTCATTCTCTGATTTTATACTACATTACAAAGCTATAGTAATAAAACCAATATGGTATGGTCATAAAAACAGACATGTGGACATATGGAACTGAATAGAGAGCTCAGATATAATCCAGCCTGTATAGTTAACTAACTTTGACAAGAGTGCTGAGGACAAAAAATGCAGAAGGAATAGTCTCTTCAATAAATGGTGTTGTGAAAACTGGATACACATATGCAAAAAATAAAACTAGACCCCAATTTTATATCACCCACAAAAATTAACTTGAAGTGGACTAAAAACTTGACTGGAAGATCTAAAGCCATAAAATTCCTGAAGGAACACATAGAAAAGGGGTTCATTGACATTGGTTTCGGCACAGATGTTTTGGAAATGGTATTAAAAGAGCAAGAAAGAAAGGGAAAAAAAGTCAGCAAGTAGAATGACATTAAACCAAAAAGCTTCTGCACAGGAAGGAAATGATCAACAAAGTGAATAACAAGCTAAAGAATGAAAAATATATTCAAATCATATATTAGCTAAGAGATTAATATTAAAATATGTAAGAAATTCACACAACTCAAGAGCAAAAACAAGTAAACATGATTTTAAAATATTTAAAAGATTTGAATAGAGGTTTTTCCAAAGAAGACGTATATACAGGGTATGAAAAGGTGCTCAACATTAACTATCAGGGAAGTTCAAATCAAATAGAATGGCTTTTATCTGAAACACAAGAGATAGTAAGTGGTATAGAGAAAAGGGAAGCGTTTTGCCCCATTGATGGAAATATAAATTACTTTGGCCATGATGGAAAACAGGGGGGAAAATAAAATAGAATCCCATATGATCCAATAATCCCACTTCTAGGTATAAATTCAAATTAGATGAAATCAACATTTTGAAGGAATATCAGAACTCCCATATTTATTGCAGCATTATTCACAAAGACATGGAAACTACTCGTTTGTCAATGAACAAATTGGTAAAGAATATATGATATATAAATATGTATATCCATACATCACTGACTCAATGGACTTGAGTTTGAGTAAACTCTGCGAGTTGGTGATGGACAGGGAGGTCTGGCATGCTGCGATTCATGGGGTATCAAAGAGTTGGGCACAACTGAGCGACTGAACTGAACTGACCCATAAACATATGCATGTTTTCAGTGACTATTTTTTAGTCATGAGAAAGAAGGAAATGCTGACATTTTTAACAACATGGATCAACCTAGAAGATGTTATGCTAACTGAAATTAGTTAGATAGAAAAAAAAAAAAAACTAATACTGTGATATACATGTGAAATGTAAAAAAAAAATTAATTTAAAAAGTTAAATTCATAGAAACAGAATAAAATGATAATTACCAGGAGCTGGGGGATGGAGGAGATGGGGAGAAATTGGTCAAAGGGTACAATTGTTCAATTATAAGATGGATGAGCTCTGGGGATCTAATGTATAGCATGGGGACCAAAGTCAAGAATACTGTGTTTTGGCTTGATATTTACTAAGAGAGTAGATATTAAATATTCTGACCACATATACACACACAAAAAAATAACTAAGTGAGGTGAAGAATGTGTTAATTAACCTGAATTATGATAATTATTTCACAAAGTACATGTATGTTAATTCATCAAATTTTAAGATATATATACACATATACATACACATTTTCCTATCAATTTTAGCTCAATAAAATTGAGAAAATTTTTAAATACATTAATAAAAATAGGAATATGGGCATGAGCTAGACAGACTAAATTTTTTATTTCATTTTTACCATTTATATCCTTGAAGGATAATAAACAAATAAAAGAAGAAATATGCAATATAATCTCAAATGAAAATAGGTGTTTTTCCAGAAAATAAAGCAGGAAAAGAAGTGGGAAACTGACTGAGGGATGAATGAAAGCATTATTTTTTTACACATGGGGTCAAAGATCTTTGAGGAGACATTTTTAGAAGCATTTGAGTAAATATGAACAGAGCCTTTCTTAGCTGGCATTTTAGTAATTGTTGCAGTAAGTACAAAGGCCCTAGAGCCTGAAGAAGCAATTAGCCTGTCATATTTGAGAAAGAACAAGAAAATTGGAATAGCTGGAGTGGAACAGGAAGTCTAGACCATGTAGAATTTTGATGGCCTAGGTAAGGACCTAAGCTTTAATTATATATGTGAGATAAACCATTGAAGATTCTGAAATGTGGAGAGATATGATCTTATTTAAAATTAAAATATATCATTCAGAAGTAGAAACAGGGAGAGCCATTGGGAGCTCTTTAAATAAGAGATGATACTGTTCAATAGTGGGCATTCATGAAACAGTGGAAAACAGCACATTTAGATGTAATAAAGGAAGAAGAGACCAAATCCATTGATCAGTTCAACTTGTGGTCTGGCAGAAATGAGAAAACCAAAAATAGTTCATTCATGTTTTAGTTTTCTTTTTGTTTTGCCTGAGCAACTGGGAAAATGATGTGTCTAATAAATTATCTTGGAAAAAAATGGGAGAAAGTAGATCTTTGGAGTTAGTGAGACAAAAAATTCTTTTGGGTTCACAGTTTGAATTGACTCTTAGCTGTGCAAATAAGAATGTAGAGCAGGCAGAGGAATATGCCATATTTTGTTAATTCCAATGCTCATTTTTCTTTCACATTTTAATATTGTAAAATAGGAATGCCTCACCCAATTGACAGGAAGCCAGGTGGTGGTCATGATGTACTTGTCATTGTCAGATCATGTACAAATTTAGTGGTCAATCTATTAATATTTTTAGGACTTCCATTAAGTGCTATGCAGTGTTAGTCCTTTGCTACATAAATGCCATTCTTTTAGTCATAGAAATGTTTGAAACTATCTAACATATAAGTCGGAGAAGGCAATGGCACCCCACTCCAGTACACCCAAGACTGAGCTCCTTTAGGATGGACTGGTTGTACATCCTTGCATTCCAAGGAACCTTCAGTGTCCTCTCCAACCCCACAGTTCAAAAGCATCAATTCTTCAGCGCTCAGCCTTCTTCACAGTCCAACTCTCACATCCATACATGACCATAGGAAAAACCATAGCCTTGGACTAGACGGACCTTTGTTGGCAAAGTGATGTCTCTGCTTTTGAATATGCTATCTAGGTTGGTCATAACTTTCCTTCCAAGGAGTAAGCATCTTTTAATTTCATGGCTGCAGTCACCATCTGCAGTGATATTGGAGCCCAGAAAAATAAAGTCTGACACTGTTTCCACTGTTTCCCCATCCATTTCCCATGAAGTGATGGGACCGGATGCCATGATCTTCATTTTCTGAATGTTGAACCTTAAGCCAACTTTTTCACTCTCCACTTTCACTTTCATCAAGAGGCTTTTTCGTTCCTCTTCACTTTCTGCCATAAGGGTGGTGTCATCTGCATATCTGAGGTTATTGATATTTCTTCCGGCAATCTTGATTCTAGCTTGTGTTTCTTCCAGTCCAGCGTTTCTCATGATGTACTCTACATATAAGTTAAATAAACAGGGTGACAATATAAAGCCTTGATGTACTCCTTACCTATTTGGAACCAGTCTGTTGTTCCATGTCCAGTTCTAACTGTTGCTTCCTGACCTGCATACAGATTTCTCAAGAGGCAGATCAGGTGGTCTGGTATTCCCATCTCTTTCAGAATTTTCCACAGTTTATTGTGATCCACACAGTCAAAGGCTTTGGCATAGTCAATAAAGCAGAAATAGATGTTTTTCTGGAACTCTCTCACTTTTTCCACGTTCCAGCGGATGTTGGAAATTTGATCTCTGGTTCCTCTGCCTTTTCTAAAACCAGGTTGAACATCAGGAATTTCACAGTTCACATATTGCTGAAGCCTAGCTTGGAGAATTTTGAGCATTACTTTACTAGCATGTGAGATGGGTGCAATTGTGTGGTAGCTTGAGAATTCTTTGGCATTGCCTCTCTTTGGGATTGGAATGAAAACTGACCTTTTCCAGTCCTGTGGCCACTGCTGAGTTTTCCAAATTTGCTAGCATATTGAGTGCAGCACTTTCACAGCATCATCTTTCAGGATTTGGAATAGCTCAACTGGAATTCTATCACCTCCACTAGCTTTGTTCGTAGTGATGCTTTCTAAGACCCACTTGACCTCACAGTCCAGGATGTCTGGCTCTAGATCAGTGATCATACCATCGTGATTATCTGGGTCGTGAAGATCTTTTTTGTGCAGTTCTTCTGTGTATTCTTGCCATCTCTTCTTAATATCTTCTTCTTCTGTTGGGTCCATACCGTTTTTGTCCCTTATCGAGCCCATCTTTGCATGAAATGTTCCCTTGGTATCTCTAATTTTCTGAAGAGATCTCTAGTCTCCCATTTTGTTGTTTTCCTCTATTTCTTTGCATTAATCGTTGAAGAAGGCTTTCTTATCTCCTCTTGCTATTCTTTGGAACTCTGCATTCAGATGTTTTTATCTTTCCTTTTCTCCTTTGCTTTTTGCTTCTCTTCTTTTCACAGCTATTTGTAAGGCCTCCCCAGACAGCCATTTTGCTTTTTTGCATTTCTTTTCCATGGAGATGGCCTTGATCCCTGTCTCCTGTACAGTGTCATGAACCTCATTCCATAGTTCATCAGGCACTCTATCTATCAGATCTAGGCCCTTAAATCTATTTCTCACTTCCACTGTATAATCATAAGGGATTTGATTTAGGCCATACCTGAATGGTCTAGTGGTTTTCCCTACTTTCTTCAATTTAAGTCTGAATTTGGCAATAAGGAGTTCATGATCTGAGCCACAGTCAGCTCCTGGTCTTATTTTTGTTGACTGTATAGAGCTTCTGCATCTGTATATAAGACAGCAAAAGAGACACTGTTGTATAGAACAGTCTTTTGGACTCTGTGGGAGAGGGAGAGGGTGGGATGATTTGAGAGAATGACATTGAAACATGTGTAATATATATGAAACTAGTCACCAGTCCAGGTTCGATGCACAATACTGGATGCTTGGGGCTGGTGCAGTGGGATGACCCAGAGAGATGGTATGGGGAGGGAGGAGGGAGAAGGGTTCAGGATGGGGAACACATGTATACCTGTGGCGGATTCATTTTGATATATGGCAAAACCAATACAATATTGTAAAGTTAAAAAATAAAATAAAATTTAAAAAAAGATTAAAAAAGACTTCCTATAGACAAAAAAGGTAAAAACCATAAAAACAGTTCTCCGAAAGTATGAAATGTGTGAATCTATTTTTCATTCCTGTCCATTCCTTGTTAGAGCATTCCCTGAATGGTTTGTGCTTACTGTTATTGTAAATGGAATTTTTAAAATTAAAACTTTAGTAAGTAGCTATTTCCATATAGAAAGCTATTAATTTTCTCATTGGATTTGTAATACCCACTGTACTGAACTTTCTTATTTTTCTCTAATTAACTCATTGTGGTGGAATTTCTTAATAAAGAATCAAATCTTCCACAAGTAAAAAAAAAAAAAAAAAAAGTAATATAATCAATCTGATTTCGGTGTTGACCATCTGGTGATGTCCATGTATAGAGTCTTCTCTTGTGTTGTTGGAAGAGGGTGTTTGTTATGACCAGTGCATTTTCTTGGCAAAACTCTATTAGTTTCTATTTGTTTCTTTAGGTAGATATATTCCTAAATATTTTATTCTTTTCATTGCAATGGTGAATGGAATTGTTTCCTTAATTTCTCTTTCTGTTTTCTCATTATTCGTGTATAGGAATGCAAGAGATTTCTGTGTGTTAATTTTATATCCTGCAACTTTACTATATTCATTGATTAGCTCTAGTAATTTTCTGGTGGAGTCTTTAGGGTTTTATATGTAGAGGATCATGTCATCTGCAAACAGTGAGAGTTTTACTTCTTCTTTTCCAATTTGTATTCCTTTTATTTCTTTTTCTGCTCTGATTGCTGTAGCCAAAACTTCCAAAACTATGTTGAATAGTAGTGGTGAGAGTGGACACCCTTGTCTTGGTTCCTGACCTTAAGGGAAATGCTTTCAGTTTTTCACCATTGATGATAACATTTGTTGTGGGTTTGTCATATATAGCTTTTATTATGTTGAGGTATGTTCCTTCTATTCCTGCTTTCTGGAGGGTTTTTATCATAAATGGATATTGAATTTTGTCAAAGGCTTTCTTTGCATCTATTGAGATAATCATATGGTTTTTATCTTTCAAGTTGTTAATGTGGTGTATTACGTTGATTGATTTGCACACATTGAAGAATCCTTGCATCCATGGGATAAAGCCCACTTGGTCATGATGTATAATCTTTTTAATGTGTTGTTGGATTCTGTTTGCTAGAATTTTGTGAGAGTCTTTCCTGTGTTTGGAAACTTCTCTCTTTTTTAAGACTCCCTTCCTGGGATGGATCTCCACCCCTACCTCGTTTGTCTCTCTTTTTATCTTTTTTATTTTGTCCTACCTCCTTTCGACAGCACTGGGCTACCTTTCTGGGTGCCTGATGTCCTCTGCCAGCATTCAGAAGTTGTTTTGTGGAATTTGCTCAGCATTCAAATGTTCTTTTGTTGAATTTGTGGGGGAGAAAATGGTCTCCCTGCCCTATTCCCCCACCATTTTAGGACCGCCCCCCTATATATATATATATATATATATATATATATACATATATACATACATATACACACACACACACATACATACATATAGTATTTCAAATTATTTTCCCATTTGTGTTATTAGAGAATGTGAGACAGAGTTCTCTGTGCTATACAGTAGGTTCTTGTTGGTTATCTGTTTTGAATACAGTAATGTGAACATGTCTGCCCTAATTTGCCAGTTTGTCCTTCTCCTCCACCTTTCCCCTTTGGTTACCATACATTTGTTTTCTATGTCTGTGAGCCTATTTCTATTTTGTAAGTTCATTTGTGTCATACTTTAGATTCCACATACAGATGATATCATATGGTATTTGTCTTTCTTTGTCTGACATACTTCACTTAGTATAGTAATCTCTAGGTACATCTGTATTGCTGCAAATGACATTATTTCATTTTGTTATTTTTTATGACTGATTAATATTCCATATTTATCCAATTATCTGTCAATAGGCATTTAGTTTGTTTTCATGTCTTGGCTATTGTAAACAGAGCTGCAATGAACACTGAAACATGTGTATCCTTTTGAAGCATGGTTTTCTCTAGATATATGCCCAGGAGTGGGAGTGCTAGTTCATATGGTAGCTATGCTTTTAGTTTTTAAGCGATCTCCATATTGTTCTCCTATATGTGATTTTAAAGGAAATGGAGGATGGAATATTTTGGAAATTCCAGGAAGACAGAACAGCATTTTCCAATTCAACAATATAAAATGATAGCATTTTGGATGACTGTGACATTTTCAATTTATCCTTCTTCTGAAAGTGAATCCAGTTGCCATCCATTACGGGCTGTGCTTCAGCTTGTGAGACTAGCCTCACCTAAAAGCATGCTCTTCCTAGGGAAGCCCCTTGTGTTCATTGAGCAAGTTGGGATATCCAGGACTTACCCTTTGATTCTACATGAGACAACTCTACCAGCCAGTATACACTCCAGAGCTCCCTAGCAGTTTGACTGAGGCTTTCTAGGCCTGCATTACAATCCAACTTTTCCTTTCACAGGCGTTGATTCCTAGCAACACCTTACAGTTTAAACTCTGTATTAATGTATGTTTCTGGAGTGTCCAAACTGTCACAAGGGAGCAGGTTGTTGGCTGCCTTTGACCTATGGTGCTTTCTGATCTCCTAAAGAAAAATCTCTTTTGATACTTAGTATTTTTGTTTTCAGTTGTATTCAATTTTTCTTAGTGAATAAAAATTTCTTATGATTTAAACTGTTTTTCACAACTTTTTTTCCATTAGAATGCTGGGTGTTTTTTTTTTTTTTTTTTTTAATGAGAGGCAGCTGAAATTAGGGCATTGAAGTGCTGAGACAGGAGGGAGAGACTAAGAAATTAGAAAACTGTGAACTGGAGGAGGCCTGAAAGGATATCCAGGTCATATATCTGGTTGTTCCCTCGATAAAATAAGTGTAAAGGTTTAGAATGGGGGAAATCAAGATGAGAATAGAGGATTTTGCCTGCCAGGGTGAGGAAGAGGCTAATCTCATAATGCCATGAGACAGTGTCTTGTACATAGCAATAACTCAATTAATAGTGACTGTTTGTTATTATTGTCTATTGTTTTCATTATAATAATTATCAGAAATAAAAGAAAGAGAGAGAGAGTGTGTGATGAAGACAAGCTTCAGCTACTCTGCAACTTTGCCTAGGGCCAGTCTTCTTGCCCATACAAACTGCAGAAGAAATGCTTAGCCTCATTAGCTAAGCAGAAATAACTGAATAAATCAACTATAATTTTCTGCAAAGTCTTTACTTAAATGTAAACATGGAGAAGTAAGAAAAAGAAATTAGGGATGAAAATAAAACTTAAGATAATAAGCATTTGAGAATAAATGATGATTCATTCTTTTAATTGCAGTACAGATAAGAATTGATTCAGGCCATCTACAGAGGAGGCGTGTGAAGAAAAGAAGAGGGGTGTGAATAGCAAAATGATTTCAAAGGCATCAAGATAAACACATGAAAGGCTGGCAAAATATTGAATTGGAAATAAATATTCAAGGGATTAAAAAGCTATGGGAAAAAAAAAAAACTTCTCTCACCTGTAGAGATAACTCAGTTCAGTTCAGTTCAGAATCTCAGTCATTTCTGACTCTTTGCAACCCCATGAATCACAGCACGCCAGGCCTCCTTGTCCATCACCAACTCCCGGAGTTCACTCAAACTCATGTCCATAGAGTCGGTAATGCCATCCAGCCATCTCATCTTCTGTTGTCCCCTTCTCCTCCTGCTCCCAATCCCTCCCAGTATCAGGGTCCTTTCCAATGAGTCAACTCTTCACATGAGGTGGCCAAAGCATTGGAGTTTCAGCTTTAGCATCAGTCCTTCCAAAGAACACCCAAGACCGAGCTCCTTTAGGATGGACTGGTTGTACATCCTTGCATTCCAAGGGACTCTCAAGTGTCCTCTCCAACACCACAGTTCAAAAGCATCAATTCTTCGGTGCTCAGCCTTCTTCACAGTCCAATTCTCACATCTATACATGACCACTGGAAAAACCATAGCTTTGACTAGACGGACCTTTGTTGGCAAAGTAATATCCCTGCTTTTTAATATACTATCCAGGTTGGTCATAACTTTCCTTTCAAGGAGTAAGCATCTTTTAATTTCATGGCTGCAGTCACCATCTGCAGTGATTTTGGAGCCCCCCCCCCCAAAAAAAATAAAGTCTGACACTGTTTCCCCATCTGTTTCCCATGAAGTGATGGGACCGGATGCCATGATCTTAGTTTTCTGAATGTTGAGCTTTAAGCTAACTTTTTCACTCTCCTCTAGGTCTGCTTAAAAGGAATGTGCTTGCATGAATATAGGCCAATATCTACTCTATTAAGAGACATTAACATCCTGTTAATGTCTTTTTATCTATTAAATAATGTTGCATGTCTTGTGAGGCAAGTAGCTCCAGAACATATTTCTCCTAAGCCTAGAGTTAAAATCAGTAGAACTGAACACTTCTAGGACACAATTTAATCTAATCTCTTAATTCAAAAACTGATGATATGGGACTTCCCTGGTGGTCCAGCAGTTAAGACTTCATGCTACCAATTCAGGGGGCCCAGATCTGATCACTAGTCAGGTAACTAAATCCCTTCATGCCACAGCTAAGAACCCTCCTGCCCCCACAGTGAAGAGCAAAGGTCCTGTGTACCACAACTAACACCATAAACAGCCAAACAAATAGCCAGGACATGGAAGCAACCTAGATGTCCATCAGCAGATGAATGGATAAGAAAGCTATGGTACATATACACAATGGAGTATTACTCAGCCATTAAAAATAATACATTTGAATCAGTTCTAATGAGGTGGATGAAACTTGAGCCTATTATACAGAGTGAAGTAAGCCAGAAGGAAAAACACCAATACAGTATACTAACGCATATATATGGAATTTAGAAAGATGGTAACAATAACCCAGTGTACGAGACAGCAAAAGAGACACTGATGTATAGAACAGTCTTATGGACTCTGTGGGAGAGGGAGAGGGTGGGAAGATTTGGGAGAATGGCATTGAAACATGTAAAATATCATGTAAGAAACAAGTTGCCAGTCCAGGTTCGTTGCACGATACTGGATGCTTGGGGCTAGTGCACTGGGACGACCCAGAGGGATGGTATGGGGAGGGAGGAGGGAGGAGGGTTCAGGATGGGGAACACATGTATACCTGTGGCAGATTCATTTTGATATTTGGCAAAACTAATACAACTATGTAAAGTTTAAAAATAAAATAAAATTTAAAAAAATAAAAATTAAAAAAAAAATAAAACAAGTAAGAAAAAAAAAAAAAAAACACACTGATATATAGAATCCAAGGGTGATAAAATAGTTTATATTAGGTGACAGAGATAGTAAAATTGAGGTCCTGAACCACAGTCCAATGCACTTTAAAATATCCCAAGATTAAAAGTATCATTTAATTGCAACTAAGAAGCAGTTCCATTCTTTTGCCATATGTAACAAACTCTCTTTTGTTCCAAGAAATTTCAGGGATGTGCTAAACTAGGGGGAGAAACAACAGATTCAGAGCTTTGTTGACTTCTGATGTAAATATGAACAACTTCAAGCTATTAAAATGACTTCACTGGCCATGCATTTGAAAGAGATGTGGGTTAACCGTGATAATCACAATCATCCAGGCTATTTTACTTGGTCTATAGCAATCCTCTTCATCTGCTCTTGCTTTCTCAGATGCCTTGTGTGATTAAAAAAAAAAAAAATCACTCATTGAAGGATACAAATACAATTAACTAAAGAATAAACAAGGTCTTTTACCACAAAGAATCTCTAGAACTTATCCTGCAACTTCAATCACTTGCTTTTAGGGTCCTCAGGAAACAAGTGAGGACAAAATTTCCTCTCATCTTCAGGAATTAGGATACAAGGTAATATGCTTGGATATCATATCTCAATTTGTTCCTTAGAGTACCGGATATGTGTAAGTGTGTCATTTACTATTTTAAGCTAATGACAACTTTCATCACGTAATAGAATTTTTCTAGTCTTCCCCTTAAAAGATTAGAACCAAAATTCTGTGCTAAATATCCTAGCAAGGTAAGTATTAGAGTCCTGTCTTCTTACTTCCAAACATTTTCAAATTCACTTCTCTCTACTGACTCAGATGAGGATGAGACTTAGATGATAGAGGATGAGATGGTTAGATAGCATCACTGACCCAATGGACATGAATCTGAACAAACTCTAGGATATAATGAAGGACAGGGGAGCCTGGCATGCTTCAGCCCACAGAGTCACAAAGAGTCAGATATGATTTAGTGACTCAACAACAATAACAACTGACTTAAGTAGACCTTTGTTTCTAGGAATAGCAATAAGTTTCTATAAAACCATTTTTAACTCCCAGAAATAAGAGGATCTTGAATTGTTTTTTCACTGTGGGAGAATCTTACTGACAACTGTGTCCGAGTTCCATAGCTCAAGCCTCTGAGTCCAACATCTCCCTCTTGAATTCTATTATTTCAGTGTTGCATTCTTTCTTTCATCTGTTCCTCCCTCGATTCACTTATAGAATATGTTATCATACAGTAACAAAACTTCAAAACTAGCATTCAGAGGGTTCATAGTCCAAAATGGCTGACAATCAAATCAAAACAAAATCAACAACAAAAATAATATCAGTATAATGTAGCTCAGCTGGTAAAGAGTCCTCCTTCAAGGCAGGAGACATCAGTTCAATACCTGGGACAGGAAGATCCCCTGGAGAAGAGATAGGCTACCCACTCCAGTTTTCTTGGGCTTCCCTGGTGTCTTAAATGGTAAAGAATCTGCCGGCAATGTGGGAGAGATAGGTTTGATCACTGGGTTGGGAAGATCCCCTGGAGAAGGAAACAGGTACCCAATCCAGTATTCTTGCCTGGAAAATTCCATGGACTGAGAAACCTGGCAGGTAACAGTGCATGGGGTTGCAAAGAGTCAGACATGACTGAGTGCCTTTCACTTTCACTTTTCATTACCATTCTTACCGTGGGAGGTAAGAAGGAAGTAACTCAATATTCTGTTGTTGTTCAGTCACCAAGTTGAATCCTACTCTTTGCAACCCCATGGACTGTAGCACGCCATGCTTCTTTGTCCTCCACTATCTCCCAGAGTTTGCTCAAATTCATCGAGTCAGTGACATTACTTAACCATCCTATCTTCTGTCACCCTTTTCTCCTTCTGCCCTCAATCTTTCCCAGCATCAGGGTCAGCCCTTTGCATCAGGTGGCCAAAGTATTGGAGCTTTAGCATCAGGCCTTTCAATGAATATTCAGGGTTGATTCCCTTCAGGATTGACTGGTTTGATCTCCTTGCAGTCCAAGGGACTCTCAAGCATCTTTTCCAAGACCACAATTTGAAAACATCAATTCTTCAGCAAAGTAGGCTATAAAAGATTCAGAGGGTTTTGGATCTTATAGGATAATTAGGAGTTTGCCAACATATTGAGGAAAATGATTCAGGAAGTGAAAGTAATAACATATCTACATACCCAGATAAACCTTTTTTCAAGGTTTAACTAATGGGCATTGCGGGGAGCCGGCGGGAAGACCTCCACCCATGGCAAAGGTCATGAGGAAGGAGGCTCGACATACGCAAAGGTGGGATCAAGCCTCAGGAGTCCCCCTGGAAATCCTCGAGCATCTACCCCCATAACCAGAGCCTGCCTACTTTACTACTTTGTACTCTCACCTACACCTTTGACTTTACGGGGGGCTGTCCCCCACCACCTCTTTTGGAGAAGGAGTTAACTTAGAGCTCCAGTTAATAATAATTCCTGGTTGTGATAGGAGTGTTTCAATCTACAAACTCCTCTGAAGATTCTCTAGCCTGCCTGACAGGCTTGTCCGGCCACATGTGATTGCTCACAGCCTCCCAACCATGAGAGGCACGAGATGCTTTAAACCTTCTAAAAACAGGTTCTTTAGAGAAGTTAGAAAACTATTAGTATAGTATAGTAGGTTGATTAGAAATTGTATTGGTGAAGGGTTTTTCATTTGTTGAGCCAATGTTTACTGCTAAGTCTCCACATCCCCTGCCCTTATGCACATTAATGAATATATAGAAGAAATAAGTATTAACCTTTGATATTAATCACGTTAGACCTTAGGCTAAGCAAATTATTTCCTTAATTAAAACCCACTACACCCTCACCCTATAGGAATGTAACTTTATCTAGTACCTTCGGAAGGTGGCATCTGTTTTAAGAATAATCACCCTTGGAGAAATAAGTGTTCTGGTTGACTGACTGCTGTCACAAGAAGAGGGTCATAAATTGTCAGCAGGCCCCCTGGCCAGAAGATGATGTAACACCCCTAAGACCTCTGTATACATTTGTATGAAGCACCTGACTTTAATAAAAGTCAGGACTGCTGTCCCCACGTGATTTTGTATAACATCTCAGTGTATAAAAACAGACCCTGGAAAATAAAGAAGGGGATCAGTTCCTCGAAATACTGGTCTCCCCATGTCGTTCTCTCTCTCAAACTCTGGCTGAGTTTCCATCTGGAGCACGGAGCCCACCATGCTTACTAATTGTGCCTGGGCTTCTAAGATCCGACCAGGGAGGCCTCAGTGTCTCCTCTCCTTTGGGAGAATGGAAGGACGCCTGCGGCCTACGTAAGTCGTGCAAGCTTCTTGTCTTGAAGTTTTATTGATTTCCCACGTAAACCAAGCTACTCAGCCTCTTTTCTCCACTGAATTTTCCTGCTAAGCTATCCTCATCCTATTACTCTTTATATCTCTAATTAATATCTAATTGAAGCTATTGTATCCTGATCCTCGCTGACGCCGTCCCCGCTTCGAACTCCCTGGATCAGCCGGGGCTGGACCCTGGCAGGCCATATTGATGTCTGATATATACTCCTTCTGCATCTTTTTCTCTATCAATTCACCTTCTTAAATCCAAGGAATATCATCACTAAGGGATCAAGGAACAAAGACCCTTAAATAAATATACATTAAAAAAAAAACAGAATTAAAGGTCTTACACTTGAAATATTTTGAAAAAGAAGCATCTCCAACTGTAAAGTTTGTACTCCAGAAAAGGTATGAAATTGATAGGCCTTTTATAAAAGCAAAGTGGCACGAAACAGACTTTTAAAAGGTGAGAGATACCTATACATATGTAGTGAATTGCTTTAATATGCTCAGTAAGTGATAGCATGTGCTAAAGTAATAATCATGTTAAAGTATTGTTCAGTTCATAACCTTAATGGATTATGTAACACTAATAACATGAAAAAGGGGAAAAAGAAGAGAGCTATATCAGAGCACTGTTTCTGTGTATTATTTGATTCAAGCTAGTGTAAATTTGAAACTTATTCTGATAAGTTACATGTATACAGTCAATCCTGCACCAATTGCTTTTAAAATCAGAAAATACAAACTATTAATGCAATTAAAATGCTATAATTAAGAAAAAAACACTCAGTGCAAAAAAAGCAAAAAATGAAGAAATAAACAAAAAGTGACATGAGACTTATAGAAAGAAAACATTTAAATGGCTCATATAAATTTGAGTATATCAATAATTACATTAAATATGAGTGAATTAAACAGTCTTCTCAAAAGGCAGAGATTTGTCAGATTGCAACAAAAATAAAGAAACCCAGCTCAACTATAAGTTGTTTATAGGAGATAGATTTAATTGAGAATAAAAGGATAGAATACTTTTATTACATGAACAGCAACAACAGAAAAACTGGAATACTTATACTAATATTAGACAATTAAAAATCTAAACTTTGAGATCAAGTTAAAAATAGATTTTGTTTTAAAACATTATAAAAAGGGACCTCTTAATAAAATAGAGGCTAACCCATTAGGAATAAATAATAATTATAAGCATGTGCACATAAAGCAGAGTACCAAATACACAAAGTAAAACTAACCTAAATGAAGAGAGAAAGATACAGTTCAACACTAATTGGAACATTTGATTTCCTATTTTCAATAATGGACATAACAACTAGATAGAAGATCAGCAAGAGAATAGAAAATTTGTACAAGACTACAAGTTATCTAGTTTTAACAGACATCTCCAGAGCATTCCACCAGAACAACAAAAAACACATACTTCTCAAGTGTATGGGGGATACTTGATACAAAGTATGTTATCCAACCACAATTAAATACAATTAGAAAATTGGCTCTTTCTTTGTCAGGAAAGGAAAGAAGGCTGGAGGAAATAGTTTAAGTAGTAAACTTAAGTTTACTTAAGTAGTTTAAGTAGTAAACTTCTTCTGCCATTGAAGAAGGCAATGGCACCCCACTCCCGTACTCTTGCCTGGAAAATCCCATGGATGGAGGAGCTTGGTGGGCTGCAGACACGACTGAGTGACTTCCTTTCACTTTTCACTTTCATGCATTGGAGAAGGAAATGGCAACCCACTTAGTACTCTTGCCTGGAGAATCCCAGGGACGGGGGAGCCTGGTGGGCTGCCATCTATGGGGTTGCACAGAGTCAGACACGACTGAAGCGACTTAGTAGTAGTAGTAGTAGTATGTTCTGCCATGATTAGGAAAATAGATCAGAGTTGATGAGATAAGCTAGAGAGACCAATTAAATTACCTTGGCAGTGTTCTTTGTCTGAACAAAGGCAATGGAGGTGGGAATTCAGAGGAGACTATCAAGATAAACCTTTGTTATACCATTTCCCTCTTGAGTCTATACTTTGAATCATGCACAATTTCTCACCCAGATTTATTGTAATTATGATTTTCATGATTGGGGTGCAATATTTGATAGTCAAATTCTTTTGGGAAGGAGGCAAAACTCTGGGACGAGTTTCTTCCTCTGGGAAGTGTTTCTTGACCCAATTAGAAGAATGCTGCTACCAACAATCGTTGTAATAGCAACAGCAGTAATAAAAACGAAGACAAAGTCAATCAGAATAGGCACCAAAAGCAAATCAGAATAAGAAGAAAGCTTACAATATCAATAATGCTGAGACATTTTGGATGTTTTGGGTCTTCATTAATAATGTATAACAAAGTACAGAGTAGACTGAAATGAGAGAATTATCAGGAAAAAGAACACCTGCATTTAGCAATGGAATTTTTGCACATGAGAATTGAGACAGGACATAGATCAGGTAAATAAAATAATTCTTACTAGGCTGTTTATTGGTTTAGAGCAGGATATATCAACCCCTATGTAAACATGCCTGAGGATGAAAGACAAGAATGGCATTAGGTAAAAGGCGACACCACAGCTCAGAGTTGAACTCACCAGTACATGCAAAAAATGGGAGAAGGGAATTGGGATAACTCTGGAGGAATTTTCCAAATGCAGGAGCAGGAAAAGAGAGAGTAAAATGTGAGTAAAAAGAGGTGATGTAAAAGGATTGTATAAAGAGAGGGTCAAAAAACAACACTGCATGACAAACTAAGTTTCCCTATCAGTTATAGGGGGACAACAAAGGTGTTCCTGGCAAAGCCCATTCTCCTTTGTGTGGGTCAGAATTTCTGAGGAAGGGTTGAATTAAATATATCTGCCAGCTCTAGTCATCAAAGGGAAATATGTTCTTTGACCACACAATAGATTCTGCTAAGAAATTGCATGAGTTGAAGACTCATCTTTAAAAAAAAAAAAAAAAAACTTCATTCATAGTACAGTAAAGGGAATAAATAGGCTTCTAATTAAACTTGCCATCTTTAGAAGTGTGGCAAATACCTGTATTTACTTAAAAATTGCTCAAAAGTGCCTAAAGAGGTGACAATTATGATACAGTAAATGAGAAATATGTCAGCAAATTGGGAAAACTCAGCAGTGGCCACAGGACTGGAAAAGGTCAGTTTTCATTCCAATCCCAAAGAAAGACAATGACAAAGAATGCTCAGACTACCGCACAACTGCACTCATCTTACACGCTAGTAAAGTAATGCTCAAAATTCTCCAAGCCAGGCTTCAGCAATATGTGAACCGTGAACTTCCTGATGTTCAAGCTGGTTTTAGAAAAGGCAGAGGAACCAGAGATCAAATTGCCAACATCTGCTGGATCATGGAAAAAGCAAGAGAGTTCCAGAAAAACATCTACTTCTGCTTTATTGACTATGCCAAAACCTTCAACTGTGTGGATCACAATAAACTGGAAAATTCTGAAAGAGATGGGAATACCAGATCACCTGACCTGCCTCTTGAGAAACCTATATGCAGGTCAGGAAGCATCAGTTAGAACTGGACATGGAACAACAGACTGGTTCCAAATAGGAAAAGGAGTACATCAAGGCTGTATATTGTCACTCTGCTTATTTAACTTATATGCAGAGTACATCATGAGAAATGCTGGGCTGGAAAAAGCACAAACTGGAATCAAGATTGCCAGAAGAAATATCGATAACCTCAGATATGCAGATGACACCACCCTTGTGGCAGAAAGTGAAGAGGAACTCAAAAGCCTCTTGCTGAAAGTAAAAGAGGAGAGTGAGAAAATTGGCTTAAAGCTCAACATTCAGAAAACTAAGATAATAGCATCTGGTCCCATCTCTTCTAGGGAAATAGATGGGGAAATAGTGGAAACAGTGTCAGACTTTATTTTTTGGGGCTCCAAAATCACTGCAGATGGTGACTGCAGCCATGAAATTAAAAAACACTTACTCCTTGGAAGGAAAGTTATGATCAACCTAGATAGCATATTACAAAGCAGAGACATTACTCTGCCAACAAATGTCCATCTAGTCAAGGCTATGGTTTTTCCAGTAGTCATGTATGGATACAAGGGTTTGACTATAAAGAAAGCTGAGTGCCGAAGAACTGATGATTTTGAACTGTGGAGTTGGAGAAAATTCTTGAGTGTCCCTTGTACTGCAAGGAGGTCCAACCAGTCCATCTTAAAGGAGATCAGTCCTGGGTGTTTATTGGAAGGAATGATGTTGAAGCTGAAGCTCCAGTACTTTGGCCACCTTTTGCAAAGAGCTGACTCATTGGAAAAGACCCTGATGCTGGGAAAGATTGAGGGCAGAAGGAGAGGGGTATGACAGAGGATGAAATGGTTGGATGGCATCACCGACTAAATGGACATGAGTTTGGGTGGACTCCAGCAGTTGGTGATGGTCAGGGAGGCCTGGCGTGCTGCAGTTCATGGTGTCGCAGAGTCGGACATGACTGAGTGACTGAACTGAACTGAAAGAAGAAAATCTTTTGGCAGAAAAATGTGAGAAAGTACGAGGAATATTAATTTTGAAAAGCAAAATTCATTGGAAAATCATGAACCCAATTGCACTACTTTTTAATCCCCAAACACCATCTCCCTATTTTTATCTTCTATGCATTAGCCTACTCACCCACACAGTTAAGATATTAGAATACCCAGGACCTTTACTTTCTGAAGAATTCTTTCATGAATTCTATCACTAAAATGTGCATGTATCTACCTCCAAATTGTCTGAGAACATTTATAAAGTCCTTTTGGTAGATAGGCCTCCTTAATAGCAGTATCATGTAGAATTAGCTCCCTACTTTGCCTGTCTCTTGCTAGGGCATTAGGTCTGTGATCAAAACTACTGAAAAACTTTAGCTCTTTGCTATGCCATAGAAAGTAAATCCATATATCAAGTGCTTCATAAATGGACAGAACTATCCAGTGTTCCAAACTGTCTTTGTCCTCCAGTGTTTGGAAGTCTGCTAGTTTTCATGAACTGGGGAACTGGGGAGAAGGAGATGTACCAGGGCAACTTAAAAGGCAACAAGTATTTGTTCTATTGATGTTTAGCATTTTTTTTTCTTGAATAAACACTCCTTGCAACTTTAATTAATTTCCAGAGTTCTGAATTACTTGATTTTGACATTTATTTTTTCCTAGTGCTTTTATTCAGAGAAGGGAATGGCACCCCACTCCAGTACTCTTGCCTGGAAAATCCATGGACAGAGGAGCCTGGTAGGCTGCAGTCCATGGGGTCACTAAGAGTCGGACAGGACTGAGCGACTTCACTTTCACTTTTCTCTTTCATGCATTGGAGAAAGAAATGGCAACCCACTCCAGTATTCTTGACTGGAGAATCCCAGGGACGGCGGAGCCTGGTGGGCTGCTGTCTATGGGTTCGCACAGAGTCGGACACTACTGAAGCGACTTAGCATAGCATAGCATAGTGCTTTTATTGCTTTTATGGAATAGGTTCTTACCTCCTCTTATGGACTGAATGTTTGTGCCTGCCTCCACCCCAGAAATCACATGTGTTGAATCCCTAACCCCTAAGGAGATCGGGGTTGGAGGCAGGGCCTTTGGAAGGTGCATAGGTCCCAAGAGTGGAGCCCTCATAATGGAATTATTGTCCTAAGGCAAAGAGACCCAGGAAGATCTCCCTTTCTTGGCCATGTGAGGACCCAGCAAGAAGATACCTATCTGCAAGCAAGAAAAAGAGTTCTCATCAGGAATCAAATCAATTGTCACCTTGTTCTTGGGTTTCCCAGCCTCCATAACTGTGATACATATATTTCTGTTGTTTAAGCCACTCAGATTATAATATTTTGTTATAGCAGAGGGACCTGAGTCAGACACTCCATCACTCCAGATTTTATATACAATATTTAATTCAATCTTCATTTTCTAGTCAGTTAGGGCAGCTATAATTATCTTTGCATTTGATTTTATAAATAGATATAAAAAGAAGAAAAAGGATGAGATGGAAGAGGAGGAAGTGAAAAAGTAGAAAAGGAGGGGAGGAGAAGAGAAGGGGAGATAGGGAGTAGGGAATCAATCCACTGATCTTAAGTGGATTGGCTTCTTAAAATCAAACATCTCCTAATTAGGCAGTGCTCATTTACTCATATCTGGATTTCTGTATTCTAACCTACAGAACTCTCAGTGCATCCAGAGTAAAAATGCAATGACAATATTCTTATTTAAAACTGGAATAATTTATTTGGAAAGATTTAGAGAGGAATAATTGTCAGTTGCCTGTGATGGTTAAGATGCAACTTGACTGAAATATAGAGACTCTAATAAAATTACAGGAACAATGAGCAATCATCAACATTTCTCTAGGTTCAGATAATTCCTAAGTGGGGCATGGAAGTCAAAGGCACAGAATTTGCTTACGGCACCTGACATAATACCATAAATAACAGGCATCTTTGAGAAAAGCCATAATATTCTTTACCTGGATGAATATAAAACATAAGACCACTATGATAAAGTTTGATTTTCCTAGTTTTGGGGAATGTCTGGATTCACACAGAGTTCCTTCCCCATAAACTTTTCCCTAAGTTATCTCAGAGAGCACCCCATGGACTTCATTTTAATGCTGAGAAGGCTGAGGATGAGAGAGGTTAAGTTATTTCTTCAATATTATCCCACCATTCATAATGTTATAGTTGGGATCAAAGTCTCCTAATTTCCATGGACTTTTTCCTTCAGATTACCCTGTCTTCATAAAAAACCCCTGATTTTTAAGATTATGATTGAGGCCAGAATTAAACAGTAAAACTTCTCTGTATGAAAAGAACTCTGATCCAAATTCCAGATGATCTGGAAAAGCCAAAGTCTTTTCAAAGAAGCAGTAATGAGATTGGCATTTTGAGTAATACTGATTAATGATGACATGGGACCACAAAATTGTAGCTGTCTTTGCCTGGTCCTGTTAAAAACAATAAAAAAAATAATAAAACAAAAGATAAAAACAAACAAACTAACAATGAGCATCCCTCATCATCCAGTCACAACCCACTGTAGTCACTACCAAGAGTGTACCCTGAGATGAATTCAGGATTAAAACAAAACAAAATAGGATGCAGCACTCTGCACACTGGATAAACATCCCTAGGTAGTGAAGATATATTCCTTAGGATGAATTTCATTGACCACTGATTCTTGCATCTTCCCACACATAGAAAGCACTAAAATCACTAAGTTGAGATATCTGTTCTTTTTGATTAGCAGTAAGCTCTTAACAAGATACACGACTACATTGCCATGTATGTCCCAGTTCCAACTCTCTCCAAAATTATATATATATATATATATATATATATATATATATTATATATTTAGAGAGAGAGAGAGAGAGAGACTTCCCTTGTGGCTAAGCTGGTTGAGGATCTGCCTACAATGTAAGAGACCTGGGTTCCATCTCTGGGTTGGGAAGATCCCCTGGAGAAGGGAACAGCTACCCACTCCAGTATTCTGGCCTGGAGAATTCCATGGACTGTGTACACAACTGAAAGACTAAGAGTGCATGTGGGCATGTGCGTGCACACACACACACACACACACACACACACACTGATTCCTTCCCTACCTCTTAGGAGCAGTTTACTCAGAGCTACTGAATGGTTGTGACCGTAAATAAAGTATAAACTTGCAACTATCACGTTGAGCATTCTTCTTTTATGTTGGAAATTTCAATTCTGAAATTTAAGGTGTCCTTCAGATAACTTTGAACTCTTAAATTCAGAGAAATAAAATATCACTTATAAGATGTGACTTAGGCCACAGGCTTCTTATAAATTTACTTGTCCTACCCCCCCCACCCAGTACCTGTTTTCAGTAAGTTTCTCAATCAATTGAGTCATCTTAAAGAGATAGTATAGTTAAATTTGTATCATTTTATTGTGTTTAGATTTCTGTTAGAAGAAAAATAACGCTTACCAGTCACAGGGCTTTGGTTTTTAAACATGAAAAACCACTGTGAAGTTACAGTCTAGTTCACCAAATATGAAGAGTCAGCAATGGAAATTAATTCTATCACCTGGAAGGGAGTTTCAAAACAAAATTGAAAATATCCTTTCTTTATACAATCATGGTGTGTGTGGTTGTGTTTATTTTTCCCCTAGTGATTTTCCTTTTAATTTGACAGGCACTCTGCAGGAATAGGGACAGTAAAATAAACTATAAACATTTCCTGACCAAAAGGAACTTAGATTTATTTTCCTAAAATATGCTTTCCTATGTCACTGTCATGCTAAACATTGGTTAAGCATGGGATATTCTATGCAGATTCCTGAGTTTGGTCTGGAAGAGAATGAAAACAATGCTGGTTTAACAGGTGCCATTTATTTGTTCATTACCTAATATATGTCAGGCATTCAACTAAGTTGATAGATGATTTGTTTGTTCATTTGGTTATGTAATATATTTTGCAATTAGAAGCACAGAGCAATACCAAGGGAAAAGCATTAACTTGGATTTCAGCTGATGTGGTTTCAAATCCTGACTCTACTGCTTAATATTTCTGTCATCTGAGAAACCTGCTAAAACTTTATGAGACTGTTTTAATTGGAAGGGGATTTAGAAGACTATATCAGATAATATATTTAAAGTTTTTAACATAATCAGATAAGGTGCTTAACAATAAGATTAGATATTTTCTCTTAGTTTTTTATTTTATTCAATCTATAGTTGGAAAACTGAAACTCAAATATATTAGCAATATGCAGTAATCATATAACTAGAGAGTGCAATATTTCCAAAGTCGTGTTTTTTCTGAGAGATTGTATTTAGTCTCCATACAGCCTCCAATTTCTTTTTTAGTTTGTTTCCTCTCAGTTCAGTTCAGTAGCTCAGTTGTGTCTGATTTTTTGTGAACCCATGAATCGCAGCACGCCAGGCCTCCCTGTCCATCACCAACTCCTGGGGTCTATTCAAACTCATGTCCACCGAGATGCCATCCAGCCATCTCATCCTCTGTTGTCCCCTTCTCCTCCTGCCCCCAATCCCTCCCAGCATCAGGGTCTTTTCCAGTGAGTCAATTCTTCTCATGAGGTGGCCAAAGTACTGGAGTTTCAGCTTTAGCAACAGTCCTACCAATGAACACCCAGGACTGATCTCCTTTAGGTTGGACCTCTTTGCAGTCCAAGGGACTCTCAAGAGTCTTCTCCAACACCACAGTTCAAAAGCATCAATTCTTCAGTGCTCAGCTTTCTTCACAGTCCAACTCTCACATCCATATATGACCACTGGAAAAACCATAGCCTTGACTAGACGAATCTTTGTTGGCAAAGTAATGTCTCTGCTTTTTAATATGCTATCTATGTTGGTCATAACTTTTCTTCCAAGGAGTAAATATCTTTTAATTCCATGGCTGCAATCACCATCTGCAATGATTTTGGAGCCCCCCAAAAAATAAAGTCTGACACTGTTTCCACTGTTTCCCCATCTATTTGCCATGAAGTGATGGGACCAGATGCCATGATCTTCGTTCTCTGAATGTTGAGCTTTAAGGCAGCTTTTTCACTTTCCTTTTTCACTTTCATAAAGAAGTTTTTAGTTGGTCTTCACTTTCTGCCATAAGGGTGGTGTCATCTGCATATCTGAGGTTACTGATATTTCTCCTGGCAATCTTGATTCCAGCTTGTGCTTCATCCAGCCCAGTGTTTCTCATGATGTACTCTGCATATAAGTTACATAAGCAGGGTGACAATATACAGCCTTGACGTACTCCTTTTCCTATTTGGAACCAGTCTGTTTTTTCATGTCCAGTTCTAATTGTTGCTTCCTGAATTGCATATAGGTTTCTCAAGAGGCAGGTCAGGTGATCTGGTATCCCCATCTCTTTCAGAATTTTCCTCAGTTTATTGTGATCCACACAGTCAAAGGCTTTGGCATAGTCAATAAAGCAGAAATAGAGGTTTTTCTGGAACTCTCTTGCTTTTCGACAATCCAGAGGATGTTGGCAATTTGATCTCTGGTTCCTCTTCCTTTTCTAAAACCAGCTTGAACATCTGGAAGTTCACAGTTCACATATTGCTGAAGCCTGGTTTGGAGAATTTTGAGCATGACTTTACTAGTGTGTGAGATGAGTGCAGTTGTGCGGTAGTTTGAGCACTCTTTGGCATTGTCTTTCTTTGGGATTGAAATGAAAACTGATGTTTTCCTGTCCTGTGGCCACTGCTGAGTTTTCCAAATTTGCTGGCACATTGAGTGCAGCACTTTCACAGCATCATCTTTCAGGATTTGGAATAGCTCAACTGGAATTCCATCACCTCCACTAGATTTGTTCATAGTGATGCTTTCTAAGGCCCATTTGACTCCGCATTCCAGGATGTCTGGCTCTAGGTGAGTGATCACATCATCGTGATTTTCTGGGCCATGAAGCTGTTTTTTGTACAGTTCCTCTGTGTATTCTTGCCACCTCTTCTTAATATCTTCTGCTTCTGTTAGGTCCATACCATTTCTGTCCTTTATCGAGCCCATCTTTGCATGAAATTTTCCTTTGGTATCTCTAATTTTCTTGAAGAGATCTCTAGTCTTTCCCATTTTGTTGTTTTCCTATATTTCTTTGCATTGATCTCTGAGGAAGTCTTTCTTATCTCTCCTTGCTATTCTTTGGAGCTTTGCATTCAGATGCTTATATCTTTCCTTTTCTCCTTTGCTTTTTGCTTCTCTTCTTTTCACAGCTCTTTGTAAGGCCTCCTCAGACAGCCATTTTGCTTTTCTGCATTTCTTCCCCATGGGGATGGTCTTGATCCCTGTCTCCTGTACAATGTCACAAACCTCTGTCCATAGTTCATCAGGCACTCTGTCTATCAGATCTAGTCCCTTAAATCAATTTCTCACTTTCACTGTATAATCTCTACCACTCCATTAAAGCAGCCTTCCCTAAGGTCACTTTTTACCAGCACGGCTCCTTAACATCTTTTGGTTGCTAAATCATCTGATATAAGATTGCTCATACTATAGTAATTATGGTATTTTAATTACTTTTATACTTATTTGTCCTCCAGCTAGATTTATTTCCTACAAGGAAGAGTCAAGATGCTTATGTCTGAGTCCCCATTGTTTGACAGGATAGTTAATAATGGTTTATTGAATAAATTGAAATTCATTGCAAAATAAAACTGAATTGAAAATATGAATGAAGAAAAAATAATAAATTCTGTTATAACCTTCTGTGTCCTCTGTTAATGTCTTCCCTGTAGATAAAATATCCCATTATGGTTGAATCCATGGTCTTCTTTTTTCTGAATGTGTACCTTAGACAATTTACTTAATTTAATTTACAGGCTTAACAGAAAGTTTAAAATCATGGAATGGGTATATGGATTCAGAAATTTCATTTTCCCTGAAATCAGAGCTTGATACAGCTTTCTATGTAGATAGTTTATTTAAAAATGTGAATGCATATAGCAAGTGTGTGGGACAAAGGAGTAAACAGAGAAGGAGGAGATAAAGGCAGATAATATGTTAGTGAGTTTTCCATCATCACAAATCTTTCTGAAGAGCCTACAGAGTGGCTTCACAGAACCAACTGCCTGCGAGACTAAGGCAAAAAAAATCATTTATCCATTGACTTCGGTTCCCAGTTGGTCAACGTGACCACATGAGTGTTCACTTTGGTTTATTTCTGAATTACACATCAGGAGCAACATCAGCTTCCTGTGGATGTGTCATGCTGCAGACTCAGAAAAACTCTAGGACGGGAAGTGAGAGGTCTACAAAATAAGGCCAAGGTAAAACACTGTAACATTGCACCTTCCTGAATTGATTAACACCTATGCAGTGATGGTCATAGTTGTGGTAGTTAGAATAAGAATGGGTTTAGAAGTTAGGATGTAGTGCCTGAGGAGAGCAAGACTGTCCACTTCTTGTACTCTTTGGACCCATTTTTGCCTTCAAGTCCACTTTGTCACCACTTCAAGTTGAAGGCCAATCACAGTCTCTTCAAATACTTAATTCAAATAATTAATGGGATAAGCTAGAGTCCCCACTGCTACAGTTTTACCTGAAGCAATAATGAACCCTGCAGTTCCTTTACTTGACTGGTGGGATCACCAAGATCAGGGCCCTTGCTCTTGTTGACCTGAGGTGGTTAATCCATCTTCGAAACCATTACCACCTGCAGGGAAGAATCAGCATTGCTCTAATGTGTCTCTGGAACTGTGAGTTGTGCTCTTCACATCCACATTACAAAACAACAACTCTGCACAATTGTAATCAGAGTTAATTATCCTTACTAGTAAGGTAAAACATCCTTTGCCTTCAGGTCTGTTGACATGAGGGATACAAAATGAACACATTATAATGGTGACATCATGTTCTGTATAAAATTTTCTCTCTGTCCTCTAACTAAAGTATTTCCCCACCTCCACCCCAGAAACAACACTCTCTATTAAAGCAGAGTCTATGGGGAAAATGAGAAAAAAAAAAAAATCATGTCATCATGAGTGATTGTATGAGGGACATATTCTACCTTCTGTTTCAGAGACACTTAAGCCTAGTTTTGGGGGGTATGGCACCATATAGTAGTTATTTATTAAGCACAAACACTTGAAAGACAGTGTCCCAGTGCTGTGCAATATTTTCCTGAACTAGCACCTTCTCTGAAACTTTAATATATCATTCTTTTTCTAAGACATCAATACCTCCAGTTACATAGTCATTAGATATCTCAATGTCAAGAGCTGAGTCTCCAGCAGGTCCATAGTAAGTGGGTTAATTATTTACAGAACTGATTTCAAACATCCAGTAGTACTCTGCCACTGTAGGAATGGCTTTGCTCTAGAAATATGAAGGTGCACCCTGCAAATATTTCTATTAGGACTTGCCGACTTCATAAGGAATCCTTATCTATTTTATATACTAATAATTCCATTAGATTTATAGGACTATACAACTTTAATGGCATAGCAATTTACCTCACACTAAACTTGCTGCCCTGGTGGCTCAGAGGTTAAAGTGTCTGCCCGCAATGCAGGAGACCTCGGTTTGATCCCTCGGTTGGGAAGATCCTCTGGAGAAGGAAATGGCAACCCACTCCAGTATTCTTGCCTGGAGAATCCATGGACTGAGGAGCCTGGTGGGCTACAGTCCACAGGGTCGCAAAGAGTCGGACAGGACTGAGCGACTTCACTTTCACTTTTCAAACTTGCTGTAGAGATTCCCTTGTTTGGGACATTACTCAAAACTGCCAGCCTTATGAGTCACTAGATAAGTAAGTTTTTACCAAGTATAGCATATGCTGACTGCAAAATACAAAAAGGCCCACCAAAAGCTGTCTACGAGGGCAGGAATGAAAAGCAAGAACTTATCTTTGACTTTAGATACAATGTTACAATGTGCTCCTAATCATCAAACTTCTAAAAACATATTCATGCATCAGACTCCCAATCTTTTGACTTTATCTCCTTCACTCTGGCATAACAATGTCTTAGTTGGTTATTTAGAGTACTTGCTACACTACTCATCTAATCCTATTAATATTAGAATAGTGGATAATATCAGAATAGTGGATTACAAAATGTTCTAGAGATTGTCAAGATGATCAACATTCCTTAGGACTGTATTAAAAAGAAAATTGAACTATGTCTAGAGACAGTTAACAAACATGTCTTCCAATTACTTAAGCTTCTTTTTGTAAATTTTGCTTTTTTTCAATAAACCAACTCAGTTTTACAGATCTTTAACATTTTTCTATTCTTCATTACATTTTTCTGCTTTGATCTTTGTCATACCCTTATTTATACTAACTTTGGGCTTAACTTGTTCTTTTTTCAATTTTATGAAGTATGAATTTCAGTTCAATTCAGTTGCTAAATCATGTTCAACTCTTTGTGACCCCACGGACTGCAGAATTCCAGGTTTCCCTGTCCATCACAAGCTCCCAGAGCTTACTCAAACTCATGTCTATCAAGTCAGTGATGCCATTCAACCATCTCAACCTCTGTTATCCCCTTCTCCTTCTGCCTTCAATCTTTCCCAGCATCAGGGTTTTTCCAAATGAGTCAGTTCTTCTCATCAAGTGACCTAAGTATTGGAGTTTCAGCTTCAACATGAGTCCTTCCAAAGAACAGTCAGGACTGATTTCTTTAGGATGGACTGGTTGGATCTCCTTGCAGTTCAAGGGACTCTCATGAGTTTTCTCCAACACCACAGTTCAAAAGTAGTTCAAATGTGTGTTTGAGATCTTTATTTTTAATGTATATATTTATTGCTATAAGACTCCTTCTTAGCACTGCTTTTGCTTCATTTTGTAACTTTGGGTATGCTGTGCTTCAATTTTTATTTGTTTCATAATATTTTAAATTACTTTTTAAATTTCATTTTCGACCCATCGGTTGTTCAGCATGGTTGTTTATTTTCCATCTATTTGTGAGTTTTCAAGTTTTCTTCCTGTTAGTGATTTCTCGTATTATATTATTATGTTTGGAAAAGATACTTGGTATGCTTTCAATCTTTTAAAATTTCCTGAGACTTATTTTTCAAACTAACACACAATCTGTTATGGAGATTATTCCATGTGTACTTGAGAAAAATGTATATTCTACCGCTGGTTGATATAATGTTCTGTATATATCTGTTAGGTTCATTTGGTTTAATGTATAGTTCAATTTCAACATTTCTTTACTGATTTTCTGTCTGGATGATCTATCTATAGCTGAAAGTGGAGTATTGAAATTCCCTACCAGTATTGCATTGTTGTCTATTACTCCTTCCAGACCTGTTAGTATGTACCTAACCAAAAAAAGAGAGGATTCAAAATAAATAAAATTATAAATAAAAGAAAAGACACTGAACAAAGACTACTATGAACCATAATATGCCAATGAATCATACAACATAGAAAAAATAGACAATTTCCTAGAAACATACAACCTACCAAGTCTGAATCATGAAGAATTATAAAATCCAAATTTGAAACAAAACATCCCAATGAAGAAAAGCTCAGGACTAGAGGGCTATATGGTAAGTTCTACAAACATTTTTTTTTTTTTAATTATCATGAATATTTCTCAAGTTCTTTTTAAAACAGTGAAGAAGAGAGAATACTCCAACTTCATTTTATGAGGCCAGAATTGCCATAATTCCAAAGCTATATAAGGATATTACAAGAATGAAAACTGAAGGCCAATATCTGTGAAAAACATAGCTACAAAAATCCTCAACAAAATGCTAACAAGTAGAATTCAACAGCACATTATAAGAAGCATGCATCATGATCAACTGAGATTTATCCCTGGGATTCAAAGATAGTTCAGCATATACAAAGCAATAACTGTGACACACTACACTAATAGAATAAAAGACAAAAATCATATGATCATCTCAATAGATGCTGAAAAAGTATTTGACAAAATTCAGTATCCTTCCATGATAACAACTGTCAATAAATTGAATATAGAAGAAACAAAACCCATAGTAAATATCATACTCATGCTGAAGCATTGAAAACTTTCCCTCTAAGTTCAGAAGTAAGACAAGTGTGTTCACTTTCACCATTCCTATTCAACATAGTACTGGAAGCCCTAGCAAACAGGCAAATTAGGTAGTTATGCAAAGAAAGAGACAAAGGGCATATAAAGCAAAAATAAATATATAAAATTGTTGCTGTTAGCTTATGACATGATCTTGTGTGGAAAAAATCTTAACACAAAATATTGCAGCAATTAAACACGTTCTGTAAAGTTTCAGAGTATAAAGTCAGTATATAAAATCAGTTGCTTTTCTGTACAGTATTGAAAAATAAATTTTAAAAATGTTGCATTTACAGTAGCATTAAAATAACAAAATTCTTAGGAATAATTTTAACTGAGGAAATGAAAGATCTAGACATTGAAAAATATAAGACTATAAAGCATTATTTAAAAGACTGAAGAAGACAAAGATAAATGGAAAGATATCTTGTGTTCATGAACTGGAGACATTAATATTGTTAAAATGATTATACTACCCAAAGCTATCTATACATTCAATGAAGTCCTTACCAAAGACCCAATCTCATTTTGCAGAGAGATAGAAAAAACAATCTGAAAATTTGAAGGAATCCTAAAAAACTGAATATTTATAATAGGTAAGACATGGAAACAATCTTCCATTAATGGATGAATGGATAAGGAATATGTATATCACACACAATGAAAAACTATTCAACCTTATTCAACCTTTAAAAAGAAGAAAATCCTGCCATTTGTGACAATATGGATGAACCTTGAAGGCATGATGCTGAGTGAAATAAGTCAGACATGGAAAGACAAATACTGTGTGATCTCACATATATGGAATCTAAAAACATCAAGCTTAAAGAGACAAAGAGTAGAATGGTGGTTGCTAGGGGCTGGAGGATGAATGGGAAGATGTTGATCAAAGCATACAGATGTTCAGTTATACGATGAATAAGTTCTGGGCTAAAGCACATAATAGTTACCATAGTGAAAAATGTTGTATTGCGCACTCAAAAGTTACCATGAGAATAGAGATTTACCTTTCTCACCATAACAGCAAGAACAAAGTGGCTACTGTGTGAGGTGAAGTACGTGTTTACTAGCATTGTGCTAAACCTCCTGCAATATGTACATGTTTACATCATCACACTGTACACCTTAAGTTTAAATAATGTTGCGTTTCAATTATATATCAATAAAGCAGTGGAGGGGAGCTTATTTTGTTCTTCCTTATTGATGAGACGCGTCTGTTCATTAGATTAATAACCATATACTAAGCACCAGAGGTTGCACTCTGTTAATCTGTTCCAGTAGAAATATCACATCATACATGTAACTGAAAATGTGGCTATCATTTATCCAAGTTTAGTAGAGCACTATCATATCCTAAGAGTGATCTTTGTTTGCAGGATGCTGGGGCAGTAACTCTACAGCATCCTTTAAATCTTTAATGATGGCTTTAATCCTTGAAATTCCTATAGGAAGCATTATTACTTCTCATTTATTATTGTTAACAGGGCCTTTTAAGGCATTTCAATTGGTCCTTGCTATCACAATGGCTCCTTTGGCACCATGAGGTTCTGCCAGTTCTAAATACATTTATTCCAATTATATACTTGGGGACTAGAGAAATGATCGCACAGAGGGTCTTTAGTAAGAGTCAGTGCATCTGGAGATGACCAGGTCTAGAATGCAATTTATAATTGGCATTACTAGCCAGAAGATTTGGAGAAGGCAATGGCCACCCACTCCAGTACTCTTGCCTGGAAAATCCCATGGATGGAGGAGCCTGGAAGGCTGCAATCCATGGGGTCACAAAGAGTTGGACACTACTGAGCGACTCACTTTCACTTAACACTTTCCTGCATTGGAGAAGGAAATGGCAACCCACTCCAGTGTTCTTGCCTGGAGAATCCCAGGGATGGCGGAGCCTGATGGGCTGCTGTCTATGGGGTTGCACAGAGTCGGACACGACTGAAGTGACTTAGCAGCAGCAGCAGCAGCAGCAGCAACCAGAAGATTTTGATGAGGTTTTGGTATCTCCATATTGATGATATATCTAAAGTCATAGCCAACCTCTCTTGAAAAGTCTGGATATTCTTTCTTATGTAGTGCAATTTTAGTCAGTTATATTATTACTGACTTTTATGTGAAAAGATTTGGTAATATTTAAGATTAACACTTGTGATAGCATTGCAAAATCCTTCCTTCTGTCCTCCCCATTCAGTGGATGGGTTCTGCACTTATCAGTAGTACTATATGGGGGCCATAGTTTTCCATGAGGGTTGTCATCTGCTTCTGGCATAGCAACTTGCTTTCTCTCTCTCTCTCAATGGATTATAGACCTATCCTGCCTCACTGAATGCTGTGATCTATTAGCTGTCACCACAGATCCCAGAGGACAGGATATTCTCATTGTCATTCTAGCTTCCCTTTGCATTTTGGTGATTATATCTTGCCTCTGACAGTTAAACAGAATCACTTTGCCTCTGCCATTCTGAAATCCCTTCCTTAATGCTCTATGTCCATCATCTGCATTGTTACTAGAGAGCCCAGGCCCAGGACGACATCTCTTGCTGTCAGCTCCAGCCTACAGAGAAGAACCAGCACTAATTTTGTTAAAATGCTCAGGGCTCCTCTCTGGTATTTGCCTCTTTATCTTAGTTAAAAGAGTGACCTATTGGCCTGTCTAGAGAACATAATCAAAGGGTGCCTCACTGGTTTTATATAAAAAAATCTATTTACACTTTCCTGCACCTTCTGGTCATTACCTCTATTCCCTGACACTGTTGTCCTGCCATATAAATGTCATTTGCATTCAAGCATTACTATATCAAAGCCTGAAGGAGCCATACCCACAAAACATACAGTCTGCTTCTAGCTGAACTTGCCAGAATGCTAAAGCTCAGGCACAGGTTGCTACTCTCTTGTCAAACTTATAATCCAGTTTCCACTGCAGCCCTTCGAGATTTCCCCGATTCTTGCTGATATCTTAATATGTGGGTGCTATATGCATGTTTTTTTTTTTTCTTTTTGGAGTTATTTCTATCTGAATATTGGACTGTAGGTACTGTGATGAGATCTTACCCTGCTAACTGCCCTGGAGGTGATGAGGGATAGAGGGGAAACTGCAGAAGAATCAGTATCATCTTGCAAGGCATTTGCTGCAGGTAAAATTCTTAAGGCAAGATGACACTTGAACAAATACCTGAAAAGGGGATTGAACAAGCCATCATGGAATCTGGAGTAAGCAGGATCAAAGCGAAGATGACTTGAAGAACAAAGCACTAGGATAGGAGTGTAGCCGGGAGAATTGGATGGAGGTGTGAAGACTGGACAGACTGAATGGGAAATCTGTGAGAAAGAGAGTGATAGGAAGTGAGGTTGAATAATGACTAATCCTCACAAGCACCTTATGAGGCATGATCTCCCATTTTCATTAATTTATAGCTTAATGAAATTTACATAATTTGCCTAAGAGAGCTCTTCTAAAGATGTTATTCAAACCAAGGAGGAATGTTCCTAAAATGTGTGTACTGAACAGCCATGCTGTAGTTGTGCGCCCAGCCCTATGTTAACCTGCTGATCTGAAATACCTTGTAAATAGTCCCTCAGGCTCTGGATCACAGTGTTAGTCCAGTACCAGCTTTAAGCAATAGATGCCAACCAGATGTACATAAGTGTGACTTGACGGTGCTCCATCTAGGCTGCTCACCTTTGTAGAGATCCTCTTCCATCTTATTTTAAATGAAACTCCTTCTAGCTCTCCCTGTCCCCCTCCTCTTATGTACTATTCTTCAATTCACTTATACACTATAATACTATGCCATAAAATGTATTCATTTTCTTACTATCCCCCAGCTAGAACATGTGATCAGAGGGCATCCTGTTATGCCTCCTAATGTATCACTAGGCCCTACAAGAATACCTCGTATACAGATGGCATACTACAAATATTTATTCAATAAATTAATAATTAATATGCCTAAAACCCACTTAAAACAATATTAGAGCTGTGCTAAGAGTAGTAGTCATTCTTACTGTTATTTGTTTCATTGCCTTGATTTCTTACTTAATCTTGCTCATTTTTACTTGAGCAACTGCAAAATGGAAGAATTGTCTGTCCCATATGATAATTATAAAACATATGCAAGATAATGTATAAGAGGCAAAGAACACCAGACCCAGCTCTTAGTCAGAAAGCAGTAAATGGCAGTTTTCATCTTTTTTATTATTACTTTGTCAATTTGAGAAGCATTAAATTCTGTATGATAAGTTTACTCCAATTGAGAGAGACCTGCTCCATTTAATGTAATTGGAACTGTGTCCTTTCACATATTTTCTCCGTTTCAATGTTTCTCTCCTCTATTTGTTATTCATTACTCACTAAATGCAATAATCATGGCTTAGCCTCAAGGTCCTGTGAACAAATGACACTCCATGGAAACCAAACACATTTTCTCACACATACACACAAGTATTTCAGCGCAAATAAAGATCACTTAAAATGTACAAGGGGTCTCAGGATTCTTAAAGAATGTGAAGTATTCTGTGAAAATACCCAACAAACCTTGTGGCTAAATAATGAATGCTATCTCTTCTCCTGTTGATGGTGGGGCACACACTTGGTCTCATGGCCAGTCCCAGGACCTGGTCAAAGTACTGATATTTATTTGTATGTTATTTCCATTTGGCCATACCATGTTTACATGACATAGTTGGTTAAATTTGTTTTTAACTAAATGGAATGATTTCCTAGCAATAGTTAAGAGTTTCTTCTTTCCTTTTTTTTTTTTTATTATTGAAAATAGAATTCTCTGGACTTATTCCTATTGGTTTTCAAAATAAAACTCAACCTTGGATGTCAGTCAACTCTAATTAAATTATGTCTCAGTCACATTCCCAGTGATGCTAAGGAACTGAACTCCACCAAGCTTCAGCTTCAATTTTGGCAATTGCAAAATCAATACTTCACAAGGTTAATGTGAAATAATCTTAAAGGGAGATAATGAATGTAGGTGCGTGGCTCCTAAAACTAATAATCTAACATTAGTTTTGTTTTTAAAAATATCTCTCAAATGCCTATGATATGGTATGTACTGCTCTAAGCTCTTTGAATGTATTATTCAATTGCCACAATTATTTCCATTAAGTATGTGCAATTATCTTCATTTTATAGTTTTTGACCTGGACAGAGAACCCACAGAACCTGCCTGAATCCCACAGGCCAGGTGCTGTTCTCAGAATTTACTTGGGCCACTCAATCCTCATCACACCTGTTCATGAGGTGCATAACAGCCAGTATTTCATGGAGGAGATGACATTTCAGAGAGCCAGGCAATGTGTGATACCTTATTGAAGTTCATAATATCAAAGCAATCTGAGTCCATGGTCAGACTTTTGTTCTGCTGCTCTTTTTGATGAGTGAAATTAAATAATTAAGGCAAATGATGGAAAAATCTGTCTTTGGATCACTTTCCTAGGAAATGCTACTTTTTAAAATTGAAGTATAGTGGAATCACAATATAATATTAGCTTCATATATGTAAGTAATTTTTAAAATTATACTCCATATGAGGTAATTATAAAATATTGGCTTTATTTTCCTATGCTATATATGTTATTATTTATTTTATACATAGCAGTTTGTATTTCTCTTAATCATGTAATAAACATTTGTCCTCTGAATTGAAGTAGTGAATTGAATCTCAGATTTTTTGGTGAAGCAGAAACATACAGCATCATTGCTTTGCCAGGCAAAAGTGGCTCCAGGAGGCTAATTCCCTCAAAACTGTGTGTCCGACCTGGAGGGGGTAATGAGGAGTTTTATAGTAATGATTCAAAGAGGGTATGGTAAGCTCATGGATATTCTGATTGGTTGTGTGTGTGTGCGGTGTTAGTCACTCAGTTGTGTCTGACTCTTTATGACTCTATGGACTGTAGCCCGCCAGGTTCCACTGTGCATGGGATTCTCCAGGTAAGAGTACTGGAGTGGGTTGCATTTCCTTCTGATTGGTTGATGGTGAGGTAAATGGAAGTCAACATCACCAACCTTCTGGTTTCCATTTCAACAAGTCTGATCTACTGCTTGCTGGTAGCAATTAACTTCTCCCATCTAGTGGGGGTTTCATTATCTGCACAACAGCTCAAAGATATTGTTATGTGTATCCCTTGAGGGAAAGCCAGGATCCTATCTTAAGGCTGCACTATTGTTTCTTGGCTGCTTTCCCTTGTCTCTGCCTCTTCCCTTCCCTGATTAGCAACTGTTTGAACCTGCCCTTTGGAACTCAAGGAAGGTCATGGAGGTTGTAATCTATTTTCTGCAAACTGGGATAAGGGAACACAGAAAGGCTTCCATGCCCCTTCCTTCCCCTCCCCTCTCCCTACTGGTAACCAGTTTTTCCCTCAATATTGGTGAGGCTGTTTCTGTTTTATTTATTCTTTGTTTTAAGATACGATTTTTTTAAGTTACTCATATAAGTGACAACATAGAGTAAGCATTTGTCTTTCTCTTTCTGACTTTTTTCACTAAGCATAATACTAAGGTTATTCGTGTTACTGCAAATGGCAAAATTTCATTCTTTTTATAGCTAAAAAATGATCTGTTATATATACCACAATTCTTTACTCATTTATCTGTTGATGGACATTTAGATTGTTTCCATATCTTGGCTATTGTGAATAATGCTGTTATGAACATTAGGGTGTGTGTATCTTCAAATTAGTGTTTTCATTTTATATGAATATATACCCTCAAGTGGAATTGCTGGGTCATATTGTATTTCATTTTCTGTCCTTTGAGTAACCTCAGTAGTGTTTTCCATGGAGGGTGCATTGGTTTACATTCCTAGCAACAGTGTTGAGGATTCCTTTTTCTCCATATTCTTACCAATATATATTTTTTGCAGCCTCCATTTGCCACATCATTCTGACAGGTGTGAGATAATATCTTGTGGTTTTGATTTGTATTTATCTGATAATTAGCAATGTCAAGCACCTTTTCATGTGCATGGTGCCCATTTATATATCTTCTTTGGGAAAATGTCTATTCAGATATTCTGCCCTCTTTTAAACTTAACAGTTTTTTATATTGAGTTTTATGAGCTATTTATATATTTTGGATGTAAAACCTTTATTGGTCATATTATTTGCAAACATTTTCTTCCATTCAGTAGGTTGTCTTTTAATTTTGTTAATTGTTTCCTTTGCTATGGAAAAGCTTTTAAGTTTGATTAGGTCCTATTTGTTTGTTTCTTTCACCTTAGGAAGCTGATCCAAAAAATATTGCTATGATTTATGTCAAAGAGTGTTCTGTCTACGTTCCCTCTTAGGAGTTTTATGATTGCAGGTCTTACATTAATAATAAAATATCAGAAAGAGAAAGTGAGAGAATATGTCCATTTAAAATCACACCAAAACCAATAAAATACCTAGGAATAAACTTAACCAGGGAGGTGGAAGACCTACACTCTGAAAACTATAAAACACTGATGAAGAAAATCAAAGATGATACCAAGAAATGGAAAGATATCCTATATTTATAAATTGGGGAAAAAATATTGTTAAAATGTCCATATTACCCAAAGCAGTCTACAGATTTAATCCAATCTCTATCATAATACTCATGACATTTTTTTTCACAGAACTAAACAAGTAATCCCAAAATTTTTATGGAGTCACAAATGACCCCAAATTTCCAATGCAATCTTGAGAAAAAGGAACACAGCTGGAGGTATTACACTGACTGACTTCATTTTATACTATCAAGTTACAATAGTCAAAATAGCATAGTACTGGGACCAAAAAAGGTCACAGGATTAATGAAAAATAATAGTTCAGAAATAAACCCAAGCACTTATGGTCAATTAATCTATGACAAAGGAGGCAAGAATACAAAATGGAGAAAGGATAGTTTCTTCAATTAGTGGTACTAGGGAAACTGAACAGCTACATGTAGAATAATAATTAGAACAAATTGTCACACTATATATAAAAACATCAAAATTATCTACAGTATAAATGTGAAACACTATTGTTTTTATTCACAGTGTATTTCAGTAACTCCTGGGATCACTGGAAACTCTGTCAGGGACAGGCAAGGACAGTGATGCTCCCTCCTTTCATTCCAAGTGGGAAAACTCCCACCCCACTCTCAGCCTCACCTTGAATAGAGGAGTCAGTGCCCAGTTGCAAAGCAGAGAGAAATAGGAACCTAACTGGTTTTCTATCTCTCAAGTGAGATGTCTATTCATGTGAGAAAAATCACTGCATTAAAAATAATTTGACTCATAATTATTTTTCCTGGAAAGTGATCTGAACAATATCCCTGTGTTCTATGTGAAGTCAGAGGAAAAGATAGTTCCATTTAAATACTTAAAAACATATTACCCACTGATGTTTTGGGTCAACTTCTAGCAGTAAATCCCATAGGAACTAATGTGTGAACTGGGAACAATGTTTTATTCCAGTGGAAGAAAGAAAAAAAAATATAAATGTAATCCAAATTTATGCTAACCCATCTCAAGATATTTGTTCTTTTCTGATCTGTGATTGTCAAAGTTACTATTCTACTGAGTTTCCCCACACACACACAGGCTGTGCATTATATCTGTTTAATATTTTTCAGTGCATATGGCATTGTATACATGGCAGACATGCAACAAAAAATTGAATTTTATGCAAATAATATAATTATAGCATTTTGACCTTATGAGACATTCAGAAGCCATTTAATTCTTGTCCCAGTTTAACAAATGAGAAAAAAATGAAGCCAACAGTTAAGTTTTTATACGAAGTCATGCAACTAATGTGGAGAAGTAAATGGCAACCCACTCCAGTACTGTTGCCTGGAAAATCCCTGGATGGAGGAGCCTGGTAGGCTGCAGTCCATGCGGTCAGGAAGAGTCATACACGACTGAACGACTTCACTTTCACTTTTCACTTTCACGCATTGGAGAAGGAAATGGCAACCCACTCCAGTATTCTTGCCTAGAGCATCAAAGGGACAGAGAAGCCTGGTGGGCTGCCGTTATGGGATCGCACAGAGTCAGACACAACTGAAGCGACTTAACAGCAGCAGCAGCAGCATGCAATTAATGTATAACTTTAAAATAATCCAAGCACATATTTGCTTAGGAAGTAAATCTCTCATTCATATTCTTCTTTTTTTTTTTTTTTTAGTATTTATGTTAGCATGATAAGAACACAGCTTAAGATCTGACCTCTTAATCTTTAAGTAAACATGCATTATTGTTTTTTTTTTAATTGGAATATAGTTGTTTTTAAATTGTTTTGTTAGTTTCTGCTGTATAGAAAATTGAATCACCTATACATATATCCATTCTTTTTTGGATTTCTTTCCCATTTAGGTCACCATAGAGCTTTAAGTAGAGTTCCCTGTGCTATCCAATAGTTTCTCATTAGTTATCTATTTTACACATGGTATCAATAGTGTATGTATGTCAATCCAAATCTCCCAATCCATCCTACCACTTTGTTTCCTTCCTTGGTGTCCATATGTTTGTTCTCTATGTTTTCATCTCTATTCTTGCCCTGCAGATAGGTTTATCTTTACCATTTTTCTAGATTCCAAATATGTGCATTTAATATACAATATTTGTTTTTCCTTTTCTGACTTCAGTTCAGTTCAGTTCAGTCGCTCAGTCGTGTCCGACTCTTTGAGACCCCATGAATCGCAGCACGCCAGGCCTCCCTGTCCATCACCAACTCCCGGAGTTCACTCAGACTCACATCCATCAAGTCAGTGATACCATCCAGCCATCTCATCCTCTGTCGTCCCCTTCTCCTCCTGCCCTCAATCCATCCCAGCATCAGAGTCTTTTCCAATGAGTCAACTCTTCGCATGAGGTGGCCAAAGAACTGGAGTTTCAGCTTTAGCATCATTCCTTCCAAAGAAATCCCAGGGCTGATCTCCTTCAGAATGGACTGGTTGGATCTCCTTGCAATCCAAGGGACTCTCAAGAGTCTTCTCCAACACCACAGTTCAAAAGCATCAATTCTTCGGTGTTCAGCCTTCTTCACAGTCCAACTCTCACATTCATACATGACCACAGGAAAAACCATAGCCTGGACTAGACGAACCTTTGTTGCCAAAGTAATGTCTCTGCTTTTCAATATGCTATCTAGGTTGGTCATAACTTTCCTTCCAAGGAGTAAGCGTCTTTTAATTTCATGGCTGCAGTCACCATCTGCAGTGATTTTGGAGCCCAGAAAAATAAAGTCTGACACTGTTTCCACTGTTTCCCCATCTATTTCCCATGAAGTGATGGGACCGGATGCCATGATCTTTGTTTTCTGAATGTTGAGCTTTAAGCCAACTTTTTGACTCTCCACTTTCACTTTCATCAAGAAGCTTTTGAGTTCCTCTTCACTTTCTGCCATAAGGGTGGTGTCATCTGCATATCTGAGGTTATTGATATTTCTCCTGGCAATCTTGATTCCAGCTTGCGCTTCTTCCAGTCCAGCGTTTCTCATGATGTACTCTTCATATAAGTTAAATAAGCAGGGTGACAGTATACAGCCTTGATGTACTCCTTTACCTATTTGGAACCAGTCTGTTGTTCCATATCCAGTTCTAACTGTTGCTTCTTGACCTGCATACAAATTTCTCAAGAGGCAGATCAGGTGGTCTGGTATTCCCATCTCTTTCAGAATTTTCCACAGTTTATTTCACTCTATATGACCGTCTCTGGGTTCATCCATGTCACTACAAAAGGGACAGTTTTGTTCCTTTTTATGACTGAGTAATATTTCATTGTCGGAGAAGGCAATGGCACCCCACTCCAGTACTCTTGCCTGGAAAATCCCATGAATGGAGGAGCCTCGTAGGCTGCAGTCCATGAGGTTGCTAAGAGTCGGACACAACTGAACGACTTCACTTTCACTTTTCACTTTCATGCATTGGAGAAGGAAATGGCAACCCACTCCAGTATTCTTGCCTGGAGAATCCCAGGGACGGGGGAGCCTGGTGGGCTGCCATCTATGGGGTCGCACAGAGTCTGACACGACTGAAGCGACTTACCAGCAGTAGCAATATTTCATTGTATATATGTACCAAATTTTCTTTATTCATTCTTTCATTGTTAAGTCTTTATAGACCTACTCGACCAATTGTTTTTCTGTTTAAATCAAGTATGGATTAAGTATTTCTATATCCTCTGACACAGTACCCTCAATGAAACTTGAACACATTGTGCTTCAATTCTCTTTTTAGTTAACTGCCTTCTCCATTGGATTGTGAACAACTTGAGGCCAGAGGCTTTGCATTAGTTGTCATTGTGTCCTCAAAATCATCCTTAGAGCTTGAGAGTGAAACAAGGAGAAGCCCAAATTAATAAGTCCCAACCACGGATCTTTTATTATGCAGAGTTCACAAGCCTACTTAGGTATCATAAAGAAGAACAAGAAGGGAGAGTTTAAAATAACCTACTTGTATGTATTCTGAATACAAGAAATTTTAGTCCATTACAGTATTTCTTGAGTATTCATCATTTGTCCAACCAAGAAGATTTTATGAAATTTAATTTCCACAGTGTGTGTTGAGAAAATGAAACATATTTATTCTAAATATAAATAATATTGCATTTGTTATTTGATACTTCCTTACTGTCAGCTTTCCTGGTGACTCAGAAGGTAAAGAATCTGCCTGCAATGAGGGAGACCTGGGTTCAATCCCTGGGTTGGAAAGATCCTCTGAAGAAGGAAATGGCAACCCACTCCAGTATTCTTGCCTGGAGAATCCAATGGATAGAGGAGTCTGGACGGCGACAGTCCATGGGGTCACAAAGAGCAGAACATGACTGAACAACACACACTTTCTTACAGTCATATTACGCCTGAAATGATGATCTTCTTTGGGAAAGAGTGTTTTCTCCCTACTGGTTGAGAACAATTGGTGTTGGATAGTTAAAATCACATTTATTTTAAACATATATGTCTGATAGACGGATATTTAACCACTATTAAAAAGGATTGGAGAGATTGGTTCAAGATGGCAGAGTAGAGGGACCTGTGCCCCTCTCTTCCTGGGAGAGCACCAAAATTGCAACTACCTGTTGAACAACTATAGATAGGCGGATTCTGGAACCTACAAAAAAGATACCCCGACTCCAAAGACAAATGAGAAACCACAGAAAGATGGTAGGAGGGGCTCAATTATAATAAAATCAAATTCTATATCTGCTGGGTGGGCAACCCATAAACAGGAGGACAATAATACCAAAGAATTTCTTCCATTGTCAGATTGTGAGCCCCACATCAGGCTTCCCAACCTGGGGATCCAGCAAAGGGGCTAAGAATTTCCAGGGAATCTAACTCTGAAAGCCAGTGGGATCTGACTGCAGGGCTTCCACAGGACTCGGGGGAAACAGAGATTTCATACTTAAAGGGCACAAGCAAAATCTTGTGCACAACAGGACCCAGGGGATATGAGCAGTGACCCCACAGGAGCCTGAATCAAACCTACTTGTTAGTGTTGGAAGGTCTCCAGCAGAGGTGTGGGTTGGCAGTGGCTCACCACGTGGACAGTGGCACTGGCAGCAGCAGTCCTGGGAGGTGCCCCTAGGCATGAGCCCTTGTGGAATTTGCCATTACCATAGAGCCTGTAGACTACAAAGCTGGATCACTTCAGGTCAAACAACTAACAGGAAGGAAACACAACCCCACCATTAGCAGATAATTGGATTTTAGTTTTACTGAGCAAGGCCCTGCCCACCAGACCAAGACCTAAGTTTTCCCACTGCCAGTCCCTCCCATGAGAAGCTTGTACAAGCCTATTAGTTTCAACCTTCAGAGGGCAGACAGAAGAAACAAAAACTATAATTCATAGCCTCCAGAATGAAAAGCACAATCATAGAAATTTAATCAAAATAAAAAAAGCAGAGGATTATGTTCCAGACAAAGGAACAAGATAAAAACAAGAAAAACAATTACATGAAATGGAAATAGGCAAACTTCCAGAAAAAGAATTCAGAATAATGAAAATGAAGGTGACCCAGGATTTCAGAAAAAGAATGGAGAAGATGCAAGAAATGTTTACCAAAGACCTAGAAGAACTAAAGAACAAAGAAAAATAAAAAATACACTGAAAGTGAAAGTGAAGTCGCTCAGTTGTGTCCAACTCTTTGCGACCCCATGGACTGCAGCCTACCAGGCTCCTCTGTCCATGGGATTTTCCAGGCAAGAGTACTGGAGTGGGGTGCCATAGCCTTCTCTGATACACTAGAAGGAACCAATAACAGAATAACAGAGGCAGAGAAACAGATAAGTGAAAATGATCTGGAAGACAAAACTGGTGGAAATCACTGCTGAAAAACAATACAGGGGGGGAAAAAAGTGAAAAGAAATGAAGATAGCCTAAGAGACCTCTGGGACAACATTAAATGCACCAACATTTGCATGATAAGGGTCCCAGAAGAAGAAGAGAGAAAGGACCTGAGAAAATATTTGAAGACATAATAGCTGAAAACTTCTTTTACATGGGAAAGTAAATAGTCAGTTCAGTCTGGAAGTGCAGAGGGTCCCAGTCAGGATAAACCCAAGGAGGAACACATGGAGTCACATAGTAATCAAACTGGCAAAAATTAAAGGAAAAGATAAAATATTAAAAGCAACAAGGGGAAAATGACAAATACCATACAAGGGAACTCCCATCAGGTTATCAGCTGATTTCTCAACAGAAACTCCACAAAGCAGAAGGGAATGATATTATATATTTAAAGTGATGAAAGAGAAGAACCTACACCCAAGTACACTTTACCCAGCAAAACTCTCATCCGGATTTGATGGAGAATTCAAAAGCTTTACAAGCAAGCAAAATTAAGAGAATTCAGCACCACCAAACCAGCTTTACAACAAATGCTAAAGGAACTTCTCTAGGCAGGAAACACAAGAGAAGGAAATCATCTGCTAAAAAATAAACCCAAAACACTTAAAAATTGTTAGCTAACTGCATTGTTTGGCATGTACTCTATATGGATATGTATGTTTCTGAGAATCAACATGTAGCTCTATTTGAAGCAAAAGTGTTTCCTGTACTATTGTCACAGATTAAAATGTATATGTATAATCAAACATACCATGTCATGATATTGCAGATGCTATGACAAAGCTGGTAAATCTCTTTCTGCTGTTGTGATCTTTGAACTTCTAAGAGGGTAACTCCACTTGAAAGTGAGAACACAGGGGATGTTATATCTACCCCCTATTATTCTGGATACTTCAACTGCAACTGCTTTGCCTATTAAAGATCTGAAGCCAATGTCAATACACTGAATTTTGTCTCAGCTTAATTTTACACTTAAATAATCATAAGAGAAGCAGTTGTCTTTCTAGCTTCATGAGTATCACTTTGTAATAATTGTTCCTCTCCTTTAAATGCCACCCTCTTTCTCCTCTGAGAGTCTACTTTCTCATTGGTCTTCTAAAGACATATTTCTTTATGGTATAGTTCATATTAACTTAAAAAAAAAAGTGGAGATATTTTTCAAATATGGAACTAATTTATTTGTGCCTTTCCAGTTATAAATCTTCCCATCTATTGGTTGAGTCACACTAATAGCAATATTGCCTGACTTAATTGGTTGTATCAGACATACAATTTTAATATAAGCTGAGGAATTTGGAAATGATTCCTGGAAGTGGTAGAAAATCACATAAAATGAAACTGCTCTCAGGAAATGTAGTAGTTTCTGGCAAATGCATTCACTTAGCTGCACTCACTTCTTAAGCTTGTGCCAGACCCTGACCTGGGTTCCAAGGGTAAGGAAGCAAAGTCTAGGTTTGGGCTCTGCCTTCCAGAAGGTTATAGCCAATTGTAGAGATACTTGTACACAGATTTCTGCAATTCACCATGTAGTAATTCACTAATTCAGACAATAAATACTGCAGATTTAGAAATGGGAAAGATTAATATGGTGTGAATTGAAAAAAAATTGCTCACTTATGTGGGGGAATGAAAAGAATGTATATTGAAAAGTGTATTGAGAAGTATATTATTGAAATTTTAGTCACAATAATCAGTGGCCTCTTGATCTTATCTACATCTCACCTGAAGTCTTCATACTCCATAGCCAAAGGTAGACTTACATTCTTACCAATGGATGACTTCTAATCACTTACTGCACTTGAATTCCAGACCCAAATACGACCATCTGTAGATCATTTCCACTTCTATGATGCATACGTCTTTATTGTCTTCCATAAAATTTCATCATTCTATGATGTTATGATTTGCACCACTAAACCAAAACACAAGGAGTCATTCTTAATCTCAACAAATAATCTAGTTGACTTTTCTACTACCACAATAAGTGGTAGTAGCAATGAGACAGTTGTCTGTCTGTCTCATTGCTACTACCACTTATTGTCTTATTACAGGCCCTTAAGTAGTTGCATTAACAATTTAATCTGCTTTTCAGTACCTTCCTGATTCATCTTATACATTCCCTGCACCTATGTTTGTTTTTGTTATTAATAAAAGTAATTTAATTATTTTACATTAATATTTTAATAATTTAACAATTTATTAATATTTTAACTCACAGATTTCTTCATAATTGAGCATTGTATATTGTCAGCGGATTATCTCCTCACCCTAACTGCCCCTTTACTCCCCATTTGTCCCCACAGCTCTGAGGACAAACTCCTCAGTCTTGTTCAATATTATATAGCAAATAAGAGGTAGAGCCACCAGGAAACAAAACAAGATCTGGTTACTTCAGCACTCTTTGTAGCTTCCTTCACACACTTGTAAATCCCTGGGCTTTTGGTTGCTGTAGTTGTCTTTCCCCCCAGGAATTATATTCCATAGACTTCTCCCTGCCTCTTTTTTTCTGTGTCACATACCTTTCACTCTCAGAAAATGCCTGGGAGTGTCTATCCTAAATTACCCCCTCAGGAGAGATCCTTTCTGTCTTGTTCTCTGAAATGAAATTTGCTATTTCCCACCATGAACTTGATGCCATCTTCTAGGGAGAGCACTTGTCTTTACAAGCACCTTGACATCATTTAAAAACTAGTCAGGTCATCATATTCTTTAAGGGAGTAAAATTTATGCTATATCTAATTTTTTTAAAAAATTAATCAATTATCTTAATGAGTTGTAAGTGGGATTTGAAAGTGCATGCCAAGGTGGATGATAGAAATCAGAGAAGTACTGTTTATATTATCTACCAGAGAGAGCAACTATGTCCGAATACCTGGGACAGAAGAAACATCTGTCCTACCAGATATGGACTGAATTGTCAGTAAAGGGTAGGGGAGAGGGAGGTAATGTATTGAGACATTGAACACAGCAGTGAAAGCTGCATCGTTGGGGTAAGAGGAAATATTTGGAGAAGCAAAATAAAGGTAGTAGAACTAAAAATGTAGATACACAAAAAATGTATATATACATATATTTCCAGATACTTTTCCCTTATAGGTTATTTTTAAAATATTAAGTATAGTTCCCATGCTATAGAGAAGGCCCCTCTTGTTTATCTATTTTTATATATAATAATGTGTATCTGTTAACCCCAACCTATCAATCCCCCCAACACTGCTATCCTCTTTGGTAACCATTAGTTTTATATGAATATGAGTCTATTTCTGCTTTGCAAATAAGTTTATTTGTGTCATTTTTTGGATTCAACAAATAAATTATGCAAATTATATTTGTCTTTCTCTGTCTGACTTACTTCACTAATTGCGATAATTTCTAGATCTATCATGTTGCTGCAAACTAATTCCTTTAGAATGTAGAATTCAAAGATGACCATATCCCTCAAAGAAGGGAATGCATACTTACAGCAAGGCACATCCAGAAATGGCAAAGGATACACAATGATTGAAAAACTTGGTTTAACCTTATTTCAGTTGTAATTATTTTACTGAAGGTAATTTATTTTTTTCTTAAATAAACATCAATAACTTACTGAATAAAATAAGAAATTTCACACCTATATTTACAAGAGAATACAAATATTAATGTAGCATTTTTCAAACTACTTCATATTATATTTCAATACCCATTGAGTAATGTGTAGAAAAACTGTAGAAGGTTGAAAATGATCCATCCCTGTTCCCCAAACTCAGTATAACTCTTCAATGCCAAATCTTCTACTGTAAGAGACTTTACTCATTTTTATTACAAAAATATTCATTCTAGTTACTTATAGTTTAGAAAGCATGGTAAAGTAAAAAATCAGAGTTAAGGTCACATGATGAAAAAAATTTAGAACCTTACTTTTTCTATTAATCAGTATCTCATGAGCATTTAACATGTATCTAAAAATGGTTAATAAATAGCATTGATAAAGGCTGAATACTACTCTGCTAAGTCTATATCATAATTTATTTGGATCATTTATTGTTAGGAATCTACATTATTTCAAGATATTCTATTATACATAATTCTTTGATGACTATTTTAAAATAAACATTTGTTATCTAATTCCATGTTATATACTTAAGATAGATTCCTAGAAAAGAAAACAAAAAAAAGAAATAGATAAAAACCAAAATTCTTCTTTGTTAAGGTTAAATAAATTATTTCCATGTGCTTCTCTTTGGTACAAATGGGTATTCCTATCTAAACAACTCTTCTAGATTAACTGGATTCCTTATGCGATCCCCACAGTGGGTAATATTCCGACAACTGCTTAGCATCATGTTGCCCAAGAAGCATCATCTGTCCAAAGTGAGGACCATCTTCTGGAGGGCTCTGTGCCCTTTAAGTTTGATGGTTGGCAGTTCTGATGATCAAAACCAACCTCAGTTTTGATAATTCACTACAAGTGCTCACAGAACTCCCTGAAAACCTACAGTACTCACATTTATATTTGAGTTCAGTGAAAAGATACAGATCAAAATCAACCAAAGGAAGAGACATAGGGCAGAGTCTGGCCTACGTTCTTTGAGTCCAACCAATGGAAATAAGTCGGTGTTAATTCTGTTACCAGCAAAGTAAAACGGGCTGCTTTGTTTCAGCTCAAAATAATGAAAGTATTTGGTCTTCAAATTCAAAATCCTCCTGGATAAAGAGGAAAGTGTTTGTGAAGGAAAATATCTCAGGAAAAGGAGGTCAATGCAGTAAATGGTCACATCTTTGAAAATACTTCTGGAAAGTGAGGAGCGCAGATGAGGGCAAGTAATCCAGTTAGAAGGTGAGGAGTTGGGAAGGGTTTGAGAAGAAAGTGGACAGTTACAACAAACTAGTCAGGATTAGAGAGGTAAAAGTTAGAACAAGGAAACTCTGAAAAAGTACACCTCATGCCTACACACACACAAGTACATACACACACCTACATACATTTCACACAAGAACCAAAGAATATATGTTAAAATAATCACAGGTAATAGCTAACACTTATTGAACATATAATTATGGATCAGTTGCTGTTATAAGCTTATTGGCTTAATTAGCTTGTTGCTCCTCAGACAGTGAGTCACAAAGAATATATTTTATCTCATTTTTAATCAGTCCCAATTGTATAATAATTCTACTGGCCATGATTAATGCAAAGATCATACCACACACAACTTAGCATGTAAATTTGACAACATCCAAACCAATCTCTACCCTATTCAACTAGACCTGTCCACTGATTATACTCTTAGATGTCATGACATTGACAGCTTACTATAAAAAAAATTTAAAGACATCTTCTTTACTTGTGTGTGTGCACTTTCTCTGGACCAATAACTAAGAATGCTGCACAGACAAAACCCTTTCATGGTGTGTGACTTCTGTGGCTTCATAGTATACATGTTTTAAAGGATTTCATCCTTTATGTAATGCTCTGTTGTCACCATCTTGAAATTCTTAGCAATTGCTGAATTTTCAGTTGAGGAATTTCAACTTCATCATGTACTGGGCCCTGCAAACTATGTAGCTGCTCCTATCTAAAGACCACACTCTGAGCAGCACTGTATTAATACATTGAATTTTCACAAACACCCTAAGAGATATTTTCTATTGCTATTTTCATTTTCAGGAGAGAAATGTAAGGTATAGCCTTGTTGAGGTAAATACAACTGATGAGAGAACAGATACATCTTATGTCAGGCAGCTTGACTCCAAAACCCAGACTCTTAACTACATGGAAAATAAGACTAATTTTGAGGAATCATTAATATTCAGCATTGCCAAAATAGAAGAAAAAGCAAGAAAACAACAAACAAACAAAAAAGGCTTGACAGAGAAAAAGAATTTGCCCCTCACAAACAGAAGGAATAGCAATACTAATCTTGAAGACACTGTAGTATACAGTAAGTCCCCTACATACAAATGACTTCTGTCAGACAGCGCATTATGTCCAATTTGTAAGTCCAACAAGGTTAGCCTAGGTACCCAACTAACACAATTGGCTATACGGTACAGTACTATAACAGGTAATATTATTTTTCACACAAATAGTACATGAAAAAACACACAAAAAATAAAGAAAACATTTTAAAATGAATAGTACAGTGCCTTGAAAAGTGTAGTAGTATAGTAAAACAGCTGGCATACAGGAGCTGGCATCAAGTGAACAGGCAAGACGAGTTACTGACTAGAAGAAGGAGAGGAGGTGGGAGATGGTAGAGCGGAAGGATCATCAGCAATAGGAGATGGAGGGCAAGCTCAATTTTCAGTCACACCTGATGTTGATGAAGCACATTCATACCTTTGAAAGTTTGCAACTTCAAGTTTTGTATGCTGGATACTTGCTGTGCAGGCAATGAGGCTTTACTATTTACAGCTTGGTGAGAATGGCAAGGAAGACTGCACTAGCTGCCTGTCCTTTGTGGAGTTCCAACAGCAGAAATCTCTGTGAATTTGGAATGCAATCCTGCCAGGAGTTTGAGTGGTCCAGATGCTTTCTTCCCAATCTCTCTCACATAAGAACATGGGCATGTGACCAGGGGTCAATGAGACAAATGCGTACGCTTTTATATCAGATCAGGAGCTAGGGACAAACGGGAACAGTGATGGAGACTGGGCCCATGTTGAGTGCAGAACTCTTGGTGGTGCCTTTGATGGTGGATTGCATTCAGCCAGGAGGGCAGTTGTCCCTCACTCATACAGTTCTGGAGGGTGGGTGCTAGGCGTAGTCTCTTTTGGCTTCTGCACATTTACCAGCCAAGTTTTTCCAACCTTCACTCTTCTGTCTGACATTTGTTCAATCATTTCCACTTTTGCTTATATCAGCCCTAATCTATGTCTGTGACATGCTTTTGGGAACTCTCACTAAAACAAAGACTGAGTGTGAAGATGGCATAAATCTTAACATTTCAAAGCAGATGACAGCCCCAGAAGAGTAGTGAGGTGCTCTGGGCATGAAAGAAAGTAAGAGTTCCAGAAACACCATAAAAATGTGGAATGAGAATGAGGTTAATTATTCATTTCAAAATTAAATATTAATAATCAAGATTAATAAAATCTTACATTTATGGAATGTGTTTCCTACTTGAAGAGCCTCCAAGAGCCCATTTGAATTTATAAGCTACAGTAATATATAGAACATAAAATCATTAATTAAAACATGAAATTCATGAAATAGATACATCTTTAATCAGCAGGGGAAAAAAAAAAGATTATGGAAACCTAACGAGCATTACTCATTAACAGAGTTTCAGGAAGTTATTGGACTTGAGTTGGTCGGTTTTGTCTACTGATGGCTTTGTGATGGACAGTCACATTTGTGATGCCTTTGTTTTTCACCCTGGGTTCTCAGAAACTTCTGTCGGGCTGCTTTTCCCTTTCAAACATTTGTTCAACTTAGGAGTCTCAATAATTAGGGGCATGGAGCAGAGTCTGTGGAAACTAGTCCCTTCTTCAGGCAAGGATTGAGGTTTACATGTGATTCCATCACAGTCCCATGGGAGGCAATGCCCCAAAGCAACAGGAGAGAGTTCTGCATCTGGAGTGTCCTGGCTGGTTAGCATCTCTGAAACATAAACCATTGAATTCCCCCCCTACCACCATCTAGCTGGAATATGCTACACATTTGCATTTTAATAGGTATTTTATGTGCTTTCTCTTTTAGTTCTCATTAACAATGCTTTTTAAAAAATCTCCTTATGTGGATGAGCACTAAAGCTGAAAGAGATAAAGAAGTAACCCATGCAAGGTCACACAATTTAAAAGTGGAAAACTCAGAGCCCCAAACCCATACTAAATTATGCTAGTCTTGCTCTGCCTGGATTTCAATGTTTAACCTCAGAGACATGAACCTTCTGGGATGAGCGACCACAGTGGAGGAGGACCATAGGCCTTCCTAGAGTTGGTGTCAGAAGTTTAGGTTGAGTTGGGGCTTCAGCTTCAACATCAAAAGGAAAGTAATGAACAGTGATAGCAATTATCAGACCCTATGATATTCCACATGGCCAGTGAAAATCAGGGGTGTGAATTCCACAGACCTGGGCTCAGGTTCAGTCTGCTTTACAGATGTGTCAAAGGAACTTTGCCAAATTATTCAACTTTTATCAGCTTCTGTTTCTCCATCTGTAAAAACAGAGGGAAAGAGAGGAATTAACAGTTCTTTTATTTATAGAATTATTGTGAGAATTTAGTGAAATCATGCAAGGAAGGTATTTTTCCTAGCACATGGAACCATTTCCTGGATCCTTAAGCCTTGTAACATATGATCACTTGTTAATTTGATTTCATGAATTACTATTCCTCCTCTATGTCTGTATAGCTTGAAAGATTTGATGTGCTTTGTATTTAGGAGAATCAAAGAAAGAATTCAGGCTTATAAGAGAGTTCCCAAGTTAGACTGTATAGAGACACTACCCAGAAAAGAGGAAGCCTGGTTAAATCCCTGGGGTTTGGGGCAAGAAAAGAGGAAAACAGGCCAGCTGAATGTCAAGCAGCATTCTGTATGAGGCTCCTCCACCACTTACAATGGCAAGTTCAGGTGTTCTCCGCCTTGGCTGCACATGATATCACCTGGGCCCTGGCATAATCATTCTGGCTTCATTAATCTGGGTACAGCCTGTGTGTTAGGAGTTGCTAAATTTGCTGCTGCTGATAATTTCACTTGCAGCAAAGTGTCTCTTTGGGTATCACTTTAGCATGTTGATCTCCTCCTTCTCAGCCCCTCCAGGAGTCTAGTCTAAAATTATCCTGGCCCTCTTTACTTTGTCTTACATTCCCACTCACATTTTCTGGGGTCTCCACAATATCAAAAGATTTCATTCACCTCTCTCATTTTTTCAGTTTGTAACAGAATGTGACCATTCTATGTTAGACACATATGTAGGTCACAGTTGCTTTGACTCATATTATCATCACTCTGGGCATCTCTGTTACCATCAAACAGGAGCAGACCCCTTGTCCTATACCACACCCAGACCTTCTCTGCGTGTTAATAGGGACTGTGAGTAACCAGAGGCAGGAGGAAGTCCTGGATATCTTTGCAGTCCCAGCCCTAAAGTGAGGTGGTAGGAGCTGTGTGGAAGCAAGCGTGAACCATACAATTTAGGAAGTAAAATTGGGAAATGTTTCATTGATGACTGTATACACTCAAAAATATCAAAACAATGAAATTTTTCTTGGCAAAAGATGATAAGTATGTGCATTGGACCATTATTTGTGACTCTCTTTTCCACCTCCCACCATCTTGGCTGGATTCAGCTTTATTTGGAAGAGCTGCTGTAGTATAAGATCCTTGAGACAATAACTTCACCTTCTTACATCCATATACAGTCCCAGGCCCCAGCAGATCACAATGTTAGGCTAAGAGTGAATGTCCTTTGATAAGTGTATAAATAGATAGATAGATAGATAGATAGATCACCAGTCTTCTATCATATATATATATATATATATATATATATATATAAATCTTATCAGTTTTCTATATATATAGAAAACTGATAAGAAGGCTGAGCACTGAAGAATTGATGCTTTTGAACTATGGTGTTGGAGAAGACTTTGGCTACCTGATGTGAAGAGCCAGCTCATTAGAAAAGACCCTGATGCTGGGAAAGATAGAAGTCAGGAAAAGAAGAGGATGACAGAAGACAAGATGGTTTGATGGTATCAGCCATTCAATGGATATGAGTTTGAGCAAGCTCCTGGAGATGGTGAAGCACAGGTAATCCAGGCATGCTACAGTCCATGGGATCACAAATAGTCAGACATGACTGAGCTATTGAACAAAAACAAAACTGATTCACTTTGCTTTACAACACAAATTGCCACAACACTGAAAATCCTCTATACTTTGATAAAATATTTAAAGAGAAGCTCTTTTTATATAGTGAGTGCTTGGCATATGTGTCACTGTTGGTTGGCTGGCATGGCATTTCTATTATTGTGTAAGGCAAATATTGTATGCATGACTTTCTGAACAGAGAAAGCATGTTGAAATGGAAACAAAAACAGAACACCACTGTCAGGGCAACACCATAAAACCTTCCCTTAGGACCTGATTAGCTTTTTCAGACCTGAAAATGTATGACTCTCCTAGGGGTATATGTTACCTGAAATACTCTAAATTCTTTTGCTTTGAACATCATCATATATTTTTTATCCATCACTTTCCTGCAAAGGCAGGGATAGTAGAGATTAAGGGCAAAAGAAGGAGTGATCATTTTATCAGTATTAAGACATCCTCTATGCTTTCTGTTTAATGTGATTTACCAGACCCTGTACTGTATCAGGGAGCAAGGTCCCAGATGATTTTACTTCATCTTCCCTATGGTCATCAACAGCACTGACTTGACTGGAGGAATAGTGGAAAAGGTGATCATTTTCCTATAATAAACAACCAACCAGGGTAAGCCAATCCAAATACAAAGAGAGTTTTGAATGTGACCTTACAGGAAATGAAGAAAAGTCAGCTTAATGGCAACTGAAATGACTTATTCTTTTCCTCCAGCCCTTTTGTTTATTTCTTCTCCCCTTTGGGGCTTCCTGCAAGTAATTATGGCAATTTCTTCTGTAATTTCATGACTTTTGCTAAGAATCTATGCAATGAAAGGCCATTTCTGTCATTTAAAAACAAAACCACATTGCTTTGAGGGTTATAGAGATCCCCCAGGGAGAGAGAGCCTAAACTGGTCTCTGTTTGCAGGACTGACCTTTGCCCAGTAAAGAGTGGGCAGTCACCCTGCAGGAGTGATGAATGGTGCCATGGCTCCCAGATGGAGATTGTGTCCTTCTGCTGGTTCAGGGAATGAGCCTCCCTTCTAGTCTAAGCTACAGGAACCCTCATTAATGACAAAAGGGCAAGAGAAAACAGCTTTTCAAACTCTCTGAATGTATCTTTTGTTTGTATCTTGAACATATCAGCTTACTCTGTAAGTAGATGGGTTAGGGGGTCCCCAGAGAAAGAGAACCAGGAAAGGCTTTCCTGACATAAGAGAACCCATTTTTACCTAAGCCATATTGTGATCTAAGCTTAGCTGCACTGCTTGCCCTTGAGCAGGTCTGATAATTAATGATCTTAAAAAAGGGAATATGTAAACAAGAGAGGAGAAGCCAAGAAACAATAGTGCAACTTTGGGAAAGGGTCCTGATTCCTCACGGGACACATAATAATATAACTTTGAGTTCTGCAGGAACCTAGGTGGAGGATGGAATGATGCTGCTGACCCTTTTAAATTTAGTCAGCTAATGCTTGGACTCTGTAGACCTTAGCCCCAGTTCTATGCTGAATTCTCTTCTTATCAAGCTCCCTCATGAATGTGATTTAGCTTGAAGCTTCCCAATTTTGCTGTTTGTGGAAACACTGTTTTGGGAAAGATCCCTATTATTCTCCTTACTTACTGAAAGGAATAATAAATCCTTCATTAGCCTGAGCTTTGGATTGGTTGTGTCTATTGGCTCAACACCTACCAAGAGATGAACCCAGTTTTCAGGTAACAAATCCTGCATCGGGGCCTTTGTACTAGTTCTTCCTCTCAGCAGAACACAGTCCTTCAGATAATATTATGTCTGCTTATTTCTAGCACATGAGCCTCTAATTAAATACCTTCTCTTTAACCCATTTGAACTGCACACTCTAAGTCTGGTCACTCTCTAATACACATCATGAAGTTGTATTCTTCATAATACCTGCTGCTGCTGCTGCTAAGTCACTTCAGTCATGTCTGACTCTGTGCAACCCCATAGACAGCAGCCAACCAGGCTCCCCCCTCCCTGGGATTCTCCAGGCAAGAATACTGGAGTAGGTTGCCATTTTCTTCTCCAATGCATGAAAGTGAAAAGTGAAAGTGAAGTCACTCAGTCGTGTCCACTCTTCGCGACCCCATGGACTGCTGCCTACCAGGCTCCTTCATCCATGGGATTTTCCAGGCAAGAGTACTGGAGTGGGGTGCCATTGCCTTCTCCTCATAATACCTAGCATGACACAAAGTCATCTGTCATTATATATTCATTTCTTCATTTACTTTCAATTGCTTCTCACTCAGAGTATTAAGTCATCAAGAGCAGGTATTTGGGTTTCTTCTCAGCTCTATTTCTAGTACCTAGAACAGGGCTGACACATACTAAACACCTTGAAGACAGAGAGAATGTGAAGAATAGAGACCATGTGAATTATACTAGAGCAAGAAACACTCAGTTTGAATGAAACTCACAATCTGTTTGATCTTGAAGAGAATGTTTAAATCCTTTGGACTTCAGTCCTTCCATTTTGAAAAGAACACCTAACTTGGGGAGTGGAGAGTAGGACTCCTCATGAGTAGAAGCAAAGTCAAGCAAACAAATAGTATTTCTGACTATCTTTTCTGGATTATGTCTATCTACAAGCCTGTAGGTTGGAGTTGCCTTCAGAAAATGCATTATTACAAAGTCAGTTGGTGTTTTTGTTACTGACAATTAGGTGAAATTATATATGAAATGATTCTAACAGAACACCTGATGAGTTGGCACTCAAACTCAATGGACGTGAGTCTCAGTGAACTCCGGGAGTTGGTGATGGACAGGGAAGCCTGGCGTGCTGCAATTCATGGGGTCGCAAAGAGTTTGACACGACTTAGCGACTGATCTGATCTGATCTCTGAGTATTGTTTTATTTACTCCAAGAAACACTACATAAAATGTACTATTTCCCTGATATTTTCTAGACAAGACAGATGCCAATGAACAGCTAAGTCAGAGCTTCTGCTTTTACATTAGTGGGAAAGAAGTGAAAGGTGGAAGGAATTCAGGTGAGAAAGGTAGAGAACAAACCATAATGTTATTGGCAGCATCAGGAAGGCAATGGAGAAGGGAAGATGCTGTAAGGTCATCCCATATCCCTACAGTCTACTTTCTCAGAGAAGACAGGGATAATAAAAATAGACTGTGCCCATTGCAAACTGACCTCAGATGTGAACCAGAAATCAATTCTGTGTTCTGTACCAGTTACCACACTGGAGTATTAGAGATGTCAGGGTTAGAAAGTATTTCAAGATATCATCTAGCCCAATAAGGACAGCATTTGGTAAAAGAGGAGAAAAGGCTTTGGAGACAGTGAACTACATATGAATCTTGGATGTTTTCCTTACAACCTTCTTCACTTTTGACAAGCTACTCAACTCATCTGAATCCGGCTTTATCGTCTTCACATTACTCATAGTCATACCAATGGCAGCAAAGAGCCCAGGGTGTCCTCAGTTCTGGGGGTGGGGGGGGGCAGGCTGGTCCCAAACAGTGAATGACAGTGAAGATGCCAGAGTGCCCTTCCACTCCAGAGTGTCCTCCAACATTGGATCCAGTCTTTCCTGGAAACCTTTTCCAGTGACTCCAGCAGGGCCTCTGTCTAAGCCCCCAGGTGTTACACTGACCAACATCCAAGGGCCAGTGAAGGTTTGCACATTCAACAAGGACCAGCAGTGAGATAACAAGGACACTAGGAATGTCATCCAGCTATGTGCAGCAGCTGAAGGTCATGTCCCTGCTAGTCAAGGGCCTGACAAAATGTTGTCCAGTGGAGAAGGGAATGGCAAACCATTTCAGCATTCTTTCCTTGAGAACACTGTGAACAGTATGAAAAGGCAAAAAAATATGACACTGAAAGATGTGTCCTCCAGGTTGGTAGGTTTCCAATATGCTACTGAGGAAAAATGAGAAACAGCTCCAGAAACAATAAAGAAGCTGAGCCAAAAGAGAAATGATGCCCAGTTGTGGATGTATCTGGTGGTGAAAGTAATGTCCAATGATGTAAAGAACAATATTGCATAGGAATCTGAAATGTTAGGTCCATGAATCAAGGTAAATTGATGTGGTCAAGCAGGAGACGGCAAGAATGAACACTGACATTTTAAGAATCAATGAACTAAAACGGACAAGAATGGACATATTTCATTCAGATGAACACTGTATCTACTACTGCAGGCAAGAATACCATAGAAGGAATGGAGCAAACTTTATGATCAAAAAGAGTCCAAAATGCAATTTTTGGGTACAATCTCAAAAATGACCAAAAAATCTCCATTCGTTTCCAAGGCAAAACATCATGGTAATTCAACTATATTTCCCAACCACTAATGCCAAAGAAGCTTAAGTTGAGCAGTTATATGAAGACGTACTAGACCTCCTAGAACTAGCTCCAATAAAAGATGTTTTTCTCATCACAGTGGATAGGAATGCAAAAGTAGGAAGTCAAGAGATACCTGGAGTAACAGGCAAGTTTGGCCTTGGAGTACAAAAGGGAACAGGGCAAAGGCTAACAGAGTTTTGCTAAGAGAAATTACTAGTCATAGCAAACACCCTTGTCCAATAGCACAAGAGACAGCTCTAGACGTGGGCATCACTAAATGATCAATATTGAAATCAGATTCTTTATATTCTTTGTAGCCAAAGGTATAGAAGCTCTATACAGTCAGCAAAAATAAGAACTGGAGCTGACTGTGGCTCATATTCTGAGCTCCTTATTGCAAAATTCAGTCTCAAATTGAAGAAAGTAGGGAAATAAGTAGGCCATTTAGACATGATCTAAATCAAACTCCTATGGTTATACAGCCAGGTGATGAATAGATTCAAGGACTAGATCTGGTAGACAGTATGCCTGAAGAACTATGGACAGAGATTCATAACATTGTATAGAAGGTGCTGACCACAACCATCCCAAAGAAAAAGATATGCAAGAAGGCAAAGTGGGTGTCTGAGGAGTCCTTAAAAAGTAGCTGAGAAAAGAAGAGAAGCAAAAGGCAAAGGAGAAAGGGAAACATAAACCCATCTGAATGCAGAGCTCCAGAGAACAGCAAGGAGAGATATGAAAGCCTTAAGTGAACAATGCAATGAAATAGAAGAAAACAATAGAATAGGAAATGCCAGCAATCCCTTCAAGAAAATTAGAGATTCCAAGGAAACATTTGTGCAAAATGGGCACAATAAAGGATAGAAATAGCAAAGACCTAATAGAAACTGAAGAGATTAAGAAGAGGTGGCAAGGGTACACAGAAGAATTGTACCAAAAAAAAATGTCTTAATGTACCAGATAACCACGATGATGTGGTCATTCACCAAGAGCCAGACATCCTCGAATATGAAGTCAAGTGGGCCTTAGGAAGCATTACTATGAACAAAGCTAGTGAAAGTGATGGGATTCTAGCTGAGCTATTTCTAATGCTAAAAACTGATGCTGTTAAAGTGCTACACTCAGTATGACTTCAAATTTGGAAAACTCAGCAGTGACATAGGACTGGAAAAATCAGTTTTCATTTCAGTCCCAAAGAAAGGCAGTGCCAAAGAATGCTCAAACTACCATACCAATACACTCATTTCACACACTAGCAATGTAATGCTCAAAATCCTTTAGGCTAAGCTTCAACAATATGTGAACCAAGAACATTCAGATGTTCAAGCTGGATTTTGAAAAGGTAGAGGAGCCAGAGATCAAATTACCGACATCTGCTGGATCATAGAAAAAGGAAGAGAATTTAAAAAAAAAAATCTACTTCTGTTTCGTCAACTATGCAAAAACCTTTGACCCTGTGGATCACTACAAACTGTGGAAGATTCTTAAAGAGATGGGAATACTCGACTACATTACCTGCCTCCTGAGAAACCTGTATGCAGGTTGAGAAGCAACTATTAGAAATGGATGTGGAGCAATGGGCTGGTTTAAAATTGGGAAAGGAGTACATCAAGGCTGTATGTTGTCACCTTGCTTATTTAACTTATATGCAGAGTACATCATGTGAAATATGGGGATAGCTGAAGCACAAGCTGGAATCAAGATTGCCAGGAGAAATAACAACCTCAGATATGCAGACAATACCACATTAATGACAGAAAGTAAAGAGGAACTAAAGAGTCCCTTGATGAAGGTGAAAGAGGAGAGTGAAAAAGCTGGCTTGAAACTCAACATTCAAAAAACTTGGATCATGCACCTGATCCAGTCACTTCATGGCAAGTAGATAGAGGGAAACTGGAAACAGTGACATATTGCATTTTCCTGGGTTCCAAAATTGCTGTGGATGGTGACTGCAGACATAAAATTAAAAGATACTTCTTCCTTGGAAGAAAAGCTATGATAAACCTAGACAGCATATTAAAGAGCAGGGACATTACATTGCCGACAAAAATTCAACTAGTCAAAGCTATGGTTTTTCCAGTAGCCATGTATGGATGTGAAAGTTGGACCATAAGTAAGGCTGAGAGCTGAAAACTTGATGCTTTCAAACTGTGGTGTTGGAGAAGACTCTTGAGAGTCTCTTGGACAGCAAGATCAAACCAGTAAATCCTAAAGGAAATCAATACTAAATATTTATTGGAAGGACTGATGCTGAAACTGAAACTCCAATAGTTTTTTCACCTGATGCCAAAAGTCGACTCATTGGAAAAGACCCTGATCTGGGAAAGACTGAGGGCAAGAGGAGAAGGGTGTGACAGAGGATGAGACGGTTGGATAGCATCACTCATTCAGTGGACATGAGTTTGACAAAACCCCAGGAGATGGTAAAGGACAGGGAAGCCTGTCGTGCTGCAGTCCATAGGGTCACAAATAGTTGGACATGACTTACCGACTGAACAGCAATACCAACTTAAGGACTAACATGAAAAGTAAATAAGATAGTTTAGGCAAATACATCTAGGAGAGACCCTCCTATAATAAAGTTTCAAAACAAGCAAGCTATTACCATGCTTTAGCACAGAGGTCCCCAACCCCCAGGCCATACACCAGTACCAGTCTGTGGCCTACTAGAAACCTGGTCACACAGCAGGGAGTGAGTAGTGGGTGAGTGCATTATGTTCATCTGTATTTACAGTCACTCCACATTGCTCACTCGCATCACCACCTGGGGTCTGCCTCCTATCAGATCAGCAATGGCCTTAGATTCTCATAGGAGTACAAACTCCACTGAGAACTCTTCATGTGAGAGATTTAGGCTGCATGCTCCTTGTGAGAATCACCTGGAAACAATCCCCATCCCTTTACCTCTGTTCGTGGAAAAATTGTCTTCCACAAAACTGATCCCTGGTGCCAAAATGGTTGAGGACTGCTCCTTCAGCAGATAAAACTTCTGCATTTTGCCATGCTTCACTGTGTTCTATTGTGGTACATTTTACAAAAAGCAACTGAAGTCAAGATGCTAACAAAGGGTTAGCAGGGTCCAGAAGAAAAGAATTTAAAGCTACTTTCCGTGCTACTTATTTGGTGTTGCCTTTGGCAACTCACAAAGATTTGGGGATATAAAATGGCTTGATCAAGTTCCCCATATCTAGTAACCCTAGGGTCCTCTTGGCCATGTTTATCAATCAGTAAGTTTAATGAACTCTCAGGGCTTGACAAGATGCTGAACAAATGAATGGTCTGGTTGGGCTTATTTTTTTAAAAAGATGCAGTTCAGTTCAGTTCAGTTGCTCAGTCGTGTCCGACTCTTTGCGACCCCATGAATTGCAACATGCCAGGCCTCCCTGTCCATCACCAACTCCCGGAGTTCACCCAAACCCATGTCCATTGAGTCGATGATGCCATCCAACCATCTCATCCTCTGTCGTCCCCTTCTCCTACTGTCCTCAATCTTTCCCAGCATAAGGGTCTTTTCAAATGAGTCAGCTCTTCGCATCAGGTAGTCAAAATATTGGAGTTTCAGCTTCAACATCAGTCCTTCCAATGACCACCCAGGACTGATCTCCTTTAGGATGGACTGGTTGGATCTCCTTGCAGTACAAGGGAATCTCAAGTCTTCTCCAACACCACAGTTCAAAAGTGTCAATTCTTCTGTGCTCAGTTTTCTTCACAGTCCAACTCTCACATCCATACATGACTACAGGAAAAACCATAGCCTTGACTAGATGGACCTTTGTTGGCAAAGTAATATCTCTGCTATTCAATATGCTATCTAGGTTGGTCATAACTTTCCTTTCAAGGAGTAAAAGTCTTTTAATTTCATGGTTGCAATAACCATCTGCAGTGATTTTGGAGCCCCCCAAAATAAAGTCTGACACTGTTCCATGTCCAGTTCTAACTGTTTCTTCCTGACTTGCATACAGGTTTCTCAAGAGGCAGATCAGGTGGTCTGGTATTCCCATCTCTTTCAGAATTTTCCAGTTTATTGTGATCCACACAGTCAAAGCCTTTGGCATAGTCAATAAAGCAGAAATAGAGGTTTTTCTGGAACCCTCTTGATTTTCCCATGATCCAGCAGATGTTGGCAATTTGATCTCTGGTTCCTCTGCCTTTTCTAAAACCAGCTTGAATATCTGGAAGTTCACGGTTCATGTATTGCTGAAGCCTGGGTTGGAGAATTTTGAGCATGACTTTACTAGTATGTGAGATGAATGCAATTGTGCAGTAGTTTGAGCATTCTTTGTCATTGCCTTTCTTTGGGATTGGAATGAAAACGGACCTTTTCCAGTCCTGTGGCCACTGCTGAGTTTTCCAAATTTGCTGGCATATTGAGTGCAGCACTTACACAGCATCATCTTTCAGGATTTGAGACAGCTCAACTGGAATTCCGTCACCTCCACTAGCTTTGTTCATAGTGATGCTTTCTAAGGCCCACTTGACTTCACATTCCAGGATGTCTGGCTCTAGGTCAGTGATCACACCATTGTGATTATCTGGGTCGTGAAGATCTTTTTTGTACAGTTCTTCTGTGTATTCTTGCCACCTCTTCTTAATATCTTCTGCTTCTCTTAGGTCCATACCATTTGTGTCCTTTATTATGCCCATTTTTGCATGAAATGTGCCCTTGGTATCTCTAATTTTCTTGAAGAGATCTCTAGTCTTTCCCATTCTGTTGTTTTCCTCTATTTCTTTGCATTGATCGCCGAGGAAGGCTTTCTTAATCTCTTCTTGCTATTCTTTGGAACTCTGCATTCAGATGCTTATATCTTTCCTTTTCTCCTTTGCTTTTTGCTTCTCTTCTTTTCACAGCTATTTTTAAGGCCTCCCCAGACAGCCATTTTGCTTTTTTGTATTTCTTTTCCATGGGGATGGTCTTGATCCCTGTCTCCTGAACAATGTCACAAACCTCCATTCATAGTTCATCAGGTACTCTACCTATCAGATCTAGTCCCTTAAATCTATTTCTCACTTCCACTGTATAATCATAAGGAATTTGATTTAGGTCATACTGAATGGTCTAGTGGTATTCCCTACTTTCTTCAATTTAAGTCTGAATTTGGCAATAAGGAGTTCATAATCTGAGCCACATTCAGCTCCCAATCTTGTTTCTGCTGACTGTATAGAGCTTCTCCATCTTTGGCTGCAAAGAATATAATCAATCCGATTTCGGTGTTGACCATCTGGTGATGTCCATGTGTAGAGTCTTCTCTTGTGTTGTTGGAAGAGGGTGTTTGCTATGACCAGTGCGATCTCTTGGCAAAACAGCCTTTGTCCTGTTTAATTCCGTATTCCAAGGCCAAATTTGCCTGTTACCCCAGGTGTTTCTTGACTTCCTACTTTTGCATTCCAGTCCCCTATAATGAAAAGGACATCTTTTTTGGGTGTTAGTTCTGAAAGGTCTTGTAGGTCTTCATAGAACCGTTCAACTTAATCTTCTTCAGCATTATTGGTTGGGGCATAGACTTGGATTACTGTGATATTGAATGGTTTGCCTTGGAAACAAACACAGATCATTCTGTCATTTTTGAGATTGCATCCAAGTACTGCATTTCTGACTCTTTTGTTGACCATGATGGCTACTCCAACATCAAGCTACTCCCTTGACGTTCAAGGTCAAGAGGGGCAGCTGTGAGGAGATACCCCTCGTCCAAGATAAGGAGCAGCGGCTGCGCTTTGCTGGAGCAGCCCTGAAGAGATACCCCAAGACCAAGGTAAGAGAAACCCAAGTAAGATGATAGGTGTTGTGAGAGGCATCAGAGGGCAGACACACAAACCATAATCACAGAAAACTAGTCAATCTAATCACATGGACCATAGCCTTGTCTAACTCAGTGAAACTAAGCCATGCTATGTGGGGCCACCCAAGATGGGCGGGTCATGGTGGAGAGGTCTAACAGAATGTGGTCCACTGGAGATGGAAATGGCAAACCACTTCAGTATTCTTGCCTTGAGAACCCCATGAACAGTATGAAAAGGCAAAATGATAGGATACTGAAAGAGGAACTCCCCAGGTCGGTAGATGCTCAATATGCTACTGGAAATCAGTGGAGAAATAACTCCAGAAAGAATGAAGGGATGGAGCCAAAGCAAAACCAATACCCAGTTGTGGATGTGACTGGTGATAGAAGCAAGGTCCAATGCTGTAAAAAGCAATATTGCGTAGGAACCTGGAATGTTAGGTCCGTGAATCAAGGCAAATTGGAAGTGGTCAAACAGGAGACGGCAAGAGTGAACGTCGACATTCTAGGAATCAGTGAACTAAAATGGACTGGAATGGGTGGATTTAACCCAGATGACCATTATATCTATTACTGTGGCCAGGAATCCCTTAGAAGAAATGGAGTAGCCATCATGGTCAACAAAAGAGTCCAAAATACAGTACTTTAAAAAAGATAATTGTTACAAAACAGTCAGTTCAGTTCAGTTACAAAACAAACCATCATAAAATTGTAATCCAAATACCAAGGTAAGTTAAGGATGTAGGTATCAGACTAAAGAATTCCACCCATCAGAAAAAAAAAAAAAAAAAAGGTTTCACCTTCCTGTAGTTCTCTATTTATACACCTAAATCTGCTTGTAGCTCTCTATCTGATTCTTCAAAGAAACAGCAGGGGATTCAAGAAATAGTGACTAAAGATCACATAGAATGGAAAATACCATCATGCATGTTACAGTGAGAAGGCTTTGTATAAACATGGAGATTCCAAGTTTATCCCCTGATTTCTGTATCAGAACAATCTATGAACAGTGACAGATTCAAGTGAATGATGTTCAATATTGAAAAAAAAAAATAAAGAAAGATAATGAGGTAGAGGGTATTTCTGCAGAATACACCACCATCCGATTAAATTCTGTTGGAGAGTATTTATTGCACTTTCTTAGATATTTTGATTATAGTTTCACCTTTTCATAAACTCTGAGAAAGTCCTCCCAGATTGATCTTATTTTTGTGATCTTTAACATCTAGGATCTAGTATTTCTATATTATATTCTTGGCCACAAAGAGAAACTAATCACCCTCAAAAATGCCTTTCTCTCCCATTTAGTACAGTGATGTAAATGGATATGTCTTAAATGCAAGCACTCTGTGTCAATCTCCCTTGAAATAGAATATTGCTCAAGTTTGAAGCTGAAAAGAGCCTCTGTACCCTGACATCAAATTAAATCTCAGAGACAGAGTTTTGGGTGAAATAAAAAAGAATAGCATATTGCTTAGCCAAGCAAATGAGGCCACAATAGGCTACTGCACCCAACGTTGTGTGTCCTGCCTTGGAGGGGGTAACAAGGAGTTGTTTGGTAATGATTCAGAGGAGAGTGTGAAGTGCTTGTGGGAATTCTCCTGACTGATGGTGAGCTAAGTAGAAGTCAACACCATCAATCTATGTTCTGACTTTAATCGGTCTGAGGGTCTTTGTGCTTGTGGGCAGCATTCAGTTAATTTCTTACACATGGTGGGTGTTTTAATACCTGCACATTAGCTCAAAGATATTGATATGTATGTCTCTTGAGGTGGAACTGAGACCCTGCCCCAACGTTGCACCTTTGTTTCTTGGCTGCCCTTCCCTTATCTCTGTATCCCCTGCCTTCCCTGATTTGCAACTGTTTGAAACTGATCCTTGGAACTCAGGGAAGGTAATGGAAGCTGCATGAAGCCTTTATTCTGTAATCAGGAATTGGGGGACACAGAAAGGATTTTGTGTCCAGAAGGCCCACAGGGTCCTGCTCAATCTCAAGTTCAAAGAAGAGAAATTTCACAGACCATGCCATGATACTGGGTTGCATAGTGCCTATCTCCCCCAATTCACTTCCAGTGAGAATCTCAGAAAGTAACCTTATTTGGAAGTAGACTTTTTGTAGATGTTATTATTTAAATTAAATGATGGATTACACCGGGTCCTAATTCAATGACCCATAAGAAAAAAAAAAAATAAAGACATAAAAATGTAGAGGAGATGTGAAGATGGAGACAGAGATTAGAGTAACACATCCTCGAGTTACAGAATGTCAAGAATTACAGCACCTCCAAGAGACAAGGAAGGATTCAATGCTGGAGACTTCAGAAACAGCATGGCTCTACAAACCCTATGATTTTGATTATTGATTCCAGAACTGTGAAAGAATAAATTTCCATTGTTATAAACCATACATCTTGTGGTACTTTTTTATAGCAACCAAATAAAACTAATGGTCATCTGTAGGGTGAGAGGGAATATTATACAGGCAATTAGGCATTGAGTGAAAGTCACTCAGTTGTGTCCGACTCTTTGTGAGTCCATGGAATTTTCCAGGCCAGAATACTGGAGTGGGTAGCCTTTCCCTTCTAATCTAGGGGATTTTCCCAACCCAGGGATTGAACCCAGGTCTCTCACATTACAGGCAGATTCTTTACCAACTGAGCTATCAGGGAAGCCCCAAATCAGTCAATCCTAAAGGAAATCAGCCCTGAATATTCACTGGGAGGATTGATGCTGAAGCTGAAGCTCCAATATTTTGGCCACCTGATGCAAACAACTGACTCATTGGAAAAGATCCTGATGTTGGGAAAGATGGAAGGCAGGAGGAGAAGGGGACGACAGAGAATGAGATGGTTGGATGGCATCTCCAACTCAGTGGGCATGAATTTGCACAAGCTCTGGGAGTTGGTGATGGACAGGGAAGCCTGGTGTGCTGCAGTTCATGGGGTTGCAAAGAGTCAGACACAAATGAGCGACTTAGCTAAGCTGAACTGAGGTAGTGAATGAAGACACTTTTATCAGACTTTAAAAAATTTATTTTTTAAAGTATAGTGGATGCACTATGTTAATTTCTACTGTACAACAAAGTGATTCAGTTATACATATGCATGCATTCATTTTCATATTCTTTTCCATCATGGTTTATCATAGGATATTGAATATAGTTCCCTGCGCTATACAGCAGGACCTTGTCTATCCATTCTATATGTAATCTTTTACATCTTCTAACCAAAAATTCCCAATCCAGCCCTTCCCCACATCCCTTCCTGTTGGCAACTACAAGTCTCTTCTCCAGGCCTGTGAGTCTATCAATACTTTTAAAATTGGGAACAGAATGCCACAAAAATGTAGAGGGAGATGACAAAACTGTCAATATTTATTCTGACATCTCAAGAAAAAAAAAAATCAGCAATCCTAAGCAATTTAGGCCTTAGAAGACATACTTTTAGAGAAGATGGAGTGGGATTATTGAGTTATAGCATCTCTTGGATGAAAATTTTTAGAAATTTCCCTCTCTATCTGGTATAATTTCATATTTCACAAGCTCTAGCATAGCAGACCCAAATGCCTTTGTCAATAGAAAAGGTTATTGACACATAAATAATATATTAACATACTGACAAGCTGATATAGTGGGACTATCTTCTCTAGGTTTTCAGTCCAGTTTCCAATCTGGCAAGGAAAAGGCCAAGATTCTAAGTGGTTGAGGATGTAACAGGGTGTAAGCATCTGTTAAGAGCAGATATATTGGCTTTATTCTAGTGGAGCAAACACTGGTTAAAATATTGATTTAAATTCCTTCAGAAAAGTTTCTATATACCCTCATGATACATCCCTTGTTGGTTTTGGTTCAGTAGATTAGTTGTGTCCTACTCTTTGCAACCACATGGACTGCAGCACACTAGGCTTCCCTGTCCTTCACCATCTCCCAGAGCTTGCTCAAACTCATGTCCGCTGAGTCGGTGATGCCATTCAACCATCTCACCTTCTGTTGTCCCCTTCTCCTCCTGCCTTCCATCTTTCCCAGCATCAGGGTCTTTTCTAAAGAGCCGGCTCTTCACGTCAGGTGACCAAAGTATTGGAGTTTCAGCTTCAGCATCAATCCTTCCAATGAATATTCAGGACTGATTTTCTTTAGGATTGACTGGTTTGATCTCCTTGCCGTCCAAGGGACTCTTAAAAGTCTCCTCCAACACCACAATTCAAAAGCATCAATTCTTTGGCACTCAGCCTCCTTTATTGTCCAACTCTCACATCCATACATGACCACTGGAAAAACCATAGCTTTGACTATTTGGTCCTTTGTTAGCAAAGTAATGTCTCTCTTTTTTAGTATGCTGACTAGGTTTGTGATAGCTTTTCTTTCAGGGAGCAAGCGTCTTATTTTTATGGCTGAAGTCACCATCTGCAGTGATTTTGGAGCCCAAGAAAATAGTCTGTCACTGTTTCCATTGTTTCCCCATCTATTTACCATGAAGCAATGGACCAGATGCCGTGATCTTTGTTTCTTAACTGTTGAGTTTTAAGCCAGTTTTTTCACTCTTCTCTTTCACATTCATCAAGAGGTTCTTTTGTTCCTCTATGCTTTCTACCTTAAGGGTGGTGTCATCTGCATGTCTGAGGTTATTGATATTTCTCCTTGCAATCTAACTGCAAGTGCTTGAAATTCCCTCACATAATATTTCTCAAATTTTCCTGCACAATGAAATCACCTAGAGAACTTTAATCATATTTATGCTTGAATTTCATCCATAGAGGATAACGTAATTGTTGGACACCGGCATTTTAAAGCTTTCAGTGTTCAGAGCTGACAGAGAAAAAACGCAGCGGACAAATTGCTGCAACTTTAGAATTTTACCAGAAGTAGGTATATCCTTTCTCTATTCCTGAAGAAATATTACTTAAACTAAACTTTTAGTGAGTTTAGTTTAAGTTTAGTTTTAGTTTAAGATAGTGAGTTTCTATATAGATTAATATCTGAAGCAGATTGCTACCTGTTCAATCAAGTCTATTGTCATCAGAAGAGCCAGACTGTCTGAAAAATCCAGTACTGAACCTATGGATAATACTAAAACTTTCTTCTCCCTACCCTACACTGGATTTTTTAGCCAGTGAATATTCCTTTGGATGTAGGTGGAGTGGAACTGACAAAAAAGCATCTGAAATGGTAGAAGGAGATACACACTAAAGACTCATATGAAAGTAGTTTCCACAGGGAGAAAAGAAGAGAGAAAATAAATACCTCATTTCACACCAAGGCTGAGCTGAGGTGCAGCTGGAAAGGTGAAAACAGACTGGATTTTTTTCATGTCCAATCTCATTCAACAGAGAGAGTTCCATTCAGCTGAAATCATATGGTAATGGCAGTATTTGTACTCTACTTCTGGGTTTCTGGAATTCTGGTGACCATGTAAAGCTTGCCTTATGTAGCACAGAGAAAGCAAGACTCATCCACTCTTCAGGGCTGACTTAAATATTGCATTCCTTGCCTGTGGACTACTGCTTACAACAATAAGGTATAGTTTTCCACAGACCAACCACTAAAAAGAAACAAAGCTTTTTATCTCCTGCCTAAGATGAGTATAGATGGGAGAGCAGAGTGTCCTGTGGGGGAGGTAGGCATCTAAATAGAATTGGATAGTGATTTCCTGGAGTATATTATTTAGTATCTGTCTCCATAGAATACTGGCTTTTTGATAATTCAAGTCTGGGGAGAACTGCCATTTCTAAAGATTTCTGTAGAATAAAATGAAGATTTCTTAAGATAAAGGACAGAAAAACAAAAGCACTGCAATTTCATTTCCCCTTTAGAGTTTTAAATCTTTACACCATTTTGTCCTTGTGTGATTTAACTCTTCTTGATACAGGGATCCTGAGAACAACATCTGCCCTTCTCTCCCAGAAGGGGTAACAGTCAGTGTATTCTAAAGTCATGAAAGAAAACATATTGGTTTGCTACAATTGAAGATTTTGCTCCATATCTTTCAATATGTGAAGTGGCTGGCTGACCATATTTGTCTAAGGGTCTTGGAGGGAAGAAGGTAACAGTCTGAATGAACTTATTTACAAAACAGAAATAGACCCAAAGACATAGAAAAGAAACTTATGGTTATCAAAAGGGAAAGGTGTCAGGGGTGGAATAAATTAGGAGGTTGGGACTGACATATGCATACTGCTATGTATAAAACTGATAACCAACAAGGACCTACTGGATAGCACAGGGAACTATATAGTCAGTATGTTGTAATGACCTATAAGAGAAAAGAATATGAAAAAGAATATAGAATTAGTGTAATGTACCCTGAAACTAAGACCATGTTATAAATAAACTATGCTTCATTAAAAGTATAAAATAATAATAAAGAAGGAAAGAATCTGAGAGGCATATCTCATGTGTTAATATGGAGTACTCAATACTATTTTGGGGATTGGGGGGAGGGCTGGAAAAAAAAAGTGAAAAAGAAGTCAGAAGGTGAAGGAAAGTAAGAATGGGGGAAAGTCAGCAAAGAGCTTGGGCATCATAACATTATAAATGAGAAGTCTGAACCTGAACCCAATCAGAAGTTAAGACAATGAATCAGATCAGATCAGATCAATGGCTCAGTCCTGTCCGACTATTTGCGACCCCATGAATCGCAGCACGCCAGGCCTCCCTGTCCATCACCAACTCCCAGAGTTCACTGAGACTCACGTCCATCGAGTCAGTGATGCCATCCAGCCATCTCTGTCATCCCCTTCTCCTCTTGCCTCCAATCCTTCCCAGCATCAGAGTCTTTCCAATGAGTCAGCTCTTCGCATGAGGTGGCCAAAGGACTGGAGTTTCAGCTTTAGCATCATTCCTTCCAAAGAAATCCCAGGGCTGATCTCCTTCAGAATGGACTGGTTGGATCTCCTTGCAGTCCAAGGGGCTCTCAAGAGTCTTCTCCAACAACACAGTTCAAAAGCATCAATTCTTTGGCGCTCAGCCTTCTTCACAGTCCAACTCTCACATCCATACATGACCACTGGAAAAACCATAGCCTTGACTAGACGAATCTTTGTTGGCAAAGTAATGTCTCTGCTTTTCAATATGCTATCTAGGTTGGTCATAACTTTCCTTCCAAGGAGTAAGCGTCTTTTAATTTCATGGCTGCAGTCACCATCTGCAGTGATTTTGGAGCCCCCCAAAATAAAGTCTGACACTGTTTCCACTGTTTCCCCATCCATTTCCCATGAAGTGATGGGACCGGATGCCATGATCTTTGTTTTCTGAATGTTGAGCTTTAAGCCAAATTTTTCACTCTCCTCATTCACTTTCATCAAGAGGCTTTTTAGTTCCTCTTCACTTTCTGCCATAAGGGTGGTGTCATCTGCATATCTGAGGTTATTGATATTTCTCCCGGCAACCTTGATTCCAGCTTGTGCTTCTTCCAGTCCAGCGTTTCTCATGATGTACTCTGCATATAAGTTAAATAAACTGGGTGACAATATACAGCCTTGACGTACTCCTTTTCCTATTTGGAACCAGTCTGTTGTTCCATGTCCAGTTCTAACTGTTGCTTCCTGACCTGCATAGAAATTTCTCAAGAGGCAGATCAGGTGGTCTGGTATTCCCATCTCTTTCAAAATTTTCCACAGTTTCTTGTGATCCACACAGTCAAAGGCTTTGACATAGTCAATAAAACAGAAATAGAGGTTTTTCTTGAACCCTCTTGCTTTTTCCATGATCCAGCAGATGTTGGCAATTTGACCTCTGGTTCCTCTGCCTTTTCTAAAACCAGCTTGAACATCAGGAAGTTCACGGTTCACATATTGCTGAAGCCTGTCTTGGAGAATTTTGAGCATTACTTTACTAGCGTGTGAGATGAGTGCAATTGTGCAGTAGTTTGAGCATTCTTTGGCATTGCCTTTCTTTGGGATTGGAATGAAAACGGACCTTTTCCAGTCCTGTGGCCACTGCTGAGTTTTCCAAATTTGCTGGCATATTGACTGCAGCACTTTCACAGCATCATCCTTTAGGATTTGGAATAGCTCAACTGGAATTCTATCACCTCCACTAGATTTGTTCGTAGTGATGCTTTCTAAGGCCCACTTGACTTCACATTCCAGGATGTCTGGCTCTAGGTCAGTGATCACACCATCGTGAATATCTGGGTCATGAAGATCTTTTTTGTACAGTTCTTCTGTGTATTCTTGCCATCTCTTCTTAATATCTTCTTCTTCTGTTAGGTCCATACCATTTCTGTCCTTTATCAAGCCCATCTTTGCATGAAATGTTCCTTTGGTATCTCTGATTTTCTTGAACAGATCCCTAGTCTTTCCCATTCTGTTGTTTTCCTCTATTTCTTTGCATTGATCGCTGAAGAAGGCTTTCTTATCTCTTCTTGCTATTCCTTGGAACTCTGCATTCAGATGCTTATATCTTTCCTTTTCTCCGTTGCTTTTCACTGCTCTTCTTTTCACAGCTATTTGTAAGGCCTCCCCAGACAGCCATTTTGCTTTTTTGCATTTCTTTTCCATGGGAATGATCTTGATCCCTGTTTCCTGTACAATGTCACGAACCTCATTCCATAGTCCATCAGGCACTCTATCTATCAGATCTAGGCCCTTAAATCTATTTCTCACTTCCACTGTATAATCATAAGGGATTTGATTTAGGTCATACCTGAATGGTCTAGTGGTTTTCCCTACTTTCTTCAATTTAAGTCTGAATTTGGCAATAAGGAGTTCATGGTCTGAGCCACAGTCAGCTCCTGGTCTTATTTTTGCTGACTGTATAGAGCTTTTCCATCTTTGGCTGCAAAGAATATAATTGAAGGTTATATACCACCTTGAAGGTCAGTAAGGGCAGCGATGAGGAGATACCCTTTGTCCAAGGTAAGGAGCAATGGCTGCGCTTTGCTAGAGCAACTGTGAAGAGATACCCCACGCCCAAGGTAAAAGAAACCCAAGTAAGACGGTAGGTGTTGTAAGAGGGCATCAGAGGGCAAACACACTGAAACCATACTCACAGAAAGCTAGTCAATCTAATCACACTAGGACCACAGCCTTGTCTAACTCAGTGAAACTAAGCATGCCCATGGGGCAACCCAAGATGGGCGGGTCATGGTGGAGAGATCTGACAGAATGTGGTCCACTGGAGAAGGAAATGGCAAACCACTTCAGTATTCTTGCCTTGAGAACCCCATGAACAGTATAAAAAGGCAAAATGATAGGATACTGAGAGAGGAACTCCCTAGGTCAGTAGGTGCCCAATATGCTACTGGAGATCAGTGGAGAAATAACTCCAGAAAGAATGAAGGGATGGAGCCAAAGCAAAAAGAATACCCAGCTGTGGATGTGACTGGTGATAGAAGCAAGGTCTGATGCTGTAAAGAGCAATATTGCATAGGAACCTGGAATGTCAGGTCCATGAATCAAGGCAAATTGGAAGTGGTCAAACAAGAGATGGCAAGAGTGAATGTCGACATTCTAGGAATCAGCAAACTGAAATGGACTGGAATGGGTGAATTTAACTCAGATGACCATTATATCTACTACTGCGGGCAGGAATCCCTCAGAAGGAATGGAGTAGCCATCATTGTCAACAAAAGAGTCCAAAATGTAGTACTTGGATGCAATCTCAAAAATGACAGAATGAGCTCTGTTCGTTTCCAAGGCAAACCATTCAATATCACAGTAATCCAAGTCTATGCCCCAAGCAGTAACACTGAAGAAGCTGAAGTTGAACGGTTCTATGAAGACCTACAAGACTTTTTAGAACTAACACCGAAAAAAGATGTCCTTTTCATTATAGGGGACTGGAATGCAAAAGTAGGAAGTCAAGAAATACCTGGACTAAAAGGCAAATTTGTCCTTGGAATATGGAATGAAGCAGGGCAAAGACTAATAGAGTTTTGCCAAGAAAATGCACTGGTCATAACAAACACCCTCTTTCAACAACACAAGATAAGACTACACATGGACATCACCAGATGGTCAACACCGAAATCAGACAATCGATATTGGGTGTGAAAAACTGAAGGGGCTGTACTCTGTCCCACCCAGGTGCTCTTTCAGATAGAACCAGATTTTCAGGCAAAATTGTCTTGGACTAAAAATTGAAATGAGGAACCCTGCCTTGACTGGGTAGTGAAGAGGGAAACATATGTGTGCATCTCCTAACAGGAAGTCCATAAAACTCTGTATCAGATCAATAAAGGGGAACATGAACTTCCAAAGGGAAAAGTCAGTGGACTCAGCTGACACACTCCATCTTCTTTTCCTGCCATTACTCATTACCATGTTTGACTGGGTGGATAACCAAGCTTCTTCAAGTTTGTCAACATGGAAACCTAAACTAAGTTAAGACATCATATGTGATTTATGTATGCAAAGATTGCTGGGAGAAATATCAATAACGTCAGATATGCAGAGGACACCACCCTTATGGCAGAAAGTGATGAGGAACTAAAAAGCCTCTTGATGAAAGTGAAAGTGGAGAGTGAAAAAGTTGGCTTAAAGCTCAACATTCAGAAAACAAAGATCATGGCATCTGGTTCCATCACTTCATGGGAAATAGATGGGGCAACAGTGGAAACAGTGTCAGACTTTATTTTGGGGGGCTCCAAAATCACTGCAGATGGTGATTGCAGCCACAAAATTAAAAGATGCTTACTCCTTGGAAGGAAAGTTATGACCAACCTAGATAGCATATTCAAAAGCAGAGACATTACTTTGCCAACAAAGGTCCGTCTAGTCAAGCCTATGGTTTTTCCAGTGGTCATGTATGGATGTGAGAGTTGGACTGTGAAGAAGGCTGAGCGCCAAAGAATTGATGCTTTTGAACTGTGTTGTTGGAGAAGACTCTTGAGAGCCCCTTGGACTGCAAGGAGATCCAACCAGTCCATTCTGAAGGAGATCAGCCCTGGGATTTCTTTGGAAGGAATGATGCTAAAGCTGAAACTCCAGTCCTTTGGCCACCTCATGCGAAGAGTTGACTCATTGGAAAAGACTGTGATGCTGGGAGGGATTGGGGGCAGGAGGAGAAGGGGACGACAAAGGATGAGATGGCTGGATGGCATCACTGACTCGATGGACGTGAGTCTGAGTGAACTCCGGGAGTTTGTAATGGACAGGGAGGCCTGGCGTGCTGCGATTCATTGGGTCGCAAAGAGTCGGACACGACTGAGCGACTCAACTGAACTGAACCCATCCCAAAAGAATTTAGAAAATTTGAAATCACTTACAAAGTCCATAAAAACTGTACTTTTGATAATCTAATCATGAAGCACTGTAATAATAAAAGTAGGCATTTTCACCTGTTTCAGTACATGCATAGAGTTCATCTTATTGACATATATAAATGATTTCATGTATCCTTAATTAAAAATAGACACAGTTTCAACCTTGAAATTTTATTTGAAGATAAATATATAGCCTAAAAATCCTACTTATTAGTAATGAGAAATTCAAGTGTCAAAGCCAAGTGCCTCAGTTGAGTCAGTAACCTATGTCACATGCTTCTATTTTGTCATAAAATAAAAACTGTAAGCAAATAATGAACTCTAAGGGGATTTGAGAAAGGAAAAGGTGAAATATTTTCAGCTCCCAAGAGAAGCCACATATCTATAAATGGGTACATGGGAAGTATATATTTTCCTGAAAACACATCTGTTTTATGCAAAGAAATTGCTAGCACACTTATATTTCCATAAATAAAATGTAAACTGCAATATTTTGCATTTAGAATGGCACAAAAGAACAGTCTTAAATTGCTCTGTGGATGAGGGCTAAATTGGTAGTTTTTCTAGGCTTATTTCTCCCCAGTTCCAGAGTAATTATGACTGATTCAGGGAGATTACACTAGAGACAGCATTGAAATATATAGATGTTAATATATACAGTATATTCCACAAAAATCATGGCATCATAATGGAGAATACAATTCTGCCAGCCAACATCCTCTAGTTATTGATTGAGCATCATGACTGAACCCTTATTCTTGTGAGAATGGCTCTCTGTCTCCCTCTCATACACACATACACACACAAATCCCATGTGATGATCTAACCCCTACCTATACAAAGCAATAATTTTCCTGTTTCAGCTTAACAAATCAACCATGAGAGCTTTTCCCTTTTATTCCAGAAGACCTAAAATTAAAATCTTTGTACATTGTTTGTAAATAGTTAATATACTAGAATCCAATTGATAATACATTTTGGAGATTAACATCCTTTAAATCAGAAGTGTAGTTGAAACTGTATATGATACTTAACTGGATACAGGAGTGTCACTCACAGAGCTGCTGTGGAAATGGTGAGGCTGAAGGGATGTGTGATGATAGCTCACAAGAACAAAGGAAATGCTGTGGTCTCCATAGATCTTCCACATGTAAATTTTTTAATAGAATTGACCTGGGTAGGAAGTGCTTAAAAATTCACACATAAAAGTGTGAAATTCTCTTGCTACAAGCCAGAAAACATCACACAAAAGGACTGCTTACCTGGGACTAAACCAAGGTTATAGGGAGTCTCATTGGCAGAAACAACTTGCCTTAGATATTAACACAAAAGGGACTTCTGTGGTGGTCTAGTGGAATGATGGTTAAGAATTCTTAATGGTGGTTAAGAATCTGCCTTCCAATTCAGGGGACACAGGTTTGATCCCCAGTCAGGGAACTAAGATCCTACATGCTATAGAACAACTAAACCCCTAGAGAAGTTTATGTACCACAAAAAATTAGAATAAATAAATAAATGAAAGAAATTCAAACAAAACCCAAAAATGATCAATCATTCATAAGAAACAACACAAAACAATGAAAAATGTTATTGCCAATAACTGAGATTAAAGTGAAGCAAAATGAGTATGAGAAATGCTTTTGGAAAGTCCAGAACACAGAATAGTTAAGTGGGATTGCTTGCTCCTACAAGATTACCTATTCTAGAGGTATTAAAATAAATCTCAAAAGTTTGATGCCATGACTTTGACATTAAAGTTTACTCTATTTATAAGTTATGTAAACTGTTGATTGGCTTGAAAAATTAAAGGCCAGATATCACTTTAAAACCATGGGAGGAACATTGCAAATCTAAACAGGAGATTTCTAAAATTGACTATTATTTTTTACTTAAAAATAGATAATTGAAAATAAATCATAATTAAATTTAGGATGAATATAAATATGGAACAAAAAAGTTGCAAGTAGCAGAGTAGGAACTTGTTGTTGGAAATCTGAGTGCAGATTTCCACTCAAAAGCTAAGCAGTAAATGTGAATTCTAAAATGACTAGACACAAATCAATGTCAATCAGTCCAAAAATACCATTAAAGATTTCATAATGGATACTCCCCCACTACATTTGTGTTAAGGATGAAACAACAAACCTGGTTGACATGTGAGAACATATTATTCAAAAATCTTTCACGTTTTATAAACTAGTATCCTTAGATGAAAGTTAAGGCTGACCAATCTTTTATGTGTATCCCATACCAACTACAAATTTAGGGCTTGTAGTCCTGATATTGTTTTGTGGTGACTTGGTTTTCTAATACACTATGCTGACGCTCCAATAATTTGGCCACCTGATGAGAAAAATTGACTCAGTGGGAAAGACCCTGATGCTGGGAAAGATTGAAGGCAGGAAGAGGAGGGGACAACAGAGGATGAGATGGTTGGATGGCATCACTGACTGGATGGACATGAGTTTGAGCAAGCTCTGGGATTTGGTGATGGACAGGGAAGCCTGGCTTGATGCAGTCCATGGGGTCACAAAGAGCTGGACATGACTGAGTGACTGAACTGACTGATGCTGATGCTGCTTTAGCCAAGAATGATACCAAATGAAAACATCACTTTGATAGTCAGGGGATAAGGCTATAATGTCATCTTTGGGCATAAGACACAACCTGTATGAAATTGAAACTAAGGATTCTCAATTTTGAAAAAGCCTCTGGAATAGTGGCCTTTTTGCTAAAAGAGAGACTAAAAACACCTCACCCAAAGTCCTGAGGAAATATCAAGTCAATATTAGTGAGAGTCAAATCTATAGCACTCATGAATCTGCAACACTCATTTGCATGCTGCACACTGAATATGAAACTCCAAAAGAAGAATTTAACTCCAAAACACCTGTGAGCAATGGTCCTCATTCCCTAAAACCACCTCCATAAATGTAGGATAAAGTAAAATTTCAAAAAGAATAATCCTCAAATGTATTGGGCCAACAAAAAAACTTGTAAACCACACAGGGCATGAGGCAAAATCAAACAGAAGAGTCAAATGGGTGAACAGTCCAAAGAACGTGAGATAATAAGACAATATGAAAGACACTATAAATATGTTTAAGATTATTAAAGGGATAAAAATCCAAATAAATAAAAATAAAAGAAGGATACTATAAAAGTAAAATAGAACAGCTTTCCAAATGCACTTATTATAATGCCTGAGAAAGGAAAATAAAGTCATTTAAATTAAAAACTTAATAAGTGTTAACAACTGATTCAGTAAAGTTGAACTGAAGATAAACTAAGATAATTCTTTGAAATGCAGATAGATGGAGAAGAAAAAAGTAAATAAATAAATGAGCAGTAAGGAAATAAGCATAAATAAGGAAATAAAGCAACCGTTGGTTGAGAATTCTCCAGACTCAATGAAAGAATAAATCCTTGGATTGTTACAAGCAGGCCAAATCCTGAGCAAGATACAGGGAATTAAATCCACACACAGAAATTCTTAGTGAAATAATAGAACTCCAAAGGTTGGCGATAAAGAGTTTTAAAAAGAGAAGAAAAAAATAGAATGTGGAACAATATTATTCTCACAGTGCTGATAGAAAATAACTGTCAACCTAGAATTCTCCACTCAGCAATCTGTCATTAAGAATAAGAGTGAATTCAAGGTATTTTCAGTCAAAAGGAGTTTATAGTTCACATATCCTCTTGGAAGCAAGTTTAGAGAGGAAAAAAAAAAATTGAGAAAGACAAAGGGAGTATCAGATGCATTTGTGAGCAAAAATAAATAAATAAATAAACATAAATGAAAACTAGGCATCTACTGAAAAGTCAAAACAAAAATAATGATTAATTTTAGATATTCAAATGAGACAGAAAAATTCTAAAACAACACACAAATAAAATATGATATATTGCCTCTGTTGTTAGTAAGGATGGTGGTGATATTAACTTTTTGTAGGTGCAATTATATCTTAAGGGAAACTATAAAAATAATGTAAATAAAAGAAAGACTTCCAACCTGAGGAGAGGAGAGAAAACAAAGAAAAAAAATTACGTTTAATAGAAAGATGAAAAAAATTATTTACAGAAATAAGGTAACAGTATGAAAAGTAAAAATGATATAAAGAACAAACCCAATTTATTCATATTTACAGTAAAATATAAACAGATTATACTCTCTTTTAAAAGTTAGAAATTTATAATTTGAGCTAAACAACTATTTTCTTTAAATTAGCTACGTTTATTTATGAGTTGTCTACCAGATAAACAACTGAACCCTAATGAACCATAAAGTCCAATAGACCTAAATGCTCATCATTATTCCCTTTATACCTTCTGCAATGTTGTGATCTTCATTTTGATACATTAATTTTATATCTGATCTGTGTTTTATATTCAAGTATTCATAGGCATCATAGTTTTTAAATAAACTTTTCACAAAATAACTGAAGGTTCACACACAAGTGTAAGAAATAATAGAGAGATACAATTTGCCTTTTATCCAGTTTCCCCCAAAAGTAATATCAAAACCACAACACGACATCACTCCCCAGAAACTGAACTTGATGCAGCATTGTACTGAGCAGATCCATCATGAGGGTTCATCATGTTTCCCTTTTAAATCCATACCTACCTACCTCATTCTCACCCCTTCCATAACCATCAACTGCTACTGATTTGTTGTTCATTTCTGTGTGCTGTATGTGCTCAGTTGCTCAGTCATGTTCAATTCTGCAACCCTGTGGACTGTAGCCCACCAGCATCCTCTGTCTATGGAACTTTCCAGGCAAGAATTCTGGAACAGGTCATCATTGCCTCCTCCAGAGGATCTTCCCAACCCAGGGGTCAAACCCATGCATGCCTCTTGCATCTCCTGCATTGACAGCCAGATTCTTTACCACTCTGCCACCTGAGAAGCCCGTTCTCCATTTCTACAGCTTTGTTATTTGAAGAATATTATACAAGTGAACTTTTCCACTCTGGAGCATAATTCTCTGGAGATTCATACAAGTTGTTGCTTGTGTCAATAATTTATTCCTTCTTATTGCTGAGTAGTATTTCACAGTATGACTTTATTACATGTTGACCCATTCACTCATTGATGAACACCTGGATTTTTCTTGTAGTTGGACATTACAAATAAAGCTGCTATTTGTGGGCTTCTCTGGTGGTTCAGACAGTAAAGAATCTGCCTGCAATGAAGGAGACCTGGGTTTGATCCCTGGGTCAGGAAGATCCCCTGGAGGAGGAAATGGCAATCCACTCCAGTATTCTTGCCTGGTGAATCTGCATGAACAGAGGAGCCTGGCAGGCTACAGTTCATGGGGTCGCAAAGAGTCGGACATGACTGAACAACTAAGCACACACATAAATATTCATGCACAGGTTTTCATGGAAATGTTAATCTGTGTCTTTGGGATTAAAGCCCCAAAATACAATTACTGGGTTATATGATAGCTACATGATTTGCATTTTTGTTTGTTTGTTTGAGGGTTTTATTTTGTTTCATGTTAAGAAATTTTTTCCCCCCAGAGTGACTGGGCTGTCACATTTTATGTTCCCACAACAGTGTATGTGAGGGCCAGCTTCTTCTTATACTAGAAAAGATTGTCCCTGCTTTTTTTCCCTTTTCTTTTTCTTTTCTTTCTTTCTTTTAAATTTACTACAAAAGTTGATGAGCTTACTAAGGATTCTAATTTTTAAAATATTTCTAATAGGACAGACTCTGAACAAAGACAAGGTTCTTGGTCTTAATCTAAATTGTACTAGATAATCACCCTCCTAACACCTTGAAGAAGTGCTATGGGAAGTATCTTTTTCTTCCCTTAGGTGTGGTTTTGTGATACTCCATCTTGTTATTTCCAGTTAATATTTCTGGTATTACTTCATATTTCTCAAAGAGTTATCAAAATCTGTGGACTGTCTTTTTATTTTGTTATTTTTATCTTGTTTATGTTTATTGTTTTACCTTTTGAGCTGCTTCATCCATTTCTTCCACTTCCCCACAACTCACTTCTGGCAACCACCAATCTGTTCTATTTCTATTGATTTATCTATTTATTTTTCTATATTTCTTTATCCAGTGATTTTTTTCTAATTACTTAATTTATTGCATTGAGCATCTGCTATGTGCACATCACTGGTTTCATCTTCTGGGATACCTCAGGGAACCAAATAGAGAAAAATGCCTCTCCTATGGAGAGATAACTGGTGGGTTTAGAGAACACAAATGATAGAAAATTATCAGTAATACTTAAGTTGACTAATGCGTATGTAAGACCTCATGAGTACATTACATATCTACTGTAGTCACAAAATATGAACTATATTAATCAAAAGTTAAGAATGGTAGTTAGGTATATAAAAAAATTGTATATTCTATTAACAAAAAGCAACTAACCTAAAAAGAAAAATTAAGCAAAATATGTTGACATCTCACAAAAGAAGGTATAAAGGAAAGAAATATGTATAACATGGGTGAATCTCAAAAATATTATGCTAAATAAAGGAAACTTTATATGTAAAAATTCCATATGATTCCATTTATATGAAATCCTAAAATACACCCATTCTTCCTATGTTTGACAAAAAAAAAAATCAGTGTGGGGGCAGGGGTAGTGGTAGTGGGAAATTACTGATAGATTATGAAGAAATGTTCCTAGGTGGGTGTAAAATTTAGTATATTGATAGAGGGGTTTGGTTTTACAGTGTATGCTTTTGTCAAAAAATAACAATATATGCAGTTTATCATTTGTAAACATTACTTCAAAAGGGAAAAACACTATTAACAAAATAATATACATGGTATATTATAATTATATACATGTTAGAGTGTTTATTATGTATATCTATTTAATTCACTTGGTAACACATCAAAATGATGTTCTAATAGCTGAAGATAGAGGTGGATAGAAAGATGTCATATGATTAAAACAAGCATAGTAAAATGTTAACAGTAAAATCTAGAGGTGTTTAGCGTAAAATGTATTCAATTTTGTGTTATCTTTGAAAATTTTCATAATATAATGTTGGAAAAAATTAAATGAGAATTTGAAAAATAGTCAGAGAGATGGTAGGCTTCCGAACACCCTAAGTGTGCTTCTTGCTTTAGTTGTACATTTTATGTTTGAGTTTTCAAGAAACCATTACAAAGGGATAGGTAGGCAGGATTCTAGAGTTCTTGCTCTCTGGACTTGGAAAGCTACAGGCCATGCCACAGTCTGGGTATGACCTGACATTGGTCTTCCTAGCCCTCGAAATATAACTTTAGCTGAGAGATCATCTGACCAGAAAACAGACACATTACTCTCCCCCTTGTCTTTGAGAGGTACAGAGAAATATATGTTTTCCAAGAAAGTTCTATTTAAATATCAAAGATGTGACCCTTATTCCAAAACCACAAAGCACATGCTCTTGGCCTCTGTTGAAGCTGGTCAGATTGCTGCCTTATGAAACTTTTCAGCAACAATCCCACTGCCTGTCAAATCAATACCTCAAACTTGATACCTGGAGCTGAGGTGTGTTATTACCACCAAACCATACTGTTTCATTGAAGTGAGTTCAACTACTATTGCTCAGAAGAAGGTTTGGTAAGAAAAATACAACTCTATATTCCCTCAAAAATTAATGCTCCTTGAGGCAAATATTGTAAAATGGAGAGTAAGAATTACATAGCAGACATGCTTTAAATTGCATTTTAGGAAATTTTTCCCATCTGAAGCCTTCCTCACTTTTCACAACAGATCTAGATGCCCCAGGCTCTAGTAACATTGCCTAAACAATTTGGGGGGAAATTGTAACAGTTATCACCCAGTATTATAACTGCTTGAACAGAGAACTTTCTACTAGATTATGAGCCCTTTGAAGCCAGGCCAATAAACTTCTCATCTCTATATTTCAGCTAAATATATTTACAAGGTAAAACTAAACTAGTTTTCTCTGGTGAGTCAAAAGAACTGATTAACTGAAAAAAATGTGTTGGTTAACTTGATTGTGTTAAGAGCTTTATTCTATGTATTATCTAATGCCACATGTAAGATGGTATAACAGGGATATTTTAGTTGCAAATGTACAAGAAAAAGAACAGCCCATGTTGGCTTAAGCAAAAAGACTCCTGCAACAAAAAGTTGTTATCTCTGTGGTAAAGAATCTGCCTGTAATGCAGGAGATGCAGCTTCAATCCCTGGGTTGGGAAGATCCTCTGGAGAAATAAATGGCAACCCACTCCAGTATTCTTGCCTGGGAAATCGCATGAACAGAGGAGTCTAGCAGGATACAGTTCATAGGACTGCAAAAGAGTCAGACATGACTTAGTAAGTAAACAGCAACAACAAGACTGGTTTCCCTGGTGGTTCAGTTGGTAAAGAATCTGCTGCAATTCAGGAGACTGCACACAAGAGACTGTCTGCAGTTCAGGAGAGTTGGGTTCAATCCTTGTGTAGGGAAGATCCCCTGGAGAAGGAAATGGCAACCCACTCCAGTATTCTTACCTGGGAAATCCCATGGACAGAGGAGCCTGGTAGGCTACAGTCCATGGCATAGCAAGAGTTGAACATGACTTAGCCACTAAGCCCCCAAACACCAAGTCTGTTTTTAACTATACATATTCTGGAACAAATGTGAATCTTTTTCTTCATCTCTCTGGTCTCCTTTTACCTACTCTTCTCCACATTTTTGTCTTAGTCACTTTAAACCCTCCTTTAAATCCCAACATGGATGCAGCCCTCAGGCAACATCTTTCCAGCTTCTGATCAAGCGAGGGAAGAATCTCTCCCTCTGTGTGCACCACAATCATTCTGAGAGCTACAGTTTGTTGTAGCTTGAATGTATCCCCTTCCGGCATGTCACTGTTTTTGTTTCCCATAAACTATCACTTTTGATATACACAAATACATGTTTTTAAAAGTCTGTAAAGAATCCATAAAGAACCTACAGACTCATTTGAATGATATACATATATTTTTCTCACTCATTTTTCAAGTGTGATACTAGGTAAGTTGTTTATATTACTTTTTTCCAATTTATCTTTCCACCAGGTGATATATTACATAGAAAACTACTTCCTTAGTATTGTTCTCCATCTTTCCATAAAAACTATAAAACTTTAGCTTTTGCTAAAGTCTCTTAGTGTTCATCTGAATGCCACCTAACCATCTTTCAAGGGCCAGTTCAAGTTCTTTCTTTTCTTAAGGAAATACTTTCTGACTCCCCCAAAGACAAAAGTCATGCCTCTTGTGTCTGAACTAAAATGATATATTTAGGGTCCTTGTCAATCATTATGTATCACTCATTTTATGTATACTAGTATTGGGAGAAGGCAATGGCACCCCACTCCAGTACTCTTGCCTGGAAAATCCCATGGACAGAGGAGCCTGGTAGGCTGCAGTCCATGGGGTCGCAAAGAGTCAGACACGACTGAGCGACTTCACTTTCACTTTTCACTTTCATGCATTGGAGAAGGCAATGGCAACCCACTCCAGGGTTCTTGCCTGGAGAATCCCAGGGACGGGGGAGCCTGGTGGGCTGCCATCTATGGGGTCACACAGAGTCATACACAACTGAAGCAACTTAGCAGCAGCAGCAGCAGCATTGAAAGTGGTCCTTAGTTTAATCTAGTACCTAAAAATATCCTGCATAAATTTAGTTAGTGACAACATCTTTCATCTTATTTTTTCTTAGTTGAAATGTGAGTAGAAAATGCACGAGTCATCAGTCTATCCAGGAATAAAGAGATTCGACAAGCAGTATGTTCCGAATGTGTTTGGAATACAGTAAACACAGAAGTTATAAATACATAAATACAGTAAATGCAGAAGTTGTAGGTTCAGTTATAATAAATTCATTCTGACTTTTTGAGGACAGATAACCTGTTCCAAAATGTTGGGTTTTTTTTTTCTGTATCCTTAGCATGAACCCCAATTCTTTGAAGATCAAAGTTGTTCAATACATTTTGATCAAATATCCTCAGTTGCTATTACAAGTGATGGGAGATTTGTGCAGTGGAAATTTTCAAGCATAAGACACTATAGGCTGGTAGAAGGTATCTTTTTAGGGAAATATTTATCAGTTTTTGATACTGTTCTTGTCTTTTCTGAAATTGTTCTGTCCACAATATATTTTTCAAGGGTCCTTATCCATAGAAGTCTATCCATGCAGAACAGAGCACTCAGTATAACAATGAGCTCTTTTCCATGTTTTTATCTTATTGAGATAAAAGTCTAATGGTAATACAATTAAGAAGGGAAAAATTGTTCTTTGTAAGGGATTATTTTAGTGCGGACAGGTTCTCTTTGTTAGAAACATTCTTAGAAAAGGATCTTCAACAAAAGTGTTTATCTCCATTGTACATGTATCTCGTAGAATTTCTGAGCTTGAATTTTTAGATATTTCCAAGACTGCAGCCATGAAATTAAAAGACACTTGCTCTTTGAAAGGGACGCGATGAGAAACCTAGATAGCATATTAAAAAGCAGAGACATCACTTTGCCAACAAAGGTCCACATAGCCAAAGCTATGGTTTTTCCAATAGTCATGTACAGAGAGTTGGAATATAAAAAAGGCTGAGCACTGAAGAATTGATGCCTTTAAATTGTGGTCCTGGAGAAGACTCTTGAGAGTCCCTTGGCCTGCAAAGAAATCAAACCAATTAATCCTAAAGGAAATCAACCCTGAATATTCATTGGAAAGACTGATGCTGAAGCTACAATACTTTGGCCACCTGATGCAAAGAGCTGACTCATTGGAAAAGATTCTGATGCTGGGAAAGATTGAAGGCAAAGGAGAAGGGTGGGTAGCAGAGGATGAAATAAATAGCATCACTGATTCGATGGGCGTGAATTTCAGCAAACTCCGGCAGATAGTGAAGGACAGGGGAAAACCATAGCTTTGACTTTATGGACCTTTGTCTCCAAAGGGATGTCTTTGCTTTTTAATATGCTGTCTAGGTTTGTCATAGCATATCTTCCAAGAAAACATGCATTTTTTTAAAAGCGTTATTGGTAAAGTGATACCATTTGCTAAATCTTGTTGATTGGTGCATGATAATTTGTTATTTTTTTGTACTTTTAATCACATTTGAAAAATTTTCCCCAAAGAATGTAATTAATGTAGTCTCAGGATATATTTGAAATATTTCACAAAAAAAGGAGTAACTTATAGAGGTGTCAACAGAAAAGAATTTATGGTGTGCAGTGAAGCTCAGAGAAGGCACTGAACCATATTTCTGGAGCAGTGGCAAGAAAGTTTTCATTAAGAAGACAAAACTACCGCTAATCCTTAATGGGTTTTAAGAACTCACAAGGGAGGTACATAGGGAACAGAAATGCTAATTACAAGAAACTGTATAAAGGCACAAGGGGATCAAGGCACAAGGGGAACTTCTGTGGGAAATGCCATGGATGGAATAAGCTTCTGTGAAGAGGACAACAGAGGAGGGGCAAGGCTGGCCCTCAAGGTGGGCAGAGAACAGGATGCCTTTGTAAGCTGCTCTGCTGTAGGTTTTTCTGGATCCCCATGCTAAGTCAGGGAAGATGTTATACTTCCCCCAGTGGCACAACTAGCATATTTTATAAACACAACAAGTCATTTTTTAGCCAATCTCTTTTATTAGACAAAATTATTTTCAGTATTAATAATTCAATAAAATTAATAATATCAATAAAAAAGAAAGGAAATATGATTAGTAAAATTGTTATTATAAAGAACTTTGTCTGGGAGATGGAAGTGAGAACCACTCCAGTATTCTTGCCAGGATAATCCCATGGACAGAGGAGCCTGGCAAGCTACAGCCCATGAGGTCTCAAAGAGTCAGACATGACTGAGCATCCACTGAGCTAACCAACTTATGTTCTGGCTGTGTTCCAGTGTCTCCTAGTTTATAGTTTATGTGGACTTGAGTAGAATTTATATCCTACTGTTGTGTGAAAGTTATATAAATCTTAATTATGTTGAAAAGGTTCATGGTGTTTTCAGGTCTACTATATCCTTCTGATTTTCTATATATACATTTTATTAATTTTTGAGGATTTGATATTGAAATTCCAACTAAAAATCTTATCTACTTAAAAATAATTGTAATAAATAGTAGAACTATATGTAACTTTGTTCTGTATTTTCCAAGTCCCTTGTAAATGTGCTATCCTACTTCCATAATTAAAAAAATAAAAAAATAGAAAAAAAGAACTTTGTCTATATAATCATGTGAATAAAAATTAGAAAAATAAATAAAAGACAAAATGAACAATACAGTACAAAAAAGGCATACCAATTCTATTTCAACAATACAATGCATATATGAATAGCATCATGTATGATTTGAATTTTATACGTATGAAGGAAAAATGTTATACCTCACCATTTGTACTTTTTCATAGGTGGATTAATTAATTTGGCTATGGTAATCATTTCACGATATATAAAATCTGTACAGTACCACCAGCACTGGAGACACATAACCCCAAACAAGCTTAAACAATCCCAATCCATTCCTAACTTCTTCTTCAGGTGAAGACGTGTAGTGAGTACAACATATTTCAGTCCCTCATCATCTTGCCTCACTTTATTGGATTTGGGAACATCAGCTGGTGAGTTCTTCAAGGGTTGGGTATTCAACCAACAAAAAGGCATGCAGAAGCACCAACTCCTTCTTGGAAAGGGTTTTTAAGTTTAGTAAAGTTTTGGTTTATAACTAATGTTGGACATTTAAAACTATTCAAATGAGATTCTGGAATCTGAAGTATCTCTAGAATTTCAGTTATCTAAGACCCCCAGGAAGTCATAAAGTTTTACACCAGGTATAGAGAATGTATGCTTTCACTTTCTCTCTAAGCTGATGATTCCTAGAAATTAGTGATTGTATTTATCAAACTGGGTATTGGGTGCAGTCATTAAAGAACAGTCATTAAAGTATCTTGTACAAGTTTGATTTGATTATGAGACAACTGTTTTAGTCCACTGCTGCTGCTAAGTCGCTTCAGTCGTGTCTGACTCTGTGCGACCCCATGGACTGCAGCCTACCAGGCTTCTCCATCCATGGGATTCTCCAGGCAAGAACACTGGCGTGGGTTGCCATTTCCTTCTCCAATTTAGTCTAATAAAGCTGCCATAACAAAATACTACAGATTGGATGGCTTAAACAGCAACAACAACAGAATTATTTTCTCATCAGTTCTGGAAGCTAAAAGTCCAAGATCAAGGTGCTGTTGGGTTTGGTGTTGGTGTGAGTTTTCTTCCTGGTTCACTACCTCCCAGCCACCTCCTCACACCCCTTCCTCTGTGTGTTTATACAGAGAGAGAGAGAAAGAGAGGATTCTTTCTCTTCTGTTTCTTTCTCTTCTTATAAGGACGCCAGTCCTGTTGGATTAAGGAACTACCCGCATGACTTCATTTAATCTTACTTGCCTCTCTGAAGACCCTTTCTCCAAATAAGTCACACTGAAGAATAGGGCCTCAACATATGAATTTGGCAGGAGACAAAATTCAGTTCATAAAATAAGCCTGGTAGAGAAAAGACTGACAAATATTCATGTGTATTGTTTTATCTCAATAATATGCAACAGGAAAAAGTCAGCTGATGACATGTGATGAAGTGTGGTTAACAGCTTTTTGGGAGGACAGGGCAAAGAAGTCAACCCAGGAAGGGAAGTGAAGTTGTTAGTCTACTGTCCCCTCAGTCCTACTGATTTAGGCTAATATCTCAGGGGAGGAACATTCTTCAAACCTGAATCACAAATGTATGTTTGAGAAAATCTAGTTTAAATAACGTGAATTTGTTCAAACTTGTAGATTTGTTCAAACTAGTATTTTTAATATAATTAATTTTGATGAAAAAAGATGAGGGGGGAAGAATAAGATACTACAATAAATAAAACATTCAAAGAATGCAAAAGGACTCTTGGAAAGCAAAATTATGATATCAGAAGCTATCCAAGTAGAGAAACACAATCAACAATGTGTAAAACAATGTTCAGGAAGAAGAGTTAAAATGATGGAGGAATAGACCAAAAAAAAAAAAAAAAAAGAGAGAGGGAGAATCAGACCTAGATTCCCCAAATCATTTGTTCCACATAGACAGACAGATAAATCAGAAAAGAGAAATTTATCAAAGAATGCTTGAGCTTTTTAAACCACAGCCTAGAGGGGTTTGTTGTGTGCAAAACACAATGAACAGAAAAATACTCAAAAATGGCAGTGTCATCATGGAATTCCAGAACAGCAACAAAAGGAAAACCCTCAAAGTCTTAGAAAATGTATATAAACAGTCATCTTATGTTGCATAAGGAATTGAAATGACATAAGATTTTCCAGTCCCTCTGTCCAAAGCTAAAATTGCTGTGAAGCATTGCCTTCAAAATTCTAAAGGAAAATATTTTCAAGCTAAAAATCCTGTACTTCACCTGCCTAGCAATCAGGTAAAGAAAAGAGCTAGGACTTTACATATAATTAAGGTCTAAAATTTTCATTTTCCTCATCTGTTTTTCTCAAGATACACTCTCCCAAAATAAGAGAAAAAGTCAAAGAGCAGAAAGACATGGTATCCAGGCAAAAGGAATAAAATGTAAAATAAAACATAGAGTAGTGAATTTCCTAGATGATGGTGAAGGGAAACCCCAGGAGGATAGCTCAGTAATGGGCCTGGAGAACAGAATTCATGGTAGGAACAGGCAGATCAAAGTCTTTAGAATAAAGGATAAAAGGAAACCACAGACCTGATGTATTTCAGCAGATTGAAAGGACATTCACATGTCAGGCAGTTTAATGTTAAGCTTATGATAGGCATATGACCAATGAAGCCAGTGAAAATATAAAGAAATAAATATTTGTAAGAGAATAAATGCAATTGTTGTACATTAATTGGCCCAGTTTGGCTAATATATGCATAGTCACAATGATATAAACACTGAATATTAATGCAAATGATTATGCATTCATTGTTCTGTGTGGATGGTAGAGGGTATATAAGAAAAGTCAATCCTTATTGTCAACAGTAGAAAAATCTTAGTGATATTTAAAATTGAAAAGTCAAAAGTTAGCAGCATACACATATTATTTAGAAAAATAGACAATCGTACCAGAAGAAAAGGGTGCCTGGTGGCTCAGTGATAAAATATTCACCCGAATGCAGGAGACATGGGTTCAAACCCTGGGTTGCTAAGATACCCTGGGGAAGGAAATGGCAATCCACTCCAGTATCCTTGCCTGGGAAATCCCATGGGCAGAGGGGGCTAGCAGGCTAAAGTCCATGGGGGTCACAAATCAGTGACTAAATAATAACAATCAGAAGAAAAAACTGAAATGGATTCAAGTCTTTTGTGGGGGGCATGGGGGGTAGTTAAAATCAGGAGAAGAGGTAATCAGGGTAGAAAATTACTTTAATTCTAAGATTAATCAATCATTTTTACTTCTTAAAACACACAAATGGTCTAAGTTGATTAAATTATTTTAAAAGTTTATTTAAATTAAAGTTAGCTGTGGATGCCTACTATGACCTGGGAATTGAAGTTGACACTGTGGGGAATGTGGAAAATACTGGAGAAATTTTAGTATACATTCTGCAGCAAACTTAAAATTGGGGGCCAGTTGTACATAAATAAACCATTTATGGAGTCATAATTCAATGAAAAGCTTTTCTAGAGTAATAAGTAGCCAAGGAAGACAATCCCATGTGGGCTTAAGTAGTCTTGGGAAGCTTCACAGAGATGAGATTAAACTCTGGGCCAGATGCTATCTTTGATGATTTCTGCTCATTCTTTTATTTAATTCTTAGTTCAAACTCTAACTGTAGGCTCTATTTTCTTTTTACTTTATTTTACTGAAGCACAGTTCATTTGTGTGTGTGTGTGTGTGTGTGTGTGTGTGTGTGTGTGTGTGTGATAGTCGCTCAGTCATGTCCGACTCTTTGAGACCCCATGGACTGTAATTCAACAGCCTCCTCTGTCCATGGAATTCTCCAGACAAGAATACTGGAGTGGGTTGCCATTTTCTTCTTCAGGGGATCTTCCCAACCCAGGGATTGAACCCAGATCTCCCACATTGCAGGCAGAATCTTTACCATTTGAGCCATCAGGGAAGCCCCATAGTTCATCTACAATGTTGTATTAATTTCTGCTGCACAGCAGAGTGATTCATATACATATATATATATATATGCATGTATATATGTATACATATACATACATATATATATATGTAATCAGATATAAACCAGATATGTGCTTCCCCAGTGGCTCAGAAGTAAAGAATCCTCCTGCAGTGCAGGAGAGACAGGAGACTCAGGTTCAACCCCTGGGTTGGGAATATCCCCTGGATGAGGGCTTGGCAACCCACTCCAGTATCCTTGCCTAGAGAATTTCATGGGCAGAGGAGCCTAGTGGACTACAGTTTCAAAGAGTTGGAAGTGACTAAAGTAACTGAGCATGAGCATAAACCAGATGTATATATATATGAGGATACTGAACATAGCTCCCTGGGCTATACAGTAGGACCTTGTTGTTTATCCATAATTTGTAATTTATAATAACATGTTGTTAATATATCCCTAATCCTTATTGTTTATAATAATTTTGTTCTGCTAATCTCAAACTCCCACTCCACTCCTCCTCCAACCCCCTCCTCCTTGGCAACAAGTCTGTTCTGTATGTCTGTGAGTCTGATTCTGTTCTGTAGATAGGTTCATTTGTGCAATATTTTAGATTCTACATTTAAGTGACATCATACGGTATTTTTTTTTCTCCTTCTGACTTCACTTAATATGATAATCTCTACATCCATCCATTTTGCTTCAAATAGCATTATTTAATTTTTTATGGCTGAGTAGTATTCCATTGTCGCCTGGAGTAGGAAATGGTAAGCCACTCCAGTATTATTGCCTGGGAAATCCCATGGACAGAGGAGCCTGGTGGGCTACAGGTGATGGGGTTGCAAAGGGTCAGACATGACAGAGCACACATGCTGTGTTCCATTGTATATATGAACCACATCTTGTTTATCTATTCATCTGCCAATGGATATTTAGGTTGTTTCCATGTCTTGGCTTTGTGAATAGTGCTGCTATGAATATATGAGCACATGTATCTTTCTGAGTTATAGTTTTGTCTGGATATATTCCAGGAGAGGGATTACTGGGTCATGTGGCAACTCTTATTTTTAGTATTTTGAGGAAACTCCATACTGTTTTCCAAAATGACTGCACCAATTTACATTCTCATTTCCGTGATGGCTCAGCCAGTAAAGAATCTGCCTTTAATTCAGGAGACAACTGCCTCCAATGCAGGAGACCTGAGTTTGATTCCTGGGTCAGGAAGATCCTCTGGAGAAGGAAATGACTACTCACTCCAGTATTCTTGCCCTGAAAATTCCATGGACAGAGGAGCCTGAGGGGCTACAGTCCATGGGGTAATAAGATTTGGACGTGACTTGGCAACTAAACCAGCACCACATTCCCATCACTGGTGCACAAGTGTTCCCTTTTCTCCACATCCTCTTCAGCATTTGTTATTTGCAGATTTTTTAATAACTTCTATTCTGACTGGTGTAAGGTGGTACCTCATGTATTGGCTTTATTATTACCCCTCTTTTAAAGATGAAACACCTGAGGATCTAGACAAAACGTCTTTCGTAAGCCCACATTGAGTATTTAGTAACCAGTTGGGAGTGAATGAGCATTTCATGGAAGTTCTCAGCTTTCTCATCTGAAAAAATAAATATATTTAGCTTAGTGTATTCCAAGACTTCTGTGACTTATTCTTACAGTCTACAATCTCTAAATTATGATTTTCTTTGGGGGTTTGCTGAGGATGTGATGGAAAGAGCAGTGTGTGCCCAGCATATTTATGTTTATTTTTGAAATTTGAATAATAGTATCCATTTCTCTCAAAGTTTAAGAAAGAAAGAAAAGAATAAAAATATATAGATGGTGGTTAGGTCCCAATGATTAAAAATTCAATAATGCATCAGCTAGTTTGCTCTTGTGACCCCATCACTGTTGAAAGGTAGCCATTTCTGAGTTTGTAATTCAGTGACTTTTAGGTTTGGAAAACAGCCCAGTTTATAGGTCCATGTGCCTTTAACTCGCATTCTAATTGTTGGGTAATTTAACTGGATGTTTGACCCAGAGCAAAGTGCTTAATCTCTTGGTGAATTACCTGTTTCATGTGACTGTATCTGATATAATGACAGTATTTGAAGCTGCATCTGCTCATTCAGTATTAAGAACTGATATTACCAGACCACAGCCCAGGCTTTTTCAGTGCATATATTTTTCTACTGGCTACCTCATAGAAATAGAAGACTGTAGTTGAGATCATGGGATTTGGACTCAAGACCTGTATTCTTGAGTCTTTGCTCTAAGACCTTGGTGCTCTCTCAAAAACTGTTTCCTTATCTGAAAACTAGGAAAGAAAGAAAATAATAATAATAATGCCCATTTCACAGGGCTGTTGTATTAAGTTTCTAGCACAGTACCTAATGTTGTTTCAACACATATCAAGTATTCTTTACATTAATATTTAGTTTAGTCCTAATTTTTAAAAACATTTTCAGGAACTTATCAATGTGTGTCTCCATCTTAACTCCAATCAACTCATTGGTTATTTAAGGAACACTTCTGTGTGTAGTGATCCTTCCAAAGGTTCACTTGATTTTGCATTCCAGGATGTCTGGCTCTAGATGAGTGATCATATCGTTATGGTTATCTGGGTCATGAAGATCTTTTTTGTATGGTTCTTCTGTGTACTCTTCCCACCTCTTAATATCTTCTGCTTCTGTTAGGTCCATACCATTTCTGTCCTTTATTGTGCCCATCTTTGCATGAAATATTCCCTTGGTATCTCTAATTTTCTTGATGAGATCTCTAGTCTTCCCTATTCTATTGTTTTCCTCTATTTCTTTGCACTGATTACTGATGAAGGTTTTCTTATCTCCCTTTGATATTTTTTGGAACTCTGCATTCAAATGGGTATATCTTTTCTTTTCACTTTTGCATTTATCTTCTTTTCTCAGCTATTTGTACAGCCTCCTCAGACAACCATTTTGCCTTATTGCGTTTCTTTTTCTTGAGGATGGTCTTGATCACTGCTTCCTGTACAATGTCACGAATCTGCGTCCATAGTTCTTCATGCACTCTATCAAACTTAATCCCATGACTCTATTGTCACTTCCACTGTATAATCACAAGGGATTTGATTTAGGTCATACCTGAATGAATGGTCTAGTAGTTTTCCCTACTTTCTTCAATTTATGTATGAATTTTGCAATAAGGAGATCATGATATGAGTCAGCCTGCTCCCGGTCCTGTTTTTGCTGACTGTAGAGAGCTTCTCTATCTTTGGCTGCAAAGAATGTAATCAATCTGATATTTGTATTGAACATCTAGTGATGTCCATGTGTAGAGTTCTCTCTTGTGTTGTTGGAAGAGAGTGAGTGGTTGTGACCAGTGTGTTCTCTTGGCAAAACTCTGTTAGCCATTGTTCTGCTTCATTTTGTACTCCAAGGCCAAATTTGTCTTTTGCTCCAGGTAGCTTTTGACTTCCTACTTTTGCATTCAGGTCCCCTATAATGACCTGGGTATTAGTTCTAGAAGTTCTTGTAGCTCTTCATAGAACCATTCAACTTCAGCTTCTTCAGCCTTACTGGTTAGAGTATTGACTTGGATTACCATTATATTGAATGGTTTGCCTTGAAAACATCATTACGAACAGAGTAGTGATCACAAAAACAAAGCTAGCAGAGGTAATGAAATTCCAGTTAAGCTATTTCAAATCCTAAAAGATGATGCTGTGAAAGTGCTACCCTCAATATGCCAGCAAATTTGGAAAACTCAGCAGTGGCCACAGGACTGGAAAAGGTCAGTTTTCATTCCATTTCCAAAGAAAGACAATGCCAAAGAATGCTCAAATTACCACACAATTGTATTCGTCTCACATGCTAGCAAAGCGATGCTCAAAATTCTCCAAGTCGGGCTTCAACAGTATATGAACCATGAACTTCCAGATGTTCAAGGTGGATTTGGAAAATGCAGAGGAACCAGAGATCAAATTGCAACATCCGTTGGATCATTGAAAAAGGAAAAGAGTTCCAGAAAAACATCTGTTGCTGCTTTATTGACTATACCAAAGCCTTTGACTGTGTGGATCACAATAAACTGTGGAAAATTCTGAAAGAGATGGGAATACCAGACAAACAAATCTGTCTCCTGAGAAATCTGTCTACAGGTCAGGAAGCAGCAGTTAGAACTGGACATGGAACAACCTATTGACTCCAAATAGGAAAAGAAGTACGTCAAGGCTGTATATTGTCACCCTGCTTATTTAACTTATATGAAGAGTACATCATTTGAAATGCCAGGCTGGATGAAGCACAAACTGGAATCAAAATTGTGGGGAGAAATATCAATAACCTCAGATAAGCAGATGACACCACTCTTACGGCAGAAAGCGAAGAAGAACTAAAAAGCCTCTTGATGAAAGTGAAAGAGGAGAGTGAAAAAGTTGGCTTAAAGTTCAACATTCAGAAAATGAAGATCGTAGCATCCGGTCCCATCACTTCATGGCAAATAGATGGGGAAACTGTGGAAACAGTGACAGACTTTATTTTTTGGACTCCAAAATCACTGTAGATAGTAACTGCAGCCATGAAATTAAAAGACACTTGCTCCTTGGAAGGAAAGTTATGACCAGCCTAGACAGCATATTAAAAAGCAGACGTTACTTTGCCAAAAAACATCCATCTAGTCAAAGCTGTTTCCTCCAGTAGTCATATAGATGTGAGATTTCGACTATAAAGAAAGCTGAGCACCGAAGAATTGATGCTTTTGACTGTGGTGTTGGAGAAGACTCTTGAGAGTCCCTTGGACTGCAAGGAGATCCAACCAGTCCATTGTGAAGGAGATCAGTCTTAGATAATCATTGGAAGGACTGATGCTGAAGCTGAAACACCAATATTTCAGCCACCTCATGTGAACTAATGAGTCCTTGGAAAAGACCCCAGTGCTGGGAAAGATTGAAGGCAGGAGGAGAAGGGGATGTCTGAGAATGAGATGATTGGATGATATCACCAACTTGATGGACATGAGTCTGAGTAAGCTCTGGAAGTTGGCGATGGACCTGGAAGCCTGTCGTGCTGCAGGCCATGAGTCATAAAGAGTCAGACATGACTGAGCAACTGAACTGACCTGAACTGAACTGATATATAAACATTTTAGAACAATTATCCCCCAGCTCAAAAGTTGATAAATAAAAAATAAAACCTTCAAATCATAAATTCAGCTAGGAAGATCCTCATAATACATCTTACTGAGTTCCTTCATTTTAAGGAAAATGAAGCCCAGAATGGCAAAAGATCCATGGACCCATACAGTTCATTAAAAGAAGAATTCTGCTTAATCAGTGGGGTTTCACATGTTTAATGGAGTGTTTATCATCTTTTTTTCGTTTAGTTTAATGTCATATTCTTTTTTTGAAATAGTAAGGAAGACAGAAGGGCACAGCCTTTAAAAGAATTACATAGCCATATGATAGATGAAAACTGGTTAGACTCAATTAGGACCAAGATGGAGGAATATTCATCTTCTAGTTGACCGTGAACCTCATCATATGCTTATTGTAATACATTAGCCTAAACAAAGTGACACACCCACCAGCACTATGGCAGTTCTAGGGCTAATCATCAAAGACCAAAAAGTGGGCATTGGCCCAATTCCTGGAAATCCCTGCCCCTCCCTCCAAATAGTTGGAATAATCCTCCCATTCATTAGCCTTATGAGATTACCCAGCTGATAAAAATTAACCACACCATATTCAAGGTCATTCTCAACTTCTGAGATGATCCATACTCTTCCTATGGAGTGTGTTTTTCTCTAAATAAATCTGTTCCTTACCTATGATTTTTGTCTCTCACTGAATTCTTTCTCTAATGAGACATCAAGAACCTGAGATCCAGTAAAACCTGAAACCAGGTTTATGATCTTAGTTAAAAGACTGTGGGCTCAAGCTACAATCTGAGTTACAGTTTTATTTTTAAAAACCTTTTTTAACATTTGAGATTATTGAAATGTGTAAACTCTGACAATTAAATCACAATATTGTCATCCTCTTTGTCCTTTGCTTGCTCTCTGATTAGCACAGCATCTGGGCTCTCTTTTCTGTGCAGAAATGCACTCTCATCATTCCAGTAAATATTGCTAGCCTATTTAAAACCAGTCTTCAAGGATAGTGATCATATCTGGTAGCCTGTACCAGTGGCCACAGAACTACTCAGAAAAGTGTTTACTAAAACTAATAGTCTATCTCTCACCAGACTGACACTATTATATTCAAATTCCTGAAATTTAAAAGCTACAGCACTACATTCCCTAAGTTTTTCTCAACTTTCACATGCATTAATTCTGATTTTCCCACATTTTCCTATTTTTGGGTATACTTTGATGATACATTATTTCCTCTGCCTTCTCTCTTTTCTCATTCCCAAAGGGAGGAGGGTCCCAAGATATAAGGGCATTTATTTGAATGGACCCAGTGGGAAATCTCCTCCTGATGAAAGAATATGAGGACTAAGGCTAAGACAATGAGGTATCTTTAACATACATTTAGGAGGATGGAAAGAGATAAAAATAATCAAGACAAGAGAGGTAATATATTCCATGACTCCTACAGACATTTGTAACTAGAACTTCTCCTTGCCTCAAGGAGTGAGAAAGGAAGGAAAGCTTGAAGAAACTTAGTGATGCACTGGAGTTTTATTTCATCTCCTGTTTCCCTGCTTACCCCATTCAGACCTACCTGGGTTCAAATTCTAACACTTAAACACTTGACCTTATACTTTTGACTATTTAGCTTTTCAGTTGCTATATGTGGAAACTGGAAATATGAATGTCTAGAATTCATTTTGTAAAAATCTTAGTCACTCAACATATGGTAGGAAAGATGATTCTGCTGTTGATGGGGAGTTAGAGAAAACAGGCAGTGTTCATCCTCAAATCTTGGGGGAAATGATGTTTTCTTAATTCTTCAGGCTATTCATTTGTTACAGAGAAGGCAATGGCACCCACTCCAGTACTCTTGCCTGGAAAATCCCATGGATGGAGGAGCCTGGTGGGCTGCAGTCCATGGGGTCCCTAAGAGTCGGACACGACTGAGCGACTTCACTTTCACTTTTCACTTTCATGCATTGGAGAAGGCTTGGAGAATCCCAGGGACGGGGGATCCTGGTGGACTGCCGTCTATGGGGTCACACAGAGTCGGACACGACTGAAGTGACTTAGCAGCAGCAGCATTCATTTATTAAAGCAAAAATAGTTTGCTTTGCTCTGGAACTCTAATCTATGGCATTAGCTATTCAGATAAACTATAGCAACTAAGTTACTATACTGCTGAAGAAGGATGGATTATCAACAGATGGTAGATTCTGGGCAGATGATCAACACTAATATGGTGGTAAATGGGGATAAGAGCGGGTGAATTTCACTTTGTGGATGATGTCATGGTGGTTAACTAAATCTTCTTACACAAAGTGTTTCTGAGTGTCTTCTGCCAAAATGTTCTGATACTGTACTTTGATGTGCCTGAATCTTGCATTCTCCCCAATCAATTGCTCTCCTGTTTTGTTGTTCATCCTTCAGATTCACCTGGGTTCAATTTCTTGATCATATTCAGAAGACAATTTGGAAACTAAATATTTTGAGCAGAGATCATTTTATCATTTTTATGATTACATCCAAGTACTGAATTTCAGACTCTTTCATTGACTATCATGGCTATTCCATTTCTTCTAAGGGATTCTTGCCCACAGTAGTAGATATAATGGGCATCTGAGTTAAATTCACCCATTCCAGTCCATTTTAGTTCTCTGATTCCTAAAATGTCAACGTTCACTTTTGCCATTTCCTGTTTGATCACTTCAAATTTGCCTTGATTCATGAACTTAACACTCCAGGTTCCTAGGCAATGTTGCTCTTACAGCATCAAACTTTGCTTCCATCACCAATCACATCAACAACTGGGTGTTGTTTTTCCTTTGGCTCCATCTCTTCATTCTTTTTGGAATTCTTTCCCCACTGATCTCCAGTAGCACACTGGACACCTACTGACCTGGGGAGTTCATCTTTCAGTGTCCTATCTTTTTGGCTTTTCATACTGATCATGGGGTTTTCAAGGTGAGAATACTGAAGTGGTTTGTATTCCCTTCTCCAGTGAACCACATTTTGTCAGAACTCTCCCCTATGACCTGTCTGTCTTGGGTGGCCCTACGTGGCATGGCTCACAGTTTCATTGAGTTAGACAAGACTTTGGTCCATGTGATCAGATTGGTAGTTTTCTGTGATTGTGGTTTTCATTCTGTCAGCCCTCTGATGGAGAAGGGTAAGAGGCTTATGAAAGTTTCCAGATGGGAGAGACTGACTGAGGGGAAAAGTGGGTCTTATTCTGATGGGTGGGGCCATGCTCAGTTCAATTCAGTTTGGTCGCTCAGTCGTGTATGACTCCTTGCAACCCAATAGACTGCAGGCTTCCCTATCCATCACCAATTCTCAGAGTTTACTCAAACTCATGTCCATTGAGTCGGTGATACCATCCAACCATCTCATCCTCTGATGACCCCTTCTCCTCCTGCCTTCAATGTTTCCCAGCATCAGGGTCTTTTCAAATGAGTCAGCTCTTCACATCAGGTGGCCAAAGTATTGGAGTTTCAGCTTCAACATCAGTCCTTCCAATGAACATGCAGGACTGATTTCCTTTAGGATGGACTGATAGGATCTCCTTGCAGTCCAAGGGACTCTCAAGAATCTTCTCCAATACAACAGTTCAAAAGCATAAATTCTTTGGTGCTCTTTATACTCCAACTCTTTATACTACAGCTTTCTTTATACTCCAACTCTCACATCGATACATGACCACTGAAAAAACCATAGCCTTGACTAGACAAACCTTTGTTGACAAAGTAATGTCTCTGCTTTTTAATATGCTGTCTAGGATGGTCATAACTTATCTTCCAAGGAGTAAACATCTTTTTATTTCATGGCTACAGTCACCATCTAGAGTGATTTTGGAGCCCAAAAAAATAAAGTCTGCCACTGTTTCCACTGCTTCTCCATCTATTTTCCATTAAGTGATGGAACCAGATGCCATGATCTTAGCTTTCTGAATGTTGAGTGCCAAGCCAACTTTTTCATTCTCCTCTTTCACTTTCATCAAGAGGCTCTTTACTTCTACACTTTCTGCCATAAGGGTGGTGTCATCTGCATATATAAGATTATTGATATTTCTTCTGGCAACCTTGATTCCAGCTTGTACTTCCTTCAGCCCAGCATTTCTCATGATGTACTCTGCATATAAGTTAAATAAGCAGGGTGACAATATACAGCCTTTATGTGCTCCTTTCCCTATTTGGAACCAATCGGTTGTCCCATGTTCAGTTCTAACAGTTGCTTCCTGACCTGCATACAGGTTTCTCAAGAGGCAGGTCAGGTGGTCTGGTATTCCTCTCTCTTTCAGAATTTTCCACAGTTTATTGTGATCCACACAGTCAAAGGCTTTGGCATAGTCAATAAAACAGAAATCAATGTTTTTCAGGAACTCTCTTGCTTTTTTGATGATCCAGCGGGATGTTGGCAATTTGATCTCTGGTTCCTCTGCCTTTTCTAAAACCAGCTTGAACAGCTGGAAGTTCATGATTCACATACTGTTGAAGCCTGTCTTGGAGAATTTTGAGCATTGCTTTGCTAGAGTGTGAGATGAGTGCAATTGTACAATAGTTTGAGCATTCTTTGGCATTGCCTTTCTTTGGGATTGAAATGAAAACTGACCTTTTCCAGTCCTGTGGCCACTTCTAAGTTTTCCAAATTTTCTGGCATATTAAGTGCAGCACTTTCACAGCATCATCTTCTAGGATTTGAAACAGCTCAATTGGAATTCCATCACCTCCACTAGTTTTGTTCGTAGTAATGTTTCCTAAGGCCCACTTGACTTCACATTCCAGGATGTCTGGCTCTAGGTGAGTGATCATACCATCATGATTATCTGGGTCGTGAAGATCCTTTTTATACAGTTCTTCTGTGCATTCTTGCTACCTGTTCTTAATATCTTCTGCTTCAGTTAAGTCTATACCTTTTCTGTCCTTTATTGTGCCCATCTTTGCATTAAATGTTCCCTTGATATCTCTAATTTCTTGAAGAGATCTCTAGGCTTTCCTATTCTATTCTTTTCCTCTGTTTCTATGCACTGATAACCGGGGAAGGTTTTATCTCTCCTTGCTATTCTTTGGAATTCTGCATTCAAAAGGGTATATCGTTCCTTTTCTCCTTGTCTTTTGGCTTCTCTTCTTTTCACAGCTATGTGTAAGTCCTGCTCAGACAACTTTTTGCTTTTTTGCATTTCTTTTTCTTGGTGATGTTCTTGTTCCCTGTCTCCTGTACAATGTCATGAACCTCTGTCCATAGTTTATCAGGCACTCTGTCTATCAGATCTAATCCCTTTAATCTATTTCTCACTTCCATTGTATAGCCATAAGGGATTTGATTTAGGTCATACCTGAATGGTCTGGTGGTTTTCCCCACTTTCTTCAATTTAAGTCTGAATTTGGCATTAAGGAGTTCATGATCTGAGCCATCGGAGAAGGCAATGGCACCCCACTCCAGTATTTTGCCTGGAAAATCCCATGGACGGAGGAGCCTGGTAGGCTGCAGTCCATGGGGTCGCTAGAGTCAGACATGACTGAGCGACTTCCCTTTCACTTTTCACTTTCATGCATTGGAGAAGGAAATGGCAACCCACTCCAGTGTTCTTGTATGGAGAATCCCAGGGACGGGGGAGCCTGGTGGGCTGCTGTCTATGGGGTCGCACAGAGTTGGACACGACTGAAGCGACTTAGCAGAAGCAGCAGATCTGAGCCATAGTCAGCTCCCGGTCTTGTTTTTGCTGACTATATAGAGCTTGTTCATCTTTGGCTGCAAAGAATAGAATCAGTCTGATTTCAGTGTTGACCATCTGGTGATGTCCATGTGCAGAGTCTTCTCTTGTGTTGTTGGAAGAGGGTGTTTGCTATGACCAGTGCATTCTCTTGGCAGGACTCTATTAACATTTTCCGTGCTTCCTTCTGTACTCTAAGGCCAAATTTGCCTGTTATTTCAGGTGTTTCTTGACTTCCTGCTTTTGCATTCCAGTCCTCTATAATGAAAAGAACATCTTTTTGGGGTGTTAATATTAGAAGGTCTTGTAGGTCTTCATAGAACTGTTCAACTTCAGCTTCTTTAGCATTACTAGTCGGGGCATAGACTTGGATTACCATGATATTGAATGGTTTCACCTGGAGACGAACAGAGATCATCCTGTCTTTTTTGAGACTGCCTCCAAGTACTGCATTTCAGACTCCTTTGTTGACTATGATGGCTACTCCATTTATTCTAAGGGATTCTTGCCCACAGCAGTAGATATAATGGTCATCTGAGTTAAATTCACCCATTCCAGTCCATTTTATTTTTATTTTTATTTTATTTTTAAACTTTACATAATTGTATTAGTTTTGCCAAATATCAAAATGAATCCATCACAGGTATACATGTGCTCCCCATCCTGAACCCCCCTCCCTCCCCATACCATCCCTCTGGGTCGTCCCAGTGCACTAGCCCCAAGCATCCAGTATCGTGCATTGAACCTGGACTGGCATCTCGTTTCATACATGATATTTTACATGTTTCAATGCCATTCTCCCAAATCTTCCCACCCTCTCCCTCTCCCACAGAGTCCATAAGACTGTTCCATGCATCAGCGTCACTTTTGCTGTCTCGTACACAGGGTTATTGTTAGCATCTTTCTAAATTCCATATATATGCGTTAGTATACTGTATTGGTGTTTTTCCTTCTGGCTTACTTCACTCTGTATAATAGGCTCCAGTTTCATCCACCTCATTAGAACTGATTCAAATGTATTCTTTTTAATGGCTGAGTAATACTCCATTGTGTATATGTACCACAGCTTTCTTATCCATTCGTCTGCTGATGGACATCTAGGTTACTTCCATGTCCTGGCTATTATAAACAGTGCTGCGATGAACATTGGGGTACACGTGTCTCTTTCCCTTCTGGTTTCCTCAGTATGTATGCCCAGCAGTGGGATTGCTGGATCATAAGGCAGTTCTATTTCCAGTTTTTAAAGGAATCTCCACACTGTTCTCCATAGTGGCTGTACTAGTTTGCATTCCCACCAACAGTGTAAGAGGCTTCCCTTTTCTCCAGTCCATTTTAGTTCTCTGATTCCTAAAGTGTCAATGTTCACTCTTGCCATCTCCTATTTGACCACTTCAAATTTGCCTTGATTCATGGACTTAATGTTCCAGATTCCTAGGCAATACCGCTCTTCACAGCATCGGACTTTTCATCTATCACCAGTCATATCAACAACTGGGGATTGTTTTTGCTTTGGCTTCATCTCTTCATTCTTTCTGGAGTTATTTCTCCAGTAGCATATTGGGGCATATTGGGTACCTACCAGCCTGTGGAGTTCATCTTTCAGTGTCCTATTTTTTGCCTTTTCATACTGTTCATGGGGTTCTCAAGGCAGGAATACTGAAGTGGTTTGCCATTCCCTTCTCCAGTGGACCACATTTTGTTAGAACTCTCCACCATGCATGACCTGTCAGTCTTGGGAGGCCCTACACTGCATGGCTCATAGTTTAATTGAGTTAGACAAGGCTATGTCCCATGTAATTAGATTAATTAGTTTTCTGTGATGTTGGTTTTCAGTGTCTGCCCTCTGATGGAGAAGAATAAGAGGCTTCCTGATGGGAGAGACTGACTGAGGGGGATACTGGGTCTTGTTCTGATGGGTGGGGCCATGCTCAGTAATCTTTAATCCAATTTTCTATTGTTGAATGGAGCTGTGTTCCCTCCCTGCTATTTACCTTGAGGACAAACTATGGTGGAGGTAATGTAGATAATGCTGACCTCTCTCAAAAGATCCCAGGCATGTACTGTTACAGTCAATGTCCCCAACTCTCAGCAGGTTACCGCTGACCCTTGCCTTAGCCGGAGACTCCCAGACACCTACAGGCAAGTGTCTTGTGGGGTCACTATTCTTTTCTCCAGGGTACTGGTGCACAACGTCCTGTTGTTCCATCCAAGAGTCTATTTCCCAGTCCTATGTAAGTTCTGGCAGCTCTCTAGTGGGGTTAATAGCAACCTCCTCCAAGATGGCTTATGCCATACCCAAGTCTGCTGCACCCAGTCATACCCAGGTCTACTGCACTCAGCCATACCCAAGTCTGCTACACCCAGAGCTCCTGCCCCTACAGGCCATGAGGAGATACCTCATGTCCAAGGTCAAAGAAACCCAGCAAGATGGTAGGCGCTGGAGTGGTGGCTGCACAGTGCTGGAGCGACTCTTTGGAGATACTAGTCCACTGCTGCCCTGTGCCTCCACAGGAGATGCTCAAACACAGTTCTGTCTCAGTCTCTGTGGGTTCTCTAGGTCCTGGTGCACACAAGGTTTGTTTGAGCCCTCCGAACATCTCTGGTGGGAATGGGATTCTAAACGTTTGATTCTAAAAGTGAATTTGCCCCTCTATCCTTTTGCTGGGGCTACTCCTTTGCCCTTGGATGTGGCGTAACTCCTCGAAGTCACTCCAGCACCACTGTCTGGCTGGGCTAATATGACCTTGGGCATGGGGTATCTCCAAAGAGTCTCTCCAGCACTGCACAGCCACTGCTCCAGTGCCTACCATCTTTCTGGGGCTTCTCTGACCTTGGACATGAGTTATCTCCTCATGTACACTCCAGTGCCACACAGCTACCTCTCCAGCGCTGCACTGCCACTGCTGCTGAAATATCAGTAACTTCAGATATGCAGATGACATCATCCTTATGGCAGAAAGCGAAGAAGAACTAAAGAGCCTCTTGATGAAAGTGAAAGAGGAAAGGGAAAAAGTTGGCTTAAGACTCAGCATTCAGAAAACTAAGATCATGGCATCAGGTCCCAACACTTCATGGCAAATAGATGAGGAAACAGTGGCTGACTTTATTTTTCTGGGCTCCAAAATCACTGTAGATGGTGACTGCAGCCATGAAAGTAAAAGACGCTTGCTCCTTGGAAGAAAAGTTATGACCAACCTAGACAGCACATTAAAAAGCAGAAGCACTGCTTTGCCAACAAAGGTGTGAATAGTCCAAGCTATGTTTTTTTCCAGTAATCATGTATGGATGTGAGAGATGGATAGTAAATAAAGCTGAGCACCAAAGAATTGATGCTTTTGAACTGTGGTGTTGGAGAAGACTCTTGAGAGTCCCTTGGACTGCAAGGAGATCCAACTAGTCCATCCTAAAGGAAATCCCTCCTGAATATTCATTGAAAGGACTGATGCTGAAGCTGAAGCTCCAATATTTTGGCCACCTGATGCAAAAAGCTGACTCATTTGAGAAGACCCTTATGCTGAGAAAGATTGAAGGCAGAAGGAGAAGGAGTCAACAGAGGATGAGATGTTTGGATCACATCACTAACTGAATGGACATGAGTTTGAGTGTTCTTTCAACTTGTATGCTAAGTCACTTCAGTCGTGTCCGACTCTGTGTGACCCCATAGACGGCAGCCCACCAGGCTCCCCCGTCTCTGGGGTTCTCCAGGCAAGAACACTGGAGTGGGCTGCCATTTCTTTCTCCAATGCATGAAAGTGAAAAGTGAAAGTGAGTCGCTCAGTTGTGTCCTACTCTTAGCGACCCCATGGATTGCAGCCTAACAGGCTCCTCCGTTCATGGGATTTTCCAAGCAAGAGTACTGGAGTGGGGTGCCACTGCCTTCTCCATCAACTTGTATACACACATTAAAATGCCAGATTTGAACATATTTAAATATATTTGCTCATGTATTTTTTTTTACAAATTAATTACATAATACAATTTTTATTAAAGTATAGTTGATTTACAATGCTTCATGTATAAAGCAATGTGACTGTTCCACATATATATAGGTATATATATACATATATTATTTTTCAGTGTCTTTTCCATTATATGTTATTATAAGGTATTGAATAATATCCCCTGTGTTATACCACAGGTCTTATTGTTCATCTGTTTCATACATGGTAGTTTGTATCTGTTAACTCCAATTTTTAAATTTATCTTCTACACTTTCCTCTTTGATAATCATAAGTTTGTTTTCTGTATCTGTGAATCAGTTTCTATTTTATAAGTATGTTCACTGGTATCATTTTTTTTTAGATTCCACTTAGAAATAATATCATATGATATTTGTCTTCCTTTGTCTGACCTCATTTAGTATGATAATCCCCGGGTCCATTCATGTTGCTGAAAACAGCATTATTATTATTTTTTTTTTATGGCTGAGTAGTATTCCATTATATATTTATAATGTATGTATTTATATTTATATCTTCTTTATCCATTCATCTGTCAATGGTTACTTCTACATCTTGGCTATTATAAATAGTGTTACAATAAATATTGGGGTACATATATTTTTTCAAATTAGAGCTTTTCCCCAATATATGCCCAGAAGTGGAATTGCATAATCATATGGCAACTCTATTTTCAGTATTTTAAGGAACCTCCACAGTTTCCCATACTGGCTGCACTAACTTACATTCCCATCAAGAGTAAAGGGCTCCCTTTTCTCCACACCCTCTCCAGCTTTTATTATTTGTTGAATTTTCAATGATGGCCATTCTGACCAGTGTGAGGTTCATTTTTATTTTTATATTATTTTAATTTTCCATAGAACACATATATACAGCTGTTATATCTTTTACGATGACGATAGTTTAAATGGTGCTGCCTGTTGTTCATGACCTTAACTAAGCCTATTCTTAATGTCTTTAAGGACAAGCTTTAGTCATCCCGTATTTCTGAGACCACTGAAGATCTGTACTATGTGAGGTTTGAATGTTATTATTTTTATTATAATAAAAGCAATGCTGATGAGCAGTTAGCCCAATAACTCCACCTAAATGAAAAGTGCTATTTCTGTGATAGTCTACCATGCTGCTATTGGGATACATTTAAATGAACTGGAAGTCTTACCTCCATCAATTAGATTTAATCAACTAAACTTTTAAAAATACTTTCCTTAACATGAGGTTAATATTTAAAAGGCAATTTTAAACTCAGTGTACAGAAATTCAATAACTGCTTGACAGCAATAAGCTAGTAATAACAGCTGAATTTTCTGGGAAAAACAAATTCTTCACTTTACTACAAGGTTTTCAGGGATTTGTTCTTGACTTCATTTATATCTTCATCAAATTTAAATATTTCCTGGGGGTTATTTTCAAATATTTTACATATTATTTTCTGAACATTCATCACAGGCCTCTCTGCCTCAAATTGCCCACTCACGTTATTGTTGATATTTTAGTCTGAAACTACTGAGCTATTCAATAATACAAATGAAGAGATCTTAAAGCCTTCTATGCTTTCAGGAATGTGTAAGGAAGTGTGTACTAAGGTTTGTTCACTGCCTTCAAGAATCTCAGAGACTGACAGGTAAAGATGGAAACAGAGGCATGCGGATATTTTAATCCCAGAAAATCTAAGGGGCAGACATCTTTGTCATATAACCCACAATAAAGATAGAGTCCTTCATTTTCAACACCGTTTATATTAAAATTTGATCTTCTTTGACAAAAGCTTAAGTTTATGTTCCTCTATACAAATGTTTTGGAGAAGGCAATGGCACCCCACTCCAGTACTCTTGCCTGGAAAATCCCATGGGTGGAGGAGCCTGGTGGGCTGCAGTCTATGAGGTCGCTAAGAGTCAGACACTACTGAGCGACTTCCCTTTCACTTTTCACTTTTATGCATTGGAGAAGGAAATGGCGACCCACTCCAGTGTTCTTGCCTGGAGAATCCCAGGGACGGGAGAGCCTGGTGGGCTGCCGTCTATGGGGTCGCACAGAGTTGGACACGACTGAAGCGACTTAGCAGCAGCATACAAATGTTTCCCCTTTCTGGTTTTTTTTTTTTTTGGATGTACCATGTGGGTTGTGAGATTTTACTTTCCTTAGTCTTAACCAGGGATCAATCCAGTGCCCTCTGCAGTGGAAGCACAGAGTCTGAATTACTGGACCACTAGGGAATTCCCCCTTTACCTTTCTGAACAAGTGTTTTTGCTATCTTCCCTCATGTTCATCAAATTTTATCACCTTTTCTTTTTTTTTCAATAGTTAACTTGGCCAGCTTATAATATCATCTTGACATATATTTATTCCTTTTATAGTTCTGCCCAGTGAGTTTTATCTGTATATTTGATGAGGATATTTCCAATTTTTAAAGAGGGGTTACATAAGTTGTAAAATATAACACATTTTAGGACTAATTATTGTTACATTATATACATGGCCCTAGTTGGGATTGAGTTATTGATAATTACTTTAAAGTCAGCTATTTTTCAACCAAAATATTATTCTGAAGTCTGCCCTTTTGTTACTTATTGAGAAGAATGTCTTTTGAGATAGAATTGATCAAAGACTTCTTGGAAATAAGACAGATGGCTGTTATTGTTTCCATCTTGTTTCTATATTCTTGTACATTTTCACTGAAATAAATTAAACTGATCTAGGGAGATTTGTTCTTTTCAAAACCTTGTGTTCTAAAACCATAACATCTCATGCTACTTTAGGTTATCCACAATGGGTTATTTGATGGTTTGCTGGCTTCTTTTCCTTTTTCTTTTGTTTTATTTCTGACTGGCCTGTAATTTTTTATAATGTTTTTTCTCCTCTTAAGGACAGGTACCTAGGTTAAAATGCCAGGGATCATGGCCAAGACAATTGAAAGTCTGAAGGGCATGACATTGAATCCTGATTTAAATAGATACTGCTCATGGCTCTTTTTTATCCTTCAACACTGCGATTTGACCTTGCAACAAAACTGACAATTATTCTACTAAAAACATTCACATCCAGTCTCTTTTTTCAAACTGAAAGGTGAGTAAGTCATATGAACTCCAGGATTTTTATGGTTTTTTATTTAAGAGCTTTTTTTTTTTCCCTGAAAGGACACAAAAGTGTGTAAATTTTCACAAGCCACCCCCTCTTTTTTGGGGGGTTTGGCTTAGCATTGTCTTGCTAGCTTTAGTCTTCCTATATTTAATCCTTAAATAGCCTTTCAATTGCTTTCTACTTAACTATTTAGTTTATGGTGCCTATTTCATTTCCAAAATAGAGATTTGGGCTTATTGAATTTGAGCCACCATATCTGAACCATTATTTTAGGAGCTTCAGACATGGTCCCCAACTTGAGCAATCCAGTCACCCAAAGCCCTGTCATTTCTCACTAGGAACTTAGAGAATCAGTATCTTACTACAGGTTTGGAAACTTAAAATTGGCCTATTGAGTCTTCTTATACATTGACATCATCTATGCCAAGCAAACAAAACAATATTTTTTTCTCCTCAATAATTATTTTCTTTAAAGTGACTTGGCCTAATTAACTTGATCATACAATTAAATGTAACAGCCACTCATACCCTGTGGCATTTGCAAAAGTTTCTAACTTCTTTTGGCTCTCCCAAACCAAACTAGCAAGATTACAACAAAGAAGAGAATTTGTCATCATTCACATCTATATAAACTTTATGGATAACAAGTATCTTCATATTCCCAGCCTCTTCTGTTTTCTAAAATTTTATTTTCATAGCAACTCTTTGAGGTAAACAGGAAACTGAGGTCAACCAGCTCATGCTAATCAAAGTTGTGGTCCAAAGGGACCCTCTGTTTTAACCCCTTGTCATTAAACTCACTAAAGAGCAGTCTTGATCTCTTTTGAATTCCGTATCTCTCAGTTGAGTTCAGTCACTCAGTCATGTCTAACTCTGCGACCCCATGAACTGCAACACACTAGGCTTCCCTGTCCATAACCAACTCCTGGAGCTTGCTCAAACTCATGTCCATCAAGTTGGTGATGCCATCCAAACATCTCATTCTCTGTCATCCTCTTCTTCTCTCTTCTTATTTTCTATGTTTGTGTGCACATTTTAATGATATTGGGTGAAAGAAAAAGAGCAAATATTTTATATCTCCACTTCTCACACTAACAGAGGCTGGACTTTAAATTCAGTGAGTAATTTGTTTAATTAAGGAGTTAGCAAACTATGACCTGGAAGTCAAATCTGGCCAACTGCCTATTTTTGTACAGCCTGTGAATGGAGCATGATTTTCCGCATTTTTAAGTGGTTGAAAAAAAATCAAAAGTAGACATGTTTTTAGTTTCAAGTCATGTGAAAATTCTATGTCGTTTAAATTTCAGTCTCTAGGCATAAAGCTCTATTGGAACATGCTCACTTATTTCCATAGTGCCCACAGCTGCTTTCACACCATAAGGGCATAGTTGAGTAGTTGTACCAGAAACTGGTCCTCAAATCCTAAAATATTTACTGTCTGGCTTGACTGTTTAATTGATGGATATTTTTTCCCCACTATAGGCTTGCAGATGTAATATTAATTAATATTTGTATTGCTTTATGTAGTTTAAAAAATGCTTTTGCATTTCTTATTTTATTAATTATTCATAACAACTCAGTAAACATTCCATACTCATCTGAAAAATTAGACATGCAAAGCTGAAAGTACTGATTCAACTCTCCCTGGTATATATAGCCAGAAAGGAGAGAGTTAGGACAGGTTGGGAATCGTCTGACATCAAATCCAACTTAACACTTGGTTGGACATGATATAACCTAAATATTACATAAAACCATTTCACTTTTACACATCTCTTGTTTTGCCACTTTTGCTTTCCTTACCCCTATGAAACTCTGATGTGACAGGTCATTTTTACATCTTTGCCGAGTTGCCTGTCATATTTGAATAACAACTATTTAACTTTGTCCTAAGCCATATTGAGCTATGTATAATTTCCTGAATTGGTATACTTGTTCTTGCCTTGGTGCCTTCTTTCAAATGCTATTTCATTTTTAATTAATTAATTAATTTACTTGGGTGCCTCAGGTCTTAGTTGCAGTACATAGGATCTTCCTTGCAACATGTGGGATATTTCGTTCCAGACGTGGATTCTCAAGTAGGCTTCTCCAGTTGTGGCATACAGGTTTCATCGCTCTATGGCATGTAGGATCTTAGCTCCCCAAGCAAGGCTCAAATTGGCAATCCCAGCATTGAAGGTGGATTTTTAAGCACTGGACCACCAGGTAAGTCCCTCTCTTATTTTAAACCTAAATTTTAATCTTTCTCTAGATCTTCGAGACACCAATGAAACAACACTCACTTTGGTCAAATGCATGGTCCCTTATCATTTTTGCTGCTCAGAATTCTGGGCCATTCACGGTAGCACCTGCTTTACAGCTTGTCCTTTACCTGATGGCTTCCCCAATTAGACCTAAGGACCTCTGCTAGAAGAGATCATGTCTTATTATGTGATTACTCCCATAATCTCACCTGAAATCCTCATCAAAAGAGCTCACCACTGTTTGATGAATGAATGAGTTAATGAATAAATGAGAGCGGAAACAAATGGTTAGCCTCAGATAATATACAATGGTGGTGGTATTATATATACCTTATGATATTAACACTATGAAGGTATCTTACAAATCCTAAAGGGTAACAGATTTAAAAGATGTGTTTTCATATAAGGTAAAACACTGAAGAACCTACATATACATTGACATTTTGATCCCTGTATGTTTGACTTCTTGCAATTTGGTTTGTGTTTGCTTATTTTGTAAAATTTAAATCGAGAAGGCATAAATAGGGAATTCAACATCTAGCACACTGCAGGTTCTTAATTAACACCACATACCATTCACAAGTGTAGGTTTATTGACTCCTTCATAGATCCAAAGGCCGGACCCACCGGAATTGGAGTATACTATTACATGAGAGTACCACTTGTATGCCATGATGGGTAATGCCATTGATGAAAGATCTCTGTTTGATTATTGAGAGGGAGCACTTGAGGTTTACTTGGTTGAAAACTTACATGCTTCAAAATGTTTCCTATTGGCCCCAGTCTCAGGTTAGTATTATTCTTCCTAAAGAGAACATGTCTTTTTAGGTATCCACAAAGAAAATATCAGCTACACTGCCCATGTCACCATTCACAAGGCATTGGCCTTGAGAGTAGTTGCATCATAGAGTGATTTTTCCAGGTACAAAATGATTCCTCAGTGCTAAATCACGCTCTACTGACATCTCGGTTTCATTGTTGATTAAATAGAAATTCTTCAAGCTTGAGAAAGCCTGGCTTTGGTATTTATGACTTCTAACAGCTCTCTTGGAGAAGACTCTTGAGAGTCCCTTGGATTGCAAGGAGATCAAACCAGTCAATCCTAAAGGAAATCAACTCTGACTGTTCATTGGAAGGACTGATGCTGAGGCTGAAGCTCCCATACTTTGGGAAGGTTGACTCATTAGAAAAGATCCTGATACTGGGAGAGATTGAAGACAGAAGGAGAAGGGGGTGACAGAAGGTGAGATGGTTGGATGGCATCAACGACTCAATGGACATGAGTTTGAGCAAGCTGCAGGAGATAGTGAAGGACAGGGAAGCCTGGCGTGCTGCAATACATAGGATCACAAATAGTTGGACATGACTGAACAAATGAACAACAGCAAGAACTCTATTTGTGTGTGTGTGTGTGTGTGTGTGTGCCAGTTGCTCAGTCATGTCTGACTCTTTGCAACCCCATGGACTGTAACCCTCCAGGCTCCTCTGTGCATAGAATTTTCCAAGCAAGAATACTGGAGCGCATTGTCATGCCCTACTCCAGAGGAGCTTCCCAACCCAGGGTTGAACTCATGTCTCTTGCATCTCCTACATTGGCAGGTGGATTCTTTACCACTGAACCACCTAGGAAGCAACAACTCTCTTTACCATCTATTTATCTTTTTAGCTGTAAGTCTTCCTCTAGTGTCACTGAGCAGTAGAAGTCAGGAACAGAGTAGATGCACCAGCCCCCAAATATATTACTTGAATTAGTTCAAACAGCAGCTGGGTATAGGTAGGTATGATTTAAGGCCAAAGCATTTTAAATCTTTATTCCTTTTTACTCATATATATATTAATTTTTATGTTCTCTTCCCTTATGGTTTATCCCAGGATATTGAATATAGATCCCTGTACTACACAGTGGGACCTCATTTTCCATCCATGGATATAATACTTTGCATCTACTCACTCCAAACTCCCAGTCCATCCCTCCCTCACACCCCTCCCCATTGGCAATCACAAGTCTGTTCTCTATGTCTGTAAGTCTGTTTCTGTTTTGTAAATCAACCATACTTCACTAAAAGTAAATTTAAAAGGGATAAATTTCTACTCCTTCATTAACTATCTATGTGATTCTGTGAAATAGACATTAATATTCCTATTTTCCAAATGAGAAACTAAGACTCAGATAGGGTAAGAGGTTTGTCTTAAAGTGATATAGATAACAGACCAGGCATGGAATCCAAGTATTTGTGACAGAAAAAACTATGCAGTTCTTTTAGCAAATTAATTTTCTCATGTTGGATATTTTTATATGCACAGTGAAAAAAACAACATCTCTCTTATAGTTTTAGTGTGACAATAAGAAGGAAAGTGTTGCATAAAGTACTCAGCATGGACTTCCCTGGTGTTCCAGAGGTTAAGACTCTGAACTTGCACTTCAGAGGGTATGGTTGGATCCCTGGTCAGGAAAGTTCCACATGCTCCGGGGTTTGGCCAAGGGAAAAAAAAAAAAAAAAAATCCAACTCAACTATTAAGACTCCCTCATCAAGAAATTAATAAATAGTTTCTTTAATAAAATAAAAATAAAATAAAATAAGCTACTTGACCTACAATAGGTCCACAACCACTGGCAAGGTAATTATTTTATTTTTGCATTATTACTGCATGAGTATATTTGACTCATGCCAATCCTCCTCATAAAGCCCATAGCTCTTAAATGAGAGCTTTGCACACAACAAAGAGCCCTGGCAACCAAGGACAAATTGTCACACTTTCCAAACCAAAGTGTCAGGTCAGCGAGAGCCTCCATGTTGGCCTTTTGCCAGGGAGTATCTTCATGTGCTCTGGGGTGGTGGCATTTCTCCTTTCAGTGAAAGAGATGCTCTAAGGCAGCCTTTAATTATCCAAGACCTAGTTGAACAGTTGGGGCTCTCAGAGTACTCAGTTGAACTGGATTTGCCTTCTCAAATGGCGCTGTCACTAGCACTCCTGTGTCCTCCCCACGGATGGATTTCGTTTTCTAGGCTCAGCTTTCAGCAGCCCCCAGGTGTTGGTGTCAAAACTCCTTCCTCTACAGTTGGCGTGCCTTCAAAGTGCTTTTAGCCTGGCTCAGATGTGCAGATTCTGGGAGATCATTTGCCTGATCAAATTTGAGGCCATTGGGAATTTAAAGGTGTCATGAAAAATAAAATAGATTCATATATAATTTAAACATTTGCTATTAAAAATACGATGAGGGTCTCCCACACACACTTATTATATGTCTGTTTGGACTGAGAATCATTTTTCCTCTACAGACTTAAACCAAATACAGATATGAAGGCATGAACAGGAGGTTAAGATTAACAGAGTCCTTCATTACTTCTTGTACCTCTGATTATGTGACGTGAGGAGAAAGCAGAATCCAAAAAAGATATTTGGAAAACTGATATATATTTTAAGTACAAGCACATTGCTTTAAAATCTATTGAGTGATGAGGCTCTGAACCTTGAAAATGATAAAGGGCTTATCTATTTACTGTCTCTCAGCTACTAATTAGAAGAGTTGGTATTTGAAGGCATGATTGTCTGGCCAAATTCTCTAATCAGTTCCTCTGATAGCAAAAAGTATTGTCAAAGTTTAAGATACCTGACTCATTTCAGTATTTAGAGTTGTGGACTCTCTTTTGGGCAGGTTGGGCCTCTCCAAAACATTGATGGTGGAGCTACAACTAGAATTCAAGACCTCTTCCTGGTCTTGTCTTGTCCACTTACAAACGACGTCTGACCCCTCTTAAGAAGCAAAGCAGCACTGCCTTGTCTGTGCCTCCTTGTATTAAATTCTTAGGTTATACGTGTTATTTTTTTCTACACAATAGGAGGTGGTAGGGTGATAATGATAGGGAAATTTTATGGAGGGCTCTGAAGATGATGGACCTGGCTACTTGGTTTGCATGTATTGTTTCATTTACTCCTAAAGATCTTTAAGATTTTTGTTTTATTTTCCAATTTAAATATGAAAAAAGTAAGGATTATGGTGGGTCATTTAAGACACAAAACTAGAGAATGGATATTTTGTGATTTGAACCCCAGTGTGCCTGGTCCAGGTCTTCCCAGGTAGCACTAGTGGAAAAGAACCTGCCTGCCAATACAGGAGACATAGGAGACATAAGAGTCATGGGTTCAGTTCCTGGTTTGGGAAGATCCCCTGGAGGAGGGCATGGCAACCCACTCCAGTATTCTGGCCTGGAGAATCTCATGGACAGAGAAGTCTGGCAGACTATAGTCCATAGAGTCACAAAGAGTCAGACATGACTGAAGCTACTTAGCATGCACACATGCATGTGCCTAGTCCAAGTCCATGTATGTCCATACTCCTGGATTCCTTTAAGCCTTGGTCCTTGCCATCCCCTACCTTCTCTGTGGTGTCAGATGACTCCAAGCAGAATTTCCTTCCCATGTCTTTTTCAAGTGGCTCTGAAAAGGGTCTTGGATACCTTTTCTTGCTAAATATGTATTCTCATCTCACTTAGTTTCTCAACAGAGTTGAAGGACTGTCCATTTCTCCTTGATTAAGCACTTTGTTTTCTGGAACCCAGCTTACTCATCTGTTTTTCTTCCTCCCTCCATGTCTGGCCCTTGGTTCTCTGACAGATCACTGTCCACTGTCAAAAATTTTCTAGTTATACTCACACTCTAGACTATCTTAATTGGTCTCTCTCTCTCTCTCTCACACACACACACATATATGTATATGTCTATATCTATACATGTATATGCTTCCCTGGTGGCCTGGTGGTAAAGAATCCTCCTGCCAATGCAGGAGACAAGGGATTGATTCCTGGGTGGGGCAGACTCCTTGGAATAGGAAATGATAACCTTTTCCAGATTCTTGCCTAGGAAATCCTATGGTCAGAGGAGCCTGGTGGGGTCACAAAAGGTCCATGAGGTCGCAAAAGAGTAGGACACAACTTAGCCACTAAAGAACAACAATAGATACATATAGGTATACATATATCTTCCACATGTCTCTCTGGACCAGACCTCACTCCTGAACTGCAGACGTATATATCCAGATACGTGCTCTGAATCCACAATCTATTACCTAGTTGGAATCTCAATCTTCACAAAATCCCAAGCTGGATTTTTTATCCACTTTTTCCACTTCACAGCCCACACTCCTCTAAAACATAACTATTTGCTCCCACCCATTCAGTCACTTAAGCCCCAAATTCTCATCTTTCTAGATTCTTTGTTTCCCTCATGCTTTCTCTTTAATCTGTCAGCAAGCCCTACTGGTTGTGTTTGGACACAGCTTTATTACAACTTCCGCTATGACAGCCCTGGTCCCAGACACCATACCCTACTACAGGCTTCTGAAGTGCATCCCAACTATTCTCTGCCTTTTCTTTTGTTTCCAAGGTCCACTCTCCACTGTGCAGTTTGATGAGTTTTTAAAAGTTAAATGTGAGTCTGCTTCATTGACAGGCTCATTTGTGCCATATTTTGGATTCCATATATAAGGGATAACATACAGGGTCCTACTGTAGAGCACATGGAGCTATATTCAATATCCTGTGATAAAGCATCATGAAAAAGAATATTAAAAATAATGTGTATATTATGCAAAACTGAATTGCTTTGCTGTATAGCAGAAATGAACAGAGAATTGTAAATTAACTACTTCAATAAAATAAATAAATTAAAAAAGAAAGCTAAATCTGATGTTGTCATGATTCTGTTCTGTTGAAAAACCATGTCAGTTTTCAATTTATGTTTGTTGGCTCCATACATAGAAATCTTAATAAACACTCAATGAAGTGAATTCCATTTCATGACAATGCATACTTAGTGTCTCAAACATATGGAATTAAGACTGTCTCTGATAAAAAGGGATAGCCAAGGAGAGGTATGGGGGATGGCTTCTGTGAGTGAGTGGGTGCTGAGGAAGGTTTAGGAGAGCACCCATCCCAGATTTCATGTGCATCCCTGAAACCAGAGTGACTCCTGAGCCTTGAACTTGACTTCTAATGAAGTCAGTGAGCTTGGTCTTGTATACATCTGAGCCAGTATAAACCACTGAGCTCTCAGAGAGCCCACAGCAGCACTTTTAGGCCTGGTAAAATCAATAAACCCGGGGAGTGTGAGGTTCATGTTTCTGCAGCAACCCCACAGGTCATGTTGTCTGGGAGTTAATGGTCTAAGGAATGAGAATGGGTGTTAAGGGATTAATTGTTTGACTCTTCATTAACCCAAGAAAACACAGTGAGACACATTTGTCTTCCACACAAAATCATACAAAATTCTCTCTTTATTAAATATACATTATTTACAGTGTAAGTCTTTCTTCTGTACAACAGGAACCATAGAAAACAAAGAAATCTAAGGCTAACTTTTATTTTTTTTCCCCCATACAGTGTATTAAGACATGTTACATGGTCTACAAAACTGACTTGAAATGAGGCAACATCACTTGGGATTCTGTTTCAGGAACAAATATGGGAAGGTCAAAAGGAAAAGCTAGACTCCAGAAGATCTACAAAGAGAGGTGACCTGTTTTGTGCTTTTGCCATTATAAGTATCTGACATATATATTTTTGAAGAAGAGGTTATTTTGTATTTTAACATTTCTTTGTTAAAAATAATTTCCCTGCTCTTTCCCATTCTTCAAGAAGGAGGACCACTCTATGCCAGAACAAAACTGATTTTCCATCTGAAGTGGACATTGTAATATTGCATAACAAGGATCAGCAAACTATAGCCCATGAACCGAATCTGATATGTTGCCTATTCTTGAAAACAAAGTTTTACTGGAACATAGCCATGACTCTTTGTCCATGTTTGGCCCACTTCCTACTACAACAGGAAAGATGAGCAACCGCAATGGAGACTGGCTGTCCTATAAAGGCTAAAGTACTGACTATCTGGCCCTATGCAGTAAACGTTTGCTAGTTCCTTACCTAGCATATCCTGGAGACTTATCTGTGGTTCCTCCTCAGCCTGCATTCCAATTTCCAGTGACACCTCCAGTAGATTGAGGGGAGTGACAGCCCAAAGTGGCACAGCATATCAGGAGACCTGTCAACTACCAGATTCAGAAGGAAAGCATTCTTGATGTTGGACCTCACTAAATACAAAGTCCCTCTTGCCTTATAAGCACACTGTTGTAAGCAAGGTTTGGTATTTTTGCATTAGTATTTAAGGCAGGGCAAGGTTACACAGATTGACACTGCCATTCAGAGAGAAGAGACTATAATTCCTGTGAAGACTGGGGGATTATGTTGGCTATAATTAGGATGTCTGACTAGGCAGAAGCTCATTAATACTATTCCTTAAGGTTTACTGAAAATTCTATCTATGGGGAGGCTTTCCAAAGAGTCTGCAGGGCAATACAACAGTCTATTTCATCTGGTTTTCGTGTCCCCTGAGGCTACTTCTGGCATTGGAGGCATGGAAGAATATGATGTTGAGGAAAATTAAGACTAGGATTTAATCACTAAAACAACTAGCTTCACCTTTGATTGTGACCTAAGACAGCCCTCTTAATTTGTCCTGCTGTTTTTGCAAAAGTTCCCCTGTATAACTGGGGATGATTGAAGAAAGCAGTGTTCCCAGATAGTGTTGGGTGATAGGTCCCTGAAAGTATTCACTGTCAGGTATGGGGAGTAGCACATCTCATCATCATTCTGCCATGTCCATGCATGGCTGGACCAATAAGGGGGAGAGGAAGATCCCAAGGCTGATTTCAGGTCCCTCGGGGCTTCTACCCATGGGGAATGCTGATTCAGGGTAGTGGGCCTAAGGAGCTTCCTCATAGTTCCTCTAACTGTTCAATCTGGGCAGATTAGATCATTGTGGTGATAGCTCTAAAGCATCCTAGAAAAATCCCAATGAAATACTAATCTAGAAAAAAAAATGTGGTTGTTGTACTGGGAAGAGACAAAAATATTGTGCCAAGTTAAGTAAAGAATCCCTCATGCAAACCCCATGATATTGCCTCTTTCCCTAATGGGTAAAGTGAAGATCCAAATGCACTAAAGAGATTCCAGAATTAAAAGCCAGGAAAGTGGGAAGAGCTGCCACCAGTGAGGCTCTCTGGAAGCAGCAACCCTTCTGTGGGAAAGTCATCAGTTGTTACCAAGTTTATGCCACCTGTTCTCTCTTTCTCCTCATCCTGTTCCCACCAAGTGTGGTCAAAACACCCAAACCACTTTTGCTTTAATCTTTGCTCATGTCTGTTCTACTGTTTTGTAGACTATAAACGTTACAAAAGACAGACAACTCACTTACAAAGTACAGTAGTTCACTAAAAAAAATGTGCTTTTCTGTTCTCCCTCAGAGTACCTTAGTGCAAAGTAGACAAAAGTTACTCAAAAGCAGAAAAAAGAGTTAAATATGAAAACCTCCTCTGAAAGTTTCAAATAACTGTTGACTCAAAAGAAAATGTGTTTCTTCTTATCAAACAGAGATGTATGGAGGATGTCATAGAGGAAGCCTGTATATCAGCCCTATTTTGACAAAGAGATTGTGTAGGTATGTGTTTGTGATTTTTTTTTTCCCTTTAAGAGGTTTGAATATTTGGAATTTGTGAAGCAGAAATAAAAATGAAAGACAAGCAAAATCTGCAAATTAGATGACTTAACAAGTAAGAGTGTGGGTGAGGAAATGGAGGGTGGGTAAGAAAGACTCAAGAACAGAATAGAAATAATTCAATCACACTTTGTGTGTGTTTTTAAGAAAACACTTTCAAACTGCATGAGAGACATGAAACAGCACTCAGTTGTCTTCCAAGTATTCTGAAAATTTTGAGTTTGATGGAATCTTCTTCCTTTAACCATCTCTGCATTGTCAGGAACAAGGAAGCCTCTTTATTGATTGGTCTATTCGGGACTTCTAGGACAAAGGAGGATTAAGTATGCCTCAGCCTTCAGGTTAAGAGCTATACACTGTGTCTCAGATTTCCTTTGGCAAGCTCAGGCTACAATATGGTTTTGATGGATTGTATCCTTGTAGAAATTCAAAAGATGCCAGTTATCGGTGGACAAGCTGTCAAGACATTTTATAGGAAAGAACTCAAGGGCCTGATTCCTATCTCTATAAGGGTCTTGGAGTCTCCCGGGGTAGCTCTTGTAACTGAATGAGCTTCTTGCAGAGACGAGAAATGTGTGATTTTTTTCAGAATTGGAAAAATCCCCCCAGAGCACAGATATGAGACTTCATTTAGATGGATGACACCTTTGAGTCAATGAGTTACTCAAAGCAGTGCTTCATCCAGTTCTTTGAGATCTTCCTAAATTGAGTCAATATGGTTCAGTAGGATGCAGTAGGGTTTTAGGAGAAGCTAGAGTAGGACAAAAATGCCTTAAGGAAAATCTGGAAGAACAAGGGCATGCAATAGGTCATGAATAAATTTCATAAAAGAACTGGGAAATGAAGAGGGGGAAAATGGAGATTGTTGTTTCCTACCCCAGATAGGGTCCCTGTGTGATCATTGAGGTCTGACCCTTAGAAGGAGGGCTTTCAGAATCCCCTACCCAGAGTTAAAACAAGAACGGAGAGAATACAGCTTCCCCAGAAGTACTCTAGAGATGGAGATCATTTATTCTTGTCCCTACAGAGTCAATCCATCTCCCTCCAGAGAAATATACCTGCAGAGATTGATACTTGCTTTAAGAAAGGAACACAAAGCAGCTTATTGAAGGCAGAAGTAATAAACAAGAAGAAATATATAGAAATATTTTCCAGAAAGTACCTGTTTCTTTCAGTCTCCAGCAAGTCTATGACAACAATACATGCCTCCCCTGCCAGATTTTGGCTTTCCAAGGGCAAGAACAAGGTGCAGTATATGTTAATATACTCAGTATCCAACACAGCCCTTAGAGTATTGGGTAATAATTACTCCATGAATGAAGTACAGACCAGTTTTCTTCTTTTGTTCTGATCCTGCTCCTGCTACCCTGTAGTGGGCAATAGTCTAACAAAAGAAGGAAGTCAGGTTAGTACCATCTCTGTTATTACTCAAGGGCATAAAAACTGTTTTGAAAAAACCAGCCCTAGGATCCTTAAAATAAATATTACATTTGCAGTTCAGAGTAGAGAATAAGTGAAGCTTTTCTTAAAAAATATATCTAGAGAAGTGACAAATGTCTAACTCTCTAGACAAATTCTCCTATAAACCATAGCATTCAAACCTATGCACATAAGGAATGATGCAGCATTAAATATGTTTACGGTAAGCAAACACACCGCTGCTTACATAAATAGATTTGTTTGGTGAGAATTATATAATTGAAATGGCCCCCTTAAAATGTGAAATTTCACAGATGTTTTTGGTTTTCCTATAAAGCACATTCTATGAAATACTTTGGTAAACAGCAATTACCAAAGAGAGTTAAAGTATAGGATTATGGCGATCCAACTGGCCAACGTGTGCAGTCAGGAAACTCAAAGCAGAAAACTGTGGTTAAGGAGGCATCAGAATGCTTTCAAAGACTTTTACTTTATATTATAATTGTTCAAGGATTGAAACATACAAATCAACAGTTGCACAAAACTCCATGGATTTTGGTACCAATGAGGAAATATAGGCAGAGTTCACACTTCTTTGTCACTGAAAAGTGTGTTTTCCTTTGGAAGGAGCAGCATGCTTGCTTTCCATATACATCTAGTGAAAGTTAGTGTTCTCTGGGGTTATGAAATATTCCAACCCTGTAAAAATAAGTTTTATTTAGCCCTGAGACTCTGCTTATAAGAGTGATGTGCTGATTGCACTGTCTTGGCATTCGTCATTAAGTCTGTGATACGTAGTATGTATGGATAGATAGTCTACAGATATGGGGAGGTTTGCTGGTAGATTCTGTAGTGGAGATGTGGCAAGGATGGAGTTTCCCAAAGTTTTCACCCTACGGAACTACCCACAAGCATAAGTAGATGAGAAAAACGAATACTCCAAATCGGCCTCTGTTAGTCCTCCATTTCTTTTATCTGTACTATGTCAGCAAAATGTAGTCCCTACTTCTCAGAGACTTGAATAACGAGCAGTTCCAGTTTTATTACTCAACCTTCTTTTTCTTTCCATTTCATTATTGGAGATGCTTCAGGCTAAACCCACTGCACTACATGATGACTTTTATTTCAGGGGACAGAGGACGATGTCGCCAAGCAAAAGGCTGATTTATAAAGTCTTTTTATGGAAATAGAAAATCCAAAAGTGAACATTGGAAGTAGGAGAGAACAGGGCAGGAGGAAACAATATTTTAAGATCTTTCCTGTTATGAATGGATCATTCATCTTATTAAAGTAAGAAGGGAAAAAAAAAAAAAAGCCCTTGTTAGAATTACTTTAAAATAAATTTGCTAGCAAAAGGATATAATGGAAATGATTAAGTAAGAATCCACATAAAATTTTTAAAAGGTCTTTAGAACACCTACTATTTGAGAAATATGATTGCAAACGAAATTCTTTCCCCATGTTCTTTGACATTGAAAGCCTGAAATAGACCTGAAATGGGGTGAAGCTGAGGAGCCCCTCATTGTGAGCCTCATCATGCAGGAAAGTGTTAAAACAGTCAGAGGTGACAGACACAAAAAGGAAAAGATGGAATTCAAATTGAGTCTGTCTTGTAAAGAGAATCAGCAAGTACTTTCCACATCTGTGGCTCATTCTGTTTGCATTCCCAGCATACTAGAACATTTATATAGTTTTCCCCTTATCTTTTTCCTGAAGATGGCCCAGAGGCAAAGAGTGAGGAATGTTCCTATAGCAAAACCACCAGGATTCTTACCACCACTTCGAGGATGAGCCCAATGATGTTGTTTCTTGAAGAAATGATGATGTTTCTCGGCTGTTTTGGTACCAAAATGATGCATACCCTGAAACATGTCACTGCCTCATCTGGGAGTTTATGCCTATAGAAGGAAGCATGTGGGGACCTTTATATACATAGGATGCAGCAGACTTGAAAATATGATGTGCTGTAGAACCTAAGGGCTCCTCTAAAATTATGAAAAGCAGTGGTAGCTTCCTGGAGCTAGTCAGAAAGCTTCATATGTCAGTTCATCCTAAACCTCCTAGAAAAAAATGGCTCAGTGGCAGACGTGGGTTATTTGTCTATTCTAAAATGTGAAACTTGTGTTTACGCTTTTCACCAGATCTTTAGTGAGGGGATGGAAGGAAAAAAATCTGTTTGGCATTTCTTTGCTTTCATGCAGTTTTTGTTTGTTGTTTGTTTGCTTTGCTTTTTGTTTTTGTCTTGTTTTTATTTTTCTTTAAAGCTGAGTTGAGATGATTTAAGCTCTTTCACAGAACCAAATACTATTTTAGACTTTGAGTTGCTTTTTGATGCAATAACTGACATATATATATATATATATATATATATATCAGTATAATAATCTCAGGAATAACCTAGCTAATATTTCTTACAAAATTAGAAGAGGCATTTTCGAAGTTATAGAACATCTACTTCCTAGCAGCTGTCTTTTTACCTCCTAGTTTCAAGCAACTATTTTCCATGCTTCTCCTAGGTTTAAGCTATGTGTGCTGTTCTAAAGTGTCAGCCCCAGGAGACAGGAGAGAGTGGTAAGAAAGGAACACAGTAATAGCTTATGACTATCAGGAGTCCTATTTTTGAAAATACTCAGGGGATAAGAGAGTGAACAATGATGATGAGTTAGGGCAATGGGCTTCCTATAGTAAGGAAAATTAACACACAACAAACCTCTCTTTTTCCTTTTAAAGTGCCACTGACACAAACCAGGCCCTAGCATCTTCCTTTTTGGTACCCTGAGTTCTCTGGTCAGAGTGGACTTGAAGTGGGGGAGGGTGTCGAGGATGATGGTTACATGCCGAAGTCACAGAGCTCAGGTTCAAGGTAAGCCTGCAAGACTGAATAGTTGCAGAACTGAAGGCTGCATCTTAGAAATCAGAAATACAGAACAGAATATGGACATGTGCACACCCATGTGTCTCTTCCTTGTCTAAAGTAGTCAAATCAATCTCTTGAGTGATCATTTTCACCATGATAAGTTTGTTAAAGAGGAAGGCAGTGGTCATAGCTGCCTAGTATTCTGGGCTAGTTTGAGGGGATAGATGCTCTGGTGAATGCAGGTATGTCCCCAAAATAAAAGGGAAACAGAGAAAGATAATGACCAAAATTAAAGTATGGGAGAAAGTGGATAAGGAGAAATCAAAAATAAAAAAGAATATGAGATGACCCTGCAGTTTTTCAGATGAAATATTCCCGCTTACACTCGCTCACTGTATTTTGTAAATCAATGTCATTTCTAAAGGAACTGTCCAAATTTTCTGGATATTCCTTCTCCTTCATCTGGTTGGTGCGATGTGACTGCTTATGCTGGTAAAGGAAGCGGCTCATGATGCCAATGATCGAGAAGATGATGAATATCACCACTGCTATTACTCCTGTTGAGAAAGAGGGACAAGAGAGAAGGCAATTATCACAGATCATCTGATCAGGAGAAAGAATTTAAAGAAGACAACAAGGTCACTTAGGACAAAGAACCAAACAAAAACAAACAAGCAACAAACTCTGCCACGTGTCCAGAAATAAACACAGGCTAAAATGTTTTCAGACTTCAGTTAGCAAAAAAACCCCTCTTTCAGACTAGTGACGGAGCAAGGCAGTTTATATCAGAGAAGGTTATATTTAACAGACTAAGAATGTCATCAAATAAACATGAAATCAGACTAGAAAATGATCTCTTAATAAATTCCTTCAAGACTTGCCTTCAAGAATATGCCTGAATCACTTTTAATTAGCACACTTCTTTGTCACCTTGCAAATAAGTAAGTATCTTAGAACTATTTCAGCACCCTAGAAAATAATATTTAAGTATCTCACTTCCCGGTACATACACTATGGGTGTAAATTTGTTTGCAATATATGTTTGCTTTACTAAAAATGTCTTATTAATAATGAAATGCTTACTAAACATTCAGGGCATTTTACCCTGCTGCATACTCTGTAAGATGCAGGGTAGTCTGAAGATGGTACCCTTCTGTCTTCCAGAGTCAACTACAATAGCAAATGTCTGCCCTACTGTGTCACATTCTCCCCTACTTTGGATTGATTGTATGTGATTTTACTGGACCTACTTGGCAAGTCATCCTCACTGATCCTAAGGTCTTGACCCTACCTTTGGCAGGAATTCTCTTGAGAAGTGAATAGCAAAGTCAGCAAAGGATGGTAAAAATGTGGATACTGTCAAATTTCTAAAGAGAAAAAGAATCTATAGAAGAAAGAATGTTTCTCAACATTAAAATCTTTGAAAAATATTTATGATATTCAAAGATAAATTCATTCCTAATAAAGTATATTTTCTGCCGTTTTCTTATCTAAGTAGAATGACTCTTGAGACAAAATGTTTATTTTAAAAAGTAAGATCCTAAACCATGATATAACATTTTCCCCAACTATTTTAGAACAAGGCAAAGTAAAACCAGGTAAGTTAACCAACCTAGAAATAAACTGGGTATAGTGAGTGATACCCAGGAATGGGCTGCAACTTTAAGAGATGAAATACAGAACTGGTTTCTACTTCTTCAGGACATGGAATATTTAGGGTGGGAGGCTGTGAACTCCCATGAATTTTCTTCAGGGGTTGGGGTGAATATCCTGTTCTTAGACTCAAGGAAGCCTATACACTAGTGGGAAAAAGTCAGCAGTCACTAAAGTCTTTTACTACTTGTCAAATGAAAAATTATGTGAAGAGAAATAGGCATCAAATGGTTTCCTATATTTCTTGTTGCAAAACAAAAATCAACTTGGACTTTATTCCTGAAGCAGGAATTCAAGCCAGACATTTGAAGAACTTCGTTAAGGAAACGTGTGTATGTGTATGTGTATGTGTGTGTCTTCCTCACAATCTTATTGTAATTATGCACCTCTGTGCTCCCCTTGCCAGTTGTGCTGCCTTCCTTAAAACACCACTCACTGGTTCTGTTGTTACCTGTTTACCCACCCCATCCCACCCGACCCCAGCCAAGCTGTGAGTTCTTACAGGGCAGCATCCATGTTTTTCGTCATTCTACTTCTACACTTAGTGCTGGTCCTGACCCGTAATGGGGCTCATTCCATAGATGTTAAATAAATGGTTACTGTTGATTTTTAAGAGCAAACTCCATCTGGTGTAGAACAGCTCATCTAGCCTGCCAGAAGGCAGAGATAGGGGCACTGTGAGGACCCTGGTTCTCAGATGGAAATGAATTCAGTCTCTCACAGGCATCTTCCATTAAACAAGGTTTGGGAGTCATTCTGTGTTGCAAGGCCCAGATGGACAAATCAAGCTCCCGGAGGTAGCAGCCAAGCTGAGGAAGAATACAAAGTGGAGAAACCAAGAGGCAGGGAGAAAATGGAGAAGTAAGGGAGGAGAAGGGAAGGCAGGGTTCACAGCAGAGCAGACAAGATCTGCCTCTGTAACCATATGTGTTGCTGGATTGGAAACTACAGTCCTGTGGGCTTCACCCTGCTCATTTGATCCACTTGGTGGAGAAAACCCGACAGGATGATGGCTTTGCCCATCTGTTTATGCCAACATGGCTTCTTTCCATATGTAGTTTTATTGGTTTGCTTTGTTTGTGCTTTAGGAAAAATGACAACTGGATGAGATCAACAGGATGCATGCTGCCTGTCTCGAAGTAAATTATCCAGCTGTTGACTCTGTGCTCAGCTGCCTGGTGGTTGAAGGGAAAGAAGATTCCATGGAGCTGCTGGTACCTGGCCTGGGGGAAGGGTGTCTTCGATCATCAAAGCATTATGACTATTCATGAAAAGGCTCACATTCTTGCAGATCATGCAGGGCTCTGGGTGCTGGATGGCCACAATTGAGGAAGAATTCAGATAATTCCTCCAGACCACAGAATCACTTATGTCTGTTCTGCTTTCAGCCACAAATCATGGTTTACCTCCAATGATGGCCGAGTCACTTCGCACTGCATTGGTGAGTGGTTCCCGCTCATCTGTCTTCCCAAAAAGATCTGAAAGGAGTAAAAGACACTCAAAGTCCTAGCAGAAGGTCTACAATATGCAGTTGAGATGATACACCTGTGGTTAGACCAGGTGATCTCAGAGAGTTAGTAGCTGGCATTTTGGAAGGAACCCAAACAAGCATATACAGAAAAAAAAAAAAAAAAGAGTATTTGAAGTACTCTGCTTATACCCCATACTTGCATGATTCTGTTAGATTCTATATAAGCTGTAATATAAGGGGTTAAACAAAGTGATGGTGGTATTATGTCTGCTTTATTCTACTGCTTACCTCTCAGCCTACTTTTGATGTCCTTTTCTGCTTTGCTGGACAGTTTCTATACATGACAACACCTTCTTCCCTCAATCACACTTGCCTCTGCTTCAGAGGTTTCTTTCATTACAAGAGATTTATGAGCTCATTGGCAGGAAAGAACAAAAGTGTTGGTGCATTAACACACCCAGGAAACCCTCACTAGAGGGTTTTACTAGATGTGCATTAACATATATGTTTTTTGTTTGTTTGTTTTTTAAAGAGCATCAAGTTTGAAGGCACCTAGACCTGGGTTCTAATCTTTGCTCTGACACTTATCAGTCTGGTGACACTGAACTATGTACATTTTAAAACAACAACCTGCAAAGGTATTAAAATGGGTTAATGATCCTAGAGGTATCCATATAGTGCACATAAAATTTTCAGGACTTACAGCACCTATCATTAGTACTGCTCTATCATTTAATTCTCTGAAAATGACTCCAACATGATTATTGTTTTTCCCATTTTCACAGATACCAAAGCTATTAAGTAACCTGCCAAAAATTCCATAGTCTAGCATTGGAAGATTCAGAACACAAATCAAGCCCAGCCAAGTGTCACATTCACGTACTTTTCTAGGATACATACCTGACTGCTGCCAAGAAAACACCAAGATCAGTAATAAGAAGGTAGAAAAAAACTCTATGCCCTTTCTTTGCTCATAATTCATAACTTATTTGGCAATTGATGAACATACCTGACTAAATTAAATCCTAAGAATACTTCTAGACACCTAGGATGATGGTGACTAATAAAGCTAGAAAAGGTATTTCAAGGAGTGGTAGAATAAGAGAAGATATGTGGATGATACTACCATGGGGCTTTCCTATTATTAAGGAAGGTTGGTTTTAATCACATGAATTTTATTAGTTCAAAGACCAGCTTACCTTCCTGTCCTCAAAACTCCTCAATCCTCAGAGCAGTAGCCACTTTAAATAGTAGTGAAAAAATAAATATACCTACATACATATATGGGCTTCCCTGATAGCTCAGTTGGTAAATAATCCACCTGCAATGAAGGAGATCCTGGTTCAATTCCTGGATTGGGAAGATCCACTGGAGAAGGGAAAGGTTACCCACTCCAGTATTCTTGGGCTTCCCTTGTGGCTCAACTGGTAAAGAATCTGCCTGCAATGTGGGATACCTGGTTTCAATCCCTGGGTTGGGAAGATCCCCTGGAGAATGGAAAGGCTACGCTCTCCAGCATTCTGGCCTGGAGAATTCCATGGACTTTATAGTCCATGGGGTCACAAAGAGTCAGACATGACTAAGTGACTTTCACTCACTCACTCACAGACATATATGTATGCATTTCTAACTACTCATTATATTAGAAGTTGTTGTTTGATAGCTAAATCCTGTCCAACTCTTTTTGCGACCCTGTGTACTGTAGCCTTCTAGGATCCTCTGTCCATGGGATTTCCCAGGCAAGAATATTGGAGGGGGTAGCCATTTCCTTCTCCAGGGGATCTTCCTGACCCAGGGATAGAACCTGCGTCTTCTGCTTAGCAGGCAAATTATTTACCACTGAGCCACCTCGGAAGCTCTATATTAGAAATAGGATTATTTAAATATATTAAATATCAATCTAAGAAACCAGTCATAATTCTTAACTGCCTGTAATCATACAAGGTAAGGAATTGATTCACGTTAGCCTTTAGCCTGAAAGCTTCTTGAAGACATCTACGTAGTACTGGTGAAAGAAGTTTCATGGAGTATTTTCTTGCACACCTGATGAGGAGTGCACCGTGGTCACCGCATTCACATCCGAATCCATCAGAGAGGCACAGCTGGATTCTATCAAGGCCCCTTGGATGGTTATAGGTGCAGTGGTAGAATGGCGCAGGGCTGCCTTCAGTGGTGTAATATGGTTGTATTGGACTGAGGCCAGACACCCAACAAAACCCAGGGCATTGGCTTTAGCAACTTCAGCATCCAATCCAAGATTCTCTGCAATGTGAAAAACAATTAGTTAAAAAAAAAAAAAAAAAAAAAACTGCTCCATCTTCATGTTAAGTAATGTTTGAAATTACAGAAAGTGCCTTTTTATTCTTTGAATAAAGGAAATTGTCCTTTCTTTGTCTTCATCTACTTTCTCAAAAGTCTACCCAAAATATGTGTCAATACATCAACCACATATCACAGAAAATTGCTTGGGCTATTTTGCCTTGAGATAATGTTTCAAACTTCTAAATTTTCATTCATGTATTTTATGAACTGTAACAAATACTTAATAAATCTCCTCTACACTCTAGATGTTTTATATTACAGAATTTAGATCATTATCCCCATCACAATTTATTTATGGATGCTGGTGATTAATTCAAGCATACTACAATACTCATTACAATACTTCACTCAAAATGATAGTAAGAAAAAAAGTGAAATGAGGCAGAGATAGGAAATTTAAAGTGATCCTCTCAAAAGTTTATCATGTTTGGTGTTTTCAGCAGCTTGTATACACTATATACTAATACATTTTCATACACTAATAGCTTGACCATATATTCAAGATTTTCACATGCTTAGTTCTGTCCATATTACTGACTGGTGAGCATGGATTTTCTATGACAGCACTCAATCTCCCAAAGTGTCTTTGAGTTTTTATAAAAGATAATGAGGGAATCATTTATGAATCATGGCGAGATCAAATGTCTCATTTTCTTCAAGATTTGTGGTAATATTACTCAGTATGCCATTTCTTTATTTTAATAAGGATCATTTGAACAAATTTCTGTGATGCAATTGCATAAGATGACAAAGCAGGATGGACTTTCCCCCCTCTTTTAAAGCATAACAGTTTTAATAGACCTAGATGGTTCAAATAGTTATTTTATTATGATAATAGGCTTATTTTCTGGAAGAAGACAAGGACTTTCAATCAGATTAATTATAATTTACTTCCAGTCATTAATGATCAAAAAGTGCTTCCAAGGATCATCAAGCAAGCATTTTGTTGGCCACATTTAGGGAAGTTATATAGTGGACATATAGAGGAAAATTAGAAACTAATATCCCTCAACAACGCTATGTCTACTTTTGACCTTATTATTATTCCTTCCTGAGCAACGCCCATGTAAACCTCACTAATTTATCATCCCTCTTATCTTACAGGAAAATAAAAGAAATTATGTGTATTAATTCAATGTGGCTGTTGTAAAAAATTGTTGTTGATGTTGCTGAGTCACTCAGTCATGTCCAACTCTTTGCTACCCCATGGACTGCACCACTAGGCTTCCCTGTCCTTCACCATTTCCCAGCGCTTTCTCAAACTTATGTTCCCTGAGTCAGTGATGCCATCCACCATTTCATCCTCTGTCATCCCCTTCTCCTTCTTCCTTCAGTCTTTCCCAGCATCAGGGTCTTCTCTAATGAGTCAGCTCTTTGCATCAGGTGGTCAAAGTACTGGAGCTTCAGCTTCAGCATCACTCCTTCCAATGAACATTCAGGACTAATTTCCTCTAGGATGGACTGGTTTGATCTCCTTGCAGTTCAAGGGACTCTCAAGAGTCTTCTCCAACACCACAGTTCATAAGCATCAATTTTTCAGCAATCAGCCTTCTTTATGGTCCAATTTTCACATCCATACATGACTACTGGAAAACCATAGTTTTGACTAGACAGAACTTTGCCAGCAAAGTAATGCCTCTGCTTTCTAGTATGCTGTCTAGGATGGTCATAGCTTTTCTTCCAAGGATCAGCATCTTTTAATTTCATGGCTGCAGTAATAATCTGCAGTGATTTTGGAGCCTAAGAAAATGCAGTCTGTCATTGTTTCTCTATCTATTTGCTGTGAGGTAATGGGACTAGATGCCATGATCTTTGTTTTTTGAATGCTAAGCTTTAAGCCAGCTTTTTCACTCTCCCCTTTCACCTTCATCAAAAGGCTCTTTAGTTCCTCTTCACTTTCTGCCATAAGGATGGTGTCATCTGCCTATCTGAGTTTACAGATATTTCTCCCCACAATATTGATTCCAGCTTGTATTTTATACAGCCTGGTATTTCTCATGATATACTCTGCACAGAAGGTAAATGAACAGATTGACAATATACAGCCTTGACATATTCCTTTCCCAATATGGAACCAGTCTCTTGCCGCTGGAGACTCCCTAGCACTCACAGGAGAAGATGATTGCATGTCCTTCTACTTCACCATCTTGAAGCATTTGATCACATGGATCACAAGCCTTGTCTGACTCAATGAAACCATGATCCATGTCATATAGGGCCAGCCAAGATGGATGGGTCATGATGGAGAGTTCTGTAAATGTGGTCCACTGGAGAAGGGAATGGCAAACCACTTCAACATTCTTGCCTTGAGAACCCCATGAACAGTATGACAATGCATAAAGATATGACACTGAAAGACGAACACCCCAGGTCAGTAGGTGCCCAATATGCTACTGGAGAAGAGCAGAGAAATTATAAGAAATTAGCATAAACTTAAACAACTTAGCATATAACAACACATGCTTTGTCTTACAGCTCTGCAGAAGTCTAATACAGGTTCCCACTGAGCTAAAATCAAGATGCTGTCAATTTGCATTTTTTGCTAGAGGCTCCAGGGGATAACCCATCTCTTTGTCTTTTCTTTTGTTCTCTTTCTTTAAATTTATTTATTTATTTTAATTAGAGGCTAATTACTTGACAATATTGCAGTGGTCTTTGCCACACAGTGACATGAATCAGCCACGGGTGTTCATGTGTCCCCTATCCTGAACCCCCCACCCACTTCCCTCCCATCCCATCCTTCAGGGTTGTCCCAGTGCACCAGCCCTGAGCGCCCTGTCTCATGCATCGAAACTAGACTGACGATCTAGTTAACATCTGGTAATATACATGTGTCAATGCTAATCTCTCAAATCATCCCACCCTTGCCTTCTTCCACAGAGTCCAAAATTCTGTTCTTTACATCTGTGTCTCTTTTACTATCTCACATATAGGGTCAACGTTACCATATTTCTAAATTCCATATATATGCATTAATATACTGTATTGGTGTTTTTCTTTCTGACTTACTTCACTCTGTATAACAGGTTCCAGTTTCATCCACCTCATTAGAACTGATTCAAACGCTTTCTTTTTAATGGCTGAGTAATATTCCATTGTGTATATGCACCACAGCTTTCTTATCCATTCGTCTGCTGATGGACTTCTTAGATTGCCTCCATATCTAGCTATTGTAAATAGTGCTGCGATGAATATGGGGGTACACGTGTCTCTTTCAATTCTGGTTTCCTCAGTGTGTATGCCCAGCAGTGGGATTGCTGGGTCATATAGCAGTTCTATTTCCAGTTTTTAAGGGAATATCCATGCTGTTTTCTATAGTGGCTCTACTAGTTTGCATTCTCACCAACAGTGTAAGAGGGTTCCCTTTTCTCCCCCCACCCCCCCGACCTCCAGCATTTATTGTTTGTAGACTTTTTGATAGCAGCCATTCTGTCCAGTGTAAGACGGTACCTCATTGTGGTTTTGACTTGCATTTCTCTGATAATGAGTGATGTTGAGCATCTTTTCATGTGTTTGTTAGCCATCTGCATGTCTTCTTTGGAGAAACATCTGTTTAGTTCTTTGGCCCATCTTTTGATTGGGTCGTTTATTTTTCTGGAATTGAGCTGCATGAGCTGCTTGTATATATTTTAGATTAATTCTTTGTCAGTTCCTTAATTTGCTATTATTTTTTCCCATTCTGAAAGGAGAGAGTTGGCTTAAAGCTCAACATTCAGAAAACTAAGATCATGGCATCCAGTCCCATCACTTTATGGCAAATAGATGGGGAAACAGTGCAAACAGTGGCTGATTTTATTTTTCTGGGCTCCAAAATCATGGCAGATGGTGATTGCAGGCATGAAATTAAAAGATTCTTGCTCCTTGGAAGGGAAGTTATGACCAACCTAGACAGTATATTAAAAAGTAGAGACATTATTTGTCAACAAAGGTCCATCTAGTCAAGGCTATGGTTTTTCCAGTAGTCATATATGGATGTGAAAGTTGGACTGTGAAGAAAGCTGAGCACCGAAGAATTGATGCTTTTGAACTGTGGTGTTGGAGAAGACTCTTGAGAGTCCCTTGGACTACAAGGAGATCCAACCAGTCCATCCTAAAGGAGATCAGTCCTGGGTGTTCATTGGAGGGCCTGATGTTGAAGCTGAAACTCCAATACTTTGGCCACCTGATGTGGAGAGCTGACTCATTTGAAAAGACCCTGATGCTGGGAAAGATTGAGGGCAGAAGGAGAAGGGGACAACAGAGGATGAGATGGTTGGATGGCATCACCGACACAATGGACATGGGTTTGGGTGGACTCCAGGACTTGCTGATGGACAGGGAGACCTTGCATGCTGTGGTTCATGGGATTGCAAAGAGTCGGACATGACTAAGCAACTGAACTGAACTGAACTCTCCTATTCTGAAGGCTGTCTTTTCACCTTGCTTATAGTTTCCTTCGTTGTGTAAAAGCTTTTAAGTTTGATTAGGTCCCATTTGTTTATTTTTGCTTTTATTTCCATTACTCTGGGAGGTGGGTCATGGAGGATCCTGCTATGATTTACGTTAGAGCGTGTTTTGCCTGTTTTCCTTTAGGAGTTTTATAGTTTCTGGTCTTATATTTAGACCTTTAATCCATTTTTGACCTTATTTTTGTGTATGGTGTTAGAAACTGTTCTAGTTTCATTCTTTTACAAGTGGTTGACCAGTTTTCCCACCACCACTTGTTAAAGAGGTTGTCTTTTCTCCATTGTATATTCTTGCCTCCTTTGTCAAAGATAAGGTGTCCATAGGTGTGTGGATTTATCTCTGGGTTTTCTATTTTGTTCCATTGATCTATGTTTCTGTCTTTGTGCCGGTACCATACTGTCTTGATGACTTGTAGCTTTGTAGTATAGCCTGAAGTCAGGCAGGTTGATTCCTCCAGTTCCATTCTTCTTTCTCAAGATTGCTTTGGCTATTTGAGGTTTATTATTTGTGAAATTATTTGTTCTAGTTCTCTGAAAAATACTGTTGGTAGCTTGATAGGGGTTGCATTGAATCTATAGATTGCTTTTGGTAGTATACTCATTTTCACTATATTGATTCTTCCAATCCATGAACACAGTATATTTCTCCATCTATTTGTGTCATCTTTGATTCTTTTATCAGTGTTTTACAGTTTTCTATATAAAAGTCTTTTGTTTCTTTAGGTAGATTTATTTATTTATTATTTCTTTAGGTAGAAATATTTTATTTGTTTCGTTGTAATGGTGAATGGAATTGTTTCTTTAATTTTCTTTGTGTTTTCTTATTGTTAGTGTATAGGAATGCAAGGGATTTATGTGTATTAATTTTATATCCTGCAACTTTACTATATTCATTTATTAGCTCTAGTAATTTTCTGGTGGTGTCTTTAGGATTTTGTAGAGGATCATATCATCTTTATGTAGAGGATCATATCATCTACAAACAGTGAGAGTTTTACTTCTTCTTTTCCAATCGGGATTCCTTTTCATTCTTTTTCTGCTCTGATTGCTGTGGCTAAAACTTCCAAAACCATGTTGAATAGTAGTGGTAAGAATGGGCACCCTTGTCTTGTTCCTGACTGTAGGGGAAATGCTTTCAATTTTTTACCATTGAAGATAATGTTTGCTGTGGGTTTGCCATATATAGCTTTTATTTTGTTGAGGTATGTTCCTTGTATGCCCGCTTTCTGGAAGGTTTTTTATCATAAATGGATGTTGAATTTCCCAAAGGCTTTCTGTGATCTATTGAGATAATCATACGGGTTTTGTCTTTCAATTTGTTAATGTGGTATATCACATCGATTGGTTTGTGAATACTGAAGAATCCTTGCATCCCTGGGATAAAGCCCACTTGGTCATGATGTATGATCTTTTTAATATGTTATTGGACTCTGTTTGCTAGAATTTTGTTAAGGATTTTTGCATCTATGTTCATCAGTGATATTGGCCTGTAGTTTTCTTTTTCTGTGGCACGTTTGTCTGGTTTTGGTATTAGGGTGATGGTGGCCTCACAGAGTGAGTTTGGCAGTTTACCTTCCTCTGTTATCTTCTGGAAGAGTTTGAGTAGGATAGGTGTTAGCTCTTCTCTAAATTTTTGGTAGAATTCAGCTGGGAAGCCATCTGGTCCTGGGCTTTTGTTTGTTTGGAAAAAATTTTATTACAGTTTCAATTTCAGTAGTTGTGATGGGTCTGTTAAGGTTTTCTATTTCTTTCTGGTTCAGTTTTGGAAGGTTATAGTTTTCTAAGAATTTTTCCATTTCTTCCAAGTTGTCCATTTTATTGGCATATAGTTGCTGATAGTAGTCTCTTATGATCCTTTGTATTTCTGTGTTGTCTGTTGTGATTTCTCCATTTTCATTTCTAATTTTGTTGATTTGATTCTTCTCCCTTTTTTTCTTGAGGAGTCTGGCTAATGGTTTGTCTATTTTATTTATCTTCTCAAAGAACCAGCTTTTAGTTTTGTTGATTTTTGCTATAGTCTCCTTTGTTTCTTTTTCATTTATTTCTGCCTTAATTTTTATGATTTCTTTCCTTCCACTAATCCTGGGTTTCTTCATTTGCTCTTTTTCTAGTTGCTTTAGGTGTAAAGTTAGTTTATTTATTTGAATCTTCTCTTGTTTCTTGAGGTAAGCTTGTATTGCCATGAACTTTCCCCTTGGCACCGCTTTTGCTGAATCCCATAGGGTTTGGGTTGTTGTGTTTTCAAGTTCATTCGTTTCTATGCATATTTTTATTTCTTCTGTGATTTGTTGCTTATTCAGAAACATATTGTTTAGCCTCCATATGTTTGTATTTTTGATATTTTTTTTCCTGTAGTTGATATCTAATCTTACCACATTGTGATCAGAAAAGATGTTTGAAATGATTTCAATTTTTTGAATTTACCAAGGTTAGATTTATGGTGCAGGATGTGATCTATCTTGGAGAATGTTCCATGTGCACTTGAGAAAAAGTTGAAATTCACTGTTTGGGGGTGAAATGTCCCATAGATATCAATTAGATCTAACTGGTCCATTGTATCATTTAAAGTTTGTGTTTCCTTGCTAATTTAATTTTAGTTCATCCATAGGTGTGAGTGGGGTATTAAAGTCTCCCACTATTGTGTTACTGTTAATTTCCCCTTTCATACTTGTTAGCTTTTGCCTTACATATTGCAATGCTTCTATGTTGGGTGCATATATATTTATAATTGTTATATCTTCTTCTTGGATTGATCCTTTGATCATTATGTAGTGTCCTTCTTTGCCTGTTTTCATGACCTTTATTTCAAAGTCTATTTTATCTGATATAAGTATTGCTACTCCCACTTTCTTTTGGTCTCCGTTTCCATGAGATATCTTTTTCCAGCCCTTCACTTTCAGTCTGTATAAGTTCCTTGTTTTGAGGTGGGTTTCTTGTAGACAGCATAGATAGGTGTCTTGTTTGTGTATCCACTCAACCAGTCTTTGTCTTTTGGTTGGGGCATTCAACACATTTACATTTAAGGTAATTATTAGTAAGTATGATCCCTTTGCCATTTACTTTGTTGTTTTGGGTTCGAGTTTATAAACCTTTTCTGTGTTTCCTGTCTAGAGAAGATCCTTTAGCATTTGTTGAAGAGCTGGTTTGGTGATGCTGAATTCTCTCAGCTTTTGCTTGTGTAAAGCTTTTGTTTTCTCCTTCATATTTGAATGAGATCCTTTCTGGGTATTGTAATCTGGGCTGTAGGTTTTTCTTTGTCACCACTTTAAGTATGTCCTGCCATTCCTTTCTGCTCTGAAAAGTTTCTGTTGAAAGATGAGCTGTTATCCTTATGGGAATCCCCTTGTGTGTTATTTGTTGTTTTTCCCTTGCTGCTTTTAATATTTGCTCTTTGTGTTTGATCTTCATTAATTTGATTAATATGTGTCTTGGGGTGTTTTGCCTTGGGTTTATCCTGTTTAAGACTCTCTGAGTTTCTTGGACTTGGGTGGCTATTTCCTTCCCCATTTTAGGGAAGTTTTCAACTATTATCTCCTCAAGTATTTTCTGATAGCTTTTCAGTCTTCTTATTCTGGGACTCCTATGATTGAAATATTGAGGCATTTAATATTGTCCTAGAGGTCTCTGAGGTTGTCCTCATTTCTTTTTTTTTTTTTCCCCCTCTCTGCTTCATTTATTTCCACCATTCTATCTTCCATCTAACTTATCGTATCTTGTGCCTCAATTATTCTATTGTTGGTTCCTTCTAGAGTGCTTTTGATCCCAATTATTGCATTATTCATTATTGATTTACTCTTTTTTATTTCTTATAGGTCTTTGTTAAACATTTCTTGAATTTTCTCAATCCTCATTTCCAGTGTATTTATCTGTAACTCTATTTTGTTTTCAAGATTTTGGATCACATTTACTATCATCATTCTGAATTCTTTATCAGGTAGACTCCCTATCTCCTCCTCTTTTGTTTGGTTTCATGGGCGTTTATTATGTTCCTTTACCTGCTGAATATTTCTCTGCCTTTTCATTTTGTTTAGATTACTGTTTTTGCAGTGGCCTTTCTGTAGGCTAGAAGTTTGTGGTTCTTTTTTATTGTGGAGGTTGCTCCCTGTGGGTGGGGTTGGACTAGTGGCTTGTCAAGGTTTCCTGGTTAGGGAAGCTTGCATCTGTGTTCTGTTGGGTGGAGCTTTATCTCTTCTCTCTGGAGTGTAATGAAGTATCCAGTAGTGAGTTTTGAGGTGTCTGTGGGTTTGGTGTGACTTTGGGCAGCCTATATTTTAATGCTCAGGGCTGTGTTCCTGCATTGCTGGATAATTAGCTTGGTATGTTTTGCTCTGGAACTTGTTGGCTCTTGGGTGGTGCTTGGTTTCAGTGTAGGTATGGAGGTTTTTGGAATAGCTCTTGCCAATTAATGTTCATGAAGTCAGGAGTTTTCTGGGGTCTCAAGTTTTGAATTTCAGCCTTCTGCCTCTGGGTTTTAGTCTTATTCTTACAGTAGCATCAAGACTTCTCTATCCATACAGCACAGATGATAAAACATCTAGGTTAATGGTGAAAAGATTCTCCATAGTGAGGGACACCCAGAGAGGTTCACAGATTTACATGGAGAGGAGAAGAGGGAGGAAGGAAATAGAGGTGACCAGGAGGAGAAGAAAAGTGGAGAGAGCAATCTCGCCAGCAATCAATTCCCTGCATGCTCTCCACAGTCTGGAACACTCAGAGATGTTCAAAGAATTACATAGAGAAGCAAAGAGGGAGGAGGGAGAAAAAGGTGACTAGGAGAAGAGGGGGAGTCAAAAAGGGAGAGACCAATTGAGCCGGTAATTGGTCCCCTAAGTGTTTCCCACAGCCCAGAACTGCCAGAGAGATTCACAGAATTAAGTAGAAAAGTGAAGGGGAAGGGAGGAGATAGAGGTGACCTGAGGGAGAAAAGAGAGAGTCAAAAGGGGAGAGAGCAATCAAGCCAGTAATCACATCCCTAAGTAAAAATGGGTACTGAAGATTGGATTCTTAAAGGTACAAAATTGATAACAAAAACCGTAAAGCAAAAATTAAAAATCTAGAGTAGAGGTTAGAGTCTCAAAAATACAATATTAAAAATACAAAACAAAATCAATCACAAAAATTATAATATATATATATGAAATTTGCTTTAGAATTTAAAAATGATAATAGTAAAAATATATCTAGGCATTTCTCTGGAGTTTTTGAGGCCAGTGTGGTGTCAATTCAGTTGCAGATAGTTTCTTGTTCCAGCTTATACCTTTTTTCAAGGTCTATAGGCTCCTTCCAATGCTTAGCCAATGTTAACTACAGGGTTTTAATCTGTTTCACCTGTCACTTCCAGAGTGGTTCCCTCTTCTTTATTTTGGCTTCCTCTGTTTGCAAGTCTCTTCAGTGTCTAATTTCTGCCCTGACACAAGAGGGTGAAGGTGGTCACTTATTTAGGCTCACTTGTTCAGGTGTGCTGTGGGGAGGGAGGAACACTGGAAAGAAATATCACTGGCTTGTGTGGGGAGTGCTCGCAGTGTATGGACCACACTGGGTTTGCCCCAGCTCACGGCAGCATGTGCTTTCCCAGCCTACACTGCTCAGGCTCCAGGTTGCTCTGCAAGGGAACTGTCCAAAGCAGACCTGTGTTTCGTCCACTTTCCAGGTCTAAGCTGCTCAGGCAGGCTCAGGTTCTCGGGTACTCCACAAAGGCACAGACTCAGGCATGCATTGTGTGCTCTTCCCAGGTCTGAGCAGCTCAGGCAACGAGGTGCTAGGTGAGCACACTGACACACTGTCCCAGGTGGTCTGTGCATCTTAATTACCTCCCTGGTCCCAGCCACTCAGTTTCCCAGTGTGCCACAAGAGTGCCATATCAAGTGTGCTTTGTGTCTCCTCTAGGGAGTTGATCTCAGGCTGCGACCCTCCTGGCAGATGTCAACCGTCCAGGATCCCAAGAAGACTTGGTTAGCAACTGGGAGCCTGCTCACAGTTTGGTGGAGGATGCCATCTCTGGGGCCGAGATTGTCCCTTGCCTTCCAGCTCTGGCTGTCGCCCACCTGCCTCTCTGCCTCAGGTGGGAGGAGGGGCCTGTCCACAGCTGGCTAGCTCTCCTTTGGTATTCGCTCAATTCTTTGTTCTCTGAGCAGGCCAGGCTGTGCCTTAGTGAAGTGAAGTGAAAGTGAAGTCACTCAGTCATGTCTGACTCTTCACAACCCCATGGACTGCAGCCTACCAGGCTCCTCCATCCAAGGGATTTTCCAGGCAAGAGTACTAGAGTGGGATGCCATTGCATTCTTTGAGGCTGTGCCTTAGGTTAGAGCTTTTCACAGGAAAGTTCTCTCTCTCTCTCTCTCTTTTTCTTTTCTGTCTCTGGCTATCCCACGGTTTGGGTTGCTATCTCATGTTAACTCCCACAGATTGTCCTCAGGGCATTTACCCTAAGCAATGCAGCGTGTGCCTCTCTGTTCAGCCCCTGCTTGCTGGTGGTGGGTGCGAGCGTCTGGGCTACTTCTCCATTGGGAGTTATGGATATGCATATATTCTGTGTTTTTTTTTTTTTTCTTTGTTTGTTTTTCCTCCTGGTTATGTTGCCCTCTGAGATTCCCCCACAGACCTGCTGGTGAGAGGGTTTCCCACTGTTTGGAAACTTCTCCTCCTTCACAACTCCCTCCAGGGACGCGTCTCCATCACTAACTCTTTTGTCTCTCTTTTTGCCTTTTATATTTTGCCCTGCCTTCTTTTGAAGAGAATGGGCTGCCTTTCTGGGTGCCTGGTGTCCTCCACCAGCATTCAGAAGTTGTTTTGTGGAAGCTGCTCAGCATTGAAATGATCTTTTGATGAATTTGTGGGGGATTAAGTGGTCTCCTTGTCCTATTCCTCTGCCATCTTAGGACCACCTCTCTTTGTCTTTTCTAACTGCCATAAACCACCCACATTCCTTGGCTTATAGCCCCCTTCCCATACTTTCAAAGCCAACAGTGTTGCATGTCTGTGTATCTTTCATCTGAAATCAGATTTAATTCTAATTATCTTCTTTTGCCACTTTCTTACACTTTTAAGGATCTTTGGGATTGTACCAAGCTGAGCCCTCCCCGGTGGCTCAGACAGTAAAGAATCCACCTTCAGTGAGGGAGACCTGGGTTCAATCCCTGGGTCAGGAATATCCCCTGGAGAAGGGAATGGCAACCCACTCCAGTATTCTTGACTGGAGAATTCTATGGACGGAGGAGCCTGGCAGGCTACAGTCCATGGGATTGCAAAGTATTGGATACAAGTGAGTGACTTTCACATCACATCCCTATTTTAAGGATAACTGATTAGCAAACCTTAAGTCTTCTATGCCAGTTAGCCTAACATGGTCACAGGTTCTGAGGATTAGTATTCAGCTGTCTTTGTGGGTCATTATTCTTCCTACCACTCTATTCTTCCAGACATGCTGCATCTGAGATTCTCTGAAAACTCTCCAGGTAATAATAATAAAAATAAAATAGAGGTGTGAAGTGACACTTCTTCAAGTGTGAAAGAACATAGGGTGGGGAAGAAACTGCTGTCCTTCAAATATTCCAATAAATATCCTTCCAGGGTAGAACATATTTGTTACTTACTCATGAAAGCACCACATATGTTTATCTCTTATTCTAAGCTTTAAAAACAACATTATGAGGGTAAAAGACTGTTCAAACATTATTATTCAACAGTCTTACACACCAAAAGTCTTTAATTAAGGCTAGGTGCTATTTGTTGAGTACCACAGAACTCAGTGTAATTCAGAAGATGCACTAGTTACTGATTGGTAGTTATTAAGGGGTAGTTAGAGATCAGAGGAATTTACAGAGAGAGGCAGAAGACAAGAGATGGAAAGCATGAACTGGCATGAGGTTTTTGCCTTGTAGAATTTCAAAGCAGTGGAAAGTGACATGTCATTGTAGCTAATGCTTTAAGTCAAAACTGCCACATCTCATGCCTAGAACTCAGTTAAAAAGAAGCCTATATCGGTGCCAATATTTGAAGGATATTGTTACTGTGACTACCTTGAACCCAAGTTCCAGGTAAAAGAAGTAGCACATGAATAAATAAGGCGACATGCCAGAAAATGACTACCTCTCTTAAAAGGAAGAAATATTTTGGATGAAACCTTATCTCTAGGAAAGCTTATTTATTATAGATATATGAAAAGCATGCAAACCTTGAGAGGTTTATGAGATGAAAAAAAAAAGAAAACAAAGAGTCCTTGATAGGAGATAATATTCTTAGTATGAAGTTGACATAATGACTTCTCAGATTCTTATATATATATGGAGAAGCAAAAAAAAAAAAAAACCTGTTAGGATGATTCCAGATTGTATTTACCTCTTACAAACTTGTTAAATAATATGCCATAATAAACAATTATTTGCTAAAGATACATTTGTTCAATATTCAACAATTATTGAGCGCTGACTATATAATAATGCAATATTTTTAAAATTTTTGAGAAGTGGTTGACATAAAACATTATGGGTTTCCCAGGTGTGCTAGTGGTCAAGAATCCACCTGCCAATGCAGGAGACAGTGGGCTTGATCCCTGGGTCAGCAAGATCCCCTGGAGGAGGGTAAGGCAACCCACTCTAGTATTCTTACCTGGAGAATCCCATGGACAAAGGAGCCTGGTGGGCTACACTCTGTAGGGTTACAAAGAGTTGGATACAACTGTAGAAACTTAGTATGCACACACATACAATGTTAGTTTTAGGTGCACTATATTGTGATTTCGGAGAAGGCAATGGCACCCCACTCCAGTACTCTTGCCTGGAAAATCCCATGGATGGAGGAGCCTGGTAGGCTGCAGTTCATGGGGTCGTGAAGAGTTGGACACGACTGAGCGACTTCACTTTCACTTTTCACTTTCATGCATTGGAGAAAGAAATGGCAACCCACTCCAGTGTTCTTGCCTGGAGAATCCCAGGGATGGGGGAGCCTGGTGGGCTGCTGTCTATGGGGTTGCACAGAGTTGGACACGACTGAAGTGACTTAGCAGTAGCAGTAGCAGTAGCATATTGTGATTTGACATTTGCATATGTTATAAAGTGATCACCATGATAAGTCTAGCAACCATCTGTCCCATACAAATTTATTACAATATCATTTACTGTATTTCTTATCACCATGGCCCATTTATTTAATAACTGAAGGTTTGTATATCTTAAACCCATTCACTTATTTTGACCACTCCCCTAACTACCATCCCTCTGGAAACCACCAGTTTGTTCTCCATATGAGTGTTTCATTACTTTCTTTGTTTTGACTTTTAGAAGTCACATATAAGTGAGATTGTATTTGTCTTTGATTTATTTTCCTCAGCAAAATAGCCTCTAGATTCATCCATGTTGTAGTGTATACACACACACATATATATATATATTTGATGTAGTCTCATTCTTTTGTTTATTTTTTACACAAGTCTGAAAAAACTGAAATTATTAAAGTTAAAATATATACAGGAGATCATGTGGCAATGTTGAGATTTAAACCAAAGTCTTTATGACTTGAAATGCCAAACTCTTTATGTAAACTATGCTGCCTCCCTAAAAAAACCTTCCAAAAATATCCTAAGTACTTTTGTAAAACACCTTTACATAAATTAGTTAAGAAGAAATAGGTTGCAAAAACTAAGGAAATCATAGGTCATTCTGAACTCTTTGTTATATTAAAGATAATGCATGGTGGGAGAGAGTAATATTGAAACATGTATATTATCATATTTAAAATGGATGTTTCTGAGCATGCTAAGTTGCTTCAGTTGTGTCCAACTCTTTGTGACCCCATGGACTAAAGTTCACCAGGTTCTTCTGTCCATGGGATTATTTAGGCAAGAATACTGGAGTGGGTTGCCATGCACTCCTCCAGGGGATCTTCCTGACCCAGGGGTTCAACCCATGTCTCTTGTGTCTCCTACATTGGCAGGTGTAATCTTTACCATTAGCACCACCTGGGAAGCTCATGTAAGGGATAGTCAGTGGGAATTTGCTGAATTATGCAGGGAACCCCAAGCTGGTGTTCTGTGACAACCTAGAAGGGTGGGATGGGAAGGAGATAGGAGGAAGGTTTAAGAAGGAAGGGACATATGTATACCTATGGTTGATTCATGTAGATATATGGCAGAAACCATCACAATACTGTACAGTAATTACTCTGCAATTAAAATCAAATTAAAAAAAGATAATCCAATTCTTAAGTCATTTTATTCAATTTTTAGATTACAGTCACATTCAAGTTATAAGGAATTAGGCAAAGGGACTACTGTGTGGGTTGAGCTACAGAATAAATATGGAAGACAAACTTCACAGTGAAGGCAGCTTTTCAGAAGCGGTAGAATGGGATTGCAAAGAAAGGCTCTACCATGGGAAAATGCCACTCTTCTTTCTCATTCTTCCCAAGGTTTTCTGCTCATATATAAAAGTCTCACCTAATCAAGAACTGAAAGGTTTGTCTTCATATAATATATACCATCATCTTGAAAAACCATAAATATCTTACAAAGAAAAATCTTCAAAACTTCTTATTTAAAGCTGACATTGTTTCTACCTCCTAACACACTTTAAATATCACTGAAATAGTGTTTCTGATTCTTAATAGAGTTTGTCTCCCTGCCCTCAAATACATGTGTAGAAGCAGCATGGTGTGCTGAAATAGCACAGGTTGGAGGTAGTCTGAGCTGATGAATTATGCCCTTGAATATATGACTTGTATTTTCTCATTTCTGAGCTTCAGTTTTTTCCACTGTAAAATAGTGATAAATAGTACTGACCACATTAATTGTGATGGGAATAAATATAATAAGTATGAATTCCAGCTCAGTGCCTTTATATGCACTTATTATTATTATTTCTACTACTTATCCAAAGAGTTCCAAACTCCTTTGTCTACATTCAATGACCCTCAACATGCCCAAGTTCTAAACTCCTTTGTCTACATTCAATGACCCTCAACATGCCCAAGTAATACTTGATTTATATGAGAAAACTAAGACGTAAATCTTTATGTGCTTGCTGTAAAGACTGAATTTCCATTTCATACTGATGCATAACTTAATAAATGTAGTACTAAAACTTTGAATGACTCAGTTGGTTAAGTTATTATAGACTAACTTCTTTAAGCATCTAAAAATTTGACTATCTACATTAATTTGCAAGCACACCTTTCTTCAAAGCAAATCTATGCCCCTCTGTTGAAACAAGTGGATTTTGTTATGCCAAGGAAAAAAGCACAGAACCAGTTTTAGTCTCAGAAAGTCCAGCACTTTGCAGAGTCACAGTTGTTTGACACTAAGAGAGTGATAGAGTCCAACCAGGTAGGTGTTTTTGTTTTTTGTTTTTTTTTTCCTGGATATTAAAAAAAAAAAGATCAGCAATTTGCTAAAAACAGACACTGCCATAGGATGTACCATGACATTTGCTATATGTCAAAAGCCACAGAAGACATTTGAATCATGAAGTGTCAAAATACAGGTCATGCAGACCCACACATTCTGGACTTATGAAACTAAAATGCTGTACCTTCATAAAACATAAAGAAAAAAACTGATGTTAATGAAAAATATAAGTAATATATACAAGTAAAGAGTTTGCCCTCAAGAGTACTAAAAAGTGGCTTTCAGGTAAGAGACAAACAGTCTGATAATTTAGCTGGATATTGGAGATTATCCAGAGTCTAAAAACCATGTCCCTCAGATAAAGCTTTTAATCCTGAAAGAAGAATGTCAAACTGTATTAAAAAATAGCTGGCATTTACTTAATGCTTTTTTTTTTTTTTTTGCTTTTCATGGAATGTACATTCATACAACCTGTGTATTAATAAATATTCATCCTTTTGTAATAAGAAAATGTAAGATAATTATACCCAATTACCAGTTAGGAAAGTTAAGACACAAGGTCAAGTAATTGTTTAAAGCAAGTTACCTAGTTCATGGCCAATTCAGGCCTGATATCTAGGTCTTATATATTCTGTCCTTATTTCTTTCTATCATGCCATATTTAATACTTTTATGTAGGCATTTAAAAATTAACTTTTAGTATAACATAAATTGTTTCATAATGTTGTGTTAGTTTCTGCTGTGAAGCAAAGTTAATCAGCAATATGTATACATATATCCCTTGTTTTTTGGATTTACTTCTCATTTAGATCACCACAGAGCACTGCGTAGAGTTCCCTGTGCTATACAGTAGGTTCTCATTAGTTATCTATTTCATTCTGAGTGTATGTATGTCAATCCCTATCTCCCAATTCATCCCATCCCCTTTCCTCTTTAGTACCCACACATTTTTTTGTCTATGCCTGTGCCTCTATTTCTGCTTTGAAAATAAGTTAATTTATACCATTTTTATAGATTCCACATATATGCATTACAATTGATTTTTTTTCTATTTATGACCTACTTCAATCTCTATGAAAGTCTCTAGGTTCATCTAGGTCTCTACAAATGGCACAATTTTATTCCTTTTTATGACTTGGTAATATTCCACTGTATAAATATACCACATCTTTATCCATTCCTCTATTGATGGACATTTAGGTTTCTTCTATATCCTAGCCATTGTGAATGGTATTGCAATGAACTTTGGGGTACATGTGTCTTTTTAAATTATGGCTTTTTCTGGATATATGCCCAGGATTGGGATTTCTAGGTTTTATTGATTGTTGATAAAGTGAAAAGAAACCTCAGCTCCAAAGCATAACTTAGAAACATTCACCAGCAAAATCCCATGCACCCATCCAGCCCCATTTGTGCTACATAGAACTGAACGTCTTCTTTCCTGAATAGTAGTACACATTCTCTCTGCCTGTAAGGCTCTTCTGTCCCTTAACTACCTGAGTAATATCCACTCCTTCTTTGTAAGACCTACATCTATTTATTAGCCACCTATGAGAACCACGCTCCTTGTGAGACAATTGTCAGCTAGAGGACATTTTCCTTATCTCTATGAGATTTCAGTCATTTTGGAGGATTAATTGAATAGACCAGCAATGATTTCAAGCAAAAGTCTTATGGCGGCACAGATGCTTATGGCTCTGGGAGTACAGATGAAACCCCTGACACAATCTAGGGCAGCAGGGATCAAATTTAGTTTGTAAAATAAAGTTCCAGGGATATGTATGAAAATTTCTATCTTTAGATTTCTACTCATTCAGTAGGTCTGGTGTGGAGGTACAAAATAATTTGCATTTTTAAAGTACATTCTTAGACAGTTATGATACATATGATTCATGAACCACATTTTGAGGAACAGTACTTTAGAAAAGATGGCTTGGAATAAATATATAAGGTCAATAAGCATACATGAAAAGGTGGGCAGAGTGCTCCAGATACAAGCAAAGCCTGTACAAAGTCTAGAGTGCGAAAGACCATCACATTTCAAACATTAAAAAATTAAGTTAACTATGATTTAAAATAAGACAAAAGATGATGCTGAAAAAAAAGGGAGGGACCAAGTCAAGTAAGTCCTTCTCCACGTTCCCAAGGCATTTGCTTACTTTTATCACACGTCTTTTATTCCACCATTATGTTTACAATCTGTCTTCCAACTATATTGGTAACTTCTTGCTTTTGGGTAAACTGTCCTTTTCTCTTCACCCAATTAGGACACCACACCTAAGACACAGTGTTTCGTAAACTGAAAAAGGAATGAATAATTAAGAAACAAATGTTTCCAAATATCAACTATAATGCAACCTGATCAGTGATATTTAGATATATTTCAAACTTCTTTATTCTGGCCACTTATAAGCATTTAGTTTATTTACTTTTATAGTCACACTCACAACACGTTGTGTAGAATTCTCTGTGACGAGGCCCAATCCTGATAAGAATTTCATTAATATCTCTTAATGAAATTAAGATAATAGCTCTTCCAAGGGTACTCATCAAATATTTCTCTTCATTATTCTCAGTATTTTGTTATCTAAAATTAAATAAACTGCTTTTAGGGAACCTGAGTGACCATGTAAAGTGGATTGCTACACATCCCAGTGTCTATTTTCTTCATGACCCCACTGCCAAGGAAATACCTCCAAATGGTGCATGACAGACTCCTTACCTTTGGGTCCCATACTGAAAGCCCCTTCCTCAGCGAAGACATACTTAAACATCCAACTAAGGAGCACATACTCCTTCTGCAATTCTCAATTTCCAGCATGTTTGAAACCAATCAGACTTTGCAATTTTGTCTGTGTGTGTGTGTATAACATTGTTTCACCTTTTAGGTACCACTCCAGACCATCTATTTTATGATAATAATGTCCTTATTTGTTTACTGCTAACTACATGTTGTTTCTGTTCAGTCACTAAATCATGTCTGACTCTTTGTGACCCCATGGTCACCAGTCTTCCCTGACCTTCAGTATTTCCCAGAGGTTGCTCAAATTTATGTCCACTGAGTCAGAGATGCTATATACTAACATATTATTTTGGCATAGAGGTTGCTAAACAAACGTCTTTTGGATGATTAATTGAGTCTGAATTGCACAGAACCTGGCATATGATAGGTATTGCATTACTTTTCTTTAAGTAAAAATATATACCTATAGATAAATAGAAGATAAATAGATGATAAATGCTAATATAAGAAACATAAAAATAACCAAGGTGATTCAGTCAACAAAAATTCTGCCCTTTGAGAATTCATTATCTCCAGTGAACATCTCACAAGCTAAATTATATCATTCACTTTTTAATTGGGTTCCTTAGTTGCATGAATTACATAAAGGCAGTTCTGTGGATATACAACAGTGAGTCCTGGATAAATAAGACTATAGCAATATATCCAAAATTTAAACTTATAGATATCATACTCCCAATGCCAATTCTGCTTATTTTCTACAGAAAAATCACTTTTCTGAGTTTAAGACTGGAATGCTCAAGTTGATGTAAAAACTCATTCCTTTGGAACTGGAAAATTTAAAAAACAAAAACAAAAGATCCTTGTATGTTGATTATTTATTTGATGTCACCCCAGAACCAGATAATTCACATGTCTTGATTCATATCTCTGTTGTTTACTCTGTTAAAGGATATGAGCAAAACTAGAACACTACATGTCCCCAAAGAGAGTCTTTTAACAGAGTCCAAAAATAACCTATAGAAATATATTCTGCTCTGTTATGGAATTGCTAGCTGTGAAGTCAAAAGTACCAAAAGAGTAAAAGCCACACTGAGCACCTCCAGAGATCTGATGTTATTTCTTTTTGTTTGTTTGTTTGTTTATAGAGGTAGGCATACCTCTGCTGGAGGTTTTCTGCTGGAGGTCACAGAAAATCCAGTTTGCAGAGACTTAAACATTACAGGGAAGCTGTCTCAAATAAGAAGAAGTTAGAGACAAGGATAGTTCTGAGCATGGAGTTTCAGGGCTTCTTCTGCGTGACTATCTCATATGCAGGCTGGAATGAGGGGTTGTGCAGTTCCAGGTATCACATCTAGATGCAATGATGTCCTGCTGCTGCTAAGTCGCTTCAGTCGTGTCCGACTCTGTGCGACCCCATAGACAGCAGCCCACCAGGCTCCCCCATCCCTGGGATTCTCCAGGCAAGAACACTGGAGTGGGTTGCCATTTCCTTCTCCAATGCATGGAAGTGAAAAGTGAAAGTGAAGTCGCTCAGTCGTCTCCAACTCTTAGCGACCCCATGGACTGCAGCCCACGAGGCTCCTCCACCCATGGGATTTTCCAGGTAAGAATACTGGAGTGGGGTGCCGAAGCAGTATATAAATACATAAACAAAAGCTGCTTCAATTTTATGCTGTTTTTCTTTTTGAGAATGGAGAATCCTTTCTCAGAACCACATACACACAGCAACCCTGCAGACTTCTAGTTGGCCATACTGTGTTCCAGGTTTGTGCTACTCCAATCACTGGCAAAAGGGAGCATTTGTTTAGATCAGCAGTTTTCAAGACCTGTTTTCAGTTTCCAGATCCATTTTCTGTATTCAAAACCTTGAAGAGATTTTGGATATCTATATTTGTTTTTTATATATCAGTATTCATTGTGTTAAAAATTAAAAACTAAAAACATTTTAAAAGAAGCCATAGCACATATGCCATTAGTTGACCAAGTGGTGATATCATTACATATCTTGGAGCCTCTGAAAAATTCTATTCTGCATGTGTAAGAGACAAGAGTGACAAAAGTTAATTAATATCTATTATCAAAATGAAGATAACTTTGACCTTGTTCATCGCAGCACTGTTTATAATAGCCAGGACATGGAAGCAACCTAGATGTCCTTCAGCAGATGAATGGATAAGAAAGCTGTGGTACATGTACACAATGGAGTATTACTCAGCCATTAAAAAGAATACATTTGAATCAGTTCTAATAAGAAAGATGAAACTTGAGCCTATTATACAGAGTGAAGTAAGCCAGAAAGAAAAACACCAATACAGTATACGAACACATATATATGGAATTTAGAAAGGTGGTAAAGACAACCCTGTATGCAAGACAGCAAAAGAGACACAGACGTATAGAACAGTCTTTAGGACTCTGTGGGAGGTGGGGGGATGATTTGGGAGAATAGAATTAAAACATGTATAATATCATATAAGAAACGAATCTCCAGTCCAGGTTCTATGCAGGATACAGGAAGCTTGGGGCTGGTGCACTGGGATGACCCAGAGGGATGGTATGGGGAGGGAGGTGGGAGGGGGGTTCAGGATGGGGAACACGTGTACACCTGTGGCGGATGCATGTTGATGTATGGCAAAACCAATACAATATTTTAAAGTAAAAAATAAAAAAATAAATAAAAGTAAAAAAAAAATAAAAAGTAAACTGTAGTGACATTAAAAAAAAAGGTCAAACAAAAAAAAATAAAGTTGCAGCCAATGAATGTAAAAAAAAAGTTATTTTTGATGAGTCATATACTGACCTCTGCAAAAATCCCCATGTCTAGGTTGAATGACCAAAATTTGGCTGCGCTGTATGAGGAGAAAATGCACTATTCTCTAGGAATTGAATGGAGATTGGCCATAGGCAAAAATTTCCCTGCTGGTGATAATTATATTTAGTGCTACTCTCTATGTGTATGTGTTTGTGTGTGTGTGTGGTGCCAATTATCATCTATTCCAGTACTTATCTGTATCACAGGCCTCATACTACTTGACAATATTATATATCACTCAGAAAGACTTTTGAAGTACTGTCCCATAAAAATAATAGGAGATATTGATTACTGAGCATCATAGATTAAGTCGTGAAGTATCAGATGAAGGGCACACAGTAGCTTTAAGACTTGGAAAAGACAGCAGTGTGGCATTATATCCATTATGCACATAAGGAAAATAATATCAGAGACATTCAAAGTCACTGTAGTGGAAATTCCTACCACTTCCATTATATATTTTTCTTTACACGCATACTTATCTTTGAATCACAGAACAGAGCTTAACACTCAAGCCCCCAACTTGTCTATCTTTACAAAATGGCTCATCTTGTCATTTTAGACAGTCAACTAATACAGATAAATCAGAATATGGTGGCTACAGAAAACTTCTTTGAGGAGGGGCCGTTCTCAAATCTCATGTGATAAGATGTGGATTTGGATGTGAGGAAAGCAACACATTGGGTACAGAGGCAGGGACAGCCTTGAACTCCCAGTCCTAGCAGTTCTATGTGTATAGCAATGACTGGTCCTTGCCTGGCAGCTGATCTTTCTTGGAAACTAACCTTTCTGTTCTGCTCCCAGGCCTGGGGAAGGAGAGAAGGCATATTTGTCTTTGTGTGTATAGATTATTATCCAACATATAATTGGTAACTTTTATATTAAATGAAAATAACTATTCAAATACTTCTAACATGATGATCATAAAGCAACCCCTTCATCTCTCTAAGCCTCATATTCCGTGTAAGTAAAATTGATCATGTGTATGCCCCGAGATTTGGTTTACAAGACACATGGTGTGGCAGAGAATAAGCTCTCTCTCTCCAAACATAGGAGGAGGCAATGGCACCCCACTCCAGTACTTTTGCCTAGAAAATCCCATGGACGGAGGAGCCTGGTGGGCTGCAGTCCATGGGGTCGCTAGAGTCGGACACGACTGAGTGACTTCACTTTCACTTTTCACTTTCATGCATTGGAGAAGGAAATGGCAGCCCACTCCAGTGTTCTTGCCTGGAGAATCCCAGGGACGGGAAGCCTGGTGGGCTGCCATCTATGGGGTCGCACAGGGTCGGACACGACTAAAGCGATGCAGCAGCTCCAAACATATCCACATCCTAATTTCCAGAACCTGTGAATATTTTTTTTACTTGGCAAAGAAGATTTTGCTAATATGATTAGCATAAGTTACATTATACTCAATATGATCACAAGGATCCATATTAAAATGCAGGCAAGAAAGCCAGCCAGAAGTTGGAGATATGATGACAGAAGTAAGGGATTCTAGCAATTTGAGAAAGGGGCTACAGGCCAAAGAGTGCAAGTAACCACTGTAAGCAGGAAACAGAAAAGAAACAGCTTTTCCCCGATGCCTTCAAAAAGAACATAGCTCGGCTGACACCTGAATTGTAGCTTCATAAATCTCACTTAAGACTTCTAACCTCAAGATTATAAGATAAATTTATGTTGTTTTTAAGCCACCAATTTTGTAATAGTTTGTTAATGTACCAATAGGAAAAAAAATAAACGGAAGAACACTCTGAGAATGCTAAAATGGTTCTACACACTACATTCAAAATGTGTTCAGCTATTAATATTTTAGTGGCTATAAGGCAATAATAATTTTCTTATTTAAATATTTCTACTTAATAACATTAGCCACTGTAAACAGTCTCCACTTTGTCCAGGCCCAAAATGCATGAATTTCAGTTACCATGATTTAAATAACAGCAGTCCTCCAACAACATGATTTAAGCTTCAGCGACTATAATTTAAGCATGAGTAATTGCATAAAGTTCAAACTCTGCTGCTAGATCTTCAGCCCAAAAATTAATATATAAATAACATATGCATATCAAGATTAGTAACCAATCACATTATTTCTTTCAAAGTCTGCAGGTGACTCGGCCACTGTGCCATTGCTTATTTAAATAATACACAGACAGCAAAATGCAAAATTATGTTGCTTCTTTGTATCTCAGTAATAGATCCATGTGACATTTTACAAAAAAAAAAAAAAGATAACCGAAAGAGGGAATTGGTCAACAAGATGATTTTATGGCAAAGAAACAGAAAATAAGAAGACTGTAAGTGAAATTTAAATGTAAATGGATTTATAGAAGAGCTGACCATGGAAATGCTGACACTGACAGTATTTGAAAGACTGTAGATCTGCAGCCACAGGAAATTAGCGAAGGTGATGGGAATCGATATAAATGAGGTTGTTCATGACAAACAAAATGACAGTGTCCCAGAGGAAGTGATGCTAGCAAAAAACTTCACATTAAAGGAACTGTCGAAGACATCTCATGACATTGAAAACACAAAGGATGAAATGTCAGAAGCTGATCCAAACTTTAAAAGCAGTATGACAGCTCACCAAGGCATAGAAAAGATGCTCCCTCCATATTCAGTCACACAGCTAGAAGGCAAACACTTCTCATATGCTTCTTGAGGTTTTTTTTCTGGCAAGCCTATGAAATACCCTAATTCTCAGTGTTTCTGATATTTTAGATTACAGTGTACTATGTTCTCATGACATTAAGATTTTTTTCTCAGTTTCAGTTTGTGTGGTCACTTTTTTGGCCCTGCCATATTGTGTAAAGGAAGGACAACTTCTATAATATTCATCATGAAAGGATTGCTTATTAAGTGCCAAATGCTGCTTTAAGTGCCTTATAACACTTAATCCTTTTCTGTGTTATTATGCCCATTTCAAAGGTGAGAAAACGGAGACAAATGAGGTTAAACAATAAAAAAGGAACAACCAATAAGTGATGGGGTTAGGATTTGAACCCGGCCTAAGTAAACTCATTCTCAGACTGCAGGGCACTACATCTGCTTGTGTAACTGCCAACACTCCTAAGACATCAATTATGTGCCTGTCTTTGCTCTGCTCAAGTCAGATAAACAGTTGTGATGTGATGTGTGTTATCACAACAACTTTATAAAATAAGGACTATGTAATTCTCATGCCACAAGTGAATGAAATTAAGGTTTGGAGATGTGAAGTAACTTGTCCAAGGTCTCACAAGAAATGTTAAAACTTGATATCAGACAAAGAGGATAGGTGTGGCAAAGGTAGTGACACAGTATATTTTCTTGAATAACTTCAGTGTTTGACAAATACCATATGATATTATTTATATGTGGAATCTAAAAAAATGATATAAATGAACTTATTTATGAAACAGAAGTAGACTCAGACATAGAAAACAAACATAAGGTTACAAAGAGGGATCGGTGGGTGGGGAAGAGATATGGGAGTTTGGAATTAATATATATACACTACTATATAAAAAATAGATAAATACAAGGACCTACTGTATAGCACAGAGAACTGCATTCAATGTCTTACAATAGCTTACAATGGAAAAGAATATATATGTACATATTTTTGCTGTACACTTTTAACACAACACTGTAAATTAATTATTATGTAATTTAAATAATTGTTTTTGAAGAAAAAATGTGTTCAGTGATTGAAACTTGAAATTCTATTCTGCATGTGTTTTTTATAACCTCTGTAAATTTTTTTCCTGAATTTATTAAGCTACTTTAGCAAAGTGTGAGTCAAATTCTCTTCCCCTCTTCAAGTTAACTGGCTGGCAACCTCAGTTTTTAAATAAAGGGTGATGGCAAGATAAGGATGGGACAGAAAATAGTAAAGTGTTTTCTTTTTTTAAAAAATCAAACCACCAGCACTGAGGGCAACTAGAAGTTAGTGCTGCCAGGAAAATTCTAGGAGTCACTGGGGAATACATACCTAAACAGGATTTAGCCCCATGGATGGTAAGAAACTGGAATATTTATACACTAGCTCTCAGACATTAAGTCCTTGATACTTTGAGCTTGTGACATGAATAGGCAAAGCATGTTTCAGTGGCCAGAGAAAGCCCTCAGCAAAATAATCCCAGGTGCTGGAAGTTATAAATGACCTGCACTCAAGTGGTAAAGGCAAGAGAATAGGACAGAGCACCAGTAGAGTCTTCCAGAATAACTGTGGGCAAGTTACTGAAACTTAATTGAAGAATGTGCACCTTTGTTAAGTGAAAAAAAAATTGTACAAGGGCATATTTAATAAAACCAAAGACCTCCTCATATTTTAAGTCATCATTCTAGAATAAACCTTTGCTTATTGTCTAAAGTAATAAAGAAAACAGTACAAGGTTTAAAAAAAGTTACTAATTTTTAATTTCCTCTTCTCTTAAATTAGGATAAAAAGAACTAATCCAAAAAGCAAAGCAATTGTACTGAATTCTATATACATTATTTTTAATAATTCCAAAGTCCTGCCCTTGTGGAATTCAGATAAAGAATAAAGTTGGGTAGGTAGTTAGGGTCAATAGATAATAACTGACTGAAACTCAGTCATTCTATTAAAAATAACAGTACTTAATTCTCTTTAAATACGTATTCCCTTCATCCTAGAAACAACAGAGATAACAGTGGAGATAATATTATCTTAGTTTAAATAACCCAAATAATGTAATAAAAGCAAAAAGAAAATACTAACAGGAAATGCCTTATATGAAAAGAAAAGCACCCAACTATCATGTTATTCTAGCAAGTGTTGCATTTGCAGTAACAGATAAGAGAATTTACATTTTTAATTTAACTGATTAAAAACTAGCTATGTTATATAAAAGCACTTGAGTATATGAGTACACAAGTATTACACAGTATGATCAAAAATATGATACCACAGCTTAGAAAAGAGCTCACTAGCTAGAGAAGACAAAGAAAGCTGTAGTTAATAATTCTATTCTTCTTTTTGTATCTCATCTGCCAAGTTTTCTTTCTGGTCTGAATTCCGAGGGAATTCCTTTTATTGTTTCCATTTTCAGATTCCCCTTCCATAACTGTGCCTCAATATAGCATTTAAATATTAGGCAGTCAGTGTGCCCTAAGCAATGTGCATGCAAATACTTTGTACATACATGTGCTTACACAAACACTGCATACACAATATTATTTAGCTATCTAGGCAATCATGATAAGTAGCAGTTATTATTCCTGTTTTACAATACACAATATTGCATAGGAACCTGGGATGTGACAGGAGATGGCCAGACTGAGCGTCAATATTTTAGGAATCAGTGAACTAAAACGGATGGGAATGGTCACATTTAATTCAGATGAACATTATATCTACTACGGTGGGCAAGAATCCCTTCGAAGGAATGAGATAACTTGCACAGTCAACTAAAGATTCCAAAATGCAGTACTTGGTTGCAGTCTCAACAATATTGTAAAGTAATTAGCTTCCAATTAAAATAAATAAATTTATATTAAAAATGACAGAATAATCTTTGTTCATTTCCAAGCAAACCATTCAACAGAGTAATTCAGGTCTATGCCTTAACCACTAATGCCAAAGTAGCTGAAGTTGAAGGATTCTATGAAGGCCTACAAGACGTCTTAGAACTAACACCATAAAAAAAAAAAAAAAAAAGATGTCCTTTTCATCATAGGGGACTGGAATGAAAAAGTAGGAAGTCAAGAGATACCTGGAGTAACAGTCAACTTTGCCCTTGGAGTACAAAATGAAGCAGGGCAAAGGCTAACAGAGTTTTGCCAAGAAAATGCACTGGTCATAGAAAACACTCTTCCAATAGCACAAGAGATGACTTTACACATGGACAACACCAGATGGTCAGTACTTAAATCAGACTGATCATATCCTTTGCAGTCAAAGATGGAGAAGCTCTATACAGTCAGGTAAAACAAGATCTGGAGCTGACTGTGGCTCAGATAATCAACTAGTTATTTCAAATTTCAGTCTCAAATTGAAGAAAGTAGGGGAAACCACTAAGCCATTCATGTATGACCTAAATCAAATCCCTTATGATTATACAGTGGACGTGACAAATAGATTCAAGGGACTAGATCTGATAGAGTGCCTGAAGAACTATGGATGGAGGTTGATAACATTATACAGAAGATGGTAATTAAAACCATCCCCAAGAAAAAGAAATGCAAAAAGGCAAAGTGGTGGTTTGAAGAACCTTACAAATAGCATAGAAAAGAAGAGAGGTGTAAAGCAAAGGAGGAAGGGAAAGATATACCCAACTGAATACAGAGTTTCAGAGAATAGAAAGGAGAGCTAAGAAAGCCTTCCTAAGTGAACAATGCAAAGAAATAGAGGAAAACAATATAATAGGAAAAACTAGAGATCTCTTTAAGAAAATCAGAAATACAAAGGGAACATTTCATGTAAAGATAGCACAATAAAAGGTAAAAATAGCAAGGACATAACAGAAACAGAAAAGAGTAAGAAAAGGTGGCAAGAACAAAAAGAAGAACTATACAAAAAAGCTCTTCATGAGCAATATGACCGTGATGGTGTGATGACTCACCCAGAGCCAGCCATCCTGGAGTGTGAAATCAAGTGGACCTTAGGAAGGATCACTACAAACAAAGCCAGTGGAGGTGACAGAATTCCAGTTGAGCTATTTCAAATCCTAAAATCCTAAAAGATGATGCTGTTAAAGAGCTTCACTCATTATTCTAGCAAATTTGGAAAACTCAGCAGCAACCACAGAACAGGAAAAGGCCAGTTTTCATTCCAATCCCAAAGAAGGGCATTGCCAAAGAATGTTCACATTACCGTAAAATTGATCTCATTTCACATGCTAGCAAAGCAATGTTCAAAATCCTTCAAGCTAGGCTTCAACAGTATGTGAACCAAGAACTTTCAGATGTGCAAGCTGACATAGAAAAGGCAGAGGAACCAGAGATAAAAGTGCCAACATACACTGGCTCATAGAAAGCAAGGGAATTCCCCCTCCTACCCCCCAAAAAACATCTACTTCTGTGTCACTAACTATGCTAAAGCCTTTGACTGGGTGGATCACAACAAACTGTGGAAAATTTTTACTGAGAAGAGAATATCAGACCATGTTACCTGTTTCCTGAGAAACCTGTATGCAGGACAAGAAGCAATAGTTAGAACTGAACATGAAACAACAGACTGGTTCCAAATTGGGAAAGGAGTATGTCAAGGCTGTATATTGTCACCATGCTTATTTAACTTCAGTGAAGAGTACGTAATGTGAAATATGGGGCTGGATGAAGCACAAACTGGAATTAAGACTCCCTGCAGAAATATGAATAAACTCAGATATGCATATGATACCACTCTAATGGCAGAACGTGAAGAGGAAGTAAATAGTCTCTTGATGAAGGTAAGAGAGTGAAAAATCTGACTTACAACTCAACATTCAGAAAACTAAGATCATGGAATCAGGTCTTATTACATCATGGCAAATAGATGCAACAAATGTGGAAACAGTGTCAGAACATTTCATTTTCTTAGACTCCAAAATCAATGGATGGTGACTGCTGCTGTGAAATTAAAAGATGCTTGCTCTTCGGAAGAAAAGCTATGACAAACTTAAATAGAGTATTAAAAAGCAGAGACATCACTTTGCTGACAAATGTCCGTATAGTCAAATCTATGGTTTTCCAGTAGTCATGTATGGATGTGAGAATTGGACCATACAGAAGGCTGAGCACCCAAGAATTGATGCTTTTGAACTGGCTCATTGGAAAAGACCCTGATGCTGAAAAGATAGAAGGCAGGAGGAGAAGGGGGTGACAGAAAATGATATGGTTGGATGGCATCACTGATTTAATAGACAAGAGTTTGAGCAAATTCAGGGAGATAGTGAATGACAGGGAAGCCTGATGTGCTGCAGTTTAAGGGGTCACAAAGAATCAGACACAGCTTAGCAACTGAAAAACAATAACAATTTCTGTTTTACATTAAAAAAAAACACAAAACAACAAAGTGAGGCCTAGATAAAATGAGGAAGTTATTAAGATATTAACTGACCATCAATGAGCCAAGCTTCCAACTTAATCTTCTCCCCAGGGCCATTGCATTCTCCTGTTCTTATAATCCACACAAGTTAAACTTCATTCAATTATTCAGATGAGTCTCTAACTGATGCTTAATAAATAAGTAGCTCTCTCCCAAATGACAAATATAGACTATAGACATTTAAGGAGGTGGGACCACTAACTAAGATATAAAAGTAAGTTAAACTCACCCTTCATTGTTCAAGGAAGCTCTAGATGGCATTCTTACATTGCTTTTGATCCCTGAAGATAGTTATCCATGAACCAAAGGACAGCAGTGGAAAATTTGAATTTGGTGCTTTTCAGTGTTACTAACATGCTGAAATGCAAATTGCAATTGCTAATAACATAGATGTTACTCATAGGATTTTAGAGCTTTAGGAGCAGAGCCCAAGGAAAGATAAAAGGTTTCATACCACACTTATATATGAGGAAGAAGATTTTTCTGATTGGCTTCCTAGGGGCAGCCTAAATGGCTTGGGGCAGTTTCAGAACTCAATCCCTCACTGTATTAGCCACAGTTCTCCAGAAAACATATATATATATATATATATATATATATATATATACACACACACATACATACACACATATACTTATATATTTTTTTTACATATACATACGTATATATGTATATATATATATATTTTTTTTTTTCAGCTTCCATCATCACAAGAGGCCTTATATAATGAAGAAAGTCCTCTTGTGATGACGGAAGCTGAAAAATCCCAAAATCTGCAATCAGCAAACAAGAGGAATGGGAAAGTCAATGGTGTGGTTCCAGTCCAAAGCCAAGAGGCTCCAGACCCAAGAAAAGCCAAATTTGAAAACCACAAAGGATCTAGAACCAGCTGTGCCTTTTTGTTTGATTCAGGCTTTTAACTGATTGGATGAGGCAATCTGCTTTACTTAGTCTACTGGTTCAAATGCCCATCTACTTCAGAAACACCTCACAAACACACCAGAATCATGTCTGACCCACTGTCTGGGTCCATGGATCAGCCAAGCAGACACAAAGTTAACCATCATCTCCAATTTCTAAAGAAATCAACACATCCTCTAGCCTCCCTTAGCTGAAATTTCCTTTCCAACCTCACACAAAGGAAGAACTCTTACCAAGTATTAAAATTTCACAATAAGTCAATTACAAAGATGTGAGACGTATATAAATGGTACAAACAGAAGTTTTCAACCATAGAATAGATACCACCATGATCCTCTGATAAAGTTGATTGTAATGAAGTCCTGAGCAATCTTGAGACACAAAACTTATGACAGGGACAGACAGAGCACAGGGAACTGAGAAAGCTTGAAGTCCTGAGTCTTATTGGTGACCTCAAGTCTTTGGAGAGCCTTCTTCATCCCCCCTTTTAAATCCCTGGGCATGCCCAACACCATGAGTTCCATATGTCTTCAATCTGCCACATCTAAAGTAAAACTGAGAGCTTTAGGTGGCTTGTCATAAAAGTTCTAGGGGTTAGGAATTTGTGATCCAAGAGGCCTAAGGATTCTCAAAGCAATTATACTGCAGAATCCAGACCATGGTGAAAGTGGGTGACATGCATGCGTGTGTGCTGAGTCCTTTCAGTTTTACCCCAGTCTTTGAGATCCCATGGACTGTAGTCTGCCATGCTCCTCTGCCCATGGGATTTCCCAGGCAAGAACACTGGACGGGGCTTCCATTTCATCCTGCAAAGTATCTTCCTGATTCAGGGATTGAACCCATGTTTCCAGTGGCTCCTGAATTGGCAGAAGGATTCTTTACCACTGAGCCACCTGGGAAGCCCAAAGTGGGTGCCATGTGACTCAAAATCACACAGATTAAGAAAAAGAAAAAGCCGAAGAGTAGCCAGGATGCCCACATGCAGAAATGACAATATATTTCAAAACAAAACAATAATTCTCTGACAGTCCAGTGGCTGAGCACTTGTCTGCGGTGGGAAGAGTCAATGAACAGAACACAGTTATAGGAAACCAAGGATGTAGGCACGGTCCACAAATGGGTGCAAAGTACAAAGGACTGTGCCACCTATCGAGGTAGAGAGGGAAAGCTTAACATGAAAATGTTAAATATCATACAAATATACAAACTTCTGCTTAATATAATGATTGCATTCATGCCAGTATTTTAACTCAGAATTGCATAAAGTTCAGTGTCCTTTTTCTTTTCTTCAGGTACTGAAAAGCATTTTTACTTACAGCCTAGGAGCTTGTCAATTTAGGTCAGAAAAATTGACTTTCAGTTGCCTTTGATTTTGTTTGTTTTGTTTTAATAGTGTGAAAAATGACTTTGACATTAGAATTTTTGAAAGACAAAGTTTATAAAATTTCCATATATCACAAAATCCTATAATGTTCAACATTAGAATAAACTTCAGAGAGCATCTGGTAGACCCTGACATTTCAAAGAGGATGAATTTCCAGCCAAGAGATTTTAAGCAGCTGCTGAATAACAACTCTTGTGATTTCAGACACTCCTCTGCTTCCAAGTCTACTCCCTGTTCCTACTCTGGTTGCTAATATAATCTCTTCATAGTACATATTACAAAAAAACTTTGGAATGTCATCCAGTGATTGTTTTTTATTTTGAATAATTTATATTTGAGGCTTAGCAAGGTAAAGTGCAGCAGCATGTTTTCCTGCTCAGAGATACACATAGGTATGGTCTTCAAAAGAATAAATACAACCAGGAGTTCTTCAAAAGAATAAATACAACCAGGAGTTCTCTTTAAAAATGTCTTTGTATTGCCAAGGAGTGTGGTGAGAGTGCAAGGAACACAGCTCATATTGTAAGATTTCCTAAGTTGTTCCTGCTTTTCAAAGGCAGCAGTTTCCCTTCTAGACAAGTACCTAAGAAAATCTAAACCAGCTATTCAAATAGATGCATGTACATACATGTTCATAGTAGCACTATTTACAACAGCCAAAAGGTGGAAATAACTCAGTAGATTAATGGATAAATGCAAAGAGGTAAGACCATACAATGGAATATTATTCAATCATAAAAAGGAGTGAGGTATTAATACATGCTACAATGTTTCTGAGCCTCAAAAACTAGGCTAAGTGGAAAAAGTCAGACATAAAAGGTCACAAAATGATGTGATGCCATTTATTGGAAATATCCTGAATAGGTGAGTCAATATAGACAGAAAGCAGATGGTTAATTGCAAAGGGTAGGGAGGAAAGGGATATAGGGAGTAACTGATTGTTGGTTCAGGGGCAACTTTCTGGGTAATGTTTTCAAACTAGCCAGAGGTAATGGTTGTGCAATATTGTAAATGTATTAAATACCTCTGTAGACTTTAAAATAATTAACTTTATGTTATGTGAATTTTACTTCAATAAAAAAATAGAGAGAGAAGGTGAGAAGATGGTCTATTGATGATTCAACTTGGCTAGACCACAATACTGCTGCTACTGCTACTGCCAAGTCATTTCAGTCGTGTCCTACTCTATTGTTCAATCAAATACTAATTCAGATGTTGATGTGAAAGTATGTTGTCGATGTGAATAAAATCCACAATCAGTGGACTGATTGTCCTAGATAATCTGGATTGGTCTGATGCAATCAGCTACAAGGCTTTATGGACAGAGGGGCTCTTCAGGCTCTCTGAAGTATTGCTTGTTGTTTGTCTCTTTTATATGTAGTAGTGTGTGTGTGGGCTTCTCTTGTGACTCAGCAGGTAAAGAATCCGCCTGCAATGCAGAAGACCTGGGTTTGATCCCTGGGCTGGGAAGATCCCCTGGAGAAGGGAAAGGCTACACAGTCAGGTATTCTGGCCTCAAGAATTCCATGGACTGTATAGTCCATGGGGTTGTAAAGAGTTGGACACAACTGAGCAACTTTCACCCAGTGTGTATATGTTAATCCCAAACTCCTAATTTACTCTCCCCACCCCACCCCCACAGGGAACTATACACAATATCATATAATAACCTAATTGGAAAAGGATTTGAAAATTATACACACACACATTTACTTCTCCAGGGGATCTTCCTGACCCAGGGATCTACCCTGGGTCTCCCACATTCCTGGCAGATTCTTTACCATCTGAGCCACCAGGGAAGGCCCATATATATACACACATATATATAAGCACTTTTCTGTTCATTAGAAACTAACACACTGTATTTGGACTTCATTTTTAAAACATGAGGGGAAAAAAAGAAAATAAAGGATTCCTAAGTCAGACAGTACTTGGTCCACCTCATGCAAAGAGTTGACTCATTAGAAAAGACTCTGATGCTGGGAGGGACTGGGGGCAGGAGGAGAAGGGGATGACAGAGGATGAGATGGCTGGATGGCATCACCGACTCAATGGACGTGAGTCTGAGTGAACTCCGGGAGTTGGTGATGGACAGGGAGGCCTGGCATGCTGCAATTCATGGCGTCACAAAGAGTCAAACACGACTGAGCGACTGAACTGAACTGAACTGAAGTCAGACAGGGAAAGACAAATATGATATTACTTATATGTGGAATCTTAAAAAAATGGTAAAAGTGAACTTATTACAAAATAGAGTCACAGATGTAGAAAACAAACTTATGATTACCAAGGGAGAAATGTGGGGAGGGATAAACTGGGATATTGGGATTGACATTATACACTTCTATATATAAAACAGATAACAATAAGGACCTACTGTATAGCACAGGGAACTCTATTCAATAGTCTGTGATGATCTATATGGGAATTGAACCTAAAAAAAAGAGTGAATGTATGTATATGAATAACTAATTCACTTTGCTGTACAGCAGAAACTAGCACAGCATTGTAAATCAACTATACTCCAATAAATATTAATTAGAAAACAATTCCTCTGGTGGTTAGCCCATGTCTGACAGTTCCAGCTGCACTTTCTGATGGCCCACCTTGTGTCAGACTTCCATAATCATCTGAACCAATTATTTGCAATGAATCTCAATGTATTCTCTCTCACAAGTAGGCTTCACTGGTGGAATCCCAACTGATACAAGCAGATTCTAAATTTGAAGATTTGTCATTCAAAGGCCTTTGCTTTCTCTTAACCAGTTTTGCAACAATTCCCTCATAAAGATAGAAATCCTAGAGAAAGAGGAAATATTTCCAATCATTGTACTCTAGAACTTCAATCACCTGTAGGCATTGGAGAAATAAATGTTATGATGGGGTGGGATTATGACAGGTAGACAAGGAAATCCCTACAGCTGGGGTCAAGAATGATCACTGGAAAACAAACCCCCAAAATAAATAAATAAATAAGACTTGAAAGAACATTTCCCCAGCAGACCATTAGACCCATCCATCCTCCTTCCCAGATTGACTTTCAGAACCACTCACCCTCCAAGAGGGAGATTGGAAAAGTCTTTCTTAGGAAATATGCTTATTCCAAGAAGAATGACTCAAAGATGAAATTGGAGTTTTTTCTATTAAAGACTCAGTGCAGCCTTTCATGCAGCCCCCAATCAATGCATTATAACCACTCCATTCTTAAATACAAGCAGATAGCTCAGGGTCATCAAAAATGTGATGAAATCTAATAGGAGTGAGAAAGACCAACAGACACAACAGAAAAAGCAACTAAGGGAAAACAACTATGCAGAAATAAGCAAAAGAAAGGTAGATATGCATGCACAGATTGTTAAATATACTGAAAGTGATATGAAAAGATAATTCAACCTTGAAACCTCATGTTTATATCCAGGAGCTAAGCTGTTTGCCACATATAAAAGTTTTATTCACACCTTTCAAGAATCACCCTACTAACACATGTGTCCAAAGGCTCCCACCTCCCACAACACAGCAAAGTAACCGCCACAGGACCGGAGATAATGTGAACTTCTGCTGGACTGGAAGATACAAATGAGATTTGGTGTTCAGAGATCTGGAGAAACTGATGCAATGTGCATTTGAGACACTTTCTAGTGGAAAAACACTCTTGCTTGACATAGCTAGAAATGATTTGTTTATAAACAAGGAAGGGCCTGATCTTACACTCAAGATCAGTAGGGGAACAGTATTCTGGCTAAAGGTGGTTTTACTTTTGTATACATTAATCCCAAAGTCCTAATTTATCCTTCCTCCCATTGAAAGTGAAAGTGAAAGTTGCTCAGTCATGTCCAACTCTTTGTGACCCCATGGACTGTACAGTCCATGGAATTCTCCAGGCCAGAATATTGGAGTGGGTAGCCTTTCCCCTTCTCCAGAGGATCTTTCCAACCCAGGGATCAAATCCAGGTCCCCTGCATTGCAGGCAGATTCTTTACCAGCTGAGCCACAAGGGAACCCCTTCCTCCCATTATCCCCCTTTGATGACCATAAGTTTGTTCTACGCCTGTGAGTCTGTTTCTGTTTCATAAATAAATTCCTCTGTGTCATATTTTAGACTCCACATATAAGCATATCAAATGATACTTGTTTTCCTTTTCTGACTTACTTCGCTTGGTATGATAATCTCTAGGTCCATCCATGTTGTTTGAAATGGCACTATGCCATTCCTTTTTTACAGTTGAATAATATTCTGCTGTCTAAACGTACTACATCTTATGTATCCATTTCTATATTGATGGACGTTTAGGTTGCTTCTGTGTCTTAGCTATTGTAAATAATGCTGCTGTGTACATTGGGGTGCATGTAGATGGTCTTATATTTGATTTTTCTTCTTAATGTTCTTAGAATCTAATTTCCACGAGTTAGAGTTCCATTGTTTTATTATTTCTGCTTGTGAGCAACTTTATGTCCCTACCTAGTCCCCTGGATTTTTTCAGGGCAGAAATAACCACATGCCCTTCTCCAGTCATCTCAGCACATCTAGCTACTGGAATATGCATCCCAGCAGAGGCTTGGCAAGTGTCAGCTGATAGACTGATGGGTTAACTCTCACACCTCCTCCAGTCTCCCTTGGGTTGACCTAGGGCACACCTGCTGGGATGGCGGCAGCTGAGCTCAGTTGTGACTGTGAAAAACAAGAGCTTCAGTTGCTCATCTGGTATTTGCCAACCACTGGGTCCAGTTCCATTACTCCACTCAAAACCCCTAAACTAAGTGTGGTTTAGGGAGACCGAGTGCCCAGTGTTGTCCAAGATGGTTTCATTTTTAGCACTGATAATCCCACGTCCCTGGAAATGACTGAGTCTTTGGCCAACCATTCTGAAAACAGGCAATCTGTCTGTAATACACTAATCAAAAGAGCTGTGTTTGTAAAATACACACAGAAAACAGAGCACAAAGACTTGTACTACTAGATGGTAGTGATAAAAATGTGGATAACAGCACATCTCTGCCTTCAAAGACTGTAGTTAACCCCAGGGAAACAGTTATACCCAGAGATAAGAAATACAAGTCTGGGGATTGTGAGCAAACCCAGGGCAGGGAAGACATCCTACAAAGTAGTGGACTGGTCTGTGGCTCTTCTCCCCGTACTGGATGATAAGCATTTCACAAATCCCAAAGCAGCTGAGCAGGCCTGGGGTGTTGGCTTAAAGGAGGAATACAAACTATCAGCTTTATAATCCATTGTAACATGCCCTGAGTGGGTAAACATGGGCTCAGGCTTGATCAGAATGGTTTAATTTCCCTCTGCAATGACTACACAGCTACCACTTTTTCTATTCTCTTGTGCTTACCTTTCCGGTCTACCTTATACTTCAACCCACCCACCCAGTAAATTACCTAGTTCTTCCAACTCTTGTTTTAAATTTCACTGTTATTCCCTTATTTTGTTCTTTCCCACTCAGAGGATGGGTTTTAGCATAACCTCCACATCAGTCTCTCCATCCTGCCCACATTTGACCTGTTACCCACAAAAGAACTAAAGAACCAACAGCAGCTCTGGCCATGAGACTTCCCTTAGATGGCTTCTCCCATCTATGTAATGAATTCTGGACTCCTTTGCAGAGCCCTGAAGATTCTTGGGAATATGGTCCCAAGTGAACTTTCCTCTTTTCCATTCCTCTCTTCTCCATGGCATAAACAAGACCATCTGAAGATAGCCTCTTCACTGTTCCCAGCATACTATTTCTGTCTCCCTGCTGTCTTCTTTGGTCTATACCATCTATAATCTAAGCTATGGTTTTTCCAGTAGTCATGTATGGATGTGAGAGTTGGACCATAAAGAAGGCTGAGAGTCAAAGACTTGATACTTGCAAATTGTGGTCCTGAAGACTCTTGAGAGTCCCTTGGAAAGCAAAGAGATCCAACCAGTCAATCCTAAAGGAAATCACCCTGAATATTCATTGGAAGTACTGATGCTGAAGCTCCAATACTTTGGCCACCTGGCATGAAGAACTAAATCTTTGTAAAATACTTTGATGCTGGAAAGATTGAGGGCAGGAGGAGAAGGTACAACAGAAGACGAGATGGTTGGATGGGATTACTGACTCAATGGGCATGAGTTTGAGCAAACTCAGGGAGATAGTGAATGACAGGGAAGCCTGGAATGCTGCAGTCCATGGGTCACAAAGAGTTGGACATGAATTAGCGACTGAACAACAATCCATCTTTCCTTAGAACTCACTCCATCTCTTAAGACCACATCTGGCTTTGAGACCAGGGTAGGAGTTATCTCCTCCATGAGACTCTTCTGAATCATCTAAGCCAGAAATGTTCTCTCCCTCATAAGAATTCTAACTGCCCTTGATCTGCATAACACTTACCAAAATTACTCATATTGTAATTATTAAATGTGTCTTGTCTCCATAGATATGGATTTTATTACTTCAGGAACAATGATCCTTAGGCTATATCTCTTTAAAGTGTTCTGAGTTTCACTTAACATCTTTTTTTTTTTTTAATTTTTTTTAAATTTTATTTTATTTTTAAACTTTACATAATTGTATTAGTTTTGCCAAATATCAACATCTTGATTTGTACAAATAGTTTCTCAAATGGTATGCACTGAATGAGTTATCTGGGAATAATGCTAAGGAATCATTTTACCAATTTCAAACATTTAGATATTTTCTTTCAAGAAAGTTTTCACCTATGCAAAGCTTATACTCTATAGATATACATAGAGAAAATATACAGGAAAGGTAGAGCACATATCCAAGTTTGGGGGCAGATTCGAATAACCAGAAACTCCTCCTAAAGGATGAACTCAAACCAGGAATTTTCTCGATGTTCATGCTAATTTACTTATTTATCCTCCCAACAGGGAAGTCATCAATGTGCCTCTTTATCAAGGAAATAGTAGAGATCATTGGTATGTTAGCCACTGTTCTGAAATCTTGATTCTGATCACTGAGAATATCGTTGTGGAAATGAAATGGAAAAATACAGGGATTCAGATCAAATCTTTCCCAGAAGTGGATATCCTAAAATCACACCTGAGTGTAAAGGGGCTTCATGCTATTTTAATACTCCAAAAATTAAATCCCAATAGACTAAATGAATGGGGGCTTCCCAGGTGACACTAGTGGTAAAGAACCTACATGGTAATGCAGGAGTTGTAAGAGATGCAGTTTCAATCCCCTGGTCAGGAAGATCCCCTGGAGTAGAGCATGACAAGCCACTTCAGTGTTCATGCCTGGAGAACCCATGGACAAAGCAGCCTGGCAGGCTACAGTGCATAGGGTTGCAGAGAGTCGGACACAACTAAAGTGGCTTAGAACACACACACAGACTAAATGAATAACCAGTAACCAATGACTCTCTTTCTGCTTTGACTTCTTCTCTTTCTCCTTAAGAAAACAATCAGAATTCTAACCTATGCTGGCTCCACTTGTCCTTTTCAGCTTCTGACCCTTCCTGCCAAGCTTGGGATAGAGACCTAAAAGGCTGGTGCAGAGTTCATTAGTCTTAGCTTGGATCCTTTTCACTTCATTACCTTGTCAACACTGACATTTTTAACACGGGTCCAGATTCCCCAGGCAAAGGATAAACAAATCAATATAGTGCCATTGGCAAGAAAAAGGAATATCAGCCACAGAAAATCAATAGGCAGCATGGCTATATTATCTCAAGAAAAATAGTTGCTGTTTTCAAATACCACCATGTGTCCAATGTGTCAGACACTTTACACACCCTATGTGTTATCTTTATAACAGATTGATTAAAAAATATTTCTATTCCTTTACAGATGAGGAAACTGGAGCTCAAAGAGGTGAACATAACAGTGATATAGCTAGTAATGACAATTATAGAGTTCAAGCTGCCAACTGTCTAATTCCAAACGCATTTTCTACATTTTCTACATCACAACCAGGCACCATTGTGACAAAAATACATTGTGTCTAAGGAACCTAGAGATTTTTACCCAAGATCTATTTGTAGCTGACTGTATAGTATGGAGCCCGTTAATAAGTAGTATAATGACCTTTCAGCTCCTTCAGCCGTAACATCTACATATTACACTTTTTTTTTTCCTTCAAGAGACATTATAGGAGTTTGGGGTTAGCAGATGCAAGCTTTTATAAAGAAAATGATAAACATGGCCCTTGCTACTATATAGCACAAAAAACTATATTCAATATTCTATTACAAATAATAATGGAAAAAATATGAAAAAAATAATGTATATATACATATATATAACTGAACCACTGTTCTTTATAGCAGAAATTAACATAATATTGTAAGTCATGTATATTTCAACAAATTTTTTAAAAAATAATTAAAAAAAACATTGTGAACACTTAATATGTGCCTGTAAATATGGTAGCAAGAAGGATAAAATCATAAATAAGATTCAGGTCCTCTCTTTGGAACTCCATGGTTACCTCATGCTGAGAGTGGGGAGGGGTGGAGGGGGTTGGCAACATCCTTAAAAGTCAGACTAGCCCCCACTTTCTGACTTACAGCTTTTTAGAGTCAGTCCCTACCATTCTCAGGATAAAACCTAGACTCTTAATATGGCTTGTGAGACTCACGGTGTTCTGGTTCTTGCTCACCTCTCTTGGCCCCATCATTTGTCCTCTTGCACTCTGATTCTCAGCTCCTGTGTCCAGAGATGCCACTTTTATTTATCTTTTGATCACCCAGGTAGAACTCACCTGGGTCCCTTCTCTGTTCATTCTCAACTTAGATTTCACTTCCTCCAAGGAAGTTTCAATGTCCCTTCTCCCTCTAGCATACCACACAGGTCACTCTGAGCTTACTTGTCTGCTTACTGGTCTATTTTCTCACTAGATTGTGAGTTCCTTGAGGGTACAGACTGTTCTTTACTTTCTGTATCAATAGTGCCTAGCTTGGTACCTTTCTTGGTGCACTTAGAAAATACTCAGTACGTATTTGTTTAATGAATACAAAATCAGACTACATCCCACACTTTGAAGCTTATTTGATGCACCAAGTATCACATGGTTCCAATCCATCAGAAGCAGCTTTAATTGTGAGAATATACATTCAAATAATGTCAGATATGTTTTCCCTGGTTTAATACTCTTAAGATGACTCTATTAGAAACCAAGAATTGGACATATGTGCACCTTCACTATTTACCAAGCATCAGAGAGTCAAGGTTACATAATGTCTACATTCATTCATTCCATCCAAGCAGAAAGGAAGAGAGAAATTCAAGCTTTTTATGCAAAGAATGAGTAGCCATCTTCTTTTTTTCCCCTGAGAATTCCTCTTTTAGGTCTGGAAGACATTAGAGTCCAAGGTCATTCTTGAGAGAAAAGTATTTGGGTCAGATGGGATGACTTCTTATGCACTTATTACTGTTACTGCAAACATTTAATGAGTTTCCATTATGCCAGGCATCATATTAGCCACATTACCACTGAGTCTTCCAAATAGTAACAGACATTATTATAATAAATACCTACATTCCAATTGAGAAAAGTAAAGCTCAGAGAATTAAGTTATTTGTCCAGGTCAATTAGTCAGTATTAGACTTTGATTGGAATCGAGGGTGGATTCCAAAACCTTACCTACAATAAATATGCTATTCCCCCTCCAGAATTAAAGCCTGGCCCTAGAGTCTACTTTTAAGCCCATCATGACTAAGGCTAGGGATACAAGGCTTTAATTTAGGAGCCCTCAACAGAAAACAGAGTGTGTTTTGTTTTGTTTTGTTTTGTTAATCTGGATTGTCTCATGTTATTTCTTAAAAACCAAAATAGGGCAGGACTGATTGGGAGTGCCAGATCCAGATCTCAATGTATGACTTTACATGCCAAGTCCACCCCTGGCTGCTTTTGTGACACTAGACAAGTCACTTAACCTCTGTGACACATTTTCCTCATCTATAATATATGAGTAATAATAGTACTTATCTTCTTGGGTTTTGGAGGAGAGAAAATTAGTTAACATAAGAGCTTAGCAATCTAAGTGTCCATGGTCAAATGAATGGATAAAGAAGGTGCAGTACATATATTTACAATGAAATATTTATTGTTGTTGTCATTTAGTCTCTAAGTCCCCATGGACAGAGGAGCCTGGTAGGTTATAGTCCTTTGCTAAGAGTCGGACACGACTGAGTGACTTCACTTTCACTTTTCACTTTCGTGCACTGGAAAAGGAAATGGCAACCCACTCCAGTGTTCTTGCCTGAAGAATCCCAGGGATGGAGGAGCCTGGTGGGCTGCCGTCTATGGGGTCGCACAGAGTCAGACACGACTGACATGACTTAGCAGCAGCAGCAGCAGCAGCAGCAGCAGTCTCTAAGTCAGGTCTGACCCTTTGCAACCCCATGAACTACAGCCCACCAGGATCCTCCATCCATGGGATTCTCCAGGCAAGAATACTGAAGTGGGTTGCCATTTCCTTCTCCAGGGGATCTTCCAGACCCAGGAATCAAACCCACATCTCCTGCATTGGCAGCCAGATTATTTATCACTGAGCCACCAGGGAAGCCTACAATAGAATATTACTCAGCCATAAAAAAAGAATGAAATAATGCCATCTGCAGCAACATGGATGGGACCTGAGATGATCTTACTAAGTGAAGTAAATCAGAGAAGAATAAATATATGTGATATCACTTACATGTGGAATCTTAAAAAAAATTGATATGAGTGAACTTTTTATAAAACAGAAATAGACTCACCAACATAGAAAACAAACATATTGTTACCAAAGGTGAAACAGGGGGGAAGGATGAATTTCAAATTTGAGATTAATAGATATAATATATAAAATAAATAAATAACAAGGACCTACTGTGTAGCATAGGGAACTATATTCAATATCTTGTAATAAACTCTAATAGAAAAGAATCTGAAAAATAATATGTATTATACATATATATATATATATATGTTTGTGTGTGTATATATATATGTGTGTGTGTGTGTATGTGTGTATAATGGAGTAACTTTGCTGTACACCTGAAACTATCACAATGCTAAATTAACTATACTTCAGTTAAAGTGTTAGTCACTCAGTCATGTCCAACTCTTTGTGACCCCATGAACTGTTGCCTTCCAGGCTCCTCTTTTCCATGGGACTATCTGGGCAAGAATACTGGAGTAGGTTGACATTCTCTTCTCCAGGGAATCTTCCCAACCCAGGGATCAAACTCGGGTCTCCTGCATTTGAGACATTGCAGACAGGTTCTTTACCTGATGAGCCATCAGGAAAGCCCACACTTCAATTAAAAATAAGGTAAAAATAAGACATAAGAGTTTAGATCTAGCACAGAGCAGAGCATTATTAAGTAATAATAAGCAATGTTATTATTATTATTATTATTACTCTTTATATAACAGTCATGTCATTGGATTCTGGTAAACCGCACAAAATAGCCTTTGTTAACACAGTCAAGAGAAGACATATAAAGTTTGTTAAAAGACATATAAAGTTTGGATTTTGCTTTTATAAAAAAATGCACTTGACTTTTACAAAGAAAGACAAGCATGCAGTAGGTCTGGGTTCTGATCATGCACTCATTCCTTTAAAATGTAAAATAAAATTACATTTTTCAATCAGGAGATAACACACATTCCTGTTCCATGAGGTGAACTAAATCATCTATTGCATATCCCATATTTTCTTCGTATTCCATGAAGAAAAGTGAAGTTCATTATTTTTAAAAGAAACAGAAACAAATCCCCTGCAGCCCAGCTGTGATTCAGTGTTGGTTATCTTTAAGTTAGAAAGAATAAGATGGGTATTTAGGAAGTTGGAATGATTACTGAAATATGATATTTCTAGATCTTTTAAAACACTTCATTCACAGAGAGTTCAGATTAGCTTAACCTGAATTTTTTTCTTTCTTGGGGAAACTATCATTAACCAAATTTTGGATATAATATGAGACAATTACCCACAATATCAGAATTTGAATCAGGAAGGACTGTGCTTTGGAGGGGCTGTGGTTTGGAGATCTTTATATTTGCTAAAGAACTGCTGCTGCTGCCGCTGCTAAGTCGCTTCAGTCGTGTCTGACTCTGTGCGACCCCATAGATGGCAGCCCATCAGGCTCCCCCGTACCTGGGATTCTCCAGGCAAGAATACTGGAGTGGGTTGCCATTTCCTTCTCCAGGCTAAAGAACTAGGAATGGCCAAAAACAAAGTGAAATATTATTTAATAAACCTATGCTTTCAAAATGAAATAATTTTTTCCAGGAGTCTCTTTGGAAGCTACAAACTTGTTACAAAGAAGATAACAAGCATTTCTTAAAAGAGGGACTCTCAACTATTCTTTTTCTGTTGCAACACACTGGGATTGTTGCAACACACTTGGACTGTTGTTTGATGTATACAAACACAATGCAGTTCCCAAATTATGCACAACTCCAAGTCTATCTCTCCTGGTGAAAAGAGGTAGCAGAATGTGGATGAAGAAACCAATGCTATTACTGGATTATTCTTGATTCCTCCTCTCTAGCAAGAATACTTTGGCTTCCTTTTGAGAAATAAGCATCTCCTTGTTCTTAATATGCGTGGTTGATATTGACCTGAACCCTTCACCCATCCAGAGCACAGTCGGGTGCATAATCCGATCACGAACACCCAGTGCATTCCCAATCCCTTGGACACTGTCATCATTTGCAACTGTCACTTGACACAAATTGCTCCTTTGAGATTCAATCCAGAATTTTTTCTGGAAATTTTAGAAAGGAGAGGCTTTCTTTCCACCAGGGCTGTTGAAATAATAGTCATGAAGCATGGAACTGCTGATTCAACTTTTGTTACCATTGAAATTCTGCCTGAGAATAAAGCCCCATAGAGAGGTAAAGAGGGTAAGAGGTGGAAAGAGAACAGACAGACAGATAGATAAAGGCTGCATCACAGTCACATTTGAACTCCTGAACCCAGCTGTGCCTGAAGCAAAACTTACACTCTGAAGCTTCCATTTTCACCAATTATCTTACAGTCACTATTTAAACTGGTTAAAGCTGATATACCATTAAAACAGTCTTAACTCACTCCCATCTTCAAGGCTCACCATGGTTCAGAATTGCTCTTTTAGAACGCATTTGAGTCCCTTTTGGAAGTTACCTTTATAACAACTTTTCTAGACTCATTAAAATAAAACTAGAAACAAAGCAAAACACAGTTATCCTCTATTTTGCCATGATCTTCAAAAATCAAAAGCTTCTAACATGTATGGAGCATGTGCTAAATATCAAATACTTCAAATACTTTGTATATAGTGCCTTATGGAATGCTTACTTAAATCTATGAATTAAATGCTACCATCCTCATTTTACTGACAAGGGACTATAGACAGATTTGACACTTCACAATGGTCATACAACAGTAAGAAAGCCAAACATGAGTTAGTCTCTAAAAAGCTGCGCATGCTTCACTCTGTAATTTTGCTTTTAAATTTAATATCATTTGCACCAGTTTTGAATCAGATGGAGGGCCCAACTATTTAGAAAATTTAAAAAAAAAAGAGTACAGTCTTACAAAACAAGTACTTTGAAATAGCCACCTTTCCTTTATATGCCTAAATTTTGCTGCATTGTCTAAAAATGGCAGCCATAACTCCACCTACAAAATGCTTGAGAAATGATTTAACGTGAGCACAATCACAAATTCAGACAACAATGCTCTGATATTGCAGAAAACACAGTAGGTGTGATGTTCAAAACTGAGGGATTTGGGAGAGTCAAAGAATCCTGTTCTCCAGACACAATCAGAATTCACTTCATATGGACAAGCTCAAAGCACAGGCAAGTACTCACAGCTAGCCCTGCAATTCCTAGATTAACTGGACTTTTGCAGATTGAGAAGGAATTCTTCCAATTTCTACATGGCTTGTTAAGGCCAAGTGAATTTTGAAGCTACCTGGGCAAACAGTCATCAAAGCAGAAGAATAATGTCTCTGCCAACTGTGAGGTTTAGCCTACCAAACTGGCAAGTAGGCAAAAGAAATTGATAAATGAATAATCTTGTAAGTATGCCCTGAGTGCAATTAGCATTTGAATGTCTATGTGGAATCTGGCAGCTACAGTTTAAAAACAGTATACAATTCCTTTCCATATAAGCTTGAAGATGTTTCTATATTTTAAAAAGTAATGGCTTCTTAAATCTGCAGTATAGTAAGAGTCTCCGCTCAGGAAGAAAATAATAATAATGATAATAATAAGTTCATTCATTTTTAGCTTCAATGCTATATATATATATATATATATATATATAAACTTTGCCATTAAATTTAATTATATACTCTGGAACAGTAAATTAAGAGAAACCAGGACTAAAAAACATAAAACAAAAATAAAAAGCAAACAAAAAATGTACAGTTCCTTTTAGAAGTTTCATACTTACTAAATTTCTAAATCTGACTGAATGTTCCTGCACCAATGCTAAATTGGATAGACATAGAAACATACAGGTAATTCACACTATCTGAATCTAAGGAATGCAGTTCTATATTTCTAAAGAGTTCAGTAATTTTTCAAAAAGATGATCTTGTTCAAAAGGGTGACTTCCCTAAATAAACAGATTTTTTTTCTTTTTAATGCTATTTTCCCTTCAATCTATTCATGTAATAGACCAGAAACAAGAAGTTTTTTTTCTTAAAAGTCAAAGAATGTCAGTAAACAAAGGAACAAAGCTAACAACAGCCCATGATTTACCAGGGGTAAACACACACAATGCAATTTTAACGTCAATGATTACGTCTTCTATTTTCCTCTATATCACAGGAATTTTCAGAAAAGACATGCCTACTCATCTTGTTATCTATATAGCACATATCATGTAGAACCATCATTGGTGCTAAATAAATACCTTCTAGAATGATGAATTTGCCCTTTCTGTTAAAGAAAGAAAATGAATACATGAGTTGCTTTACAATGGAATGCTATTACTGAGGAAAACTGGAACAGATTTGCTATACTTACTTGCCTTTGGTATATACTATGAAAAAATGCCTGCAAATACTTGTTTTAGATTTGAAAATGTCCAACACAATGCTAGACATTTCTAAAGTTGTGGAGTAGGGTTGCATTTGTTATAAATACTACATACCCATTTCTGCACCATCCCTACCTACAGCAAATATTCCTACTCCAAGTTCTTTCTGATGCATGAGACTTCCTTTCAAAAGGTCTGCAGGACAGATGTCCCTTCTTAATAATGAACCTAATGTTCATATCATCTTCTCTCACCTCTAGATACAGACCTTTCAAAGACCAGAAGTATGGAGGTTAATTATGGATCCAAATGCTCTGCTCTACTTGTAGCCATTTGGATGGGAAGAAAGGTGGGCAGGCAGGGGTTTTCCACACTTGGTCCAGTGAAGACATTTTATTGGATACTCTTCCTCAACAATAACCTAATCTTTTCTAAAACAAAATGACAAGCTGGCCCGCAATAATTTAGTGCGTGCTCAGTTGCTCAGTCATGGCCAACTCTTTGCCACCACAGGGACTGTAGCCCACCAGGCTCCTTTGTTCATGGAATTTCTCAAGCAAGAATAATGGAGTGGGTTGCTGTTTCCTACTGCAAGGGATCTTCCCAACCTAGGGATTGAACCCACATCTCCTTCATCTTCTGCACTGGCAGACGGATTCTTACCCACTGAGCCACCCAGCAAGATAATTTAGTACAAGGTACAGTAATTTAGTAACTCGCTTTAAATTTTCTTCCTTTAAGTCTTACATATTAGGGGTTTAGTTCAAAAGACAAAAATGCCATAGGAATGTCATACACAGTGTCAAGATTAACGGAAAGAAATTTTAAATAAGAGGATGTTTTTAGAGCTGCCATTGCAAAGCAGGTAACACAAAAACAGCCCAAGCTTGGTGAGCCTACAACCCTAGGAATCTCTCCTCTCAAAATTCTTCTGAAATGTGGATTCAGTGGCTCAAGATAAATTTAGGTATGAGGGGACATGTAATATACTAGATACTCAAAAAAGTAATTCTGCTTCATTAAAACCAAACAACACATTTTTAATATTTTGTTAAGCTACAGGAAACAAAGAAGGATCCTAAGCTTGGGGAAGATTTTAGGGGAAAGAAAGGCAAAACCAAGACAGTAAGTCATCAGCCAACATTAAGTTTGCATCCAGGAGAGTACCGGAATCATCTTGAAGAACAGGAGTCCTGGCCTCGACCTGTTACTAAGTGAAGATAGTCAACTTAAAATATTCACATTGAAACCAGTGAAAATGGACAAGAAAAATAAAATCACCTAACAGAAAAAAGAATAAGTCTGAGGTTTATCTAGTGCAGGTCAAAGCTAATTGAGTAGAGAGAATAAGAAAGAAGCATTAAAGAGATGCTGAGAATTTTTGAGAGCTAATGAATAGATACATATGAATAATACATATGAACTAGATACACAGAAACTAATGAAGAAATACAAGAAACATAAACATATCAACTAAGAGAATTAAATAGAAGTCTACAATCAGACATATGGTAATAAAACTATCAAACACCAAATTTAAAGAAATGACCTTAAAAATAGGTTTAGGGTGTTGGGTGTGGGGGTGGTCAGTGTATTTTCAAAGACAGGACAGACTGACAGCCAGCTTTTCAACAGTCACATCAGATGATGGAAGAGTAGAGTCCAGTGATGTGCTGGTGAGGGTTTAACCTGGCTGCCAAGGACCCCAAGGACCCTGATTTGTAGCATTTCTGAGATACATGGAATAGAAACTCCTAGGTTGGCCAATTTCAAACTACCATTGTGAAATCACCACATGCAGAATTGTGCAGGGATATGTATAACAGGTTCTTATGAGCCAGTGTGAGCGGGTCCATCACACCCACGAATAAATCCTTAAGATATAAGGGAAAGATGTCCTTCAATGTTGAATTACATGTCTAGCAAAATTGTCTTCCAGGAATAAAGGTGTAAAATGAAAGACTTATTTTCAGATAAAGGACCACTTATACAGAAAAAATTCAAAAGAATTTACATCAGAAAGAAGGAAATTAAATCTGGCAGAAAGTAAAAGGTTTTGGAACAACAAATTAATGACTACACTGGTAAGTCAAAAAAGCAGTGTCTATATAAAGTAATAATTATTATTAGTAGGAGGGGAAATAGAATAAGAAATAAACATAAAATTCAACCTACAAGTTGGTCAGTGTTGATTGGCTCATTCAACTGTCATTTTGGAAGGTAAAACTGACATTTTCCAGACCTAATAGCAGATAGATTTCTGGATGCACATTATGTTCTGGAAACTAGATACAATGTATGGATCTGGAAGGCTGTAGTGGGACAGGAGTCATTTTTTCTGCCTTTTCAGCTTTTTCTACTGGCCAGCAAAGTCATGGTAACTTGAAGTCTTTCTCTGCCGCCATTTTTAAAGGAGTTTTCCACCTATTGGATGCTAACACACAGCACTGCATCAGTGACTGCTTGGTAGTTAAGGGCTTCCCATTCATCAGCTCAGAACTGCTGGGGAGTCACTCAAAAAGACTAACAGGAATGCACTCTATAAGTGCTGTCACAATTTTGTAAGCAAGTTATTTCCTGAGTTAAATACATTCCTGCTTAAAATGTTTCCAGTTATGAATGTTTTCTGCACTGTGTTGTGACTGAGAGAATAGAAAAGAACATGCTAGAATCACAGGAAAAGTTGAGCAATTAGAAAATAAAGAGGCAGAAACAAACCCAACCACCCAAAGAACCCAAAAATGCACAGGGGCTTACATTTGCCAATTTATAAAACAGAAGATGGCCAGATTGAATGAAAATGCAATATTTGTTTGTCTACTCTCCACAAGATCCTATATAAGGCTCAAAAAAAAAACAAAGAAAAAAAGACTGAAAGGGAAAATAAGGAAAATGATAAACCATAAGCCAGGCAAATACTAACTAAAGCACAACTGAATTAGCTATATTAATAACAGACAAACTAAAGTACAGAGACATTAAAATTAAAAAATATTACTTCAGTGTGAAAAAACGTTCATCAAGAAGATACAAAAATTTCAATCTTGCTTACACCTGATAAAAGTCATCATTTCATATAAAATGAAAATTGACAGAACTCCCTGTAGAATAAAAAAAAGCATCCATTTTTGTCGTAGGACAATCTTTTGAATTTTTGATGAATTAGGAAAGAGATTAAGGATTTATAGAGTTAAATAATTGGGTTGTAAATCCTTAATTTCTTTAAGTGAAATTTATGTGAATTTAACTAAAAAAATTGAGTAAACATTGTAAATAGAAATTAAGTAAAAAATAATTATTTTAGTGAATTGCTCTGTTCATTTATGTTACTCAAGATTCTATAAAGTAGATGTAAATGCTGGTTTCTGCTCCCTCCACACACGCTTTCCTGTCTCCACAGGACTCTTGGTCCTACGTGTTGGATATTATCTAGATCTTGTTGCTTTTCCCTGAAGAAAGTTATTTATTATTTATTTTATCAAGGCCAGAAAGACATGGACTAGAAGAGCAAACCTGTGACTTTGCCCAAGGTGAGGGACCTCATAGCCCTGAACTCGACTTCTGGGGAGAAGTTATAACTGAGTCGGAGTTGTTGATCCATCTGCAAGAAAACAGAAAACAGAAGAGGCATCAGCAGAGGTCCTCACAGCCAAGGCGTAAAACACTCCTGTCTGAAAATAGCTGGAAAACACAGGCAGGGCAGACACCTCTCTGGGATTTTTCTCCCTGGAGAAATGAGAAATGTCTCACTAATTCTCCCACAATGCACATAAAATAACCCTTTCTTTCTTTATTGGTGAAATAAAGGCTTTCACACAAGTCTTCTCCCTGGGAAATTCTGTACAGCTTTTGACAGGTATTTATCTCCCCACTGAGATTTTCTCACCAAATTCTTTGCTGCAAAGAAGCAAACAAATGAAGCCTTTTAGGAAGGACCCTGCAGGATTAACAAGAAGAGGAAAGCAGGTTTTCATTTCCAACTCTCCCTCCTCCCCATTTGGTCCTTAAAACCTTTACCTCCTCCTTTGCTCCAACTGACCTGGCCTTAGTCAGGTGTGCCCTGGGGGATTTTCCTAAGAGAATATATTTCAGTTTGACAAAAGGTTTGAGTCTGGGAAGGGGAGACTAGCTGAACAGCTGCCACCAGCATGAGCAGCTGATAATTCCATTTTGCAGGTGAATAAAAGCCACCAGGGGGATTCTTTGGAACTTTATTTCTGAGATCATCCTTTAGGGAACCTTCCTTTCCACACACGTTAATTCCAGTTCCGTCTCTTTATTCTCTCCATTTCAAGGCATGGTTCCCCATCCATCCCTAGGTTTTTCTTTCTAGTCAAAGCCTACCATTTTTTCCAGGGTCTATCACAGCTCATCTGTAGGAAGAGAAGACTAAGACCCCTTCAGCTGTGTGCCTGTCCCAGGGTTGCCTTTGGGGAGCAGCTGACTGGGAGCCTGGTATCCCTAGCTCCTACTGCTGGACCCTCCTTCTGCACCCACTCCAGCCCAGACAGACCCTCCTCCAGGAACCTCTGGGTCCTGAAGTAGTTTCTGCTGTGAAAAAAATAAGTGGCTATGACTTGTAGTATGTGATTGTAGGCTTTATTCCTTTTTCATACATGGAAATATGCTTTAATAATACTTGTTGTTTATTGAACACTTGGTATGTATGAGACATCATACTAAAGTATCTTTCAAAATGCATTCTTACCTAGAATACTGTGAAATAGACATTATTATCCCTCTAGTACAGATGGTGAAAATGATGTCACAGAGATCACAACTTTGGCCAATGCCACACAGCATTACATAGCAGGGACTCCTTGTCACATGGCCTGCCAACCACACAGTATGGCATTTACTTTACTTGTCCATGCCTCTCTAGATGTATGAGCAGCTGGTAGACAATCACTGTATGTTCTTATTTCTGAATTTCTACAAAATTCATTCAATAACCATTTGAGTATCTACTCTGTGCCAGACACTTTTCTAAGTTCTCCCATGCTCCCAGAGTTCATCTCCTCTAGGAAGCTCTCCTTGAAGCTTTAGTTAGATTAATTGATCCTATTCTCTGTTCTCATGGTACCTGCCCCCCGACCTCTAACCTTGCATTTAAGATGCTGTATTGTAATGACAGCAAGGAGATCAAACCATTCAACTCTAGAGAAAATCAACCCTGAATATGCATTGAAAGGACTGATGCTTAAGCTCCAATACTTTGGCCACCTGATGGGAAGAGCTGACTCATTGGAAAACACCCTGATACTGGGAAAGATTGAGGGCAAGAGAAAGAGATGACAGAGGAGGATTTCATTAGATGGTATCATTAACTCAGTGGATACCAGTTTGAGCAAACTCCAGGAGAAAGTGAAGGACAGGAAGCCTGGTGTGCTGCAACTTGTGGGGCTACAAATAATCGGACAGGATTTAATGAGTGAACTACAACTGTAATGATCTGTGTGCTCTCCCCATCTCATTTTTCTCCACTAAGCTATTGGCTCTTTGAAGATGTGGACATTTTATTGATACATGTTTTCTATATGGCCTATTACAATAACTGGAAAAGTAACTCCAAACAGATGTTTGCTGAATGAATAAATAGATATCCTGTGTTGATTCTCTTTCTATCCTGTGGGCTATGGAGCATCCAGTGCATCACCAGGATGCCTCTGGCTGCCCTGGTAGCCTCTACATCTTACATACAACACAGGGATTTTCATACGCGTGGTCCCCATCTGTAATCTTTTAATGCTCCGATTCAGTCCTGCCTTGAAGGAGTTTTCTCCCTGCCTTATCTCAGAACTCTCACCTATTCTCTGGAATTGCCCCTTTCAGCAGGGGGCAGGGTTCCTCCTCTCATGATTTGTTACTTAGGTTGGAGAGAAGGCCAAAGTGAGTGGGAATTTCCTGCTGAGAAGAGAGCAGTAGGATTCTTAGAACTAAAGGCTGAGCTGAGATTTCTTTAGCTTCTGACTCTAACTTCTCCAGGCTTCCAAAGATCAAGTGATTCCCTCAACATTGTCACACTGTGTAGAAGACCTAATTGTTCTAGTACAGGAGTCATTCCTGATCTACTGTTATCCTTTATGGGAACTTACCTGGTCCTTTCCACTTTAATCAGATGCTAAACAAGGGTGAGAAGGAGGTGAATGACACTCAATTATTTTGTTTCAGTTCGGTTCAGTTCAGTTGCTCAGTCGTGTCCGACTCCTTGCGACCTCAGGAGCCACAGCACACCAGGCCTCCTTATCCATCACAAACTGCTGGAGTCCACCCAAACTCATGTCCATTGAGTCGGTGATGCCATACAACAATCTCATCCTCTGTTGTCCCCTCTTCTCCTGCCCTCAATCTTTCCCAGCATCAGGATCTTTTCAAATGAGTCAGCTCTTCCCATCAGGTGGCCAAAGTACTGGAGCTTCAGCTTCAACATCAGTCCTCCCAATGAACACCCAGGACTGATCTTCTTTAGGATGGACTGTTTGGATCTCCTTGCAGTCCAAGGGACTCTCAAGGGTCTTTTCCAACACCACAGTTCAAAAGCATCAATTCTTCAGTGCTCAGATTTCTTTATAGTCCAACTCTCACATGACTACTGGAAAAATCATAGCCTTGACTAGATGGACCTTTGTTGACAAAGAAATGTCTCTGCTTTTTAATATGCTGTCTAGGTTTGTCATAACTTTCCTTCCAAGGAGCAAGTGTCTTTTAATTTCATGGCTGTAATCACCATCTGCAGTAATTTTGGAGCCCAAAAAAATAAAGTCAGCTGCTGTTTCCCCTGTTTCCCCATCTATTTCCCATGAAGTGATGGGACTGGATGCTATGATCTTAGTTTTCTGAATGTTGAGCTTTAAGCCAATTTTTTCACTCTCCTCTTTCACTTTCATCAAGAGGCTCTTTAGTTCTTCTTCACTTTCTGCCATAAGGGTGGTGTCATCTATATATCTGAGGTTATTGATATTTCTCCCAGCAATCTTGATTCCGGGTTGTGCTTCCTCCAGCCCAGCGTTTCTCATGGCGTACTTGTTTAAGTATTAGATAAGGTATGGAGACAAAGGTACAATGAGTCAAAGAAGGCTTGGGATACTTTGGGAATGGATTCCAGTCCTTAAGTGGAGTGAGTGCACACGGGGGCACCCCTAGTACTGGCTCAGGTGCTGGGTTACCTATTTGAAAAGCTTAGCAAATGCACAGAGCAAAGGCAAAAGGCCAGGGGTGGAGGGGAGTGGGTAGTTACCATAAACATTTATTTCGAGGACATCGACTTTATGATAGGGGCTAGGCAATCATTGAAGTCTTCAGTGAAAAATACATTGTTTTGTTATACTTCTTTATGTTCATTCTATGTTTTAGTGTTGTTTTTCTTTTTAATTACTCTTGATGAGGTGGTGAGAGAGTGAGTATCACAATCTTTTCAAGCTTAGATGCCTAAAATTTGTAATCTGGCCTGGAGAAGGGCTTCCCTGGTGGCTCAGCTGGTAAAGTAGCTTTGTTGATCTTAGAACTGAGGATAGTAGTGGCCTTGTCAAGTCATTAAATGAGATTAAAAGAGATAGGAAAAGGAAGGAAATTGAACAAACCTTTTTCTTTTGAGTAAGCCCTAGACACCAGGCTTCATGCTTGGTCCTTTAGTTATGTTCTTGCTTTCCTATAATGGTTACCAGAACTGACTGAACTCAGCTGCATTTGTACCCCAGCCAATCCCCATAACATTCAAACTTTTTTTTATAGCTAAATAGACTGAGCCTCAGAAAGGTGAATAGCAAATCTAAGATCTTATAGGAGATGGAGCAGGAATTCACACACAAGTCTGTCCCGAACTAGGGATCCCTCTCTTAATCTCAGAATCTTCAACTCTCAAAGGAAGTCATTGATTCCATGCTTTCAAAATGTCGGGCTCCCTCCATCTTTACAGCTGGTAGTTGTGCTGGCATTTTGGTAAACGGGTTTAATTTGTTTAATGTCATTAATATATTTTAAAGAGAGGCACTGAAGTCTACCTCAACCACCATGGGGGCACATGTGCTTTTAAAACCACTGGTCAAATTACAATTCTCAAATTATTACCAGGGTTTCTTACTCTTGGCTGTAGCCCAGTCCCTACAGATTCCTTCCAAAGTCACATAGAGCAGAGAGGAGAAGGTTCAATAACTCAAGGTCCCGAGGTGGTAGGAGAATGTGTTCTTACCCACTGGAGGCCTCTGGCTGGCTGAGCATAGTGATAACCATCTACCCTCTCCTTATAACTGCTTCTGAATAATGCCTGAGACCAGGCAGTAGCTTATCCTTTTCTGTTTTCAGTAAACAGTTTGTTCTTTTATTTTCCCCATTGCTTTTGTTTGTTTGGGGGTTTTGTTATTGTTTTAATTTGGCTACCCAGAGCCATATGGGATCATAGTTCCCTGACCAGGGATTGAACCCATGCCCTTGGCAGTGAAAGCCCAGAGTTCAACCACTGGAAGGCCAGAGAATTCCCTAGGGCTTTTCTAAGTGGGGAGGAAGGAGAAGAAATAAGATGCAGGGGGCGGGCGGTGGGGGGAGTGGGAGTGTCACAGAGACAACTATGTTATGTGACTGTTTTAACAAATTGATTTAAATTTAAAAAACAAAATAGGTGTCTGCCTCCATTTCTTTCTGCTATTTTTGTGCTTTTGAAATGCTACATCTTCCACTGATTGTGCTTCAACCACTGCTTGTGCTTATCATTGGCTATTAATTTGGCTGGTGGGAAATCTAGATGGAGAAGAGGGAATATCCCATTGTTCTCTCACCTCTCTGTTTGTATTTTCATTGATGGAAAATAAGACAGGAAATAGAAAAAGAGAAAGAGCCATTTATACAAATGCCCACCAGCATGCACCCCAGGTGTCTCACCACAGCCTCATTCAAGACATCTTCCAACAAGAAATCATCATTTCATCTCTATCTTCTAGTCTGACCTCAATCCAAAGACCTTTACCACTTATTTTAAGAGTCAATGCTACAGTCAATGCTATTAAATTATAATCACTCAAGGATTGTGATTTGTCTCCTATATTTGCCAATTATTCATGAACTTCCACCCAATCAAGAAAATGAACAGTCAGTCTTGACTTGAGTCTTGACTCATCATCCATATCCAGAGGGTCACCCAAGGTTACCAATGTTCCGTCCAGATTTTTCTCAAGTCCTTCTCTCCTTGACTTCCCCACCACAGTAGTTGAAGTCCTTGTCTTTGCTCTGGTCTGGTCTCTGTCCCATATCTCATCACTCCCAAATGTGTATTTCCATAGAGAGATCACAGTGAGCCCCTGGAAATGGAAATCTACCCATGCTACCTCCCCTGCCTAAAATCCAGTGGTTTCTCTTCCTCTCTCCCAGGTCCAATTTAATCTTCTCCATACAAGCCAAGAAAGAAATGGCAACCCGCTCCAGTATGCTTGCCTGGAGAATCCCATGGACAGAAGAGTCTGACGTGTTATGGTCCATGGGGTTGGAAAGAGTCAGACATGGCTGAAGCAACTTAGAACATACAAGCCATGTGGGATTAATTTATTTAGTTCAAAAATATTTATTAAAGGCCTTCTGTATGTGAGATACTGCTTGACAAACTGGGGTCCCATGGTAATGTAAACAAACAAGAATCCCTGTCTTCATGAAGCTTACATTCTAGAGGAGGGAGAAGGGACTTATCTATTAAATAAATAGATAATTTTTATTGATTGCTAGAACCATTTAAGTGGTTTAGGATTGAAGTCAAGGAGATGGGTTGCTATATTACATAAGGCGACTGGAGACAGGGTCCCTGAGTCAATTTTTGAGGGGTGTTCCAAAGGAAGTACAAGTAACAGGTAGCGATGCAGATATATGAACAACTGGATTCTAGGCAAAGCAAACTCTAGTGAATTCAAGAGCTCTGGAAAGAGCAAGGATGCATCGAGTGGCCTGAGTAGAGTTTGAGAGGGAACTGGAATAGGTGAGTGTGTGTGTATTTGTGTGTGTCAGTTAGGAAACTGCAGACAGGGGAGGCCGTCTATAAATTATACTCATTTTTGACTGAGTGGAGGGTCAGTGATCCTAACATCCCCTCCTTGTTCAGGGTGAACTGAACTGATGCCCAGATGAGGTGGGTGCCCTCCTCCATGCTCTTGCTTCACCTATCCACACTTCCCCCATAGTCCTCACTGACCACTTGTGATTTCTTCCTTGCTTGTCTTCCTCATTATGCCACAGTTCAGAGGTTGTCAAAACTGAACATGCAGCAGCATCATCTGCTGCCCCCTTCTTGAAAAAAAGCTTCAGATTAAGTAGATCTGACATAGGACCCAAGAATTGGCATTTCTTGCAAGGTTTCGAGAGATGCTTCTGGAAAGCAGGGTGTGTCCTGAGGACCCCTATTCTAGTTTTCCAAAGGCTGGGGCTGAGTATGATTAGTATGCATCCCCAGAGCTCGGCTGCTCACTTGGCTTGGGGGCGAAATTCAGAAAACTTGTATTGAGCACCCAAGGTACATTTGCTGGAATGAGAAGAAGGGAAATAAGGTACCTGAATGGTAAGCCCTCTGCCCTCTCTGTTAATCTTCAAGTGATGCAGTCTTCTGTTGGCAAAGTTCTCTGTATTGATGGTGAATACATGGGTTTCTTCCTTGTTTAGCTGGGAGCGAACTTGTAAGCTTCCTTGAAAGAAAACATTAGAAATTAGAATTAAAAATAGACCAAATAGTGTAAAAAAGTAATCAGATTGCTTTTTAATTGATCATGGCTGTTTTATAGTGACTTATGCCATAACCCTTTCATCATTCACATTTTTAAAAGGTACTATATATGTCATGACTGTAGCATCTAGATCCATATTAAAACTCCTGAGTATAGATGAAATATGCGTGTGTGTGTGTGTGTGTGTGTGCTATCAGAAAGGAAAATAATTTGATTGTGAAAACTTTAATAAGATTGTCCACAGTCTCTTCAGTTTCTACCACTTCCTAGAACTCCTTTTCTTCCTAATTGCCTTCGTGGAATTTCAGAATATATAATGTGAAACAAGGTTGTAAAGTAATCTGAGGCAGAATAGGTGAGAGCAATCTGGAGCAGTGAGGTCATTACCCAACAGGGTCAGCCAATAGCAGAAGCTCCCTACAGTTAGCCCTGATTCCTCCTCTCCCTTTGGTTCTGATCATCATAGATTTTCAACTTGGGAGCTTATTTTCTCACTTAAAAATTAATAATAGCTCCGTGAGAGTGAAAGTTGCTCAGTCCTATCTGACTCTTTGCGACCTTATAGACTGTGGCCTGCCAGACTCCTCTGTCCATGGGATTCTCCGGGCAAGAATACTGGAGTGGGTAGCCATTCCCTCTCAGGGATCAAACTGGGGTCTTCTACATTGCAAGCATACTGTTTACCATCTGAGCCACCAGGGAAGCCAAAGAGGACTGAGGTGACTATATGAAAGTGAAAATGTTAGTCACTCAGTCATATCCAACTCTTTGAGACCCCATGGATTGCAGTCCTCCAGGCTCCACTGTGCAAGGAATTCTCCAGGCAAGAATACTGGAGTGGGTTGCCATTCCCTTCCCCAGGGGATCTTCCTGACCCAGGAATCGAACCTGAGTCTCCTGCATTGCATGCAGATTCTTTACCTTCTGAGCCACCAGGCCTCATATAGGAAGCCCTAATAGCTCCCTAGAAATAGCATATTTGGTGCTGAGAGGCACCTTCACCTGGGGCAAGGGGCCGGCCTGTGGTAGGGAAAGGGCACCCCTTATAAACTAGTGGGCTGTTCCCTAGCAAGCTCTTTCAGGCTCTTTCTAAGAACTTGGGTTTTTGATACTATTTAATGCAATGTACTATATAATATATAAATATGTTCCTAATATATCATGTATAAATTTTCTATGTAGTATATAAATATATATAATAATATAGCATACAAATTTTACATATTATATATAATTCAACCCAATAAAGTAAATCAGCATGTGATATTTATGTGTCAGGCATGGTAGTAAGGCACACATTCCTTGTAGTTATTTGGGATTCTTAGCATTCCACTGAATGAGTCATTCATACACACATTCTGCACACATCTATCTATTTTAGAAATCACTTCCATTTTATACATCTTCACTAAAACTTGCCTAGGAACCATCCATCTTAGATGTTAATCATCTCAACTGAGACCCTGTCAAATAATTTATTCTGAAGCCTCTCTGACACTCCAATTTAGGTCTAAAACACCTCAACAATTTCTTAGAGCCGTGCACATACTGATCTCACCTACTTAGGAGGTTTTGATGCAATCAGTGCCTCCCAAAGCACCCTAAGAAGATATCCTGAAACCTCTTGCTAACTCATCTGCACACAACTCCTAGGAGCATAAACTCAGTTCAAGACTTTTCAAAAATAAGCTTGTTACCATTAAAGGCTGATTTGCAGTCTTACAGGAGGCACTGGGGTGAGGTGGAAATGGTTGGGACCAGAAGTTCATTCATCACCTTCCCCCTAGCGTCATGTTCAGCTGCTTGGTCAATGAGCAAAAAGACATGTGTCTCCTCTCAGCTACTCTGGTGTCACAAGGTTACTGTCACCTTCTTGGATGGCACTGCCCTGGACCCACAAAGTTCACTGCTCTTAAGCCCTCTTTACCTAATTTATATGCTTCATCTGTCTGCTTTCATTTACCTCCCCAGTGTCTCCCATCCATACCTTTGCTTCCAAAAGTGTTTAACATAATGGTGATCATTGCAAGTGTAGAGTCCCTTAGACAGGGAACTGACTGAGGCAAGATGCTCTGAATCTAATAAATGAACAAACAAACAAAAAAAGGACTGTCTGGTACATATATACAATGGAACTCAGCCACTAAAAAGAATGAAATAAGACCATTTGCAGCAACATGGATGGACCTAGAAATTGTCATGCTGAGTGAAGTAGGTCAGAAAGAGAAATAACTTATGACATTCCTTTGTATGTGGAATCTAAAAAGAAATTATACAAATAAACTTATTTATAAAACAGACTCACAGATTTAGAGAAAGAACTTATGATTCTCAAGTAGGAAGGATGGGGGGAAGGGATAGTAAGGGAGTTTGGGATGGACATGTACACACTGCTATATTTAAAATGGATAACCAACAAGGACCTACTGTAGAGCACATGAAACTCTGCTCAATGTTATGTGGCAACTTGGATGGGAGGGGAGTTTGGGGTAGAACGGATACATGTATATGTATGGCTGAGTCCCTTTGCTGTTCACCTGAAACTATCACAATAATGTTAATCAGTTTTACTCCAGTACAAAAATTTAAAAAAAAAATTTAAAGGATCGCCTTAGCCAAATGTTCACTATAATTTATCTAGGAAAATGTATCCCCTCTTACGTGGTCTCGTTTTTTTCTTTTCCGTTAGTATATGTTGACATTGCTACATTATAAACAGCATGCATTTACCTGTGTGTGTGTGGATATGGGCTGAAATAAGATGTTCAGAGTATAGAAAGGAAATGAAACTGATTTGAGTCTCAGGGCTTTTCCAAATATGCTTCTGGAATAAACATATGTATAATGGAATGACCTTTTGGTCACCAGCAAGTATGCTGTAAAAGTTTCATTGCATCTTATTAATATTGGAAAATTCTAGCTGTATATGTCCTCACTCTTTTTAGGTCTCCAGGCAAAATTCATATCATTATTTTTAGAATTATACAAGTATTATCAATGTCATTTTAAAAGTGATGGAGAGAAATAAATAATCGCAAAAAATGTATTCAAATACAATGATAAAGAATCTAGTTTAAATCAAAGAGGATGTAGACATATTCTATTAAACATTCTTGCTACTTTCTGGACAGTTACTACCCCTTGGCTTCTCTCATTCTTGAGTTTCTTGCATATGACTCCTCTTTCATCTAGAACTTTTTTTGTTCCTTCCTTCATATGACAGGTGAAGGAACAGAGGTGAAGGAAGGTAAATAAATTTTCATCATTTATAGTAAGTGATTAACTCAGATTTAGAAATGAAATTGAGTTAGTTCTAAAGAGCATGATTTTCCCATGGAACACAAAGGTCCCATGTGTTCATCTCAGCCAAGAATAAGTCTTCCATTCCAACTTTTCCCATTAAGTTGATTCCTACTCAAACTCCAACATTAAGCATTCCGCTACCCCTTCCAAGAAACCTTATCTGGCTTTTCCAAGGTGCCGTCTTCTGCTCCTGTGGGTCCTGTGCTCACCTCTGTGTTGTCTGTTTACTTGCCTATTTTTTTCCTTCCTTCCTTGCCTCTCTCCCTTCTTTTCTCCCTTCTTTCATCCCTTCCTTCCTTTCATTCTTTTCTAAACTACATAAATTATTGTCTCAAATTCTGAAGGCTAGAAGTTTGAAATGTTCTCTCAAAGGATCTAGGCTAGGATTCTTCCTTGCTTCTTCTTAGCATTTGGTGGATACCTCCATTCCTTGCCTGGAAGATGCTTTATTCCAATCTCCTTTTCTTCACATGGCTCCTCTCTATGTGTATTAGATAGACCGACATTAAGAGCTACTCTAATACTGTAAAAGGATAATTCTGTTCAATTTTTAGCCACCGATCTCCTATTTATATTCTTCTTGACAATCACCTACTTGTGAGAATGTGAACATTATGGACTAGAAATTCGAAATTTGAAAAATCCAACTACTATCTAGCTCATCATCTTGAATTGGGCCTCACGATAAAGATTCTCACACCTCAGTTTCTTCAAGAACAACATTTTGTTGTAGTTTACTTGTTTCCACTTTGCCAATTATCCTATGCTAATCTGTCTTCCATACTGTCATTAGTGTAAGTATTCTAACACAGGCTTACTTGGCCACGTGATTCTACTCCAAGATTAATTTTACATGATACATTCCAGTGTGTAGCCTGACATGCAAAGCCTCCTTCTTAACTTTTCAACTTTATCAACACATACTTCCCATAACTGAATCATATCTAAACTAACAGAATTCCTTCAAATAATGCTCCTTCTTGATTTTTTGCATTTTATTTCTTCATCTGAAACTGCCCCTGCCTTCTCACCTGTATGCCAATCCCTTCTCATTTATTAAGACCCAACTGATACGACCCAGGTCTCCACTTTCCTTCAAGACAGGTATGATCTTTCCTTGTTGTATGGTCACTGTGCTCATTTTTGGTAACATTCTCAATGTATCAAGCTTCACTTGTCTTTCCCCTTGAATTTAAGCTTCTCTGATATGAATAGATGCTTATTCATCTTTGTGTCTTCAGAGAAGAGCACAGAGCCCGCTATCTTAAGTCACCAGAAGACACTTGTTGAATAAAATAGGCACTCTGTAGAATGTTCGGAGAAGGCAATGGCACTCCACTCCAGTACTCTTGCCTGGAAAATCCCATGGATGGAGGAGCCTGGAAGGCTGCAGTCCATGGGGTCGCTGAGGGTAGGACACGACTCAGCGGCTTCACTTTCACTTTTCACTTTCATGCATTGGAGAAGGAAATGGCAACCCACTCCAGTGTTCCTGCCTGGAGAATCCCAGGGATGGGGGAGCCTGGTGGGCTGCCGTCTATGGGGTCACACAGAGTCGGACACGACTGAAGCGAATTAGCAGTAGCAGCAGCAGTAGCAGAATGTTATTATCACTTTGAAAAATTATATACTAGCAGTTATTTAATGTTTACTCTGTGTCAGACACAAAATTAGCAAATAGTTAAAATGTTATAGTTATGTCTTTAAGGGATTTGTTATCTAGCTAAAGGGGACAAAATCAAAGTCATACTTTCTTGCTTATGTGTCAACCATGCATTATAACTTTAATTTGGTACTAAAGACTTTTTCCCCAAAACTTCTCAGATTAGAGAGCTAAATTTCACTGAAGTAAAATCTCTACAAATAAATAATAATAATAAAAGCAATTATTATGACATTCATAGTGAAATGGATCAAACCCAGGAGGACAGAACATCAATGTGTGTGGTCCTTCCACTGTATCATGTTTCCTTCAAAGACATATTTGCTCAAGTATACAAGTGAGTTGATGAATAGAGAGATGTATGGTTGGGTAAAGGGAAAAGAGGATGATTATTTATAGACAATAGAGATACATGTTTTGTGAATTCAAATAATGAGCAGTTGTAAGAACTGAGGTAATGAGAAAGAGTCCTCACAGAAAGAGATTTATTGAAGAAGGTAGAACTGAAATAGGCAAAAAAGAAAAAGAAAAATACTATGCTTATGTAGCTATAGAGATATAAGCAGAGCAATGTGACTGATTTTTACCATGATTTGAATAGAACCAACCAGAGGCCAATATGGCTGATGAGCATCTTTATAGACAGTCACCCAACTGATCTTCTCATTTTGAAATATAGAAACACTAAGACTCTGAAACATGAGTATAGCTTGGAAGAGGGTGGTAACAAAGAGAGAAGTCACAAGGAGAAGCCTTGTACTAAAAGGGCAAAGAATTTGGACTTCTTATAAAGAAAGATCCCGTAAGGCACTAAACACATGCCTGACTGGGTTGATATACACAAGGTGATAGTTAAAGAAAACTAGCCTGGGTACCCCGTGTCCAGGTCAGATCTAAAAGGGAAGATGGAGGGCCTCCCTGGTGGCTCAGTGGTTAAAAAATCCACCTGCCAATGCAGGAGACTCGGATTCGTTCCCTCATGCAGGAGGATCCTACATGCTGGGGAGCAGCTAAGCCCGTTTGTCACAATTATTGAGCTAGTGCTCTAGAGCCTGGGAGTTGAAACTACTGAAGCTTGCATGCCTAGAGTCTGTGCTCCACAGCAAGAGAAGCCACAGCAATGAGAAGCCTGCATACCACACCTAGAGAGTAGCCCCCAGTAGCCACAACTAGAGAAAAGCCTGGACAGGAACAAAGACTCAACACAGCCAAAAATAAAATAAATAAATAAGAATAGAAGAGAAGAGGGAGGGAGGAGGGTTCGGGATGGGGAACACATGTATACCTGTGGCGGATTCATTTTGATATTTGGCAAAACTAATACAATTATGTAAAGTTTAAAAATAAAATAAAATTGGAAGAATAAAAAAATAAATAAATGAAATTCCAAAAAAAAAAATAAATAAAAAAAATAAAAAAAAAAAAAGAAGAGAAGATGAAACTACCAGTTCTTACAAACATCAAAACAAGAACTATTGAAGGTGCTAGAATGCTGCTATGGAACAGGAATCCACATAAACGCTGCTGTTAATATCGCATGTCAATTTCTTGCTTTATCATTTCACTTTGAAATAAGGAGCTCTTTTACATCTTGATTGCTGTCCAATCCTTAGCAGCCCATATCAACTACAGACATATGCACCTTTCTATGCAGCTTTTAGTGTCTACTAACCAGGCCACCCTCACTGATCAGCTTCTCTTTTATCTTCACTGACCTACTTAGTGGTAGGTAAGGCAATTATTTCACTTCAGTTCATTCACTCAGTTGTGTCCGACTTTTTGTGATCCTATGGACTATAGCACGCCAGGCTTCCCTGTCCATCACCAACTCCCAGAGCTTACTCAAACTCATGTCCATTGAATCAGTCATGCCATCCAACCATCTCATCCTCTGTCATTCCCTTCCCTTCTTGCCTTCAATCTTCTCCAGCATCATGGTCTTTTCTAATGAGTCTGTTTCTTTGTATCAGGTAGCCAAAGTATTGGAGCTTCAGCTTCAGCATCAGTCCTTCCAATGAATATTCAGGACTGATTTCCTTTAGGATGGACTGGTTTAATCTCCTTGCAGTCCAAGGGACACTCAAGAGTCTTTTCCAACATCACAGTTCAAAAGCATCAATTCTTTGGCACTCAGTTTTCTTTATAGTCCAACTGTTACATCCATACATGGCTACTGGAAAAAAGCTTTGACTAGATGGACCTTTGTTGGCAAAGTAATGTCTCTGCTTTCTAATATGCTGTCTAGGTTGGTCATAGCTTTTCTTCCAAGGAGAAAGCATCTTTTAATTCCATGGCTGCAGGCAATGGCACCCCACTCCAGTACTCTTGCCTGGAAAATCCCATGGATGGAGGAGCCTGGTAGGCTGCAGTTCATGGGGTCGCTAAGAGTCAGACTCGACTGAGCAACTTCACTTTCACTTTAATCTTTCATGCATTGGAGAAGGAAATGACAACCCACTCCAGTGGTCTTTCCTGGAGAATCCCAGGAACAGGGGAGCCTGGTGGGCTGCCGTGTATGGGGTCGCACAGAATCGGACACGACTGAAGCGACTTAGCAGCAGCAGCAGCAGTCACCATCTAGAGTGATTCTGGAGCCCCCAAACAAACAAAAAACGTATTTCACTGTTTCCATTTTTTCCCATCTATTTGCCCATGAAGTGATAGGACCGGATGCCATGATCTTAGTTTTCTAAATGTTGAGTTTTAAGCCAACTTTTTCACTTTCCTCTTTCACTTTCATCAAGAGGCTCTTTAGTTCTTCTTTACTTTCTGCCATAAAGGTGGTGTCATCTGCATATCTGAGGTTATTGATATTTCTCCTGGCAACCTTGAGTCCAGCTTGTGCTTCCTTCAGCCAGCATTTCTCATGATGTACTCTGCATGTAACTTAAATAAACAGGGTGACAATATATAGCCTTGATGTACTCCTTTCCCTATTTGGAACCAGTCTATTGTTCCATGTCCAGTTCTAACTGTTGCTTCCTGACCTGCATATAGGTTTCTCAAGAGGCAGGTCAGGTAGTCTGGTATTCCCCTCTCTTTCACAATTTCCCACAGTTTATTATGATCCACACAGTCAAAGGCTTTGGCATAGTCAATAAAACAGAAATAGATGTTTTTCTGGAACTTTCTTGCTTTTTTGATGATCCAGAAGATGTTGGCAATTTGATCTCTGGTTTCTCTGCCTTTTCTAAAACCAGCTTGAACATCTGGAAGTTCATGGTTCACATACTGTTGAAGCCTGTCTTGGAGAATTTTGAGCATTGCTTTGCTAGAGTGTGAGATGAGTGTAATTGTGCAGTAGTTTGAGCATTCTTTGGCATTGCCTTTACTTGGGATTGGAATGAAAACTGACTTTTTCCAGTCCTGTGGCTACTGCTGAGTTTTCCAAATTTGCTGGCATTTTGAGTGCAGCACTTTCACAGCATCATCTTTTAGGATTTGAAATAGCTCAACTGGAATTCTTTCACCTCCACTAGCTTTGTTCGTAGTGATGGTTCATAAGGCCCACTTGACTTTGCATTCCAGGATGTCTGGCTCTAGGAGGCACTTATTTACTTAGTGGTAAATAAGGACCCCTAGGTCAAGACTCTAGGAGTCCTTATTTTGTTTATTTCCTCTAAAAGCTACATATGCCACACATTTAAGTCATCTGCAGCTCCCTGGTCTCTATAAAGTAAATCCTACGTCTCTGTACCTCTTTACAGCTCAACCATCATGCCCTCATTGTTCCATCATCATCTCTCACCAGGACTATTGCAATGCATCTGAACTAACTTCTCAGATTCCAGTCTTAGCTCTTTTCCCTCACACTCATACATTCTTTATTGGGCAGTCTAAATAAGCTTTCTGAAATACTTATTTGATGTTGCTACTTAAAATGTTTTAATGATACCCCAATGCACTTAGAATAAAATCCAAATTCTTTCTTGTAGATCCTATATAGCCTTATTTCATTCTACATTTTCCCTCATTCACTAAACTCCAGCTACTGCATACCCACATTATGCTCCCATAATGTGCCAAGTCCACTCCTGCCTTAGAGTCTTTACATCAGCTTTCTCTAAAACTTGGAATGGTCCTCTTACAGATATCTGCCTGGAATCCCCTCCCCATTCATGGGCTAAATCCATGTAGTGATGTCTTCTGTAGCCATGTACTCCTAACTCAATACCTCCATCTAAGAGTGTTTTCCAAACTGCTAGTCATGATTGACTAGTACATCATAGAATGAATAAGAGAATTCAGTATCTGTTATTACTAACTACACCCTCTCTAATTCCAATTACAAGCATTTCACTCTCTGAATACAATATTCTCCCTTTCATTTTCCCTTCATCTAATTCCCAGATTCCCATAATATTTTTTTATTTGTTTGTTTGTTTAATTATACTTGGTTTACATGCTATGTTTGTTTTAGGCATATGCAGTGATTTAGTTCATATTTATTTATAGATTATATATATATGTGTGTGTGTATTTATTCTTTTTCATATTCTTTTCCCTTGTAGATTATTACAAGATATTGAGTGTGCTATCCAGTAAGTCCCTTTTGTTTATTTTATATAAAGTAGGGTGTATATGTTAATCCCAACTCCTAATTTATCCCTCCTGCCATCCCCTTTGGTAACCATAAGATGGTTGCCTCTGTCTGTGAATCTACATGTTTTGTAAATAAGTTCATTTGTGTCATTTTTAGATTCCATACATAAGTTATATCAAATGGTATTTGTCTTTTTCTGTCTTACTTCACTTTTAGTATGATAATCTCTAGGTCCTTCCATGTTGCTGCAAATGGCATTATTTCATTCTTTGCTATGGTTGAATAATATTCCATTGTAGTATATACCATACATTCTTTATTCATTCATCTGTTGATGGACTCTTAGATTGCCTCTATGTCTTGGCTATTGTAAACAGTGCTGTAATTGAATGCATGTATCTTTCCAAATTATAGTTTTCTCCAGATGTATGCCCAGGAATGGAATCACTTGATTATATTGTAAAACATTTTAAAAAATGGGCAGAAGATCTAAATAGACATCTGAATAAGAATACAGATGGCCAACAGTCCATCATTAATAATTAATAATTAGAGAAAACATCATTAATAATTAGAGAAAATGCAAATCAAAACCACAATGATGCGTCCATTCACACCAATCAGAATGTCCATAATCAAAAAATCCACAAATAAATACTGGAGATGGTGTGGAAAGAAGGGAATCCTCTTGCACTGTTGTTGGAATGTAAATTGGTACAGCCAGTCTGAAGAACAGTAAGGAGTTTCCTTAAGAAACTAAAAAGAGTGCTATCATATGTTCCACAATCCTTATTATAAGGATTAATCTCACCAACTACTCAGTGCTCCTCAACCCCTTCATGTCCTCTCTTCTCTCCTTACCCAACCCAAATTGCTGGTCCATAAATATGACTCGGCCGAGAGAAGCTACCCCATGTCCAAGGTCGGGGCAGTAGCTGTGCTTTCCTGGAGCAGCTGTCAAGAGACACCCCATGTTCAAGGTAAGAGAAACACAAGTAAACACCGTAGGTGCTGAGAGAGGGCATCAGTGGGCAGACAGACTGAAACCACAATCACAGACAATTAGCCAATTTGATCACACAGACCACAGCTTGTCTAACTCAATAAACTAAGCCATGCCATGTGGGGCCACCCAAAACAGATGGGTCATGGTGGAGAGGTCTGACAGAATGTGGTCCACTGGAGAAAGGAATGGCAAACCACTTCAGTATTCTTGCCTTGAGAACCCTATGAACAGTATGAAAAGGCAAAAAGATAAGACACTGAATGATGAACTCCCCAGGTCGGTAGGTGCCCAATATGCTACTGGAGATCAGTGGAGAAATAACTCCAGAAAGAATGAAGGGAAGGAGCCAAAAACAACACCCAGTTGTGGATGTGACTGGTGGTTGAAGCAAGGTCTGATGCTGTAAAGAGCAATATTGCATAGGAACCTGGAATGTTAGGTCCATGAATCAAGGCAAATTGGAAGTGGTCAAACAGGAGATGACAAGAGTGAACATCGACATTCTAGGAATCAGCAAACTAAGATGGACTGGAATGGGTGAATTTAACTCAGATGACCATTACATCTACTGCTGTGGGCAGGAATCCCTGAGAAGAAATGAAGTAGCCATCATGGTCAACAAAAGAGTCTGAAATGCAGTACTTGGATGCAATCTTAAAAACAATAGAATGATCTCTGTTCATTTCCAAGGTAAACCATTCAATATCACGGTAATCCAAGTCTATGCCCCGACCAGTAATGTTCAAGAAGCTGAAGTTGAACAATTCTATGAAGACCTACGAGACCTTTTAGAACGAACACCCAAAAAAAGATGTCCTTTTCATATAGGGGCTGCTGCTGATAAATCACGTCAGTCGTGTCTGACTCTATGCAACCCCATAGATGGTAGCCCACCAGGCTCCCATCCCTGGGATTCTCCAGGTAAGAATACTGGAGTGGGTTGCCATTTCCTTCTCCTCATTATAGGGGACTGGAATGCAAAAGTAGAAAGTCAAGAAATACCTAGAGTAACAGGCAAATTTGGCCTTGGATTACGGAATGAAGCAGGGCAAAGGCTAATAGAGTTCTGCCAAGAGAACGAACTCTTTCAACAACACAAGAGAAGACTCTATACATGGACATCACCAGATGGTCAACACTGAAATCAGATTGATTATATTCTTTGCAGCCAAAGATGGAGAAGCTCTATAAAGTCAGCAAAAACAAGACTGGGAGCTGACTGTGGCTCAGATCATGAACTCCTTATTGCCAAATTCAGACTGAAATTGAAGAAAGTGGGGAAAACCACTAGACCATTCAGGTATGACCAAAATCAAATCCCTTATGATTATACAGTGGAAGTGAGAAATAGATTTAAGGGACTAGACCTGATAGACAGAGTACCTGATGAACTATGGATGGAGGTTCATGACATTGTAAGGAAAAAGGGAGCAAGACCATCCCCAAGAAAAAGAAATGCAAAAAAGCAAAATGACTGTCTGAGGAAGCCTTAAAAATAGCTGTGAAAAGAAGAGAAGTGAAAAGCAAAGGATAAAAAGAAAGATATACCCATTTGAATGCAGAGTTCCAAAGAACAGCAAGGAGAGATAAGAAAGATTTCCTCAGTGATTAATGAGAAGAAATAAAGGAAAACAATAAAATGAGAAAAACTAGAGATCACTTCAAGAAAATTAGAGATACCAAGGGAATATTTCATGTAAAGATGGGCACAATAAAGGACAGAAATTGTATGGACTTTACAGAAGCAGAAGATATTAAGAAGAGGTGGCAAGAATGCACAGAAACTGTACAAAAAAGATCTTCATGACCCAGATAATCATTATGGTGTGATCACTCACCTAGAGCCAGACATTCTGGAATCTGCAGTCAAGTGGGCCATAGGAAGTATCACTACAAACAAAGCCAGTGGAGGTGATGGGAATCCAGTTGAGCTATTTCAAATCCCAAAAGATGATGCTGTGAAAGTACTGCAGTCAAAATGCTAGCAAATTTGGAAAACTCAGCAGTGGCCACAGGACTGGAAAAGGTCAGTTTTCATTCCAATCCCAAAGAAAGGCAATGCCAAGGAATGCTCAAACTACCGCACAATTGCACTCATCTCACACACTAGTAAAGTGATGCTCAAAATTCTCCAAGTCAGGCTTCAGCAATATGTGAACTGTGAACTTCCAGATGTTCAAGCTGGTTTTAGAAAAGGCAGAGGAACTAGAGATCAAATTGCCAACATCCGCTGGATCATGGAAAAAGCAAGAGAGTTCCAGAAAAAACATCTATTTCTGCTTTACTGACTATGCCAAAGCCTTTGACTGTGTGGATCACAATAAAAAATTCTGAAAGAGATGGGAATACCAGACCACCTGACCTGCCTCTTGAGAAGCCTGTATACAGGTCAGGAAGCAACAGTTAGAACTGGACATGGAACAACAGACTGGTTCCAAATAGGAAAAGAAATATGTCAAGGCTGTATATTGTCACCATACTTATTTAACTCATATGCATAGTACATCATGAGAAATGCTGGGCTGGATGAAGTACAAGCTGGAACCAAGATTGCCAGGAGAAATATCAATAACCTCAGATATGCAGATGACACCACCCTTATTGGCAGAATGTGAAGAAGAACTAAAGTGCCTCTTGATGAAAGTGAAAGAGGAGACTGAAAAAGTTGGCTTAAAGCTCAACATTCAGAAAACGAAGATCATGGCATCTGGTCCCATCACTTCATGGCAAATAGATGGGGAAACAGTGTGAATAGTGGCTGACTTTATTTTTCTGGGTTCCAAAATCACTGCAGATGGTGATTGCAGCCATGAAATTAAAAGAAGCTTACTTCTTGGAAGGAAAGTTCTGACCAACCTAGACAGCATATTAAAATTTCAGAGACATTACTTTATCAACAAAGGTTCATCTAGTCAAGGCTATGGTTTTTCCAGTGGTCATTTATGACTGTGAGAGCTGGACTATAAACAAATCTGAGTGCTGAAGAATTTTTGCTTTTGAACTGTGGTGTTGGAGAAGACTCTTGAGAGTCCCTTGGACTGCAAGGAGATCCAAACAGTCCATCCTAAAGAGATCAGTCCTGGGTGTTCATTGGAAGGACTGATGTTGAAGCTGAAACACCAAAATTTTGGCCACCTGATGGGAAGAGCTGACTCACTCGAAAAGACCCTGATGCTGGGAAAGATTGAAGGTAGGAGGAAAAGGGGACAACAGAGGATGAGATGGTTAGATGGCATCACTGACTCAATGGACATGAGTTTGGGTAAACTCCAGGAGTTGGTGATGGACAGGGAGGCCTGGTGTACTGAGGTTCATGGGGGTCGCAAAGAGTCAGACACGACTGAGCAACTGAACTGAACCGAACCGAACCATGACTCTCCTCTCCTATAGACTCTTAACTCCTTTTGCCAACTCTTACTTCATTGAGAAGGTATTTGTTTGGCAGAACAATAATTGCTAAAATCTAACCTTCACTCTATCTTTGCAAGGTTCAGCTGGTAGAAAAATGTATAAACCCTGCAAATTGCTTATGAGCCACTTTAAATTATTCATGACCAAGTGCAAGTGGGGCTTTCTTGTGTTCCTCAACCTCACTGTATTTCCTAAGTCCATTCACCTACTGACTCAGAGAGCTACGTAATGGCATTAAGTCTTTGCTCAAATCTCCATCTTACCTTCTCCTTCTCCCATCTCAGTTTATAACCTTGACTCCTGCTTCTCTAAGAAAACTGAAGCAATCGGAAGAAAATTCCCTGAAACTTCTGCCACCATATTGAATAACAGATCATTTTCTGAGTCTGTGTGGTTTCTCTACCTTTATAACTTAGATGAATTGTCTGTGCTTTTACTTAAATATATCCTTGCTTCACATTCTCCTGACCTGTTTCAAGCCATCACTCAAGCAATATCCCCTTTCTCTACCATTTTTTCTTCCTCTCTATGACATCATTCCCATTAGCAATTTTTTCCAGATTTCAATGGAATAAAAAGAAACCTCTTCAACTTTCTTAACTTATCCATGGCCACATTTCCCTGGTCTTCTGGCTTGCAAGGAAACTCCTGTTAGGCATCATGTTTACTTTCTGAATTCAATTCCTTTTTTCCATTTACTCTTAAACTTCATCCAGTAAGATTTTAAGATTTCCCATGAAAATTTCTGTTGCCCAAATCATCAATAACTTTCATGTTGTTAAATCTAATTTTCCATTCCGGATCTGCAGTTTATTCTCACCAGAATTTTATCCAATCACTTTCTTCTCTTCTATAAAACTATTTGCTTGGCTTCCAGGACATGACTGTCTCCTAGTCATCTTCCCACCTCACTGGCTCCTCCTTCTTCCTCCCCATTTCTGAATCATAATTTTCTCCTTGATCTCTTAATGTTGAAGTTTCAAGGCTTACCCTGTGGACTTCTCTTCTCTATCAATACTCATTGCCTTGATAATTTTGTCTAGCATTATGGTTTCAAATACCATTTTTCTGGTTTCTTATGACTGTTGTAGCACATAGTTCTAGATGCTAGAAGTCTGAAATCTAAGTATCATCAGGTCCATGTTTCCACCAAATACTCTAAGGGAAAGTCTTTCCTTTGTTTCCTGTGAGTTTCTGGTAGCTCTTGGCACTCCTTTGTGTTCTTTGACTTGTAGCTGCATCATTCCCACAGTTGTCTCTATTGTTATGTTATGTGGCCTTATTCCCTTTGTGTGTCCGTTTATGTGTCTCTGTGTCTCTATATCCTTATCTCCCTCTTATAAGGACATTGGTGATTGGATTTAGGTCCCATTCTAATACAGCATGACTTCACTTTAACCTTGTTTCCAATAAAGTTCACATTCTGACGTTCCAGCTAGACATCAGTTGGCGGGGGTTGGGGATGGGGAGGTGGGGGAGGTGGAAATCTATTGAAGCCAGTATAGTGTCTAACTACAGGCCAATTTCCAAATTAATATCTCCAGCTTGGTCATCTGCCCTCAACTTCAGACTCTTCTAATTAATCGTCTCTCTTCTTGTTTGGCTAATAGGCACCTCAAATTTAATACATCCAAGACTGAACTCATAATCTCTTCTAAACCTGCTTCTTCTATGACTCTTCCCTACTTAAGCACTGACAATCCTGTAAATTTAGGTGCTGAGCCAAAAAAAATCTTGGGTTCCTCTCTGGTGTCTTATATCTTGTGTCCAACAGGGAATGACAAAGTTTGATGCCCCACCATCCAAAATACACCTGAGTCTAACCACTTTTTTCATTCCTCACCAATTCCTCTATTGCTAATCCTCACCCCAGTCAGCCAGCATTTCTCATCCAGACTAATTCAATAGCCTCCTAACTACTTTTCTTCTCTTCTAACCCCCTGTGTACTATTCTCCACAGAGCCTCTAGAGAAATCCTGTTAATGTATAAATAAGCCTAACCACTTCTCTGCTTGTTCAGTGGGCCCTCATCTTTCCCAGTTTAGTTTAGTAGACATCTTTTTTTTTTTTTCCTTTATTGAAGTATAGTTGATTTACAACATTGTTTTAATTTCAGGTGTACAGCAAAGCAATTAATATGTATATATGCATGTGTGTTAGTCACTCAGTCATGTCCAGCTCTTTGCAACCCCATGAACTGTAGCCCACCAGGTTCCTTTGTCCATGAAATTCTCCTGGCACAAATACTGGAGTGGGTTGCCATGCTCTTCTCCAGAGTATATATGCATATCTATCTATCTATCTATCTATATATATCTCCTTTTTTAATATTATTATAACACAATTATATATTATTACAAGATTTTGAATATTTAATGTAGTTCCCTATGCTATACAGTAGATCCATATTGTTTATTTATATATAGTCCTGTGTATATACTAATCCCTAACTCCTAGTTTATCCCTTCCCACTTTAGTAACCATAGTTTTTTTCTTTTTTTTTTAATATAAATTTATTTATTTTAATTGGAGGCTAATTACTTTACAATATTGTATTGGTTTTGCCATATACTGACATGAATCCACCATGGGTGTATATGTGTTCCCCATCCTGAACCCCCCTCCTACCTCCATCCCCATCTTTCCTGAGTCTGTGATTCTATTTCTGTTTTGTAAAGAAGTTCATTTGTATCTTTTTTTTTTTTTAAGTTTCCACATAAAGGTGATATCATACCTTCTTTGTATTTCTCTGTCTGGCTTATTTCACCTAGTATGATAATCTCTAGGTCTATCCATGTTTCTATAAATAGCATTATTTCATCCTGTTTATGGCTGAGTAATACTCTCTGTATATACACACCACATCTTCTTCCTCTATTCATTTGTTGATGAAAATTTAAGTTGCTTTTCTGTCTTGGCTATTGTAAATAATGCTGCTATGAACATAGTGGTGCATGTATCTTCAAATTAGAATTTTCATCTTTTCCATATATATGCCCAGATAGAAGGCAATTTCCTTGCTGTTATTATAAGGTCCAAAGGCCTCATATTTGTTTTTCCAGTAGTCATGTATGGATGTGAATATTGGATCATAAATAAGGTTGAGTGCCAAAGAATTGATGCTTTCAAACTGTGAGGATGGAGAAGATTTTGGAGAGTCCCTTGGACTGCAAGGAGATCAAACCAGTCAATCCTAAAAGAAATCAACCCTGAATATTTATTGGAATGACTATTGCTGAAGCTGAAGCCCCAGTACTTTCCCACCTGATGCAAAGAGCAGGCTCATTAGAAAAGACCCTGATGCTGGGAAAGATTGAGGGCAGGAGGAGTAGAGGGCAACAGAGGATGAGAATGAGATAATTAGAGAGCATCACTGACTCAACGGACATGAATTTGAAGCAAAATGTGGGAGATAGTGGAGAACAGTGGAGCCAGGTATGCTACAGTCCATGCAGTCACAAAGAATCAGACAGGACTTAGTGACTGAAAAATAACAAGGCCTTATATTACCTCTATTTCCTCATCAGCTACTACATTCCTCCTTGTCTCTGGATCCAGCCATGATGCTTTCCTTACCAGTTCCTAGAGAACATGCACACCTCTATTTCAGGACTTTGCATTCCTTATTTTCTCCAGAATGATCTTCTCAGGGTATTCACAGGGCTCCTCCACCCCACTGCCAACTCCTTCATGTCTTTGCTCAAATAGAACTGGTTTCAAGAGCTCTTCTCTGATGACCATGTCAAAACCTCCAAGATCCTTACCCCAGTTAAACATATCTTTAATTCCTTTACTTTGCTCTTTTTTCCCAATAGAGCTTATCATCTTAGAATATTTTGCTTCTTGTTATATGTATTATTTACTATCTATAGCTTTCCATTAGAATGAATGAGTGTGTGTGTGTGTGTGTGTTCATTTGCTCAGTTGTGTCTGAATCTTTGCGACCCCATAGACTGTAGCCCCCCAGGCTCCTCTGTCCATGGAATTTTCCAGACAAGAATACTAGAGTGGGTTGATATTTCCTACTCCAGGGGATCTTCTCAACCCAGAAACTGTGCCTACGTCTCTTGCCTCTCCTGCATTGGCAGGAGGATCCTTTACTACTGCACCATGAGCCGCTATATATAGGGAAAACATTGTTTCAGACATACAAATCCATGCTGGATCACTATGTAAGAACATTTCTCATTGCATATTTTTTCCAGACATTGTTGGAAAGTCCAGGTCTTTCAAATAGCTATTTTCATAGTATTTATCACCAACCTACTCATTTGTTAATTTTTATATTTTAAAATTTGTTTAGTGATTTTCATTCCCCATTTAAATTGAAAGCTCCATGATAACAGAGCCTTACTTGTGGTTTCCCCTGGGATATTCTTAGTGTTAAGAAAAATACCTGGCATATAGTTGGAGTCAATGGGGGTCAAAAAATATTTATTGAAGTCTTTATAGAATGAATGAATAGGTAGTTTCAATGATATATGAAATATATTTCTTTTATCTCAAGCATGCTTAATTATATATATAATGTAAGCAATTATTTATGGGTTGATAACAATAATTGTAATAATTATAATTTTCTAGCTATTAATGTTAGCTACTGTCATTCTTATAATCAGTATCGTTAGAATTTCATTTATCGCCTATTTTGTTCTAGGAATTGTCTTAAATGCTTTTGTCATATTTCAACTACCTCAAAAATACATCCTACATATTATTATTATTGTGCTGATTGTACATATGAGGGCAATTTAGCTTGTCTAAGCTAGTTAGACATTTAAATTTCAGTCATTTCACACAGGCTTTTCTCCAGTCTAATTGTAATCTGCATTTGCCACCACCTCACAAGCATGGAAAGATAGTATCCAAACTCTGCATCTCTTCCTTAGCACCCACCATATGAAGATAAAGCTTTTAATAAAGTTCATTTAAATGAAGGCATAATGTTTGTTTGATAATCCCACTTAGACTTCACAGAGGAAACATTAAAAAAAAATAAACATTTTTGTGGCTATTCTGAAACCAAACTCAATTGTCCAGAGCTTGTTGTCAAATCACCACAAGCAAAATTGAATGCTAAATTTCATGAGATGTCTCCAAGCTAAAAAAAAAACACAAACTTTTTTTAAAAATCTTCTTTGAAAAAGAGAAAGTTTGTACTTAAAAACTGCACACTCCATGGAAGAGAAAGTCCATTTGCACAGCAAAGTTAAACATTATGTTTATTCTTCCCAAGTTTCTATCTTTGGCAAGGTAAGGATAGATTAGAACCCTAAAGAATCAGCCACCTTAAAAAAATATTCCTAGTTCTTTGAGAATTTCTCACGAGTCAGTAATTGCAATGCACTGCGGCTTCTCAGATCCATTCAGCTAAGATGATTTTCTACAGCTCAATTCATTCCTTATTCAAAAGCAACCTTGAAAACTCTCAGAGGAAGTAATAAACAGGTACCAAGTCTTCTAGCCTATTTGGTGATGGGTTGTGGTTTACTTCATTCAGCGCTATTATAAGCACCTTCATAAGCAACAATTATCTTCTTCTATTTCAGCCTTTCTGTTTACGTTTGCACAAAATATTCCACAACCTCTTACCTTTAACTGAACAGTTGTTCGTATAGAAAAAGAGCCCCATTAAAATGCAGACCAACCGCCCCTCTTCCATGGTAGTCTGTCCAAACCCATCATTGTTTCTCTGCATCATGTAATGTCAGCCTTTTTTTCAGCCACAGAAAAATACACAAAATTATGAAATTAGGAGTTTAATTTTTCATTTTCAATCAGTTGATATGTATGAATGAAACCACACAAGTTCCTCTGGTTCATGGTTGTCCTCTGAATTGAGTCTTTACAGCATGTATAAAAGGCACACACCACAAAACATAATGGAAGAAACTGACCGATGCTTCATGTGCTTGGAGACTTCATCATGGTACTACAGATCTATTTTCCTTTCTTCTGAGACCCAATTAGAGTTCACTTCCATTTAAAAACTCTCTCCCCTTATTTGTGTATGATTTACGGGGTTTGAAGGCAATAGTCATTAGAACTAGACATTGTAATTAGTCTTTAAAGTATTCAGGAAGAGGCAGCTTTGTAAATTTTATGTCCTCTTTTTATGATCCAATTGCTTTTGAATATAGAAGCTTTTGATCACGGTACTTGCAATTTTACAATATTTGGAGCAAATGTTAGTTGTGTGTGTTTTTTAACATTTTTTAAAAGTTTTTGAGCACCACAGATCCTGGTGATATAAAGAAATGCCAATTCACAGAAATATTGGGTCACGCTTTGTGATTTGTTTCCTGGGTGGTGAAAACGCTGCTAAGCCCACTACATACCTGTAACAAGGGGCTCCTACTTTTTTTATATACCTCCCCATGCCCAGTGCTGAACTCCCCAAAGCAGACCCTCCATCAACACATGGCAAAGATCCAAGCCCATTGATGTAACAGGAACAGTGATAAAGACACTACCCAGAGAAGAAAGATTCAGCCTTTCTCCCAAGATGCACACAGCCTGGTATGTGACCCAGAAAAAAGACCATTACAATACAGGGAGAAGAGATGTTGGAAAAGGATATATACATGGAAGAAAACTGAAAAATCACCAGAGCCTTTCTAGGGGTGTTAAACCCTGAATCAGTCATGAAGAACACATAAAAGTTATCCACTAAGATGAGAGGAAAGAAGTGGGTTTTCCTAGAGGAAACAGTATGTCAAAGGGAGGGAGATGGAATAGACGATGGACTGCAAGTCTGTGTTGAGTAGAAGGCAGCTATTACTATGGAGAATAAGTAGAAAGCAATACTAATACAAATTTGGGATGTGAAACATAATTGTGTTTTTAAGAAAGCTATCCCAGAAAAGGCAATGGCAATCCCACTCCAGTACTCTTGCCTGGAAAATTCCATGGGTGGAGGAGCCTGCAGTCCATGGGCTCGTGAAGAGTCAGACACAACTGAGTGACTTCACTTACACTTTTCACTTTCAAGCATTGAAGAAGGAAATGGCAACTCACTCCGGTATTCTTGCCTGGAGAATCCCAGGGATGGGGGAGCCTGTTGGGCTGCCATCTATGGGGTAGCACAGAGTCAGACATGACTGAAGTGACTCAGCAGCAGCAGTAGCAGCAGCAAGAGAGCTATCCAGGTAGCACTAGTGGTAAAGAGCCCATCCACCAATGTAGGAGACATATGAGACATGGGTTCAATCCTTGGCTCTGGAAGATCCTCTGGAGGAGAGTACAGTAACCCATTCCTGTATCCTTGCCTGAAGAATCCCATGGACAGAGGAGACTGGCGGGCTACAGTCCATAGGGCCAGAAAGACTTGGACATAACTAAAGCAAAAGAAGAGAAGTGAAAAGCAAAGTAGAAGAGGAAAGATATTCCCATTTGAATGCAGAGTTTCAAAGAATAGCAAAGAGAGATAAAAAAAAAAAGCCTTCCTCAGTGATCAATGCGAAGAAATAGAGGAAAACAACAGAATGGGAAAGATTAGAGATCTCTTTAAGAAAATTAAAGATACCAAGGGAAAATTTCATGCAAAGATGGGCTCAATAAAGAACAGAAATGGTATGGACATAACAGAAGCAGAAGATATAAAGAAGAGGTGGCAAGAATACACAGAAGAACTATACAAAGAAGATGTTCATGACCCAGATAATCACAATAGTGTGATCACTCACCTAGAGCCAGACATCCTGGAATGTGAAATCAAGTGGGCCTTAGAAAGCATCACTATGAACAAAGCTAGTGGAGGTGATGAAATTCCAGTTGAGCTATTTCAAATCCTGAAAGATGATGCTGTGAAAGTGCTGCACTCAAAATACCAGCAAATTTGGAAAACTCAGCAGTGGCCACAGGACTGGAAAAGGGTCCGTTTTCATTCTAATCCCAAAGAAAGGCAATGCCAAGGAATGCTCAAACTACCGCACAATTGCACTCATCTCACACACTAGTAAAGTAATGCTCAAAATTCTCCAAGCCAGGCTTCAGCAGTATGTGAACCGTTAACTTCCAGATGTTCAAGCTGGTTTTAGAAAAGGCAGAAGAACCAGAGACCAAATTGCCAATATTCGCTGGACCATGGAAAAAGCAAGAGAGTTCCAGAAAAACATCTAGTTCTGCTTTATTGACTATGCCAAAGCCTTTGACTGTGTGGATCACAAGAAACTGTGGAAAATTCTGAAAGAGATGGGAATACCAGACCACCTGACTTGCTTCTTGAGAAACCTATATGCAGGTCAGGAAGCAACAGTTAGAACTGGACATGGAACAATAGACTGGTTCCAAATAGGGAAAGGAGTACGTCAAGGCTGTATATTGTCACCCTGTTTATTTAACTTATATGCAGAGTACATCATGAGAAACGCTGGGCTGGAGGAAGCACAAGCTGGAATCAAGATTGCCAGGAGAAACATCAATAACCTCAGATATGCAGATGACACCACCCTTATGGCAGAAAGTGAAAAGGAACTCAAAAGCCTCTTGATGAAAGTGAAAGTGGAGAGTGAAAAAGTTAGCTTAAAGCTCAACATTCAGAAAACGAAGATCATGGCATCCGGTCCCATCACTTCATGGGAAATAGATGGGGAAACAGTGGAAACAGTGTCAGACTTTATTTTTCTGGGCTCCAAAATCACTGCAGATGGTGACTGCAGCCATGACATTAAAAGATGCTTACTCCTTGGAAGGAAAGTTATAACCAACCTAGATAGCATATTCAAAAGCAGAGACATTACTTTGCCAACAAAGGTCCGTCTAGTCAAGGCTATGGTTTTTCCAGTGGTCATGTATGGATGTGAGAGTTGGACTATGAAGAAAACTGAGCACCGAAGAATTGATGCTTTTGAACTGTGGTGTTGGAGAAGACTCTTGAGAGTCCCTTGGACTGCAAGGAGATCCAACCAATCCATCCTAAAGGAGATCAGTCCTGGGTGTTCATTGGAAGGACTGATGCTGAAGCTGTAACTCCAATACTTTGGCCATTTCATGTGAAGAGTTGAGTCATTGGAAAAGACCTTGATGCTGGGAGGGATTGGGGGCAGGAGGAGAAGGGAGGAAAGAGGATGAGATGGCTGGATAGTATCACCGACTCGATGCACATGAGTTTGGGTGAATTCCGGGAGTTGATGATGGACAGGGAGGCCTGGCGTGCTGCAATTCATGGGGTCGCAAAGAGCCGGACACAACTGAGCGACTGAATTGAACTGAACTGAACTGAAAGCAACTTAACACACACACTTAAGACACGCACAGCTATCACCTCTATCAAGCTGTATTTTTCAACTCATCATTTTGCTTTCTCCAAATGATAAAGTTAATTACAACAAGGACCTATTGTATAACACAAGGAACCATAGTTGATGTTTTATAATAACCTATATGGGAAAAAAATCTAAAAAACAATTATCTATCTTTATCTGAATCATTTTGCTGTACATCTGAAACTAATAAAACTTTGAAGATCAGCTATACTTCAATGTTAAAAAACAGTTCATTTCAACGTGCTGCTCTGGACGATTACTCAAATACATTTTCTAAGGCCATCATTCCAGGCAGTGGTGTGGGTGCCGATTTGCTCCAAGCATAAATGCATCTGTAGCACAAGGAGTAGAGTCATACTGCTTTCAATAATCAATAAATAATAATAATAAACTTTCAATCATCTGAAAGTTATCCTTAGCATCTAACACCATGTGCACCACATAACAGAAGTGGCTAGGAAGCAACACTCAAAACGAAGCAAAAAAGTGGAGCATAAAATCAGGTGTCTGTTGTTGCTCTTATTGTTTTTTAGTTTAAAGAGATGGCAAGTGTAGCATGGTCAGGGTGGTACCCCACTCTGAGCCTTTGTGGTTTCCTATTGTCTGCTGATCCCATGCTGACTGCCAAGTACAAGGATTACAAAGCAGTTTAGTGCTAGCTTCAGGCACTTCCATAAATGAAAATATAAATGATGGTCAATTAGAGATGATTTCCTAAAGCATTTTCTAAAATCATTAACAAAGAGTGTAACTAGCTCATGAATAACTTTAGGCACTTTTCACAATGCATAGTCATCAAGATATAACTATAGAGCCCTGTTTAATGGCCCAGAGACAAACAGATGGAAGTTTTTCTTAAAGGCGGGGCTCCTCCATATTTAGCTTGTGGAATCCCACCTGTTTTGAAGTGAGGGTCCTGTCCAGGCTGCAGTCCCCTCCTGATCCCTTATTCCGATTCCATCGTTGGTCTTAGAAATGGAAATGTTTATTTGCATCTGAAAGATGGCCCTATGGACTGACTGACTGGTGGATGATCTCATCACATCACAGTTCACTTCCCTTACATCACTCATGAATCTGAGTCTAGCTCTTTCTCCTCTGTAAAATATGGGGGATTAATTATGTGGCCTTTATTCCCTCCCCAGGACCATCATTAGTGTTTGCTCTAGTTTTTCCTGTAGGCTTACTACATGACATCCACCATCTCAGTAGCCAAAAAGATCACTTCTCTTTGGTTCCTATGGAATGTTTAATTATTTTTTGAGAAGTTAAATTGAATAGTTAGGCAATAGTTAGGCTGCACATGTCCAAGTACTAACTGGGAGACAGTGTCTGTGTTAGTATATTGTCAGAGGGGAGAGGGAAGATGTTCTTTATTGTTATTTCAATCTTATTGTAACACATGTTCAGGAAGGAAGGAAGAATTGAGGAGAAAAATAGAAGGTATTCTGGACTGCTGCTACTGTCTTTTCTACTGTTTTATTTTAGATCAGCAAGCAAAAATCACTGGCCACTCCACCAGCTTCCTATCTACCCCTATCCACAGTATTGATTGGAGGAAGTTAATTAGGCTTGGAGACTTCAGGTAGATTTTAACTTTCTTGACCCAGAGGAAAGGTCCCAGATTCTGTGAGAGCATATAACAGGTGGAAAGGGGTCCATCTCACTCAAGGAGATTTCTCCACCCCAGTATTCTCCAATGCCAGAGTCAGTGCATGACTTTTGTATTGACCACCCTCTCTCTACCATCCTCCTATGTATCAACAACACATGTCCCTTCTTTCACTATTTCTGTGATAGTGTACATCACCGTGACCAAAGCTCCCTACCTATCAACATGACAAAGTCTAATGTTTTTCGTATATTCTCCAATTTGATCTCAACAGTTCTATTGTCCTATCTCCACAAATCCCCTTCCAGTGTCTTATACTCCAGCCAAAAGGGGTTCATAATACTGCAAGCTTTCTTATATTTCTTCCACTGTATATAGTGAGTGCTAAGGATTCTGATGTGGAGCAGTCCATGGGGTTATGAAGGATTGGACACAACTTAACAACTGAACAAAATCAACACTTAAATAACTGCCAAATGAAAGAATGAATGCACTTCTGAAAACCTAAGGATAAAAAGAAAACTAATCATTGAAAAAGCAAGAGAGTTCCAGAAAAACATCTAGTTCTGCTTTATTGACTATGCCAAAGCCTTTTCGAGTGGATCATTCAATAAACTGTGGAAAATTCTGAAAGAGATGGGAATACCAGACCACCTGATCTGCCTCTTGAGAAACCTATATGCAGGTCAAGAAAAAACAGTTAGAACTGGACATGGAGCAATAGATGGTTCCAAATAGGAAAAGGAGTACGTCAAGGCTGTATATTGTCACCCTGCTTATTTAACTTATATGCAGAGTACATCATGAGAAATGCTGGGCTGGAAGAAGCACAAGCTGGAATCAAGATTGCTGGGAGAAATATCAATAACCTCAGATATGCAGATGACACCACCCTTATGGCAGAAAGTGAGGAGGAACTAAGAAGCCTCTTGATGAAAGTGAAAGAGGAGAGTGAAAAAGTTGGCTTAAAGCTCAACACTCAGAAAATGAAGATCATGGCATCTGGTCCCATCACTACATGGGAAATAGATGGGGCAACAGTGGAAACAGTGTCAGACTTTATTTTTCTGGGCTCCAAAATCACTGCAGATGGTGACTGCAGCCATGAAATTAAAAGACGCTTACTCCTTGGAAGAAAAGTTATGACCAACCTAGATAGCATATTCAAAAGCAGAGACATTACTTTGCCAAAAAAGGTCTGTCTAGTCAAGGCTATGGTTTTTCCAGTGGTCATGTATGGATGTGAGAGTTGGACTGTGAAGAAAGCTGAGTGTCGAAGAATTGATGCTTTTGAACTGTGGTGTTGGAGAAGACTCTTGAGAGTCCCTTGGACTGCAAGGAGATCCAACCAGTCCATTCTGAAGGAGATCAGCCCTGGGTGTTCTTTGGAAGGAATGATGCTAAAGCTGAAACTCCAGTACTTTGGCCACCTCATGTGAAGACTTGACTCATTGGAAAAGACTCTGATGCTGGGAGGGATTGGGCGCAGGAGGAGAAGGAGACAACAGAGGATGAGATGGCTGGATGGCATCACCGACTCGATGGACGTGAGGTTGAGTGAACTCCAGGAGTTGGTGATGGACAGGGAGGCCTGGCGTGCTGCGATTCATGGAGTCGCAAAGAGTCAGACACGACTGAGTGACTGAACTGAACTGAATGTGACTTTTTCACTAGGTCAAAAGTATTTGTTCGCTAATGGACAAGTTGAAATAGAGACAAGTGTGTTGTTGTTGTTTTGTTTTGTTTTTTTGAAGGAAGAGTAAAATGCAATTGCATTTGAGTTTTCCCACTATCTAGCAAAAATCTCCAGAGCATCCCAGCTTCTTCTTATCATACAACTAGACAATACATTCTAGTTCAGATGAAAGGGGTAAGAACAAGAAGATTACTGACAGGAAATTCAGTCCCCCATGGAAACCTGGGACGGATTATTTGCTACAGTGCTTTGTATACTGTGGGCTTCCCTGGTGGCTCAGATTGTAAAGACTCTGCCTGCAATGTGGGAGACCTGGGTTCAATCCCTAGGTTGAGAAGGTCCGCTAGAGAAAGAAATGGCTACCCACTCCAGTTATCTTGCCTGGAGAATCCCACAGAGAGAGGAGCCTGGAGGGCTACAGTCCATGGCATCATACGAGTCAGATATGACTGAGCGACTTTTCGCTCTCACTTTTATACACTTTGCCATTGAGTTTTGGTTCATAGTGCAGAGGTTGAGTAGCCAGAAAAGGTGAAACTGAGCAGGACCCTGTGGGGCTCACAGGTGCGTATCCTTTCTGTGTCCTTCATAACTTTTTTTAAGTTCTAAAGTGAAAGTTTCTCAGTCATGTCCAACTGTTCTAAAGGACAGATTCAAATGGTTGCTAATCAGGCCTCTCTGTCAATGGCTTTATTTTTACATTTTCAGCCTCCAATTCTCTCTGAAAGTCCAGTCCCGACATTTCTTGCTGTTTGTTTGTTATCTTTATCTTTTTAATTTATAAAATTTTATTGAAATACAGTTGTTTTATAATTGCTAATATCTGCTGTATAGCAAAGTGAAACACTTATATACATACATATATATATACACACACATATACAGAAAGAATATTATATTCTTTTTCATAATGGTTTATCACATGATATTGAATAGAGTTTCCAGTGCTATACAGTAGGACTTTGCTTTTTATCCATCTTATATATAATACTTTGTGTCTTCTAATCCCAGCCTCCCACTCTATCCCTCCACAAACCTTCCCCCTGGGCAAACACAAGTCTGTTCTTTATGTCTGTGAGTCTGTTTCTGTTTTGTAGGTATATTCGTGTCATATTTTAAATTTAACATATAAGTCATATCATAGGGTATCTATCTTTCTGATCTACTTCACACAGTATGATAATTTCTAGGCCTGTGCATGTTGCTGCAAATGGCATTATTTTATTCTTTTTTATGGCTAGGTAATATTCCATTGTATATGTGTAGTGCATCTTTATCCCATGCTGATGGATATTTAAGTTGTTTCCATGTCTTGGTTATTAGAAATATGGCTGCTATGAACATAGGGGTCCATGTACCTTTTTAAATTATATTTTTGTCTGGGTTTATGTCTAGGAGTATAATTGTTAGATTATATGGCAGCTCCATTTTTAATTTTTTGAGGAATCTCCCTACTATTTCCTTAATGATTGCAGAAATTTACATTCCCATCAACAGTACACAAGGGTTCCCTTTTCTCCACACCCTCTCCAGCATTTGTTATTTGTAGACTTTTAATGACGGCATTCTGACCAGTGTGAGGTGATAATTTGCATTTGTTACCAAAATCTCAGCCTCACTGTACACAGGTGCCAAATCAAATCTGGGAGACAATGTTTTAGGTGAAGTAGAGGAGGACAGCTTTATTGCTTTGCCAGGCAAAGGCAGTCACACAGGGCTTCTGCCTCAAAAAGCTATGTGTACCAACACCAGAGAACTTGGTGAGGGTTTTTATAATAGTAGATCAAAAGTAAGGTCTCTGACAAAATTAGGGTGTGAGTGAAGTTTACACTCTCTTAATTTCATTTCCTAATCTTAATGAGTTTCTCTGGTCCCTTTAATCAGGCCTCAGGTAATTTCTTTGCTCCTCCTCCTTAGTTAGCAACTGTTCAAATCCACAATGGAATATCCACTTGGAACTCATGTAAGGTCATGTAGTCTAGAGTCTTGCCTACAAGAAATGGAGGACAGAAAGGCCTCCATGCCTGGGATCCCCACAGAGTCCCACATGGCTTCACATTTCTCTAATAATTAGTGATGATGAACATTAATGTGCCTGCTGAAGAAGATATTGCTTTATAGTTAATTAGAAATGTTGCCTTCAGGTCCGTTCTTCAATTCTTCAGGTGCCCAGCTCAAAGACTGATTATCTGATTATTGTGTTTGAGAATGACAACTTTGTTTTTTAATAAGATACCCCATAATCCTTCCAGTGACAGAATATCGTCCTTCTATGACACAGTGGCCCAGATCACATATTGAGTCTGTGTGCCTGTCAACATATTTTTTCAAAAGCAGAACAGAGCAGTAGGTATGATTATTCAGTCTGCCTTGGTCAGATCCCAATACCTGTACCTGATATCAGGGAGGCCCTGGTCAAATCAAGTGACTGCCCAGTGCTCCCATTCTGAATAAACAAAATGGGTATAATTATAGTATATACTTCATGAAATTGAAACTATATTAAATACTTTAAAAGTATGTGACATATAATGGTCATGCATGTTAACTACTATCATGATTGTTACTTTATTATTTAATCTCTCTGAAGCTACACTTGCAGGAATTCTATAAGGAAACAGTATAAAGAATCATCATCATCACTATTATCACAAGTTGGCTTGGCTTGATCCTTTATGTCATCATTTTTACTGTTAAAAGTGATTCTGAAAAGGGCATTCTTAAGGCAGTACTATATTTAGAAATCTTATTTACATGTAGTGAAATTAGAAAGAAACAAGTGTGGCTGAACACTGAAACAGCCCCTTGGAGAGCTAGTCTCCTTACCAAATGAAACCAATTGAATATGAACAATCTTCTAGGTAGCCAGCAGCCTAGAAGACTTTTGAAAAACCTAATCCTCACTGCAAGTTCAAGTTTATGCCTACTGAAAGGGAAATTTTAGAACAGATGATTTCCTGGGAGAAGCAGGTTTATATAGAAACCTGGTTGTTCTTATTTATTTACGGTTTTGTAGACAAAACTGTGCCTAAAATATTATACTTGCTACAGAATAATTTAATTTCATTTGAATTGCATGCTAAACCAAAAAATGCCCAAATAATTCTTCTACTGCTTTCCCAGGATGAAGGACTAAAAATAGAGCAAACTGTGAAACAAATAGGTCTATCACATCTGCATACATTTCATCTAGATAGCTCCCTTCACTAGGAAAAGAAATTAGTTATTTCAGCCAAAGATGAGATATAGTCACTAAAGTTCAGCAAAGCCAATAATTAACACTGAGGTTGCAATATTGCACTCCATGCTTTATTTACTCTCTCTCCCTTCATCTGTATTGTTAATTAATAACAACTTCTGATAGTCAAGCTAAGTATAGAGCCATGGTTTTCCTTCCAAAAGTCACTTAAAGAAACTTAATGTCATCTATCTAGTTTTTTAAAATGCAGTTTTAGTGCAATTTTCTCTCAGATTCAAATTCCATTTGGGTAAAGTTCAACCTGTTAATAAACCACAGGTCCTTTTTACAGAAGAGAAATTGGATTCCACATATAAGTGATATCATATGGTATTTCTTTTTCTCTGTCTGACTTACTTCAGTATTTAGTATTATAATCTCTAGGTCCATCCATGTTGCTACAAATAGCATTTATTGTATCTGTACATCCAGGTTAACCACATATATCCATTTTGTAGACTGTTCTGAGCCTTTTTGGATTGCGAGGGTTTAACTCCTGATGGGGTGAAAAGGCTTTTATATATAGAATGGATAAATAACAAGGTCCTACTACATAGCACAGAGAACTGTATTCGATATCCTGTGATAAATCAGAATGGAAAATAATATTTTAAAAAGCAGGTATATGTACAACTGAATCACTTTGCTGTAAAGGAGAAATTAACAGAACATTGTGAACCAACTATAACTCAATAACAAATTGATAAAAAATGCTGAGAGAAGCATAAACTTAAATCCTTAGGGATAAGTGTGTTCAAAATCAAAAGCATTATTTATTGTTTGCAATTCCTATTTGCAAAAGTGCTTTGAGCTCCCTGGGGAAAGCCAGAATACAAACACTAGGTACGTGTATAATTAATAACTCTTCAGTAGGGATTATGGCCTCTCTGACTAAGAGTTATTTATACACTGACATGAAAAATAGTTAAATAATTTCCAAACAACTTAAGGCATATTCCCCCTGGATAGAGGGAAAATTCATTTGTATTACAGAATGCTCAAGAACATGGATGGGAGCTATCACAGATATGTCACATTTCAATCAGCTTTTATCCCAAGAGGCGTGACCATGGGACATGAGTCCACTAGCCTTACTGAAGCACTGGTAGGAAGGAAAAGTAAAAGTAAATATGCCAATAATCATCTCCCCCCAAAATCATAAACCAAACCAAATGAATAACTGTGTCCAATTCCTCCTATGAATAGTAGACAATATCTGTCTATAATAGTCCACAAATGGACATGTGTGGTTGACATTAAAGTACAGATACAATAAATGTCATTTGCAGCAACATGGATAGACCTAGAGATTCTCATACTAAGTGAAGAAATTCAGACAAAGAAAGAGAATGCAATATGATATCACTTATATGTGAAATCTAAAATATGACCCAAATAAACCTATCTATAAAACAAAACCATACTCATAGATAAAGAGAACAAAATTGACATTGCCAAGGTGGGGTTGAGGGAGAAGTGTAGGGCTGGGAAGGACTGGGAATTTTGGATTAGCAGAGGCAAACTATTAATATTATATATCAGTTCAGTTCAGTTCAGTCGCTCAGTCGTGTCTGACTCTTTACGACCCCATGAACCACAGCACGCCAGGCCTCCCTGCCCATCATCAACTCCCAGAGTCCACCCAAACCAATGTCCATCGAGTTGGTGATGCCATACAACCATCTCATCCTCTGTCATCCCCTTCTCCTCCTGCCCTCAATCTTTCCCAGCATCAGTGTCTTTTCAAATGTGTCAGCTCTTCCCATCAGGTGGCCAAAGTACTGGAGTTTCAGCTTCAACAACAGTCCTTCCAATGAACACCCAGGACTGATCTCCTTTAGGATGGACTGGTTGGATCTCCTTTCAGTCCAAGGGACTCTCAAGAGTCTTCTTCAGCACCACAGTTCAAAAGCATCAATTCTTCTGTGCTCAGCCCTCTTTATAGTCCAACTCTTACATACATATATGACCACTGGAAAAACCATAGCCTCGACTAGACGGACCTTTGTTGACAAGTAATGTCTGCTTTTTAACATGCTATCTAGGTTGGTCATAACTTTCCTTCCAAGGAGTAAACGTCATTTAATTTCATGGCTGCACTCACCATCTGCAGTGATTTCGGAGCCCAGAAAAATAAAGTAAGCCACTGTTTCCCCATCTATTTGCCATGAAGTGGTGGGACCAGATGCCATGATCTTTGTTTTCTGAATGTTGAGCTTTAAGCCAACTTTTTCACTCTCCTCTTTTACTTTTATCAAGAGGCTCTTTAGTTCTTCACTTTCTTCCATAAGGGTGGTGTCATCTGGATATCTGAGGTTATTGATATTTCTCCTGGCAATCTGGATTCCAGCTTGTGCTTCATCCAGCCCAGCATTTTTCATGATGTACTCTGCATAGAAATTAAATAAGCAGGGTGACAATAAACAGCCTTGATGTACTCCTTTTCCTATTTGGAACCAGTCTATTGTTCCGTGTCCAGTTCTAACTGTTGCTTCCTGACCTGCATACTGGTTTCTCAAGAGGCAGGTCAGGTGGTCTGGTATGCCCATCTCTTTCAGAATTTTCCACATAAGATGGATAAATAACAAGATCCAGTTGTATAGTATGGGCTTCTCCAATGCCTCAGTGGTAAAGAATCTGACTGCAATGCAGGACACAAAGAAGTGGGTTCAATACTTGGTTCTGTAAGATTCTCTGGAAGAGGAAATGGCAACCCACTCCAGTGTTCTTGCCTGAAAAATCCCATGGAGAAACAACCTGGCAGGCTACAGTCCAAAGGTTTGCAAAAAGTTGAACATGACCAAGAGACTGAGCATGCACTGTATAACACAAGGAACTATATTCAATATTCTGTGATAAACCGTAATGAAAAAATATGAGCCACTTTGCTGTACAGCTGAAATTAACACATTATAAATCACCTATATTTCAATTAAGAAAAAAACCTGGCAGGGGTGAGTTATCTGTGGTGTAAATGATTTCATTTTAGAGGTCACTTTTATTTTTAGATGACAATTTGAATATTTGCCCTAATATTATCTTCAGACTAATCCCATGAGTAATTTACAGCTGCATTTGTATGGAACTTTGTGCTTTACAAAGTACATGATTAACCATCCATTGACTCCAGAATCTTTCATGAGGGTTCTGAAGTGAACAACTTTCTTAAATCAGCTTCTAGCCTTTTTATCCCCTATAACCATCCTTTGGGAATTTCTAGACTTTCCCCAATGCTTCCCAGTTCTCCTTTCTACACTTTAGACCATTCTCTGGCTTACCAGAAGATAACGTAGAGGTTTCTTAGCATGGATTCCACCCTAGGTTCACAATCTCCTGTTTATCCCTGTGATATTCTCTCAATCAGGTCCCAGGAAGGAAGGAGGTCTTATTGCTTTCACTGGGAGAGTGGATGGAACAATCTGTTTGCCATGACATTAAAGTCTCCCTTATTGATGACTGTGTGTGTGATTTGGGGTAACAGATGGAGCTGCTTGGGTTTCCTGGATAGCTCAGTGGGTAAAGAATCTGTCTACAATCAGGAGACATGGGAGATGCAGGTTCAGTCCGTAGGTCAGGAAGATCCTTTGGAGAAGGAAACAGCAACCCACTCCAGCATTCTTGCCTGAAAAATCCCATGGAGAGAGGAGCCTGGCAGACTACAGTCCAAAGAGTCGCAAAGAGTTGGACATGACTAAACGACTAAGCACAGGCAGAAGTATGTGGAGCTGCTCGGTACATCTGTGCTCAGTCAGTGGGAATAGAAAGAGCTGGGCAGCCATTTACTGTGTGAGCTTTGACAAGCCGCCTGACATCTCTGCTACCTAGAGCAAAATGAGAATAGTATCTATTTGACAGACATGTAAACTAAAGTGTGCTCCAGCCATGCACAGTGCATAGATAGGCATTCAACAAATACTAACTGTATTTAGTATTCAGAAGCCAGACACCTAACATCATGCCTGGGGACAGGGTTGTGCTAAATGCCATAGCACGGTTTTTTGTTTTTATGATTCAGACCTCGTGAGCACCACCTTACCCTTCCTGGAGTGGGTCTGGATATGGCCAGCCTGGAGGAGGCTCACCCCAGGTAGGCCCCTCTGAATTTTAGATGCTTAGCCAGAGGTGTCATGGGGGACATGCCAAGCTCTGCAATCACCCTCGCAATTTGGCAGTGTATAAGTAAAGCCTTAACAAATGTACATGAATGTAGATTGAACAGTTTCACAAATAAGAATTTATCTGGGACAATAATTGAGGCCCCAGAGATTAAGCAGTAAGTAAATAATCACAACATTTAAAAAACTATAATATTAAGAATCAACCAAAGTATCCAACAACAGGAAACTATGGACAAACTATATAATCTAACACAATTTATCTGCTAGAATGTAACAACATGGAAAGATTTTATAACATGATAGTAAATGAAAATAATTCTAAACTAGTATGCATAATCTGATTACACTTGACTTAAACAGCCATGGATTAAAGTCACTATTAATTATGTTCTCCATACTAGACAGTATGCTAAATGCTTTACCTACATTACCTTATCTAATCCTCGCAATAACCCTTCAGAGTAGGTATTAGTTGTGAGTCATTTTAAAGGTATCCTTAAGGCAAATACAATAGAGAAAGGTGTTGAAGAGGCCCCTGCTGGATTTGAAAGTGGTACCTTGAAGGCCATAGAGCATTGGAATCCATGGTTACGGCTTTGCTCAGTTTCCTTGAAGTGATTTAGGAGAACCTGCTGTCCTGTTACTTACAGATTGCACCATGCCAGTCCCTGCTTCCAGTGCCATTCAACAAGAAATATCTCCCGGCAGCTTGCAGAGGCCTGCTGCAAACCTCCTCTTTATAGCCTGGATATTTAAACACGAACTACCTCTCTCTGCATGAAACATCTGGCTAGGAAGCCTGTGCCTTAATTAGCCATTTCTCCCTGGGGATCTGTGCTCAGTAAATTCACTCTTCAGAGAAAGTACAGCTGGAGAGATGAAACCACAGAGTCCATTGTCTAAAAATTTGTCTTTAAGGAAAACATCATTTATGAATGTGTGGAGAGGGGTAGGGGAGGAGCATCTGCTTGTACAAAGACACCAAGACTTCTGACTCCAGATTGACAGCCGCTCAGAGCTGAAGTCTGGGCCATCATGGGCAAGAACACAGATTTTATTTTTTAATTCTTTTTCTAACTTAATTTCTTTTAAGAATGTTTTACTTTTTTAAGTTGAAGTATAGTTAATCGACAATGTTGTGTGAGTTTCAGATATACAGCAAAGTGATTCAGTTATAATATATACAGCTATTTATCCTTATTCAGATTCTTTTCCTATGTAGGTTATTATAAAACATGTAGTATAGTTTCCTGTGCTATAGAGCATAGTTATCTATTTTGATATACTAGTGTGTGCATCAGATCATGATTAGGCAGTTGAGAAGACAATGGCACCCCACTCCAGTACTCTTGCCTAAAAAATCCTATGGGCGGAGGAGCCTGGTAGGCTGCAGTCCATGGGGTCGCTAAGAGTCAGACACGACTTCACTTTCACTTTCACTTTTCACTTTCACTTTTCACTTGCACGCATTGGAGAAGGAAATGGCAACCCACTCCAGTGTTCTTGCCTGGAGAATCCCAGGGACGGGGGAGCCTGGTGGGCTGCCGTCTATGGGGTCGCACAGAGTCGGACACGACTGAAGTGACTTAGCAGCAGCAGTAGCAGTGCAGTGTCTGGAACAGATGGTAGTGGTCATGTGTTTAGTCACTAAGTCATGTCTGACACTTGCGACCTCATGGACTGTAGCCTGTCAGCCTCCTCTGTCCATGGATTTCCCAGGTAAGCATACTGGATGAGCTGACATTTCCTTCTCCAGGAATCTTCCCAATCCAGGATCAAACCCACATCTTCTTCACTGAAGGCTCTCTTACATTGCAGGCAGACTCTTTACCTCTGAGTCACCAGGGAAATCCTAAAAGATGATGTTAAAGTTCTGCACTCAATATGTCAGCAAATTTGGAAAGCTCAGCAGTGGCCAGAGGACTGGAAAAGGTCAGTTTTCATTCCAATCTCAAAGAAGGGCAATGCCAAAGAATGTTCAAACTACCACACAATTGCGCTCATTTCACATGCTAAAGGCTTTGCTCCAAATCCTTCAAGCTAGGCTTCAGGAGCACATGAACTGACAACTTCCAGATATACAAGCTGGGTTTAGAAAGACAGAGGAACCACAGAGGAACCAGAGATCAAATTGCCAACATTTGCTGGATCATGGAGAAAGTAAGGGAATTCCAAATAAACATCTGCTGCTTCCTTGAGTACCCTAAAGCCTTTGATTGTGTGGATCACAACCTACTGTGGAAAATTCTTAAAGAGACAGGTATACCAGGCCACCTTACCTGTGTCTTGAGAAACCTGTATACAGATCAAGAAGCAACAGTTACAAGCAGACATGGAACAATTCACTGATTCAAAATTGGTAAAGGAATACATCAAGACTCTTAATTGTCACTCTGCTTAACTTATATGTAGAGTACATCATTCAAAATCCTGGACTGGGTGAATCACAAGCTAGAATCAAGATTAGCAGGAGAAATATCAACAACTTCAGATATGCAGATGATACAATTCTAATGGCAGAAAGTGAAGAGGAACGGAAGAGCCTCTTGATAAGTGTAAAAAAAGGAGAATTAAAAAGCTTTCTTGAAACTAAACATTCAAAAAACTAAGATCGTGGCATCTGGTCCCATCACTTTATGGCAAATAGAAGGGGAAAAAGTGGAAACAGTTATAAATTTTATTTTCTTGGGCTCCAAAATCACTGTGGACAATGACTGCAGCCATGAAATTAAAAGATGCTTGCTCCTTGGAAGGAAAGCTATGAGAAAACTATATAATGTATTAAAAAGTAGAGACATCACTTTGCCAACAAAGGTCCATCTAGTCAAAGCTATGGTTTTTCCAATAGTCATGTGTGGATGTGAGAGTTCAACCATAAAGAAGGCTGAGCCCTGAAGAATTGATGCTTTCAAATTGTAAGCTGGAGAAAACTCTTGACAGTCCTTTGGACTGCAAGGCGATCAAACCGGTCAATCCTAAAGGAAATCATTCCATAGTATTCATTGGAAGGACTGATGGTGAGGTTGAATCTCCAATACTGTGGCCATTTGATGCACAGAGTCGACTCGTTTGAAAAGATCTTGATGCTGGGAAAGATTGAAGGCAAACTGAGGAGGCAGCAGAGAATTAGATGGTTAGATAGGATCACTGACTCAGGGGAATGAATTAGAGCAAATTCTGGAATACAGTGGAGGATAGTGGAGCCTGGTAGGCTGAAATCTATGGGGTTTCAAAGAGTAGGACAAAACTTAGCAACTGAAGAAGAACAACAAAGTGTGTGTATGTTAAACTCAAGGTCCTAATTTATCCCTCCACACTTCTCCTCACTTTGGTAACCATAAATTTGCTTTCTATGTCTGTGGGTCTATTTCTGTTTTATAAATAAATTCCTTCTTTTTTTTTTTTGCACCAACAATGATAGACCAAAAGATTACCCTACTAAGTGAAGTAAGCCACACAGAATAAGACAAATATCAATATCATATCACACATCATGATATCACTTATGTGTGGAATCTTTAAAAAAAAAAAAAAGATTTTAAAGCAGAATATCCAGTGCCAATCTTGGATCTGCTAATTTATCCCCAATTTGTTTGAATCTACACCACCTAAGTTTCATGATCTGTAATTTGGGGTGGAGTTACTAGTAACTAATGTATAAGATAGCACTCTGTGCAATGCCAGGAATGCAGTAAGCATTGCATAATTGCATAAGCTTGTTCTTTTTAAATCTTTTATCCCTTGGGTTTGTGTGGAAGACTCACAGTGGGTCTTAGGGAAACATCTGTTAAACAAATATTTACATTGTACTTATAGAGAAGCTATTTCTCAGGCAAAATCAACTAATCTTCCCAGCATCACAACATGGACTTAGAAATGAAACTCAGTTGCTCATACAACTGAATTTTTTCACTTTATTGTGGGAAACATCAGGCATCTGAGTAAGATGTATCTCACGAAACTACTTAATATAATCAATATTGTTTAAATGATATTATATGTAATTTATATCATGGGAAAGCAGAACATGTTTGTACCACCTCATAAATGTTGATTGTAATTGTTATGTATAAGTCTATTTAGTTTTATTTTCTAAAGAACTATTTGTGAAACTCTTGATTTTCAGTAAAATAGTGTTATCAGGAAAAAAAAAGACCATGGAAAAACGAGCAAGAGGAGAAGGAATTTGCATTTTTGAAAACTTATTATGTGCAGGAATGATGTTAGGTATTTTACATATTCTTCCTTTTTCATAACACATTTTTTAAAAGGGAATTAGACTTCATTATCAAACTTTAGGGGCAGGGAAATGGTCTCTGAGAGATTAAATAATTCACGTGAGGTCAGGGCTGTGGTGACCTCAGGGCTCCCCATATGATTTGTCACACACTGGTCCTGTCACCAAAGTCTGTCTGCCCAGTGCCTGGCCCACTATTAGAGCAACACACAGGAAAAGCAATGTGGGGCTGAATCGGAGACTATTTTTCTCCAACTTTACATCTGTTCCTGACACACAGGGTACAGTTTACCCAGACCAGAGACAATTTGAGACAGCAAGTTAAAGAACTCTCTGGATGCTAAGACCCTTAATCTGAGATGGCTGACAGCATGGAGGACAGGAGAAAATTACTGAACACAGACAAAGAGCATGCAGCTGCCTTAAGGATGTCTCTGTTACAGCATACAATAAGCATGAGTGTTTATCATGCTTAATAGAACTACCTACACAAGGACACACCACGTTTGGGTGACAATTACCACAAAGATGCAAAATGTATTACACAACACAAACCCTGAAATAGTCCTGTTTTATGTAGAGATTGAATAAGGATATAAGTGGTCTCTGATCTCTTTGAATGCCTCCCTTTGTCCTCAGATGCTGCTCTACCTGTGAGAGGCCCAGGGTTCCAGACCAAGGTGCCATGTCTGAGTGAGTTGAGTCTCCCAAGTCAATGGGAAAGGAAGGTCTCAGTTACTGCAGATTATCCTGTGGGGTAAGAGGTCCAGTCTGGAAGGCTTCACAGTGCTCTAATCAGAATGTCTGTAGAGAAGCTGCAGTATTATGTAACCAGCCCAGGGATGTAAACCACCCCAGACCTGACTGAATACTGAGAAGACTGAGGGGACTTGGTGCTAAAAACCCCCATGGCCCATCAGTGAGACAGGAGCTGAGAGAGCAGGACACAAGTATTAAGAATAAGATACAATATAAACTGGAAAACAAGCTTATAGGTTTATAGGTTCTATAATATAGAATTAACGAGCCCCAAGATAGTGGAAGATTCAACTTCCAGTGGATCCTAAGCCTCAGTATATGCTCCTTGTAATACATTAGTTCTAAATGACACACCCACCTGCAATAGGAAAGTTGCAGAGGCAGACCATAAAAGGCCAGAAAAGTAGGCAAAGACCCAGTTCCTGGAAATCTCAGCCCCTTTTCCATGATAGTTGGACTATTGCTCCCACTCATTAGCCTATGAATTTATCTAGCCCATAAAAACTAACCACCCACACACCTCTAGGCTGCTCCTGTCTTCTGACACAGCTCACACTCTGTCTGTGTGCTGTGTAAACGCTAAGTCGCTTCAGTCATGTTCAACTCTTTGTGACTCTATGGACTGTGGCCCACAAGGCTCCTCTGTCCACGGGATTCTCCAGGCAAGAATACTGGAGTGGATTGCCATGCCCTCCTCCGGGGGATCTTCCCAACCCAGGGATTGTACTCAAATCTCCCACATTGCAGGCAGATTCTTTGCAATCTCTATCTCTCTAAATAAGCCTGCTTTCACTGTCCTATGACTTGCTTTGAGTTCTTTTCTGCCAGAAGCCAAGGACTCTCACTTGGTGGCCCATCCCACTCAAGACCTGGGATGTGACCATCCTTTCGGGCCCCAGTTTTCCCTCCTGCAACGTGAGTAGCACACAGGGTGCCACAGGACATGGCAGGAAAGGTTACCCAGTGCTTCTCGATCATAAGAATCCCCTTAGATGCCATTAGCAATCAACATATCTGGACCTCATCACAGACCCACTTAATCTACATCTTTAGGAAGAAACTTAGGAAGGTATATATTTAACCAACTGTCCATGTGAGGCCTATCACAGGGACTCTTGAAATGTTATATGGTTAAGATAGTTGTTCTCAAACTGGAACACACATGAGAATCACCTGTAGACTTGTTAAAGCACATTCCTGGGCCACATCCCCAATTTTCCAATTTCCAATCTGTATTTCTAACAAATTTCCAAGTGATGCTGTTGCTGCCCTTCCAGAAACTAATCTTTGAGAAACTCTGGGGTTAGATAACAGCTGATCCTGCAGAAAATCAGAGGATGGGGTACTAGGAAAGTCTGAGCTGTGTTCCAGAATACAGAGGTCTAAGGTCAGGGTTTGGGGAGGGGCTAGAAAGTGGACTTGGAAGCCCTGCTGACCACCCTCTCTATACCTCCTACCTTACACGTTTTTTGTTTTCCTTGGCATCCAGGCTCCCACCTTTAAGCTCAATCCATCAACCAATCTGAATATCTATAGGACCCCCAAACTGACACTGAGAAAAGGCTATATAACAAACTTAAGATATTTGGCTTCACAGGTAATTAAGGGAAAGAGATTAACAAGAGATGATATTTTGGATAGATTTTAAACTGGGTAGAAATATGGTCATAAAGTTTCTTAAACTAAGGTACCTCTTTCCATTTTAAATATTTAATTCAGTGATACATCTCTGAGTAACATCTCAAAATCCAAATGATTCAGATTTTTAAAAATGCCACTTGAAAAAACTATGTTAACTATATGTCTTTTGTTGCTGTTTTTTACACAACTATTCTGGTTATATAGCAATAGCAAAGTATACTAAAAAGGAGAATATCCAAAATAGAAATTTAAAACCCTAATTCTCTATCTTTTAGTAAATAAATTGATATGATTAATAAAGACTCTTGAGCCTCTTTACATTTTTATAGTTAAAAACATTCATCTTTCGATTTTTTTTTAATTAAAATATGTTTTGCCACCATTTTACCTAGAGGAATTGCATTAAACCACACTCACCACCTCTAGAGGTGGCCAATAGGTGAAAAGGTGTGGCTCAGCCCTGAAGAATTTTTGAGGTTCTTCATCCTGTCCACAGAAAAATCTCACACACATGCATGTGGATCTAATTCCAGATGTTCCTGGATGTGCTAGGGGGCAACGAGGGCGGGAGAGGCGGGGGGAAAGCACTGTAGCTCCATACAGCAGGTCTTCTCAAGAAAGCATATTTGCATTCTTTCTCCCCAGATTCCAGAATAAAAGGAGACTCTCTTGATCAGTACCCACTTCCAGGCCCTAAATTATAACTATCCCCAGGATTTTCCATTTCAAAAGCTGTTTTGATTAAGAATAGTTTTGTGTTAAATAAAACAAGAAAGAACCTTTAGAATACATTCTTTCCTTCCCCCATGAAGGCTCTGCTTTCACCCCTGTAATGTCTTTACTCTCTCAGCTCTATCCACAGAGCAAGGGACTGGTGCACAGTCGTCTGAACTAACTGAAGAGACTGCTCATAGCTTTGCCCTGTCACTTCTAATATCCTTCCTGAAAGTCAGCTTACCTGTGATTTCAGATCAACAATTATAAGCAAACATTCCCCATGTTCACATGCCTACCCCCTGATCCAAATAAAGACATTTTAAAGATGGGGAAAATATAAGAAAAAAAACTCCTATTGGAGGCATAAATTACCATTTCTCAATTATTTTAAGAATGTGTGTTAGACACTCAGTTGTGTCTGACTCTTTGCAACCCCATGGACTACAGCCCGTCAGGCTTCTCTGTCCATGGAATTCTCCAGGCAAGAACACTGGAATGGGTTGCCATCTCCTCCTCCATATTTTAAGAATATAAACATGTTATTGTGACTATGATTAAGGAATAGAAATCATCCACATCTTTTACTCTGTGTGAGAGAAAACAGATGATAGGGAAACCTTAGCAGAATGTGGTATTTTAAAAATGATAATAATAACATGAACTCTAAATGCACATTGCTTAAATAATTATGATCTTCCTTTATCTAATTCTTAGCTTTTGCCATTGTCTTCTTCATTGGCTGTTCTCCCACTTTTACTGTTGTTAAGATCATTTGAGTAGCTGTGGTATTTGTCTGAATAGAGGTCAATTGCTTTTCAAGGGGAAAAAAAAGAGAGGAATGAGTGAGGAAGAGCAACATGAATTGAAACAGAGACTCTGTTTTAACCCTGAGATTTTGTAAACATATGTTCAATCTAGGAATATAAGAACTACTGGAAAATGGATACATTAATAAATGAGGCATCACATCTTTTTCATTACAGTCATGCAAGCAAATAATTAATTCAGGGGCTAGGGCCAGTGTGATCATCAGGGGACAGTTGTGCATGTATACCTCCATTCTGGGAACATGTCATTCATTGTGTCCACCTTCTAGCCAGCCCCAAGTAGTTCCCCAACTGTTCCCAGGCCAGATGTCACGAATCAGTGGGAGTTGCCATCTCTGGACAAGATAGTGTTTTAAATAATTGCCATGACACAGGTTTTCTCATGCCAACATTCGCTAGGTGCCAACACTGAGTGATGTGTCTCCCGACTGTTCTGCCTCAGGCACACTTCAGAGTGAACTTTTAACTAATGAACCCCCTTCTACTGCACACAATGGAGAAAACATCCTAGCAAACTGTGTCCTTGCAGCTTTTTGTTTATTCCTTTCAGTCAAACAGCCAGCACCTGTCAGCAAGCAAGCTACTTCCTGCTCGTGAATGCAGCAAGGCAATGAGCAGCAAACTGTTTCTGGCATTTTAGCAAGAACATTGAAAATGATGCAGATGGATGGAGAAAAAGGAATGATGACTCCCAGATAGTTCTGGGAAAGTGCATGGTCACTTGTCTAAAAGAACCTCAGAAGTGTTGCTCCTTGCCAGCCTCATGGTGCGGACAGCAATTACAGCAGTGGTACTAACTCATCACTGTATATTGGATACACTGTGGCGGACACAGCTGGAATTTGCCAGTTTGTACTCATCATTGCTGTCAGTCCACATAGCTGCCCTCTGTGGTTCTGCTGTTATGACAAATGGAGAACCTGTGGTTCAGACATGTGCATGGACTTACCCAAGGTCACTCAGATAGTGTCAGAGCTGGAATTCTCTACCTGTTTCCACCTGCTATACCACACTATAGTCTGATGGGGGCACCAAAGAACAACATGAGCAGGGACACTGCCATTTTCTTCTTGAGACCAGAGTTCACTATTTGCAAAAAGCTACATATCTAGTTTGCAGTAAAGTCAGGGTTAAAATGCAAAAGCTTATACACTTTGTCACTCTACATTTAACCTTTAGGATATGGAATTACAGTGGTGAAAGTCTTTGCTAACGTGGAGTGTGTGAGGGGAGTCAGGGACAAGGCTGCTGGTGAGTCGGGGGACTAGAAGATTATCTCTACACCCAACACAATGGCTCATAAATAAACAAGTATCCACTAAGTATCTGCATGAAGTATACTAGTTCCTTTAGCTCTCAATCTGGTGTCTCAGGTGCTTTCCCAGAAAAAAATTCCTCAAGGAGAGGTTGATTCTAAGCCTGCTGAACACCTGTGGTTATTATTGATGTAGGTAGGGTGACTCTATAAGTGGTGTGCCAGGAATAGTGCCAAATTATATCCATTATGAGGGTCAAACTGTAATTAGCACATCCCTTTTACTGTCAGAAACTTCTCTGCATTGGTGATAAAGTATTGGTTGCACTAAGCATATCCTTTATGACAAAATACTGAATTTTCTTTTTTACGTTATTTCTACAGGAGGATTTCCCTGGTGGCTCAGATGGTAAAGAATCTGCCTGCAGTGCAGGAGACCTGGGTTAAATCCCTGGGTCTGGAAGGTCCCCTGGAGAAGAGCATGGCTACCCACTCTAGTGTTCTTGCCCGGGAAATCCCAAGAACAGAGGAGCCTGACAGGCTACAGTCCGTGGGGTCTTAAAGAGTCGGACACGACTGAGCTACTAACAGAATTACGAACTCCTGTGGTCTGGAAGAGCGCTTTGTGCACCTCGATGTCTCCACATTTCAGGATGATGTGGGGCACACATATGTATAGTTGGGGCTCAGTAAATATTGACTTGTAACAAATATCATCTTTCTAAAATTTTCATCTAAGAAGCACCTACTTCAATTTCTTCCACAGATCTAGTTTTTTTAATTATTATTATTATTAAAAATGTCTCTCAGCAGACAAACCACCCCACAACAGTTTCCCATTCATTTAAATTCCCTTTTAGCAAATGCTCTGGAAGTGAGTAAACATAACATCTGTATTTGCTATGTAAACATTACAGATTTAGAGTAAAATGACTCAGGGTTTGCCTAGAAACCATATGAGATGTTGATCTGTTTCTCTGATTTCATTGTCTGCAGTCTAGTTTTTTTCTTCTTTCCTTCCTTCCCTCCTTCCCTTCCTTCACTCTGTCTCTCTCTCTTTCAAATTCAAAGAAAAAACCAAATAACTTCTGGATACAGAAATACTTTTCAAGACTGGCAATAATACATCTACTTGGAAAGGAGTTTCTAATCACATAATGTTTTTCCATGAACAATTCACACCAAGGCAGTCATGTCGGCTCTTTAGATGATTTGTGTTCCATAAATACACTATAGTATGACTATAATTATTTGTTTAATAGATTGCTTAAAATTGTCCATAATTCTATTCTCAAAGGATGAGGGGAAGAGTTATACAGGATAATGCTGTAATGAAGAAAAGTAAAGGAAAAATGATTTTTTTCTTAATGGAAAAATGAAATCAGGAAAATCAGAGGTGCTCACTTGTGTCTGACTCTTTGTGACCCCATGGACTGTAGCTCTCTAGGCTCCTCTGCCCCATGGAAATTTTCAGGCAAGAATACTGGCGTGGGTTGCATTTCTTCCTACAAAGGATCTTCCTGATGCAGGAATTGAACTCGTATCTCCTGTATTGCAGGTGGATTCTTCACATCCTGAGCTATCTGTGAAGCCCCACACTAGGAATCCCTATCTAAATCTCCACACCAACAGCAGATTAGTGGGATGCTGCACCTGGGCTGAGGTTCTGAGACCCTGTATTAGCCAAGAAGATACTAAGTGATGAACCCTGAGGCTATGGTGCATAGCACAAAGTATCGTGAGAGGTAAAATCATCATTGAATGTCAAGCAGTCAGTTGTAACAGACTAAATGGCTGGATGATAAGACAGAATCCAGATACTCTGCAAGGAGAAGACAACCCAGGAAAAGAGGTGGAGTCAGTAGACTTAGGGTGGAGCCTGAGAGCCTGCATTTCTCACCAGGTTCCTGCTGGTCTGTGGCCCACACTTTGAGTAGCAGGACCACAGCAAACAAAGCCATATAGAGCTTCTACAGCGTGCTGCAGTGTTAGCTGCAGGGGTATGCGGGACCAAACCCTGGTCCTCAGCATCTGGTGAACATCAGAATCACCTGGGTCACCAGTTAAGCTGCAAGTGTCCTCAAAAATGGGGATTCAGTAGATATGAGGCAGAACCAACACTTTACATTTCCAAGTCCCAGGGAATGCTGTCACCATTGATCCAGGTATGACAACTTAGAAAACTACTGCTGTAAGGCCCCTTCAGCCTTGCCTAAGTTTCAGAGAGGTGCTGTTAAAGTTATAAGACCAATTCATCTAAGTTACTGTTTACTTTCCTAAATAAAACACAAAAAGAAAAGCTAATTTAGGAGTTATCTATTGCACCATGTTCTTCAGATGGAGCCTTAAGGTGGTGAGTTTTGAAATGTGATTCCCTGGACCAACAGACTCAGTTTCATCTGGGAATTTGTTAACAAAATAATTTATTAGGGCCCCACTCTGGACATAACAAATCTGATATTCTCAGAGTAGGGCCAATCTATTTATGTTTCAAGAAGCCTTGAAGGTAATTCTGATACCCACTAACGATTGAGAAGCACTGTGCTGTGCTGCTGTGCTTTAGTTTCTCAGTCGTGTTTGGCTCTTTGCAACCCCATGGACTACAGCCTGCCAGGCTCCTCTGTTCAAGGAGATTCTCTAAGCAAGAATACTGAAATGGGTTACCATGCCTTCCTCTAGGGGATCTTCCCGACCCAGGGATTGAACTCAGATCTCCCACATTGTGGCAGATTCTTTACTGTCTGAGCCACCAAGGAAGCCCAGAGATACTGGACTGGGTAGTCTATCCATTCTCCAGGGGATTGTCTTGACCCAGGAATTGAACCGGGGTCTCTTGTACTGCAAGGTGGATTCTTTAGCAGCTGAGCTACCAGAGAAGCCCTTGAGAAGCACTATCTTAGGGCAAAAGGTAAGGCAGATGGGATAAAGAGATGGTAGGTAGATGTAAAAGTGAAATCCATGGGCTGGAAATTAGGTAACTTGAGACCCAGGCCAAGCTCTGTTTCTCTTCAGTTTTATGAGTCCAGACACACCTCTTCATCCATCTGTCCCTTGGTTTTCTTATCTATGAGAGAAATGGACCCACAAGCCTTATTTCCTTAACCTGGGACTCCAAATGAGGTGACACATGGAACAAAGTCACAGGAGGTTACCCACAGCCAGAGGAGCAATGTGAACGGTTGCTGAGGGAGCCATTGAGATCTGAGCTTTGTCAGTGGTGACAACAATGCTGATATAGTAAACAGATCAAAAGGCAGAATGCACAGAAAACCTTGTGGAATAATAAATGGGGCCCCTATATTGAAGGGGGATTCCAAAGACTTAGATGTCATTCCCGAATACAAATCCATCATCCACCCAAGGGGTGTTCAAATGGACCCAAAGCCTCCTGGAATCTTTCTTATAAATGGAGACAATCCTAATTATTATAGTGGTGAAACTCCCTAATATTCTGAAACTTTAAACATGCCTCTATGTTTGAAATCACACCTATGTTCTGGGTCATCAAACAAATGGACTAAAGGCTTAGGATAAGACACAACAGACAACAGCTTGACTCTGTGTGTGTTATAAGACAGAGGAAAGGGAAGAAACTGAAATGAACACTCACGGAGGTTCTGTCCATTTCTATAGGAGGCAAATTTTCTACTTTCCAAGTAGTTCCACTGGTTTACAAATCAAACTGGCCTTGAGATACTATGGTATTACACCCCTTGAGCTGGGTTTCCCCGGTGGTGCAGTGGTAAAGTATCTACTTGCCAATGCAGGAGATGAAAGAGATATTTGATCCCTAGTTAAAGAAAATTCCCCTGGAAAAGGAAATGGTAACCCACTCCAGTATTCTTCCCTGGCAAATCCCATGGACAGAGAAGGCTGGAGGGCTATAACCCATGGGGTTGCCAAAGTGTTGGACACGACTAAGCATGTGACATGACATGCCATGACTCCCCTGGGGTAAAATCCCTAGGACAAGAGGACTACTGCATGGAGCAGAGTTTATATGGGAGAATCATGGTGACCAGGAAAAGAAATTTCAGGGGAAGAACACGTGGTAAACAGATGGCTGTACCGGGTGAGTCAGCTCTGCCTGGACAGCTTCTGAACATGGCACAGTGGTATGAATGTTTACCCCTGTTTGTCTTCTTTTCTTCCTTTCTGTTTCTCAGGGTATTTCTTGTTTGTTTGTTTGTTTGTTTTGCACTTTTACTGTTCTCACATCTCCTGGTTCCTTTCACTTCCACTCATGTTTCTTTCCCTCAGTTTTGTACTGTCTAATCCAGTTCTCAAATTTACCTATGAAGATAGAGGAATAAATCTTTCAAACACATCTCAGTTCATCAGGTCCACTGACCACCTGCTACTTTAAGTATAAATTTAATTCTCTGATGGGCTAAATGCTGATTTCATGCAGGTGTACCATTCACAGCATTGCTGATTGTTGACTTTTTTAAAGATAAAATTATGATGTGATGAATAATTACAGTTTCCAACAAACATCAAGCCATAGAGTCTAACAGACCCATGCTGTCATTTTAATAGTTAGACAATTTTATCAGTAGGAAACACCACCACCCCAGTGGTGATGATGGGGATTTCATAGGACTAACAGAAAAGCTAAACTGAACTTTCAAGTATTAAATCAACTAATACTTGAATGAACGTCTACAATCTGCTGAGCACCATTCTGGGAACTGAAGACACTAAAGACAAAGTCTGTGCCCTCTGAAGTTTACATTCTAGTTTTGACCACAGGTGACTACAACACAAAAATAAATGTAGACTATAATGCTACAGAGAAAATTCATGAGGAAACAGCAAGAAGAGAAAGGCAGGGCCTCAATCTGAGACAGTGTAGTCCCCATAAATCCCTCTCCTTCTGGTCCTCATACTGGAGCCTCTGGTCAGGGAAGAACCCTCAGACTAGATGAAGTTTACAGGTGCTTCAGTGAAACTGAACAATGTAGCATCCAGTGAAAGGGAGTTGCAGAAGACAGAAAGTTAGTGCCAAGCCTAAAGCATAGCCAGATGGCACCTTCCAGGAACAGTGAGAAGGCCACTGAGCCAGACTTGGAAAGAAGGTGGGAGAGACTGAGAATGGATTCAGGAGACAGACTGTACAGAGCCTACTAGATCCAGGAAGAAACCTGGATTTCCTTCTGAGGGACAAGAAAATCAGTTCACAGTATTGAGCAGAGGAGTCATGAATAGCCTCATACTATGAAAGGAATCCCTGAGTGCTACGTGGGGAAGGGACAACCACAGGGCAGAGGGAGGGAGCTTTCTTAGGAGGCCATAGCAGCAGACTGAGCAAGAGGTGATGGGAGCCTTGACAAGACTGGAGCAGAGGAGGAAGTTATCAAGGCTGGAGTTCAGAATCTCTTCTGAAGCCTAAGGTAAAGGGGTTATCTGAGAATTATTAAACTCATTAAACTTGTGTCATGAGTTTGCCAATCTTAACCCAGGCAAGCACCTCTGGAAGCCAGTTGCCTAATAGTTTCTAGAGGTAACAATTGGTCAGTGGTGGTTGGAGGAGAAAGCATAGAGACGAATGAGGCCAGATCACATTCAGTGACCAGCCTTTTTGAAAATCCAGACTCCTTTAGAATAGACATTATTTTATCTGGGTGCACACCCATCTCCTCAGCTTCTTTTTCTAGCAAGGAGACTCAGTTCTTAGCTATTTCTGAAGCCTGGTGCTTTGCACCATTGCTGGCAGTGGTATAACAAGTCAGAAGTGATGGTGGAGCCATTGAGGTGGGCAAGAGTGTTGGATCACTGATAAAACTTAGAATGAGAGCTGCATACTGATTCTGCAAAGCAGACCATTTTCTCCTCAATTTGATTGTTATTTTCAAATTTTCTACAATGTGCCCCCCTTTTGCCCCTAGATGAAATTCCTACCTGGTCTGAAGGAACTTCCATATCAACAAGACAAAAATAATTTCTGAACTGAAAGAGTCTTTCTTTAAGAAAATAGAAGTTCACTGAACTTGATTTGATTTTCCAAGGCCAAAACTTTGTAAGTGGAAGAATGTGTAGACTGAAATTTTTATTAATAATTTCATTCGATGCTGGACATGATGTGGAGAAAAGGGAACTCACCTATACTGTCAGCAGGAATTTGGATTAATACAATCATCATAGAAAATAGAATGAAAGTTCCTGAAAAACTTCAAAATGTAACTACCGTATGATCCAACAAGCATACTTCTGAGCATGTATCGAGGCAAAACTCTAATTCAAGAAGATACATGTCCTGCAGCATTCATTGCAGCACTATTTACAATAGCCAAGATATGAAAACAACCTAAAAGTCCATCAACAGATGCAGGGATAAAGAAGATGTAGTATATAAGCTATGATTTTTCTAGTAGTCATGTACAGATATGAGAGTTGGATCATAAAGAAGGCTGAGCACTGAAGAATTGATGCTTTCAAATTGTGATACTGGAGAAGACTCTTGAGAGTCCTTGGGACAGCAAGGAGATCAAACCAGTTAATCCTAAAGGAAATCAACTCTAAACATTTATTGGAAAGACTGATGCTGAAGCTTAAGCTCCAATATTTTGGCCACCTGATGCAAAGAGCCAACTCATTGGAAAAGAACCTGTTGCTGGATAAGATTGAGGGCAGGAGAAGGGGGCGACAGAGGATAAGATGGTTGGATGGCATCACTGACTCAGTGGACATGAGTTTGAGCAAACTCAGGGAGACAGTGAAGGACAGGAAAGCCTGGCATGCTGCCATTCATGGACAGTCATGCCAGACATGACTAAGTGACTAAACAACAATCATTTATCTATCTATCTATCTATCTATACACACACACTATGGAGTATTACTCATCCATAAGAAAGAATGGAATGATGGCATTTGCAACAACATGAGTGGACCTAGAGATTATCATTCTTAGTGAAGTAAGTCACAAGAAGAAAGACAAACAATATTTGATATCACTGATATGTGGAATCTAAAATATGACACAAATGAACACATCTATGAAACAGAAACAGACCCTCAAACATGGAGGGTAGACTTGTGGGTGCCCAAGGCGAGGGAGAGAAGGCCATGGGGTGGGAGGTTGGGATTAACAGATTGTTATCACTGTCAGTTAATCACTAAATCAACCGATTAATTGTTTGACTCTTTTGTGACACCATGGACTGTAGTCTGCCAGGTTCCTCGTCCATGAGATTTCTCAGGCAAGGATATTGGAGTGGATTGCCATTTTCTTCTCCAGGGATCTTCCTGAGCCAGAGATCGAATCTGTATCTCATGTTTGTCAGGCAAATTCTTTACCACTGAGCTACCAGGAAAGCCCAGGATTAGCAGACACAAACTATTATATATGGAGTGGATAAACAACAAGGTCTTACTGAACTGCACAGGGAACTCTACTCAATATCCTGTAATGTAATATACTTGAAAATAATATGAACAAATATATACAATTATATATTATAAAAATGTAATATATACATAATATTCACTATATATATATATATATATATATATATATATATATATAACTGAATCACTGCTATACAGCAGAAGCTAATACAACATTATAAATCAATTATACTTACTTGTTTAAAAAAGAATTGTATTTGAGACAATTTTCAAAAGAATTCTGGGCACTTTACAGCCACCCAATGGCAGCCACCCAATGAGTTTGATAGGTTCATCAGTATTTCATAAAACCATAATTGCATCATGTCAAAAGGCCCTTAATGATCAACAAAGCCAACCCCACAGTAAGGATTAGAAGACTGACACTGTGGAAAATAAAGTGACTGGTCTAAGGTTACTCAGGGTTTTTGTTTGGTTTAGTTTTAATCTTTATTGAACTATAATGTGCAATTATGTTTAGAAACAGGAGACCCCAGTTCAATTCCTGGGTTGGGAAGATCCGCTGGAGAAGGGATAGGCTACCCACTTCAGGATTTTGGCCTAGAGAATTCCATGGACTACAGTCCATGGGGTCGCAAAGAGCTGGACATGACTGAGTGAATTTCACTTTCACTTTTCTTAGAAAAGTGTACCTGTCATTGAATGTGATGCTCCACACCTACTCCCTGATGGAATGCATCTAGTACAGGAGACAACATTCCAGCCACCCAGAGACACCCTCGGATTCCCTTATTGTTACTATGCCTCGAGTTAACCAGTATTATGCTTTTTAATTGCATAGATCAGTTTTGTGTATTTTTGAAAGATATAGAAATTGGCATTATAGAGAATGTACATTTTTTTTTTTTTTAGTTCTACCAGTTTATTGCTACCAACCCATGACCCTCCACCCTCATGCACACATGCTCAGTCATGTAACCCCATGGACTGCAGCCTGCCAGGCTCCTCTGTCCATGGACTTTTCCAGGCAAGAATACTGGAGTGGGGAGAATGTACATTTTTATGTCTGGTTTCTTTCAACATTGTTTGTGAAGTTTATCAATTTTGTTTTCACATATACAAGTCACTCTTTCTTATTGTTTTCAAGGGAATATATAAGAGTATCAAGTTTTTGATGACCACAAAGCACTAGAAATGTGGCTGGCAGACTCTAGGGTGGGTCCCATGTTCAGTCCCACATAGGACTGCAACCCTCGAATTTAAGCAAGACGAATATGAGATTTGCTTTTAACAAACAGAATATGTCAGAGGTAGTGGGATGCAACTCCTTTGACTAATTTTGAAGATTCAACCATTCATACATATGCTGCTGCCCCCTTGCTGGCCTGAGGGAGTAAGTTCTGAGGGTCCACAGAGAGGACCATGTGACCAGATACTTTTGGCTACCTTTGGGAGCTGGGAGCTGGCAGTAATGCCTTTCTGATACCCAGAGAGAAATCAGACCTTCAGTTCTAAAACCCTAAGGAGCTGAGTTCTGACAACACCAGAGAAAGCTTGGAAGCAGATGAGACTACAGCCCACCTGACACTTTGACAGCAGCGTGATACTCTGAACAAAAACCAGAGGAGCTGTGCTTGGATTCCTGACCTAAGGACACCCAAATGGGTACTCATTTAATCCACTGAGTCTGTGAGAAGATAGTAGTTAGCAATAGGAAACGGATTCATGAACCCAGTTCTCTGGCTTTTTAGTACAGTGATTTTTATCACTTTATGTTGCTAAAAGTAAACCCAACACTCTAGAAACATCTCCATATTGTTTCTCTGTAACCCATTTTAAACAATGATCAGTTTGGCAAATGTTCATCACAAAGTACATTAGTCTTGGCTTAATAAGTTTAAATGTGTGTGTGTGTGTGTATATATATATATATATATATATGTATACATTATCACATGTATATACAACATAAATCATATATAAAATTATAATATATAAGTATATAATGGGCTTCCCTGGTGGCTCAGTGGTAAAGAATCAGCCTGCAATCCAGGAGACCCTGGTTTGATCCCTGAGTCAGGAAGATCCACTCCAGTATTATCTAGGAAATCTAATGGACAGAGGAGCCCGGCATGGTATAGTCCATGGGGTTGCAAGAGTCAGACATGACTTCGTGACTAAACAGCAAAAACAATATGTACATAATACATTTATATATAATATATAAATTACATATACATATATACATATACAACTTTTATTTTAAAGGTCCCTTAACTTTAAAAGTTGGTGATTAATTGGTGAGACACAAATTGTGAAACACATGATAGAGGCTAATGTTGAGCATCTCTGAACAATTTCCTAGGAGGAATGATTGTCAAGGAGGAAAAGCAGAGAAGAAAAGTAAACTAGGGCTGTATAATCTCCTGATGCTATTTTTAGCATGTACTGCCCATAGATGCATCTTAAGCACTTTGGCACAGTGCCAATGAGGGTGCAATGTAGATATAAGTCAATATCATTACAATACAGGTGCTTAACAGGAAGACATGACTGATGCAATACACCTGCTCTTGGGAGAAGAAAGCTCGTCCGCTCTGGGGAAATAAGTTTCCAATAGGCCCATTTCTATGCCTTTTCACTGTGTCCTTGATTTATTGCTTTTGCCCAGCTTCAGCATGACAAAGGCTTCAGCTTTCAGCACAAAATGATATTCCAGGCTCCACTAAATATATTTGTAAGACAAGGGCAGCCAACAAAATTAAACTGCCAGCACAAAGACCCGCTGTTATTTAATGCTGGAGAGAGATTACAGGGGATTATTACTTTATCAAAAAAATATTTCAGCTACGAAACCACTGTTTATTTCTCCAGTACCTTTGGCTGTGTGCTAATTTATCTCCCACCTTGCACGGATTTAGCTTTTCATTGTCAATTTATTGAAAAGCCTGACAAATGTCAATGGCCTCTGTTACAGGACACCCAGGCTTATTTAGTTATTGCTACAGAGAGCTGGAAATTAGGACCTTCACAGGGGATTTACGTGTGCTGTTTCTTTGATTTTTATTGTGCTTTCACTTGAACCATCAGGCATTTCTTCTTTAATCTCATTTTTCTTTTCACAGGTCCCACTTACAGAGGGCAATTCAAACAACTAAAATCCAATGGTATTTATCATTATAGACTTGGTCGCACTTTTTCCTCTATCTTTTTTAAATATGGAATTTTACCTGTATTAAATTGCATCCCTTTTAAGATATTTTTCCTCTGACCTTTAACAAACTTTGAGAGGAAAAGTACCTCTCAAAATTAAAAGTAAGAAGATAAGAGTAATCCATTTTTATAATTTGCTACTTAAATTTTTTCTTTTCTTTTATTTTAGCTTCATTCATGATTTTTAAGTGAAGGTGTTACCCAATTTCATCTGTTCTCCTTGATTCTTAGCTGTACTTTAGTACAATACAAAAAATTAGACAGTGAAGTCTTTTAAAGATGAACCATTAGAATATACTTCTGAAAAGGCTCTTGGCTTGAAAAAAAAAAAATTGTGCCCTATTGTCATTCAAAGCTCTTAAGCAATTTCATTAGAATATGTTGTCTGTCATGGTAGAGTATTTATCTTGTGTAGACACTGGGTCCCCAAATGGCACAAGAGCAGCGCTGAGTCAGTCCTTGAATTAGAGTCATAGCAGTGGATCCAAGAAATTAACAGAGGTTGTGACAATTTCTATAATAGGCTGTTGCATTAATTAAAAGGACACTTAACATAGTCTTTGGGAAGCGACTAGGAATGCTTCCCGGCAGTGACATGAAACTTGGACTTGAAGAAATTAGTTGGCCAGCAAAGAAGTCCTGAAAGAGGGAAAGGAAAAAAATGCTTCGAGAAAAGAGCAAAGGTGAAAAGACCCAAAGTCCCAAAGAACATGATACACTCAATGATCTGAATGTAACTCAATATTGGGAGAGGGTAGAGTGAGGCATGAGAATAATAAGAATTAAAACTTCATAGAAGAGCAAGAATCTAGAATGGAAGAGAGTTTGGAAATTAGCCTGAGGGCAATAAGGAGCAATCAAAAACTGAGTGACATGAATACATTTGAAATTAAAAATATATATATCATCATGGTTAGAAGAGAGAATGGATTTAAAAAAGCACAGGCATAGAGGTTCTTGGAGGTATTTGAACACTTTTCAGTCTTATGATTCTGAGATTACGGGTGGCCAGAATAAGGATAATCATAGTGGGAACATAAAAACTGGATAGCTAGAAAAGAGGCTGAGGAAGTCAATGCAATGCAATGTAAAGTGATTGAATAACACTATGTGATTAATGAACTCTAGAGAGGTAAGAAAGAGGAAGATAAGGAGGGTAAGACATCTTCCTGACTTGGGCACTTGGGTAAATATAGAGCACATCTCTGAGAAAGGGAAAAGTCAAGGAAGCAAATCTGTGTTTTGGTAGGGGGGAGTAAAACTTGATGTCCGTTTGGAAATGTAGAGTTATATTGGAAAGCCAAGTGAAGCAGTTTAGATAATTCTTCCAAAGTCATGAATAGTCTACATAATCACTAACTGAAGTCATGAGAAAAGATGATCCTTCTCAGGGAGGGTTTATCTTTTCTCCAAAAGAGCCAGAACTCCCACAAGGAGGCCAACATTAAAAGGGCATGTTAGTAAGTCAGAAAGGTCACCATCAAAAAGTCACAAATAATAAATGCTAGAGATGGTGTGGAGAAAAGGGAACCCCCCTACACTGTTTATGGGAATGTAAATTGGTGCAGTCACTATGGAGAATAGTATGAAGGTTTCATGAACAGTATGGAAAGGCAAAAGATGGGACACTGAAAGATGAACTCCCCAGGTCGGTAGGTGCCCAATATGCTACTGGAGATCAGTGGAGAAATAACTCCAGAAAGAAGGAAGGGATGGAGCCAAAGCAAAAACAACACCCAGAAGTGGATGTGACTGGTGATGCAAGGTCCAGTGCAAGGCGGATGCTCTAAAGGTAATGCAAGGTCCAAGATGCAAGGTCCGATGCTATAAAGAGCAATATTGCATAGGAACCTGGAGTGTTGCTGCTGCTGCTAAGTCGCTTCAGTCATGTCTGACTCTGTGCAACCCCATAGACGGCAGCCCACGAGGCTCTCCTGTCCCTGGGATTCTCCAGGCAAGAACACTGGAGTGGGATGCCATTTCCTTCTCCAATGCATGAAAGTGAAAAGTGAAAGTGAAGTCGCTCAGTTGTGTCCACTCTTAGCGACCCCATGGACTTCAGCCTACCAGGCCCTCCATCCATGGGATTTTCCAGGCAAGAGTACTGGAGTGGGGTGCCATTGCCTGAATTAAGGCAAATTGGAAGTGGTCAAATAGGAGATGGCAAGAATAAACGTCAACATTCTAGGAATCAGCGAACTAAGATTTATGGGAATGGGTGAATTTAAATCAGATGGCCATTATATGTACTGCTGTGGGCAGGAATCCCTTAGCAGAAATGGAGCAGCCATCAGAGTCAACAAAAGAGTCCATAATGCAGTACTTGGATGCAATCTCAAAAATGACAGAATGATCTCTGTTTGTTTCCAAGTCAAACCATTCAATGTCACGGTAATCCAAGTCTATGCCCCGACCAGTAATGCTGAAGAAGCTGAAGTTGAACGGTTCTATGAAGACCAACAACACCTTCTAGAACTAATACCCCAAAAAGATGTCCTTTTCATTACAGGGGACTGGAATGCAAAAGTAGGAAGTCAAGAAATACTTGGAGTAACAGGCAAACTTGGCCTTGGAGTACAGAATGAAGCAAGGCAAAGGCTAATAGAGTTCTGCCAAGAGAACACACTGGTCATAGCAAACAGCCTCATCCAACAACACAAGAGAAAACTGTACACATGGACATCACCAGATGGCCAAAAATGAAATCAGATTGATTATATTCTTTGTAGCCAAAGATGGAGAAGCTCTATACAGTCAGCAAAAACAAGACTGGGAGCTGACTATGGCTCAGATCATGAACTCTTTATTGCCAAATTCAGACTTAAATTGAAGAAAGTGGGGAAAACCACTAGACCATTCAGGTATGACCAAAATCAAATCCCTTATGATTATACAGTGGAAGTGAGAAATAGATTTAAGGGACTAGATCTGATAGACATAGTGCATGATGAACTATGGATGGAGGTTCATGACATTGTACAGGAGACAGGGATTAAGACCATCCTCAAGAAAAAGAAATGCAAAAAAGCAAAATGGCTGCCTGAGGAGGCCTTACAAATAGCTGTGAAAGAAGAGAAGCGAAAAGCAAAGAAGGAAAGGAAAGATACACCCATTTGAATGCAGAGTTCCAAAGAATAGCAAGGAGAGATAAAAAAGGCCTTCCTCAGCGATCAATGCAAATAAATAGAGGAAAACAGTAGAATAGGAAAGACTAGAGATCTCTTCAAGAAAATTAGAGATGCCAAGGAAACATTTCATGCAAAAATGGCATCAATAAAGGACAGAAATGGTATGGACCAAACAGAAGCAGAAGATATTAAGAAGAGGTGGCAAGAATACACAGAAGAACTGTACAAAAAAGATCTTCATAACCAGATAATCACGATGGTGTGATCACTCACCTAGAGCCAGACATCCTGGAATGTGAAGTCAAGTGGGCCTTAGACAGCATCACTATGAACAAAGCTAGTGGAGGTGATGGAATTCCTGTGGAGCTATTTCAAATCCTGAAAGATGATGCTGTGAAAGTCCTGCACTCAAAATGCCGGCAAATTTGTAAAACTCAGCAGTGGCCACAGGACTGGCAAAGGTCAGTTTTCATTCCAATCCCAAAGAAAGGCAATGCCAAAGAATGCTCAAACTACCGCACAATTGTACTCATCTCACATGCTAGTAAAGTAATGCTCAAAATTCTTTAAGCCAGGCTTCAGCATTACGTGACCTGTGAAATCCAGATGTTCAGGTTGGTTTTAGAAAAGGCAGAGGAACTAGAGATCAAATTGCCAACATCCACTGGATCATCACAAAAGCAAGAGAGTTCCAGAAAAACATCTATTTCTGCTTTATTGACTATGCCAAAGCCTTTGACTGTGTGGATCACAATAAACTGGAAAATTCTGAAAGAGATGTGAATACCAGACCACCCGACCTGCCTCTTGAGAAACATGTATACAGGTCAGGAAGCAACAGTTAGAACTGGACATGGAACAACAGACTGGTACCAAATGGAGAAAGGAGTACATCAAGGCTGTATATTGCCACCTGCTTATTTAACGTATATGTAGAGTACATCATGAGACATGCTGGGCTGGATGAAGCACAAGCTGGAATCAAGATTGCTGGGAGAAATACCAATAACCTCAGATATGAAGATGACACTACCCTTATGGCCGAAAGCAAAGAAGAACTAAAGAGCCTTTTGATGAAAGTGAAAGAGGAGAGTGAAAAAGTTGGCTTAAAGCTCAACATTCAGAAAACAAAGATCATGGCAACCCATCATGTCATGGCAAATAGATGGGGAAACAGTGTGAATAGTGGCTGACTTTATTTTGGGGGGCTCCGAAATCACTGCAGATGTTGATTGTAGCTATGAAATTAAAAGACGCTTACTCCTTGGAAGGAAAGTTATGACCAACCTAGACAGCAAATTACAAAGCAGAGACATTACTTGTCAACAAAGATCTGTCTAGTCAAGGCTATGGTTTTTCCAGTAGTCATGTATGGATGTGAGAGTTGGACTATAAGGAAAGCTGAGCACAGAAGAATTGATGCTTTTGAACTGTGATGTTGTAGATGACTCTTGAACATCCCTTGGACTGCACGGAAATCCAATCAGTCCATCCTAAAGATAAGTCCTCTGTTTTCACTGGAAGGACTGATATTGAACCTGAAACTCCAATACATTGGCCACCTGATGCGAAGAGCTGACTCATATGAAAAGACCCTGATGTTGGGAAAGATTGAAGGCAGTAGGAGAAGGGGATGACACAGGATGAGATGGTTAGATGGCATCACCGGCTCAATGGGCATGAGTTTGAGTAAACTCCGGGTGTTGGTGATGGACAGGGAGGCTTGGTGTGCTGAGGCTCATCAGAGTCAGATACGACTGAGTTACTGAACTGAACTGAACTGAATTGATGGAGGTTCCTTTAAAAACTAAAAAAAGGGTTGCCACGTAATCCAGCAATTTCTCTCCTTCGTGTATTCTTGGACAACACTTTAATTCAAAAAGATACATGTACCCCAATATTCATAGCAGCACTATTCAGGTTACCCAAGACACGGAAGCCATTTAAATGCCCACTGACAGATGAATGGATAAAGAAGTTGTGGAACATATATACAATGGAATATTAGTCATAAAAAGAAATAAACAATGCCATTTGCAGCAACATGGTTGGACATAGAGATTATCATACTAGGTAATGCAAGCCAGGGGCTTCTCAGGTGGCTCAGTGATAAAGAATCTACCTGCCAGTGCAGGAGATGCTAAAGATACAAATTTGATCCCTGGATCAGGAAGATCCCCTGGAAGAGGATACAGCAACCCACTCCAGTATTCTTGACTGGATAATCCCAGGGACAGAGGAGTCTAAGAGGCTATGGTCCATGGGGTTGCAAAGAATTGGACACGACTGAAGCAACAGCATACATGCATCACTTATATGTGGAATCTAAATTATTATACAAATGAACTTACTACAAAACAGAAACAGACTCATAGACACAGAACAGACTTGTGGTTGCCAAGGAAGAGGGAAGGTGGGAAGGAATGGATTGGGAGTTTGGGATTAGTAGTTGCAAACTAGTATATAGAGAATGGATAAACAACAAAGGTCCTACTGTATAGCACAGGGAAGTTAATATCCTATGATAAAACCATACCAGAAAAGAATATGAAAATAATAAAATATATTATAACTGAAATCTGCACAATAGAAACTAACACAACATTGTATTTCAGTAAAATAAAATTTAAAAGTTGAAAAGAATTAAATAAATGCCAGCCTGGGGATAAGGTATACATGAGGAAAACTGAGGAGAAATATCAAGCATTACTTTGGCAAGCTCATGGACTTGAAGACCTGAAACAGTTATAGCAATGAAGCTGCTTCTTAGTGGTTCTAGCACAGACTATCGAAATAAAGTGTGCTTAACTGTTAAGGAAGTAGAATCATTTGTTATATTAAATGATTTCTATCAAATAAGTTCATTCATTTATTCTTCCATTTATTCCTTGGAGGATTCAATTCACTAACTGAGAACATGAAAATAGGGTATGTGTGCAGCTGTGCAATAATTATCTAAAGTGCCTTCAACCAATACTCTTCACCTAGTTATAGGCATTTATTGGTGGGGAAAAGAAACAGATTGTTCTAATTAACAATACAGTACATTTCTTTCTTTATCTTCAAATAATGTATTTGTTTTATGTTCAAACATGCATTTGATGATTGTTTATAAAAATCATACATTTTAAAACTCAAATAGTATAGAAAGAGGTGAGGAACCAAACCCTGCCCTACTCCTTCCTATTTCTAAGTCCTCCTCATATGCAGTTACTTTTAGTTCTGTGAGTTTTCTTCTTATTTTCCTTCAAATTTATTTTATTAAATATATGGCTAGTTCTTGACTTATAGATTTTAGACATTATATTATGCTTTCCCACATTGGACAATGAGTAATTCTCTTTCTAGTACCCTTATATCTATACCTATATCTATCTATCTATATCTGTATCTATCTATATATATATTTTATTTTTCTTTTCTTTTGTGCTGAGTTGTATCCAACTCTTTGCAACACCATGGACAAAAGCCCACAAGGGTCCTCTGTCAATGGAATTTTCCAGGCAAGAATCTGGAGTGGGGTTCCATTTCCTACTCCAGGGTGTCTTCCTGATTCAGGGATTGAACCCACGTCTCTTGCGTCTCCCACATTTGCAGGCAGATTCTTTACCACTGTGCCACCTGGGAAGGCCATAGAGGTGTACTACTGCACATTTTAGATAGGTTGCTTTTCAAAGTCTGTATTGTTGTATCTGATGTAAATATCACCCTTTTCTGGCATGTATCACTTGTGTGTTTTCTATAAGAGTTCTCATATTAAAGCCTTATGTTGATATGTTTCATTCAAGGCCAAGTTTTCTCAACCTCAAGCCTATTGATATTTTTGACTAGATTATTCTGTTTGTGTGTGGGGGCAGTTTACTGCCCTGAGTCTTTAAGATTTTTAGCAGCATCCTTAGCTTCTGTCCACTGTATACAGTAACACTCACTTCTCATCTTGACAACTAAAAATGCCTCCTAATAATGCAAAAGCTTCCTAGAGGGGAAGGAGTGGGCAAAAACTCCTATCCAGTTGAGACCACTGGCTACACTGTTGCTTACTAGGACTCCTGCATGCTGTTATCTGAAATGACTTTCCTGCACTATACCAGATGATTGTTTCCTAGTTCCCACATCTGTCTTTTTTAAATACTGCTTTCTTTGGGTAGAGCACATTATGGTAGCCTCTACAATGGCCTCAGTGATCCCTGCCTCCTAGTATCCATATGTAACCTCCTCCCACATCATAGGGTTCTATCTGTCCTTGCTGAGTTTAGACTGTCAATTGGGGGAAAAAAATGTACCACATGAGAGTCATGAGTTAAGTGTTACTTAGGGCAAAATGAAGATTATAGCCTGGGAGACAGCTTATCAGCTCTGAGAAACTGCTCTGAAGAGGTGGGGTAGAAGGTCAGTATTATATAAGATTTTATTGAAGTGGGGTATGTGCAGTAAAGCACATATTTTGTCACAGGCTCATTGCTAGTAACATGGAGCAGATGTCACTCTTAATGATTTTAGTACTTTTCTAGATACCAGAAGATGCAAGAAATTTGGATCATAAAATATTCTGAAAATGTCCAACTATTTGAAGGGTCATTCTGCCAGCTTTTCCCAAAGCACAGAGTGCCTCACATCTTATCTCCACACTGAACTCCCCTTAGGAGTTGTTGAAGGTCACTAAGTGTAGGGCTCATGATTTAATCCTTGTAGAGGCAAATGGAAAGTGCCAAGTTTTAGTTGATACTGCTGTAAGAGATGTTGATTTCAATATGAAGTACACTTATTTTGTGTACCTACCCAATCTTTCTCTCTCCCCTCCTTCCCTTCCTTACTGTTCTCTCAGGGGGAAGCCAACAGACTAAATTCAAGAATGATTGTTATGTAGCAGTAGATAACTAACAAATGCATACCAAGAGTGTTTTAATAAAGATGCCAAAACAGTTTTAAAGTACAATGTGAGATAACTCTGCCCTTTTATGTATGAATACATATTTATTTAGATCTTTGGATGAAAGATAGAGTCCTCACTTGAAACTCATTTTCCCTTAGAATTATGAATATGCATTTCCATTATCTTTGAACTTCCAGTGTTTCTGTTAAGAAGTCATATGCAAGTCTGAGTTTTGATCTCATTTTTAGCAAATTTGGGATTTTGCCTTTGTATGTCTTCTACTGTTAATTGTACTATGTAGGGTAGTGAACACTCATGTGAGATTTCTTTTATCCTATAAAGTATTTTCAATTACATCTTTGCTAATGGCCCTTCCCCAACTATTTTCTCTTTCTTGCAAATCATATTGGACATTTTTTGGGGGGAGGGGGTGATATGCTTGTAATGGAGGGAGGTACAAAAAATTGCTTTTTTTTTTCAGGAAAGGCTTTATTGGGGCCCCTACTGTAGCCGTGGGAAAAGAGAACAACAAATTCCCTTGTTGACAGTGGGTGAGTTGACTCCTTATACAGGGTGAGGAGTGTGTTCAGGGGTCAGGCTGGAAAAATGGTTTCGGTGGTTTGCCCACCCCTTTAGTGGTGCCATCTACAGCAGACCTTGTACAGTACCCTGCTTTTGTTCTCAGTCCCCTGCTATTGGTCCAGGTTCCTCAAAATGGCAGTTTTTTTCCTTGATCTATTTTTAAAATTTTTGTCCAGAATTTGCCCCAACTGTCCAAGCATGCAGTTATTTTTATGGAGAAGTTGGGTTTGAGATGGCTGGATGGCATCACTGATTTGATGGACGTGAGTCTCAGTGAACTCCGGGAGTTGGTGATGGACAGGGAGGCCTGGTGTGCTGCGATTCATGGGGTCACAAAGAGTCGGACATGACTGAGCGACTGATCTGATCTGATCTGATCTGGGTTCTTCTATGGAAAAAACTTCCCATCTTTTGCACGGTAAAAGAAAATCCTCACCATAAGCTCTTGAAAGAGGGCAAAAATAAAGCTAGTAATTCAGCTCCCAGTGTACAGAATGCCACTTTATTTCTACGTTCATCCCTGCATCTCTCTCAACCTCGCCCCCATAGCTTTGATCCCTATTGGTTCAATTCCTATAAGTTACACAATAAATGTCTAATCTCATGAGATGGAGGGGAAAGGAACTTGCTTCCTTGGCAGAACACAGAAAAGTGGGCCAAAAGTCAACATCTCCCTGTACAAATTTAACACCATTTGCCCCAACTTCATGTCTCAGTGCAGCCTCTATGGAGCACAAACTAACCTGGATCCGAACCTCCCCAGGATGCCTTCCTGTTAGTGTTAGCCTTCAAAGAGACCTGAAAGGAAGCAGTGTTAACCTCCATCTGTTGCCAATTTCCATCCTACCCTAAGCTCTCTCATTTGTCCTTTTTGTCTTTTTGAGTTCCTACATTTCAAAAATTTTAAATTTCTTTATGTCACAGTGGAGCAGTTTAAGAAGCGAGTAACAATAAATTTGTGCCTTTATACTTCACATTCAAATAAGAGCATGCCCTTGTTACATGGGATTTTTCTGAAAAGTTTTTTCAGAAAAGTTTTGCTGAGCCCTATTCCCTATTATTAATAATAATTGTAAATTCACTTGCTCTCAGGAGGGAGCACTCCCCCATGCACTATTTCACTTTGAAATTTCAATTGGGAGTGAATGCCAAGCTTAGCTGGCTAGTGTCAGTGCTGGGTCTTCAGCTAGTGCCTGCAACTTCAATCATAGAAAGTGGCATCAGTAAGGAATGCTATTTTTTCCCCACTTGATAGCCCTGCGTGTTTCAGTGGGCGCCACAGTGCAGTGTGCCAAATATGAGAGATACCTGGCAATGTCTTTTGTTGGCAGTGCATTCCCAAATATTCCAGTGGGGTTTTTGCACTCCTCTCACTTTGCCCCATCATTTCTATCTGGCCCATCTGTTTTATATTACCATTTTTACATTAAAGTATAATCAATTTACACTACTGTGTTAGTTCACGTGTATAGCAAAGAGATTAAGTTTTATATACACACATATATATATGCTATTTTTCAGATTCTTTTCTATTATAGGCTATTACAAGACATAGAATATAATCCCCTGTGCTAGGTCCTTGTTGTTTATCTATATTATATGCATTCTGAGTATATGTTAAAAGTTCTAATTAATCTCCACCTGTATCCTCTGGTATACATAAGTTTGTTTTCTATGTCTGTGTGTCTATTTCTGTTTTGTAAATAAGTTCATTTGTATCATTTTTTTTAGATTCCAGATATAAACAATATCATATGATAGTTGTCTTTCTATGTCTGACTTATTTCACTTAATAATATAATCTCTAGGCCTTCCTTTTAAATAGAGTCCCATAAGCAAGTGGAGAAGGCAATGGCACCCCACTCCAGTACTCTTGCTTGGAAAGTCCCATGGACAGAGGAGCCTGGTGGGCTGCAGTCCATGGGATCGCGAAGAGTCGGTCACGACTGAGCGACTTCATTTTCACTTTTTACTCTCATGCATTGGAGAAGGAAATGGCAACCCACTCCAGTGTTCTTGCCTGGAGAATCCCAGGGATGGGGGAGCCTGGCGGGCTGCCGTCTATGGGGTCACAGAGTTGGACACGACTGAAGCGATTTAGCAGACTTAGCAGCAAGCAAGGTGCTGTAGAGTGAATATGGCATTCGCAACAGTGCACACACATTAAATGAAAGCTAAAGCAAATACCAAAGAGAAACTAACAGGTTCTTGAGAGTGGTGTACACAATTCGAGGAGAGGTCAGAGCATAGAGCAAAACAGTTTATAAAATAAAAGGTTAGCCTAGCAGTGTTTGATTTTCAGCCCCACTAGTTCAGCTGTGTATTGTTGAACAAGTCATTTAAACTTTCTGTGCCTAAGTATCCTCATGTATAAATGGAAAAATGACACCGACTCCATAGCTGTCGGATGAGAATTAAATGAATGAATGTATGTAGAGTGCTAAACTTGCAGCTCTGCACACATTAAGTGCTTTATAAAATTGGCTGCTATTAACTGTATTCTAGTCGAGAGGTTGAGGGAGGTTTCTTGATGATTGTGGTGGGAATTTAAACTAGACTCTGAGGTTTAGAACTTGTTCACCATTCCCCCCACTTCGGTGCTAGACAGAGGATCCAGTTTCCAGAGCTCTCATTTCTAGGCATCAAGAGGTCAAGCTACTTATTAAAGTGGGAACACATTTTCAATAACTTTAAATTAGGAGCAATAATGATAATCCAAGACTAGCTGCACAAAAGGTAATTAACTGCACAGAAAACTGAATGAGCCCTGGGCTTGGGCCTTCTGCTGAATTTGTTCCACATCTCGAGATAAAAGTATTTACAGGTCAAGTGGTCAAAGGAGAATAAAAACATGTCTTTTATCTGAGAAAAGCTTTCTTTGCACTGACTTCAACTACTTTCTTAATCTGTAAGCCTCTAATTAGAGTTTCTCAACCCTCTCCATTAGGCTTTAAAAAAAGAGAATCAAGGGGGCTCAGTCACCAGCCAGCTCTTTGGTCTGTTTAGTAATAACTCTTCTTTGTCTGTATCCCGTATTTTTCATCTGATTTCCTTCAGACCCTTTACAAACAGGATCTCATTAATCCTCAAGAATACTGCTGTGAGACCCTTGACCACTGCAATTATCCCAAATTTACATATGAAGAAACCAAGGCACTCAGTGCAGGCCTTTCCTCTCCTTACCAGCAATGAAGCCTAAAAGCAGATAATATTTCTCTCGATTCTCACACTAAACACACTCATGACAGTTGTAAGCAACCAGCCTTGATGAAATAAACAGTTACTCAATTCCTGGAACACTTCTAAAGAGTGGTTTAAACTTGGAAAGTACAAAAGTGAGAAGACAAAAGAAGCCTCCAAAAAAAGATAATCAAAGCAAGCCAGCTCCACAGAGCCCAGCTGCCCAAACAAGCTGCCACTCACAGGTGTATTACAGGGAACAGAGTAGGATCTCAGGAGAAAAAGACATTAATAGAATTTATATTTATATTCATGCCCATAATCACTAAGGTGTTTTCTGGATATCCTGGGAGGACCTGCCCAAATCACGCTCAACTCTTTGCAACCCCATGGACTGCAGCACACCAGGCTTGCTTGTCTTTCACCATCTCCCAGAGTTTGCTCAAACTCATGTCCATTGAGTTGGTGATGCCATCCAATCATTTCATCCTCTGTTGCCTTACTTCTCTTGCCTTCACCTTTTCCCAGCATCAGGGTCTTTTCCAGTGAGCTGGCTCTTGGCATCAGGTGGCCAAAGTACTAGAGCTTCAGCTTCAGCATTAGTCCTTCCAATGAATATTCAGGGTTGATTGTCCTTAGGATTGACTAGTTTGATCTCCATGCTGTACAAGGGACTCTCGAGAGTCTTCTCCAACACAACAATTCAAAAGCATCAATTCTTTTGCACTCAGCCTATGGTCCAACTCTCATATCTATACATGACTACTGAAAAACCATAGCTTTGACTATACAGACCATTGTTGGCAAAGTGATGTCTGTAAACCTATAAAGCCTATGGTAGTCTTTGATTATCACCCAGCACTTACTAAGTACATCCCTCTTTCTCCTACTAGATTCAAAATACATAATTCCATCCAAGAATACTGAGGCCAACTATGTGCTAGGTACTCTGTTAGGTGTTAACATTATGAAAATCAATTGTGTATGGAAACTAACCTCAAGAATCACCCAGAAGCCAGCTATATCATATTAATTTTTTTTTTTTTCCAGTTTTCAGCATCAAGGACAGTTTGTCCAATTCATGATAGTCATTAGGGACTGAAAGTTTGTATTCCCCTCAAATTCATATGTTGAAGCCCTAATCCTCAGTGTGGCTATATTTGGAGATGGACCCTGTAAGGAAGTAATTATGGTTAAATGAAATTACAAGGGTTGAGCACTGATCTAATAGGAAAAAAAATGCCTTCTCTAGAGGAGACAGTGTAGAGCCCCTCCACTCCTCTCTGTTCTCTTTTACTGAGAAAAGGCCATGTGATCCTACAGCAAGAAAGTGGTGTTTGCAACCAAACAGGTGACTCCCCACCAGACGTTAACCCTGCTGGCACACTAATCTCAGATGTTCAGTCTCCAGAACTGTGAGAAAATGCATTTCTGTAGATGGAGACATCCAGTTTGCAACATTTTGCTATGGCAGCCCCAGCTGCCAGTAGGTATTCAATAGATGTTTGTAGATTGAATTGTATTTTCTTATTTTTGTTCATCTTATTTCCATGTTAGTCTTTGATTACTTCTCTTCTCAAGGGCTTGGCACACAGAGTCAGTAGCTGCCATTCCCTCTATTTTGATTTCTTAAGCACTGCACAGGCTTTTCAGTCCACTCCACAGTCCGAGGGGTTGGAGGTGAGGGAGGGCATTTCCTAGGTACTTAACTGTGTCTCTACAGCTGTGTCCTGCTGGGACTGGTCTTTCAGGATGAAGAACTCTCTTCATCCATCCTATGCATATACCTTGCTCTTTTATTTTATTTTGTTTTGTTTTTTTTCCTCTTTCTTTTAGAAACATCAGACAAGTTTCCCAAGGTCTCATTCAGAGGGCATTTGAGAAAGTTGTTCTTAAAGTTTTTTTTTTTTTTTTCCTGATATCATGTTTTTGTACATCAAAAGCTGCCACCTGCACCTGGTGTCAAGGGTGGGCACCCATCTTTTTCCTTCTTCAAGGGAATGCCTGATTCATCAGCTACTCTGACTCTAGCAAATGAACAATGTTTATGTCCTCTTTGTATTCAAATTGCATCCAAGTTATCTTGAAGCCTACAGTTCACATGCATGCTCCCCCAAGAATGCAGATAATTCATATTATTTTGTAATCATGAGTAAGAAAATACACAGTGTTTTGTGCTTTACAGTCTATGCAGCCCATCCTCTTGCATCATCTCATTTGATCTTTACCTTAGACTGATTGAGCTTCTATAACAAAATATTGTAGACTGAATGACCCAAACAACAAAACTTTATTTTCTCACAGTCCAAGAGGCCAGCAAAACCAAGGAGCCGGTCAATTCAGTTTCTGATAAGAAGTCTATTCGTGGTTCCCAGACAACCACCTTCTCACTGTGATTCCACATGGCAGTGATAGAAAGACAGAAAGAGATAGGGACGGAGAGAAAGAGAAAGAGGAGAGAAAGAGGGTGAGAGAGAAGAAAGGTCTGGTTTGGCACTAACCCTATCAGATCAGGGTTCCCCCTTATAGCCTCATTTAACCTCATTATCTCATTATTCTAAATACAGACAAAGTAGAGTCAGATCTTTAACATGCCTTTTATGGGGACATGATTTAGTCCAGAGTATTAATAATCCTCAAGGACTTCTGAGCACACCACAAAAACATTAAGCCCCTACAACAAAGACTAAAGACCTAAGATCATGACCGAAATTCAGTTTTGTCACATCTCCATTTCTCCTCTCAGGTTCACCCCATGGCATGGTGGACTAACTGAATAATAATACTAGAGACACCATTTGCTCCTGCCTGTATCACTCTCCTTCCTCTAGAGGAAGTGACTTCTCAAGGTCACAGTCATATTATTGTGATGTAGAAGATAGAGGTCCAGCAGGACCTGATATCTCCAAGCAAGAAATGACTGGAAAGCTCAGAAATGTAGCAAATGGGCCAACCCAAACAGAGTCTGGGTGATATAAAAGGACTTGGGAATTTTAAATTCCAAGCAGCAAAGTGCTGCTTGATATAAGCCCAGAGATAAAAGCAATCGGGGTTTAGTAAGGCCAAGGAGACATGCCTTCAGATGCACGCTTTTCTCAAGCTGTTTATCAGAATTCTTGTGACTCTGAGGAATCTCGAGCATATGCCGGTGTCAGAGACAGGGTGCTGGAGGTACCATGAAACTGAAAGTCTCCCTTGAGAAAGTAGCCATAGTAGCCCTGGCTACTTTGAAGATACTCCCTCTCGGGATTCCTTTTCATCCCTATCTCCCTTGAGTCAGTCTGTTCCAAAGGTGAAGTGTCTGGGTTCATCATTATTCCCTCCAAGCTGTGTTCAATCACAAATGCAGACAGTGCATCTTATGAATATATTGACATATGGTAAAAAAAAAAAATGATAAAAAGAAACTGCCGAAGGAAAGTCAGATAGATATACCATTTGGTGCTGGAGGGCAGCTGAGGAGCCAGAGGGAAGGTGACCTGGAGTCCTGTTTGGATTTTGTACAGAAGTGATTTCACCCCAGATTGATGGTCTTAAAATGATCACACATTTTAAATTTTTTTTTTTTAAACCCGCCATCAAAGAGTCAAGAAGAACAGATAATAAAAGGGTAGAAATGGGAATTGATTGGTTAAAAAAATATTTCATAAGTACTGGGAATAAAAAGGAGAAAATGAGGAACAATCAAAACAACTTATTTTATTAACAAGTATGCTGCTGCTGCTGCTGCTAAGTCGCTTCAGTCGTGTCCGACTCTGTGCGACCCCATAGACAGCAGCCCACCAGGCTCCCCTATCCCTGGGATTCTCCAGGCAAGAATACTGGAGTGGGTTGCCATTTCCTTCTCCAATGCATGAAAGTGAAGAGTGAAAGTGAAGTCACTCAGTCGTGTCCGACTCTAGCGACCCCATGGACTGCAGCCTACCAGGCTCCTCCATCCATGGGATTTTCCAGGCAAAAGTACTGGAGTGGGGTGCCATTGCCTTCTCCAATTAACAAGTATAACATCGCATAAACAACACTGACATCTTTCAGGGAACAATTTAAGAGTCACTACTTCCATTAAGGGTTTTTTGACCCTACCTCCCAGGAAGACTTGCTTACTCTACCTGAAACAGGCCTCTATGCTAGCCATGATACATGACACATCGTTGCCTTTGTTTGCTTTTTTCTTTGTCACTAAACTAGGCTGGTTAAGGGCAGGACAGGATCTTGTATATCTCCGTCTCTCCTATACATGAAATAGTGCCTGCCACAAGGAAGGTGCTCTGTGAATATTTGTTAAATGACAAGTTTGAAGGAGAACTTCCTGGTACTGAAAGCAGGCAGAGCCATCACTCAGTAAAATGCTGTGAAAGTTAAATGTCTCTTCAGAACATTCTTCTCTAAACTCTTTTCCTGCTTCAACTGCTCCCTTTCCTCCAATTGCCATTGCCTGTGGTCCCAAACCCCAGGTTCTGGAAGCACAGTTGCTTTCTCTTTCCTAAGGACTCTCTGACCCCAAAATGTCTCCCATTCTGCCTCTGTTCTGTCATTTCAGAAATTAAAATCCTTTTCTTCCTTTAGGAAAAAGCTGTTTTCATTTGAAAAGACAGCAACAGCTTAACCTGAATGTCTCTAATTGGAGAAAATTCAAGAACAATGATAAAGGACAAAGGAGAATTCTAAAGCTGCCAGATTAAACCCTGCCAGGGAGAAACTTACAAGCATGGCTTTGAATTCCATTGCTCTGTCTCCTCTGGCCTGGATGCCCTTATTAAATACATTTGCAAGCCAGGAATTTGTTCAGTATTTATACAGCTCATCTACTCGTCTCCAGGCCCTGGCTTCTTAACCCAGAGTGCCAAAATTGAAGCCATTTTTATGACATTGGCCGTGGGCATTTTCTTCCTCTTGGGAACAAAGAAAGACTCATTTTAGGAGTGACCCTCTCCTCATAATTTCCACTAGATTCCCAAGGGTGTCTTAAATCAAAGAAAGGTTAAGAAAGCTGTCCTAACAGAAAACATTTCCCTCCACCTCAGAAGGTGTGAATCAATCCTATTATAAAATCCTTTCCACTGCCGTACACCTGAAACTACACAACATTGTAAATTAACTATACACCAACAAAAAAGTTTTTAAATTCCTGTCAGAGACTCTCTCAAATTAACTATCTTTGTTTTCCTAATTGCTATTCCAAAGTTTACTATCTTTGCTGCCCTACTCTTTCTTCTTTTTTTTTTAATCTGTAAGAATTCTTCACTTCCATTAATATTTTTGGAGGCATATTTTCCAGTGAAATGTATCAAAGTTGTATTAGAAATATTTCTAATTTGCTACAATTCAGTGTTCTCTGTATCTTTCACTGGCAATGAGATTAGTGACCTAATACTATGAACATACTGGGAACACATTGTAGGAACCCTTGTTTTCCCAGAAGAAATCTCTTTTTATTGATGTTGCTGTGGAAGAAATGAAGGTAATAATAAAATTTTGGCTAGTGGGCTTACTATTTACAAAGCTGCAGAAATAATAATTGTATACAAATACTATATAGTCTTTTCTAATATCAGCAGCACATATCTACACAGTAATTCATCTTTCTTAATAACAGCTTTATGAAGGAGACAGGTATTGTTCTCTGTGACTAAGTGAAGTAAGTTAGACCAAAAGACGGATATTATATCGTATGATATAACTTATAAGTGGAACCTAAAAGAATAATACAAATGTACTTATTTACAAACTGGAAACAGACTCAGAAAACAAACTTATGGTTACAAAACTGGAAATGGGGGGGGGGTGGAATAAATTAGGAGTTTAGGACTAAAAGATGCACAGTACTGTGTGTTTTATACTACTACTATTTCATACTGTGTATAAAATAGATACACAACAAGGATCTACTATACAGCATAGGGAACTATATTTGATATCTTGTAATAATCTATAATGGAAGGGAATCTGAAAAGAATAAATATATGACTATGCCTAACTAAATTACTTTGCTGAATACTGAAACTAGCACAACATTGTAAATCAACTATTTGTTATTATTTAGTCACTAAGTCACGTCTGACTCTTTTGCAACCCCAACATAAAATTAAAGAAAAATATTAAAGAATGCTATTAACTTAAAGAATATGTGTGTGCTAAGTTACTCCAGTTGTCTCTGACTCTTCACAACCCTATGGACAGTAGCCCACCAAGAACCTCTGTCCATGGGATTCTCCAGGCAAGAACACTGGAGTGGATTACCATTTTCTTCTGCAAGGGATCTTCCCTACTCAGGGATCAAACCCAAGTATCTTAAGTCTCCTGCATTGGCAGGTGGGTTCATTACCACTAGCACCACCTGGGAAGCCCAATTTATAGAATACCAATTCTTAACTCCTTATAGAAGCATTTCGAAGTCTATGAATGAAGCTCTAGTTAAAGAAATATAAATGTAAGACTACATAGAAGCAGAAAAGAGAATCACAAAATCTAAAACTTGCCAAGAAATTAAGAGGTTATTTTTTTCTGCCATCCACTGCTAGAGTTCTTATTATAGTTTCTCTAACAAATCATGTAATTATTTTTTGAAGACCTCCAAGGACAAACTCACTGTCACACAATGTATTTTGTTGTTGTTTATTTGCTAAGTCATGTCTGACTCTTTTGTGACCCCATGAACTGTAACCTGCCAGGTTCCTCTGTACATGGGATTTTCCAGGCAAGAATATTGAAGTGGGTTGTCATTTCCACTTTCAGGGGATCTTCCTGACCCAGGGATCTAACTTGCATCTCCTGCATTGGCAGGTGGATTCTTTACCAGGTATATTACTCTACAGTTATAATCTCTGAATTTCTAGTAAATTCATTCTTAAAGTTAGGCAAAATCTAACTTACAGCTAGATTGCTTGAGAAATATGGGCAACTGAAGTCCCTTTATCTAGATTGTCTTTGAAAAAGTTGAAGGTTGGTTTGAGTCTCTCTTCTTTCTTGTTTTGAGACAGCACTGTATACTGTATCCTGCTTATTTTGGTCAGTCTCCCTAGGTCCTGATCCTCTGCAGGGGGACTAGTAATGACCCAGAGACACAGCAATCCCACTTCTGGACATATACCTAGATTAAACCATAATTCAAAAAGACACATACACTCTTATATTCAGAGTAACACTATTTACAATTGCCAGGGCATGGAAGCAACCTAAATGTCCATCAAGAAATGAATGAATAAAGAAGATGTGATACATATAAACAAAACAATATTACTCAGACATAAAAATGAATGGAATTGGGTAATTTGTAGAGATGTGAATGGACCTAGAGTCTGTCATACAGAGTGAAATATCAGGAAAATAAAACAAATATCATGTATTAATACATGTATGTTTAATGTAGAAAAATGGTACAGATGAACCTATTTGTAGGGCAGGAATGTAGAGAATGTACATTCTCTCAGATGTAGAGAATGGATAGTGGACATAGGGGTGGAAGGGAGGGTGGGATGAATTGAAAGAGTAGCATTAAGATATGACTAGTGGAAACCTGCTGTATAGCACAGGGAGCTCAGCTTGGTTGTCTCTGATGACTTAGAGGGCTGGAATTGTGGGGATGAGAGGGAGGGCCCATAGGAAGGGGATATATGTATGCATGCATTCCATTCATTTTGTTGTACAACATTGTAAAGCAGTTATGCCTCAGTTAGGAAAAAAGAATGAATGAATGAGCACCCATCTTAGTTGTTTCTCTGTAGGAAAAAGAGATAGCAGGAAATGTCCAGCATCCTGAATCACTGAGTCTTCCAGCGCTACCTACTTCAACAAGAGTTTCCTAGAACCTTGGGGTGGGATGAGGTGGAGGTGGGGAATACTAATTCTCTGAAACTGAGTGAGGGGAGAGAGAACACGCTATTTCTAACCACAGCTTGGAAATCCATTTCCTATATATTAGAGTAACCTGTAAGACTTTTATACCAGCCCTGAGATTAAAGCTTAAGCCAACAAACACAGCATACGTATCTCCTTGCTTCCAGCATTTAGCCAGGGTTGCCAGCATGGAAATGCCTTTAAGGTAGGTAGAGCTTTCAGTGAAGTGAGGCTTTAGAGTATAAGAAAATAGAGGTTAAGAAAGAATTCATGAATGTCTTACAACCAACAAGGACCTACTCTGTAGCACAAGGAACTATATTCAATATTTTGTAATAACCAATAAGGTAAAAGAATCTGAATATAATAGATAATGTATAGCACAGGGAATTATACTCAATATTTTATAATAACCTATAAGGGGAAAGAATCTGAAAATTAATAGGTATGTATATATAATTGGGCTTCCCTGGTGGCTCAGAGAGTAAGAATCTACGTGAAATGAAGGAAACCCAGATTCAATCTCTGAGTCGGGAAGATCCTCTGGAGAAGGGAATGGCCACCCACTCCAGTATTTTTGCCTGGAGATTTCTATGGATAGAGGAGCCTGATGGGCTACAGTCCATGGGGTCTCAAAGAGTCGGACATGAATAAGTGACTAACAAACTAATTACAGAAAAGTGTTTAATATATATCTGAATCACGATGTTGGACACCTGAAACTAACACAACATTGTAAACCACCTACAATTCAATTATAAAAAAGAATGTCTTCCCAATTAAGTTTATTTAAAATGTGCTGCTTTTCAAGCAATTTTATATATATATATAAAACATTTTTAATTTATCCCTTAGGCTTCAGACTACCTACTAGACTTTAGGAGGAAAGACTGAAACCCAGCTCTTCTTACTGTGACATTTTAAGCAAGTTATTGAATGTCTGTCTACATGCCTTGGGCTTCCCTGGTGGCTCAGTGGTAAAGCCTCAGACAGGAGTCTGGTGAGCTAGTCTTTGGGGTCACAAAAGAGTTGGATTTGACTTAGTGACTAAACAACAAAGAACAACAACTATATGCATTAGATTCTACAACCCTAAGATACTGATTATATTAATACCATGAATCACATAGGATTATTGGGCCTAAGTGATCTTTACATTAATTATATTAATTAATTAGAATAGTGCCCAGGTGTACAGTTTAATATATGTATATATAAATAATAGGGTATACAGAGTAATAGATATGTAATCTGATATATTTATTTTTGATATGCATTATCTGTATCCATAAGCAACTGTATCCAAGCAGATACTAATGTGCCCATAGAACCATAGCCAAAAGATGCTTTGGAGGAAATCTTTCATCTCTGTAACAGTCTGACTATAATTCAATCACATCAGAAGAGACTGATCTAGTTTAGAGGAAAGATTACTGATTATCCAGAGACCAGGCATCTGGTCCCAGCTGTCATGAGTTAGCTGGCTGGCCTAACTCATGGTTAATCAGTTAATCCATGTCTCCGTGTCCTCAGCCAGCCTTATTGACCTTACAAATATATTATAGTGGCAAGATTTAAAAACTGACATGTTTCTATAATGGTCCTAATCATATAAAACCTGCTAATAAATAAGAGGTCTAATAACACATAATGTTTTCCTTTTCTCTTGTAGAGTCTCTTAAGAGACTTGGTTGACCATTCATTATCCCTATTTCTCTCATTTTTCTTCCCTTTCATGTTGCTTTTAGAATGAATGAGTCCTTTAGAGTTAGCCATTGTTACTACTATTGTAAATCAGGGCTGATTCAACCCATGGTCTAAATATTATTCTTAATTTTCTGTCATAAAAAGCTGGAAAGCAAGATGATACATAGAAGAATAAATCCAAGGAAAATAGAGGAAGAGAAATTTCTAGAGTTTTCATCTAAGGTCTAGAGAGGGCACAGGGTATCCCTGGCTTCCTGTATGCCACCCTCCCCACCCCCAGAGTCCATCCCCGTGGTGGATGGTCCAAAAGCCCAAACTCATCTCACTATATGGCAGGTTACAAGAGAAGAAAGACATTCTCAATCATAAGAAAGAGTTCCTTGAGAACACAATATATGGCTCTCCACCTCTACCCTCTTGGACTGTTCTAACCATTCTCTAGGATTTTGATCTCAAAGTGTCCTTTGCCATGACTACATAAATGATTGTCATCACTGCAAGGTGGAATTAAGTCATATGAGGAGGAAACCTGATTTCTGTTAGACATCAAAATGTTCAATGTTGATGTCCATCAACATTCCTTGCATGAATTGGATTCTCATCCCTTTATTATTCTAATCTTTGCATATTTCATTTTTCCCACATTCTTTCCAACACCTGATTCCCAGCACCCAGACCCATACTCCACAAGGTAATGACTCACTTATATTGCTTCTCTTTAAGACTGAGGCAATCACCTTCTATTAAAACAGCCTGCATTTACGTCAATTGTTTTAACAGCCCTCAGTAAAGGATCCTGTAGCATAGATGACAGGATATATGTGACGTGTGTCCTTCTGAAATTCAGACATGCTGATGATCTCCTTTATTCTTAATGGATTCCAGCACAGAATAAATACTAAAGAATGACTGCTACATAGTTAATGTAAATTAAAATCAATGCGTTTGTGACTTCAGCAATGAATTGACATGGGTCCTGAGTACAGTGCAACTCATTAGGTAAAGTACAACCAAAGGTTGGTCTGGAGATCTGGAAATAAGCTGCCCAGTGGAACCAAATTAAAACTGAAATTATGCAGAGTTCTGGAGGGCATGCACTGGCCCTCCAGTCCAGAATGACACTCCACAGACATCATGCAATCAGAACTCACCATTCTTACAGAGCAGGACAGCCAGGAAGTCCTGAGAAGAAGAATTGATATACAGCAAGAGGCTGGGTGCCTGGGCTGTCACAAAGCTCAGTGCAATGTTTTCTTTGGATAGGGCTGCATCCGCGTAAATTGCTGAGGAAGAGAGGCTCACATTCTTGGTCACTGGATAGGGTTCTTGAAACATGTAAGTCACTGAAGTGCCAGCCTCAAAAACAGCAGAAACCTCTGCAAAATATCAGAGAGGAAAGCACACATTGAAACATTCAGGAGAGTCATCATTGCCTGTTTACTCTTTATTTCCTACACATCGGTCACTGTGTGACGATTACATGAATTATAGAATATGCTTCCCATGATAATTTTAAAGCGGCAGAAATCATCATTCCTATTTACAAAGGAGAAACAGGAGGCTTGCCGGGGTTAATCACCTTGAACAAGGTTGCACAGCTAGAAGAGAGAGCTCAGATGTTCATTGTGAAATGTAGGTCTGGTTTCACATATATTTGCGGAATAACTACCATGTGCCAGGCTGATTTCTTTAGAAACGAAGATGAGATGTCTCTTCCTCCTGCACAGTAGAAATAAACTGTGCTGGGATTATCTTCCCTTCAAAACTGAAATCCTTACAATTTTTATGTTTTTCTCATGGGTCAGGAGGATGTTGAGTGGGCGCAAAACTACTGAGAGTAGGATACTGGGAGAAAAAGTAATTCTCCATGATATTGCGTTAAGTCTGAGGACCAACAGAAATGGAGGAGAGGAAATCCGTGGAAACAGTAGGAAAGGCCTAGGTATCCAACCCCCGGATCAGTTATTTCATTTTACTTATCTGAATGAAGGATAGTTGATTTATAATATTGTGTTAGTTTCAGGTGTACAGCACAGTGATTCAGTTATACATACATGTGTATCTATTCTTTTCAAATTCTTTTCCCTTATAGGTTTTTACAAAATACTGAGTATAGTTCCCTGATATACAATAGGTTTTTGTTGGTTAAAGAAAAACATGTGAATCTATATTAACATGATCAATTTCTCTTTTTCCTGAATGATAGGTTGACTATCCCCCTGAAATGCTCTGATTGAATCGGTGGCACCTAGAACATAATCAGTCTGGCTTTTGTGTCCTAATTCCATTGCAGATTTGTTCTACGTTTGTGAAAATTCTATAACAGTCTGTAATGGTGTCAAAAGAAAATTAAAGTGGCATATTTATGTATATTGCTTAGCAGGTTGGGAATACCGGTTCCTTTTTCACTAAAAGTTCAAGAGAAAGTGTTTTGTATTTCTCATGCAGATTAGAACAGCATCAGTACTCCTTATTACAGAGATATACACAGAAACTGGTAACTGGGAGGATTCTAGCTGATCATCAGCTTGATTTAAGCATGTTTTTTCTTTTTGTTCAAGCTCTTTTCATAAGTGAATCTTTTCTAGGACATGTGGCCTGCATTTTGAGCTACTATCTCCTAGTTAAAATAGTAATGACCTTTATGGGATGTTTGTGTGTGTGTTCAAATATAAGTAAAATTCAAATCATTCTGTATATTAAATACTAAGTATATTAAATGGGCATTCATATTACATTTTTCTTTATACTTAGGACAGTAAATTAAAATGAAAAACACTTTTTAAACTAGAGTTGTCCTATCTGAAAGAGATGGGAATACCAGACGACCTGACCTGCCTCTTGAGAAATCTGTATGCAGGTCAGGAAGCAACAGTTAAAACTGGACATGGAACAACAGACTGGTTCCAAATAGGAAAAGGAGTTCATCAAGGCTGTATATTGTCACCCTGTTTATTTAACTTATATGCAGAGTACATCATGAGAAATGCTGGACTGGAAGAAACACAAGCTGGAATCAAGATTGCCGGGAGAAATATCAATAACCTCAGATATCCAGATGACACCACCCTTATGGCAGAAAGTGAAGAGGAACTAAAAAGCCTCTTGATGAAGGTAAAAGAGGAGAGTGAAAAAGTTGGCTTAAAGCTCAACATTCAGAAAACAAAGATCATGGCATCTGGTCCCATCACTTCATGGGAAATAGATGGGGAAACAGTGGAAACAGTGTCAGACTTTATTTTTCTGGGCTCCAAAATCACTGCAGATGGTGACTGCAGCCATGAAATTAAAAGACCCTTACTCCTTGGAAGGAAAGTTATGACCAACCTAGATAGCATATTCAAAAGCCGAGACATTACTTTGCCAACAAAGGTCCGTCTAGTCAAGGTTATGGTTTTTCCTGTGGTCATGTATGGATGTGAAAGTTGGACTGTGAGGAAGCCTGAGCAATGAAGAATTGATGCTTTTGAACTGTGGTGTTGGAGAAGACTCTTGAGAGTCCCTTGGGCTGCAAGGAGATCCAACCAGTCCATTCTGAAGGAGATCAGCCCTGGGATTTCTTTGGAAGGAATGATGCTAAAGCTGAAACACCAGGACTTTGGCCACCTCATGTGAAGAGTTGACTCATTGGAAAAGACTCTGATGCTGGGAGGGATTGGGGGCAGGAGGAGAAGGGGACGCCAGAGGATGAGATGGCTGGATGGCATCACTGTCTCGATGGATGTGAGTCTGAGTGAACTCCGGGAGTTGGTGATGGACAGGGAGACCTGGCGTGCTGCGATTCATGGGATCGCAAAGAGTTGGACACGAACAAGTAACTGAACTGAACTGAGCCTTAGTTATAAGTATTTTTATTACTTAGACATTGTGAATTTCAATTTAAATTCAGCAAAACACATGAATTTGATTTATTTAGTTTCTTTTCTTTTACAATCTAAGAGTTTGAGTTCTCTGATCGTATTTAAGCCCTCTGATTAATCTGAACATCTGAAACCATTGGGCTAAATGGCAGAAAAATCTTCACTTGAAGGTGATTATTATTAATAACCATCATAAAACTCTAGGATCACAATCACCAATATAGCAACATCCTTTCAGCACTTACATCATGGAAAGAACTGTGCTGATTAGATTTGGAGAAGAAATCTAATCACACAGAACACATGTGAAAAGAAGTAAGACTGATGGAATGTGGCCTTGGATATGATGTGTGAATGACAAAGACAGTGACTCCCAGAGGTGGATCCTTCTGTGGTCAGGAGTAGCCTGAGAAGACTTGAAAGAGGAGCTTGGTAATGACTAGGTCTGAAAGTGTGTAAGGAATTCAGAGGAGGTGCTAGGAGACAAGGTGATGCTGGAAAGGACTTGTTCCCCTGGTAGCCTCGGAGCAGATTAACCTGGGCCTGGACCCTGGCGCTATGACCTTCTCCTGCTCTCAAGTGACGCTCTCAACCTCAGGCTAACACAAACAGGAATGAATTCAATCTCATGGTGAGGAGAAGGGTTGGGAGAAAGGATGTAAAGGAACAGCACATAGTAGGAATTCAATAAACAAATGGTCTTAATAATATAAATAGATTTAGAATTAAAGTATAAAGATTAGGCCTTAATGAATAGGCTAGCAGTTCTATAGAATCAGGCTATACTTGATTTAGAAAAACTTCAAACAAACTGAAAATAAATGAAAGAAATGAGAATTTGAATGCTGAGTGGGTATTTCACACTATTCAAAAATCATTAAAATTTTCTTATTAATACCAGTCTTGTGGATACATGTTTTTATGAGTTCTTATCTTTTAATAATACATATTACAATATTTACAGAAGAATTTATGTGATACCTGGAATTTGCTTCACTATAATAAAAGAGGAGGAGGGATGATAGCCTATAGATGAAATAAAAATGATCATGAGTTAATAACAGTTGAAGCTAAGTAAGAGATGCCTGGAAGTTCTGAAACCTTTCTCTCTACTGCAGTACATAATTTAATTTTTCTGCAATAAAAAGTAAAAAAAAAAAATAGAAGTTGGCAGGAAGGTATATATTGTATCATTTTTTCAATAAGTTTTTGACAATTGCTAAATTACTAAATCTCCAGTACTCTTGCCTGGCAAATCCCATGGATGGAGGAGCCTGGTGGGCTGCAGTCCATGGGGTCACTAGGAGTCCGACACGACTGAGTGACTTCACTTTCACTTTTCACTTTCATGCATTGGAGAAGGAAATGGCAACCCACTCCAGTGTTCTTGCCTGGAGAATCCCAGGGACTGGGGAGCCTGGTGGGCTGCCGTCTATGGGGTCGCACAGAGTTGGACACAACTGAAGCGACTTAGCAGCAGCAGCAAATTACTAAATACATGTATACTATTTTTCATTGAAATTCCATTAATAAGGGAATAATCAATACATATGCTTATCATAGCATTGTGAAAGTGAAGTCGCTCAGTCGTGTCCAACCCTTTGTGACCCCATGGACTGTAGCCTACCAGGCTCCTCCATCCATGGGATTTTCCAGGCAAGAGTACTGGAGTGGGTTGCCATTTCCTTCTCCAGGGGATTTTCCTGACCCAGGGATTGAACCCAGGTTTCTTGCATTGCAGGCAGACACTTTACCATCTGAGCCACCAGGGAAGTTCTACAGCATTATTTGTGTACAAAATTTGGGCTAATCTAAAATAATGATGATACATTATTTGGGATGATTATTCCCAAATAATGATACGGGCAATTTACTGACACTTTCATGTGCCAGGCATGATCTCAGTTGCTTTGTGAAGTGTTTGTTAAATTTCCATGACAGATTTTCACAAAGAATTTCTAAATTTTTCACATATTACAGGTGAAAAAACCATGGAATCATGAGGTTGAATTACACAACCAGCATCACACAGTGTAGACTGTAGATGAGACAGAATCTGAACACAGGCAGGTCTGGTACCAGAGTCCTACTATCACTTCACTAAAATACTCCAGTGATAGAATGGGTTAAATACACAGAAGCAATTCCACCAGATGAAATATACTGCAATCATTAAAACTGAATTATATAGGAATGTTTATTTAAAACATTAGATAATATATTCGGAATTCTATTTGAAAATATACTCAGAAATCTAGAAAAATAAAAAAACCAATCTTATCGTTCAAACACAACTACCAAAAAGAAAATCCAATTTTCTTGTAGTTCTTTTCTTTGCATTTAGTGTAGCTGAGAAATTTTGTCTATTCCATTTTATTAACATATTATGGAGTGCTAATAGTTGTGTAACTTTGTAAATATAGTAAAAAAAAAAACTGAATTGCCCATTTTAGAAGCATACATTTTGGGTATGTAAATTACATCTCAATAATAAAAAAGAGAAACACACAAACAAAACAATAAAAAACCTTACATATTTGAATCCTATTACCACATTCTTGTGGTAATAGGATGAAATTAGGGTCAAAAAGTGTAAGTCACTAAACCAATATGACTGTCAGAGTTCTCATGTGTTAAATGCAATATTACTTCTTCCTTCATACCTTGGCATAAGGAATAAATGCTGCAGTATGTAAGTACTAGCTAATTTGTGATTATTACTTGTTTATATCCAGATCAGAAACATAAAATGGATCAATAGATGGTGGTTCTAGGCCAGTCACTGGTCATGGACAAATGGCCTTAATTTCACCCTAGATATTTCCTAGATTTGCATCTCCTAAAATATACATGGAAGGTTAGCATAGAAGCCTCCTCCAATAGAGAACAGCCTTGTCCAGGACCATCTTGGACCTAAGTGTTCCCATTTCAGTCCAAAGCCACATTTCCCAGAGTCAACTGATATGGCTCAAAGATGTGGTTAGAAGGTTAATCTTACATACTTTGCAACTACAGAATATAAAGGGAAATATTTCCTTAGATTTATGAGATGGGGAGAAAGTTCACAAACAGTGAAATATGAAGCAAGCTGAAAAGGCTAAGTACATATTTGTCCATTTTTCTTATAGATCACACTAAAATGTAGGAAGAGAGCACAGCAGATATTTCAACAAATACAGTCAAAAGATGCAGTGGCATGGACAGAAGATAATGAATAGGAGTTGTTTCAAAGAAAGGAACCAATGGGAAATTAGGCTAAATTTAGAGTGAGATGATCTATGAGATGTTTGAAAAGTGTCTCTGGAGAAATGCATAGAGTTCTATCATTTTTCTTTATATTTTATTTTTTTACCAAACAAACACTTGGTTATAGATCTTATAAAATAATGCTAGCCGATTTTAGGGACTTGGGCTTGATAGTGTTTATTCTGCTTAGTGTTATTTGCTTCTTCTAGTCCATGGGGTCACTAAGAGTTGGACACGACTGAGCGACTTCACTTGCACTTTTCACTTTCATGCATTGGAGAAGGAAATGGCAACCCACTCCAGTGTTCTTGCCTGGAGAATCCCAGGGATGGGGGAGCCTGGTGGGCTGCCATCTATGGGGTCGCACAGAGTCGGACACGACTGAAGCGACTTAGCAGCAGCAGCATGTAGAGCCAGTCTAAGGATGACATTCCAAATTTCAGGGGAAATTATTCCACAGATTTCCACCAATGTTAAAACCCAGAAGCTGACATGAACAGCCTACCAACACAGGACCTGCTTTAGTTCAATCTTCCATGCAGGCCTGCCACTCTGCTGGCCCTAAAATTTGTATCGGTAATTTTCTCCCAAGGAGCACAATGCTTTCCAGCAACAATAAGCAAATGATTCAAACTAACTGGGGAGGAGGCCAGCGTCAATGAATGAAAAGCTTAAATTACAGTCTTTTAAAAAGAACATTGAGCGTTGTTTTTTTTTTTTTTTCCTATTATTTTTAAATTCTAAGAGTAAGTTGAATGAAATAAAACACTTTGTTACTGGTGCTTGAAAGATGTGTTTTCATGAACTGACAAGAATTATTTGCAATTCCTATCATTGTTTGTATGTAAATGGTGTTTCAAAGTGATTAAAACATTTTATTTTAATAGTTTAAATGCTGCTCTTGAACTAATGTTTACATTCTTTGTCCAACAATCTTTATTTTCCATCAATAGAATAAACTTTAGAAGATTCTGCAAAGATTGATAGCAGACCAAATCGTTTGTCCTTCTAGTTGAAAAACACTAGGTATTGATACTGAATCATGAATTTTTATAGTTTGTAGTCAGTTTTAATTTATCTAGAGAATTTACACCATAAGCATCAGTCCTTGTTCAAGTGTGTGTATCCAACATGATTAGCTTTTCCCAATGAAATTAATTTATAGGATTAGGAAGGGTACTAGGGCAGGGGTTTTGATGCCTGTGCTCCATTCTTAGCCACTTAGGAACTAAATGTGAATCCCTGGGCAAGGCTTTTAAAGCCTCAGACCCCACTCATGTCACCTGCAGAATTGAGAGATTTTATTTTTTTTAAATACATGATATGGATTATTAACTTACCTATACTCTCCCTATTGTAAAAATGATTCATGATGGCTTCAAGGTCTCTCAAGGTTTTCCAGGGCTAGATTCTATGATTATTTGATCACATTTGTGGATGAAGAAATTGGAATTAGGAAAGTTAGTACAACAGAAATGACAGTCCACCTCTCCCAGGGCTCAGCTGGCTCTAGGCCACATCAAGTGTGTTTTCCCGTTACTACCTATCCTATTCAACTGTACTGCCAGGATCCACAAACATGCTGCTGCTGCTGATGCTAAGTTGCTTCAGTCGTGTCCAACTCTGTGTCACCCCATGGACTGTAGCCCACCAGGCTCCTCTGCCATGGGACTCTAGGCAAGAATAATGGAGTGGGTTGCCATTTCCTTCTCCACCACACACATGAAGGATGTGTATATGTAATTATGTTGAGAAGCAATCCAGAGAGTCTGCAGAGAGGGAAATTGAGAGAGAGTAAATGAATGTTTGAGGACTCTCTAAGGGCATGAGTTTCCTGTGACATGAATACAATCTGTAGGCACTAAAACACAACCTGTGGGGAAAAAATAGATTTCTATTGTACCTTTTTTGCAAAAGGGTCCTTCATATGGTGAACTGGTGCAATCACAGAAGTATCCACTGTGCTTCTCCACACACTTGCCCCCATTGTGGCAGATGCTGCCATAACTGCTGCAATGGCCCGGGCATCCTGGCCGAACTCCAGACGTGACTTTTGCCCTCTCCTCCAGGTCCAGTTTCTGCCCATTCAAGTGTAAGGAGCGTATGCATCCTAGGAAGCCTTTCTGTCTTGATGATGTTCCCCCTGAGCCGTGAAAAATAAAAGGAGAAAAAATATTAGGTACAGTGCTCACAGTTTTGAGGTTTCATATCCCAAAAATGATAATACTTAATTAGTAATCTGTTAGCATGATGTGTTGGACTTTTCTATTAAATTTTCCAGTGAGAATTAGGAATTCAAAGAACCTGGGGAAAAGGGCATGTGTTTCAAGGCTGGAAAAAGTACTCCCCCTCTCAAAAAATAAATAAATAAAATAAAAAACTATGGTTCATGTGGAATCCTCCACTTGACATGTTTAACATAGAAACTTCAGATGACTGGACTCCTTGCAAATGAAATAAAATGTATTCTTCCTCTAAAATGATGTGAAAGTTGCTCACTTGTGTCTGGCTCTTTGTGACCCCATGGACTATAGTCCATGGAGTTCTCCAGGCCAAAATACTGGAGTGGGAAACCTTTCCCTTCTCCAGGGGATCTTCCCAACCCAGTGATTGAACCTAGGTCTCCTGCATGCAGGAGGATTCTTTACCAACTGAGCTAACAGAGATGCCCCAATCTTTGTCTATAGCAGACATTTATCTGAAAGTGAATGCACAGAGTGGGACTGTCCCTCTGGCAATGTTAGAAGCAAGCTGTTTGGTGCACTGAGTTAGAAAAGGCAACAAGCTTTGTAAAGCTTGGGCTCCTCTGGTGGCTCAAAGGGTAAAGAATCTGCCTGCAATGCAGGAGACCTGGGTTTGGTCTCTGGGGGAGGAAGATCCCCTGGAGGAGGGCATGGCTACCACGCCAGTATTCTTGCTTGGAGAATTCCATGGAGAGAAGAGCCTGGTGGGCTACAGTCCATGGGGTCACAGAGTCAGACACGACTGAGCACATTCCACTTTGTAAAGCTTATGCAGCATTGTGTCAAGTACTATAAAGAGATGGATGTTAGGACCAGACAGACATGGCATCAAACTCCATGCCAATAGCCATAAGACCTAATGACAATAATGACCACATGATGACTGAATCCCCTAAGCCTCAGCTCCTTGATCTCTAAAATAAGAATCAGTCTATTTCATGTGTTTATTTACAAGGCTTAATTAAAATTATGGAATATGCTACATCCTTAATCATTGTTCTTTTTTCTTGAGCCTCACAATGATTAGAACTAGTAGACTGTGTGTGTGTGCATGCATGTATGTGTATATATATCTCCCAGTGATTACCCCCAAATCATTATTTGGAAAATAAATTTCTTCTTCTGTAATGCAGAAAAGAATTGCAACCCAACTTTCTCCTGAGGGTACATCTCGAAGGCTTCAGAAAGAGTTGCAACGCTTGTTGCAAATTAATCAGGAACAGAGGAGATTCAAAGTGACAGAGTGTTTTGTCACTGTTGGAAACCTAGAATTCTACCAACCTAAACCAGAGGATATAAGAAAAATGTGTGCAGAGAGACAATAAGCCAAGGATTAAGCCAAATTCCATCAGTAGTTATTGATTTGGTGTTGGGAATTCTGGGAGAGTTCAGAGAGGATACAGAGTCAGCCTGTCCTTACAAAACACAAATTCTATTTCAAGTTCAATGCTTTGGCCTAAAGCCCATAGAAGTGGAAAAATGGAGGACACATTAAAGTCTCCAAGGTCTACAGAGTGTCCTAATGGAGAAAAGGTAAGTTGGAAAACAATGGCGGTAATGAGGTGGTATTTGTTTATTGTATAAATCATCTCTCTGAGCCTCATTTATTTGTAGTCATTCATGCTATAATTTTATTAAATCCTGGTCCAGCAAGTGACTCAATAAAAATATATTCATATCAAAGTGGATACAAATATGAATTCTAAATATGTTATCTCTGACCAGGAATATCACAATAAATAAGAAACAAAGCTGTAAGTTAAATAAATGAATATATAATGTGAATAAAAAATCTGCAAGCCTGGCAGGGTAGACAAAATGTTAATTAGCAATAGGGTTGAGGGACTTCCCTGGTGGTTCAGTGGCTAAGACTCCCAACTCCCAATCAGGGATACAAGGTTCAACCCCAGGTCAGGGAACTAGATTCCACATGCTGCAACTAAGACCTGGTGTAGCAATATAAACAAATAAAAATAAACACATAAAAAAGATTTTCAAAAAGCAAGAGTTGGAAGTGGGGAGAATTCTGCCATCTCTGAATCACACCAGGTTATCAGATCCATAAATATATATACAGTATTCACTGGCTGCTTCTGCAAGATTGAGACAAAATGTTTCTAAAGAATTAATCTAGTGTTTATTCTGAAGGAGTGATAGAACTCCACTCTGTTTTCAGTTCTGATAAGTGATACCCAAGCAGGCCAGAAGGTCAAACCCAAATTGCTTTCTCCTGTCTGTCTCAATTTTAGTGAGTAAATCTCCTTTTAACCACAAGATAAATCAATTATAAACACAAGCAGATCATGAAGAAAGGTTCATTATTTCTTTGCTAGAGATGGTGTAGAATAAAGAGAGGAGACCTGATGTAGGCAAATGTTTTGTTTTATTATTCCCCTTATTTTGTAGTCACTCCCTGTGGTGGATTTGTATAACTCTTCATATATCTTGTTAGTGGCATTTTTCTTCTAGGAAGAGATGGAGAATGCAAGATCTATTGCACACTTGCTTGTGTGTGACTTAGTCAACACGTTTATAAATGAAGAAGTGGCTAGGGTGATGTTTCTAGCAGAAATACACTCCTTGGTGTTTGAGACATATAAAGTATGGTGAGAATGACCCGAAATAAGGGGTCATTTCAATTGCAGATGCTGGTAAAACACAATGACACAATGAATATGAACCAAATTGCACAATGAATTAAATTTCCATTTTCGCCTGGCTGCTTTTTATTCTTTAAGAGGGAGAAAAACTAGAGGTTAGGCTCCTTTTTCTTATGGAGAGGTAATATTGTAGACTAAGAATAGAGTGCTTCAAGAAAGATGCTCCCCACCCACACAGTCATGCCCAATCAGGTGGTAAGCACACTCCCTTTTCTGACAAGGTCACCTATTTTGTGTTGTGTTGGTGGAGGTGTGAATCTTTCCTGAAACTTGAATACTGTACAGAAAATGCTGCCACAATCTTCACTCCCCTTTCTCACTCACAGTCCTTCTCCCTCAGTCCTGTCCTATTCATCTGCACCCTTAATTATCTCTGGATCCATCAGCATCTCTCCACACTAAGAGCCACAGTCTTGAATTCTTCTCACCCTCACTTTAATTTCTTAAACTGAGAAAAGCTGGGACCTGGGATAATATTTGCTGCAGTGCTTGCACCCGGAGAAATGTTTCCTCAAGCAACAAAATACAAAGAAACTGTAACGGACTGAAAATACCTGTGTGTGTTCACAATTGGGGCAAATTATGGATGTGGGTGTGTGCTCAGTCGCTCAGTTAGGTCTGTCTATTTGTGACCCCATGGACCACAGCCCATCAAGCTTCTCTGTCCATGGGATTCTCCAAGCAAGAATAATGAAATGGGTTGCCATTTCCCACTCCAAATTTATGGACAACAAGATACAAAAAAAAACACAAAAGAACCCAACTCCCACTTCTGAAGAATCAGAACAGGATACTGTACATGCCCCCTGCACACAACACCATCTATTCAATTCAGTCACTCCACTGTGTCTGATTCTTTGTGACCCCATGGACTGCAGCACGCCAGGCTTCCCTGTCCTTCACTATCTCCCAGAGTTTGCTCAAACTCATGTCCATTGAATCAATGATGCATCAAACCATCTCATCTTTTGTCACCCTCTTCTCCTCTTGCCCTCAGTATTTCCCAGAATCAAGGGTTTTTCCTACGAGTCAGCTCTTGGCATCAAGGCCAAAGTATTGGAGCTTCAACTTCAGCCTCAGTCCTTCCAGTGAATATTCAGGACTGATTCCACCTAAACCATCCCTTTGGCCTGATTCCTGGACCTGTCCCTACCCTCACTCCATATAAGAAATCAGCTAGATCTCTACTCCGGAAGTGAGCAAGGGAACATACTACTTATTCTCACTCTCTCCTGCTACAGCAGGAGACCCAATAAATACTTGTTTAAATTTCTTGTGGGTGCTATGCTCAGTCACTTCAGTCACGTCCCACTCTTTGTGACCCTATAGATAGATACACACTACTATTTATAATAGGTAACCAACAAGGTCCTGCTGTATAGCACAGGGAAGTACACTCAATATTTTGTAATGACCCATAATGGCACCCCACTCCAGTACTTTGCCTGGAAAATCCCATGGATGGAGGAGCCTGGTAGGCTGCAGTCCATGGGGTTGCTAAGAGTCGGACACAACTGAGCAACTTCCCTTTCACTTTTCACTTTCATGCATTGGAGAAGGAAATGGCAACCCACTCCAGTGTTCTTGCCTGGAGAATCCCAGGGACAGGGGAGCCTGGTGGCTGCCGTCTGTGGGATCACACAGAGTCGGACACGACTGAAGTGACTTAGCAGCATAACCGAAAAGGATATGAAAAAAATATGTATGTGTATAACTGATCACTGCTGTACACCTGAAACTAACACAACTTTGTAAATCAACTATATTTCAACTTAAAAACAAAAAAGACCATACCCTTATTTTGGCACTGGGTTTGGCCCAGAGTAAATAAATAAATAAATATGAATAATTTTAAAAATTCTAGTAAGTCTTCCATTGAAAAATCTGAAAACCTGTTAAAAAAGCTACTTCCCTGATTGACAAAGCTCAGCTGCCCTGGGATCAGTTCATTTACAACAAGATAAGAACTGTCCACTTGGCCCCATTCCTTACCAGGACAATTTCATTCTTTCAGACTGCCTTTCTGGCCCTTGAAGGTGTTTGAATTTTCAGCTGTTGCTCTCATATATTTTTAGCTTATTTATCTTTTTCTTGCCTAGAGTTTACTATAAAGTTGGGAGAAGAACAATAAGAAACATAGCAATAAAAAGAAGTTATTCTTAAAGTAGCTGAGAATTATGTTTCTGATGCTTGCACTTAATCTAGATTAAGCAACGTGTTTAAGAATCAGAACAATGCTTCTAATTCTAAAAAAAAATTCAAACATACTTACTATATGCTAGAAACTGTATAACTAACTCATTTAATATTCATTTGGAAAGAAGAAATTCTTCATATTATTCACATTACAGAGTTGAGGAAACTTAGTGACAAAGAAATTGCTTTGGCCAAAGTCAAGAATCAATTCCAGAGCCAGGAGTCAGACTGGGACCTCTTGACCTTCAACGCCTGGATACCTTCAAAGCCCTAAAAATCCCAAAATGAGCTATTTGATTAGACTATTTTGAAATGGAGCAGGGATGTATGGTCCTTCCTCCCCCACCCCATGTCCTCTGCCTGCCTTTGTCTGTAGAAAAACCTTAGTCACAGAATAAATTTAATCAGAGAAGTGAGAAGATGCAGAAAGAAAGGAAATCAGTCAAACAGGACAAAATAATAGTTTAGCCACTAAACAAAATCAAGGACCTTTAGTTCCTTCTCAGGGTATATGATAATATTCTAAGCCATACCCTATGAGCTGTCTTGTACATACTGAAAGCCTCACCAGCTGGAAGTTTACTACATGAAGACCAGATTGTAGCCATTACCTAAGTTATCACAGTTTGGAGAACTGGTCCCAAAGAAATGGGAACAAATCTACCCAGAACTGAAGATAATTTTACCCAAAACAATCAAGATGATGCTAATCAGACCACTACATGACCAATTTCAAATGACTGTCAGAACTGACTGCTGTTTTTGCATGTAGCCCCCTCCTTCTGCCTATACACCCCTGAACCTCTCCTTTAAAAGTTGTTGAGCACTGATTGTCACTTTGGACAGGGGTCTGTCCTCTCCCCAAGTTGGCAACCTCCAAAACAAAGAAAACTTTCCTTTCTACCAACTTTGCTCTCCAGTATTGACTTTCAAGCAGTGAGCAGCCAGACCCCACTTTTGGTAACAGTTTGGGTCAGTACTACAACTAAGTGCTGCTTCCACTTTCTTCTTCTCATCTCTTCCGTGGATTCTCCCACCAAGTAGTATACACATGTGCATTTATTCCCTCTTCCATATCAATCTTCTGAACAGCCTAAACTATTAGTTCACCAGCCTACATAGAAGCAATTTTATATGAATCTCTTCTGTTGGCCCTTGGTATTAAGTGTCTTCATTATGATGATGTTTCCTTGGACTGAGTATGAATCAACTCTTAAAAAGGTTACCATCATCATTCTAAATCTGCCTTAGAAAATTGCCCTGTGTCAGCTCAACAAATGCTCATTGCTTCCAGAAAAACATCTCAATTCCTTGTACCCTCCCTGAACAAGAGCCTCTGTTTCTCTCGTGTGGGCCTGCGGTCTGGATCACACACATTCAAATAAAACTTCTTTGCTGAGGACCTTTTTTCTGGAACAACATTGAATGTGCCAGGTCAGGGTCCTGTTTCACAAAACTACGCAGTGTCATACTCTCCCTCTCACACTTTCTCTCTCCTTGAACTTGGAGCAGCTGTTATCTATACAAATTACTTTGCCTAAAGTCAAGAATTAAGTGTAGATGCATTACTACACAGATTTCAAATTTTTCGGTAGCAGCAGGTTTAGCATGTACTTGTTAAACAAAACAAAGCAAAACAAAACAAATGTGCTAACCATCAGTGACTTTTTCTTTTGTTCCTGCGCCTTCAGTTGGCAGAATTCAGGTACTGGAAGGAAATCCTAGTGGAAAAGACCCTGATGCTGGGAAAGATTGAAGGGAGTAGGAGAGTGAGACACTCATTTTAATTCCAAAAATATCATTTCCTTAAGGATAAGGCATGTGTCTGTTTACCTTCTGCTAGAAACAGAGATTGCTTGCTTAGGAATCAATAAACACACACTAATACAGGTGGCACTAACTGGATGTCTACAAAGTAAAATGGGGATTTTGTTGTTTTTGTTTTTCAGTTGCTCAGTCATGTCCGACTCGTTGTGACTTCATGGATTGAAGTGCGCCAGGCTTCCCTGTCCTTCACTATCTCCCAGAGTTTGTTTAAACGCATGTCCATAGAATCGGTAATTCAATCCAACCATCTCATCCTCTGTTGTCCCTTTCTCCTACTGCCTTCAATCTTTCCCAGCATCAGGGTATTTTCCTATGGGTCGGCTCAGCATTAGGGGGCCAAAATATCGGAGCTTCGGCTTCAGCATCAGTCCTTCCAATGAATATTCAGGATTGATTTCCTTTAGGATGGATTGGTTGGATCTCCTTGCACTCCAAAGGACTCTCAAGAGTCTTCTCCAGCATCACAGTCCAGCATCAGTTCTTTGACACTCAGCCTTCTTTATGGTCCACTCGCTTTATGGTCCATGACTAGTGGAAAAATCATAGCTTTGACTATATGGGACCTTTGTAGACAAACTGATGTCTCTGCTTTTTAACATACTGTCTAGGTTTGTGATTCCTGTGTTGGGAAGATCCCCTGGAGAAGGGCATGGCGACCCACTCCAGTATTCTTCCCTGGAGAATCCCATGGACAGAGGAGCCTGGTGGGCTACAGTCCATAGGTAGCAAAAAGTCAGACAAGACTGAAGTGACTGAGCACACAGCACAGGTTTGTCATAACTTTCCTTCCAAGGAGTAAGTGCCATTTAATTTCATGGCAGCAGTCACTTGTCCACAGTGATTTTGGAGCCCGAGAAAATAAAATCTGTCACTGTTTGCATTTCTTCCCCATCTATTGCCATGAAATGATAAGCCTGAATGCCATGATCTTATTTTCTGAATCTTGAGCTTTAGGCTAGTTTTTTCACTCTCCTCTTTCACCTTCATCAAGAGGCTCTTTAGTTCCTCTTCACTTTCTGCCATAAGGGTAATATCATCTGCATAGGTGAGGTTATCTGATATTTCTGATACATATGATATTTCTCCTGGCAATCATGACTCTAACTTGTGATGCATACAACCAGGCACTTAACATGATGTACTGTGCATAGAAGTAAGTAAGCAGGGTGACAATATATAGTCTTTTATTTTTTTAGATTTATTTATTTTTTAGTGAATTTATTTATTTTAATTGGAGGCTAATTACTTTACAATATTGTATTGGTTTTGCCATACATCAACATGAATCCGCCATGGGTGTACATGTGTTCCCCATCCTGAACCCTCTTCCCACCTCCCCCCCCCTCACCACCCCCGTACTATCCCTCTAGGTCATCCCAGTGCACCAGCCCTGAGCACCCTGTATCATGCATCGAACCTGGACTGGCAATTCATTTTACATATGATATTATACATGTTTCAATGCCATTCTCCCAAATCATCCCACCCTCTCCCTCTCCCACAGAGTCCAAAAGACTGTTCTATACATCTGTGTCTTTTTTGCTGTCTCACATACAAGGTTATCGTTATTATCTTTCTAAATTCCATATATATGCATTAGTATACTGTATTGGTGTTTTTCTTTCTGGCTTACTTCACTTTGTATAATAGGCTCTAGTTTCATCCACCTCATTAGAATTGATTCAAATGTATTCTTTTTAATGGCTGAGTAATATTCCATTGTGTACATGTACCACAGCTTTCTTATTCATTCATCTGCTAATGGACATCTAGGTTACTTCCATGTCCTGGCTATTATAAACAGTGCTGTGATGAACATTGGGGTACACGTGTCTCTTTCAATTCTGGTTTCCTCGGTGTGTATGCCCAGCAGTGGAATTGCTGGGTCATATGGCAGTTCTATTTCCAGTTATTTAAGGAATCTCCACACTGTTCTCCATAATGGCTGTACTAGTTTGCATTCCCACCAACAGTGTAAGAGGGTTCCCTTTTCTCCACACCCTCTCCAGCATTTATTGCTTGTAGACTTTTGGATAGCAGCCATTCTGACCAGCGTGAGATGGTACCTCATAGTGGTTTTGATTTACATTTCTCTGATAATGAGTGATGTTGAGCATCTTTTCAAGTGTTTGTTAGCCATCTGTATGTCTTCTTTGGAGAAATGTCTATTTAGTTCTTTGGCCCATTTTTTGATTGGGTCGTTTATTTTTCTGGAATTGAGCTGTAGGAGTTGCCTGTATATTTTTGAGATAAATTCTTTGTTCATTGCTTCATTTGCTGTTATATTCTCCCATTCTGAAGGCTGTCTTTTCACCTTGCTTAGTTTCCTTTTTTTTTGTGTGCAGAAGCTTTTAAGTTTAATTAGGTCCCATTTGTTTATTTTTGCTTTTATTTCCAATATTCTGGGAGGTGGGTCATAGAGGATCCTTCTGTGATTTATGTCGGAGAGTGTTTTGCCTATGTTCTCCTCTAGGAGTTTTATAGTTTCTGGTCTTATGTTTAGATCTTTAATCCATTTTGAGTTTATTTTTGTGTATGGTGTAACAAAGTGTTCTAGTTTCATTCTTTTACATGTGGTTGACCAGTTTTCCCAGCACCACTTGTCAAACGGATTGTCTTTTCTTCATTGTATATTCTTGCCTCCTTTGTCAAAGATAAGGTGTCCATTGGTGCATGGATTTATCTCTGGGCTTTCTATTTTGTTCCATTGATCTATATTTCTCTCTCTGTGCCAGTACCATACTGTCTTGATGACTGTAGCTTTGTAGTAGAATCTGAAGTCAGGCAGGTTGATTCCTCCAGTTCCATTCTTTCTCAAGATTGCTTTGGCTGTTCGAGGTTTTTTGTATTTCCATACAAATTGTAAAATTATTTGTTCTAGCTCTGTGAAAAATACCGTTGGTAGCTTGATAGGGATTGCATTGAGTCCATAGATTGCTTTGGGTAGTATACTCATTTTCACTATATTGATTCTTCCGATCCATGAACATCTATTACTGTCTTCTTTGATTTCTTTCACCAGTGTTTTATAGCTGAGTGCCGAAGAATTGATGCTTTTGAACTGTGGTGTTGGAGAAGACTCTTGAGAGTCCCTTGGACTGCAAGGAGATCCAACCAGTCCATTCTAAAGGAGATCAGTCCTGGGTGTTCTTTGGAAGGAATGATGCTAAAGCTGAAACTCCAGTATTTTGGCCACCTCATGGGAAGAGTTGACTCATTGGAAAAGACTTTGATACAGGGAGGGATTGGGGGCAGGAGGAGAAGGGGATGACAGAGGATGAGATGGCTGGATGGTATCACCGACTCGATGGACATGAGTTTGATATGAACTCTGGGATTTGGTGATGGACAGGTAGGCCTGGCGTGCTGCAATTCATGGGGTCGCAAAGAGTCAGACATGACTGAGCGACTTAACTGAACTGAACTGAATTGATATATAGGTCTTTAGTTTCTTTAGGTAGATATATTCCTAAGTATTTTATTCTTTTTGTTGCAATGGTGAATGGAATTGTTTCCTTAATTTCTCTTTCTATTTTCTCATTATTAGTGTATAGGAATGCAAGGGATTTCTGTGTGTTGATTTTATATCCTGAAACTTTACTATATTCATTGATTAGCTCTAGTAATTTTCTGGTGGAGTCTTTAGGGTTTTCTATGTAGAGGATCATGTCATCTGCAAACAGTGAGAGTTTTACTTCTTCTTTTCCAATTTGGATTCCTTTTATTTCTTTTTCTGCTCTGATTGCTGTGGCCAAAACTTCAAAAACTATGTTCAATAGTAGTGGTGAAAGTGGGCACCCTTGTCTTCTTCCTGACTTTAGGGGAAATGCTTTAAATTTTTCACCATTGAGGATAATGTTTGCTGTGGGTTTGTCATGTATAGTTTTTATTATGTTGAGATATGTTCCTTCTATTCCTGCTCTCTGGAGAGTTTTTCTTGACTGATCCCTCTCCCTATTTTGAACCAGTCCATTGTTCCAATGTCCAGTTCTAACTGTTGCTTCTTGACCTGCACACGGGTTTCTCATGAGGCAGGTACTGTAGACTGGTATGCCCATCTCGTTAAGAATTTTCCACACTCTGCTGTGATTCACACAGTCAAGGGCTTTAGCATAGACAATGAAGCAGAAGAAAATATTTCTCTGAAATTCTCTTTCTTTTTCTACCATTCAATGGATGCTGGCAATTTGATGTCTGGTTCCTCTGCCTTTTCTAAATAAAGCTTGAACATCTGGGAGTTCTTGGTTCACATACTGTTGAAGACTACCTTGAAGGACTTTGAGCATAACCTTTCTAGCAAGTGATATGAGTGCAATTGTATGGACCTTTCTACCATGTGAAATGAATACAATCACAGGGTAGTTTGAACATTCTTTGGCATTGCCCTTCTTTGGAACCAGAATGAAAACGATATTTTCCAGTCCTGTGGCTACTGCTGAGCTTTCCAAATTTGAAGGCTCATTTCAAATATTGAGTGAAGTGATTTAACAGCAACAACTTTTAGGATTTGAAATATCTCAGCTGGAATTCTATCACCTACATTAGCTTTGTTCATAGTAATGCTTCCTAAGGCCCACTTGATTTCACAATCCAGGATATCCACTTCTAAGTGAATGATATCATCGTGGTTATCCGAGTCATTGAGATCTTTTTTTTGTACAGCTCTTATTCTTGCTACCTCTTCTTAATCTCTTCTATGCCTATTCAGCTCAGTTCAGTTTCTCAGTTGCGTTCAACTCTTTGCGACCCCGTGGACTGCAGCACACCAGGCCTCCCTATTCATGACCAACTCCCAGAGTTTGCTCAAACTCATGTCCATTGAGTCAGTGATGCCATCCAACCATCTCATCCTCTGTCAATCCCCTTCTCCTCCCGCCTTCAATCTTTCCCCAAATCAGGGACTTTTCCAGTGAGTCGGTTCTTTGCATCAGGTGGCCAAAGTACTGGAGTTTCAGCTTCAACATCAGTCCTACCAATGAATATTCAGGGTTGATTTCCTTTGGGATGGACTGGTTGGATCTCTTTGCATTCCAAGGGACTCTCAAGAATCTTCTCCAACGCCATAGTTCAAAAGCATCTATTCTTTGGTGCTCAGCTTTCTTTATAGCAACTCTCACATCCATACATGACTACTGGAAAAAACATAGTTTTCACTAGATGGACCTTTGTTAGCAAAGAAATGTCTCTGCTTTTTAATATGCTGTCTAGGTTGGTCATAACTTTTCTTCCAAGGATTAAGTGTCTTTTAATTTCAAGGCTGCAGTCATCATCTGCAGTGATTTTGGAGCCCCTCAAAATAAAGTCTTTCATGGTTCCCACTGTTTCCCCATCTATTTGCCATAAGGTGACAGAAAGAGTTGACTCATTTGAAAAGACCCTGATGCTAGGAAAGAATGAAGGCAGGAGGAGAAGGGGACAGAGTATGAGATGATTGGATGGCATCACCAACTCAATGGACATGAGTTTGTGTAAGCTCCGGGAGCTGGTGATAGACAGGGAGGCCTGGCATGCTGCAATCCATGAGGTCGCAAAGACTCGGACACGACTGATCAAATGAACTGAACTGAACTGATTGGACCAGATGCCATGATCTTAGTTTTCTGAATGTTGAGTTTTAAGCCAATTTTCACTCTCCTCTTTCGCTTTCATCAGGAGGTCTTTAGTTCTTCTTAGCTTTCTGCCTAAGGGTGTTGTCATCATATCTGAGGTTATTGATATTTCTCCTGGCAATCTCGATTCCAGCTTGTGCTTCTTCCAGCCCAGCGTTTCTCATGATGTACACTACATATAAGTTAAATAAGCAGGGTGACAATACACAACCCTGATGTACTCCTTTCCCAATTTGGAACCAGTCTGTTGCTCCATGTTCAGTTCTAACTGTTGCTTCCTGACCTGCATACAGGTTTCTCAGGAGGCAGGTCAGGTGGTCTGTTATTCCCATCTCTTGAAGAATTTTCCACAGTTTGTCATGATCCACACAGTCAAAGTCTTGGCATAGTCAAAAAAACAGAAATAGATGCTTTTTTCTGGAACTCTCTTGCTTTTCCATGATCCAATGAATGTTAGCAGTTCGATCTCTGGTTCCTCTGCCTTTTTGAAATCCAGCTTGAACATCTGGGAGCTCACAGTTCATGTACTGTTGAAACCTGGCTTGGAGAATTTTGAGCATGACTTTAATAGCATGTGAGATTACTGCAATTGTGCAGTAGTTTGAGTGTTCTTTGGTATTGCCTTTCTTTGGAATTGGAGTGAAAACTGACCTTTTTCAGTCCTTCGGCAACTGCTGCATTTTCCAAATTTGTTGGCGTATTGAGTGCAGCACTTTCACAGCATCATCTTCCAGGATTTGAAAGAGCTCAACTGGAATTCCATCACCTCCACTTTGTTCATAGTAGTGCTTCCTGAGGTCCCCCTGACTGCATTCCAGGATTTCTGGCTCTAGGTGAGTGATCATACCACCATGGTTATCTGGGTCATGGAGATGTTTTTTGTATAGTTCTTCTGTGTATTCTTGCCACCTCTTCTTAATATCTTCTGCTTCTGTTAGGTCCATACCATATCTGTCATTTATTGTGCCCATCTTTGCATGAAATATTCCCTTGCCATCTCTAATTTTCTTGAAGAGATCTCTAGTCTTTCCCATTCTATTGTTTTCCTCTATTTCTTTTCACTGATCACTGAGGAAGGCTTTCCTATCTCTCCTTGCTATTTTTTGGAACTTTGCATTTAAATGGGTATGCCTTTCCATTTCTCCTTTGCTTTTCACTTCTCTTCTTTTCACAGCTACTTGTAAGGCTTCCTCAGACAGCCATTTTTCTTTTTTGCATTGCTTTTTGGGGGGATGGTCTTGATCCCTGTCTCTTGTATAATGTCATGAACCTCCATCCATAGTTCTTCAGGCACTCTGTCAGTTCTAATCCCTTGAATCTATTTGTCACTTCCTCTGTGTAATCTATATCTGTTAGCTCCTTACTGTTTCTATCTCTTATTATGCCCATCTTTGCATGATATGTTCCCTTAGTATCTCTAATTTTCTTGAAGAGATCTAGTCTTTCTCATCTATTATTCTTCTCTATTTCCTTACATTGTTCTCTTAAGAAGGCCTCTTATCTCTCCTTGCTATTCTTTAGAACTCTGCATTTAGTTGGGTGTATATTTTCCTTTCTCTTTTGCTTTTACTTCTCTTCTTTTCTCAGCTGTTTATCAAGCCTCCTCAGACAACCATTTGCCTTGTTTCATTTCTTTTTTCTTGGGGATGTTTTTGATCTTCCCCTCCTGTACAGTGTTATGAACTTCCGTCCTTAGTTCTAGTTCCCAAAATAAAAATGGCAAGCTATTCCAATCAAAATAAAAATATAAGAATGTGGATGGGTATAAATATCAATATACAAAATCAATTATGTTCCTATAGAGCAACAATAACCAATTAGACCATGTGATAGCAAGAAAAGAATCTTATTCATCAACAAAAGCAGCCAAACATCCAGAAATTAACTTAAGATCTAGGACTGTAAAGGACTGTAAAAAGGAAAATAAAAAAAATTTACCTTGATTCATTTAGAATAGATGGAACATGCTTTGATATAATTTAGGAATGTATAGTTATTCTCTTCAATGCAATAAAATCCCAGAGAATAACCCAAGAAAAATTATTTTCATATAACATGAAAAGCTAATTCTAAGAACCATAAAGAAAATAATTATTAGTAGTTAACAGAGTGTTGAAAAGGAATCATCTGTCCTTGTGTTGGCGGGGTGGGTGAGCAGAGAGGGATGTTCTATTCAATATTAAAATATGCCCTATAAGTATAATGTTGAAACAGGACCTGGAAAGAAAACTACATAAATAAAACAGAGCAGGAAATTCAGAAACGTATTTTTCTTCCTTTTTTTTCCAATATCTTTTTATTGTAATTTTTTAAACAGCAAAAACATTTGCATTGGGATATATGCAATTAACAATGTTGTGATATTTTGTGGTGAACTGTGAAGGGACTCAGCCATACATATACATGTCCATTTCCCCCCAAACTCCCTGCCCATCCAGGCTGGCACATAACATTGAGCAGAGTTACATGTGCTATACAATACGTTTTTGTTGGTTATCCATTTCATAAACACATTCTGTATAGAGAGACATTTCATACCTTATTTTATATATATATATATATATATATAGAGAGAGAGAGAGAGAGAGATTCTAAGTAGCTAGGGAGAGAAAGAACCATGAAATAAATGGAGATAGAAATAATATTTTGGAAAATAAAGTTACAATACTACCTCAAACAAATTCCATATTAAATGAAGACATAAAAATAGTAGAAAACAAAACAATAACATAAACAAAAGCTAAAAATATGAGTAAAATACAATATAGCAGTTTAAAATCATATGCTATTTATACTGACATGCTATGTTTCCCATGGCATATATTAAACAAAAATGCAAAAAAACAAAACTAGCAAGCACACTGTGGTATAACACATATAAGTATACTGCTTATGTAAAAAAGAAAAAAAAAAAAGTGAAAACAGTGAAAGTGTTCGTTACTCAGTTGTGTCTAACTGTTTGCAACCCATGATTGTAGCCTGCCAGGCTATTCTGTCCATGGAATTCTCTAGGCAAGAATACTAGAGTGGGTTGTCATTCCCTTCGCCAGTGGATCTTCCAGACTCAGGAATGTAACCAAGGTCTCCTGCACTGCAGGCAGATTCTTCACTGTGTGAGCCACCAGGGAAGCCCTGCTTATGTAAGTACACAAATAATAATACTGCATGGTGTTTCCTTAGTGTATTTAAATGTATGTGACTGCCTCGAATGAGGCCAGGAAAGTATCACAGTGGCCTAATATCAGTTGTCTCTAGGAAGAGCACTAGGATTATTATTGAATAATTTTATAGCAAACATGTATTTGTGTATTGATGGAATAATTTAAAATAAATTTTCATTTATTATGTGTATTATGCATAATGCTTCCAATCTTTTTTGAGTAATTTAAAAATTATTTCAAGTTTCAAAAAAGAACCACCTTGCTATATCTAGAATTGTGTATATTTATAAAAATCCTTTATTAATCTATGTGTTATTTGGACATTAGCAAACATCTTTCTCAGAATCAGCATGTTTGTGCCTGATGTGTGTATTGGAGTCCATATGTAATATTCGTCTTGGTTTTCTGTAAAGGTTTCCCCCCGCCCCCTCAAGACCACAAGCCAAAAATAAGCATTTGCCTTCTTTTTAGCAGAATGGTGACAAAGCACAAGATTTTGCCCAGTAGAGTGGTATATGGGTATTCTATGGAAATCCCCATATGGTTATTATTTATAATTCAGGATAAGGAGAAAGAAACAAGCAAGCACTTGAATTATTCCTGTTTCTGTTGCCTACAGAATTGTGGAGCAGTAGGGACAACTCCCAACATAGTTCTAGGTGGTTGACTTAGTGGTCCAACTGTCTTCCCAAAGAATTCTCTGAAGTACAGTTTTGCATCTCATCTGGAGATACCCCTGAGAGAACATCATTTGATAGGGCAGGCATCTGCAGCAACATGGATGGATTTGGAGATTGTTATATCAAGTGAGGTAAGTCAGAGAGAGAAGGACAAATACCATATGGTATCACTGACACATGGAGTTTGAAATAAATGACAGAAATGAGCTTATTCAAAAAACAAAAATAGACACACAGACAAGGAAACGAAATTATGGTTACCATTGGGGAAAGGGAGGAGGCATAAATTAGGAGGTTGGGATTAACATATACACACTGCTGCTGCTGCTGCTGCTAAGTCGCTTCAGTCGCGTCCGACTCTGTGCGACCCCATGGACTGCAGCCTACTAGGCTTTTCCGTCCATGGGATTCTCCATATGTAAAACTAGAGAAGGGCATGGCAACCCACTCCAGAATTCTTCCCTGGAGAATTCCATGGACAGGGGAGCCTGGCTGGCTGTGGTCCCTAGCGTCACAAAGAGTTGGACAAAATTGAGCGACGGACTAAACGATAATGGCAATATGTAAAATAGATAACCAACAAGGACCTACTGTGTGACACAAGGAGCTCTACTCAATACAGTGTAATAATCTACATGGGAAAAAAATCTAAAAAAAAGTGGGCATATGTATGTATAACTGAATCACTTCGCTGTACACATGAAAATAACACATAGATTGTCAAATTATGTCAAATTATTGTCAAAGATTAACAGATTGTCAATCAACTATACTCTATTATAAAATAAATTTAAATTAAAAAAGTAAAAAATGCTCTTTCAAATGATTTTAAAAAGAAGATAATGAGGCAGGAAAGTCCACCATAATCCTAATCAGAGTATGGAATTGCAACATGAGCCATTTTGACTAAAAGGATCATCTCCCATCTCATAAAAAGGAAAGCCAATTCACCCCTCACTGTGCTTCCTTCTGCCACAGTTTTTAAAGATGAAGTATCACCAGTAAAGTCACTATCAAAAATAGCCTTAAACCAACTTATTGCAATAGCAATATGAGCCCCAGGTCTTTTCTAGAGTCAGCCAGAGAAGCTATTCACTTCTTCCAGGCTGGCTGCCAGGCCAAGTCATTACCTGACTGACAGCAGTTTCAGGGTTTCCTGGATGTTAGGGCCCTGGAAATCTGATTAGTTTTCTCCTGGGAGACCCTGCTGAGAACAGAGATTACCTCAAAAGTTGAACCATAGGCCCATTCAAAGAAATTAGTCAATAAAGTTAAGTCTGTAATTATAAGCTTTAAGAATTTTCCCTAATAGTCCCAGCCACCCCAGAGTGATTTTACAGCTAAGCCCGGGAGACCTTGAAATACAAAAGGAGCCTACAATTCACTAAAAGAATAGGAGCAAGGGCAATTCATGACAAACAGTTCTCACAATCCAATATACTAACATTGCTGTGACATTTTGATGCAATTGTGCAGTAATCACTTTGGGGTTCTTTCTTATTCCAGCTTCCTTTGTGGAAGTGGTGGCTGCCATGTGACTAGGGACACATCATCAACACTGTCTTATCAGCAAAAATAAGTTGAAACTTGGAAATAAAACAAAAAGTCATAGATGACATTCGTCCAGTGGGGATGCAGGTAATTTCTTTCCAGTGTAACAGATACCTCCAAAGATGGCATGGTAAGCAAGAGCTTCATATCTAATATCACAACTTTGTCCTCTCTTTGTTGTTAAATTCCCCACACCATATCCTAGCTTTTTAGATGTTCTCTGAACTGGTCATGACATCTTAATGGCTTCCTCATTAATTAATGAGTGAAATAAAATCTTTGACACGTTCATTTTCTATTTGCCTGAGACTCATGATTTTAGCTTTTGGAAGATTTGATTTTTAACACATACAACTAGTATCAGCTAAAATGGTGCTGTTCATCATTAGAAAGTAAAAACTGTTACAGGAAAGATCTTAACCCCACAGTACATAATACTTAGGACAAATAATAATAAGAAGAAGATATTTAAAGAACTTTTTTAATCTTTTGCATCATCAATGAAGAGGAGTCTGCCAGGTAAATTGAGGGTAGTTTGAGGGAAACTCAAACTCATACCCATCCTAGTTTGAGGGAAAATACCATTGGAAGACTATGAGTCAGAGACTTCCTTGATAGTCTCATGGTTAAGACTCTGCTTCCAATGCAGGAGATGTGGGTTCAATTCCTGGCCCAGTAATTAAGATTCCACATGCCGGGCCACCAAAAATAAGAGAGAGTATGAATCACAACAATACAAACTTGACTCTAAGGAACCCATTAAATTTAAAGAGTACTTTTAAGAAGAAAATGGGAGAAGAGTAGGCAATATTTTATGGCTAATGCCTGGGAGGAATGAAAAATAAATTTCTTAAATCAAAGACAGTTACTTTGATTTTAAAAAGTGTGTGTATGTGTGTCTCTGTGTATATTTTGCACAATAAATCCATGTCATTCTGCCACTGCTAGGGTTCTCCAGAAAACAGGCTTGAGATGAAATTAAAGAGGCATGGTGTTTTTTAGGGGGAAACTTTAGGAAACACATCTTTGATCCAGAGGGGAAAGAAGCATAAATGGGCAGAGAAGTGAGCTCTGGGACAGGTCTGACCATCTAGAACAGCCCCATGGAGAGTGGCAGAGCAAGAAAAATCGATCAGAGATTTGCTTCCTTGGGCCAAAATGGTTGGGTCTTTGTATTCTGGAGTCAACTGACTGTTGTCTGGGTGTATCTTGGCAGCAGGTGCAGTAGCTGAAAGGACAGACAGAGAAAGACTGTCTTCCAACAGCACTCCCAGTGGCAGAGCCTTCTTGAATGGGTACCTGGGCAGCACATCCCAGAGACTGCCTACCTCAGGTTCCTCAGCCTCTCTACACATCACAGATAGGGCCTGTGATGACCCTTAATCTTTAGCCTGAGACATGGATGATGAAGCAGGAAGCTGAATTAAAACATGGCACTTTTCACCTCTTCTACAGAATTGTCTTCCCCAACACAAGTGGCGCTGAAGCCAAATTCTTTTCTCTCTGAATCAGAAGAAATTTGATACTACAATGAGACCAGAGTGTAAATCTGCCAGTCACATGTTCAGAGGGTTTGATGATGTCTTCTTCTGCTCCATCACTCTCCTCCAAGGCTTTCTTCTCTCCTCTTCTTAGTCATCAGCTTTGTTGCCAGAGCCTTGCAGATATGAAACAAGTTATAGGCAGCATTGCAGCATCAGCATGCCTGGCTGGGTCCATTCTTTTCTAAACTGAAGCTTCCCTGGACGTCCTAGTTACATAAGCTCAATAGCATCTTGGCTTTGGAAAAGACAAGCAGCTTCTCATTTCCCTCAGTTTAGGTCCTTGAATGTCCAGAGAGTACTGTTTTATTTCTCAGAAAGGTCTGGTTTGAGTTCCTTTTTATAACTATCACCCTGGCTCCACATAAACAGTTCTGTATTAATGTTTTGTTTCTTTACTGAGTTACAGATTTTGATGACCGGAGGTGCCAGGGTAATCGGAATGACTGCTTCCATCATTGAGTTTTTGTTGTGGTCCAAATCTCAGGGCTTTTCTCCCTGGGCTGCCTGAGAAAAATGATGCCATGTTGTACTTCTCTTTAAAAAAAAAAGATGGCATGCTTTGAGATATGTTTTCTCAAAGGCAGAATTAAAAATTTAAACAGTGAAACCGAATAAGAAAAGTCTACATTCTCCATCAATGGCCCATTAACAATCCAATGCAGCCAGTATGTGACAAAATGAGCTTCAGTTAAAGTTTTAGAGATTGTTGATAAACATTTCCAAAAGGGTTTTGGAATATTAGGAGCAGAGAAAACTAACATGGGCTTCAGGGTGGATTTAACAATGATCAACAACTTCAAAATGAGGCATCATGTAGTGGAAGGAATCATTTGCTTTTTTGTTTTTTCTTTTTCCCTTTTGGCTGTGCTGCACAACATTCAGGATCTTAGTTCACCAACCAGAGACTGATCCCCTGCTCCATGCATTAGAAGTGCAGTGTCTTAACCATTGGACTGCCAGGTAAGTCACTGGAAGAGTCATTTAATCATTTACTTCTCTGTCAATAAAAAGAACTAATGTTTTTTTTGTTTTTTTTTTTTTTTAAGTATGTTCAAATTCTAAGAATCTGATTTTGTGGAGCATATATGGTGTTGGGGGGGAAAAAAAGTGCAAGAGGAAGCAGGTGGCTCTTGTTTTTTTCTTTATCATAGAAGCACTGAGGAAGCAAAGCATTCATAGGACTTGCCTGCTAGTGTACTGAGGTCTGCTATGAACTTCTTAAATGAATCAGGACACCTCCTCTTACTGAACTATTACAAGAAATATTAGAAATCCTGTATTAATATTTTTTGCTAAAATGATTCAAGCATACTTGACATATTTAGCTTTGAAAAAAACTTTTGGTAAATCAGACCTTATCATCAGAAAGTATAGGATGTAGAAAGACAATGATATCTTCACTTCTCACCATTGACGTCCTTCACACAGCAATGGTTTTGCGTAACAAATATGCCTAAAGGTGATTGCCTAATTCTTCCTTAATGTGAAAAGGATGTATATCTCCTCCTGTGCAGACATACATCTTTTCTGATAGAAAACTCTTCTGGCCTGTGTCAGGAAAGCCATCCTTGTGGGGCACTCTCAAGAGTAAATGTAAGTAACTATTTCACAGAGAGACTCTGGCACCATCACGTGTCAGGGCACAGAGCAAATGAGCACTGCTTTGCCTGCCTTCACCGCTGACCTCGCCACGTTTGACATGCTTCATCTGAAAATAGGAATAATAATTCCCAACTGGTGTGGAAGCAGGCGCAGCACAGAGGGGCAGGGTGAGACTCTGCAACTTTATGATTTATCAAGTTAATGTGATATTTTCCCCAAGGAGTTCTAAGTGGGAGTTACTTCAATTTATTTTGATACAAATAAAGCAGCTGAGCCAAAAAAAAGAAAGAAAAAGAAAAAAAAAGGTTCATGAAAGGCCAAAAAGGTAAGAAAAAAGTAAAGTAACACAAAATAAGACTCAGTCTCACAGCTCTACAAAGTGTCTAGACTATAATCCCAACATATTAGGAAAGATTAGACGTCAGATTTGGGGACAATGAGATATTTTCCTTGCTGTTACATACACACAGGCATGAGGGTAAGCATAATTGTCATGTCTAACATACACATGGAGATGATAGCATATCCACAAGTTGTAAGAGTTCCATTACCATACTCATCAATTTCATTCTGCAAATAAAGACAATGTGTCCATTTAGGCTATTTGCTTTCCTACTAGTGTCCCAAGATCTGATGGCAGTTGACCTGGAGTTCAAACCTAGATCTCTTCATTTCACTTTTAGTAAAAGGTGCTACTTCTTAGATTTCTCTTGCCTCATCCTCATATTGACTTGAAAAGCTAGAACATGCATGCTAAGTCACTCAGTAGTGTCCAACTCTTTACAGCCCTATGGACTGTAGCCCACCAGTCTCCTCTGTCCATGGGATTACTTGGAGAATCCCATGGACAGAGGAGTAAGGAATAGCAAAAGAGAGGGATTATGCAGCCAAGGGTTTTAAAGCTGAAACAATCCCAAGCTTGCTGCGTTCATCTCAGAAGCTCGTGTTATGAAATTTCTCCTACTCTATTCAAAAGATGCCACCACTGAAATGGCATGGTTGCAACTGTCCCTAACTACCAGGGAAATAAAAGTCTGCAGTTACAATATTGATTCTGGGAATCCAGCATGCATTGACTTGGGTATCAGCACTTCAACATTTCACATTCCAATGACAGGAGCATTGCTAAGAGGTGCATCCATTCTATAAAATTCAATCTGGTACTTAGGAAGCACTCATGGACACAACAGCAATACCAGTGATTACCATGCTGAACCACAGTCTGTTTTGATTGAAAGATCCTTCAGTGGTTAAAAGTGTCTAGACAGACATATCCAAATGAATATTTAAGTAACGTCACATTCAATCTATCCAGTTAACCAAATGATAACCAACAAGGACCTACTATATAGCACCAGGGACTTATACTCAATATTTTGTAATAACCTATATTCAGAAAAGAACCTGAAAAAGAATGCCTATATGGATACGTAGAATGGTGTCACTTTGCTATACACTTGAAACTAACACGACATTGTAATTCAACTATACTTCAATTTAAAAAATTAAAGGAAAAAAGCACACAGCAATCATAGTTTTTCTGCCTAGCAAGTATAAAAATCCAGGGACAAAATTTCTGAATGATAGAGAATGCAATTAATTTTGGCTGCTCTAGCTAAGTAGAGGGTTTTTGTTTGTTTGCTTGCTTGTTTGTTTTTTTAACCCCTGAACCATACAAAATGGAAATATCAAGACTTCAATTTTTTTTTTTTTTTGCCACCCAACATTTCTAAGCAGACTGAACATTAAACAGTAAAATTCAAACCAACAGACTAAATGACCTCCAATGGCATTTTTTCTTCTTCAAGTATATTAAGCCAAATTCAATAAAGCATAGTAACATCTGAGATGGAACTTATTAGAAAGAAACATAACAGAAACAGGTGCTCTTGCAGTAGCTGACCTTGGCAGCAGCTTGAGCAAGGTGTCTCCTCCAGACCCATAGACAAGCTTTTATTCACTGCATTTGTGATCAATTTAACAGAAATGTCTAGAGATTAAAACCTGCAAGAAACACAGCTGCCTCTTTTCACTTTCAACTTGCACAAAGTTTGTCACATTTTCAAGCTGTATGATAATTTCATAACTACATGAAATTTGCATGAAGGGATTGAAAATTCCATCTTTATACACACCTTTCAACCAGAAAGATTCATCAATATAGCCTGAAGATAAATTAAACTTTGGCATGGAATATAATTTATGAAAATTGCAAAGTACTTGAATTGATTATACCAAAAAAGACATTAAATCTTGATGACTAGCAAACTTATTCAGAGCAATAAAATGTTATGTTTAAATAGAATTAAGACATCAATATAAATTAAAAATATACATTTTAATAGTAAATCATATCGCTTATGTAGGTTAATTAAGTGAATGCCTTTTCATCATCATTCATAAAAATGCTCTTAATCACTTATGTCTTAGCTTCTGCTGAATATGTAAAACATGATAGATGAAGAAAGAAATATGATTACTGTTGGAAAGACAGATTACATATTCTGTTACTTCTTTTCTTTTAGTTGGTGTGTTCTTAGTGACAACTTTACTCAGAGTTAAAAGTTGCACAGACCCGGATTTCAAGAAAGCAATTAAGATACATCCATTGATAGTTGATGACATTTCATTACTAGCAGTAAAGCTATATAGTGTGAGCTGATAAAATAAATACATAAGGAAAAAAACTTAAACCTGGGTATACTGGCAAATTTTGGAACTTATTGGTACTACTGTTCTAAGCATCTGAATTTCAAGTTTCAGATAAGACCAGTGTCTTGGCTTTGATAATAATACAATATACCTAACATTTACAGCTCTGTTTTGTACTTTAAACCTATATATGCCCTGCTCAACCTAATTTCAAAGAATCCCTCCTAAATTATAGCAATAATGTGAACCTTTCTTTTCCTATATGGACTAATGTGGTGAAATTCTCTCTATTTCTGTCTCTCTCTGTCTCCCACAACACACACACACACACACACACACAACACACACACACACACACACACACACACACACACAGTGAGCACTTGAAAAAGATGTTTTATTGCATAAGTCATCTTTCAATTCCCACCATCCAACAAGGAACCTGATTTGTTTTTGGTACTCACTTAATATTTATGGAAAGAATGAATGAAAGGCTCAGTGAAAGATGTTTGAGCCCCCCAGGCCCTATTGCCAGCAATGGCAGTCAGCTCAGATGAGCAACTTATTTAAAGGCTGATTCTGAGTCTCAAGGAGGGAATGATCAGTGGGGAGATGTATGCTTGGGGACCAGGCTATTTTTCTGTGCAAGTATCAGGCAGCCACCTAAGGGATGTGATTTCTGGGAGTATTAAAGAAGTTCTTAGCTTAAAAACCTCTAGTTCCCTCCCCTGCCATATTGTTGATTCCCCAAATCCCTTGAAGATGCTATAACATATATCATTACATGGTTATCAAAAATCATCAGGAGTTAGGTGTCACTAAGAAAGGTGAATTGTAGCCCACTGACAGAGTCAACATCTAAAAAGGTTTAAATAGCTTGCACTCCTTTTTCTGAGAGTATATTTTGATTACAAGGATGAAAAATAATAGGAGTCCCTAGACATCTAAAGGTACAATATGAACAAGGAGAAAAGATACAAAAAGAGTCTGAGACCCCTGCAAACTTTGCTAAGCAATGGCAATCTTTCATTCTTGAAGCTAATGAATCTAGAAAGGAAGAATTTGTAAAATTACATCTGTAATTTTAAATGCTTTATGAAATACTGTAATCATTTCTAGGACTAAAATAAAATAGTAATACTCCTTGGGCCCAATTCCACTGTGGTCATGTAGGGTTTTTAGCACAAAGGGCACCTTAAGATGTCCCCTACCTACAAACAGCTGGCTGTTGAGCTGTAACCGGAAATGGCCCTCTTCTGAGGTCTCCCTGGTCATCCTCGGGAGGTTGTCCACTTGGAGCGAGGTCTCCTTGAGGTTCCTCTCTGCCCGGACGTAATGCCATTGGTTGTCATTCAGAGAAGAAGGAGACTGGACTATGAGCTCTATGGGGCCATTCCCAACATCAATGGCAAAAGTGATCTCAGAAGGAGCTGAAACCAAAAATGGAAACAAGTAGAAAGATGAAGGGAGTTGTCAGTGCATTTAGGACACAAGCATATTCTGAGCGAATGGTAAAACGATTATAAATGCTAGGTAGGGAGGACTTCGGTTGAAATACCTGCAGTATTGAAATTTCCATTGATAATAATAACTACCAACTACTAAATCCCAAGCTCCATCTTTTTCCCTCATTGGTTCTCATTGTGAAAATTCAGGAAATAGAATAGGGACCAGGGCCACTGATGCCAATCGGATAAAATACACCAGTGCCAAGGTGCTAGATTTTGCAGATCTGTTCTGACTTCACTTGTGTGCTTATAGATAGCTATAGATCCTGGGTTAGCTAAGACGACACCCTCCTACAGAGAGAAGAGCACACTCTGGAAAGTCCACTGCTTTGCTTATTCATTATGTGTATTATAGTAATGCATTTCATATATTTATAACATTATTATATGTATTATATATTATTATTCTGTAATGTATTATTTTTTCAATACATATGATACAAGCATTCATGCTATCCCTGAATTTTTTTTCAAAATGAGGCTCAGAAATTTTAAGTGCCTTATCTGCATCACTGGAATTGGCAGTATCTAAGTCAAATACCACTCTCCCTCCCCCTCAACTCCCCACACAGGGATTTTTTTTCATGACTCTTTCTACCCTTCTAAAATAATCTTCTTATTGTATTGGACAAGAAGAAGCTGTTGGGTATAATGCACCTATGATGATGATGATGATGATGATGATGATGATGATAGGAAGATAATGGTGGTCATGATGGTGGCAGAGGTGGTGGTAATGATGGTGATGATAATGGTGAGGATAGTGGTTATGGTCATATTGGTAAGGATGGTGGTGGTGATGATGACAGTGGTGGTACTGATGTTTGAAAGGATAGTGTTGGTCATACTGGTGAGGATGGTGGTGAGGAGAGTGGTTATGGTCATATTGGTAAGGATGGTGGTGGTGATGACGACAGTGGTGGTAATGATGTTTGAAAGGATAGTGTTGGTCATACTGGTGAGGATGGTGGTGGTGGTAGTGGTTTTGGTGGTAGTGACGATGTTACTATCATCCCTGAAAAACAAAAAGAAGTAGCAGCAGCACAGTACATACAGTGAACTCTGCTGAGCACTTTTCTAAGCACTGACCATAGATGCTCTCATTTTAATCCTCAGAACAACTCTATGAAAAAAAGTATCATTTTTAACTTCCATTTTATGGGCAAGAAAATGAAAGTAGAAATAATTTGTTCAAAGATTCCTCAGTAATTAGAATCTTCATCATTTTTCTTTAATTTAGTATATCTTCTTATATTTTCCATTATTATGTAAGACATCTACATCTGAAGGATGTGGAGAAGAAAATAATAAATTGAATTTGAGGGGAAGACAGTCCCCTTTCAGGAACAGGAACCTTCATATTCCAGACCTTCCTTTCTTCTCAGAACCTTTTGATGGTCCCCCCTTTTTTACTCCCAAAATAGGATATGTGTATTTCTTTGACAAGATCATCAACTAACAGATCTGAATTTTCAGCAATACCAAAGGTCAAACATCACCCTGAATCATACCATCCTCAACCTTTAAATTTTAATAGAAAGCAGACCTTGATAAAGAATATTTCAATATGAGGATTTCAAATTTGAGAGAATTTGATTTTCCCTCCTGGTGAATGTGAACCATGACCCCAAAGAGAGGCAATAAGAAAAAAGGTTTAAAAATGAGATTTGAGGGCTTCCCTAGTGGTCTTGTGGTTAAGAAATTGCCTGCCAATGCAGGGGACAGGAGTTTGATTACTTCTCTGGGAAGATCCCACATGCCATGGAACAACTAAACCCGTGCAACACGACTATTCAGCCAGTGCTCTAGAGCCTGTGAGCCACAACTACTGAAGCCCATGCTCTACCACAAGAGAGGCTACCACGATAAGTACACTCCACACAATGAAGACCCAGCAAGCCAAAATATAGACAAATGAATAAATATTTTTTTAATGGGATTTGAGACACAGACTCTGGAGCCATCATAACCTAAGGCAAGTTTTCAAGCTTGTTAGCTCTTAGTCTTCTCCTTTGTAAAAGGAGAACATTATCACTTAGTCTTCTCCTTTGTAAAATGAGAATAAAATATTAACTAGTTGTCAGGTTGTTTATAAATTCATCCTGACAAAGTTGCTAGAACTGTGCCTGACATGTAGGATGAACTCAACAATAATAGTTATTATTACCAACATGATTTATCAACCTAGATCAATTGTCTTTGCCTCATAAGTCTATGCATTAAAGGAAACAGAATTGAAGGGAGCAAATCTGATTCAACAATGAAAAGATTAAATAAGAACAAAGTTGTCCCACTGAGCCATTTCCTGTTTCTTATCAGGCCACCAGTGCCACCTTGAAGCTCTGCTCATCCAGAGACCAAATAAACAATTACTGAGAGGGTGAAGATAAATGCATTTCTCTTTAAAAACACAGGTGAGGACTGGTGAGACTGATGGGGAGGGCTGCTAAAGATTTCGCTAAAAGCCTTTCTGCAAAGCTGATCTTGTGGATATTAAGTTCCACACAGACAGCACATCTTTGTGGAGGGCTGGCTGCACAGCTCTGTCTGCTCTCCACCCCCTGCCATCCTTAACTCCATGTTATGTTTCCAGACTGTGCTTATCTCTACTTCAACATTTATCCCTTTGTTGTATAATGATCTGTTTATGGTCTGTCTCTCAGTTAGTCTGAAAACTCTAGATGAATACCTCATTTATTGGAAAACCAGAACCTAGGACTGGGCCTTGTATACAGGAAGCTCTCATCAAACTAAAATTTCATTCATTAAAATGTTACATTGCACATACTACATCCAACTTTGCGATTTTCTTATTCTTTTAATTTTACATCAAGATATTAAGTCCTTAAAAAACATCTAATATTATTATTATTTAACTTTATTCAAGTCACTACTCAAGACTAACTATGCTTAACTCATTCTTAGAACTAGGGAAGGATCAGTGAAATGTAATAATAATAGCCAACATTTACTGAGTGCTTACCATGATCCAGGCACTCTGCTAAGCAGTTTTCATTAATCAACTCATTACAATCCTATGAGAAAGGAGGGAACTGATCCACAGATAGCTGATAAATTACTCCAACCCAGAGTCGGCAGAGTTGGTATTTAAATCCCGGTGATGTGTCTCTGGAGCTCACTTTTTAACCCACTTGTCCTGTGACAAATCGTTCATCCTCAAAACCTATGCAAGCCCTACCTGGGCAGTCAACTCTGGATATAAATCAGTATAATATAGGTTCTTCAAAAAAACTGAATGAAATTAAAAAGTGAATACATGGTGATACATCCAACATTGGCTAGTGACTTGGTGGACTGGACACTTGAGACCAACATGAACTAGCTCTTATTTTCTGGGGGGATAGACATAGCCCAGTGGCCCAAGATGGGAAAGCTGGTGGCCCTGTGGTAGCATTACCTTTATCATTAATTTACCTTCCTGCCTTTCCTTTTCCCAACAGTCTGACAAATATCCTCCCTCATTATTTATACCGTATGGTTCAAGACAAAGTTAAGGAGTTACTTGAGTCTTTGGGTGGGTTTTTACCAAATCAAGCTTGTGCTAAGCAGAGACAAATGAAACAAAATGAGCTCATGGTGTACATTAGAGAAGACTGGCAAAGAAGGGGCATGTCAAGTGGAGGAAAGTACCATAAGCATGAGCAATTGAATACCCAGTACTCCTAAGCAATTAGAAAAACTATCTAAAGCTTCTATACAAAGCCCTTGCTTCCTTGAACTGTGACACCAACTCTGTGTCCTTAAAGTCAGGCACGTGAGACATATCAGGAACCATAATGGAATAAAGAAGAGGCAAGATCTTACTGTAGTCTATCAACCTCTCTGACCTCTCATGTATTCACCTGTAAAATGACAGCCATAAATGAAATGAAATATTGCTAAAATTTTTTGGAGGCATGGACTGTCTGAGAATCTGATGACAAACATACCTCCAGAAAAAAGAAAAAAGCACATACAACTTTGCATTCAGTTGTAAAGACTTGCTGAATGTCCTATGCTTCAAAACAAGAAGGAAATTAATGCTATTTTTTCGATTTCTAACATTCTTGGTCTTTGAGGTAGTTTTGCAAAGCAGAATAAGGACTTGTTCAAATGAACAGAGAATTGAATCCTGGATTCTGAATCTTACTGGGTGACTCTGGGTGTGTTATTTACCAGCTCAAGATTTATGTCCTCATCTGCATTTTGGACTATGAGTCAAACATAATATTATACATAGGATAATTTGAAAGCATAATTAAATAATGAATATAAAGCATTTAGTACTATGGCAGAAAGTGAATAAGAACTAACGAGACTCTTGATGAAAGAGAAGAGTGAAAAAGTTGCCTTAAAGCTCAAATATTCAGAAAACTAAGATCATGGCACCAGTCCCATCACATCATGGCAAATAGATGAGGAAGCAGTGGAAACAGTGGCTGACTTTATTTTTGGGGGCTCTAAAATCACTGCAGATGGTGATTGCAGCCATGAAATTAAAAGATGCTTACTCCTTGGAAGGAAAGGTATGACCAACCTAGACAGCATATTAAAAAGCAGAGACATTACTTTGCCAAAAAGGTACTTCTAGTCAAGACTATGGTTTTTCCAGTGGTCATGTATGGATGTGAAAGCTGAACTATAAAGAAAGCTGAGCGCTGAAGAATTGATGCTTTGGAACCATGGTTTTGGAGAAGACTCTTGAGAGTCCCTTGGACTGCAAGGAGATCCAATCAGTCCATCCTAAAGGAGATCAGTCCTGGGAGTTCATTGGAAGGAATGATGTTGAAGCTGAAATTTCAATACTTCGGCCACCTGATGCGAAGAGCTGACTCATTTGAAAAGACCCTGATCCTGGGAAAGATTGAGAGCAGGAACAGAAGGGGATGACAGAGGATGAGATGGTTGGATGGTATCACCGACTCAATGGACATGGGTTTGGGTGGACTCTGGGAGTTGGTGATGGACAGGGAGGCCTGGCGTGCTGCAGTTCACAGGGTCTCAAAGAGTCAGACATGACTCAGTGACTGAACTGAACTGAACTGAACTATGTTTAATCAAAGTAAATACTTAGCCATTTAGTATAAAAGTACTTAGTATTAGTATTAACATTTACTGTTCTCTAAGGCTCTCAGATAGGCTTGATAAAGGACAGAAATGGTATGGACCTAACAGAAGCAGAAGATATTAAGAAGAGGTGGCAAGAATACACAGAAGACCTGTACAAAAAAGATCTTCATGACCAAGATAATTACCATGGTGTGATCACTCACCTAGAGCCAGACATCCTGGAATGTGAAGTCAAGTGGGCCTTAGAAAGCATCACAGTAGCTTTGTTTGTAGTGATGCTTTCTAAGGCCCACTTGACTTCACATTCCAGGATGTCTGGCTCTAGATGAGTGACCACACCATCGTGATTATCTTGGTCATGAAGATCTTTTTTGTACAGTTCTGTGTATTCTTGCCACCTCTTCTTCATATCTTCTGCTTCTTTTAGGTCCATACCATTTCTGTTCTTTATTGAGCCTGAGATGGAATTCCAGTTGAGCTATTTCAAATCCTGAAAGATGATGCTGTAAAAGTGCTGCACTCAATACGCCAGCAAATTTGAACACTCAGCAGTGGCCACAGGACTGGAAAAGGTCAGTTTTCATTCCAATCCCAAAGAAAGGCAATGCCAAAGAATGCTCAAACTACCACACAATTGCACTCATCTCACATACTAGTAAAGTAATGCTCAAAATTCTCCAAGCCAGGCTTCAGCAATGTGTGAACTGTGAACTTTCAGATGTTCAAGCTGGTTTTAGAAAAGGCAGAGGAACCAGAGACCAAATTGCCAACATCCACTGGATCATGGAAAAAGCGAGAAAGCTCCAGAAAAACATCTACTTCTGCTTCATTGACTATGCCAAAGACTTTGACTCCATCACTCACAATAAACTGTGGAAATTTCTGAAAGAGATGGGAATACCAGACCACCTGACCTGCCTCTTGAGAAACCTATATGCAGGTCAGGAAGCAACATTTAGAACTGGACATGGAACAACAGACTGGTTCCAAATAGGAAAAGGAGTAGGTCAAGGCTGTATACTGTCACCCTGCTTATTTAACTTATATGCAGAGTGCATCATGAGAAACGCTGGGCTGGATAAAGCACAAGCTGGAATCAAGATTTCCAGGAGAAATATCAATAATCTCAGATATGCAGATGACAACACTGTTATGGCAGAAAGTGAAGAGGAACTAAAAAGCCTCCTGATGAAAGTGAAAGAGGAGAGTGAAAAAGTTGGCTTAAAGCTCAACACTCAGAAAATGAAGATCATGGCATCTGGGCCCATCACTTCGTGGGAAATAGATGGGGAAACAGTGTCAGACTTTATTTTTTGGGGCTCCAATATCACTTCAGATGGTGATTGCAGCCATGAAATTAAAAGACGCTTACTCCTTGGAAGAAAAGTTATGACCAACCTAGATAGCATATTCAAAAGCAGAGACATTACTTTGCCAACAAAGGTCCGTCTAGTCAAGGCTATGGTTTTTCCAGTGGTCATGTATAGATGTGAGAGTTGTACTGTGAAGAAGGCTGAGTGCCAAAGAACTGATGCTTTTGAACTGTGGTGTTGGAGAAGACTCTTGAGAGTTGCAAGGAGATCCAACCAGTCCATTCTGAAGGAGATCGGCCCTGGGATTTCTTTGGAAAGAATGATGCTGAAGCTGAAACTCCAGTACTTTGGCCACCTCATGCGAAGAGTTGACTCACTGGAGAATACTCTGATGCTGGGATGGATTGGGGGGCAGGAGGAGAACAGGAGCACAGAGGATGAGATGGGTGGATGGCATCATCGACTTGATGAACATGAGTTTGAGTGAACTCTGGGATTTGGTGATGGACAAGGAGACCTGCCATGCTGAGATTCATGGGGTCGCAAAGAGTCAGACACGACTGAGCGACTGAATTGAACATTTGTTTACTGCTGAATCTAACCAGAAATAAAGTATCCCACCAATTCTGTACTTAGTCACATGCCCTGTTACCAGTGGATTCCCATTCTTGCATATGGGTGTCACCAATTCCATCTTGCACAAATAAGCAATGAAGAGATGAAGAACTTCTTCACAATTTATAGTTCAAGAAACAGAAATTAGAATCCACACTGTATTATCAACAATAGTCTCTTTTCATGATGCCAAACTGTTCTCAACAGCCATTTTCTTCTGCTCCCCTCATGTACCCCAAAATATCTATTTTTACCCACACAGCAATTGTGAGCTAATTGTCAAAATAGCTATTATTTTTGTCACATTTGAAACAAATCCATTAAGACTTGAGGACATAAAGTATCTTGTGTTTCATAGAGCATAGACTAATCTCAAGGTTACAAAATAAAAATGAAAGATCTTTAGTTGGAAGTGACCCAGAAGGTAATAGATTGAGAATTTTATGCAAACTTGTTATTCAATGTTCAACAATTTGGACACATCAATTTTGAAAACTTCTGTTCAGATAGTTACATAGTAACATTCCTTTGGGAGGAGAGAAATCTACTCTGAGAAATCTACTACGAAGGCTATTTTCTTTCTAAGAAGTTGACATGTAGAAGAATCTCTGGGATGAAAATTCCATCTATCTAAAAAATATAGTGGAGATTTCCCTGCTGGTCCAGTGTCTAAGACTCTCTGCTCCCAATGCACGGGGCTGAGTTAGATCCTTTGTCAGGGGACTAAGATCCCTCCTGCTGCAACTAAGAGTTTGAAGGTCTCAGCAAACGATCCCCCATGTTGCCATAAAGATCCCACATGTGGAAACTGAGACCTGGTACAGCCAAAGAAACAAATAAATGAGAAAGGCTTCTTATTTGAGGAAGGATTCTCAAAGCACAAGAAGATCATAGCCTAGCAGAAGGAGGACGTTTAAAAAAAAAAAAAAAAAAGGACATAAAATGAATGAAGCTGTTAGTAAGAAATGAAAGATCCACCACCCCTTCCCCTATGCTTGTTTGTTTTTCCTTTTAAATTTATTTATGTATTTATTTATCTTGGCTAAGTCAGGTTTCATTGCTGTGCACAGGCTTTCTTTAGTTGTAGCGAGCAGTTGGGGCTACTCTCTAGTTGCAGTAGGCAGGCTTCTCATTGTGGTAGCTTCTCTTGTTGCAGAGCACAGGATCTAGGGCACATGGGCTTCAGAAGTTGCAGCTCTCAATTCTAGAGCACAGGCTCAGTAGTTGTGGTACACAGAATTAGCTGGCCCACTGCATATGGAATCTTCTTGGACCAGATATTGAACCCATTTGCCCTGTATTGGCAGGCAGGTTCTTAACCACTGGACCACCTAGTAAGTCCTGTTTTTCCTTTCAAATAATAATCATAAAACAAGATATTTTGAAAAATATGAGGCTTTGTACTTTGAAAAAGTTTACATAAATCTTAGTTTGAAAAACACATGTTCTCTGATCTGGTGAAATGTGTACACCAAACAATGACATCACTGGATTTTAAATTTCAATCAGATTTAGTATCATTTGCATTAAAATAGTTTTATACAATATAATAGTAAAACAAAAAGCATAAGAAAGAATCATGTAAAAGACAAAATATAGTACCAGAAAGTACAAACAAATCGGACATTGAAATGTAATTAATACTAAATCATAGCTCATTACCTTGTGATAATATGCCATTTGCTGCTGCTTTAATGAATTGAAAGGCCTTAGGGCTTGATTTTTATTGAATTTACATTGAGATTATTATATCCATATTATTAAATGTTTGGCACTCAACTCCACATATTTAGAACTTGCCCAAGGTAGATATGAGGGATCTTATTTCTCACTAAAGCCACAAGAGCTTCCTCCCATTAACAGCCTAAATCACTGGAGTAAAAGAAGGTTAAAACTATCAATTAGAGAGATCTTTTTTTTGTACTGTGCTGTAACTGCAGAAGAAACACTTAACTGTGTCATGCTTTGCAGGAGACTTATACAGAGACTTCAGCTATCTTTTCCAGCCAGCACTTTTGTATCTTTCTCTGGAGTGCTCAAATTTCTAAGTTTCTGTTGCTAAGACATTACTTAAGCTTCCAAGGGTATTTCATATAGTCATATTACTACTGTAATACAGTCAATTGCATCAATCAAACCAAAAAAAATATCCATTTGGATCCAGGTAAATGATATGCCTAATGAAAAGCACACATCTCCCTAGTCATGACTTTAATAAGGGCAAGATGGAGCAGTCCAATTTGTGTATGAGAAAAAGGGGCAGAAGAATTCTTCACTGAAGGCAGAGAATCAGGAAACTAGCAAGAGCAACTAAAAGATGGGTTTTCTATTATTGCCATACACCAATAATTCTAAATAATGCCAGCAATAAAACGTTCCTCTGCCAAGAAAAAAATTTGTAACAAATGCTGATGTTGATATTACTTTTTAATAATGTATATGTAAGGTTCAAATAGTACATTGTCTACCACTTAATACATATTATATTCAAGAGGAAAGTTAATAGAGAGAACTCCTGACTTATTATTGGCTCCTGAACATGCAGACTAAAATATGTGTTTGTTTTTAAGAATAAGAACTCAAGTTTTGATTTTCTGTTTTTACAGTTGCTGTACTATCACTGTTTAACTTAGTTCTACTGTTGAAATAGGTGAACGTATAGTACCACAGGGACTGTGAACACAAATTGCACCTGAAGAGAGCTTGTGTTAATCTTTCAGTCATGTCTGACTCTTTGCAACCCCATAGACTGTAGTCCACCAGGCTCCTATGTTCATGGAATTCTCCAGGCAAGAATACTGGAATGGGTTGTCATTCCCTTCTCCAGGGGCTCTTCTCAACCCCGGGGTTGAACCTGGGTCTCCTGCATTGCAGGTGGATTCCTTACAGTCTAAGCCACCAGGGAAGTCCAAGAGAGCTTAAGTAATTCCAAGTCCTTAGGAAATATGTAAGGCTTTACCAAATGGAATAGTAACCCATGATAAATTTTCTAATACAAGTATTTTAGTGAATATTTTTTTTAATTTTGGAGATATTTGAAATTGCTAGCATTGGTGGTGAAAAAATAGAAAGCATTGCAGCTTCTGAAATTTATTGTAAAATGTAATTTTTATGAATGTCTATCAAATTTAGCCTTATGTTTAAAATCAATCTTTCCTAAAATGTATATATCTATTGCTTAATGTGCAACATATTTTAAGTTTAAAATTAATAAAAAGTACCCTTTGATCAGTATGAGAGATGAATGGATAAATCTCATTATGCTCCCTTTTGAACATGAACATGCAAAGAAAATCAATTTTGATGACATCACTCACAAAATCGCACAAACCAAGCCTAAGAAACAGAAATTTTAATGTTACTACTATTCATGTGACAGATCAATATGTAGGTATTTTCCCTTTTATATAAAAAAATTAATTAAGGTGATTAAAATTATTGTATTGTCTTTTTTCTACTGGAATTTTTTATTGGCGTGATTACATACAAAGTTTCATTAATAAAACATTTCTCCATCTGCAGTTCTATTACCTTTCATTTAACTTCATGATTATTTCTGAATATACTTTGTTTATAGGAAATGGAATGTTAAATAATTATCCACATCCTGACATAAGATTCACTAGATACACCCCTGTTCATGGTGAAGTGGTAGAGAAACAATGATTGTGTAGGCACAGACTCCTGATGATGGGAAATAGGAAGCACCTTGCAGAGCAAAAGTATAGCAACAAAGTTGACCCTAAGTATAAACAGAATGCAGAATACTAGTGTTCTCATCATTCCATAGAGATTGTAGTGGTGTGAAAACTTTAAAAAAATGTAATAAATGCCCATGGATCAGATAAAGAACACTGCAAATAAATATCTATGGGAATTTAGGGGATGCACTAGTTTGAAGAGAGGATGACTCTTTAAATACTGCTAGGTAATAATAAAAACTATAAGAAGAAACTAGAAATTACCATTGCTAATTTCACAGATACCCAGGGAGATTAACTTGATGGTTGAAATATATACTAGTTGCTTGTGGAAAAGATAAGATTAAAACTTCTGTTGATCAGTTACATTAGATTCATAAATGAGAAAACTTACAGCTTATTTCCAGTCGGATGAAGTCTTTAATGCCAAGGTTTTCTAGGAAAACTCCAGATAAAGCCGTGGTTTTAAAAAAGAAGGAAATATCAGCACTGAATTCCGCATGGAAGGTAGGAAAGTGGAGGTAAGAGGCTTCTGTATAAAATGATACCGCATTCCAAAAGTGTCCTGCAAATGAAAAAGAAATTCTTAAGCATGGAATGGGTTATAGGAAAGCACTGGGCATGTGGATAACTTCAGGACTAGGGGACACTGCAGGGGAAAAGGATAAGGGAATAAAACATCTTGAGTTTATGTAAGGAGAGAGAAAGCTTCTTTCAATTTAGTACTCACGGTCGCCATAGCAACGCAAGGGACCAATTCTCCAAGCAGCTTCTGAGTTTGTTCTGTCCGTATCAGTGATAACTATCTGAGTGACAGGCAAGTGGTCTTTGAAGGAAAGAAAGCCAGTATCATTTGTCCTGCAAAACATGAATTTAAGAAAAAAAGAGGAGAAAAATGTGGATAATCTAGGAATTCTTTACCAAGCCTCCTCTTTTCAAAAGTAATTTAGGTAGTTGCAACAGGGTGAGGGCAGAGCGGAGACTAACAGAAGGCCTTTCATCTATGTGTGAAAGTCTGGGATGCCAATTACAAAATCCGTGGCCAGTTTCCAAAACAAGTAGATTTTACATCTTCCTTAAGTCTTTGCAGAAAAGTAGATAGCTTACAGAGCTTGTTGCTGCTTTTTGTAGCTTGAGAGCACCCCACCTGCCCAACGCAGCACTGAAAGAACATGAAACATTGCCTCTCTTACTATGAAGAGATCAGCTATCTCAGTAACAAATTTGAAATAGGCATCACAAAGCCCCTTGAAATCACTCCAAGGACTTGTTTCAGCCACCTGCCAACAGGTTTTAATCAGCTTAGGATGTTTCTTATCACCTTTTAACTCTAGGTAGTTTGTTGCTTTTCATTTTTCTCTTCTGCGTTTTAAAGATTTTGTTAGTTAATGACTCTGGCTTTGTCTCTGTTAATTATGCAACTAGGAAACTGATTAGTCAGCCTTTGACAAGAAAATTAAAAATGAATGGGGTTAAGCTATACACGCCCTCCCCCCCTCCTTTTTTTTTTTTTTTTTTTTGAGTTGTGTCTTTGAATGAATGGCAAGGACATACCGTTTAACTGATAGTTTAAAAAAAAAAAAAAGTAGGTAAGAAACTGGCATTGAATGAATATGCGGCTATTTAGAGCCAGAAATATACTGCTGCTGCTGCTAAGTCGCTTCAGTCGTGTCTGACTCTGTGCAACCCAATAGAGGGCAGCCCACCAGGCTCCCCTGTTCCTGGGATTCTCCAGGCAAGAACACTGGAGTGGGTTGCCATTTCCTTCTCCACTGCATGAAAGTGAAAAGTGAAAGTGAAGTCGCTCAGTTGCGTTAGACTCTTAGCGACCCCATGGACTTCAGCCTACCAGGCTCCTCCGTCCATGGGATTTTCCAGGTAAGAGTACTGGAGTAGGGTGCTATTGCCTTCTCCAGAAATATACTAGGGGATCTATAATACCCTTGTGCAATGGGTACCATTATTTCCATCACAAATGAGGAAACTAAGGCCCAGAGATATGGGATAACTTGCCTATGGTCACATGGCAGAAGGGGCAGAGGTCTAGTTACTTAGTATATAGCTCAACCTTAAATTTAACAAGTATACATCATTAATGTTAATATGAAATGAATTGAATCTTATGAGGCAGTTTGAAAATTACACATGGATGGGCTGAACTCCCCACCCACCTAGACTCAGGTAAGCACAAGCTGGATCATCTTGTCTGTACCTAAGAACTGGGAGGCAGAACACCATGGCACAATGATCAAGGAAAAGTATATGATGCAATAGTTTTTTTATAAGAGCACGAAGGAGCAAATTAATAGTGGTCTTCTCTCTGTAGTTACAAATAATTCAACACAGCTGTCAAAACATTCAAAATCAATGTTGTATTTCATCACCATTCACATATTATTTACAGCTCTGAGTCTTGAGACAAAGAAAATAATGTGTCTAATTATGAATTGGGGAAGTATGGCAAGGACCACGTAGTGTGATGTAGTGCTTTAAGGATAAAGCTTTAAAAGCACGTGGATTTGTTCTGAAATCCCAGATCCCCAGTTTCTAACTATGCTACTTTGGGCAAATCATTTTATTTCTAAGATTCTACAGTATCTTCAGTTGAAAAATGGAAGTAATGTCCATATCACAAAAGAATAGCAAGAATTAAATGAGATGTTATAGTCACTTAGCATGGTACCTGATCTGTGGTAAATGCTCAAAAATAGCAGCGTTAACACTCATTTGAGTTCTCATCCTCGTCCTCAAATCACTTTGCAGCCTGAGGCAAGTCTATTCATCTTTTCATACACCTAGTTACAAGTCTGTCTTGGAGGTCTCCATACTACACAGAACATTGTAGAAAATTAAATGTTAAGATTAGGCATCCAATTCCTGAGATTTGTAGAAAAATGCACTAATTCACTTTGGTTATAAAAAAATCAAATATTTACCTGTATATATACCATTATGGACTTCCCTGGTGGCTCAGACAGCCACCTGCCTACAGTGCATGAGACCCGGGTTCGATCCCTGGGTGGGGAAGATCCTCTGGAGAAGGAAATGGCAACCCACTCCAGTACTTTTGCGTGAAAAATCCCATGGATGGAAGAGCATGGTAGGCTACAGTCCATGGAGTCACAAAGAGTCAGACACAACTGAGCGACTTCACTTTCTTCATATACTGTTATAGTCATATATATATATTATATTATATAATATATAATATAATGATATATAATAATGATATAATATTGATATATTAATAATTTATAAGTTAATTATATTAATATATTATTATATAATATATATAATACATTAACATATCTAATATATATAACATAATCTAATATATATAGTCTAATCACACAAAATGTAAAGAAATGAACTATCTGTTTTCCATAATTTGAGTACCATATTCAGAAGCTAATCAGAGGATATGGAATAAGGTTTTTGTGTTTATTTGAAAGCACATCTATGAACGTTAGACAGACAATATAAAATTTGAATCTTCATGTTCCAATATTTTTTCTAGGAGACATTGCAAAGCAAATTTCAAGTAACCAAAGTAGAATAAAGACCAAACCCATATAGTCTCCTGAAGAAACTTAAATTTAAACTCTATAGGATCTTATTTCTCCACGTTTTTTTTTTTGTTTGTTTGTTTGTTTGTTTGTTTCATTCTCAAGGTGGAAATGGTAGATTCTGGAGTCTGTCAATCAATGTCAACCTCGGCTTCCCTCATTCGCTATGGCATGTTTTCTACATCAATTTGATGTCCTTCTATCAAAGTGTTGGAATACACAAAATCACTCTAAGAATAAAAAGCTCTTTCAAATAACAGAAAGAAAGAACTTCATAAACTCAAATGACTACAGGGGCAAAAAAAAAACAATAAAAATGAGTGAAGTCACCTTTATGTTATAAGTGGAACCTGACACACAGCTTCAGTATCACATGGGAAAAAGAGGGAGAAAGAGGAAGACTGGGATAAAGATGGTGTTCTGTCTTCAGGAGGCAGTTATGACCATTTCTAACAGGTAATTATGCTCTTCACAAATGTAAGACCAGTGGGCCAGACTGGAATAACAATATAAAACTACTCAATTTTTAAACCTTAAAAATGGATTTAAAATTCTTAAAAAAAAAATAAGTGTGGTAGTAACCAACACTCCACTGGCCAATAAGACAGGTGAGGGGTGTCTTGCAAGCCCCTTAGGCATCAGAGGACTTTTCAAATTTATTCATGCACTTAGGGTCGCACTGAGAATAAAACTGGATTTAATTCAATGTGTGAATGACAAGACTGATTAAAACACTTCAAAGAATTAATGGGTAGAATATTTGGGGAGATGGCATAAAAATGATACAAATTATGGTGTACCTATTAATAGACAGGAAGTATGCAGCTGCAGAGTTGATGTTCTACACACGAAGTTGTTTTTCTTTGGCTTTTGAAAAGAGCTTGTCTTCTCAAGGTCAAACACTTTACAGACTTTGTCTTTCTTTGGAACAACATACAAGACTCTTCCTAAAGGGTGCTTATGTACTTTTTAGGTACAGAAATGATTTTGTTGTAGTGGGAAGACATTGCAATTAGGCTAGAGGGCACAGGTTAAATCCATGTGCCTCAGCACACTATTTGTATGATGTCATGAGGTCACTGGGGGACTCAATTTCCTAATCTCTTCAGTTCAGTCACTTATTTGTGTCCGATGCTTTGTGACCCCAGCACACCAGGCTTCCCTGTCCATCACCAACTCCCAGAGCTTACACAAACTCATGTCTGTTGAGTTGGTGTTGTCATCCAACCATCTCATCCTCTGTTGTCCCCTTCTCCTCCTGCCTTTAATCTTTCCTAGCATCAGGGTCTTTCAAATGACTCAGTTCTTCACATCAGATGGCCAAAGTATTTGAATTTCAGCTTCAGCATCAGTCCTTCTAATGAATATTCAGGACTGATTTCCTTTAGAATGGACTGGTTGGATCTTCTTGCTAACCCTAATCTCTTAAATGGGGATAATAATACTAATTTGATATTGTTGTAAAAAGTCAAAGTAGATAATGTATATAAAAGTTAGCAAGTCAACTATTGCATAATAGGGATTCAATAAATAGCTATAGAAATTCCCAGTCACATTTGAAATAAAAATGTTGGCAGGGAGTTTGGGGGAGAATGGATACATATATATGTAGGGCTGAGTCCCTTTGCTGTACACTGGAAACTATTGCAACATTGTTTATTAATCAGCTAAACCCCAATACAAAAGAAAAAAAGAAAAAAAATTTAAATACAAAGAATTTTAAAGGGGAGATAAGAAAAGGAGCCCCACAGCTGGCATGACTGAGCAGGCCAGTCAGAGTCCCAGCTATGGAAGCTCAAAGGGCACAAAGAATATACTAGAGACACATTCTATATGTCTATACAATTTCCAGGTAATTTGGTATGTCATGGTAATTTCCAGGGCAGGAATAGACATACAGAGGTAGAGAATGGACATATGGGCTCAGGGAGGGGAAGGGGAAGATAAGATGAATTGGGAGATTACAGTTAACATATTTACACTACCACACTGTTGTTCTTCAGTCACCAAATCATGTCTGACTCTTTGTGACCACAAGGACTGCATCCCTGTCCTTCACCATCTCCCAAAGTTTGCCCAATTCATGTCCACTGAATTGGTGATCCCATCTAACCATATCCTCTGTCATCCCCTTCTCCTCCTGCCCTCAATCTTTCCCAGCATCAGGGTCTTTTCTAGTGAGTCAACTCTTCAAATCAGGTGGCCAAAGTATTGGAGCTTCAGCTTCAGCTTCAGCATCAATCCTTCCAATGAGTATTCAGGGTTGATTTCCTTTAAGATCCACTGGTTTGATCTCCTAGTTGTCCAAGGGACTTGCAAGAGTCTTCTTCGTCACCACAGTTCAAAAGCATCAATTCTTCAGCATAGGTCCAGTTCTCATCTCTGTACTTGACTACTGGAAAGACTATAGCCTCAACTATATAGCCCTTTGTTGACAAAGTGATGTCTTTGCTTTTTAATGCACTGTCTAGGTTTGTAATAGCTTTCTTGCCAAGAAGCAGTTGTCTTCTAAATTCATGGCTGCAGTCACCATCCACAGTAATTTTAGAGCCCAGTTAGAGGAAATGTGTCATTGATTCTACTTTTCCCCCTTCTATTTGCCATGGAGTTATGGGCCTGGATGCCATGATCTTAGTTTTTTTAATACTGAGTTTTAAGCCAGCTTTTTCACTCTCTTCTCTCACCCTCATCAAGAGCCTCTCTAGTTCCTCTTTGCTTTCTATAATTAGAGTGGTATCATCTGCGTCTGTGTAAAGTGAATAGCTAGCATAAAGCTGCTGTGTAGCTCAGGGAGCTCAGCTCAGTGCTCTGTAATGACCTGGAGGAGTGGGATGGGGGACGGAGAGAGGTCCTAGAGGGAGGAGATATATGTATACATATGGCTGATTTCCTGGTGGTTCAGACAGTAAAGAATCTGCCCACAATGTGGGAGACCAGGGTTCAACCCCTACCTAGGTCAAGAAGATTCCCTGGAGAAGGGAATGGCTACCCACTCCAGGATTCTTGCCTGGAGAATTCCATGGAGCCAGGAGCCTGGCAGACTACAGTCCATGGGGTGACAGAGTCAGACACTTCTGAGCAACTAACACTTTCATTTTCACCATCTCCTCCAGGCAATGTGAGGAGCAGGGGAGGGGTATGTGGATATCTACATGACTGATTTACTTCACTGTACAGCAGAAACTAGTAAAACACTGAAAAGCAATTATATTTTATTAAAAACTATAAAAATAATTCAAACAAAGACATGCATGTGTTCTAATGATAAAACATGAACATTAAGAAAAAGACTCAAATTTTCTCAAGAGCAAACTTATGGCAGAGAATTAGCCAAAATAGTCTCTTTTTTAGTTTTACTAACTGAATCTGAAGAATTTACCAAAATCAGGACTGCAGAGCAGAGGTCACTGATTTCTTAATGTGTCATTAAAGTGTAGCAAAACTTATATGCTGCCATTTTTCCATCAGCCAGTTTTTGGGTAACTGCTGCAATTATTTTATAATATCACTTGGGTGACTGAGCTGATTAAATGAGGATTTTTTTCCTTTTTATATTCTTCTCTCAGTCACTCAAATGTAACCAATAACATTATTCATAAAGTAGATAAACCTAGAAAATTATGCAAAGAACTCAAGACCTCAGGTCCCTCAGAAGCTCTTGTTTGAAACTGAATGGACTGATCTCAAGAGACTCTGCACACCTTTCTGTTCAGTGGGTTACATAATACTGTCCATTTGCTGTGGATGTGAAGGAAGAAAGGCTGTTTGATGCCCACAAACAACCCAACAACTCTAAATACCATATTGATATTTGCCAGAAATTATAACTTAACTTTGGTTAAGACAGTTATTTCCTTCTTGTCTTCCTTATTAAGACTTCCAGATAAACACAAACAACCTAAGGGATCAGATGACAAGAAGCTCCAGGGTCACTTGATTGACAAAAAAGCTCCAGGGTCACTTGGTTGAAAATGTGAAAACATTGACTGTGGTCACTGTAGTCTACCCCAGAGGATAATATCCCTTCACTTATGCCCCTCCTCCACTGATCAGGCCATATCTATCTGGAGTCTTTATTTCAGTTCCTAGTATTTCTTTTTTGAGGGAGGGTGTATAGAGTTGCTTTACAATATTGTGTTAGTTTCTGCTGTAAAACAAAGTGAATCAATCACACATATACCTATATCCCCTCCCTCTTGGACCTCCCACTCCCTCCCGCATCCTACCTATCTAAGTCATCACAGAGCTGAGTTCCCTGTGCTATACAGCAGGTTCCCACTATCTACTTATTTTACACACTGTAGTGTATATATGTCAGTTTCAATCTCCCAATTCATCCCACCCCTCTGCCCCGCTTTGTCTATGTATCTGTTCTCTATGTCTGCATCTCTATTCCTGCCCTGTAATATTCATCTATACCATTTTTCCAGATTCCACATATATGCATTTAATATGCATTATTTGTTTTTCTTATGCCCATGCTTCTTACATGAAGGGCAAAACAAAACAGTGTTGGCATATATTTAATATTTTTGGAAACTGTATTTTTTTCTATAAATATTTTTTTAAACTTGAAGGCACAGGGCTCCTCTCACGTAGATGTGAAAAAACAAAATCAGGTCTCGGTATATGAATACAGTCAAAGTTTACCCAATGCTACTTCATTAGTAAGAAATGAAAATGGCCCTACAGAACTTATGAGTATAAAATGGAATTTTAAAAGTATTAGCAAGGATTAAGGTTTTTGTAGTCATCATTGATTAACCTGTTCCTGATAGCACAGGAAAGGAAAGAAGATTCGGTAGTGCCATAAAATCTCTTCACAAAATGTCTGCATACTTTTTCTCCTCTCTCACCCTTCTCTCACCCTAACCAAAATTAGCCTTTTCTCCTTCCACGCCCATGAAATGTCACTGAATTGCTCTTTTCCACAGAATATGGCAGCGTCCGACTTATTCCACATGTTGCAGCACTTTAGTGTTGCCTTCTTTCCTATTTCACACACACATGCTCACACACACATGCTCACACGCACATGCACACACTCACATGCATTTTGTCATGAATACATACTCATTCAGCTGTCTACAAAACATCTTTTTACATGTCAATAGTTATCTCTAACTCATTTGCCCAAACCTCCTCCACTGGTCACCTTCCCAGGGATCGGCCACCCTACTTGTTACTCTGTGAAAGACTTGGCCCTGGGCTCCCCAGCTGCTGAGGCAGAATACCTGTGGGGCTTCATTTCTCCTCTTTTCCTCAGTTTCTCCCTCATTGTTGATCAACAATGTCCATCAAGCTCCCTTTCTTTACACCGCTATTCACTGCCTTATCCTCATCCTCCTGGCTTCATCCTCTGAGGCTCAGAGTCTGCCTGGGCCCAGGTGAGAGTTACCTGACCTGCTTTGGCTGCTCCTCCCTCAGCCCTGCCCCCTCTCACACTTCTCCACATGCTCAGAAACATACACATACATGTGGACAAGATGTGCTTCATTGCTTCAAACCTTGTAAAGAAATCTCTATCTCTTACAGGAAGGGTCCAAATTTCAAAATATTTAACATATTAGAGTAGACAAAAATTGCTATTTAAAGCCACCCTTGTCTTTTATAGGAGGAGTTCTTCCTAAAAGAAAAAGGCCCATAAGATAGAGGCCCTGCGTGGGTGTGGGGCTGCTATTCTTAGACCCTACTGCTGGCTCTGGGATTCCGCTGAGCATCTCACATTGCAGGACCTGAGATGGGAGCCACCTCTTGCCTTTCCCTGGCCAGGCGAGAACACAAATAAGAGTTTTACATCTGTTATCATTCCACCCTCACAACAGTCCTACGATGGTGTTATAACATTGCCTGCTTGTAAGCAGAGGAAACTAAGGAAAGAGGTGACCTCTCAGGGGATGGTGTTGGCAAGTGGAGAAGCTAGTGTGTGCTGACTCGCTTCAGTCATCCCAGACTCTTTGCAATCCCATGAACCATAATCCACTGGGCTCCCCTGTCTGTGGGATTTTTCAGGCAAGAATATTGAAATGGGTTGCCATGCCCTTCTCCAGGGGTCTTTTCGACCCAGGGATCGAACCCACATCTCATACATCTCCTGCATTACTGGTGGGTTCTTTACCTGATGAGCCATGGGAGAAGCCCAGGAGAAGCTAGGGTAGAAACCAAAACTTCTGCTGTAACCAGCGTGCTTTCCTATCCTCCAGGCCTTGTGTGCTGTTTACAAAGAGTGGCTGTCTCATGAGTGGAAGCTGTGCTTCCCATGTTTATTTAATATCTCCAGAGAGAACCAGAATAACCCAGTCCTGAGTCCTTGAGCTGTCCTCCTGGCTCTCAGGCTGACTCTCCCATTCTGTTCACACAGGCTTTCTCCATACAAGATACACTTCAATTGATTAGGTTTCAGTTTTATAATTTGCAATCATTTTCCAGCCCTGTATTCTCTGAGATTACACATAGGTCACCTTGACAGGAATTCTGGGAGCCCACAGACTCTTTGGTGACACATTTAGCAAGCAATCTTCTGGTTTATCTCTAGCTCACAGACCTAGCCCCAACCATGACAGCATGAGTTTTACCAGTGAACTTTCAGAGGGCAGCCCAATTCTGGGGAGAGAGGTCTTCAGTGCTTTTTCCTTATTTTACCTAGAGTGTGATGGATGAATGATATATTTGATTACTCTGATACACTAGTTCATTTTCTTATTTTGTTGCATATAAGTATGTACAGTTTTTGTAGAAGTTAATTAAAGTAGTTAACTAATGATAACCTACTATACAGCACAGGGAACTCTACTCAATGCTCTGTAGTGACCAAAATGGGAAGGAAATCCAAAAAAGAGGGGATATATATTTGTGTGTTCATTCATCTTGCTGTAGAAACTAACACAACATTGTAAAATAGAAAAAACTATACTCCAATGAAAATTAAAAACAAACCAAAAGAAGTTAGTCTAAATTCTATAAATTGATATTGCCTCTTAGTTTAAGATGCTGTAAAAGTAATAAAATAATAATAAAACCAATGACTAACACATTTTTGAGAACTAAATATCTGGTAGATCTGCTAGATGAGCAAATTCATGCCAACTCAACCAGCACTCCCCAGAGATGGGCATTCTTTTCTTCTGTTTCTTTCCATTTTCTTAAATCAAATAAGAAGCTGAAACTCAGAGAGGCTAAATGATAGTAAGTGACAAATTCAGGATTTGATCATCCCATTACAAAATAAAATATGACATAGAGATAAATCACAGTTTAGATACAGAAAATGAGAGTGCAGCCAGAATAAGTAGCCATAGTTGTGTGTGTTCTGTGTATTTATTACATATATTACTTTGTAATATTTTCACTACAAATCTATAAGACAGGTTTACAAAAGAGAGAAAATTAATTCTTCCTTGTCTTTTTCTCCTCCTTACTCTCTCCTCTTTCTCCTCCTTCTACTCTTTGAAAACAAGGCCAAGACACTGGGGTTTATTTGTAAATAGCAGGAATGTCACTTGGAACACCAACAGGCACAGTAGAAATGACAAACGCAGAAAAAAAAAAAATTTAAAGGAGGGTCCAACATCATCAGGGTCCACACCTGGCAAAAGGTTCTAGAAATTTCTGAGTGAAAAGAGGTTGTAATAAATGTCTCCCTGTGTGGCTCTGTTTTTGTTTTTTTAACTTTTTATTTTGTATCGGAGTGTAGCCAATTAACAATGTTGTGATAATTCCATGTTGACAGCAAAGGGACTTGGCCATACATATACATGTATCCATTTTCCCCAAAACTCCCCTCTCATCCAGGCTACCACATAACATTGAGCAGAGTTCCCTGTGCTATACAGTAGGTCCTTGTTGATTACCCATTTTAAATATAGCAGTGTGTACCTGTCCATTCCCAACTCCCAACTATTCCTTTTCCCCATCCTTCTCCCTGGCAATCAAAGTTGGGTCAATTGAAGGGTCTGTGTGGCTCTGTTTTGACGCTAATGAATTCTGCAGGTCTAGTGAGTTCTGTGGTAAAGCCACCTGCTCACCCCAGGGTCAGGGAGGCCAGCTCTGAACTGACACCTTTGTGGTCTGTATAAAGTCCAAAGTCCCTTCTGCAATTTGGCCACATCTATCAATGTAGAAAAGTGGATGATTTAACAATCTTACACTAGAAAGCTATGCAATGGAAATGCTAATAATTAAATTTTTTTAAAAAGTATGTCAAGACTTAGAAATGTTCATTGCAACACTTTTTCTAATAGTAAAATATCATTTACAAATAAAATGTTTATAATGCTATGACAAGCTATAAGCTATGGTACAACTATACCTTACAGCCATTAAAATGGACAGGATGCATTCATGCTTATGCTTATTTAAAGATGCTAAGTCAAAGCTCTCTGAGACATATTTCATGTAGAAAGCAAGTTGAAGAATGATATGTTTTGTATTAAAACAATGAAAAATGAATAAACTTTAATATTATGACAAATACATAGGAAGATATTTTATGTAGATGTACCCTACATGTGGGCTTCCCTGGTGGCTCAGACCACAAAGAATCTGCCTGCAGGGCAGAAAACCAGGGTTTGATCCTTGGGTCAGGAAGATCCCCTGGGGAAGGGAATGGCTACCCACTCCAGTACTCTTATCTGGAGAATTCCATGGACAGAAGAGCCTGGTGGGCTACAGTTCATGGGGTAGCAAAAAGTCGGATGTGACTGAGCAACTAACACTTTCACTTTCACACTTTCACTGAACATGCTCCACTATTACTATCTCAAGGTAATATGTAAAATGTTAAAATTTTACATATTAGGTATAAATAAAATAATTCCTGTGATGATAAAGGAGGAGCTTCTTTTTTATTTACTATTTCTGCAATATTTGAATATTTATAATAAGGATATAATAAACATATATATTGTGATTTTTAAAAACTTCTAAATTTTAAAAATCAGAAAAAATTATTCTCCCCACACATTGCTAAGTGAGTCAAAACTGACAGCTATAAGCAAACTTAAAGAGTGTCCAAAAAGGTAAGCAGCTCATTTAATTTTATTCTAAGGCTACTTTTAGGGGAGTAATGCCATATACTGAGTGATAAGTCAGCACATTAAAATAGAAGCCAAAGACTCATTGCACTAAGTAGAATTATAATATTTTGGTATACAATAATGGCCCACATCAAAATGTTGTATAAAATTTACTAAAGAAATGCAGATTTTTAACCTTGACATTGACTTTGAGTTCTATCTATTTCGGATACTCACAGTTCTTCAATTACCCAAGAAATGTGACTCTACATAAAATCTAGAGATGATGAAGTTGTACAGGTGGACAGGTAACGGAGGCAATAGAAGCCTCAGTCTACATCTTTGATCTTTATAATTGTAAAAAAAAAAAAAAAAAAGAAGAAGAAGCATATCTCATAGCTATGTTTTGTTTCCTAGAACCAATAGGTCTTAAATTGCCTATTAGATATTTTGAAATTAGATGTTATTAATAGAATGGTAGCATTATTGAATAAAAAACACAAAAACAAAATTATCCCTTAATGCTACCCTTGGCAAAGTATTAACTATTGTACTCCATCTAGATTTCTATAAAGTGGTGATGTGATATGTTAGTTTTAAAATATCAATCCCTGATTATAAGTTGTGCTTTCCAATTTTTGTATTGTTCCTTTTATTCTTCAGTGTGTGATGCCTTCTTTCATCTCCTATCAGATACACTGCAAAACACTCTATTTAAAAACAATCTGAAACCCAGTCATATAGGGTTGTTAGTATAAACAAGTTAGTATCAAGTTGCTCCAGGATATATGCTTTCAGTGACAATTTACGGAATAAAAGAGCAGAACATAACCAGCAAGGAGAAGGCATATTTGTCCAGGATGAGAGTATGGGGAGAAAGGAAAAAAAAAAAAAAAAAACTCATTGATTCATTCATTCACTCAGAAGTTAATGTATGAAGAACTTTCCATGTGCCAAGCACAGTTTTTCCAATGCAAGGCTCTGGCTCTGATTATATTGCTAGATGCACATGGAAATTGAGGACTGAGAGAGTAAAAACCCAGAGAACCCTTCATAATCGCTGGAATAGTTCAAAAACAGATCTATGAATAAAAAATTTCTTCCAGTAGAGATTGTACAGTACTATTTTTTAAAATAAGAAATAGAGTCTTTCTTTTCCACATTTCAGAATTCCTGCCCCATCTTATGACATTACCTAGTTTGAAGCACCATCGCTTCACTGAGGGTGGGAATCCCAGAGGCAGTGGTTTTGGGGAAATCAAAAGAGGTCTGAAAGATCAAAGAATAGCCTATGTGAAGAAACAGCAAAACCATAAACCCTTGGATGTAACCAGCATCATTTTCCCCAAGGCAATTGTCTCATTAAGTCTCCAAGGTAAGGAGTGAAGGGCCCTTGTGAAGGTCAAGGTTCTCGGACTGGATTAGACCTGTCTTTACAAAGAAAACAGCTCAAGGCAAATGTATAAAAATATAGCTTTGGGAGTGGCGTGTCCACTTCTGACTATGCTTTGATAGCTGAGAGAAAATCAATCTGCAGCAAAAAAGTTTAAACTTTGAGTAAATATTTCTGGTGAGAAAATAAAAGGTGGGTAACAGTCAACATTGCAGTAAATATCTGTTAATCTTAGAATGATCATAGCCCAATTTGCAAAAAACAGAGAGGTAAAAATGCCTTTACTGGAAGTCATTCACCCATTATACATTCATGGCTTCAGCACCATTTATTAGATAATTTCTTGGTGGCAGAGAGTGCAATCAAGGGCTAACAGTGATTTGAAGCTCCAGGATGCCACACACTGAGTAAAAAAGAATAACCTAAATATCCTGCTTAAAAAAAAAAAAGAACAATAGATTTCCTTTTTTCGATGATCAGATGACCAGAATATAAACTTTATACCATTTTCCCTTTCTATTCTGTGCCATGTCATTTATACAAGGCAGAAGTGAAGACAAGAGGCAAAGAACAGAGTGACTGAAAATCACATAAAATATCTACGCTTGCTTATGAATAAATTCAAGTATGTCCTGCTGTTAGAAAAGAGAGCTTCATCTTAGTTCTACCTGGTTAATTGGATGAGAAAACTTTTTATCCGGGTCCGGAGCCATCAAGAGGAGGCACACTTTGGACCATCTTTCTGCTCCTCCATCTCAGCACCCAACATTGTTTTTATTGTGCTACAACCATCCTTTGTGTCCCAATTTGTTCCCTTCCACCCAAATGACTGTTTTTCCACCTCCAAATGCTGTCTTGTGAGATCTCTAGGCATGAGCTGTTTGCCAACCTCCCTTCCTGCTCTCAGCAGCCCATTCGTCTGAAGTTATTAAGTCAGAAAACCCCTGACTGAGAGGAGGTCTAGAGGCTGAGTCATTCTATTGAAGAGAAGTTCCTGTGCAAACAATCATTCACTGTGAGACTGTTATTCATTACAAGTTTTCTCATTTCTTTCTTTCTTCCTTTTTAGTTCTTCGACAGGGATGGAAACCCCTGCAGAAGTCAGCTCTATAGTACACCTGTTCAGATGTCTCTCTGAGGCTTCCCTTTATTCAAAGGAATCGTGTTCCTCCCTCCACTCTCATCCATCTTCGGAGCTGCTTTACTTTCATCTATACCCAGAGCATACTCATTTTTTCTTATTCACTTGGCACCCATCAAACCTCATCAAAGGAAATCAACCCTGAATATTTATGGGAAGGACAGATGCTGAAGCTAGAATACTTTGGCCACCTGATGCAAAAAGCCGACTCATTGAAATAGACCCTGATGCTGGTAAAGATTGAAGGCGGGAGGAGAGGGGGATGACAGAGGATGAGATGGCTGGATGGCACCACTGACTCAATGGACATGAGTTTGAGCAAACTGCAGGAGATGGTGAAGGACAGGGAATCCTGGTGTTGCTGCAGTCCATGTGGTTGCAAAGAGTCTGACATGACTTAATGACCAGACAACAACAACATTGAAATATATGATAGCAAGTAACTCAGTTACAGAGGTTGCTCAAAACAGAATAAAATATCAATTACTAGAGTCTTGGAAGACAGTTGAGGCTCTACTTGGCTTAGCAGAAAGCAAAAAACACCTTGCAGTGATTATGATTTGAGATGTCCTGGGAGAGGTCTCTTTGGCATCCTCACTGGCTGCTATACAAAATGCAAACTTAGCAACTCCTTGGATGCAGTCAGCAAGGGTACTGATTTCTACTCAGCTGGAATTTCCCACTCTAGCCCCTTAGACTTTATCTATGACGCTTAGCATTTCAGAGCCTTGGTTTCCTTTTCTGGGGCAAAGAGATAATAAAACCAACCTCAAGTGTTGTTGAGATAATTATATGAGATATAGTGTATACAATGCTAAGAAGACTTCAGTATATGAGACTTTTCCCCCATTTCTTTTATTTTTAATTTAATTTTGTTTTATGATACTTTTAAAAATCAAGTTTGATCCATGAAGCAGGATCAAACCAAAACCAGTGCTCTGAGCCAGCCTAGAGGTATAGGGTGGTGAGGGAGGTGGAAGAGGGTGCAGGATGGGGGGACAACTTCATGTTGATGTATTGCAAAAAACATCATAGTACTATAAAGTAATTATCCTCCGATGAAATAAATATAAAATGTATTGAAATATAGTTGATGTACAATGTTGTGTTACTTTTAGTTGTTCAGTTCAGTTCAGTTCAATTCAGCCGCTCAGTCATGTCCGACTCTTTGAGACACCATGAATCACAGCATGCCAGGCCTCCCTGTCCATCACCAACTCCCGGAGTTCACTCAAACTCATGTCCATCAAGTCGGTGATGCCATCCAGCCATCTCATCCTCTGTCGTCCCCATTTCCTCCTGCCCCCAATTCCTCCCAGCATCAGAGTCTTTTCCAATGAGTCAACTCTTCGCATGAGGTGGCCAAAGTATTGGAGTTTCAGCTTCAGCATCAGTCCTTCCAATGAACAACCAGGACTGATTTCCTTTAGGATGGACTGGTTGGATCTCCTTGCAGTCCAAGGGACTCTCAAGAGTCTTCTCCAACATCACAGTTCAAAAGCATCAATTCTTCAGCACTCAGCTTTCTTCACAGTCCAACTCTCACATCCATACATGACCACTGGAAAAACCATAGCCTTGACTAGACGCACCTTTGTTGGCAAAGTAATGTCTCTGCTTTTGAATATGCTATCTAGGCTGGTCATAACTTTCCTTCCAAGGGGTAAGTCTTAATTTCATGGCTGCAATCACCATCTGCAGTGATTTTGGAGCCCCCAAAAAATAAAGTCTGACACTGTTTCCACTGTTTCCCCATCTATCTACCATGAAGTGATGGGACCAGATGCCATGATCTTCGTTTTCTGAATGTTGAGCTTTAAGCCAACTTTTTCACTCTCCTCTTTCACTTTCATCAAGAGACTTTTAGTTGTACAGCAAAGTAATTCAGTGATATATATAGATACAGATATTCTTTTTTAGATTTGTTTCCACTATAGGTTATTATAGGGTATCCGTTTCCTTTATAAGTTATTACAGAGTATAGTTCACTGTGCTATATGGTAGGTCCTTGCTGATTACCTATTTTATATATGGTAGTGTGTATATGTTAATTCCAGACCCGTAATTTATCCCTCCACCACCTTTCCCCTTTGGTAACTATAAGTTTGTTTTCTAGATCTGTTTCTCTTTATAAATAAGGTTATTTGTGCCATTTTTTTCAGATTTCACATATAAACAATATCTTATGATATTTGTCTTTCTCTGACACTTGACATTTTTGGAAGACAATATTATCTAGGACTTGTAATATATCATTGTGCTATCTACTAAATGCTATACCACCCCAAGTCAGAATTCTGACTAACTTTACCAAGAGCAGAAACTTAAGGGAAGTTTATGAGGTAAAAATGTTTGAGCTTTCTTACAAACACTCAGACACCAAAAGGAACACGCCTGTCTGAAACAAAAATTTGAAATGCAAGGAAAGCCGGCTTGACCACATGTTATCTAAGAATCAGGTTGGAGGAATGTTAAGGAACATGATTATTCCCCAATGGTGTTAGATTTTGTACTTTAAATAATAATGAACACATTTCAAAAAAGCTATGCCAGGTTTCATTCTGAGTGTATATTCCACGTCCACAATCCCTATTATAGACAAAGCTGTTTCATTGTTATTTCACATACAATGAGCTTCATGATCTGGATTTGATCTTCTTCCCTGTCTACATATCGTGTAAATTGCACACATGAAAACTGCAAAAACTACACTAAGATACTTGTATTTTGAAGAAGTAGCAATTTTTATATTATTACATTTCTGTGTCTGAATAAATGGTAGCACTTAACTGTACTATACTACCTTTAGTTACTTTTTCTAGTTCTTCAAAACTTACCTATAATTTTCCTTGAAATTAAACTATCCCAGCCCAAGTGCATCCTAAGTCTGACAAACCTGTGCTTATATGTATAATGAAACTTATCACACTAATGCATTTATTGCTAAATAATTAGCCTCTACTATTCCACTGCCCTGAAAGTTCCTCAAGGGTAAGAATTATATGCCCCTGGCTTTCTCTGTAAAGCAGACTGTCTAACTGCCCAGAGTAGGCATTCTTTCGACAAATGATTTAAGAGTAAATGTCAGATGGAACAGTATGCACAGTTGCCTGTATAACAAATTATTTCCCAGAATCACTGATGACAGATTATAGCTTGTCCTAAGAAAATGAAATCTAGAAGAGTTAAATCAGAATCTGCTGGGACTTGCCTGGTAATCCAGTGGTTAAGACTCTGTTTCCAAAGCTGGGGACACAGATTCAATAGCTGGTCAGGGAACTAAGATCCTACATGCCACAGGGCCAAAAAAATTAGGATCTACTCTCTTATGAGAATGATAGAAGGAAATTCCTAATTTCACCTGAGTTGGAAAAGTGAATCAGAAAGCTAATTTGGGCAAGAATTTCATTTAGTATAGAGTGATTTACTATATTGCAACCCCTAGATAATATTGTCACTTAACAATGTTACCTATCACATCCTGAAAGGTTCTTAGTATTTTATATATATACTATATATTAAATATATATAATCTATATATGAGATGCTCAACATAACTCTAGGACATTCTCTTGATCCTTCATAGGTTAATTGTTGAACAAAACCTACATCTAAAATTAAATGTTTATGCTGTAATCAAGGTTACTTGCCACATAAAATGGCACATGATAAAACTTTCCCCCCTGGCTTTAAAGGGACAGTAAAAGGTTATGAAATATGCCATAACTTAAGTTGGTGGAGGTATGATGGCACCAGAGTTGAGGAAAAGTTTTCCTGAGCCTTGATGATGAAGTTAAGTCAAGAGGAGGGCTTCAAAGGCTAGTGCACAAGTGAGAAGGTCAAAGGAAGGAGATTCTGGAATGAGAGTAGATGAAATGATTGATGGAAAGTCCTGGAGAAGGGAGGGTAGAGGCACTTCAATACTTGATAGTCTAATTTTCCACTTTTAAGTGATGTGATGTGATTCTCTCCCTCAGTGTTTAGTAAATTAAGTCCAGCTCTGGTCATTTGTTCCCTAGCAAGGGATGGCACTAAGGCAGCATTCGGTATGGGAAGGGCTTCACCAAAGGAAAAAGTGAGCGAAGATTAAGCATTCAACCAAAAAAAAAAAAAGAAGAAAAGGAAATTGAAGGCACTCAGGAGAAACACTTTCCTTTCTCAATGACTCTTTACATTCTAACCCCCCTTACTATCTTCTCTGATGATACAGAATAAAACAAAGGTGTTTGCACGTAAGTCTATAAATTCATACATTTCTAATGTCAGCACACAGCAAAAGAAAGTTAAAGAATCAAAATATAATGAGTGAATCAAACTGCTGGTTGCAGAGGATTTTGATTATGTTTCCCTGGCCACACAATCATGTCACTTTTTCACATGTCTCTCAAGCTTGTAGTTGCCATTTTGGGATCACTTCTCCTCAAAGGTCTATTACATTCATCTATTCAGCTAGCTACCATCAACTTATACTGTACAGAGGATAAGACTTTGGGGAAGTAATGTTAAAAGAGACTCAATATTCAAAAAGAAGGAGAGTTATTTTTTATTTGCAGATTTATAAGATGAGATAGAAGGCTCTGCAGATAGAGTGGAGACCCCAAAGAATGGAGACATATAGTTAACTTTATCTGATTTGCCATGTTAGGAGAAGGGACCTAGGTGACATGACTCAGGACCCAAGCAGCCTAAAACATTCCGAAGCCATGGACCATTTAGTGGAGCCTGATGGAGCCATATGTTTGATCTTTTCCTCACTGAACTAAGGTTTAAAGCAGACCTAAAATTTTATCTGAAACAGTCCTTGGTGTTATCAACTAAAACAGTGAAAGAAAAACATTTAAAAGTCATTTCCACTAGGTTGGGAGCAGTTTGACACAGGAATTCTTAACTATACTTGAGCAGTACTTGATGAAGCAAGCACAATTTATAAAACCAAATGCAAAACCAAAGAAGGTCTTAAATTTTTCAAAACCAAACTGTCTTTGGAAATGTTCTGTGCATATTTGCATCATCACTACAGTGAAAAAACAAGCAATTGACCAGGAGGGCAAAGGAAAAGTAGATGTCATGGCCATGAGAATTAAAAACTAAATTTATCTACAAAAGTTACCTGGTATTGGGGAGTTCAAATTCTGGATCTCCCTTTTAATAGATGAGTGAGAAAATAATTTAATTTCTCTGTAATCTACATTCCTCAACTGTAAGATGCCAAAGTGAGAGGATCATAAAAAATTAATAGGTTTGCTTTCTTTGTAAAATTTATGGTTACTGAAGAGGAAAGGGGGGAAAGGATAAATTAGGAGTTTGGGATCAATGGATACACACTATTATATATAAAATGGGTAACCAATAAATAACTACTGTATAGGTCAGGGAACTCTACTCAGTATCCTGTAATAACCTGAATGAAAAAGAACCTGAAAAATAATAGCTATATGTTTATGTATATCTGGGGCTTTTCCCTAGTGGCTCAGCTGGTAAAGAATCCACCAGCAATGCGGGAGACCAGGGTTCAATCGATCCCTGGGTTGAGAAGGTCCCCTGGAGAAGGGAACAGCTACCACCTCTAGTATTCTGGCCTGGAGAATTCCATGGACTACATAGTCCATGGGGTCACAAAGAGTCAGACACAATTGAGCAAAATTCAAAAACAAAATATGTATAACTATATCACTTTGCTATTCACTTGAAACTAACACAACATTGTAGATCAAGTGCACTCCAATATAAATTTTTTAATCATAAAAAGGATCTACTGTATATTACAGGGAACTATAGTCAATAACTTGTAATAATCTATAAGGAAATAGAATCTGAAAAAGATGTATGTGTGTGTATGTACGCCTGTGTGTACTGTACTGAAACTACCACTACATTTTAAACCAACTGTACTTTGATAAAAAATACAAAAGAATTAATGGGTTGTTATGAAGGTTAAATCGATGTTCAATAAGCGTAAATTCTCTGTTTTTACTGGCAATAATAGGGTTGGCTGGTGGCTGGGTCATTCATCAGTGAGGCAATGCAACAATAAAGAAACAGTCTGTATAATTACACATCCCTATCTCCCATATTTTTTCCCAAAGCCTATATTCTACACATTATAGAAATGCCAGCTAAATTGCAAAGCTAAATATTACATTTCGTTCTCACATTGAAAATGGAATGTTGAGAATATAAGATGATGGTGTTGCCACATGCTTTATGTTACAAACTTTAGTAATAGCCCTAAAAGTACTAGGACTGGCAATTTCCAGAGTTAAAAACGATCACCATCATTAAGAAGCCCTAGTTCATATGGAATTTCTCGTTCATGTCCCTTTATTTTATGGGATATTTTATGCATCTCTTAGTGGGCTTCCTCCACAAGTGCAGAGAGATCAGCATCCCCATTACCATTCATCCTTGTCAGCGTCACAATTGCAAAAGTGTCGAATGTCCAGGCAGCTCTCATCCAGGCCGCAGTCGCATTGCTGAACTCCAGGAGGGGCGCCTCCCCAGTAGGGTTGCCTTTCATTGGACCGCCCAATCCACCAGGTCAATGGAGTTCCATCTGAAAAACAAGATGCTTCACAAGTCAGAATGGAGCAAGCTTGACATAGCACAGATGGTGTCACAGAAACTGAGATGAAAATGTCTTGAAGAATATATATACATTGAATGTACATGCGTATAAATACATTTCATGAAAGTATTTATATGAGTATTTGTGTATAGATATCTATGTGTATACATACATACATACACACACACACACATATAGAGAGAGATGCAAGGAAAGAGACAAAGAGATAGGAAAAAAGAAAAAAAAAGGAAAGAAAAGGGGGAAGGAAGAACAGAAGAAAAGCAAGCAAGGAAGGAAGAGAGCAAAGGATATACATATATAGTGTGTGTGTATATATACACACACACACATACTTCCCTCCCTCCCTCTCTTCCTTCTTTCCTCTCTTCCCTTCTGTTTTTTCTTCCCCTTTCTTTCTTCCTTTTTTTTTTCTTTTTTCCTATCTCTTTTTCACCTTCCTCTTTCTTGGTCTCACTCGCTCTCTCTCTCTCCCTGTCTCTCTCTATACACACACACACACACACACACACACACACACACACACATAGAGAGAGAGAGATATCCGTACACACATATATATATACACTTTTGTGAAAAGTATCTCTAGAGAAGAATACTGAGTTTTCACAATGTTCAGACTCAGAGTCACAAGCTCAGAGGCTAATCAAATCTGGCAGGCATATCACAATTGAGTACACTGGGCTAGATTTTAGACCAACAAAATTGAATATATAAAAAAATTAATTTTTTTTAAGTTACAAAAGGATAAACAATAGCATGAGGGCCAAAATTAGCCTGAACTTAGTTCTCAGTGGGGAGGGGTACACATGAAAGTTGGGGAGGGAATGTCGGCTCAGAGGACAGGATGGCTCTGTTTTACCCCCCACTGATTTCTGACATGACAAAGACTAGCCCCAAGGTTATCATATCTTTTGAATTTTTTAAAAAGTCATAATATTTCAAGTACAAAGATTTGGACAAAAATATTATGAAAGTCAATACTGCATGGGTCAGTGAAATCCCTTTGTATGTCATATCTAACCCATACAAAGCTAGTATGTAACCTCTAATTTGTGGTTCATGTAATTAATAGAAAACTTTTTTTTGAGTCTTGTCCCTGTCATTTTTTTTCCTTTGCAAAGTTTAGTAATATATGTTGAAGTTATCCTCTATAATTGAAAAATTTAAGCAGATAAAAATATTATCCAGAAGATGATAATACATCCAAAACAACAGATATATATAGGCAGAGATGTAGGTGTTAATACCTTAGGTTGAAAGAGGTTAGGCTTATGTTCTTTTGGGGAATAGCTGATCTGTTTCTGTTTGGCATACAATAGACACTTAATGTGTATTTATCTTTTGAAAATGAAAGAAATGATTATTGAAAGCTATTTTCATGATTTATCATTTTAAACAGAATAATAACATTTATCTGAGAATGATATTAGCTTAGAATATTGCCTTGTCAAGATTTGATTTCATATACAACTCCTGATGTACAGATATATAATTTATAAATTATTCATGTATACAAATAGAAACAACTTTCTCTGAATTGGATTAACTGCAAATATCCTTATGGAAATCACTGAGGCAAATAGGAAGAGAATGACAATCTAGAGCTTCCAAGAAACTGCAAGTAATGAGAAAAAGATAAAATGGGTACTATGAAAACCAAAAGCATCTTAGGGATGCTGAGTTGGGGACAGACTGAAGGACTGTCCTCACCTGAAAAATACTACTCTTCACTCTAAAATGTTTCAATTCCCATAGGTATACTCATGTGGATATATGGCAGAAACCAACACAATATTGTAAAGCAATTATTGTTCAATTAAAAACAAACAAAATAATTCTTGCATTTCTAACCTCATAGAACTGCTCTGAATAAAATTATGTACACAAGAAAAAAAATAATAAAATGTTTCAATTACCTTTATTACCTTTTAAATTAGAATTCCAGTTAGAGATGTCTGTTAACCACTGTCTTCTTTTTAAAGAATAATTCTAAATCCATTTTAATTTGTTCCAATCAGCTGTAAATCACTGGACAGTAGTTCTAATGAACTGCTTTCTTTCTGACCACTAGCTCAGATAAGCCGTATTCAAGTGGGTTTATTTAGAGCAAAAAGCATTTTCAGGCCTGGGGTAAGCTTAAGTGGATCATTCCAGTGTGTGAGTCCAGGTAACGTAGGGGTAAAACATTGTGTGTTTAGACTTTCCTGGTGGTATAGTGGATAAGAATCATCCTGCCAATGCAGGGGACATGAGTTTGATCCCTAGTCCAGGAAGATTTCACATTCTGCAGGGCTACTAAGCCCATGGGCCACAACTACTGAGCCTGCGTGCTGCAACTTCTGAAGCCCGTGTGCCTAGAGCCTGTGCTCCCCAATAAGAGAAACACCCATAATGAGAAACCCATGGACAAAAATGAAGGGTAGCTTCTGCTTGCCGGTACTCCTGTGTACAGCAGTGATGACCCAGAGGAGCCAAAAGTAAAAACAAACCAAAAAAACTTTGTGTGTTTGAATAAGTTTTCCCAAGTTGGCTTTAAGTACAAAAAATGGGAAGAAATCTCTCCACTTCTCTCTCTTGGCACTGTCTAAACCTCTCCTCCATTGTGTAGAATCTTGATCATAGTGAAGTTCGAAGTCATCATGGATTATTTTTATTTGTAAGCTAAACTAAGGTTGCAATCATATTAATAGTGTTATTATCAGCGGTCTTAGTTCTGAACAACCATCTTGTGCGTGCAAGCTGGTGCAAATGTTGCCTTTTAGTAGTTTCATTAGCTCTTATTTGGTACCTTATTCCCCTAGAGGTGCCATTAGCATCCCAAGATTTTGTTTTGCTTGGAATCTATCAGTGCCTGTACCAGTGAAACTTGGGGTCCCCTCCTCATATCTGGAAATCATTATAAAATTTGCAAATTGTTTTGACTGATTGAATACCAATGAGCAAAAATTTAAGGATGGGAAACATAGGAAATAAAGACAAAACACACACACACACAAATTTGAAATCAGGAGCTTAAAATTATGGTTTAATTTTGGCCTTCCCTTGTAGCTCAGTTGGTAAAGAATCTGCCTGCAATGCAGGAGACCTGGGTTCATTCCCTGGGTTGGGAAGATTTCCCCTGGAGAAGGAAATGGCAACCCACTACAGTATTCTTGCCTGGAGAATCCCATGGGCAGAGGAGCCTGGCAGGCTACAGTCCATGCAGTCACAAGAGTCAGACACAATTTAGCAGCTAAACTACCACCAATTATCTTCTTAGATGTCCCATGTTTGTGCTTATTCCCCTGTAGAGTACAAGTTGAAATACAACAAATGGAGAAACTGAGGATTAAAAAGGGTGACTGATTTGCCTTCATTCAAGGCCCTAATTAATGATGTAGTCAGGAAGAGAATTGGCACCCCTTCTCCACATTTTGGGCATTGAAGAGATTGGATTCACAGCATGTGGTATCATGGGGCTCTTGCAAGTGCTAAATATCCCTGCCTCATTGATGTCTTCATCTTGCTACTTGCTTTGGTCCCTGGAACAAGGGTGGAATGGGGTGAGAGGTGGGAGGGAGGTTCAAGATGGAGGGGACATATGTATACCTATGATGGATTCATGCTTATGTATGACAGAAATCAACACAATATTGTAAAGCAATTATCTTCCAATTAGAAATATTTTTTTTAAAACAATGAGGTTATATCAGCTTTGAGTCAGACCTTAAGAAGCATGCATGTTTCCACTGCTCCTGGGAGCGGGGTGTCTCTGACATGGCGGGAGAACATATTTGAGATGATCACAGCCTCTCCAGGGGGACCTCGGGATGTGGCACATGGAACACCTGTCGTGTGTGACACTCAGACCTGTGAGCATCAGTCCTGAGCATTGCATGCCACTGAGTTTGGCAACAGGCAGCATAGCATTATTGTGACAATCGCTGATCAAATACAAATCAAATATCAACGACATTCAAAAATTCTGTTGGATGATGCAGAAGTAAACACAATAATCAACAATGGTCCTCCTTTCAATCGCAATTTGGTTGGCGACATGAATAAAGAGGCACACCAGAGGATGAGGAAAATACAGAGAAACATCAGTTCTGTTATGGCCCAACTAATTTTCTATCTTCTGAAGCATAAATGGAAGCAGTCAGAGCAGACATTTTAGCAGCTGCTCAGGAAGTACCTTTCTTTACTCTCACATGTTCCTTACTTGAACCTAATCTGGGAATTAGTTACTCCTAGTCCGTCCCAACTCAGTTCCAATTATTGGTAGCATAACCCTGACTCTCAGGCCACCTTTGCCCCCTTCAAACATGATGCTTGGATCTTTCTGCAATTTAGAGAGCAGTTTCCCCCAACGGTCATCAGTCTCAGCTCTTGTTTCAATGCTCTCACTCGTGCGTTACTTTGAAGTTCTTCATAGAACTTTGGAGAAACTATTCCCATGGCTGATCACTGGCTGTCACCTGCCACAGCCTCCACCCACAGGTGATGTAAGAATTAAGCTTTATATATGTATATATGTATCTGGGATGGAGGTGGTCTCCTGCGCTTCAGGCAGATTGTTTACCGACTGAGTCACCAGGGAAGCCACTGTATATACACACATATGTAAATAGACATGATTTATAAAACAATATGATTAAATAAAATGATATAAATTATTAGTGTGCACTACATTATATTATATATAATCATTCCATTCAATTATTTCTTAAATCTATGCTGTAAACGTCAAGGGGATATATTCTAATTATATAAAGTTCAATAGACTTTCACTGTCCCAAGGGGGTGCATAACATTTAGGGAAGAATGTTATATACACAATTAAAAGAAATGCAAGTCAAAATGAGTTTAGAGTCAAAATATAGCAATTAATAAAATGGTAGGAAAGTCCACAAGAAGAAACCATAAATTCTGTCCAAGATTCCTGAAAAATGTTTCACAGAAATTGTTTAAGTTCATGAAAATGGAAATGGTAAAATTTGACTGGAGGCTTGGTGTTGTGGGGACTTCAGCAAATGGTACCACCAAAGAAAAAGATATGAACAACAGACACAAGGAAAGGAATCCAATTTTCCCTACAGCATCATTAGGAAGCAACTGTTTGAAATAATGAGATTTCTGTACAAACTAAAGATATGTTATTTCACTGATGATATTTAAAGCATTTTTGAGCTTAAAAATAAGAGGAAGGAGCCACCAAAGTTGTAAGGACAAATAGTTACAGTGATCACACCCAAATGTTTCATTTTATGATCAAAACATCAAAATGCTGATTTAGTAAAAAAGATTCTGAAAACCAAAGTCTTTCACATTATCTTTCTTTCTAAAAAGAATGTAATCTATAAGAAAACATTTAGACAGAAAGAAAAACAACCTCATCCATATCACAAAATAATGTTAGGCATTCATCAAAGTCAATCTTGGTCTTACTGCTTGCTGGTCAGGATCATTAAACCAGAACATATGTCTAATAGTGTGATTAAGAGCTAGTCAGTGACATTAGAAATTAACATTTTTATAATGTTGTTCAACATTCTCTTCTCCCTGCCTATTTAATTGAAGTGAGCCCCTAAAGGAGGGGTGTGCAGAAAAGATTAATGATACCACCTCTCAAAACAAATGATAAAAGTCACTTTGCCGAGGTCATTTCAACCTAAACTGAACAAACCGCTCTATAATGTGCCATAGGGATCCTTCATGTTGAGGCAAAGAGGTAGACAAAATGATTCATTTAAATGATTCTATCTGCATTGTTTTAATTTTGTGGAAGAATATAATGACTCTTGGCATTTTGATAGTATATTTTATTGGAAGAGTTGTAATGAAGAATCCTAGCAAGGTTAAACAACTTGTTCAAAGTCACATAGTCACTGAAGGCAAATCTGGACTCAAGGCTCTGAGTCCCTGAAACCCTCATGTCCTGAACAACTATCTTCCCCAAAACTCACAGACCTTCTGACTTTTTAATGTCCTAAAAACATATGAAGATAATGTGAGTCTTTCAGGGAAAAATGTCAGCTAGTGAAAATGGCAATTGTTATAAATTAATAAGAACTGATAGTACTAAATGAACACTGTATCATGGCAATGTGACCTTTAGTTTGTTACACAATTTCTCTGATAGGACAAACTTGAAAGCAGTAGTTTCTAGAAGTGGGGTGACAAGAATGGTGGGGGATTTCTGTAAACACATCAAACTAATGTGAGAAGAAAGAAACCATCATTGTGTTAAGACCCAAAGACTTGGGGAGAAGTTTAGTATGAGTTAACCAATATTGATCAACATACTAAATAATTAATGAATAGGAAACAAATTTAGAAAATAAGATAACGTCTGCACATGCTCAGAAAGAAAGAATTGCAAGAAAAAAAAATCTGTCTATTAAGACTCACGAAGCTTCCCTTGTGGCTCAGCTGTTAAAGAATCTGCCTGCAGTGAGGGAAACCTGGGTTTGATCCCTGGGTTATATGGGCACAATAAAGGACAGAAATGGTATGCACCTAACAGAAGCAGAAGATATTAAGAAGAGGGGGCAAGAATACACAGAAGAACTATACAAGATAACAATAATGGTGTGATCACTCACCTAGAGCCAGACATCCTGGAATGCGAAACTGGGCTTTAGGAAGCATCACTACAAAAAAAGCTAGTCGAGGTGATGGAATTCCAGTTGAGCCATTTCAAATCCTAAACGATAATGCTGTGAAAGTGCTGAACTCAATATGCCAGCAAATCTGGAAAACTCAGCAGTGGCCACAGGACTGGAAAAGGTCAGTTTTCATTCCAATCCCAAAGAAAGGCAATGCCAAAGAATGTTCAAAATACTGTACAATTGCACACATCTCACATGCTAGCAAAGTAATGCTCAAAGTTCTCCAAGTCAGGCTTCAACAGTACATGAACCGTGAACTTCTGGATGTTCAAGCTGGATTTAGAAAAGGCAGAGGAACCAGAGATCAAATTGCCAACATCTGTTGGATCATCAAAAAAGCAAGAGAGTTCCAGAAAAACATCTATTTCTGCTTTATTGACTATGCTAAAGCCTTTGATTCTGTGGATCACAACAAACTGTGGAACATTCTTAAAGACATGGGAACACCAGACCACCTTACTTGCCTCCTGAGAAATCTGTATGCACGTCAAGAAGCAACAGTTAGAACTGGACATGGAACAAGACTGGTTCCAAATTGGGAAAGGAGTACATCAAGGCTGTATATTGTCACCCTGCTTATTTAACTTATATGCAGAGTACATCATGTGAAATGCCAGGCTGGAGGAAGCACAAGTTGGTATCAAGATTGCCAGGAGAAATATCAGTAACCTCAGATATGCAGATGACATCACCCTCATGGCAGAAAGTAAAGAAGAACTAAAGAGCCTCTTGATGAAAGTGAAAGAGGAGAGTGAAAATGTTGGCTTAAAACTCAACATTCAGTAAACTAAGATTATGGCATCTGGACCCATCACTTCATGTCAAATAGATGGGGAAAAAATGAAAACAATGAGAAGCTTTATTTTCTTGGGCTCCAAAATCAGTGCAAATGATGATTGCAGCCATGAAACTAAAAGATGCTTGCTCCTTGGAAGAAAAGCTATGACCAACCTAGATAACATATTAAAAAACAGAGACATTACTTTGCCAACAAAGGTCTGTCTAGTCAAAGCTATAGATTTTCCAGTAGTCATATATGGATGTAAGAGTTGCACTATAAAGAAAGCTGAGTGCCAAAGAATTGATGCTTTTGAACTGTGGTGATGGAGAAGAAGCTTGAGAGTCCTTTGGACTGCAAAGAGATCGAACCAGTCAATCCTAAAGGAAATCAGTCCTGAATATTCATTGGAAGGACTGATGCTGAAGCTGAAACTCCAATACTTTGGCTACCTGATGCCAAGAGCCACTCATTGGAAAAGACCCTGATGCTGGGAAAGATTGAAGACAGGAGAAGAAGGGCAGAGGATGTAATGGTTGGATGGCATAACTGACTTAATGGACATGAGTTTGAGTAAGCTCTGGGAGTTGGTGATAGATAGGGAAGCCTGGCATGTTGCAGTCCATGGCGTCACAAAAAGTCAGACATGACTGAACTGAACTGAATTGAAGGCTCATGTGTCTATTTTTTATTAATAGTCCTCATTTTTAAGAAATCCAGCACCAATTGAGCATTTAACTATTCCAGGAAGTTATATTCACTTCCTATATCCTACTTCAATCAACATTATCTAATTTTGCAGATGAGGAAACAGAGCTATTAGACAGATGTTGTATTACTTGTCCAAGGTCACAAAGGAGTCAGTGGCAGACCTTTCCCAAAGCCACAGTGTTCTCTTGTAGGTGATTACAATATGCTCTTGTTCCATGTCATAAAAGGTATTCTTATAGCATGAAACAGGGTCTTCAACAGTCTGCATCAGATAATTTGTCTCTCTGATTAAAATCTTTCAGGTTTGCTGTCTCTACCCAAATCCAGCTTCTCATGGGTTTTTACAGTGGCTGATCATATTCTGTCATGTTCTGAAATTTGATCCTGAAATTAAATCTCACCCTTTCCCAGTTGACCTTATTTACATTACTGAAAAGTCACTCCACTATTTTTTCAGGTGTACTTATGACCGCCTGAAATCATACTTTTGTTTGTTTGTTGTTCATTTGTTTAACACGGTCCTCATATGTCATTAGAATTGTGGCAAGAGCTTTTAAATCTTGTCCACTACTATATCTTCAGCATGTAGAATGTTCCTGATTTGTGCAAAGAATTAAATATTTGGTGAATCAAAAAATAACTAAATGCTATTAATAAAAAAGAAAAGAAACATCAGTATAGAAGGATTTCACACAAATCCTATAATTTTTTTTTTCAGAAACACATATAATTATGCTGCACTTAGTCTTTATAGAAATATATGCATCTTTGGCATTTTATGCCATCATTGAAGACATCAAGCATTTTGTGTCATTTTAGTGATAGACCCAGAGCATGACACCTATCATGCCTATAAATGTGCCATAGAAAGAGACCACAGAATATAAAAGTGTCCATGTACCAATTCATTTGTGTATTTAACCAAATGACATAAAGTGTCTGGACAAAACACTTGTCTGGTTAGAGTATAAAAATACAGAACAAATATAAACCCTGCCATTAGGATCCTCATAATGTAGTAGATGAGGAAAAAAGTTAAAAATCACTTTTAATACAAGTTAGAATAAAATAAATTTGAAGTAGAATTTTAAGCAACATGTGAAAAGTCAGGAGAAAAAAAGGCTCATGTTTAGTGAAGAGGACAGTTGTGGAGAAAACTCCAAATTCATCCCTATATTGAAAACACTTGCCATTTCTGTTTTCCAACCAGCAAAATAAAGTTGGTTTTCCATATCATTAGCCTTCAGAAGCAGGTTCACACTGTTTGTCATTTAGCTCTCCTAACAGCTCTGTGAAGTTTTTCGTTTTTATTTTACAGAAAAATTGAAGCTAATAAAGGATTAGTACATTTTTCAAGATCACACAGATAGGAAGATGAATTTAGATCTTGTGGGTCAAACTCCAATCCTGTTTTTATTGTATGTTATAAAACCTAATCCTATGATAGACTGAAATAAAAACACATCATAAATCTTCACAGAAATTGTTCTTAAATTGAGATTATGAGTATGCATCAAATAATTATTGGTAAAACTACAGGGTATTATTGCATATGTATTCCCACTATCTTAGGACTATTTCAAACTGCATTGTTTTCCTATTTATTATTTATCTAACAATCAAACAAAAGTGCCTGCAAACACAGGCGTTCTAATGATTAACATTGTTTCCAAGACTGATTTACCCAAACTCCTATAATTTTGCTTAATAACTACCTAAGGAAGTGACAGGCCAATCTTATAACCAGGAACCTACTGAGATTTCTCTCTAGAAATCCTAGTTTCTCAAAATGTAGTTGCTGTCTGACTTTAATCAAAATAATCTGGTGTGCTTCTAAGATTATAGGTTCACTGCAGCTTTTCCCAGACACTTAGGGAGTGAAGTCCCCAGTTCTCTGTTTCTATCATACTCATAAAGTGATGCTAAACTACTCCACACTAAAATTTTAGAATCACTAGTTAGAAGGTTCATATTCAAACTGCTACAATAATCCTTTTATTTTTGAAAAAAAATTGTATTTAATGACATACAGATTGTTAGTACTAGTAAGCTTAGCCTCAGATTTATTTCCATTACAAAAACACACACAGTAGGTTGTATTTGTTCCAGCTAACAAAAGATATCATGATAGGAGAAAATGAATAAAATATATAACAGAAATTAAGCTTAACTTGTAACTGAGAAAAAGGTCACAGAAATTTTTATGAACTAATCCTTATATTTTGTCTTTGTCTAATAGAAAAATGGTTAGTGTGCATGTGATGCTGCTAATCATCTCTTGAATCCCCTAGAAGCTTCCTCAGAGAATCATCTCCAGTTTCTCTAGCCCCTCAGAGAAGTATCTCCCACAGTTATCCATCCTTCTCTAGCCCTCATCTCCATCCCATTCAGTTCCTTTTATTTAGCAAGTTCTGTTTCATACTTTGGAAAGATGAGGGAGGGTCAGTTCAAATTCTCTTAATTTTCTTCTACTCTGTCTCACAAAGAAAAAAAAAAAAAATGGCCCTTTCCACTTCCTATGTCAAATGTCTCCCATGCTCACTTTGCATCTGCTTTGATGAGAAGATGATGAAACTAGTCCTCTCTCTATTGTATTCTTTTATATGTCTACTCATTGATCTTTCCACTCATCCATCCCCTTAACTGTTTTCACCAGAATCCTTCCCACTCACAACTCTTTGATGGGCCTGACGCTTGGAGATATGAAACATTTTTCTTTGTCTTTCTTCATAGATATTTCATCTATTACTTATACATGAATGTCTAAAAAGTTTAGATTTCCCAGACCTCCATTCTTTTCTGGGTTGTTTGGTGGACACAACAGTTCTATCAGTATGTTCCAATATTTCTTACAAAGCATGAAGAGTATTTATTACTTGTTATCCTATGTGTATATATGTAAAATATGCACATAGAAGTATTCACATATTCATATTCCCCAATAGCTCCTGATATTTTATGAAATAAGGCACTCAATAAATCAATAATTGTGTGTTAAATAAAGTGAGAAAGAAGTAAATGTTGTGTTGCTGATCAAAATGCCATTGCGATCAGTGATGTTGATAAACCACCTCTAAATCTTTGTTACTGTTTAACAAGGCAACAACTAACCCACTGAGGTTTATAGCATGAATGTTTCAACTATATTATAAACTCTTCCTGAGGATGACATATTTTGTGGGACTTCTTGTGAGAAAAACTTGTAACAGAGGGAGAGAATGCTGATGATGTAAGGCACTTTATCATTTTCTATTGTTTAATCAACTAAAACAAATTCCATGTAAACTGCAGAAAGTTAGAAATAGACAAAGATAAGAAGATTAAAGAAAATGAAAGACCTAACCTGAACCTTTTATGTAAATGTCTACATGAGCAAGTTTTTCAAATTATAATAAGTCAGCAAATTCATCAAAGAGAACATGAAGGAGACAAAGTGAGCTTGCTTTGCACAGTGCTAATGAACCAACAACAAACCCCTATTCATTTATTTCTGTACATAACTGATGGTTGTAAGTCTCATATTCATTAGAGGCCTAAACAAGACACAGACAGAAAGTTGATGGAGCTCACAGATCACACCCATTAGGAAGGGTTGGAAACAGTGCAAGGCATCAGCATAAGAAGAGTGGGCACAGAGCAGCTCTTGTAATGAATAAAATATGAAGAACTTGGCAATTACACAGACCAGAGAGAAGTGGCCAGAGGATCATCAGCATAATGATAGCAATAAAAACAGGATTTCATGCTTGTATCTCCTATTTCACATCCCCAAATCTGAATAATATTTATTAACCACTCTCCTGTTTATGGTTTTCTGCAGAGTACATAACAAAAAATAAAGCAAGGCTATGAGTTTCCTGCCTTCAAGATTTTTTTTTTTCTGTTTCATGAGTGCCCACAAAGGTCATTTAATTATTCTGAAAGATATTCTACAATAGGAAAATATATGAAAGTGGTAATTTTGGTTTGTGAGTAGGAATGTGCCATTTAAGAATGCTTTGTATTTTAAACATTAGATAAAATGACCAGTTGAAAACATCGATTAACCATTTTGTCCATACATTTCTAAATAAGAAGTGAAAAAAAATTAGCTAGTGGCACCCCACTCCAGTACTCTTGCCTGGAAAATCCCATGGGCGGAGGAGCCTGGTAGGCTGCAATCCATGGGGTCGCTAAGAGTAAGACACGACTGAGCGACTTCACTTTCACTTTTCACTTTCATGCATTGGAGAAGGAAAAGGCAACCCACTCCAGTGTTCTTGCCTGGAGACTCCCAGGGACGGGGGAGCCTGGTGGGCTGCCATCTATGGGGTCGCACAGAGTCGGACATGACTGAAGCGACTTACAGCAGCAGCAGCAGCAGCAGTGTTTACTTAGGACTTACAATGTACCAGTTGCTATGTCTCCTCAGCATAAAAGGTGGAAAGCAACCAATGATATTGCAAGAAGTTGACAGTAATCTACCTAAGGGCAGGGATAATAATTAGTAATCATTATTTATCCACCAAGTACTAGACATTAAGCAATTCTTTAAGTAACAATTGAATATATGTATATTACACATATATATTATATTATACATTTTTTTGATTTCCCAGAGTGCTCATTGGTAAAGAATTTACCTACCAATGCAAGAGATGCAGGAAGATCCCCTGGAGTAAAAAATGGCAACCCGCTCCAGCATTCTTGCCTGGAAAATTCCATAGACAGAGGAGCCTGGTGGACTATAGTCCAGGGGATCACAAAGAATCAGACATGGCTGAGAGAATTGAGCACACCCATAATTCTACATTTATGTTTGTAGATATATATGTCTATACACACACATAGTATTTAGTGAACTATCCTATTTAAAATATATTGCAGTATAAACACTCTTAAAGGTAATTCCAATATTATTAATTACCCCAAAGATTAATTATTTTACCTAAGATTTGAGACAGGAGCATTATCAAGAAATGTGTTGCTGTATTGCTCCCAGCCAAGCACATATTTCATCAGCTAACATGATGCAGGGCTTCCTCTTCAAGAGTCACTTTGTTGCAATCAGGAGGAAAAGCTAAGTGATTGGAATAAAATGTGATACACTACATCTAGACACAACTCCGGTGCTGGCAGACCTCCTCCTTGTCTCCTATCAGGATGCACCATTAATGGAGGTGACTTCTAGGATCTCAGTCAATAGGAACAAGTCAATTAAGGGCCCTTTCAGTTGACAGCTAATGCACTGTTGGCTGCTCTTTGAAGTCTAGAATCAAATTAAAGAAATGAGTATATTACTGAGGGGGAAGTAAATACTTCCAAGGGTTAGCAGGTTTCTAGGAGCGATTAAAGTAAGACCTAAGACCCAGGCCTCGTTTTTGGTTATATGGAATATATTACAAAATAGAGGATATTATCATATCCAAAGTATCTCTAACGATTCTGGAATTGTGAATAACAACTATTTCAATCGCTATGTATAATAAGTCATGTCATTGTTTTATGTACCACAAAAACTGGAAATCTACTACCAGTTCAACTAAGTGAGTGAAGTGAGTGAGTGAAAGTCATTCAGTCATGTCTGACTCTTTGTGACCCCATGGACTATACAGTCCATGGAATGCTCCAGGCCAGAAATGGAGTGGGTAGCCTTTCCCTTTTCTAGGGGATATTCTCAACCCAGGAATCAAACCCAGGTCTCCCACATCACAGGCAGATTCTTTACCAGCTGAGCCACAAGGGAATCCCAAGAATACTGGAGTGGGTAGCCTATCCCTTCTCCAGCGGATCTTTCCGACCCAGGAATCAAACCAGGGTCTCCTGCATTGCAGATGGATTCTTTACCAGCTGAGCTATCAGGGAAGCCCAGTTCAACTAAAATACACCATTAATTATAAGATTTACTCCAATTCCAGAGATACTAAAAATGTACAGTGAATGCTGGCTTTGATATAGTCAAGCCTCCCATGACTCATTTCATCTGCAATTAATCCTCCTTTTTATTTAGTCAAGAAAATTACCTAGTATTTATTTATGCTTGTTGTACATATAAGAAAGATAAATAATGTCTCCAGCAAGAAACAATGACAGAAAATCCATCAGGATTCTAACAGATTTCTTATGAACAATAACTACTGTTTACCTTAAATTATACATGTAATACCAATATTTTGTAAAAATATCTGAACACTAGTTATCAAATAAGAAAAGCATAATACATGTGGTGATTTCAAAAGAGGGTCTGAAAAGTCTCCAACACTCCCCTTCCTTTAAATAAGGGTGGGCTTGTGCCTACTAAAACTAAGAAAGCAGGACAAAAGTGACATCAAGTGACTTGGCAGACAAGGTCTCCAAAAGCCCTGTCCAGTAGGTGCTGGACTATGATTTCATGAGAGACCCTTGCTGATTACATCCTAAAATACCCTTATCCTGCCTGCATACCAAATAAGTGAGGAGCCCATGCACTAGTCTGAGAATGTCTTTTTGATGGATAAAAGAAAAATAGCCGTTAGAAACAGGATTATCATTTGGTTTAGTTGAAAAATTAGATTATAAAGAACTATTCAACTATCTTTTGGGGGAGTTACTAGACTCCCCAGATTTAATTCAGAAGATTCAAAAGGACTTACAATGATCTTAAAGTTTTTAATTTAATATTTCTATGCCTCATATTTTACTAAAAATGTCACTTCTTCCGTGAAGCTTTCTTCAATTAGCTATAGATAGCTCCTACTCCTTTAGAAGTTTTGTGATAACAAACAAGTATCTGTAATAAAATTCTGTATTCTAAAGATAATTTTAAGTATCTTTGGAGAAGAAGTAATATTATTTATCTCTCTTCATTTCTCTGATTTCAGATGGTTTTCAAAAAGAACATGATCAATTAATTTATAATAAAATATAGATTAGAATTATCTTCTTAGGACAGAAAATGAAATGATAGAAATAAATTATCTTAAATTCTACTCAATATTTTGCAATGACCTATATAGAAAAAGAATCCAAAAAAGTGGAGATATAATATATATATCTTCTTTACTTTGCTGTACATCTGAAATTAACACAACATTGTAAATCAAAACTCTATTCCGATAAAGTTGTTTTTTTTTAAAGGAAAACAAATTCTATTTTGGCAGTAAAAGTACCAAAAAGAAAGATACCATCAGTTCTACATATCTTACAAAAAGAATTCCAATCTTCAAGTGAGATATAAGTATTTTTGAACATTGAGTTTTGAATTAATTTTCCATATGAGATTCTTTATGGGAGAACACAAATGAATCTACAGGAAAATGCACTCAATAGCACACCTACCAAAAAGGCAATACATTAAATTTCACATGGAGCAATTTCTTGAAGGTCCTGTGTAAAAAGCTAAGGAACTAATGTTGACAAATCAAGGTATTACCATCAAGGATGAGCCCTAAAATGACTGGCTTGATGGAAAAGACTGAAATTAAGGAATGAGTGGATGTCATGGCTTTCCTCCAGCCCTCTCATTCCCTAATACTCCTTTTTTTTAGCTGGTCTTTGGGTGATTGCTTGAGAGAAGATTCTTTGAGGATACACTCTTTAATAAGGGCTTGTGGTGTGTGGTGTGGCTTTGAATTCGGCCTGGATGTTTTAGAGAAGAGCTGTGCTGTGCTAGGTCGCTTTAATAGTGTCTGACTTTTTGCAACCCTATGGACAGTAGCCCACCAGGCTCCCCTGTCCATGGGATTCTCCAGGCAAGAATACTGGAGTGGGATGACATTTCCTACTCCAGGGGATCTTCCTGGCCCAGGGACTGAACCCATGTCACTTAAGTTTCCTGTGTTGGCAAGGCAGGTTCTTTACCTCTAGTGCCACCTGGGAATCCCTGGGTGTCTCAGATGGTAAGGAGTCAGCCTGCAATGCAGGTAACCTGGGTTCAGTCCATGGGTCAGGAAGATTACCTGGAGAAGGGAATGGCAACCCACTCCAGTATTCTTGCCTGGAAAATACCATGGATGGAGGAGTCTGTCTGACTATAGTTCATGGGGTCACAAAGGGTCAGACACGACTTAGCAGCTAACAGTTTCACTTTACAGGAGAGTTGAGATAATAATTCCACATCTATCCTATATAGCCAAATGGAGGAGAGAAAGGAGAAAAGGAATAAGTTGGACTTTTCAGCTCTATTTTCACTCTGCTTTCCCACATACTTTACCATTCAGATGATTTGAGCATAGCAGGCGCTCAGAAAATATTAATTGATGGTGATATGTAATTGTTGTTAGCTCTTTACAACTGGTGTAGGATGGATTGTGTCCTCCTGAAGTCCTGTTGAAGTGCCAAATCTGAATACCTCAGGATGTCTTCATATTTGCAGACATGGTCTTTCAAGAGGTAATGAATGGCTCAGACAGTAAAGCATCTGCCTGCAATGTGGGAGACCCGGGTTTGATTCCTGGGTCGGGAAGATCCCCTGGAGAAGGAAATGGCAATCCTCTCCAGCACTCATGCCTGGAAAATCCCATGGATGGAGGAGCCTGATAGGCTATAGTCCATGGGGTCGCAAAGAGTCTGACACAACTGAGCAACTTCACTTATGAGGCTTTTAGGGTAGGAGCCTAATCCAATGTGGTTAGTGTCCTTATAAGTTCTCTTCATTTAAAGAGACACAGGGGATGTGTATCCACAGATGGAAGACCACATGGGGACACAGCAAGAAGGTGAACACCTACATGCCAAGAGGGATGAAAAACTATCCAATCCTATATCTCCACCTTGGACATCTAGTCTTGAGAGCTGTGAGAGAGTAAACTTCGGTTTTTAAACCACTCAATCTGCAGTATTTTGGCAGAGCAGCCCAAGCAAACACAACCAGTACCATTTAGGATCCTCACTGAATTTTGAGAGTTTTGGATTCTAAAATCCCTAACACACTGAAGAAAAGCTATAATGACCCTGAATGACCAAAGGGGATAGTGGTATTCATGAAAGGAAATAGGGCAAGACAAATTCAATTTGTCAGCTTGTTTTCTAAAAACTGCTTACTTTGATGTCTTCCGTGATTTTTGCTGTGGTTTTGATTTAGTTTGGTTGTCCGTTTCTTGCACCTTTCATTTGAGTCTTACATATAAACCAAGTGGACATAGGTCCTTCTGGCAATTCTGACTACTGAGATTTTCCCTCCACCCAGGGTGAACAGAAAATTAGGCAGAGCAACAATGAATGTTGAAAGATACTTTTTTTTCTTCTACCAGTTGAACGGGATCTGCCATCTTCACACATGGGGAAATATGTTGACTTTGGAAGAACACGGAAATGGAAGCAGACAACTGTTCCACAGAGGATGGAACAGCATTATTTTTGTTGGTAGTGGAAAAAAAAAAAACAATTTTTGCCACCTTAAAATATATCAAAGAAGAAAAGAAAATAAGAGTTTAGAAATTAAATTCTCAATATTATCTGGTAAAATATAAACTTATAACTTGCTTTCCAAGAAGTTTAGCATTCTATTGTCATACCTAAAAGAATATAGACACACTCTTTGCGACCCATGGACTGTAGCCCACCAGGCTCCTCTGTCCATGGCATTCTCCAGGCAAGAATACTGGAGTGAGTAGTCATTCCCTTCTCCAAGGATCTTCCCAAGCCAGGCATCAAAACTGATTCTCATGCATAACAGGCAGATTCTTTACCCTCTGAGCCACAAGGAAGCCCCACAAAAAATGATATATTGTGTCATTTTGGGGGAAAATACAATGAATATATTTTGCTATAGCAAATTGATTTAAAGTTCTCATTTTAATTTCTGAATGTTATTGTGGTTCGTATTTTCAAATTTGCTAGCAAGACTTGTTCAGGGAAAATGAACTTGCCTCTTTGCTCTACCTTTTCTCTATGTCCCTTTGCTCTATGTCTCTACAAAAAATAGCTCTAATTGGAGTAGGGTCCCCTAAAAGTTTAAAATACATTAAAAAAATCTATCTTCTGGGTCACTTAAAAATTGGAGACTGGAAAAAAGAAGTTGTTCTCTAAAATACCATCAGCTGCTAGGTTATTCCTCGTGTCATCAATTACACTGTAAACTCATTGGAGCAGGATTGGGAGAAACAAACCCATGTGATTCCAGCTTCCAGGAGAAATGAGAACACATGTTTTCAGAAAATATTCAAAGAAGGAAACCGTTAGGGATTTCAACAGCTTGACTGACAATATTTAGCACTGAGTTAAAATACTTTCACACCTCACTAAAATGCTTCAAATACACACTCTGAACACAATTCATCAGTTAGTCAACATAAGACATCTTAGGAAGTGCAAAGGCCGTGCTCTCAGATGGAGTGCAAGCCCAGTTTTGGGGACTGGCCTTGAATATAGTGTCAACATGAGAATGAGTTCACTCTGGCACAGAGGCAGCACTAAATTCACATATAATCTGAATCCAGCTTTGAATTAATGGTCTCACTACCGTCCTCATCTACATGGGCCATCTGTGTATCTGCAATTCTTCATTCATCCCTGAAAAAAATCTCACTTGTCCAAGAGATCACCTTTTTTTCTTTATCCATGAGTTCTTCTCAAAGAAATCATCTGTTTCAAACAACGAAAACTACAAGCAGTCTCCCAGCAAAATTTTGACCTCTGGATTTTTGCTTCCATGACCAACCTCATTTTTTCCTTTGAAAATCTCAGCTGTAAGCTCTTGGCAGGAACAAACTTTCTAGAGGAACAATGGCAGTATTTTCTAAAGCTTTACAACTCTAAAGATCTTTTTTAAAAAGTTCATTTTATTGAAGTATAGTCGATTTACAATGTTGTGCTAGTTTCTGCTATACAGCAAAGTGACTCAGTTTTATACACACACACAGTTCTCTGTGTTATATATACAGTGGAGCCTTATTGTTTATTCAATTAAGATCTTTTTAAATAACTCTTGAAAAAAAGTATTCATCATAGTATTATTCAGAGGGGAAAAAACGAGATATAATCTAAATTACCTCAATAAAGGAATGATTAAAAAAATATCACACAATCACACAAGGAACCGTTACAGAGCCATGGAAAATCACCTTAGGCAAAAGGTTTTCCAATGAACATTGGGAAGCATATATCTTTTCAAGTTATGGTTTTCTTGAGTAGATGACCAGGAATAAGATTACAGAATATTACTCAGCAAAAGAAAAGAAAAGAAAAGATGACATCTGCAGCAACATGAATAGACCTAAAGAGTGTCATACTAAGTTGAAGTCAGAGAAGAACAAATATCATATGATATTGCTTATATGTGGTATCTAAAAAAAAATGGTACAAATGAATTTATTTATAAAACAGAAATAGAATACAGATGTAAAAAACAATTTTATGGTTGCCAGAAGGGGTAGGAGGGGATAGGTAAATTGGAAAATTGGAACTGAAACATACATGCAACTATATAATATAGATAACAAATAAGGACCTACTGCCTAGCTCAAGAAACTACTCAATATTCTGTAATGACATATATGGAAAAAAGAATCTAAAAAAAGAGTATATATATATATATGTGTATATATATATAACTATATAACTGATTCACTGTGCTGTACACCTAAACCTAGCACAAAATTGTAAATAAACTATACACCAATAATTTTTTTTTCAAAAAATGAGCTTTCCAATTTCTACAGTGAAATTGCAATAAAAAAAATTTTGCCATTTTAAAATCCTTTTTAATAACCAGATATCGGATCAGATGATATTCCCTCCATTTCCAATCCCATGATAAGCTTACTATCTGGTCAGGCTGCTTTTTGTGTGTGTGTTTTATATTACTTTGTAGATTGTTTTTGCACTGATAGACAACATTTGAACACTTTGTGTCAAACACAGTACTAAAAATCTATATATCCCCTATGGTATATGCATGTCACAAGAGGCAGTGAAGAATAAACATTGCTTAAACATGTATTATTTGCTAGCAATTGTGGGTGGTGATTTAGATATGTCATCTATTTAATCCTTTTAATATTTTCTAGAGAGAGTTTTACTTTACCCACATTATAGATGGGGAGACTGAGACGCAGAGAAGTTAAACAATCTGTCCAAATCATACGGACAGACCTAAATTTAAATCTGGCTTTGTCAGAGTCCGTCTATGCTCTTATCCACTTCAGGGCCCTGTCTCCGCACTAACTGGGGGCACTCAGTAATTTCTGTTCAGGAAAGTCCCTGGCTTGACCTCTAATGAGTCCATGTCATTCCTTTAAGTTACTGATGTCGTGCCACTTCCTTTCTTTCCAGGGTCTAGAATATTTATACATTTGGCCCCAAAGGAAGCAGAGTATGAAAACTCCTCCAATAGGATTATATTCAGTGTTCATAATCATCAACAGGAGGGGAAGAAAACTAAAGGCAATAGTTGGATTTTTTGTTTGTTCTCCCAAAGATGAACAGTTTGAGCTCTTTTCTTTATTTCTCTTCCATAATTTTCACTCTGACACACTGTAGAACAGTTGAAAAAAATGCCACAATAGAGAAACAGGATAAACAAGTGTTGGGAAAATTCATGGATAGGAGTTTCTGGTGAAAACTGAAGTTTGTTCGATTGATTTTTATAATTTTTTCTAGGTGCAAAGGTGGGTTTATTAAATGAAAGTAGGAAAAGGCATCCCTGTCTGTTACCAAACCCAGGTAGGACAGCTTTCTTAGGCACAGGAGCTTAATGAATATTAATTACTTTATGTTTGTATTTTTATATTTTTCTAAATTTTTTAAAATTAATTTTTATTGAAGTATAGTTGCTTTGGGGGAAGGAAATGGCAACCCACTCCAGTATCCTTGTCTGGAAAATCTCATGGACAGAGGAGCCTGGTGGGCTGCAGTCCATGGGGTTGCAAAGAGTCATCCATGACTGAGCAACTAACACACTAACACCATAGCTGCTTTACAATGCTGTGTTAGCTTCTACCGTACAGCAAAGTGAACCAGCCATTCATATACATATATCCTTTCTTTTCTCGGACTTCTTTCCCAATTATGTCACTGCAGAACATTAAGTAGAGTACACTGTTCTATACAGTAGGTTTTCATTAGTTATCTATTTTGTGCAGAGTATTGATACTGTATATATGTCCTAATTTAAAGTTTTTATTTCCATATCTTATCTGGTCAGAATGAGGCATGGTTGGAAATTTGGGCATTTAGGTGAGAACAGTCAAATAGCTGCCCTTTCTGCATTTGTTAATCTTCTAATTATTTGGAAAGAAGATGTGAAAAGACTGCTATGGATAGGCTATAATATCTGTGTGATTAGTGTTGTCAAGGAAATTGGATAAATCTACATTCAAACTCTAATGTTTTGTTTTTGTTTTGTTTTCCCCAGAAGTGGGCAAGTAATTTGGAGCACTAGGTATCTCAAGCCATTTGTTGTTGTTGTTCAGTCGCTAAGTCGTGTACAACTCTTTGTAACCCCATGGACTGCAGCACACCAGGCTCCCTTGTTCTTCACTATCTCCTGAAGTTAGATCAGACTCATATCCATTGAGTTGGTGATGCTATCTAACCATCTCATCCTCTGCCACCCTCTTCTGTTTTGCCTTCGATCTTTCCCAGTATCAGGGTCTTTTCCAATGAGTAGAGTCATGGCATCAGGTGTCCAAAGTATTGGAGCTTAAGCTTTAGGATCAGTCCTTCCAACAAATATTCAGGGTTGCTTTCCTTCATGATTGACTGATTTGATCCCAAGCCATAAGGAAAGTCTAACTTCTACTACAGAACAGCCTACCTTATTTCCTCCTGTAAGACCTCATATTAGCATAATCATATTTGTATCTATCAGTCAAACAAACATAAAGAGGGGCTAATCAGCTGCTTCTGTGGAAAGTAAGAGTCACCTGAGAAAATCTCATCCTCATTTTCCCTTATGTCTCACCATTCATTGAAATTATCATGGCTTACCTTGTTGATTCCCTATTTCCCAATATTCTGCCAAAGTTGGCATCTATGTTTGAGTTCCAACAGACTTGTGCATAGCTGTGTTTCAGTGATGTAAATGGTAGATTCCAGGGTCTTAAGTCACACTGACTGAATCAGAATTTCTGGGGATCAGGCCAAGAAATCAACATTTAGCAAACTCCCCAGATGATTCTTATGCACATCATGGTTTGGGGGATACTGTGTCAAGTCAATGCTTTATTTTACAATTGCCTGTGTTATCATCTATTTAGAACAATGCTTATTGATTGCCTCTAGGCTGGCTTTACCATTCTGCACACTCATGTGCAACATGCAGTACTACTCAAGTATGCTCTAAATGTTGAAATGATATAAATTCCACAATTCCATTCTGAAATGAAAACCTTTCATTGAGTAGAAATGATGTCAACCTGGCAGCGTGCAGCCTCTGAGCTTCATTGTGGCAAACACGGTATATGTTTGGCATAGCACTCTCCTCCATCCCCTTGGAGTCACCATCACACAGCAAATCAAATTGGATTCTAACCATTTTAATTTTATTCTCTGCTCTGGAAATGGCATCATTTGCTATCCTGCATAAAGGAGATGGTGCTCCTGATTAAAATAATTACATCCTGGGAGCTTGGCCAAATGAAAATAAAATGTGGGGGATGATCCTCCAGAGATTCAGAAGCGTGTTGAGGAGAATAAGCACCCAGGGTATTAAGGCAGAGGGTGATTATGAGTAACAGGAAAGAATTAGGCAAAGGAACATTTCCACTGAACATGACAGAAGTTTTGCCAAACCAGCCCTATTTTAGAGAAGGATGATTTCCCAAGAGATGAATATTTATCCACAGGTTGTTGGAAATTGCAAAGCGACCAGCCGTCTAATTTTATTTCCTCTCATCCTAACTAGCTACCATGTCAGAAAAATCTATCAGCTAATCAATATCTATTTAATCTTAATGTAGTAGTTGCCTATTCTTTAAAAAGTGTATGTTTGTGTTTTCTATTTACCTTAGAAACCCTAGTCTAACATGGGGCTTTGCACATGGCAGGTGTTTGACTGCTGTTTAAGGATGGAAGGAGTACAGAGAAATAAAGTATTTTTCATTTCTCTTAAGTTTGCAGTCTAATGTAACTAAAAATCAAATGCACATGGATAAGATGATTGTCTATTAAAGATATATAGAGTTTTCAAGTCTTGTACAAGTGAAAGCTTCTTCTAATACTGCTGCCACTGATCCACTTAATTTGTCCAGAAATTTCAGAGAGGGAGGGATTCCATAAGAGAATTTTCCATATAATAGATGTGGATTCTTTTTTATATTAAAAAGGTTTTTTTTAAAAATTGGAATATAGTTTATTTACAATGTTGTTTTTATTTATGAAGGTGTACTGCAAAGTGAATCAATTATGCATATACATTTATCCACTTTTCGATATTCTTTTCCATATAGTCCATTGCAAAGTATTGAGCGAAGTTTCCTGTGCTATACAGTAGGTCCATATTAGTTATCTATTTCATACACAGTAGTGTGTATATGTCAATACCAATCTCCCAATTTTTCCCTACCCTGTTTTCCCCCTGGGCTTCCTTGCCTGGTGGATCAGACAGTAGAGAATCTGCCTGCAATGCAGGAGACCCAGGGTCAGTCCCTAGCTAAGGAAGGTTCCCTGGAGAAGGGAAAGGCTACCCACTCCAATGTTCTTTGGAGAATTCCATGGTCAAAGGAGCCTGGCAGCCACAGGCCATGGGGTCGCAAAAAGTTGTACACAACTGAGTGACTAACACTTTCAAAGCACTAGTAACCATAAGTCTCTTTTCTACATCTGTAGCTCTATATTTGTTTGGTAGATAAGTTCATCTGTAGCTCCTGTTTTTTTAGATTCCATGTATAGGTGACATCATATAGTATGATATTTGTCTTTCTCTGTCTGGCTTACTTCACTCAGTATGACAAGCTCTGATTCATCCATGTTGCTGCAAATGGCATTATTTCACTCTTTTTATGGCCTGGTTTGAGCTCCCTGAGTCATATAGAAAATTCCCACTGGCTATCTATTTTACGTATAGTAATGTATATGTTCCCATGCTATTCTCTCAGTGTGTCCCCTCCTCTCCTCCCCTCACCGTGTACGCATGTCTGTTCTCTATGTCTGTGTCTCCACTGCTGCCCTGCAAATGTGTTCATCAGTTCCACCTTTCTAAATTCCATATATGTTTATTAATAATATTTGTTAGGTTCTTCTACATCAGAGCTGATTCAAATGTGTTCATTTTAACAACTGAGTAATATTCCATTGTATATATGTATTACAGCTTCTGTATCCATTCACCGGTCAATGGGCATCTAGGTTGCTTCCATGTCCTAGCTATTGTAAATAGTGCTGCAATGAACACTGGGGAACATGTGTCTTTTTCAATTATGGTATCCTCAGGGTATATGCCCAGGAGGGGGATTGCTGAGTCAAATGCAATTTCTAATTCTAGTTTTTTAAGGAATCTCCATAAGTTTCTCCATAGTGTCTGTATCAATTTACATTCCCACCAGCAGTGCAAGAGGATTCCCTTTCTCCATACTCTCTCCAGCATTTATTGTTTATAGATTTTTTGATGATGACCATTCTAACAGTGTGAAGTGATACCTCATTGTAGTTTTGATTTGCATTTCTCTATAAATGAGTGACATTTAACATCTTTTCTTGTGTTTTTTAGCCATGTCTATGTCTTCTTTGGAAAAATGTCAGTTTGGGTCTTCTACCCACTTTTTGATTAGAATGTTTGCTTTTCTGGGATTTTTTTTAAACATTTTATTTTAAGAAAAAATAAATACAGTGATATTTCTAATGGCAATTTTCAACTCTCCTGGGCTTTCTTTAGTAAAATGTGGCTCAAAATACTCTGGGAATCACTGTCCCACCGAGGTAGGAATACAGCAGACAATTTTGGCAGCCAACCCAGCAACTCTTCCTTCCACAGATTACTCATAAAACCTGTACTTAGAATAGTATAAGTAGATAAAGAGAAAACTCTGCATTATGCAGCTTGTGTATAAATCCTTGTAGCCATGTCATCTAGTGCAAAATGCTTAAACTTTATACGCTTTCGTTTTCACTTATGTAAAATGGAGATAAAATTATTTACCAAATATGGCTGTTGTGAGGATTAAATGAAATAATTACAAGCAAATAATTACAACAGCATCTGACATGCCCAGGTTTAGCCATCATCATCATTGTTGTTGTTGTTGTTGTTATTGGCTGAGCCTCAATGGAGGTGGGTCCTAGAAGAAAACTAATATTGTAACTGCTTAAAACTTATCAATATAATTCAATTTATTTTATAGTAGTTGTTTCAGATAATGGTGTGTTATTCAATTCTGGCCAATAATATGCAAAAGAATATCAGACCAGGGAATCAAAAAGAGTGGCAAGGAAGATCTTCTGCTAACAGATGTTATTCATTCTGTCAAGATGCTGAAGCTTCTACAAACATCAGGGGATTCTGAGTGTGAAGCTTGAACCATAGAAAGAATCTTGTCTGTACTGACATGAAGTTAAACGATCCTTCTGCTGCTACTGCTGCTAAGTCGCTTCAGTCCTGTCCAACTCTGTGCGACCCCATAGACGGCAGCCCACCAGGCTCCCCCATCCCTGGGATTCTCCAGGCAAGAACACTGGAGTGGGTTGCCATTTCCTTCTCCAATGCATGAAAGTGAAAAGTGAAAGTGAAATCGTTCAGTCATGTCCGACTCTTAGTAACCCCATGGACTGAAGCCCACCAGGCTCCTCTGTCCATGGGATTTTCCAGGCGAGAGTACTGGAATGGGGTGCCATTGTTTTCTCCATAAATGATCCTAGAACTGTCCAAATGTAAAAGTTTTTGTAAATGAGATAATTATTTTTATTGTGTAAATAAATTTGCAATAAGCTTTCTGTTACTTGTGACCACAAGCATTTTGATTGTTAGAATTAATACAAAATAAGAAGAGCCTAGATGAAAGCAGATAGAGACAGGGTAGAGAAGGTGGTTTTGAGAACATCAAAGATATGGACTATAAGGGACTCAGTGACATTTGCATGTTGAGGGCAGGACAGAGGGGAGCGTCTGTTGATGCCACTCCAATGAGTCACACAGGAGAAAGGGAACTAACAATGTAAAGAGACGGTACACTCAAAAGGACTTGGGAAAGGAAGAAAGAGGGATCGCCTAGAAGACTCATGTGTAGTAGCAGTAAGAGGAAAAGCAGCAGAGGACACTTTCCTGGATACCCAGAGCAAGACTTTCAAAGAAATCAGGACAGACTCAAATGCCACAGAAAATTCAGGTTGAATAAGGTCTAAGAATTATACTTACCAATGACTTGGTCCCAAATTTCCCTAAAAAACAGTTTTAGAAAAGTACTAAAAGGAAACCATTCTGCAGCAGATAAAGGAGGAAGCTGGGGGTAAAAAAAATAAGAAGCTGGAGATTGAGAAATCTGGTTATAAAGCTTCAAGGAGAGATGAAATCATATTCATGTTCATAGCTTCAATACAGCACTTGGCATACCATCTGTGTACAAGAGATATTTGCTGGGTGGATGAATAGATAAATGAACAGGCAGACAATGGATATTAAGTCCTCTTGTAGAACTGAGAACACTTAAGGATTCTAGGCTGAAACCTTCAAATTTATATAAGGCAGATACACTAGTTTTCTATCCCAGGTCTTATACAAAGGTATCTAATAAACTAAAATGTCCTTCCAAAATCTGTCCAATTTAACTTTAGCAAGAAGTTACAAGATGGAAGCTCCCTGAACAGAGGTAGATTGAAATTTTTGACCAAGACAGTGTTTTTAACTTTTCAAATTAACTTGCCAACATTTAAAAATCAAGAGATTTAACATAAAAGACTGGATTTCTGGGCTTGCTTGGAAAATCAGAAGTCCTGGAAGTACTCGCCCAAATTTCTACAAACTAGTTTTTCCATGAAGGATATATTTGGCCCTCCAAACCCTCTTCCCATCATTTCCTGTCCAACTCATCACTTTCAGGCACTGAGGTCAAGCATCAGCAAGGGTGACCAAAAAAAAAAAAAAAAGAGAGAGAGATCTGGATGCATTATTCTTTTTTGTTTGTTTGTTTGCATATTCTGTAATTTTGTAGATGAATTAAAAGGAAAATAACTATTTACTTTACTATTTTACCTATTAAAATTGGGAAACCAAAAGAAAAAACCAGGGTGGTTATATGGTTTTTTAAAAAATAAAGAAGAATATGGCAAGTTTCTTTGTTAAGTAAAGTTATTTGAAACTTTGAAATAAGACAAAAGGATGACTGATATACTTTCAAGGTCATACTAAAGCAGTAGTTAACAGGTCCATCCAATACTTAATTATTTAAAAGATAATTTAATTACCTAGGTGATTCATTATTTCTTTAAGGGCTCTATCTTTATTTGACTTGCTTTTAACTATTGATTAAGACAACAATACTTGCTAACTTGCAGATTTTTTGCCTAGTAGAAACAAACATGATTTCTGAATCCAAAAGTTATAATTTTATTGCCTTATACAACATCAACAACTGTTATCTCTAACAAGCTAAAATAAGCATGGTTTACTAACTATGTAAATCTGTGTTCCTCAAGGGGTCTTCAAACAAACATCATCACTCTGCTGGTTCTCTTATTGATGATTTGCCTAAATTTTTATCATATTTGTTCTACATTTGTATACGACTCATAGTTTTAACTTTATAAAAAAATATAATTTGACAACTTTGAGAAAGACAGACTTTTATATATGTTTATTGTTTACAGGCATCACTGACTCGATGGACATGAGTCTGAGTGAACTCCGGGAGTTGGTGATGGACAGGGAGGCCTGGCGTGCTGCGTTCATGGGGTTGCAAAGAGTCAGACACGACTGAGTGACTGATCTGATCTGATCTAATTGTTTACAGAAATTGGGTCTTTCTAGAAATAATATTTTCATTTCTATTAGATGGTTGATGCACACTTATTTGTGATCACTATGAAAATGAACACACACACAAAGCTAGGTATTTTTTTAAGCAATTTTTTCTACTTAATCTCAGTATAAATGAATGTAATAAGGAATTTCCAAGAAAACTTGTTACTTCTATCCAAGCCTGGGGCAGAAGTAATTTCAAATGAAAGTGATGCTAGCCAAAACATGGAAGCAACCTAGATATATAATGAAAGATTACTCAGTCATGAAAAAATGAAATAATGCCATTTGTAGCAACATGGATCAACCTTGAAATTATCATAATAAGTGAAGTAAGTCAGAGACAAATATTATATGATATCACTTATATGTGAAATCTAAGAAAAAGATGCAAATGAATTTATTTACAAAACAGAAATAGACTCACAGACTTAGAAAACAAACTTACATTACTGAGGGGAAAGAGTTGAAAGGTAAATTAGGAAGTTGAGATTAACATAAACACACTACTATATATAAACTAAACAACAAGGTCCAACTGTATAGCACAAGGAATTCTACTCAATATATACATTGTCTATCTGGGTTTCCCAGGTGGTGGTAGTAGTAAAGAACCTGCCTGCCAATGAAGGAGACATAAGAGATGTGAGTTTGACTCATGGGCTAGGAAGATCCCCTTGAGCAGGCATGGCAACCCACTCCCGTATTCTTGCCTGGAGAATCCCATGGTGAGAGAAGCATGGGGTCACAAAGAGTCAGACTCAACTGAAGCAACTTAGCATGCATGCATGCATCATCTATCTATCTATACATATAACTGAACCACTGTTCTGTATACCTAAAGGTAAAATAATACTGTAAATCAAAACTGTACTTCAATTAAAAAACAGACTAAATAAATAACTAAATAAGAATGATGCTACCTACTGACCACTTTACAATTCAGTCCATAAGACACTCTTTCTAGTGGACATAGTATATGGTGACCAAGTTATGATTACAATTTAATGTTCAAAAAAGGATGGCCCAAGCTGAACTCTTCCCTTGTTGCAAAAATGAAAGAATCTTTTTTTGAAGCTTCTCTGTAGTAAGGTAAGAAAGAAATTCTCACATTAAAGGGAAACTATACATAAATAATTGTGGATTCACCACAGTTGGCAACTGGTGAGTATTGAATGCTAACAGTTAGGAATCCACTGTTAGTCTAAACCAAGAGTCACACTCATTCTTAAAAACAGCATAGCAGCAAGAAGACTACATGTAGCCTCCTTACTCTGTGAATGCCAGGGAACTATTTTACAAATGCAGAGCCAGTAATGCCACATCAATGCCAACCTGACTTAATAATAAGCAGCAATGTGATTTACATCCCTCTTGTGAGTTACTCTCCTTATACCTCCAATCACCAGGGTGTATATTCTCTGTCTTTGCTTTCCTTTCTTTGTGTTCTTGGAAGCTGCTCCCACAGACTGCATCACCCAAATTCCCATGTCTGTTTGCCAAAGGAAACACCAGCAGGAAGTTGAAAGGAAAAGGGGGTTAAGTGTATTTCATTCTGCCTTTCTCTGTTTCATTCTTGCTTCTTCTCTGCTTTGATGGAACTACCCATGGTTGAGCTTCTTAACTGAATGCAGCTTTTGTCTGCAAGCTCTCTTCCACCACCCCAGCTTCATCTGCCCTTCAGCTCCAGGAGTAGTGATGCTCCCCACTTTTGCTAGCATCTGGGTGTCTTTACACCATATGCTGTTATCTCCAAACCCTGCTGTCACCACTGTAAGCAGCTCTTTCAGTAAAGCCTCTTTATTCTGACTGAGCTGAAGTCTAGATCCTACAAGACTAATTGTGATAGAAAAGTTTCACTGAATGTAAGTATCACGTAACTATAAACTTAAATAACACTGTAAGCTCAATTGTAATACTCAGATGGATTAAATAACAACCACCACAAAAGCACCATATGGGTCCAACTAGTTACTTGATATATGAGTTACCTGTACCCAACTGAATAGGTTTGATTGATATCATTATTGATATAATTTTGGTTGAATTTTATCCTGCCAGCATTGGCTCATATATGAAACATTACTGATCCCCACTTATACTTTAAGGTATCCAAATTGGAATAATAATTTAATGTAATTTGCTTGCAGGAAAAGGGCATTTATAATACTTGAGCTGATATGGGAGGCTTTTTAATTGGAGTACAGTTGCTTTGCAGTGTTGTATTAGTTTCTGCTGTACAACAAAATGAATCAGCCATATGTATAACATATATGCCCTCTCTCTTGAGACTCCCTCCCACCAACACACATCCCACCCATCTAGGTTATCACTGAGCAACAAGCTGAACTCCCTGGGCTATAAAGCGGGATCCCACTAGCTATCTGTTTCACACATGGCACATAGACACCAATTCCAAAGAGAATTTCACCAAAGAAGACACACAGATGAGGCACATGGAGAGATGCTCAACATCACTGATTATCAGAGAAGTAGATCAAAACTGCAATAAGGTATCACCTCACATCAGTCAGGAAAAGACTTTTATAGTAAAGGCTGGAGAGGATGTGGAGCTTTTTTTTAATAATTGAATTTGTTAAAGGAAGATATACTTGTTTTCTGGAAGGTGAGACAGAGAGGAGTTAGGAATCCTCATAGCCACTATAATATTAAAGCTAGAATCTAGTGCTCCCACCTCTATTCACCTGCCCCCATTCCTGACCATGATCTAAATGTGACTATTTTGTTTGTACTGAGCCTTCTAAATGGCCAAGAGAGAGCAGTAATGGGGCAAGTGGAGAGAGTGAGAGATTATTTCTTCAAACTTTATTTATATTTACTGGATCGTGGATTTATTGATATGATACAATACCATATGTAATACAGCTCAATAAATAAGCAAGTCTTTACACAAGTATTTTTACTCCCAGTTAATGACATTTGTTCATATCCAATGTTTATCTATTTTAAATGTTGATGACTTTTTAGAGAAGCCCAAATCTTTCTCTAACCTCTGCACTCACGTCCCTCACCAGGACACCCATCAGGATCATTGCTGAGGATGGACAATCCTGCTCCCTGCTCAGTGTCACTGGATAGTTGTTAAGTTTCCTCTTCTACCCTAGGACACTTGGAGGGCCATGAAAATCATGAGAAGTCAGCAATGGACTAACAATGCTTTGGGAGAAAATACACGTAAGATCAAATTTTCATACAAATGTCAATTCTTCCCAAATAAAATTACCCTGAAATTAGTGATTCACATTAGATTTTAGCTGTGGCCAAGGGGAACAAAAGGGTTGAGACCACATAAAGCTTTGCATTCTCTTTTCCTTTATTTTCTAAACTGAAGGACATTGACCCCCAAGTGACACAAAACCAATTATTTCTAACATTTGGAAAGGAAACATTGGCTTTTTGACACCTCTGTTTCCTCCCAGATGAAATCTCAAAGGATGTGAAGCAGTAACTTACAATTCGAGCTACCACTTTCCAAGTTTTAAGGCCAAACCCGAAAAGACTTCTGGGCCCAGCACCTGTTGTGCAGATAGGGGAGACCAGACCTAGGAAGAGTGATGTGTTAGATATTTTTCCCTTCACTTGGGAAAACCAGAGGCCTGCCTGCAGGGAAAGAACCCTAAGTGGGATGAATTGGGGGACTGGGATTGACATATGTGCACTGCCCTGCATAAAGCAGATAGCTGGTGGGAGCTCATCTCAGTGCTCTGTGATGACTTAGAGGGCTGAGGGGGTGGGGGGCGGATGCAAGGGAGGTGCAAAGGAGATGGGACATACATATACTTATGGCTGATTCTCAAGATTCTCTCAAGAATCTCATCAAGTCTCTCAAGTCTTCTCAAGTCTCTCAAGAAGACTCTTGAGACTCCTTAGGACTGCAAGGAGATCAAGCCAATCAATCCTAAAGGAAATCAGTCTTGAATATTCGTTGGAAGAACTAATGCTGAAGCTGATATTTTTGGCTACCTGATGAGAAGAACTGATTCATTGGAAAAGACCCTGATTCTGGAAAAGACTGAAGGTAGGAGGAGAAGGGGACGACAGAGGATGAGATGGTTGGATGGCATCACTGACTTGACGGACATGAGTTTGAGCAAGGTCCAGGAGTTGATGATGGGCAGGGAAGCCTGACGTGCTACTGTCCCTGGGGTTGCAAAGAGTCAGACACAACTGAGTGACTGAACTGAACTGAACTGAATTGAATGGCCGATTCACTTCATTGCACAGCAGAAACTAACACAACATTGTAAAGCAACCATATCCCAATTTTTCAAAAAGTCCATAGTGAAAGTCCAAAGTGAAAAGTATCATAACGGTGAGAGGGTAGTAAAGCATGTTTTACTCATAGTTACTTTATTCATTACAAAACCAGTCTGTTTTTTGTTGTTGTTTTATAGTTGCCAGTGTGTCTGACTCATTGAAAGTCCATGGACTGTTGTCTGACAGGCTCCTCTGTCCATGAGGTTTTTATGGTAAGCATATTGGAGTGGGTTGCCATTTCCTTCTCCAGAGGAAGCTTCCTGACCCAAGGATCAAACTTTTAAACCTATGGCTCCTGCATTGGCAGGCATATTCTTTTACCACTGAGTGACTTGGGAAGCCCAAGCATTTGAATATCTTAAAACTTTGCTCTAATTTTTATACTATTCATTTTATTATACAATAGACATTTTTCCATTTTTAAAGAAATAATATTGATCAAATTGCATTGCTCTGTTTCTATTACAAATCATCCATCATGCCAAGCCTCATCCATTCAGCCAATATTTAGAGAGTGCCTGGTGCTCAGATGTTCCATTGTGTCCAACTCTTTGTGACTCCATGGACTTTAGCCCACCAGGCTCCTCTTGCTTATGGAATTTCCCAGGCAAGAATACTGGAGTGGGTTGCCATTTTCTCCTCCAGGAAATCTTCCTGATCCAGGGATTGAACCTACTCTCTGTCATCTGACAGGCACTATTCAAAGCATTGGAGGACATGGGGGGAAGAAGAAGCAGGAACAGACCTAGTAGGAGGACAGACCTCCTCAGCAAAGTCTGTTTTAGTCAGTTCTGGCTACTATAACAAAAATACCATAGACTGGATTGTTTCAACAACAAACCTATATTTCTCACAGTTCTGGAAGCCTGAAAGTCCAAAATCCAGGAGCAGAGACCCAATGTCTGGTTGTGTCCTCAAATGGCCAAGAAAGAGACCATCTTTTCTCTCAAAAAAAAAAAAAAAAAATGATCTCAGCTTTCTTATCCATTCATCTGCGACCATTTTTTTTTTTTTTTTTTGAGAGAAAAGATGGTCTCTTTCTTGGCCGTTTGAAGACACAACCAGACATTGGGTCTCTGCTCCTGGATTTTGGACTTTCAGGCTTTCAGAACTGTGAGAAATATAGGTTTGTTGTTGAAACAATCCAGTCTATGGTATTTTTGTTATAGTAGCAAATACATTTGAATCAGTTCTAATGAGATGGATGAAACTGGAACCTATTATACAGAGTGAAGTAAGCCAGAAAGAAAAACACCAATACAGTATACTAACGCATATATATGGAATTTAGAAAGATGGTAACAATAACCCTGTGTACGAGACAGCAAAAGAGACACTGATGTAGAGATCAGTCTTATGGACTCTATGGGAGAGGGAGAGGGTGGGGAAATTTGGGAGAATGGCATTGAAACATGTATAATATCATATATGAAACGAGTCACCAGTCCAGGTTCGATGCACGATACTGGATGCTTGGGGCTGGTGCACTGGGACGACCCAGAGGGAGGGTATGGGGAGGGAGGAGGGAGGAGGGTTCAGGATGGGGAACACAGGTATACCTGTGGCGGATTCATTTCGATATTTGGCAAAACTAATACAATATTGTAAAGTTTAAAAATAAAATAAAATTAAAAAAAATGATCTCATTTGTGGGTGCACCACTCTTATGACCCAATTACTACAAAAATCCCTGCCTCCAAATATCATCACATTAGGGATTTAGGCTTCAACATAAATTTGGGGGGACATACATAGTTCATCTGTAGCAAATGAATATTTGAGTCAAGCTCACAGGAGGTAAGGAGATGCACAGAGCACCTATAGATGGGGAGAGGGTCCAGGCAGTGGCAACTGCTGGCACAGAGATGTGACTGAGAGTGGAGGAACAACAAACATGCTGGTTTAACTTGGGAGCAAGGGAGAGTGAGGAGGGGACAGTGAGAGTTTGAATAGGGAACAGAGGAAGGCTGCAGGTTATGTAGCTATTTGTAGACTACTGCAAAGAACACCACAACTGGAAAATGACTGCAAACATTTCTCTTTTTTTATTTGGGATATAGTTGCTTTACAATGTTGTGTTAGTTTCTGCTGTACAACAAAGTGAACCAGCTGTATGTATACCTATATCCCATCCCTCTTGGCTCTCCCTCCCACCCCTACATCCCACCCCTCTAGATCACCAAGGAGCACCAAGCTGAGCTCCCAATGCTTTACAGCGGGTTCTCACTAGCTATCTCTTTTACACATGGCAGTGCACATATGTCACATGAAGCTCACTATCAAAAAAATAAAATAAAATAACAACAACCCAATCAAGAAATCAGCAGAAGATCTAAATAGACATGTCTCCAAAGAAAACATACAGATGGCCAAGAGAAGCATGAAAAGATGCTCATCATCACTAATTATTAGAGAAATACAAATCAAAACAACCACAAACATTCTTGTATTTCTCCTCCTGACATTTTTTCTATATTTACACACCTACGTGGTTTCATAAAATGGTAAGCATATTTGAGATACTCTGTCCTATCGATTAATGATATTTTAAAATTACTTCCCCAAGATATGAAAAACATTCTGTATCAACACATTTAAAATCTGCAAAGTATTCTATATATCCTTCCAATGGACATGCTTGAAAACACTGATTTACTTCTGGCATATTCCTGGATTAAAGATACAATGAGTTTCACACTTTATATCCAAATACTCTCTTGTTGTGTCTGTTTGATTTGAGGAAACTAAGAAAAAATTTTTATTTAAACCTCATTTGGGAATTAATGATCTTTTCAGTGTGGGTCTTCTACTTTGCCAGTCAATGAATCCCCGCCGAGGGCCACCTAGGGGAATAACTCAGTGCAACCACCGAGTTAGATGTGCAGTCACCAGATCTGTCCCTGTGAATCAAGTTATCTTCAATAAAATTCTTAGGGTGAACACTGCACTCCTTCATGTGATTATCATAGTAAACAACACAGAACTAAATCAATTTAATAGGGGTAACCCTTGTTCTTCTGCCTGGTGTCTGACAACTAGAAAAAAATCCCAAGAAGCAATGCTATTCTAAAGGTGACAGCTATCAAAATTCATGGATGTGCCTACAGGGATGTAACCAGTCTTCACAGCCGTGGATGGAAACTTTAAAACTCAGACCTAAATCTGGGACAAATTCCTTAAAGTCAATTTTGTCCATGAACAATAAGAGCATGGTATTCACTAACTCGGCAGACACCGTCAGGCACTGATCTATGATATATCTAGAAATAGCAAATATTGTTACAAGAAACCTTGACTTATTTTCCAAAGAAAAGAGAAAGGAAGTAGCGAAAGTGCCATTTATATGGATATTTGAGAGCAAAGAGTTTTAAAAGCTTTGTTTTATTTTTAAATAAAATGTATAGATGTGTATTGTGACATAAGGACAGCTGGCAAATTTAACATAATAATGTAAACATCTGTTCCTATTCGTATGTCAAAACAAGCACATCAGATGGTAATGTTTAAAAACTCAGATGCCTCTTAAAATAGTGCTCTGAAGTAAATGACACAATCATAAAGAGGGAATGAGCAAAAGGAGCAAATAACTCCTTGAACTGTGCCCCCAACTCTCTTTAATGTCATATCACATTCCTTTGCCAATCATCTTAAATTCAGTTGCATTTTAATAGCTGCTTTTACATAATGGGAAATTTCCTTTCAGTTCTCTTTCCCCAGTGCTGTGCAAAATTGATATAGGGCAGACATTGCTTGACATGCAATTCTCCAGCCCCTTCTGAAATTCTGCTGAACTTTCTCTTTAGAGCAAATAAAACAGGTAAACTCAATGGCCATAGAATTGGAACTATTAAATTCAGCGACATAAAATAAGGCTCTAAAGGAGATAACTTCCCACTCAGAAAGACCTTTAAAAAAAGTCCACATCCTTAAGCAATTACCTTGGCAGTTGGAGCACAAACAAATTTGAGGGTGGCAATAACGGTTCTTTTCACCTGACAAATACACCCCCAGCAAAAGAGAAGGCATTGCTAATAGATGCACAGAAGGGCATCGTTCTTCTGAATTTGATATAATTTCAAGGACACATCTGTTCATGCCAAATGTAGCTTTTTATGAGAACTTATTGGACCCTTTTATTCAGATTTACAAAGTAAATATTCTCATTTGGAGGAGAACAATTTGGTTTTTTCTTTTGCCCTTAGTCTTGGATGGATTAATGCCTTTGTTTGTATTGAGAAAAAGGAGTCTTAACTTTTAGGAAGGAAGAAACAGTACCTTGAGTCTGCCACCTTTGACCACGTGCTGTCCTATACTAGAAATACACAGCAGGCCCCAGTGAGATTTGAACTCAAAACCCTACCATGTGATTCAGCAATTCCACTCCTGGGTATATATACCAAAAAAAAAAAAAAACCCCACTTATTTGAAAAGATATATTCACCCTGATGTTCAGTGAAGCACTATTTACAATAGCCAAGACAGGGAAACAGTCAAAAGGTCCACCAACAGATGAATGGATTAAGAAGATGTGGTACATATATACACAATGGAATATTACTCAGACATGAGAAAAATGAAAAACTGTCATTTGCAGCAACATGGATGGACCTAGAGATTATCATACTAACTGAAGTGACACCGAGAGAGACAAAAAATATCATATCACTTACATGCGGAATATAAAAATAATGCAATGAATGTGTATGCAAAACAGAAACAAACTTCTAGACGTAGAAAACACACTTCTGGCTACCAAAGGGAAGAAGGAAGTGGGGAGAGACAAAATAGGGTTATGGGAATAAAAGATACAAACTATTAGATAAGCAACAAGAATATACTGTGTAGCATGGTGAATTATACATGATTTTGCAACAATCTATGAAATATAATCTGCAAAATTACTAAATCACTATGCTGCACACCTGCAACTAACACAATATTTTAAAGCACCCATACTTAATAAAATATAACAAATTTAGAAAGACAGATAAAGATTGCATTAGGAATATCCAGAAAGACTGAAGGAAAGGAAAAATAACATCAACAGATTCCAGTTGCTTTTTAATAAAATAAAATATTAATTGTAAACAAATGAATAAGTATATGAGAGGTCATGACACAATTTTTAATTGCTTATATATATTTTTAAACTTTACAGTGAGATGTTATAAAAAAAATAGAATCAGAAACTCTCTTTTAGTTAATCATAAAATAACATAAAAAGATAGCCTGTAGGGTAGGACAGAATATTTTCAAATAATAGATGTGACAAGTGTACAGTATCAAGAATGTATCAAGAACTCTTACAACTCAACAATACACATACAAATAATACAATAGAAATGATAAATCCTTTGCTATGAAAAGATGTTCCACATCATTAATTATTAGGAGAATATAAATACAAATCACAGTGGCATGTCAATTCACACCCACTAGGATGACCATAATAAAAAAGAAAAACACTAAGTGTTGGCAAGAATGTGGAGAAATTGGACCCTATCAATACTGCTCATAAAAATGTAAAATGGTAAAATGGAAAACAGATTGGCAATTATAAGTTAAACACAGAATTACCATATGATACAGCTATTTCACCTCTGAGTGTACATGCCAAATTACTGAAAACTTATGTTCACTCAAAAGCTTGCATGTGTTATATATAGAAGCCAAAAAGTGGAACTAATTCAAATCTTCAGTTACTGATAAAAAAATAAACAAAATGTATATGCAAGGGAATATTATTCAGCCATAAAAGGATGAAGCACTGATAAATGTTACTGCATGAATAAATCATGAAAATGTTATAAGTGAAATCAGAAACAAAAGGCAGTGTATATCTCAGTTTTATATTTAATAAATGTCCAGAATTGGCAGATCCATAGACATAGAAAGTAGAATAATGTATGAAAGGATTTTGGTGTAAAGGGGAATGGAGAGAGATGGTATGGGCTTGGAGTTTTATTTAGGGTTGTTCTGAAATTAAAGATTGATAATAGTCAACTGAATATATTAAGATAATTGAAAATGGTGGATTTTATGGGATTGGGATACATCTCAGTAACGGAAAGAAAGAAAAAAGAAAAGTCAAACACAAGCATCTAAAATTGAGAAGAGTATATACACAGTCTGGAAGTGACTTTATTGGCCTGACCATAAAGATGGTCATTTAGCTTTGGCCATGTCAGTCAGTTAATCTTACAGGCCCAAAAAAGATGATGCATATGGTTCTTCAGCAGATGTTTGGAGGAAGCAGCATGAGACAGCAAAAGAGAGGATTTGGATGTATAGACAGAATCTTTCCACCATCACAGAATGGTCCACTGGACCCACTGGGATAGACAGAGGCAGAAATAGCAGGAGAAAGAGAAGAGATATTCATCCATGCACGGGGAGAGGACAGAGTGGGTCTGTCTTGCACAGGCTGAATGATGAGCTGGGAGACAGGACATCCTCAGAGAGAAAGACTTCTGATAGACCTGGAATGCCACACCCTGGGCCTCAGCACTTCTAGTGAAGACCTAGATTTTGGTCCACATCACCCAGGAGTCAGTAGTGGAAGCATTTGCCTGGACAATGAAAACATTACCTTAAAAAATAAATCTGAATAGGTTGTATCTGTTTTGATGTGAATAACTCTTTCATTATGACTTAGGTCATCAGGGAAAGATCTATGACATTAGTGTGGCCTGAAAAAGTATCTAGGATGCAGCTCTGATCAGCCTGCTGGGCCATCAGGTGCCACTTACTCCTCTTGAATCTGCACGCATGTTGAAGTGCTTGCTACTTTTCTAAAAGTTCATCCTCCATCTTTTCTTTGGATCTCAGCACACTTTGCATCCTCAGATGGGTGCCTTGGTTTCCTCATGTAAAAGGAGGTAGTAATAGACCCTTCTTCATAGGGTTACTGTAATGACTGATAAAGATAAGTGCGTGGAACAGTATACAGTTGTTGTTGTTGTTGCTCAGTCACTCAGTCATATCCGACTCTTTGTGACCCCATGGACTGCGGCACACCAGGCTTCCCTGTCCTTCACCAACACCCAGAGCTCGCTCAAACTCATGTCCATTGAATCAGTGATGCCATCTAACCATCTTGTCCTCTGTCATCCCCTTCTCCTCCTACCCTCAACCTTTCCCAGCATCCGGGTCTTTTCTAATGAGTCACTTCTTCACATTAAGTGGCCAAAGTATTGGAGCTTCAGCTTCAGCTTCAGCATCAGTCCTTCTAATTAATATTTAGCACTGACTACCTTTAGGATTGATTGGTTTGATCTCCTTAAGAGTCTTTTCCAACACCACAGTTCAAAAGCATCGATTCTTCAGCATTCAGCCTTCATGGTCCAACTCTCGCATCCATACATGACTACTGGAAAAACAATAGCTTAAGGAGTATAAAAAAAGATTACAAAGCAGCTGTGCTAGATTGTTAACAAATGAAAGAGGGCTAAAGTGCTGCCTCAGCTAGGGGAGCATCTGAGCTCCAGAGACCATTCCCACATGAAGGATTAGATGTTGAGGACGTGTATGCCTTATACCAGGCTTCTGGAAGGATATGGCCTTTCTTCTCCTTCTCCACTTCCTCTCCCTCCCTCCTCCCCTTCTTCCTCCTCCTTCTTCTCCCTCTCCCCTTCCTTTTCTTTCTTCATTTAATTAAGGGAAAGTGTTTTTTCTTTTCTTTTTAATTAAAGGAGAACTTTTCAGATCTATTCTCAAATTACTCATTAACATTGTTCACTTAAGATAAGATAAGCTTCGCTGAAATTGTCAGAAAAGTCAGCATTGAATAAGTGGAGAGATAACTTTGGATTCAAAATCAGGGCATCCAACCTATAAAATACCTGACCAGTGCTTCTCAAAACTGCCAAGGTCATCAAAACCAAAGAAGAGCCAAGAAACTGTCAGACAGGAGGAGCCTTAAGGAGACATGACAAGCAAATGTAACATGGGATTCTGTTTGGGATCCTGGAGCAAAAAAAGACATAAGGTTGGAACTAAGAAAATCTAAATAAATTCTGAGCTTTTGTTATATCAATATGGATTTATAACTAATGTATCATGGACATTAATAATAGGGATCCAAAGTATATGGGAACTCTTTTAATTTTGATTTTTTTTTCTGAAAATCTAAAACTATGCTAAAAAATAAAGACTACTAAAAACTTAGGTATTCATAATTGCCAAAACTTGGAAGCAAACAAGGTGTCCTCCATTAGGTGAATGGATAAAGAAAATGTGATACATTAATTAAAATACAATATTATTTGGCACTAAATTGTCCTAGAAAGCCATGAAAAGACATGGAGGAGACTTACATGCATATCACTAAATAAAAGAAGCCAATCTGAAAATGCTACATAACTGTATGATTCCTGAATGTGTGGTGCAGGAGGTATTTGGAAAATATTTGTACTTTCCTTTCAACTTTGCTATAAAGTATAGTTCTAGAAAAGAATAGTCTTTAATACAAACAGAATAGCTGAGTTGTACAAACACACCCACCACTGCAGCAAAGTAGGTGCATGACTCTGTAGCTTAGACTCATCAACCTTCCTGAGGTGATTTCCTCATGCAAAGTCATAGTTGAAAGGAACAAAATTTGCTTTTTCACAAAGTTCTAGAATGTCATGATTTTAAAGAGAGAAAGGAAAGACTCAACGCATAAATAATGAACTAGCTGTATCAGGAAACAAATCTTACTTTTTTGGAACCAAGTCTTGATTTGGAAATTGAGAAAAATGTACATGTGTATGCATGTGTATGTGTGTGTGTGTGTGTTTAATGATAAGATGCTGTCAGGGATCTGAGTAGGTTTCAGCCTTGAAGAATGTAACTTCTTGACTCATACATTTATGATGCTTCAAAGGTTGAGTGGAGCAAGACCATATGAGCCGTGGTTGTCACCCTGAGTTCATTGATTCAGGGTCGAAGGAAATATTTTAGAGAACTTTTATGTTTTTTCTTAAAACCTATATATATATATTTTTTTTTTTCTAGGAGTTTTTGATATAACAAGTTTCTGCAGTGTTTTGCCTACAATTTTTTTAATTAATTATTTTTTTTAATTGGAAAATAATTACTTTACAATATTGTGGTGGTTTTTGCCATACATCGACATGAATCAGCCATGGGTGTACATGTATCCCCCCATCCTGAGCCCCCCTCCCTCCCCATCCCATCCCTCTGGGTTGTCCCAGAGCACTGGCTTTGAGTGCCCTGCTTCATGCATTGAATTTGCACCGGTCATCTAATTTACATATGGTAATATACATGTTTCAGTGTTATTCTTTAGAGAACTTTTAAATGAACTCAACATCATTGCCCTTTCAGGAACATGCAATTCGATGACTCAGACCAGAACAGAGTACCTCAAGAGAGGTTAGTAAATAAGTAAGTAAAGTAGCTCAGTCGGGTCCGACTCTTTGCGACCCCATGGACTGTAGCCTACCAGGCTCTTCTGTCCATGGGATTTTCCAGGCAAGAGTACTGGAGTGGGTTGTCATTTCCTTTTCCAGGGGATCTTCCCAACCCAGGGATCGAACCTGGGTCTCCAGTATTGCAGACAGATGTTTTACCATCTGAGCCACCAGGGAAGCCCAAGAGAGATTAGGCAGGGAGAAATTAGCTTTTTGCTGCTGCTGCTAAGTCACTTCAGTCGTGTCCGACTCTGTGCGACCCCATAAACGGCAGCTCACCAGGCTCCCCCGTCCCTGGGATAGTCCAGGCAAGAACACTGGAGTGGGTTGCCCTTTCCTTCTCCAATGCATGAAAGTGAAAAGTGAAAGTGAAGTCACTCAGTCATGTCCGACCCTCAGCGACCCCATGGACTCCAGCCTTCCAGGCTCCACCATCCATGGGATTTTCCAGGCAAGAGTACTGGAGTGGGGTGCCATTGCCTTCTCTGAATTAGCTTTTTACTGGTCATTTAAAGATCACTTTTCACTGAAAGGCAGGAAGAAAAAAAAAGAAAAAGTCAACTTAGATGAGATTGGAATTTAAAAGATTTATCTCTCTAGGACAGAAAAGATTCTAAGCCTGTTCGAGTCAAAATTCTGAAATGCAAGATGAAGAGGTGAAATCAGGGATATTAATCCATAGTTTCCTTCTTCGTGGACTAGTCTGCAAAGGAACCCTTGTTTAGGGGCAAACAACCAAAAAGCTTTTCAAAATTTTCTATTCAAACCAGAACCTCAAAAGCAAATGCTCCCTAATATACCTAACTTTCTACTGATAATTTTTCTTTCCTTTTAATAGGAATCATTCTGTGGTTCTTCTCCAGACTATCTAAATAGTCCTTAGTGACAGCAAGACATGTATTGACCACCTGGGAGGATGTTGAGTACTTTTCTTATGTCTAAATCCTCAGATGAAAGAATGGAGGCCCTAGAGTTCCCCCTCCAGGTTAACATTCTGGCCTTACTTCTAAACAGATAAGTGATTTTGAGCAAATTACTTGGCTTCTCTTCTACCTCAGTTTCATTGTCTTAAAAATGGAAGCAATACTTTTATCTAGGAAATTTGCCTTAACACAGCAGAAACCTGTACAAAGAACCCACAGCAGTACTCAGCACTCTTCACTCCCCTGGAATGCTCACCCAGGAAACAACTGAAAGTAAAAGCTTTTCACCATCTGTTCAACAAGGACAACCTTGGGATGAGGACATTAGCATTCATAGCACGTTTGCCCAAACTCCCTGTATCTGGACCTAGTGTGGATTTCTGGTTCCTAGGCTGAACAGCCCCATTCTGAGTAACAAACACATCATTACTGTCCATATGCTTTATACCCTACTTGGTTTGGGAGGAGTTTGATCTCTTTGAGATGATTTGAAAATACTTAGGTGCATATTTTAAAGGTTAATTCACAATTGAGATTTTATTTTTTTCTATATTCAAATTCTTCAGGTACAACCAGAGGGGTTCTGCAGTCAGCTTGTCCTGGCTCAAGATGGCAGATTGGTAATTGTTCAGAAACTTTGTGAACTGGTTGTGAAATAGAATCATTACTAAAATCTAAATCATATAAACTTACAATAAGTGAATCAGAATAAAAATAAAAAGAATATTCAAACTATTGATTTTTCAATTATTTTATTGTATTTCATAACTACCTGTGCTCTTGAGGTTATTCTTTCTATTTTAAGTATGCAACATGAAAATCATAGGACAGTGATGCTGCCTGTCTTGAACCAGCTCCACCTTCAGTGGTATCACATTAATAGCATATGATCAGACACAGTGAGTACCTCACACCACGGTGACTGACAGCACTAGAAATAATCACCACCATCATTGATTGTCTAAATTTCAGAAAGTATTCCAGACAGAAAACTATAATTCGAAAAGATACATGCACCCCAGTGTTCATGGCAGCACTGTTTACAGTAGTCAAGACATGAGAGTAACCTAAGTGTCCATCAACAGATGAATGGATTGAGGAGATGTGCTACATTTATACAATGGAATATTATTCTGCCATAAAAAAGAATGAAAGAATCCCTTTTGTAGCAACACTTGTATGAGGCTAGAGATTATTTTACTAAGTGAAGTAAGTCAGAGAGAGAAAGACAAATATCATACGATATCACTTACATGTAGAATCTAAAATAATGGCGCAAATGAACTTAGTTACAAAACAGAAATAGATTCTTAGACATAGAAAACAAACTTATGATTACTAAAGGAGAAAGGGAGGAGGGATAAGTCAGACATTTTGGATTAACAGATACACGTGACTATATATAAAAATATCAACAGATAACCAACAAGGGCCTATACACAATATCCTATAGTCTATAAAGAAAAAGAATCTAATGAAGACTATATATAATATGTATAACTGAATCACTTGACTATACATCTTAAACTAACACATTATAAATCAACTCTAATTTAAAAAATTAAATTAAATTTTTAAAAATTTGGTCAAAAAAGTATTAAATAAAATGCAATTATACAGATAAAGCTTAGAAGTGTGTCATACTTCATCTATTACATTTAAATAGCACAGAAAATTTATGAAATGTTCTACTACCATTTTAAAACTATTATGATTCACCAAAAATGTTGCTCACACCATTAACAAACAGGTAAAGTTTCAACATCTGTCTTCATTGTTTCATATACCTCTTAGTCATTAACATGAATGAAAATATCAACCAATATTCATACTTTTTTGGAGCAATACTCTTTTATCAACTGTAACCACAGGTTGACTATGCATATCAGAATTTGGCAAAGATCAACAATGAGTCAGACATGACTGAATGACCGAACTGAACTGAACAAGGACATTCCATGATTTGAAGAGTAAGATATACGTTTACTATTGTCTATAAGTATGCATTTGCTATGCATTCTTAGATAAGTAAATTTATAATAAACCCATATATATCCCCATGTGCACATTTTTGGAGAGTTTGATTTTAAACATTTACCATGGACACTGAAAAAATTGTGTCTGTATGTTATTTCCATGCATTATAGTGAAATGATTCATATCTTTTCAACTATTATGATCTTTACCAATATTTCTGTCAAATCACACAGATACAAGATCATTTCAAACTGTGTCCATGTATTTGGCATTTTACTATAGAAAGGGGCGTGGGGTTCGATATTTCAATATATGCAGGTGAGCATGGTGATTTGCCAGAAATGGGTATGTTCTAAAGACAGCCTGCTGGGTTTAAATCCCAGCCCTGCCATTACAAGCTAATGTCTACAGGCAAATTACTCATTCACTCCAAGACACATCAAAATATAAAACAAAAATTCTGGAGCTTAAGAATCAAACAGACAAAATTTTAAATTACAATGCTGAGTCTATTTATTTGCTAGGTCAGGGAATACTCATTTGTAAAGAAATTCATTAAATAGTGCACTGAGAAGGAGAAAGTGGGAGTGTTTTTCAAGGCTAGAAAGCAGAGGTTGTGGATTGTGCCAACTCAGTAATGAAGTCCAGGCCTGGGAGGAGGGGAATTAGCCTGTAAGTCTACACATGGTGGGTTATAAGAAATCCCACTTGTTCATGGTTCAGACAAGTCTCTTCAACTAGGTTCAGTAAGAGTCATTTAAAGTCCATTGTCTCTTATCAGCTTCAGCTGATTAGAATCACTGGCATGGAAACACAACAGTCAAGTCTCTTGTGTTTTTTTCTTATGTTTCTATGCTTTGTCATATGACATCACTTGAAATGATATATTACCTGGATAAAACTCTAATTTGAAAAGATACACGTACCCCAGTTTTCATAGGAGCACTATTTACAGAAGCCAAGACACAGAAGCAACTTAAATGTTCATTGACAAGTGAATGGATAAAGAAGATGTGATATATACATACAATGGAATAGTACTCATCCATTAAAAAGAACAGATAGTGTCATTTTCAGCAATGTGAATGGACCTAGAGATTATCATGCTAAGTAAAGGAAGTCAGACAGAGAAAAGCAAATACTGTATGATATCATTTATATGTAGAATCCAAACAACACAAATGAGCTTATTTACAAACTAGAAATAGACTCTCAGACAATTTACGGTTACCAAAGGGGAAGTGGGTAGGGCAATAAATTAGGAGTTTGGGATTAATAGATATTCAGCACTATATATAAAATGGATAACCAATAAGGACTTAATATGTAGCACAGTGAAATATATTCAGTACTTCATAATTAAGTATAATGGAAATGATTCTGGGAAATATATGCATATATTCAGAATATATATATGTATATTCAAATGTTTAAAAATTGGATTGAATATATATATATATATGTGTACATATATATTCAAATGTTTAAAAATTCTAGAAGGGAAACATAGCTTCACTCTATTGAAAACAGATTAGCCTAAACTAGTGATGTGACAGGAGGCCCAAAATTATCAGCAAAAAGTACAGCTATGGCATATGTGTGTCACATCATAGACTACATCAAAATATCAGGTATAAAGTCACTAATGTATATAAAATGCTTAGAACTAAATACATGGTCTACACTTGGTGGGTGTCAGTTGTTTACATTATTATTTCAGAAAATGCTGAATAAAATCTAGCCTAATTCTACATCCTAGTAGACCTGAGAGTTAACACCTCACATTAAAGAGAGTTCCATCACTTAATGATGTTCATCTTTGTAATTTCAGAGTTTGGCACAGTGTCTTGGACATATTATGTGTCTTGGACACATTCTCAGCAAACGATAATCACTGTTAAACTGTTCAGCAAATGGTTTCACTGTTCCCAGTGTTATTCCTGGGATTTTTATTTTGAACATTGACTGAGATCATCTTCAAACACAGGAAAAAAATGCATCTTCATTATTTTTAAAAAATGCAAAGATGAATTTACTAAGAACACAAAGATGAATTTACTAAGTGATGACTATATTTTCATTTTACCCACATTTTATAGAAAAGTGATGTACATACAGGCTCCTTTTCCAGGTCCAATAAACAGGTAAATGGTGTAACCAGGAATTGAACCAATATCTGTGGAACTCCAAAACACATATTCTTGCCACTATGGACTGCTGCCTTCTTTAAATACTCTAGAATTTGTCTGTGAAGAATTTCAGAATTCATTAGAAAAGATTTATGTGTCATAGGAAAAATATTCTCTAGCTAATTTCAAAAGAAGAGATGAATGTCACCTTTGGGGAATCACAAGGAAGGACTGAAAGTAAGTAAAAGAAGCTAAACACATAAGGAAAAAAAAAAAAAGAAAAGCCTATTCATCAGCCAGGATATTCCCCAGACACAATGAGAGTTGACTCCCCTGGCCTCTCAGCAGTTCATTTTGGATTCCATTTGATAATGTCAGAAGATAATACCTTTAGCAATTTTAATCCCATCATCTGCACATAATTGGGGAATATTTTTTACTTAATTTCTCTTACTCTGTGTTAATATTTTCTTTTCCCACATTAGCAGAAAAGGGAAAAAGGAAAAGCTCTCAAACAAATAAAGTATTGATTTTTCTTTGTACCAAGCTTCATGTACTAGGCTTTCATTACCATTTATACAAGGCCTAACCTCATATCGCTTGTGACATATTCTTTTTTAAAATTTATTTTATTGAAATACAGCTAACGTAAAATGTTGTGTTAATTTTTACTGCATAGCAAAGTAATTCCATTTTTTTAATAAATATAAAACTAGTCATTTTTTTCATATTCTTTCCATTATACTTTACCACTGAATATTGAATATAGTTCTCTGTATATTAAGACCTTGCTGTTGGATAGTCTCTATAAGTCGTTTACATCTGATAACCTCAAACTTCCAGTCTGTCTCTCACCCCTTCATCCTTGGCAACCACAAGTCTGTTCTCTGTGAGTCTGTTTTTATTTTGCAGATAAGTTCATTTGGGTCATATTTTAGATTCCACACATAAGTGATATCATATGGTATTCGTTTTTCTCTGACTTACTTCACTTAGTACTCTAGGTCCATCCATGTTGCTGTAAAAGGTACTATTCCATTCTTTTTTTATGCCTGAGTAGTATTCCATTTCACACACACACACACACACATATCCCACATCTTCTTTATCCATCATTTGTTGCTTCCATGTCTTGGCTTGGCTTCCAGGTAGCTCAACAGTAAAAGAATCCGCCTGCCAATGCAGGAGATGCAGATTCGATCCCTGGGTTGGGAAGAGCTCCTGGAGGAGGAAATGGCAACCCATTCCAGTATTCTTGCTAGGAAAATCTTGCAAATAGCTGGATATGACTGAGTGACTGAGCACGTGCACACGCATGTCTTGCTACTGTGAATAATGCTACTATAAACATTCAGATGCACACATATTTTTGAATTACAGTTTTGTGTGGTATCTTTCTTTACACCTTACTCCTCTAGGGTTCAGCTGATCTCTGAGAGCTTGCATTTCAGTTATCTATTCAGTAGTAACTCAGTAAACTTTGCCAAACTTAGTGCCTTCAAAGGCAGATCCCCACATCTTCCTTAAAGGGCCAAGAAATTCATATTTCAGACTTCTAAAGCTGTATGTTGTCAATCATAAGTACTCTACCCTGGTGGTGCAAAATCATCAACAGACAATATATCGACAAAAAAGTTTGTCTGTGTTCCATTACACCTTGATTTACAGAAAACAAGCAGAAGGCCACATGGGCTCTAGTTTGCTGACTCTTTGCTCAAGTCAAACATTTATCATTCCTCACACTTTTCTAGGCTATTCTTCTCTATATGTGGTATGGACTATGACATCATTAGTCAAGGAGCCTGGCCGAGGTTCAGTTCAGTTCAGTCGCTCAGTCGTGTCCGACTCTTTGCGACCCCATGAACCGTAGCACGCCAGGCCTCCCTGTCTATCACCAGCTCTGGGACTTTACCCAAACCCATGTCCATTGAGTCGGTGCTGCCATCCAACCATCTGCCATCTCATCCTCTGTCGTCCCCTTCTCCTCCTGCCCTCAATTTTTCCCAACATCAGGGTCTTTTCAAATGAGTCAGCTCTTCGCATGAGGTGGCCAAAGTATTGGAGTTTCAGCTTCAACATCAGTCCTTCCAATGAATACCCAGGACTGATCTCTTTTAGGATGGACTGGTTGGATCTCCTTGCATTCCAAGGGACTCTCAAGAGTCTTCTCCAACACCACAGTTCAAAAGCATCAATTCTTCAGCACTCAGCTTTCTTTATAGTTCAACTCTCACAACCATACATGACCACTGGAAAAACCATAACCTTGACTAGATGGACCTTTGTTGGCAAAGTAACGTCTCTGCTTTTAATATGCTGTCTAGGTTGGTCATAACTTTCCTTTCAAGGAGTAAGTGTCTTTTAATTTCATTGTGCAATCACCATCTCCAGTGATTTTGGAGCCCAGAAAAATAAAGTCAGCCACTGTTTCCACTGTTTCCCCATCTATGCGGGAATCCAGCTCCAGCAGCCAGGGAATCAGCCTGAAGGGATGGGTGGTGTCGGCGAGAAATGAGGCAGCCTCTCAGTTTTATTGGACTGCCTATTTATTTCAAGCTTAAGATTCTCTTTTATACTTTTACAAAAGCATTAGGTCAGAGGTTTGACATTTTCAGTTTCCCCTGACCCAGATTTGTTGTCTCCATAAATCATTGTTGCCCCTCAAAAGGAGTTCCTACCTCAGCGATTCTCTTATCTACTTCTTCTCATGTGTCCTTGTGAATACATGGTAACTCATGTTAATGTCTGGGCTGCATACCACATTCCTCACTTTATTTCTTATCTTTCTAAATCCTGTTTGCCCCTAGTATCCTGAGCTCACTTTCTCTAAAAAGGCTTCTAACCACTAATATCTCCAAAATTCCTAATCTCTATAAGCTATAGTAAAATATGCTAACATTACAACATTCCTTAAATCTTTGGCTTCTATTTTAATTATCCTAAGCCCTAAATGCAGCAAACTCCTTTGCCATAAACATTTCGCTCACAAATAGGTTTCAGATGGCAATCCCTCCCATGGCCTCAAGCTGCAGGCTACGTGCTCATCATGGAACACTCTTTTGTAAAGGTCCTTCAACGAATGTCAATGATTAACTTTATGAATTATTCTCTGAGCACAGCTGCAGAAGGCTTTGTGCCTTCTCATGCTCCTCTCGAGAACAATAAGCACCTTAATATTCTTTTCAGTCAACTCAGCCAAGGAGAGGAATAAACAAGTCAGAATCACAAGGCCTAACTCCTTCATCCTGGGTACGTGCCTGCAGGACAAGGAGAGGGAGTTAGGGCTGTGCCTCCATTTTGTCAGTAATGCCTAATGTGGCTCCTGACACATCTACTTGCCGTGAAGTGATGGGACGGGATGCTATGATCTTAGTTTTCTGAATGTTGAGCTGTAAGCCAACTTTTTCACTCTCCTCTTTCACTTTCATCAAGAGGTTGCTGCTGCTGCTGCTAAGTCACGTCAGTTGTGTCCGACTCTGTGTGACCCCATAGACGGCAGCCCACCAGGCTTCCCCATCCCTGGAATTCTCCAGGTAAGAACACTGGAGTGGGTTGCCATTTCCTTCTCCAATGCATGAAAGTGAAAAGTGAAAGCGAAGTCACTCAGTCATGTCCGACTCTAGCAACTCCATGGACTACAGCCCACCAGGCTCCTCCGTCCATGGGATTTTCCAGGCAAAAGTATTGGAGTGGGGTGCTATTGCCTTCTCCATCAAGAAGTTGGCACATGCCAAAAAGCTTCATTCATGTCTGACAGCTCAACTGGGTGGGTATAGAACAGCTGGGGACTTTCTGATCCCATTTCTTCATGGGGTTATGTGTCTTTCCAGAGTCTAACTCACACATCTTCACATGGAAGTCAGACAGATCCCAAGAGCGTGGATATAAAAACTGTAAGGCCTACTTACAGGTCTAGGTCTAGAGGGAGAACTGCCACAAAAATAAGTGGTCAAAGCAAGTCATAGCAAGTCAGCCTAGACTCACAGGAAAGGGAAATGGATTCTGCCTTGTTATGGAATGAGCAGAATGCTCATCCAGGGATGTAAGGGGTTGCCAAAGCTTCCTGCATCAACAACCTACTGAAGCACTTACCACTGAGTCATATAATTTATCATAAGACAATCCTGAATATTCACTGGAAGGACTGGTGCTGATGCTCCAACACTTTGCCCATCTGATGTGAAAAGCCAACTCACTGGAAAAGATCCTGATGCTGGGAAAGATTTAAGGCAAAAGGAGAAGAGAGCAGCAGAGGATGAGATGGTTAAATAGCATCACCAACTCAATATTCATGAATTTGAACAAACTCCAGGAGATAGTGAAGGACAGGGGAGCCTGGTGTGCTGCAGTTCATGGGGTGGCAAAGAGTTGGACATTGAGCAACAACAACAATGGCATGTGCAGACATACTAGATCACAGAAGTTCATGGTTTCATTGAAGAGAAGTGGGGCCAGTGAATGTATGGAAAAAATAATTCATTCCTCAAATATTGATTTAGTTTCCAATAAGGGCCACTCACTGCACAACACATCAGGGATGCCAGAAATACGGAGGGACTTATCTCCATCTTCAAGTTTACAGATAAGAGACAGAAAGTCTTGAAGGAAAGTAATTATAAGCAACATAGTACATTCTAAACTAAATATCTGAATAATAGAAGATCCCTGGGCTCACACTGAAGGGGACTCTGTGAAGATATAAAGAAGGCTTTGAGGAAGAAATCCTACTAGAACAAAAGCTGAATGAAAAAGGAGAAGCTGGCATGATGGCCAGATGTGGACTGTTATAAATTGTAAACAGAAGGAACAGTGTGGAGGTGGGAAAAGGCCTCAAGAGCTTGGCTTCTTCCTCGGGAACCAGAAACCAACAGGGCAAGAATGAGGCTGGACAGTCCAGCAGGGAATGAAGTCACAGAGGCTTTGAGTGACATGGGGAAACATCCCACATCCATTCTGTAGGAAAAATTGATCTGATGCAGGTTCTCGGAATGGTAAGAATTTTAAGCAACTCCATGGGACAGAAATCAATGAAACAAGATAAGTGATAGAAGGCCATTATAGTACTGCATGTAGTAATTGATGATGAGTTACAGGGGAAAAAAGAGAAAACATTTTGACCCGTTTTGTCAATTCCTCTGCAAGGCTGAAGACTGCTTCAGAAGACTGACTCAGAGGAAGAACAATGCAAGAGGAAGAAAGTCCAAAGAAATAAATCCAGACCCTGTTGTCTCACAGTAAGATTGCCTAAATAAAACTGTTCTGGATAAATGCAAAGAAATGAACTTGACCTTCAAGAATTAAATCATAGTTAACTTCAACAAAGGGCCATGTAGTGACACTGAATACAGTTTTAATCAATACAATAGCTGTCTTTTTTTTTTTTTTATTCCAAGCAAGAATTCACATTAGTACTGAAGATAATGCTTTTAAACATGTTTTAAAAGCATTTCTTGTTTTTTCTCAAGTTCTATAAGTAATGCATATTTATTCACAATAGAAAAATGTTCCAGTAACTGCAGATGAAAGAGAAATAATAAAGAGGAGGTGTGAGAAGGGAAAAAAGAACTCCTTTAGCACCTCTTAGATTTTCACTTCTCTCTCCCCCTTTCCTTCTTCTGAAAAATGTTAAGATTCATTGTCCTATATTGGGCACAAGTAGACAAAATGGAAACAAAAAGAAATGGCAGTGTTAATTTTACTTCTTCCGGACATCTCTATTTAGTGTTCAGAACAAAACCAATTGAATTACAAATAAAAATGCCATGGAAAAATGTAAATTTAGACCATAATGCCTTCTGATCTATACTCTAATCAGCTACTTCTGGTCACAATTCACTGTCCCCAGCCACAGAGATGCCACACACACACACACACACACACACACACACACACACAAATGCATTCACATGCATGCACACACCCACACATATTGTATGCACACATGCAAACTCATGTATACACATTCGTGCATACACAAACATATACACGCAATGCTGTTTCCCACAGCAGTATCTTTGCTGATGACCCTGCTTCACTTCCCAGCCATAGATATCCTTGGTGTTCATCTTAGGGTGGCTAATTCCCACTCTTCCTTCAGCAGTTGCTTAAATGTAATTTTACTCAAGAATACATTCCCAGGGCTAGGCTCTATAAATACCTCCACCCTAAAAACAGTGATTTGATTTGAAATGGTTTGTTTACTGATTTATCTCCTTGATAGACAGTGGGTACCTGAGGAGCAGTGCTCTTGTTTGCTTACCATTATATCCACAGGAGTTAACATAAAACTGGGCAAAGAGTAAATGCCTGATAAATGGTTACTGAGCTCAGCGAGGTGGAATGCAATGCAGAAGTAGTTTTGGCACTAAGAACAATAATATCTTAGCTCCCAGGAGCAGGATGGTGGCAAGGGTTGATGTCTTCATTTAAGAGGACCAATCTAATGAGTCATTCCTTATATCCTAAGTGTGAACATTATTCACCTATAATTATCTGCCTGCTATTATCAAAATACATTACCACTGATTTCAATGCTTTCCCCACCTTTTATTTTTCAACTGTTATACAGCTAACTTTTACCTGTGAATTATTCATAATACATTTTAAACGAGTATAAGATAATTGACCTTGTCTGTAAGAGGCATATAAAATCTCACCCTGTAATAATTAACTCTCAGACATGAGCCATTATTTAAGGGTAATGACTTTTCATCAGTTTGGCAATACATTATGGCTTCACAGGTCCATCCAATTCTATATTTCACACCTTCGCTTTTTAATTTTCCCCCAAGATGTAACACTTGCTTGTCCCAAAATGAACTTGGCGCATTTCCAATCACATCAGGGCATCTTCCTCCCCTATGAGTTCACTGCATTACCATTTACCATTTTCATGAAGCCAAAATTCTGGAAGCAGTTCTAGAACTTCAGGCCATTCTGTCTTCTTTTCCCTACACTCTTTGTTTCCTTAAAAAGCTATCAAAGCTTACTGACTTTCTTGAAATATTCCCCATCCTCCCTCTCAGCTATATGACCAGGGTCAGGCCTCTGACAGACTACAAACCAGGCTCCTAACCCATCTCCCCTCCTCAGCTTCTCCCTTCAAATCCTTTCTGCTGAGAATTCTAAAGCATAAACCACACCCTGTCACATGACTGATTAATCCATTCTTCCACCCCAAATAGCCTCAGGCTTCTGCTTGCTTAAACAAACAAACACTTAAATGACCAGTTCCAAAAACATCACTTCCCAAAGGCTTGATCATGATCCCATTTCAACCAAACAAAAAGCAATTAGAATACTTGTTGTTGTTGGCCACCAATATATAGTTGTTCCACAATGGGCTTTGGGGTAGAGATTCCTATAAAAATCCTAGTACTGAATATCTTATAGACAGCAATGTTTCCCCCCATATTTACAAGAAAAACTAAAGTCTAGAGAGCATGTGATGCTGAGAATCCTGCACAATTTTCATGAATATAGTAGTTTCATATCCTTGGGCCACGTAAATTATTGCTCATAAAATACACTTGAACAAATTCCTCAATCTTTTGGAATCAACATTTTAATAAGTAAATGTTTAACTCAGGAAAAGCAAACAGGCTAAAATTAACTTACTAAAGGGACACAATATAATATTTCCTAATATTTTAATACTTCAGTTGTATGTAAATAGTTTCTAACAACTACAAATGATTCTCTATATTCATTAAAATCCTGAGTAGATATGCAGAAGAGAATATACGTTCTAAAGTAATAGCTATTTTTTATGATCGACTTCTTGTAATTCAATCAGATCTTTCTGTCTGCCACTTAACAGTTTTCTCTGTAGTTTCCATCCACAGGAAGTATCATTTTTTTCTGAATATAGAAATTGCTTCCTATGATTACCAACCACCTTTCCCATCAATATTCTCTAAGCTTTCAAAGGAGGAACTTAAGAAAAATGTAATTCTGCTTGAAAAGGGAACCCATCCACCCATGGGACTTTCAGATCAGTGCATTTTAGATATTTAAAAAAGTGTTCTAAAAATGTTAAATATATCTAATGAAATAGTTAATAATTGTTTAACAAAGTTTGATTAAACATGCATGGATATGTAGGTAAATTGAATGATCATCAAAAAAGGAGAACAAATTATGGTTACCAAAGGGAAAAGAAGAGTAGGAGGAGAGATAAACAACGAATTTGGGATTAACATATACACACTACTATACATAAAGTAGACAAACAGCAAGGACCCACTGAATAGCACAGGGAATTATACTCAATATTTTTAATAGCCTATTAGGGAAGAGAATCTGAAGAATAATATATATTTATATTTATATATTTATATATATATATATATATATATATATATATATATATATATTTATGCATATATATTGGGCTTCCCAAGTGGTGCTACTGGTACAGAATCTGCCTGCCAAGGAAGAAAACATAAAAGACACAGATTTGATTCCTGGGTTGAGAAGATCCCCTGGAGAAGGGCATGGCAACCCACTCCAGTATTTTTGGCTGGAGATTCCCGTGGACAGAGGATCCTGGCAGGCTATGGTTCCTATGGTTGCAGAGAGTCTGACATGACTGAAGCAACTTAGCATTCATGCACATATTATGTATATTTATATATACACATATATAACTGAATTGCAGTTCTGTACATCTGAAACTAACACAATATTGTAAATCAACTATACTTCAATATAGATAAATTATAAAATAAATTAAAAATAAAAATAAAGATAAATTAAAAATAAATTTTAAAAAGAGTTTTGTTCAGGAATTGTATCTTTATTCATATCAGCTTGGATCCTTCTTATAATTCTGCTCTTGAGCCCTTTGCACGGAAGAGCTGGGGTGGGACATTGTTAATAGCACCCCAACTGTATGTACCACATTTTGACATACACTGATTCTGTTTTTAGCAGTAACTATACCACTCCCCAGCCCAACCTCAGCCCTCATCATCCAACTAGCCATGTGCCACCAAGAAAGAATATAGTCATGAGGGCAGCTGATCTCTAACCTAGCAACTTAACTTCTAGGTTGTAAAAGCCAGGCACCAGAGATTAAATTTCCAACATCCATTGGATCATAGAAAAAGCAAGAGAGTTCCAGAAAAACATCTACTTCTGCTTGACTGACTACACTAAAGCCTTTGACTGTGTGGATCACAACAAACTGTGGAAAGAGATGGGAATACCAGACCACCTTAACTGCCTCCTGAGAAACCTGTAGGCAGGTCAAGAAGCAAAGCTTAGAGCCGGACACGAACAACAGACTGGTTTCACATTGGGAAAGGATTCCATCAAGGCTGTAAATTGTTACCCTGCTCGTTTAATTAATATGAAGAGTACATCATGAGAAATGCTGGGCTGGATGAAACACAAGTTGGCATCAAGATTTAAGGGAGAAATATCAATAACCTCAGAAACGCAGATGACACCACCCTTTTGGCAGAAAGCGAAGAGGAACTAAAGAGCCTCTTAATGAAATTGAAAGAGGAGAGTGAAAAAAAATGGCTTAAAACTCAACATTCAAAAAACTAAGATCACGGCATCCAGTCCCACCAGTTGAATTCAATTCAGTCGCTCAGTCGTGTCCGACTCTTTGTGACCCCATGAATCGCATCACGCAGGCCTCCCTGTCCATCACCAACTCCCGGAGTTCACTCAGACTCACGTCCATCAAGTCAGTGATGTCATCCAGCCATCTCATCCTCTGTCGTCCCCTCCTCCTCCTGCCCCCAATCCTTCCCAGCATCAGAGTCTTTTCCAATGAGTCAACACTTCGCATGAGGTGGCCAAAGTAGTGGAGTTTCAGCTTTAGCATCATTCCTTCCAAAGAAATCCCAGGGCTGATCTCCTTCAGAATGGACTGGTTGGATCTCCTTGCAGTCCAAGGGACTCTCAAGAGTCTTCTCCAACACCACAGTTCAAAAGTATCAATTCTTCGGCACTCAGCTTTCTTCACAGTCCAACTCTCACATTCATACATGACCACTGGAAAAACCATAGCCTTGACTAGACGGACCTTTGTTGGCAAAGTAATGTCTCTGCTTTTGAATATGCTATCTAGGTTGGTCATAACTTTCCTTCCAAGGAGTGTGCGTCTTTTAATTTCAAGGCTGCAATCACCATCTGCAGTGATTCTGGAGCCCCCAAAAATAAAGTCTGACACTGTTTCCACTGTTTCCCCATCTATTTCCCATGAAGTGATGGGACCGAATGCCATGATCTTCGTTTTCTGAATGTTGAGCTTTAAGGCAACTTTTTCACTCTCCACTTTCACTTTCATCAAGAGGCTTTTTAGTTCCTCTTCACTTTCTACCATAAGGGTGGTGTCATCTGCATATCTGAGGTTATTGATATTTCTCCTGGAAATCTTGATTCCAGCTTGTGCTTCTTCCAGCCCAGTGTTTCTCATGATGTACTCTGCATATAAGTTAAATAAGCAGGGTGACAATATACAGACTTGATGTACTCCTTTTCCTATTTGGAACCAGTCTGTTGTTCCATGTCCAGTTCTAACTGTTGCTTCCTGACCTGCATATAGGTTTTTCAAGAGGCAGGTCAAGTTGTCTGGTATTCCCATCTCTTTCATAATTTTCCACAGTTTATTGTGATCCACACAGTCAAAGGCTTTGGCATAGTCAATAAAGCAGAAATAGATGTTTTTCTGGAACTCTCTTGCTTTTTCGATGATCCAGCAGATGTTGGCAATTTGATCTCTGATTCCTCTGCTTTTTCTTTTTTTTTAAATTTTTTTTATTATTATTATTTTTTTTTTACTTTAGAATATTGTATTGGTTTTGCCATACATCTACATGCATCCACCATGGGTGGAACACGTGTACACCTCTGCCTTTTCTAAAACCAGCTTGAACATCTGGAAGTTCACGGTTCACATATGTTCAGTCCCATCACTTCATGGCAAATAGATGGGGAAACAATGGAATCAGTGACAGACTTTATTTTCTTGTACTCCAAAATCACTGCAGATGGCAGCTGCAGATATGAAATTAAAAGACATTTGTTCCTTGGAAGAAAAGCTATGAAAAACTTAGTCACCATATTAAAAAGCAGAGACATTACTTTGCTGACAAAGGTCCAACTAGTCAAAGCTATGGTTTTTGCAGTAGTCATGTATGGATGTCAGAGTTGGACCATAAAAAAGGCTGAGTGCCGAAGAATTGATGCTTTTGAAATGTGCTGTTGGAGAAGATTCTTGAGAGTCCCTTAGACTGCAAGGAGATCAAACCAGTCAACCCTAAAATAAATCAATCCTGAATATTCATTGAAAGGACTGATGCTGAAACTGAAGCTCCAATACTTTGGGCACCTGTTGCAAAGAGCCACCTCATTAGAAAAGACCCTGATGCTGGGAAAAATTGAAGGCAGGAGGAAAAGGGGACAACAGAAGACGAGATGGTACCACCAACTCAATGGACACCAGTTTGAGTAAGTTCCAGGAGTTGGTGAAGGAAAAGGAAGCCTGGCACGCTGCAGTCCATGGGATCGCAAAGAGTTGGACACGACTGAGCGACTAAACAACAACATCATTATCCTCCCCTCAAATATATGCACTTCCACAGCTTTAGAGCTTATATTTTCCAATATTGTAGTTTCAGGTAGTTATTTACATTGAAGTTAACTAAAATCAAAAAAAGTTTAAAATGCAGCTCCTTATTCGTCTTTACTACATATTTAGTGTTCCAAGGCTACTGTAGCAAGTGACTACCATATTACAGCATGTAGCTAAAGAAAAGCTCACCATTGCAACAAGCCCTATTGGACAGTTCCAATTTAGGGAATTTATTTAGAATCTCAAATAAAGAAAGAAGAAATCAATAAGTATGACATTATTCCTCATAACTTTTGGTGCCTATAACTCATATCTATTTTTACAAATTATCCAAGCTCTACCATTTCACATATTCATTTCTGCATAACAAACCATGCCAAAATTTTGTGGCTTTAAATAATTACTCTACTCTTCCTCACAGTTCTGTGGGTTGATTATATCTCATCTAGATGATTCTTTTTCTAGTCTTACTTGAAGTTTCTTATACTTGTGATGCAATGGCAGCAGAAGTTGGGATGTCCAAAATGACTTCAGCCCCATGACTAGCATATTGAAAGATTCTTGACTTTACCTCCATGAAGGGAGGTATACTGGCATATTGGAAAGGTAGGGTTCATAGGGAGCAGAGGGAAACTGGTCCCCCTCTCATCCTTCCTGCCCCTCACTTCTCCATGCAGCCCCAGGTCTTCTCCTTCTGGAGGTGGGCCATTTTTGGAGAACATTTAATTCATCCTTTAATCACACTCCTCCACAAACTATTCTACCATTTGAGTCCACAGTTGTATAAATTTCCACAGGACTGTTGTGCTTCTAGCCTTCCTTGTCCATGTAGATGTCACATTGTCTTTCAAATCTTTCCTGAATTCATGCCTCTTTCTCCACACCCACTAAACCAAAATATGTAAGTTTATTAAGTGAAGGAATTAGGTCTTGAGTATCTAATATCTTTGTACTACCCCAGACTTAAAGAACTTAGCTGTGTGCTCTGCACAAATTAATAATAAAATAATAACAAATAAATAAATGAACTTAATTCAACCTCCACAGCCACCTGTCCCAGATACCGCTGTGTCTGTTCAAAAGCAGAAAGGTGTCCATCAGTTCCTATGCAGGACAAAATGACAATGAACTTTGGAGTTACATGAACTAAGGTCCAGTGTCCAGATCCAGTGTCCCATTATTTCATATTGCTTCAAAAACAACCATAGGAGCTTTATAATATAATTGTGGAAAGGCCATAAATCTATGAAAAGCTGATTACAGAATAAAGAGTAAAACATAGTTCAAGACAATTCTAGTGAAAATAACTCTTAGAGGAATTACAACATGAGACTTCCAGTCCATATACTGCTAAGGAGTTCAGCCATTCCTTCTTTTTCACAGGAAGACTCAGTCTTACACACACATACACACACACACTTATTTTAGGTGTTGAATGCCTCTAGACTCTTTAACGGAGAAGGCAATGGCACTCCATTCCAGTACTCTTGCCTGGAAAATCCCATGGGCAGAAGAGTCTGGTGGGCTGCAGAGTCCACCCTGGTGGGTCGTGAAGAGTCAGACACGACTGAGTGACTTCACTTTCACTTTTCACTTTAATGCATTGGAGAAGGAAATGGCAACCCACTCCAGTGTTCTTGCCTAGAGAATCCCAGGGACGGGGGAGCCTGGTGGGCTGCCATCTATGGGGTCGCACAGAGTCGGACACAAGTGAAGTGACTTAGCAGCAGCAGCAGCAGTAGCAGACTCTTTAAAGGCGTTAACCATATAGAAAAATTGTCAATGAAGACTGCCTAGATAATAAATTGTGCACATTTAAAAAATCTCAGCTGTAAGCATTGCAATTTGCTTTACTGAAAATCCAGATTTTAGTGATTCAGGATTGAACACCATAAAACTGCTTTTGTTGGCAGTAAAAATATTTTCACTACCTCAAGTCATCACAAACACCAAATGTAACTATTTTTCTTTCAATGCAGAGATGCTGGGATACTCAGACTCATAACCTACAAGGAAAAAATTTTATCAGCTGCCTTAGCCTTTGACACAAATATTTCTATAGGTGATTGAGATGATTTATGAGGGTACTAAGAAATAAAGTGTAAGCAGAAATAAGCCATTTTACAGTATTTATTTTGCACAGCCCCCAAAAGAGTGAATAAGATGAGATCTCAGACAGGAAAATGGAAATAATGTGTCTTCTTTAATTTATACAAGAGGCAAAAGGGAAATGAACCCTTTGCACTTTGGCAGTTGGAATTAAAAGAAGCATACGAGGGGATTTTCACCCAGGTGCATCTCAGCTCTCAAGTAATTTACATTTTGAAGATCAAGAGGCTTTATTAACCTATTTGAAGGTTGTGTACCTCAGAGGTTAACTAGAAATGTACTCAAATAGAGTTTTAATCCCTATGGCAGATATGAGAATTGAAAGCAGTAATAAAAGCAAAGGAAGGAATTTGACATTGGGTGAGTGCTAATATTTACAAATGCAGTAATGCCTTTTGCTGCTGCTGCTGCTGCTGCTGCTAAGTCGCTTCAGTCATGTCCGACTCTGTGCAACCCCAGAGACAGCAGCACACCAGGCTCCCCTGTCCCTGGGATTCTCCAGGCAAAAATACCTGAGTGGGTTGTCATTTCCTTCTCCAATGCATGCATGCATGCTAAGTCGCCTCAGTCATGTCCAATTCTGTGCGACCCTATGGACAGCAGCCCAGTCAAAACTGGTCAAGGTCTAGGGCCACGCATAGTAGATCAGAAGTCCACTCCATCACTGACTTGCTGAGGTGATCGTGAGCAAGTTGTTTGTCCTCCCAAATCTCACTTTCTCCAAATGTAAGACACAGGTAATAAGAGTTCATACCTTATAGGTTAGTTGTAAGAATTAAATGACATAATGAATTTAAATCAATTAGTGTACAGCCTGGCACATACTAAAGAGTCAATAAAGGTTATATATAGATTTTTTTTCATTTAATCATCACAATTAAAACCATCCACAAGGATGTTATCAGCACTTTACATCTAATGAATCAAAACTGCAATGAGGTATTACCTCACACCGATCAGAATGGCCATCATAAAAAGCTTATAAATAATGAAAGCTAGGGAGGGTGGGGAGAAAAGGAAACCCTGCTACACTGTTGGTGGGAATGCAGATTGGTGCAGGCACTACGGAGAACAGTATGGAGGTTCCTTAAAATTAAAAATAGCATTTTCCTGTGATCCAACAATCCCACCCCTTAGCATATATTCAGAGAAAAGTAATTTGAAAAGATACATGCACCCCTTGTGTTCACTGCAGCACAATTTACAACAGTTAAGACATGAAAGTCATGTAATTGTCCACTGATAGATGAATGGGTAAAGAGGATGTGGTGTGTGTATATACAGTGGAATATTATTCAGACATAAAAATGAAATGATGGTATTTGTAGCAAAAATGATGGACCTAGAGGTTATCATACTAAGTGATGTAAGTTAGAGAAAGACAAATATATGATATAACTTATGTGGAACCTAAAAAAAAAAATGTCATACAAATGAGCTTATTTACAAAATAGAATAGACCTATAGACGTAGAAAGCAAATTTATGGCTATCATAGGAGAAAGGGCCATGGAGGGATAAATTAGGAATTTGGGATTAACATATTCACAGTCTACATATAAAATATAAAATAAATGACCATCAAGGACCTACCAATAACTATAGGGAACTATACTCAGTACTTTATAATAACATATATACAATCCCCCCAAAAAAGCTTCCCAAATTCATACTGCCATCAGCTGACTTGCTTGCAAAGTCCATGCTTTTAGCCAATGTGGTCCAAAGTTTTTAGCTAGGAAGTCTCTAGCTTCCAGTCTGCATGAGAGAGTTAGCTCTCCAAGTAGAGAACAGTGGCCCCCTCCAGGTTCTGGTACAGAGTAAGGGGTATTAAATTTTCAATACCACAAATATTCAGTAGATAACTGTTGAATAAATGAAGAAATAGTAAAAACAGGTCCTGACACTTCTATTGCAATACACATGCACACATGCACAAGATTGCCTGCTCTAGTCATAAAGCCCAAGAATTTGCCTCTACCGAGTATGTGTTCAGACACCGAGGGGACCGTTTGTTAAAAGCAGTTTGTGGGCTTCATCTGAGTGACCACAACCCTCCACCGCAGACAGAGAGTTCCTGTCATTTCAGGGAGCGTCTGTTTACACATTTAGCTTTCACTTCCTTTCCCCAACCCAGATTCTAAACTATGACAGTGGGTCTAATGGGCTGTTACACTTTGCTAATTTACCTATTAATTTTGCAAATGGCCTGTTTCACAGAAGATAAACTTTATCCTTTGGAAACATGACATTCTTCAATAAAATCTGGCTATAAGGATCCAGGCGTTGTGCAGAAAAAGAAAATGAATTGTCCAAGGTGGCATTTAGCAGCTTACTGCCTCCCTGGTGGCATTGTGTAGATAAAATGATTACTCACTCAATAAAGTAAGGTGATTAGTCAGTCAATAAATGCTAGCTGCTGAACATTTCAAAGGATTGACTTGAGGGCTGTTTTCTTTTTCCTTTTCTATCATGAAAATGGTAGAAAACAAATGCAGTACACAATATAACCTACTGTGTCCAGAATTCAATAGGAGGTAGAATTTAAGATGAGCAAAGTCACACATATTCCCATGATTTCTAGTGATTAAGCAAACAGAAAAAATTAACATTATTAAAATTATTGGAACATGCTCAATAGATTTCCCTGTTTAAAGTGTTCACAGTGGATAACTGAGCAGTCGAAGTGATCACCTACATAGTGTTTGGGGAAACGGGGGGCACACCGTTCCCCAGGTCGATGATATACACATTTCAGCCACACTGTATTTACAGAGACTCCTCAATTATTTAGATTAACTGGAAGAAAAACCTTGATTATTACTTTCGGGTTCTAAAACTAGTGGATACTAGCCTGCAAAATGTCCTCAAGTTAAAACAAATGAACCGAATATACACACACAACTATATGTATGACACTCTACTACCACCTATTTTATAACAACCAAAATCTGTAAAATCATTTTCAATAGATGAGAAAGTTTATGATGACACTCCAGTTGTTTGGCTATAAGTAAATACTGAGTGACTTCACTTTCACTTCTCACTTTCATGCATTGGAGAAGGAAATGGCAACCCACTCCAGTATTCTTGCCTGGAGAATCCCAGGGACGGGGGAGCCTGGTGGGCTACCGTCTATGGGGTCGCACAGAGTCGGATATGACTGAAGTGACTTAGCAGCAGCAGCAGCAAATATTGACAAAGTAAAAGAATCAATTTGCTTTGTTAAGTATCCCAATGGGTTGTATATTCTTTTTGCATCACTAATCAGCAACATCCTTTCCAGTAGCTGGTAACAAGGTGCAATTACTGCTAAACCCAGCCTATACTCTCCCAAGTCCAACATTGTAAAATTAGCACCTCTTCGAAAACAAGAAGCCTGGGCACCATAACTGGAGAGTAGCTCTCGCTTGTTACAACTAGAGAAAGCATGTACACAGCAACAAAGATCCAGCACAGCCTAAGCAAATTTAAAAAAAAACGAAAAATAAGAACTTAAAGAACTAGCAGAGAACTCCTCACTGCAGAAAATACAAAACACAGAATTAGTCTAAGATTGTTACTAAATGAATAAGCAACAACCAGGAAAATAGCAATAACAAAAACCCAGCAGAAAAACACAAACCTAGGACTGAAGAAAAAATCCAATAACAGAGTTGTTACAGCATGTTATCTAAAATGTCCAATTTTTAAAGAAATATATGAGACATGCCAAGAAACAGGAAAGATTGCTACATATGCAGGAATAAAAGTAATCCACGGTAGTTGCCCCACGGGACCTAGATGTAAACTTAGGAGATATGAAGCTAGTGGCCTAGAGAATTCCTACCAAAGGAGGCACTTGTAGGACCTATGTCTGATAACTGGAAAGATTAACTTTGGACATCTGGAAAATGCTCTCAGGAGCCCACTACATGGCAGGCTTTTGGCAGGCACAGAAATATGGATGGGAAAAATAAATCTTGGCTTTCCTACACATCTTACCCATGTAGCTGACTCAGACCAATAAAGAGAAGGTGAAAACCCAATGTCGCAGGGAACAGCAGCAAAGAGTGATGCTGTCAATGTTTCTGTAGAGAAAAGTACAGGAGGCCGAGGAAGCCAAGAGAAAGAGCCCAATCTAGGGAGTCCTGAAAAGCTTCCCAGAAGACACACCATCTGCTCTGTACTCAGTCGCGTCAGACTCTATGGGACCCTTTGGCTGTAGCCCACCAGGCTCTCCTGTCCATGGAATTCTCCAGGCAAGAATACTGGAGTGGGTTGCCATTTCCTTTTCCAGGGGATCTTGCCAACCCAGGATCTTGCCAACCTGTGTCTCCTGCATTTCCTGCACTGCAGGCAGATTCATTTACTACTGAGCCATTTGAAAAGCCCTGGACACCTAAGCTGCATCTTAAAGGACAAAGAGAAGTTGGGCTGAACCTCCTACAAATGAGAAACTTAGCATAGAGCCTGGAGATCATCTGACTAGAAGAGATATACTCTTTTTAGGATGCAAATTCAATAATCAGAGAAATTTTCTACTTCATAAAAACTTCAAAGTTACAGCCTGTAGCAACTAGTTTGTCCACAGACTAAATAGAAAATAGAGAGAGGGAGAGGCAGCTGCACAACTGGATGGATACTAAATCACCTGAAAATCTGAACAGCCATGTACCCAAAAGAATTAGCAAAGAAGTTCATTTTGCTTTAAACCCAAAAGAAGTAATTTTTTTTTTTTTTTTAATGGGACCACTTTCCAGAAAGCTGGGCTCTAGGCTCGGCTCTGGGATTCTCCCCAGTGGCTCAGAGGTAAAGAATCTGCCAGCAATGCAGGAGCCACCAATGTGGGTTTGATCCTTGGGCCAAGGAGATCCCCTGGAGGAGGAAATGACAACACACTCCAGTATTCTTACCTGGAGAATCCCATGGACAAAGGAGCATGATGGGCTATGGTCCATGGGGTCTCAAAGAGTAGGACACGACTGAGCATGCACCCACCATCAGGCTCAGCTCTTCCTCTTACCTTGATTAATGATTTGGGGAAAGTTCCTTGACCAGTTTTCTCCCTTGTAAAATGGAGAATAAAGATTCCTGTCCTTTGGCCCTCACAATAGGGCTGCTCTGAGGATCACCAGAGGTGATGGTTTGGTAAACCTTGAAGTGTTTTAGAATCATTAGCTGTGAGCTGATAATGGTGGTATTATTTTCAATAGCCATGAAAAATTGAGGTGGCATGGCAAGCTTTTCTTATTAGGAAAGGATAAAACTCCTCCTTCCTAGATACTGCATTCCCCAGTTTGTACATCACCAGGAAGGGCCAGAGTTTAGCTCAGCTCAGCTACCTGAGATTTGTTATCTCCCAGGTTTATTTGTCTCCCCCACCACAGAGGTGCCTCCTAAAGTGGAGGGTGGTGAATTCTGCTGTGCCTTCCCAAGGCTTGCCTGGTTTTTGTGGCTTTGCCTCTGGCCTTTGCCACCTCGAGTAAGGACTATGTGGGTCAGGCAGACAATTCTCCCTTCTTTGTTATCCTGCTTGAAATGGGTTTGTGACAGAGATGTTGCCATGTGTGTGGGGTTCTGATGAAAGGTATACAATGTTCACTTTGCTTTATAAACATTTACTGAGTGTTTACTGTGTGCCAGGCCCTGATCTGGGGCTACCCATGTGGCACTAGTGGTAAAGAATCTGCCTGCCAAAGCAGGAGATGCAAGTCTCCTGGGTTTGATAGCTGGGTTGGGAAGATCCCCTAGAGTAGGAAGTGACAACACTCCAGTATTCTTCCCTGGAAAATTCCATAGACAGTGAAGCCTGGTGGACTATAGTCCATGTGGTCACAAAGAGTTGGACACAACTGAGCACATGCACACACAAAGGCACTGATCTAAGCTATGGGGATATGAAGAGATGATGTTCATGTCCTGGAGGAAGCTTATTTTCTATTTAAGGTATACAGAATCTTGAATATTGAAAATCCTAAGGAATTAAACTTAAAAATTTACAGATTGAATAAATGAGTTTAAGAATCCAGCAGGACATAAGACAAATATACAAAATATAGTTGTATTTTTATATGCCAGCAATGAATAATCCAAAAATAAAATGAAGAAAATAGTATATAATAAAATAAATATATATATATATATATATAATAAGATATTTATAATAGAATCAAAAAAGAAAAAAAAACTAGGAATAAATTTAGCAGAATAATTTCAAGATTCATGCACTAGAAAACATTGTTGCAGTAAATTAAAGAAGATCTAAATAAATGAAAAAAACATCCCATTGTTAAGGATCAGACAATTAATGTTGATGAGATGGCAATAACACTCCAATTGACATATATATCAGAACAATCCTTATCAAAATCAAAGCTTTTTCTTTGCAAAAATTGACATGCCATGGGAATTCTGAAATTTACAGGGTAATTCAAGGGACAAATGAGAGCTAAAACAATTTTGAAACAATATTAATAAAGTTAAAGGATGCTTACTTCCCATTTGCACGACCTAATAGAGCACTATAATACTTGAGGCAGTGTGATGTTGGAATAAACACAGATCAATGGAATATAAATGAGATTCCAAAACGAGGCCTTTACATTCATAATTACATCATTTTAGACTAGGGTAATTCACATCTATGCCCCAACCACTAATGCTAAAGAAGATGAAGTTGAACAGTTCTGTGAAGACCTACAAGACCTTCTAGAACTAACACCCAAAAAAGATGTCCTTTTCATCATAGGGGACTGGAATGCAAAAGTAGGAAGTGAAGAAACACCTGGAGTAATAGGCAAATTTGGCCTTGGAGTACAGAATAAAGCAGGGCAAAGGTTAATAGAGTTCTACCAAGAGAACGCACTGGTCATAGCAAACAGCCTCTTCCAACAACACAAGAGAAGACTCTACACATGGACATCACCAGACGGTCAACACCAAAATCAGATTGATTATATTCTTTGCAGCCAAAGAAGGAGAAGCTCTATACAGTCAGCAAAAGCAAGACCAGGAGCTGACTGTGGCTCAGATCATGAACTCCTTATTGCCAAATTCAGACTGAAATTTAAGTAAGTAGGGAAAAGTACTAGACCACTAGGTCATTCAGGTATGACCTAAATAAACTCCCTTATGATTATACAGTGGAAGTGAGAAATAAATTTAAGGGACTAGATCTGATAGAGTGCCTGATGAACTACAAACAGAGGTTCGTAACATTGTACAGGAGGCAGTGATCAAGACCAGCCCCAAGAAAAAGAAATGCAAAAAAGCAAAATGGCTGTCTGAGGAGGACTTACAAATAGCTGTGAAAAAAAGAGAAGCGAAAAGCAAAGGAGAAAAGGAAAGTTATACCCATTTTAATGCAGAGTTCCAAAGAATAGCAAGGAGAGATAAAAAAGCCTTCCTCAGAGATCAATGTGAATACATAGAGGAAAACAATAGAATGGGAAAGACTAGAGATCTCTTGAAGAAAATTAGAGATACCAAGGGACCATTTCATGCAAAGATGGGCTCAATAAAGGATAGAAATGGTATGGACCTAACAGAAGCATAAGATATTAAGATGAGGTGGTAAGAATACATGGAAGAACTATATAAAAAAGATCTTCATGACCCAGATAATCACGATGGTGTGATCACTCACCTAGATCCAGACACCATGGAATGTGAAGTCAAATGGGCCATAGGAAGCCTCACTATGAACAAAGCTAGTGGAGGTGATGGAATTCCAGTTGAGTTATTTCAAATCCTAAAAGATGATGCTGTGAAAGTGCTGCACTCAATGTGCCAGCAAATTTGGAAAACTCAGCAGTGGCCACAGCACTGGAAAAGGTCAGTTTTCATTCTAATCCCAAAGATAGGCAATGCCAAAGAATGTTCAAACTACCACACAATTGCATTCATCTCACATGCTAGTAAAGTAATGCTCAAAATTCTCCAAGTTAGGCTTCAACAGTACGTGAACCATGAACTTCCAGATGTTCAAGCTGGATTTAAAAAAAGGAGAGGAACCAGAGATCAAATTGCCAACATCCGCTGGATCATATGAAAAGCAAGAGAGTTCCAGAAAAACATCTGTTTATGCTTTATTGACTATGCCAAAGCCTTTGACTCTGTGGATCACAATAAACTGGAAAATTCTGAAAGAGATGGGAATATCAGACCACCTGACCTTCCTCTTGAGAAATCTGTATGCAGGTCAGGAAGCAACAGTTAGAACTGGATACAGAACAACAGACTGGTTCCAAATAGGAAAACGAGTACATCAAGGCTGTGTATTGTCACCGTGCTTATTTAATTTATATGCAGAGTACATCATGAGAAACGTTGGGCTAGAGGAAGCACAAGCTGGAATCAAGACTGCCGGGAAAAATATCAATAACCTCAGATATGCAGATGACACCACCCTTATGGCAGAAAGTGAAGAACTAAAGAGCCTCTTGATGAAAGTGGAAGAGGAGAATGAAAAAGTTGGCTTAAAGCTCAACATTCAGAAAACTAAGATCATGGCATCTGGTCCCATCACTTCATGGCAAATAGATGGGGAAACTGTGGACATAGTGAGAGACTTTACTTTGGGGGGCTCCAAATTCACTTCAGATAGTGACTGCAGCCTTGAAATTAAAAGACACTTAATCTTTGAAAGAAAAGTTATGACCAACCTAGACAGCATATTAAAAAGCAGAGACATTACTTTGCTAACAAAGATCTGTCTAGTCAATGTTACAGTTTTTCCAGTAGTCATGTATCAATGTGAGAGTTGGACTATAAAGAAAACTGAGCACCAAATAATTGATGCTTTTGAACTGTGGTGTCGGAGAAGACTCTTGAGAGTCCCTTGGACTGCAAGGAGATCCAACCAGGCTATCCTAAAGGAAGTCAGTCCTCAATATTCATCAGAAGGACTGATGTTGAAGCTGAAACTCCAATACTTTGGCCACCTGATGCGAAGAATGGACTCATTTGAAAAGAACCTGATGCTGGGAAAGATTGAAGGTGAGAGGAGAAGGGGATAACAGAGGATGAGGTGGTTGGATGACATCACTGACTCAATGAACATGAGTTTGAGTAAACTCCTGGAGTTGTTTGTGGACAGGCAGGCTGGCGTGCTGCAGTCCATGGGGTTACAAAGTTTCCTATACAACTGAGTGACTGAACTGAGACTAGGATAGTTGGACTACTAAATAGTCCAACTATAAGCTAGTTCAATTTTCATAATCTATCCAAAACAATTAACTTGAACCCTTATCTTGCACCATAAACAAAAATAACTTAAAAAGAATCTTAGATCTAAATTGAAGAGCTAATACTATAAAAATCCTGGAAGAAAACACAGGAATAAATCTTTATGACTTTGGATTAGGTAATGGTTTCTTACATATAACACCAGGAAACACAAATGACAAAATAAAAAATAAAAGTGTAAATTGGATATTTTTAAAGAGCTGAGCATCAGAGGACCTCATCAAGAAGTGAAAAGATGCCACAGAATTGGAAAAAATATTTTCAAATCACATACAAATGTATCTAATTTTACTAGGCTTTGCTTTTTGTGCTTCATGCTATGTTTTTTGCACAACTGAAAGTTAGTAGCAACCCTTCTGTTGCCAGATAATGGTTAGCATTGTTACCAATAAAGAATTTATTGTATAAAGTATGTGCATTTTTTAGGTATAATTTTATTGCACACTTAATAGACTACAATGTAGTATGAACATAACTTTTATATTCACTGAGAAGTAAAAACTTCATGTGACTTGCTCTACTATGATTTTTCTTTACTGCAGTGGTCTGAAACTGAACCTATAATATCTCTGAAGAATGCCTACTTCTGATTAGAGAATATTATTCAGAATATATTTAAAACTCTTACGCATCAACAATAAAATGATAATCCAATTTTAAAATGTACTAATAATTTGAATAGACATTTCTTTAAAGAAGATATAAAAGGTCCCAATAAGCATATGAAAAAGTGGTCAGCAACTAGTGATTAGGAAAATTACATGGTCACAATGAGATACCACTTCACACCTACCTGAACAGTGAAAATAAAGACAGAGGATCAGAAACAGCATGGATATGTTAAAACTGGAACCTTCATACACTGCTGATGGGAGTGTAAAACAGTAAAGTGACTTTGGGAAATGGTTTGGCGGTTCCTCAAAGTGCTAAACACGGAATTTCTATATGACCCAGTTATTTCACTCCAGGTATATATCCAAGAGAAATTAACACCTATTTCTCTTCAAAAAGTGTACATTAATGACTATAGCAGCATTATTCATCTTAGCCAAAAATGTGGGAACAACTTAATGCTCATAAGTTGATAAATGGATAAAGAAAACATGGTACATCCAAATATCAATAATATGTTAATGATTAATATATGGAATATTAATTGACAACAAGAGAATTAAACATAGATACATGCTACCACATGGGTGAATTTTTGAAATGTTATGCTAAATAAAAATTTCCAGTTATGATAGATCATATATCATATTGTATGCTTACATGTATATGAAATGTCTAGAATAGGAAGGTAGATTAGTATTTACTTGTCATTGGGACATTGTGAGTGGTAAGGCAGTTTGGAAGCTAGAATGGAGAATATAAAAATACATAGGGTATTATTTTGGATAGGTTAAAATATTCTTAAAAATTAGACTGTAGTGATATTTTCAACTTTATGAATATACCTAAACCAGGAACTATAGACTTTGAATGAACAAATCTTACAGCATGTTACATACATTTTTATAATTTTTTTTAATAGCACCTTATTATTGTGAAGATGTTTTAAGGCTTTGAAGTCAGGAGAAAGAAAACTGAGTTGATATCTCTACTTATCCCACATAGCTAGCTGTGCAACTGTAGCAATTTCTACTTCCATTTGTACCTCAAGGGCTTTTCTACAAAATCAGAAAAATAGTATGGGTGATGATTAAAACATTACTGCACAAAGTAATTAGCCTGATTTTCTAGCACAGAGTAGGTGTTCAATAAATGGAGGTTGCTTTTATTATCCTGGTAGAAACTTTATTTTGTACGCAAAGTGGCCCCCGTGAACTAAGCTTATTGAGAATATTAAACATAGGTTGGCTGAAATATTTAGAAAATCAAGTTAAGAGCCAGAAAAAAATGTAACTCACAAATATCTTTACCTTGTGATGTTAATTACTGATACCCTATAAGGAATTGCGGATTTATCACTCAGTAGTTCTCATTTTACCCACTCCAGTGTTCTTGCCTGGAGAATCCCAGGGACGGGGGAGCCTGGTGAGCTGCTGTCTATGGGGTCGCACAGAGTCGGACACGACTGAAGTGACTTAGCAGCAGCAGCAGCAATTCTCATTTTAATAATCATCATTGGTACTACCACCACCACTATAATCATTAAGTTCAGTTCAGTTCAGTCACTCAGTCGTGTCTGACTCTTTGCAACCCCATGAACCGCAGCATGCCAGGCCTCCCTGTCCATCACCAACTCCCAGAGTCCACCCAAACCCATGTCCATCGAGTTGATGATGCCATCCAACCATCTCATCCTCTGTCGTTCCCTCCTCCTCCTGCCCTCAAACTTTCCCAGCATCAGGGTCTTTTCCAATGAGTCAGCTCTTCACATCAGATGGCCAAAGTATTGGAGTTTCAGCTTCAGTATCAGTCCTTCTAATCATTGTTAGATGCATTAAAAAAAAAAAAAAAAAAAAGAACACATTCTATGCACAGGTTAAGTTTTTTTTGTTTTTTTTTTTAATGATTCAGTGCTTTAGAACTGTGTACTCCCATTGTTTAAGACAACAGAGTTATTATTACCAATAACCTTAATATTCCTTACAGTAGCTACCATTTAAATTATGCTATGCCTGGCTTACTAGCAAATGAAATTGAGCATACAATCCACACTGTGAGTGTCTCCTGGGGAATGATTTTCTTTAATCCTCATAGCAACCTTTTTTGCAGATGAGGAAACTGTGGTTCTGAAAAGTTATGACATTGATGCAAGGTCATAAGCTCAGTTCAGAAGCAGTGATGCATTATCACTGTTTCTTATGCCCATGTTTTTTGAGCCAAAAATTGGGTTACATTGCTCAATTAACTTATTTTTAAATTGAGTGTCCCGAAAAACCCCAAATGTGTGCTTCTATAGCTATAATTAGCTAGGCCCCAAGAGGAAGTGGAAACTTTCTAAATATTGCTGTATAGTGATGATTTTGCTGATAATTACGCCAATGATGAAATAACAGCTGAAGTCAAAGACAAGTGAGGAAAGGGGCATAAAACTGCTTATACACAGTAAGAAAAGTAAGTAAGCTTATCACTCTCCTGGTGATAAGCTGAACTCCTCTGCAAACACCTCCCCTGTAGCCAGCTCTGCTCCAGATGTGGCAATATGAGAATTTGTAAGCAGCCACTTGTCTGTGCCTTACCGACATAAAGTTTGGAAATATGCATACATAATTAAGTAACATATCATATGGAAGTAACTGATGAAGTAAAACATTGGGGCTAGGGAGTGCTGGGTCAAGGCAGGCTTCCAATTATAAACATGATAAAGAGAAAAGGTTTATATGTATGCCAAGTTAAAGGAGCAAGGCATGTGGTAAATTGGAAAAGAGCTCTGCATGTGGAGGAACAAACTCAAAAGCTCTAAGGTGGATTTTAGTTTTGACATTAAAAGTACAAACAGCAAAAGAAAAATACAGATAATTGGACTTCATTAAAAACTTTACATCAAAGGATGCTATCAATGAAGTTAAAAGACAAACTAGAGAATAGGAAAAATCATTCACAATCATATATCTGAGAAGAGTTTAGTATTTAGGATAGGTAAAACACTTAACAATAAAAAGACAAAAACCCAAATAGAAAATGAACAAAGAATTTGAGCAGACATTTGCCCAAAGAAGATATACAAATGATAACAAGCACATGAAAAGATTTGGGACATCATTAATTCTTAAAGAAATAAAATTCAAAACCAAAAAGACATACCACTCCATACCTGCTAGGAGCAGTATAATTTAAAAAAAAAAAAAATGTGGGGGGAAGTGTTGGTGAAGATATACAGGGGTCAGTTGGGTCCAAATTATGGAGGCCTTGGGCAGTCACTAGTCTTTCGTTAAGTGAGATGGGGAGATTTTGGATCTTTGTAGTTGGAGAAACAGACTCTGGCTTTTAAGAACAACTGGAGAATGAAGGGAAATGGCAAGAAAATCCATCTTGGAGGAAATTGTAACAATCCAAATTAGAGATGCTGCTGCTTGGGTCTGGGGAAAGACCAAGTGGTGGTGAGAGTGGTTTACTATACTGGGATCACAGCCAGCTGAAAGAAGGCATGCAGCAGAGGGAAATCCAGGAAAACTCCCAGGTTTCTTGGTCTCAGCATCTGACAAAATGAGCTGCCATTTACATGTCTGGGAAAGCATCCTGGAGGAGCAGATGTGGGAAAAGATCAGAAAATTATTTGTGAGCATTGTGAAACCAGGAGGCAGGTGGTTATATGAATCTTGCATTTAGAAAAGGAACCTTGGCTGGAGATCCAAATTTGGATCTTCAGCATGAGACTGAATTAAAGCCTCAGGGGAGAATGAACAGAGGAAGAAGAGAACCAGGGCAGAGTCTGGAGACTGAATCCTCACTTTCAGGGTGAGGAGAAAAGAAAGAACCAATTAAAAAGATACTGAAAGCATTATCAGGTAGAAACTAAACTGGTGGGTGTTGAATATTCAAAGTCAAGAGAAGTACATATTCCAAAGATGAGAATGTGATCACTGTGCCAAATCATGAAATCATTTCTAGGTACCACCACGGGGTTGAGCAACTGTGGAGCTGTGGACTCTTTTAAGAGAAGTCTGGAGAAATCATATAATCAAAACTCATCATTTGGCATCTGCTATACTCAAACCCAGGAGAAGGCAATGGCACTCCACTCCAGTACTGTTGCCCGGAAAATCCCATGGATGGAGGAGCCTGGTGGGCTGCAGTCCATGGGGTTGCTAAGAGTCAGACACGACTGAGCGACTTCACTTTCACTTTCCACTTCATGCTTGGAGAAGGAAATGGCAACCCACTCCAGTGTTCTTGCCTGGAGAATCCCGGGGACGGGGAAGCCTGGTGGGCTGCCGTCTATGGGGTCGCACAGAGTCGGACATGACTGAAGCGACTTAGCAGCAGCAGCATATGCAAACCCAGGTGTTGTGAATGTAAAATGAATACTGTTTGCATGCTAGTTCTAGGTATACAATTGGCTAAAACAAAAGTGGATAAATAATACAATGAAAAGATGAAGCAGGTATAAAGGGAGTGGAGAAAACAGACACTAACTTGGCCTGCATGAATCAGAGTAGGCTTCATGGAGGAGGCAGCCTTGGAAGGGAAAGAAGAAATGTGATCAGCAGTCATGCATGAGAAAGGTCCCACTCTGAAAGTGGGACCAGAGGTGAGACATGGAAATATAACAGATCCTAGGCTTCCAGCAGAAGAAAAAGCATCCTAGCACTTCCTAACCTTCTGCCATAGCAGAACCAGCTTTGAGTTTATGACCATATCTTCCTACACTATTATTTATTCATATATTTTATTCTTAACTGACCTTAAACATACTAACTTCCTTTTAACTTATACTATGTTCTTACTAACAAGAGTATTGAAACCATGAATTTGATGTGGTAATTGTATATATATATATTTCCTAACATATGTTTGGGCTTCCCTGGTAACTCAGCCAGTAAAGAATCTGCCTACAATGTAGGAGGGCCCAGGTTCAATTACTGGGTCAGGAAGATCTCCTGGAGAAGGGAATGGTAATCCACTTCAGTATTCTCACCTGAAATATCCCATGGACAGAAGAGCCTGGTGGGCTACAGATCATGGGGTTGCAAAGAGTCGAACATGACTGAGCAACTAAGCAACATATGTTCAAATTAAAACACAGATAATGTCTTTTAAGTCCATCCATGTACCATATAAAACATTGTGTTTCATGCTGTGGGAAACCCTGAGCTCAAAAATGGGTCAGAAAGGATCCATGGGGACATATAAGACAATAAGTAGTATTTAAATAATGAGAAATTATTTAATAAATAATATATAAAATAATAAATAACGGAATAAGGCACCCATGAAGGGAAGATAAGCTGGAGCCTGCCAAATCTTGACAAATAAAATATTCTGAAGGTCTCATTCCATATCACCCAGTTCCCTGGGCAATATTTTTTTTTCTACATATTCGCTATATATTTAATTTACCCTTTTTCCCTCAATGTCTCTGGAACAGACATGCAAAACAATTGCTCCTAAACTTTCTAGTTTCTAAAGGTCTTTCAGCCCCTTGGCCCTCTGGCAGAGAGCCCCTGAAGGAAAGTGTGAAGCTTAGTGCAACTTCTAGGCTTTCACTGTTTCCTCCATATGCAATTGACTTTCTGGCTAAATGCAGGACTAACATATGCTTTCACTGATGGGATTGAGGCCCTAATGGTTGCATATACATTGAAGCAGGGTAAGAGGGCCTGATACCAGGCAGCATTGGAAGGCCAGAGAATTCCATACTACATTACCATCAGTCACTTATTTTAACCTTTACAAAATTCATTCTCTACTGGAATGACCTTTCCATTCCAGGATGAAAGAAGAGTTGACATTTTGTCATTTGATGAACAAGCACCATCCTCTTCATCTGCAGCACAGTTTTCACCACAAATCCCCATCCTCTGGACCTATTCTCATATGGACTGTTTTTGATCAATAAACTGACCTGTCTCAAGGATGTTGCCCTCAGCAGTGGAAGAATAAGATAGAGATAAGCAGGAACCGTTATCACTTTTTCTTTTTCATCAATGTAGGTGCCATTGCTAGCATCAGATTTTCATTAAGGGGTGTAGGAAGAAAAAAATCAGAAAGAGAAAATAGACATGGAAATGGCTGGTCTTAAAAAATGAAGCCATGGGGAGTGCTTTCCATGCACTATTAATGTTAATGGAGTGGAATTGCTCCATCGTCTTAATTAGACTCATAATTCTTAACCTTTAGGTAAACTGTGTATTCAGACACAGTGGAGGATGAGAAATGAAATTAGCGTTGCCCTGAGGCAGGAAAGCACACATCCACAAAAGACCCAAGGGCACTGATGAATAACTGGGGGAGGTATTATACTTAACTTGATCAAAAGAGCACCACAGAGCAGGTGTGACGGAGCAGGCTTAAGTGCATGAATCCTTGGCTAGTCGTTGATGAAGACATCTTCATATTTAAACTGTGAAAGGCATGGCATTACTAAGACATTGGAGACCTGAGTTATCAAATCAAGGACATAGAACTCTGTGACACCCAGAGAACATGTGTGTAGATTAAAGAATCCACTGAGATAGCACAGAGACTGTCCTTCATTTACCAGGAGATAGGACTGCTTTTCAGGTGGCAATCGATCAGAACTATAGTTCTCTTAGCAGACCCTATAGAGATGCGTTCAAAATGCCTACAGCATAAACCACCCCAGGCAGCATTTTTCTTTAGCTTTCTGTTTTCATTTATTGGTTAAAACTTCTCCAACTGCCAGATGCTTAAAATCCTTTATAACATCAAAGGATTTCTACCAATCTAACTGCCTAGTCATTTTCATATGCCCTATTATCTTTTTTCAGACAGCACATCTAGCGGCCATAAAGTGTTTTTTTTTTTAATAATCCAGAGTAAGTGTCTTCCTTTGGTTCTTTGCTTTAGTCCATGTACCAGCACCTAAACATCTTTGAGTCTTGAAGGATCAAAACTTTCACAAACATAAAATATGAAGCTGCAGAAGAAGCCACAAAAGAAGGCAAATAACCCAAGCTACTGGGGCGCACTCAGTGCAAATTGGCCAAAGGCATACTCACCTCCTTGGGCACTTGCAGTAATGGCGTGCCAGCCATCACTGCTAAGAGTAGCACTGTCTGCTTAGCCAGCTCTACACGTGCCAGATTGAAGTGGGTCAGCATTCAGAGCATGAGGGAAAATATGCCAGCACTGCACTGTGGTGTGCTGTTTCATGCTTACATACAAACACAAACATATGGTCAGTATTTCAGAGGCAATAGATTCATAAAAGCAGCACTAGATGGGACATTGCATGAATGGAAAACTATATCATGATTTTTTATCTACATGCCAACATGTGCCTATAGAAACAATTTTGTCCCCATGCATACTCGGGCTTTGTGACTAATTGCAAAATTAATTTGGAAAACTTGCTTTGATTTTCAAAAAAAAAAAAAAGAAGGAATAAAATAATACTTTCTAGATACAGGTTTTCCAAGTAAAGTTGATATTAGCATAAACTAACATAAAAACTCTGCTGCTACTGCTGCTAAGTTGCTTCGGTCCTGTCCGACTCTGTGCGACCCCATAGACGGCAGCCCACCAGGCCCCACCGTCCCTGGGATTTTCCAGGCAAGAACACTGGAGTGGGTTGCCATTTCCTCCTCCAATGCATGAAAGTGGAAAGTGAAAAGTGAAATTGAAGTTGCTCAGTCATGTCCAACTCTTAGCAACCCCATGGACTGCAGCCTACCAGGCTCCTCCATCCATGGGATTTTCCAGGCAAGAGTAATCAAAACTCTAGTAGTAACTAAATACAAAAGCTAATTTTGATATTAATCAAGTATTTTCAGCTAAAATTAAAATTCAGGCTACAGATATTCATACATATGTGAAAATGTATAAATTTAGATTCACAGGTTTAAAATAGCTCATCAGAATTTAGAGGTCTGGTATGTTTTTCTTTGCTGTGCCCACAATTTAAAAAAATAAACAAAATAATACACTTTATAGGATGAAAAGGATAAAGCAACATGGCAAATGTCCTTTTATGCTAGTTCTTCTTTGGGTATGACTGTTTTTCCTGTTTGTTTTTTCCTATTTTCCCCTGTGTTATGAACACTAAGGTGACATTTTTTATTGTTGTTTCTTCATTTTCCATGCATATAGTAGGAATAGGTATTTGATGAGGAGAATTTGAAGGATAGGAGACTATGCCTCTCCAAAATACACCATTTGGCCTATGGATCATTTTGAGCTGAAGACAATGGAGAATAAACAGAGAAAAGGGAGTTCTCTATCCTCCTCTATTTGCCTAAAAGCAGGACATGTTTTCCAAAGTGTCCATTTCTCCTCTCTACCAGGAAATTAATCACCTGGAGACAACTTTAGACTCTGTCAACCTGGAGATGGCCTCCAGAGGAATCTACATATCAAATATTAATAACTGGCTTCTATCTTTACTGTTGGAAGCCTAAAACAACTGTCCTTTTGTCACAAGTTTATTGTTTGTTGAAGATGCTGCATGAGCTGGAGTTCTAAGCCATCTCTTTGAGTTACTCATTTTTCCTTGGGTATCTCCCATCAAGATAAGAGTTATACATTTTAGTAAACTTCTGTTTGTTTTCCTTTTGTTAATCTACCTTATTACAGGGGTCTCTGCCAAGAACTCAGAAGCTTAGAGGAAAAATGATCTTTCATCTCCTCCATACTTCCTTCTGGGAAATATGTCACTTCCAGGTTGTAGCAGGTTTGAGGGATTCCAGAGCCCTCTCTTCCTCTTTCAAGGTGACAATTGAGAGACAAACTACTCTATAATTTTGTCTCCTTCAAGGAGAACACACAGCAGAACTCCTTCCCAGCCAATGCATGATGATTATCTGCCCTATTTGAAAAATGGAACATTGTTTTAAGACTTTGAGATGTTGTAACTTTCCCTTCCTTTTTTCCTTTTGCCTTTTTATTTTTCCTTCTTGGAGAAGGAAATGGCAACCCACTCCAGTGTTCTTGCCTGGAGAATCCCAGAGACAGGGGAGCCTAGTGGGCTGCCATCTATGGGATCACACAGAGTCGGACACAACTGAAGTGACTTAGCAGCAGCAGCAGCAGCTTGTTATGGCAACATAATTTACCTATCCTGTATGACATAGGATTATAAACTAATGTATTAATATAAACTAAAAGTCATTTTAGACCATATTCTTATGATTTTTACATATAAGAAAGATTTTGTGAACACCTAATTTGTACCAGGTTCTAGAAGGATACAGAAATGAAAAAGACTCAGTAGTTATCCTTGAAGTATTCACAGAGTTGGAAAAGTCTCACTTGGAGAAGAAAATTTTATTTCAATTTTGCCACTTGGGAAATGTATGTCCTCTATGACTCTTGGCCAACAAATGACCAACTCAGGATCCAAATACCACATATCTCCACCTCTTCCTAGAAAATTCCTTCTGCAATAGCACAGTTTTGAATAGTTGCATCCATTGTATAATTGGACTGTTGTTTTTAAACTTGAGGGCCTTGAGAGGATCACAGGGGCTTAGTTTCCTGTCATGCTTCCATGTTGAGAATGTCTTTATCTTCACTCAAGATGCTAAATGAGACAAAATATAGGACCTTAATTCATAGACAGTTATCCAAAAGGTTTTCTTTCCCTCTCTTCCTTCCTTCCTTATTTCTTCCTTTCTTCCACCCTTCTTACTTCCCCTTTTTTCCTAATCCTCCCAAGGTGGAATCTGCAACTATGCCAATATTGTGACATCTTATCTTTTCTAAACTTAATCCAAAATTTTTGCTGAATATACAGATGGATTGTTAGAGTGTCAGCAACTTCATTTCTGATTTTCTCCTTATCTGACTTCTTTTCCCTGTCAGTGATGTGTTCACAGAGAGAATTAGTTTTCTATTCTTGGGAGCATCTTATGAAATGATTATCCAGATAGATTTTGGAATGACTTCTGACTGTGTCTATATAATACAGTTTACTAGGCAAAATCCCATCTTGACTTGATTCAGTTCAAGAGAATGTTGTATAACTGGCATCTGGGTAGTTGATGACCTGGCAGACTCAAGCAAAGTTTGTTTTTGCTTGTCCATAAAGCTGAATTTAGGCAGATTTTAAGATTCACGTGCATTTCTACAGATAGGGGTGGAGTCACATGGTTCTTTACTTAACGTCTTTGAACCTCAGTTTGTTTTATTAGTAATAACCTATACCTCAAGACAGTGTTCAATCCCTGGGTTGGGAAGATCCCCTGGAGGAGGGCATGGCAACCCACTCCAGTATTCTTGCCTGGAGAATCCCCATGGGCAGAGGAGCCTGGCAGGTTACAGCCCATGGGGTCGCAAAGAATCAGACATGACTGAGTGACAAAGCACAGCACACAAGCCACTGTAAGAATTAAACAAGGTGGTTTTACAATTCATCTTCCTTGTGGCTCAGCTGGTAAAGAATCTGCTTGCAATGAAGGGGACCTGGTTTCGATCCCTGGCTTGGGAAGATCCCCTGGAGAAGGGAAAGGCTACCCATTCCAGTATTCTGGCCTGGAGAATTCCATGGACTATATAGTCCATGGGGTCACAAAGAGTCAGGCATGGCTGAGCAACTTGCACTTTCACTTTTACAATTCATCTGCGCTAAAAACACTTGTAAAAAGCTGACACATATCAAGTATTAGATTCAAAAGCTATGCTGAATATTGTCTTTTCCTTTTCTTCTAGTTTAAATGGTTACTACACAGGGATTATTATGAATCTGAAAAGAAAAATATATATATATATTTAATATGTATACCTATATATATAATATTATATATATATATTATATATATAGGTATACACAGAAAATTCACATACATATTATATATATATACACATCATATAATGTATATGTGTGTATTTAGGCTCCTCACTGGACTCTGCTGCTTTTCTCTGGCACCGTTATCATGAGGACTCCAGGCAGGAAGGAAATACGTGCTTAGCTCTGAATCCCTGGTAACAAGCTATGAGATGCCATTATAGTATAGACTGATGGGCTTCATCTGTGCAGCTGGCATAATTGTATTCTCAGGTCTTCCTTATAACCAACAAATATGTTATAAAGTAAATTATGTAATTGATACATAAATATTCTATGAAGTTAATGTTTTTGAAATAATGTCATTTGCAGTAATGTGGAAGGACCTTGAAATTAACATACTAAGTGAAATTAGTCAGAAGGAGAAAGACAAATACCGTATGATATCACGTATATGGAGTCTAAATATGACACAAAGGAACCCATCTACAAAACAGAAACAGTCTCACATGTGATTGTCAAGGAGAAAGGGACATGGAGAAGGATAGACTGGGAGTTTGGGATTAGTAGGTACAGACTATTATATAGAGAATGGATAAACAAGGTCCTATTGTATAGCACAGGGAGCTACAGTCAATATCCTGTAATTAACCTTAACGGAAAATACACAAAAACAATGCCTATATTTATATGTATAACTGAATCACTTTGCAGTACAGTAGAAATTAACACAACATTGTAAATTAACCATACTTCAAATTTTTTTTTCTAAAAAAATAAGTTAATGTTTTTGCTATTCTTGACTTGTTATGACCTTGGGAAAGTTTCCTACCTTCTCTGCACATTCACTATTACCATATGGAAAGCACATTCTGAATAGATCAGGTGCATGAAGATGCCAAAAATATCACCTCCTATTAATATATAAATAAGTTATCATATTTCATGGCCTTAAGAGTCTCAGAAAAGTCCTTCTCTCTCTATTTTCTTGATTTATTTGTTTTATCAACTCTTCTTACTCCCTGTGATAAGAAAATAATAAGCTGTGACATCCATTTTTAACTCACTTTATGTTGGTTAGTATAGAATTGTCAGGGCAGAAAGGACACTTGGAGAGCATCACATAAAACCTGAGAAGATTAAAAACGGGAGAATTGATGCCTGTAAAATGTAAGTAACTTTCTCGAAGTCACAGAGAGTCTATGGTGGAATCAGAACAGGACAGCAGCTCCCACCACACAGACCAGCCCTTCCTATTTTATGAAGCTTCTTTCTACTTATAAGAGTCCCTGAAACAGACTTAGTCAAATGCATGTGTTTCACTGTGTGTCTCCTGATGTAATATGACTACTAGAAATACTTTTTATTAGTTGGGGAAGAATTTTCTATTCTTTCAACTACTATATACTAAATGTTTACTGGGTGCCACGTCTCAGCATTCCGAGGTTAAAAAGGTAAATGAGACAAAGAAGTTCCCTTTTTCATGAAGTTCCCATTCTCCTGACAGAGGTAGACAGTAGACAAACAAATTGGAAGAAAATATCGGGAAGTAATAACTTCTATGCAGAATTTGGAAATAAGGTAAAATGAAAAGAACAAGGGGATGGATACTTTAGTATATGTCAAATTTAAGATAAGCGGGAAGAGGAATGAAGCCTCTGAATGTTGAAAATAGCTAGAACCTCACTATTAAGAGGTGGCAGGGGCAAGTTTGGCAAGAAACAGAATAAAGGGAAACAGAGTGAAATTTAATGGACAGATGTGTGAACAGGAGCTGGGTAAGTGTCTCAGCTGGCAGAGCTCTGTTAGCCACTGTGAAGAGTCTGGGCTCTATCTCAAGGGCACTGAAAAGAGTTTGAATCCCAGTTGTGCAATCTTGTTCTGGAAAGATCATCCCTTTGGCTATGTAGCAAGAGATCTAAAGCACAGGAAGTTGGGGGTACAGGGTTGGGTAGGAGAGGAAGCAGGAATTAGATGCACTTGTTTGGTCTGGAGATGATGGTTTACATTCAGGGAGTAACAGTGGAATCAGAGAGCACAGGCTGGAGGAGAGTCAGCTGTGATGGATGCGTGTGAGTACTGGTTGGGGTCCCAAAGGGGAAACAGAGGTAGTGGGGAGGGATGAGTCCTAGGTTGTGCCTTTAAAAAGCTAGATAGATGGTTCAGTTCAGTTCAGTTCAGTTAGGTCGCTCAGTTGTGTCCGACTCTTTATGACCCCATGAATAACTCATGTCCATCAAGTCAGTGATGCCATCCAGCCATCTCATCCTCCATCATCCCCTTCTCCTCCTGCCCCCAATCCCTCCCAGCATCAGAGTCTTTTCCAATGAGTCAACTCTTCACATGAGGTGGCCAAAGTATTGGAGTTTCAGCTTCATCATCAGTCCTTCCAAAGAACACCCAGGACTGATCTCCTCCAGAATGACTGGTTGGATCTCCTTGCAGTCCAAGGGACTCTCAAGAGTCTTCTCCAACACCACAGTTCAAAAGCATCAATTCTTCGGCACTCAGCTTTCTTCACAGTCCAACTCTCACATCCATACATGACCACTGGAAAAACCATAGCCTTGACTAGACAGACCTTTGTTGCCAAAGTAATGTTTCTGCTTTTGAATATGCTATCTAGGTTGGTCATAACTTTCCTTCCAAGGAGTAAGTGTCTTTTAATTTCATGGCTGCAATCACCATCTGCAGCAATTTTGGAGCCCCAAAAAATTAAGTCTGACACTGTTTCCCCATCTATTTCCCATGAAGTGATGGGACCAGATGCCATGATCTTCGTTTTCTGAATGTTGAGCTTTAAGCCAACTTTTTCACTCTCCACTTTCACTTTCATCAAGAGGCTCTTTAGTTCCTTTTCACTTTCTGCCATAAGGGTGGTGTCATCTGCATATCTGAGGTTACTGAGATTTCTCCTGGAAATCTTGATTCCAGCTTGTGCTTCTTCCAGCCCAGCGTTTCTCATGATGTACTCTGCATATAAGTTAAATAAGCAGGGTGACACTATACAGCCTTGATGTACTCCTTTTCCTATTTGGAACCAGTCTGTTGTTCCACGTCCAGTTCTAACTGTTGTTTCCTGACCTGCATACAGGTTTCTCAAGAGGCAGGTCAGGTAGTCTGGTATTCCCATCTCTTTCAGAATTTTCCACAGTTTATTGTGATCCACACAGTCAAAGGCTTTGGCATAGTCAACAAAGCAGAAATAAATGTTTTTCTGAACTCTCTTGCTTTTTTGATGATCCAGCAGATGTTGGCAATTTGATCTCTGGTTCCTCTGCCTTTTCTAAAACCAGCTTGAACATCTGGAAGTTCATGGTTCCTGTATTGCTGAAGCCTGACTTGGAGAATTTTGAGCATTACTTTACTAGCGTGTGAGATGAGTGCAATTGTGCAGTAGTTTGAGCATTCTTTGGCATTGCCTTTCTTTGGGATTGGAATGAAAACTGACCTTTTCCAGTCCTGTGGCCACTGCTGAGTTTTTTAAATTTGCTGGCATATTGAGTGCGGCACTTTTACAGCATCATCTTTCAGGATTTGAAATAGCTCAACTGGAATTCCACGACCTCTACTAGCTTTGTTCATAGTGATGCTTTCTAAGGCCCACTTGACTTCACTTTCGTAGTATATTTATTAAATTTGAGAAGGTAGACAGGTGAGTGGATTGAGGGGTTGGTTGAAGAGAGGACATAGATACAACTTCAAAAGTCAACAATGCTCTTGGATAGGTAAATACCACATGTATAATAAGTAAAATATAGTTTAGAAAATAAGTTTGTCTACAAGCCAACAGGAGACAAATCCCCTAATTGAACTATTTCACCAGGTATATCATGGGATTCTGAGACCCCCTCCTGGTAGCCAAGGGAGGTAATATTCCCCTTGCTGTTTGGAAAAAAGGATAAAACAGTTGCTAAAACAACAGCAGTATGCTTAATATCTATGCAACTTCCAACATAAACTTATTACAATTATAGTCAAGGGAACTGAATCTTACAAAACCTATGTAACTTGCCCAAGATCTCCCAGCTAATAAGCAGAAGACTTATTAGCAGAATTGAAGACCTAGTTTCATGATTCCAAAATGTAAGGTCATTTGGGGTTGCTGCCACTGTACTATATCTTTGGATTAGAAAACAGGATTCTTCTTCTTGTAAATACATTTGAGGCAAACTAAGTGAATGTGACCTTTCAATGTGTGAGGAGAAAAATAAAAACTTCTCTGAATACAGGGTCCACATGTTTTGACACGGGTTATCTGTATTGACTGTTTAATGACAAAGTCTGAATGGAAATTCACTTGCAGCCACATTCAAATCATGTTTTGAATTTATGTAGTAGTTTTATTTCCCTTAGATACACCCATATTTCTTCTTTCATTAAAGTGTATATCTTCTTTGTAAAATCCACCCACCTTTAATTTTGACTTTATGTCCTTAGTGAAATACAATGACTAAGTTATTAGAAGATTTAGAAAGGTGGCTTTAGCACACAGACTTGCACTGACTAAAATGCACTGACTTGATTAATGTGATGATATTTTTATATTTTTTTAAGACCTGTGGCAAACTCTTATAAACCTATTTTAGCTGCATTACACTAGGGGAGACAAAAGTTCCTAAAGGGGACACATGGAGAGTCAGACACATTTCCAGACTGAATTAGAATTGATCAATCATTGGCTGGCAGGATATCAGAGTGAAAGAACCTGCACTGAGCTGTGTTTGACTCCTGCTTCTCCCATGCATTTGCTGGGCTTCCTTAAGCCAGTTGACTATACAAAATTTTGAAGACGTAGTAAACATGTATTTTACTTTTAAACATGTGCCTGCTGCTGCTGCTGCTGCTACACTAACCCTATTACAAGACGGAATAACATTTGCCTCCTTTTGCACAATGACTAGCCTGAGTGACTGCCTTCTAATATTTACAAAGTTGCAAAATTAATACTGTTTGACTTGTAATACTAGCAAATAAAATGCAATATAGCTTTCACCTGATTTACTCTGCTTATTGGGATGTTGGTCCCTGAAAACTACCCATTGTATTATGAGAAAGCCACGCCACAACAGAGAAAGAATGTATATTCAATTATACAGCCCAGAGCCAGCACCAATTGATGGAGTGAGCCCCAGTCCTAGCACCAGGTAATGTGGAACAGAGCAGAGACACTACATGCTGCTGGACCCTGTCCCAGCTTCAGATTCATGGGCAAAATGAATGGAGAAAACATCCTCAAATGATGCCACCAACAAGAAATTAATTTCAAGACTATACAAATGACTCATAAAAGTCAATATTAAATAAACAAGCCAATTAAAAAAAAAAATAGGCCGAAGATCTAAATAGACATGTCTCCAAAGAAGACATACAGATGGCCAACAGGCATGTGAAAAAATGCTCAACATCAGTAATTATTTAAAATTGCAGATCAGAACGACCATGAAGTGTCACCTCACACCAATCAGGATGGCCATCATCAAAAAGTCAACAAATAATAAATGCTAGAGAGAGTGTGGGGAAAAAAGGAACCAGTCACTGTAGGGAACAGTTTGTAGATTCCTTAAAAACTAAAAATAGAGTTATCATATGATTCTGCAGGGGCTTCCCTGATAGCTCAGCTGGTAAAGAATTTGCCTGCAATGCAGGAGACCCAGGTTCAATTCCTAGGTTGGGAAGATCCCCTGGAGAAGGTATAGGCTGTCTACTCCAGTATTCATGGACTTCTCTGTTGGCTCAAATGATAAAGAATCCACCTGTGGGATTCTGGGTTTAATCCCTGGGTTGGGAAGATCCCCTGGAGGAGGGCATTACAATCAACTCAGTATTTCTTCCTGGAGAATCCCCATGCACAGAGGAGATCGGTGGGCTACAGTCCATGGGGTCACAAAGAGTTGAACACAACTTAACAACTAAGCAAAAATGATCCTATAATCCCACTCCCCGGGCATATGTCTGGAAATAACTATCATTCGAAAAAACACATGCACCTCAATGCTCATGGCATCATTATTTTATAATAGACAAGATATGGAAGCAATCTAAGTGTTATTTAACAGATAAATGGATAAAGAATATCTGGTATATATACAATGAAATACCAGTCAGCGATAAAAAAGAATGACATAATGCCATTTGTAGCAACATGGATAAACCTAGAGATTACCACACTAAGTGAGGTAAATCAGACAAAGAAAGACAAATATCATATGATATTGCTTATATGTGGAATCTGAAAAAAAAGCTACAAATGAATTTATTTACAAAACAGAAATAGACCCACAGACATAGAGAACAAATGTATGGTTACCAAATGGAAGCAGGGGAGGGATAAATTTGGAGTTTGGGATGAACAGATACATACTGCTATATATAAAATAGATAAACAACAAGGACTTACTGGCTAGCACATAGAACTACATTCAATATTTTATAATAACCTATATGGGACAAGATTCCAAAAAGAATGAATATCTGTATAACAGAATCATTTTGCTATACACCTAAAACTATCAGGATATTGTAATCAACAATATTTCAATTTTTAAAAATTACTATTGTTTAAACCACTAAGTTTTATGGTGGTTTGTTACATAACAGTTGATAACCAGAACACAAGATAAAACATTTATTTGGATACTTGTATTTTTATATGATTATCTTCCCTTCCTCTTTGAAATGTTTTTATGTTTTCTGGGTGTTATTTTGGAATTTAGATGGAAGTGAAAGCTAGAGAGACATGTATTTGAAATGGTATCCAACACTTAGTGGCTAGAAGACTGTGCATGACCCTCATAGTTTCTTAGAGCTTCCCCTTCTATCAATAAAACTGAAAATAATACCAACTTCATAAGACCATTGAGAGCATTAAATGAAATAACGTTCAAAATACCTGGTGCACAGAAGGAGCTCAGTAGCCAAGAGTCAATATCATCACCACCAGTGGTGATATCAAAGAGTATGCAATACAGGGACCATGAGTTTCTTTATAGATTAGATTCTTGCTGTACACAAAGTAGAAATAGTTTTTTATTAAAGAAATTTCAAACACTGCCCTGGTATTTTGTCTTGCAGATGTTACGGTATAGTTTTGTGGTTTTGATTATATTGCTCCTCTGACAAAAGTTGTTTTTAATGGTATGGTTGACAGCCTGGTGTAATGAAAAGACCATGTGCTATGGGATCAGTTCTACCCCTGTATTTTGTGCGCAAATGTGCACAAGTGTCTTTGGTTTGTTTCTGTTATCCCTATTATAATCATGAGGGCAGAAATACTGGCTTTTTCACTGTTTAATTCCCACTGGCCAGAAAAGTATGTGGCATATAATGGATAATCAATCAATAAAGATTACTTAAAAGAAAATACATTGTCATCATCTGTTAATGATCTTGTTTGGTACAGATATTGGGGACGAAGAGTTTTCAGTTTAGCAAACACCAGCGCACCTTCTAGTGCTATTTCTTTTATCTCAGTAATTTGATTTTTTGGCCTCATCATTCCTTACTTAGTTCTAAACCTAAATGTTAGCTTTGTACACACTGAAAGTTGAATATTGCAGATGGCCATGAGGGTTTCTATACACAAGTGCATTTACAGATCTATTTTGACATACAAAGATTATATAATGAGCATATATAGGGCTTCCTAGGTGACTAGGTGGTAAAGAATCCACCTGTCAAGTAGGAGACACAGGTTCAGTTCCTCGGTAGGGAAAATCTCTAGAGAAGGAAATGGCAACCCACTCCAGTATTCTTCCTGGGAAATCCCATGGACAGAGGAGCCTGGTGGGTTACATTCCATGGGGTCACAAAGAGTTGGACATGATTTAATGACTAAACAGCAGCAGCAAGTAGAGTGTAAATAATGCATATTTTTAATACATATTATAGTGTGTATATCCTGGAGGAGGGCATGGCAACCCACTCCAGTATTCTTGCCTGGAGAATCCCTATGGACAGAGGAGCCTGGCAGGCTATAGTCCATGGGGTCACAAAGAGTCAATTGAGCAACTAAGCACAGCATATAGTGTGTATGTATGTATATAGTAATATATATATATGGTCTAAATTATATATTATGTGTTATATATATGGCTAGCTAGCTGTATGTTCACTAAAATATCATTAATTAAGGGGAATTTGAGAATTTAAAGTAGTGTAAGGAAAGTAGGATTTTATTACCTTCAAAGTCATGGGAACATTACTAGCCATAACAATTGACTTCAGGTGGAAACCCCTCATGACATGCCTGCATGAATAAATGAATAAGAACCTATTTCTGGGAGAGAAGTAGGGGTTCTGAGGTGCTATCAGGCACCCCATCATTAGTTCTTCTGAGGAACTTAAACAATCCTCACCACAGACTTGTTTGCAAGACTGATTTGCTTGAGGTCAAGCTGTCCTATAGATATTAGATTTCAAAGTAATGGAGTCTGAATGTCCAATGATTTTATGTGTATCATGACTGACTTCTTATCTCTGCCTTAGTAAGCTCACAGCTTTATTGGGAAAGGTATTCCCAAACAGGATTTCAGTACACAGAGTGCTAAGTGCAAAAACACACATACCACCTAGATACTTAGACTGTGATGAGTGAATTCAAGGTGAGGATTCTAGACACCATGGAGATGATTAAAAGAAAAGGTGGGGGACAGATAGGACTCTCAGTCCCCATTGCCTGCAGGGGCCTGGCCACCCCAGGAGGTCTCCTTCCTATGCCCCTCTCAATCTTGTCCTCCTTCTAGGCTGACGGACTGTGGGTTATGAAACAAATTGGGTATGTGATTAAAGTGCTTTCTCAATAACTTTTTCTCCTATTCCCTGTGTGCATCCAGAACTGGATCCTTTTTCATTTCATATGCTTATCACATGATACCTTCAGATCTTGCCTAAGGCAAAATTCCTATGGAAGTGCTGACCTTGAGAAAACGCCTGAGCTCAGCCAGCACAGCCCTTGTCCCTGGGCACAAATGGCCACCTCCTAGCCCTGTGGCAGGGCACTGCTGAAAACTGGCTGACTGAGTAATGCTGTCTTGGAAACGTCTCTGTAGCACGGCGTCTCAGCCCTGCATCAAGCTCAGGGTAAGAAGTAGCAAGCAGATACAACTACAAAGATGTGTGGGAATAACACAGACACTTTTCCCATGGACCCCAGTGGTTTGGAATTCTTGTCCATTGCAGAGTTTCTAGTATAAACTTTCAGTTAAAGAGACAGATGACACATTTCACTGGCTGGCACTTATCAGCAGCTCTGGGGGACAATATCAGAGGAAACTGTCAGAAAATGACAGTGTCATGGTTCAGTCACTACCTAAATGAAAAAGACACAGTGCTGAACCAAGCCTGACCTTATCCTGCTTGTCTTTCTCCTCTTTCTGCTTCCATTGCCGCTAGAAGATCAGAACCAGAGCCAGAGGCAAGAGCAGACAAGAGACAGAGGAGACTTTGGTGACAATGTTTGGGATACACAGAGCCATATGGAGGGGTGTGTGGGCCCTAGAAGCTGCAGCATGTGAGCAAGGACACTGCCAACCTGTGAAGTTGCCCAGGAATTGCCCTCTTCAAGCCACCTTGACAATCCCACAGCCTTAATATACATGACTCTGGCAGCTGACTCGTCTCTCCATCTAATTTTCTTACAAAATAAGGAAAGTCATACAAACTCACATATTCCCTGATGACCTGATATCCTTATAACTTTTGGTTCTTTGAGTTTTGCATGATTATCAGAGATCATATCCTCACTTTCTCCTTTAATTTTGATTGGTATCTAATTTATTTACAATGTTGTATTAGTTTCAGGTATGCAGCAAAGTTATCAGTTATGTATATCAACTCTTTTTCAGATTCTTTCCCATATAAGCCATTGCAGAGTACTACATAGGCCTGTGCTATACAGCAATCCTTATTAGTTATCTAGTCTTTGCTTTGCCCTGAGGCAGAGCAGGGTGCAGGTCTGTCCCTTGCCAACTGTGTGGCACTGATCAAGCATCCTACCCTCTCTGAGGTTCTGTTTCCTAAAATGCCAAGTAGGATAACAACCCTTCCTGAGTAGAACTGTTGTTTGGATTACAGATCATGCTTGAAGACATCTTCAAATATGAGAAACACTTAGTCACTGGCAGCCATTTAGAAAGTTACTTATTTTTCTCATCTTGCTGTCTTTCATTTCCTCCCTCTATTATCTATTGCGTATAGTCTGGAGGAGGATCTACAGCAAGAAGGCATCCTTCACATTCTTCTCTTATTGATCTGAGTCCACTGTAGCCAAAATGTACAATATGGTATTTCTTCTACTAATCCTGGCTGCCTGTAGTTATCTCCTTCCAATAAGCTATGGGAATCAGACTACATATTTTTTAATTAACCAAAAATATTTAAAATTGTCTTGATCCTCTTCTGCACTTATCAGATTGCCAAAATTGAAGTAAAGTGTTAATACTTAGTGCTGGGAGATGGGCACCTGAGGTCTCACAGTGATGTTTGGAGTATAAATTGCTCTAACTGTGACCCACTGCAGATGTCAAGATGGCAAAAGTCTTCAAAATATGTACATACTTTGACTTGGTAACCGCACCTCAAGGAACTTATCCTAAAGACATTATATCTGTGTGCAAAAATCTTTTCGCAGCATGTATAATAATGAAAAAGAAGGAAAAATCTAAATGTCAAAACTAGATCTGTTCTGTCTGTCCATTGTGATACATCCATATAATGGAAGACTTATTAAAAAATTATGCTATAAAATCATATTTACTGATACAGAAAGATATTTGTATTCTGCGTGTGTAACACATACAGTAACTAAAACAGTTTCAGTGGGGGGGCCCTGACTTAAGTAGATAAGGGGAACCCTTCCTCAGCTCTTCTAGAGAGCAGATTAGGGAGGAGATGATGATCTCTAGTCCCTCCTCTGCTCTCCCTGTCTCTCACCAGGGGAAGGGAT